>NC_140485.1:140499049-141784049 GCF_964271855.1 Acomys minous | reverse complement strand
AGACATTTACATATAAACAAATAGTCACTACCCTGGTAAATATATGAGGTACACCCTTTGCAAATATGTAGTATTATCTCTCCTCCCTTTCTTCCCCCCACTCCGTTTTTTTTTCATAATTGTCATCATCATGAGCAATATTTACTTTTGTAAATTGTAGTCAATATGGCCTCCCCAAATCCTTTTCACTGTACCTCAAATCAAGGAAGCCAACAAATTATGTCTACGTTGCCCATCTTAGTGCTGTGTGAACTCTTCTAGTTATAGGAGGTTTAGGCCTCATCACGTTTGCTTCTCATACATTGGGTGTCCCTGTCCTTATTGCTAATGGTCTAGGGTAGTGGTTCTCAATCTGTGGGCCACAACCTGGGGTCCCCTAAGACTATTGGAAAACACCCATGTTAAAATTGCAATCCATAACAAAAGCAACTTATAGTTACGAAGTAGCCACAGAGATAATTTTATGGTTGGGGGTTACCACAGCATGAGGAACTAAAGGGTCATAGTATTAAGATGATTGAGAACCAGTAGGTTCTCGAAAAGTAGCAGTTCAGGGTACTGGTCTGTCTATGTGTTTTGTTTAGTTCAGGCAGACAGGAATTTGGTGTCTGTGTGTCCATGCTGGAATAAAAGTGCCATTCCAGTTTGATTTTAAAATCTGAAATATTTTGATTCATTTGGAAATTGCAAAAGATTGTGTATTCCTTCCACTGGTTTTTATTTTTAATAAGTGTGTGCTGGTAAGCACACAAAGAATGGGATGTGATCACATGACTCATACACGTGGCATAGTGGTACCCATTGTTGTGTGCAATTAACATATGCTGATAACGTGCCCGCTGGTGGTGACTTCTGGCAACACTGGGAGACATGCACTCTCCCGGTGTCTCCTCGATTCCATCAAGGTGAGGGGTACTGACTAAGACAGAAGCGCTCGTCTCCTCTCTGAATCTTTCCTAGGACTAAATGTGTGTCATGGAACTGCCAAGGAGTGAGGAACTGAGCTGCACTTTCTTTCAAGTCTCTGTTGTGGTCCAGGAACATGTATGAGGATGTTGGTTTTGATTGCTGTAGAGTAAATCCTTCCACTAAATATTGCCTTTGAAAGGAACAGTCATGTCCTCTCCTGCCATTGAGCTCAGTCAGGACTCGGGGCTGTCCTTGCCCAGTGTGGACCCCCGAGAAGCAAGGCTGAGGCTACTCCCAGGTCTGTAGGCCAGTTTGTCTGCTACCTGATACCCAAGTGGGGTGTTCCTGAGAGGCCTGCACATGTGTGTTTACTGTGGCCTCTGTCTATCTTCTGAGCCTTGAAAGTTGTCAGGCATACAGTAGCCACAGCACCTCCCACGGAGCATTGGTGAGACGCCCAAGGAGCAGCTTAAGTCGTAAGCCATGAGGCTATCACAGGAAATCTGAAATCACAGAGCAAGCCTGGGCTATCCCTGAGCAAGCCTGGGCTATCCCTGAGCAATCCTGGGCTATCCCTGAGCAAGCCTGGGCTATCCCTGAGCAAGCCTGGGCTATCCCTGAGCAAGCCTGGGCTATCCCTGAGTCCAGTAAGATGAGTTCTAGATTGTAGTCAGCCATTGTTCGTGCAGGGGTAAACATACCCTGAGTTCACCTGAATTTCGTTGGCCATGAGCCAGCTACACACAGGGTTTCTTCTTTACCTCTCTAAAGCATGGGCACAATGGCCTCTGCCCTCGCTCTTCGCATCTAAGCTGTAAATGCTATGGATTGAAACAGAGCCAAACATATCCAGAGACAGACCCTCCATCCAACTGCCCTGGGAAGGTGACTGTGGGGTGACTGTGGGGTCCTGCCCTCCCACAGTGGTTCCCTGGTCCTGTGAGCTATGGGAGGAACCCAGGAGATTTTTCTTTTTCTTTAGCATCTCTTGGCACTTTAAGTTTTCTTTTTCTCCAATGAAATCTTTTCCTTAAGCCATATTGTGTAATTTTGTAAGACTTCCCGGTTCCAGAGATATAGCTGGCAGGAGCTCAGAAAAGAAACTTCACAACTGCAGGAGAAGGGCGAGGCATTTGTAGGGTGTGTGCCTTGCCAGCACTGGTAAAATTCCACATGTTCCCTATTTTTTTTTTCTGGTACACGTTTGCTGCATCCCTGGTTCCTGTCAAGTTAGAGGGTCATATGATCTGCTCAGCAGATCGTCAGCTTCATGAGTGGGGGTTTCATTTCAAACACTGCTCGTGTCACAGCATGGATCTGCTGCAAAGTGGTGGGGAAATTGCGCTTAGCTAGTTGGATTTAGTTAGATCCAACTAAGTAAGGAATAAAGGCATAGGTAGTAACGTTCAGGTCATTTTTGCTGTCACAGTGCCTGCCCATTTGGATTGCCCTGAAAGGCACTTCCCAGCTCGTGATGGGCTTTCTGTGCTCTGTAATCACAATACAGACATTTTACATAGCATTGGTCCCACGGACACAGAGTTGTAGCGCTGCATAGCTATCGTAGGACAATGATCCTACCTGTGGCCAACTGTGAGAACCTGGAGGTGATATCTATTTCTTAAATATAAACCTAGTCTTTGGAATAAGATCTAGCAATATAGCAATGTGTTTAAGTCTTAAAGCACCTTCCCTGATTACATAAGAAACTAGGGATCATTACAGGCGATGGCCTAAGAATAGATAGACAAGGTTGGGGCTGTAGCCCGGCAGTGAGATATTTACTTAGCATTCATGAGGTCCCAGGGTTGAATTTCCAGCAAGACGATGAGACTGGGCCAGATGATTTCACTTGGAAGGAGGCTGAGAAGCACAGGCAGGCTGATGATGAGTTAATTGGTTGAAAAAAATAAGTGAGGATGCCCACTGTGAGTAACAAGGGGTAAAAATGCTAATGATGGCCCTCCAGGGATGTGTTAGTCACTTTTCTGTTGCTGCAATAAAACACCACCACCAAGGCAGCTTAGGAAAGGAAGAGTTCATTTGAGCTTATGGTTCCAGAGATGTAGAGTCCACGTCAGGGAGGCTGTCAGGCAGGAAGCTGGGGCTCACAGTCTACTGTCATCAGCAAGCAGATGGATGAAGTGGTATGAGGCTGCATACTCTCAAAGCCTGTACCCATGACACATTTCCTCTAGCCAGGCCACACCTCCTAAACTTCTCAAGATAGCGCCATCAACTGAGGACCAAGTGTTCAAATGTCTGAGCCTTTGGGGGACATTTCTCAAACTACCAGGAGGAAATTGTCAAGTTGATTTTAAGTAATGGAAACATTTGTAAATATGGATTAATTTTTCCCTATAAACAACTCTATAGTAAGGAAATAGAGACATTATTTCTATTTGAAATAACAAAATTATTTCAAAATTTTGTTAATTGCATTATGAAATTGACATACTTTTACAGTCAAAAGGAATACCCATTATGCAATAAGCTCAATTATGTTTTAGGTTAAGAGTTTATAATACATATTTGCCTGCAAAAAGTGCATTTAAGAACATCCTATAGTCTCTAAAAGGGCAAAATGGTGGCAAACATACTTCTTACCTTGTAATTGATTGTTAAATAGGATAGCTCATAGGTGTCTTTGCCTTTCTTTCTACTGTGTTGCTGCACGTTCTGGAGCTTATGGAGCAAGAAAAGTAATTTTGTACATAAAAACAAAAACAAAAACAAACAATATGAAGTAGAGACAATACCAAGCGAACAGAAATGAAAAGTGAAGCAAAGTTGAGCCCGCGAACTGTGCTCTGTTTCTGACAGTGGCCTCTTCACCACCGGGAGAGCCATCTGGAGCACGAGGTAGGAAACAGATGCCCACCACGCCGACAGCTTTGCAAGTGCTCCTCAGTTTCACTCGGATAACTTCTCCACTCTAAGTTAGATAAGGAAGCAATTTCTCTCCATTTATGGGTTAGCTTGCCTATTTCAATCAGAATATAAATGATTACTAATTAATCGACTCATCCATTCAGCATCTAACTAACGTTCTCAGAGCTTCTGCAGCCGGATGAGGTCTGTGGGGCGTGGACCGTGGAAGCCGCGGGCGCTTCCCGTCTGCCTGCTTGCTCTTTGCGTTTCCTAGCAGCTTTTGAGCGTCTTGATTTCTAACTGAAAGCATATTGTGAAGCAAGATTGCCTTAGGTGGGTCATCTTAAAATGTCTCATCAATTACCGACATGGTTGTCCTAGAAATACTTGGTCTCACAGTGGACAGTATTTTGGGGGAGTGGGTGGGGCTCATTTCTTCTAAAAGTCTTGGTAAATCGAAAAACACAATTCGTGCAATTAAGCTGTTCTACAGTTTTCTATTAATGAAGCGAAAGTATCTTTTTTCCAGGGTCCTGCACAAACCTCGTGTTTCCTCTTATATACTGCTATGAAGGAACTGCAGGGTTTCATGTTGACTCCCACACAGACTATCCAGAACACATGTTCAAGCGGTATAAGATAAAGAAGTAATTAATGTTGACAGAGTCAGTCAAACTAGGCTTTGTACATAGAAGCCGTGGTATTTACATGCAGATCTCAGGAGTTAAGGTGTTGTCTGGGTAAAATGCTTACAGGAGGTTGTACAGGAGCTACTGATGGAAACCCAGGCTTTAAATATTAGCCGAACTCTTTCTGAGATATGAAATATAGAGCCCCTGTAATATTCCAAGTTATCTTTCAGCATCTCTGAGAGCCTCCCGTGTGGGTACACGGTGCTGTGGAAGTGTCTGTAATGGACTAAGAATTCGGATGTAGGTGTGTGAGATCAAAGACTTGCCTCCCTTCCCTAAGAGCTCAGATGAGTGGATCCTTCTCAAATCCTGTTAGCCAAAGCACAGAGCAGAGCTGATGGCCGTGGGCTCTCTTCTTCCCTTTGATATTCGGGAGATTTAAATCACTGTCTCTCTAATCATAACATTAAGTACCATAATAGACTTCCCTGAGAGGCAGTACGGAATTCCTCAATCTTTTCCTGTGACAAGCTCAGTGCCATAGAGAGTGAGCACACTTTTCAAGTTCCTTGCCGAATCTCATCCCCTGCAGAAGTTGAATAATTCGATAGGACAGCAACACAGTCTCCTGGTAGAGTAATTGTACCCTGCTCTACTCTGTACACCAGGGACCATCGCTGGATGGACTTGACTTGATCTGAACGCCACCTAGAAAATTTACACAAACGAAGGGTGGGTAAAAATTTAACTTCTAGGAAATCCGGTGGACTCCTGTGGGTTAAAAGATCTCTTGCATGATCTTTGTGTTTGAAAATCTTTGAGCATCAGGCTGAGCTAGGAGATGGCTGACTCATACTTGAGCACCTAAAATGGGCTTAGAGTAGAAATAACCCGAGCAGTGGATGTTTCCTTCTAGTCTGTGTGCCTCCAATACAACTTGCACTATGCTATTTGGTTATTTTAATTACAAAGTTCTTTCTGGCTGAGACATGTATCCCAATTTCCTTCATTTGTTACACAAGGGATAGATTTCATCTATCAGTAGAAAATGATGGTAATTGAGAATTTGGCCAGTGTTACAGCAGAGTAGAGAGAGCCAAGGCACACCGTAGCTAGGTGGCCTATCAGGGTTTAGGAATTCAGAGTCTCACACCCTTGAAATGTCTACCACTGTATGTGACAGAAGCCAGAGAGAGAGAGACCGGCAACAAGTCAGTGAAACACCACAGACGCATAGGAGCCAAAATCCCAAAGCACAATCACAATAAACTCCTGTTAACGAGAGGGGAGAGGAGAGGAGCCCCTGTCAGTAGCATGTGATGGAAAATAAGTTGCTTTCTTGGAACAAAATCTCTGAAAGAACTTGAAGAAATACAGGCATAGAATTTAACACCAGAGGGATCTGTGCCCTTGTCAGGGGGGTCAGCTGTATTGAGAGGCTGCTGAGCAGATGATCCTCTCCACTGTGCCTCGTCACCTCATGCTCTAATGAATCTTCTTAATGGGAAGATAAAGGCCTCAAGTTACGGTAGGAATTGAGCACAGCTCATGTCCACCCGCTTCGGTAAACATCATTATCATTATGAGTCTCAGGGAAGGGAGGCCCAATTGCTCACTCTGATAGTACCCCATACCATATTTATTTGACAAATGAAGAATATCATACACCTGGATATAAGGTGATGTATAAGTAACATTTGCACTACAAGGCTAAGGTCTTTTAATACAGAAAATAAATATTTGCAGATGTATCAAATTAAAAATCTGTGCATTTAAACCAGGAAGCTTTTATGGGAGTCGGGGGAGAAATCTCAGAGACATAACAAGCTAATAATGCAGGCTGAGTATGGGAGATGGGAGGAGACAGGAGAGAGTCCCTTGCCCACATGAAATCTATTCAGGTCATTTCTCTTAAGTCATCTTGGTTTCTATTTCTAATGAAGGCCCTTCAGCTTGTTACAGCTGCTAGTTTCCAGGGCACCAGTAGTACTGCATGAGGAAACATGGTCATCAGGCACCGTCCAACGAAGAGTAGTTCTGAAGATAGAGAGAGAGAGAGAGGCAGCCTGTAATGTGTTCTCTCTTGTACGTTTGTTTGGTATTTGGTGTTGTCTAACTGGCCAGGAGATTGGGAAAGGCTGCTTCCCCATAATAAAATCTTATGGGGAGGCAGGGGAGGGTTAAAATAGTCTCTCTACTGACATCCGTTCTGTCTTCACCTCAGCAGCTAACCTGCTTTAAGCCCCTCTGCCAGAAGCACTGATAATGAAAGGCCAACAGTAACACATCCTTCACACTCTGCTGTTTGGGGTAGATGCGTAGGCACAGGGGGCAGAGATTTTGCTTCCTTGCGTCGTGGCCTAGTAGCTGTACATCTTGCCTGATATTTTCATCCCAATCACATTTAAAGAATAAATCACGGGAAGATACACACGTGCTTCACAGGATCCCCTAAGATGTCCCGCCTTAACTGATTTGTCTGTGAGTAGAGAGTGTTTGCTTTCAGGGCGCCTGTAGGGGAGCGAAAGGAGAGAGTGACGCAATGGTTTACAGTGATTTTCCCCTGGTCTCCTCACATGCTGGTTCAGTCTTGCTTTGCTTTCTTGTAAATTCCTCTAAGCTGTGTCACTGATGTGCTCTGTGACAAAGACTCCAACCTCTTATATTTTCTTGGACAGGAAAGGCATTATCTTTTCTCGTTTTGATCTCAGATTATAAACTGCCCAAGGACATGGGCTCCGCTGCTTTAACTCACGTCAGACCGAGCATGGCACTGTTACAGAGTGACCCTGCCCCCTCCCCACCCACCTTTCTTTGCCTCTGACCTTTTATCACTGTTCTTCGTTACACTTGTGTTTCTTTCTGTGTCCCAGCTCTTAGCTGATCCTCCCTCCTCTTTGGAAGGGCGTCAATAAGATCATGCAGCTTTTCTAAATGACTGTGTGCAGGATGGGCATCGGCCTGACTCCTCTCGCAGGTCTTGAGGACGGTCTAGGGCTCTTGGTTGAATGCATGGTCTTCTCACTCCCTGGTGCCCATTCCCTTGAAGTCAAAATATGCTGGATTATGCTGGATATAACTATCCTGGCCAGCCTGATGTACCCATGCTCTTGTGTTGAAACGCAAATGCTGATGGGCCTTAGCCCCAGGCTTCTTCGACTCCTTATAGAAGCACTTGAATGTTGCCACTGGATGGTCATTAAATAAGTTGTTGGAAAAGGAGGCATCTGGGCTTATTGCCGTCTCTATTTTTAAGAACCAACTTTTAGCTTTAACAGAACAAAGTTCCTTAGAGTTGATGTGCTGACCACAGTGAGCTGAAGTCTCGGTCAGCCCCCAAGCCCTGTGCCCTGCAGATCAGGTCATGGGCCATGGCTGGACATCAGCAGCATCACCCAACACAAAGTGGCAAACGAAGACATCTGGGCTTTCCTGCTCACTTCAGACACACCCATCAGACTGCCCGACATCGAAGTCCTATGATGCCAGTGAGTCCTGGGACTCTGTTTTGGTTTCCAAGGTCATGATTTAGTGACTTCTTTCATTTTGCTCCCTGAGTTCAGGCCTTTGGTTTTTACCAGAGCTCGATGGAGGTGGCTCTGTTCAGTTGCGTGGTGGGCACAGCGGCTCCTCACAGACAGGGCTTGACCAACAGTGGCTTTGTCTTGCAGTGCCTTTGTGCCCAGTACTTCTCTCTTGCCTGGTTGTTAACACAGCATGATGTAGGAGAATCTATATGTCCCAATGGCTTTTAGTGACAAAAGCTGCCACCCCGTCATGTGAGGCCAAACCCTGAGCAGAATCTTCAGCACCTGAGTGTCTCGATGCTTGAAATCGATGATCAGCTTACTTCAGGCTTTGTAGATAGTCCTCAGGGTTTCCTGGTTGAAGTTCATAGTTTCACTGTTGAAACATTTGGACAGATGTGCTGAACACTGTAAGTTGGAGAGAGCCTGGAGCTAACTGGCCTTCTGGGCACCTCTGGATGAATCTGAGAAAGCAATATCCCACCCCAACTTCTCCTTTGCTTAGCCCTCATGAAGAGGTCATTTTATGGAGCTTTAAGCTTCCTGAAATAGAATAAAAGTAGTTCTGGTGTATAAAAGGACACCCCTCATCTTGTGTGTAGAATGCACACAATTTTCATTCATTCAGAGTTTTCCCAGAGTCCCTACTTCTGTGTAACTAGAGCCATATGTGTGTGGAACGAAGCACAGTTGTGTTGATCATACTGAGATAACCTTCTCTCTCTTTTTCTAACTAATATGCACTTAACAAATTAGGTATAATAGTTTAGCATGCTGTTTTCCTTCTGGGCCTCTTCATACATCTGTGGCACCGGGCCATGCTTAACTTTCATCAATTGGATTCTGATTATGTCTTGCTTGAGTGGTCTATTGGCTTCCCTCTCTCCAGACTAGTTTAATTTCTTCTATTTATTTTAATTTTTGAGACAGTCTCACTATGAAGGCCAGGCTAGCCTCAAACTCAGGATCCTGCCGCCTCATCTCCTCCAGTACAGAACTAACAGTACTGGACCACTGTCCTGCACTCCTACCTCTGACTTCTGAAACGCTGCACTTTACAGCCAAAGAGCAAGTGATATCTATGCTTGCTAAAGAGCTCTTCCAGTGTCATGAGTCACCAGCTCATGGCTCTTTGGTGACTTTGAAACAAGTCCTTGTTCCTTGTGATCTCTGTGTGGCTCGTTCTGTGAAGCTACGAGCATACAGCCATGTCCATTTCTGAATAACTGCGGTCTACGCTTGTCGCCTATAAGTCTGTGGACAAGCTCTTCAATTTGCTGACTCGCCTCAGGCAGCATGGCTGATAAGAAAAGTGATTTCTGTAGTGATTTTTTATTTTTAATTTTGTCATTGTTTTTTGGGGCTTGACATTATTCCGCAGCTGTGAGGAGGATAATTGGTGATCACGGGGTGGCGTCAGAACCCACTTAGTAAGTCAATGCTTGTGCAGCCCGGAAGCTTGCAGACATTCCCTATGGCTTATGGAGTAGCCACGGAATGGCATGCCACAAGCACTGCTTTGTGCTGATGTCACCGCAGGACAACTTGATCCAGCACTGTTACTTCAAATAAACAAGCAAAGCAAGCGTGAAAGAAACACAACACAAAATTTCCCACAGCCACCTGAAAGAGTTAGTATTGCCCAGAGATAGACACTGTAGTCAGGGGAAGCCTGGGCTCAGAATTGGACGGACCTTGACAAATCACATGCGACCTCTCTTGGTATGAAGAAGGGAGCACCCTCTGGGCTCCATAGTGCTCTGCAGTCTCTTCAGCTAGTCTGCAGTTACGTGTGGAGGCGGAAAGAAAGTGATGCCCACCCAGGGGAACATGTTCACGTTGTGTGACCATCGGTGAAGTCTTTGCTTGTTGTGGGTATGAGCATTTGTAGTTAATATGTTGGTCGGTTAGAAAGTGGACGTTTGACGTTGTTGTTGCCAGCAGGCCCAGCCAGATGGCCCTCCTATGGAGCCTGGGCCATGGCACTTACTCCCAGAGCCTATTCAGCAGGGAAGGAGTCTATGAGAAGTGAGAATCAGTATGTGGTCAACACTAAAATCAGGGGCCAAACGTCCCACGGAGTTCTCAGCGGGTTTTCCAAAACATGAGCTCTTGTTCCTGGGGAACAGCTCAGAAGCAGGCGCTTTGAGAGAGACGGAGCTGTGCTACTGCCCAGGCGTGTGCCAGGGCCAGCTTCCTGGGCGCAGCTTGCAGCAGGTGTCCCTGAGGAACATTAGAGCTGCTGTGTGCATTTACTACCGCCCCTCGCCCCAGGTATCCAAAAATGCCATTGAGCCTGCCAAAGGCACCGAGAGTGCCACAGCAAGTGCGCTGCAGAGACACCGCATGGCATACACTGCCCAGTGCAGTGCTGTAGCCAGTAACATCAGAGTCCCAGAACACGCCTGGCAAGCAGGGACGTCACATGAACCGTGGCAGCATTTAATTGAGGCTCTGTGTCCTCATATGCACAGGTGCTAGATAAGGGAAGTCTGGGAAGTGAAGAGCCTAAGAAATGGAGCCTTTTTGGTAGATAAGTAAGAGCAATGCTGGTAGAAGGCTGTCTGTGTCCTCCAGGGGACCTGGGTGTAGGGCCAGGCCTGTGACACATAGTTCTACGTCAAGGAAGGCACTCGGGCTTAGTTGTAAGCAGGGATGCTTCCTAAGACAGGGTTAGCAGAGATGCTGGCTTTAAACTGCTTTATTTTATAGTGATCGTACACATAGAGACACGCAGACACACATAGACATACAGCACACAGACAGGCAGGCAGGCATGCACGCACGTCACACATGTGCACGCCCACCCACACCCACACACTCACAAATACCCTCAACAGCTCACCTGCAGTCAGGGTAACATTTATCAGCGAGGGCTAAGTGGGATCGCTCTTCTGGAAGAGGAAATCGTATGCATGAAGGTTTTAGGAGGAAAGTGAGTCTGCCAGCATGTTATGGTAATTTACAAACCCAGACAGAGAAACCTTTGAGACTAGCCCAACACTTCAGACGTTGAGAAGTAACTGCACTGTGGAAATAAGGAATGGGACATGGAAGGCGACAGACAGAAGCATTGGGCAGTGGGAGTACACAACCAGGGTTCTCACTGGTAAGCACTTAGACTGTGTGTATACAGGTGAAAGTTCAGGCTGCATACTGAGAGCAATGGTTTGGGGCTGAGAAGAGTATCTTCTGCTTTTTATGTTTATGTGCTATGGAGAACTACGTAGCCATTCACAGAGAGCGAGTTACCTATAGACAAAAGTGGGTGGACAGTCAGTTAAATGCCTGCGACATAGTCTGCTGCTTGGGTGTTTGAGACAGGTATTGCCTTGTTAGTTGCTAACTGGAGACATCCCAGATCTACATTAGAGCTAATAAGTAAGGGTCTGCAGTGCAGGAACACCAAAGGGGGCAGAGATCCCAACTGCTTTCCTCCTGGAAGCACTATCCGCGGAGCAGATTCATCTCTCATCCTCCAATGTTAGAATTTGCTAGGATGGAAGGTCAGCAGGGAGACTCAGCATGGGCTTGGGAGCACCTGCTGTGGTCTTGAATACAGAGCCACCAGGGCCCACAGTGGGGCTGGCCCACAGAGATGGTGGGCAGCACTAAGCTTGAAGTCCAGGATGGAGAAAGAAGCTGGAGGCAGACGGCTGACAAAAAGAAACTGAAATGGAGTTAGTGCCAGAGGTAGGACAGCTTCCCAACAGGAATAAGGAGAGTACAGCTGTAATTTGTGGTGCTGTTCGTCACAGGAGAAGAGCTCTCAGGAAGGGAAGCAGGCATCTATCACGAATGCAGCCAAGAGTTCAGGAAACTCCCTAAGTGTCCGCTAACTCGCTGAACTTGACAGCCACTGGGGTCCCTCACCAGAATACAGTAAATGCAATGTGTGACCAATAGAGGCTTGGCTCTGTAGGCTGTACTCCTAATTCTTTTTTTTTTTTAAGATGTATTTATTTATTTATTATGTGTAGATTGTTCTGCCTGCATGTACACCTGCACGCCGGAAGAGGGCATCAGATGGTTGTGAGCCACCATGTACTTGCTGGGAATTGAACTCAAGACCTCTGGAAGAGCATTCAGTGCTCTTAACCCCTGAGCCATCTCTCCAGACCCACTCCTAATTCTTTATGCCAGTGCATGAGCAGTTCCTGTTGGCCCTGGAGCTTTCGTGCAAGCATAGCGGCAGGGCAGTTCTATGGGATGCGGGCAGAGGTCTGCTTGCCACACTATGTGCATGGAGCAGACCCCCCATCCCCCCATCCCCCCGTGGGGCTGTGGATTTGACTCTCCTGAGCTCTGTGCCTGGACCATGATGCTTGTGAATTTGAAGGAGGAAGCCCCACGGGTGGCAAAGAGCAGAGCAGCCTTACTTGTGCGTTCCTTTAACCCTCATCTCTTCATCTCTTATCTCTTACTTTCAACCTCAGAGGCAACTCAGTGGGCCCTTTGGCAGTGCCTCACATATTGTAGTTTAAATGAGAACAGCCCCATGCATATTTGAATGCTTGGTCTGCAGCTGGTGGAGCTGTTCAGGAAGGATTAGGAGGTGTGGTCTTGTTGGAGAAAGTGTGTCACTGGGGTGGCCTTTGAGACATCAAAATCCTAGCTGTTCCCAGTTAGCGCCCTCTGTTGCCTGCCTGCTGCCATGGTCCCCATTGTGATGGTCATGAGCTCCAGCTCAGAAACAAAAAGCTCTAAGTTAAATGCTGTCCTTTTATAAGTTTCCTTAGTCATGGTGCTTTGTCATGTCAATAGAAAAGTGGCTAAGGCACAAGTTAATCAACAGTCACTATAAATAAAATCATACGTGTATATGTAAATGAGGTTTATGTGCCAGTATGTAAAGCAAAATGTGGTGTGTCCATATGGAAACATGAAGAAAGGTAAGGGCAGTCAGGCAAGATGGCTCAGAAGGTTAAGGCACTTGCTGCCAAGCCTGGAGTGTACGCAGCGGAAGGAGAGGACCGACTCCCAGGAGCTCTTCTCTGTCTTCTACGTGTGCATTATGGCACATGTAAAATTACGAAAAAGAATAATTTTTTTTCTCTTAGCATCTTGTGAGTCAAATGTACAATTTTAAGTGACCTTTTAAATTTAAAAAAATTTTTTTATTTGTGGCTATGCATCAAGCTGGTTAAGTTCTTAAAGCAGAGTTCTGGCTCCTTGGTGAGAAAGCATGTTCAAACTCATACTGGACAATATTTGGAATCCACTGCAGTTGGGCTATGAGTGACTCAGGTTCACAGGTCCAGGCCATGGCTCAAGACCACCTTTGAGTATGTTCCCTTTTCCCTGCAGTGCAATGGAACTTCTGGGCATTTATTGACACAGCATCTGGAAAGTTTGGGGGCAGGGCCTCAGCATTTGCAGACTGTACTCCGAGTTTGGCCATAGTCTTTGAGCTTATAAAAGAGCCCCTTTTGGAATAACATCAAGCAAAAGAAAATAGAATGCTAATTATATCCATAACCAGACATCAACTTTATGCCCAAATGTGCCAACATATTATTTTAAATATATAAACCGCGACCCAGATGTTGGCTGTTTGTGAGCTGTGACTCACGTGATTGTTCCTGTCACTGTCTTTTTGCCTCTTTAGGGTTTTCAAACCTCTATGATTACCGGATTGTTTTTTAAGGTGAAACTATCAATAGGATAAAAACACCAGGTGTGATTTGCCCATACACCTGTACTTAAAGCCAATAAAATTATCAAAGTGAGTCCAGGCCAGCCAAGGCTATACAGAGAAACCCTGTCTCGAAAAACCAAAAAAAAAAAGAAAAAGAAAATTATCATTATGCCAGTTTCTCTTTGGGCTGAGAAAAGTGTTCATTTACTCAAATATAGCTCCAAAGTTGCTGAACTTTACTGACTTGGCCTTCTCCCCGCCCCTCTCCCACTGCTGTCTTGTCCCACAACCCCCTGGGCTCCACCACAAGCTTGAGTAGAATCCCTGGCCTGGGCTTGTACCCTGAGCATTTGATTACAACTATCTGACTAGTCTTTGTTTTTTAGCAGGAGCTGCAGCAACAAGGGCTTGAATGACAA
Source organism: Acomys minous (assembly GCF_964271855.1). Taxonomy (NCBI): domain Eukaryota; kingdom Metazoa; phylum Chordata; class Mammalia; order Rodentia; family Muridae; genus Acomys; species Acomys minous. The sequence continues at coordinate 141,770,053 of NC_140485.1, read as the reverse complement.
GTGCATCTCAGGGTCTACACCACGTTCAATGGTTCAGTGGCTTTCAGATCACGGGAGTTAAAACTTTCTATCTGGTCCACCCTGAGCTTCCGAAGCAGTCGGACATGACGGGAGGGTGGGCTGGGGACGGTGTTGGTGATCTCCCTCATGCCTGTGGGGACGGTGTTGGTGATCCCCCTCATGCCTGTGGGGACGGTGTTGGTGATCCCCCTCATGCCTGTGGGGACGGTGTTGGTGATCCCCCTCATGCCTGTGGGGACGGTGCTGGTGATCCCCCTCATGCCTGTGGGGACGGTGCTGGTGATCCCCCTCATGCCTGTGGGGACGGTGCTGGTGATCCCCCTCATGCCTGTGGGGACGGTGCTGGTGATCCCCCTCATGCCTGTGGGGACGGTGCTGGTGATCCCCCTCATGCCTGTGGGGACGGTGTTGGTGATCCCCCTCATGCCTGTGGGGACGGTGTTGGTGATCCCCCTCATGCCTGTGGGGACGGTGTTGGTGATCCCCCTCATGCCTGTGGGGACGGTGTTGGTGATCCCCCTCATGCCTGTGGGGACGGTGTTGGTGATCCCCCTCATGCCTGTGGGGACGGTGTTGGTGATCCCCCTCATGCCTGTGGGGACGGTGTTGGTGATCCCCCTCATGCCTGTGGGGACGGTGTTGGTGATCCCCCTCATGCCTGTGGGGACGGTGTTGGTGATCCCCCTCATGCCTGTGGGGACGGTGTTGGTGATCCCCCTCATGCCTGTGGGGACGGTGTTGGTGATCCCCCTCATGCCTGTGGGGACGGTGTTGGTGATCCCCCTCATGCCTGTGGGGACGGTGTTGGTGATCCCCCTCATGCCTGTGGGGACGGTGTTGGTGATCTCCCTCATGCCTGTGCGGCAACACAGGCAGGGCCTGTGAAAGTGTAACTGAAGCCCTGGCTGTTACCGGATTCTTGGCATTGGCTAGCTCCCGGGGCATGCATTGTTCTCTTTACTCCTCTGACACATTTGTCCCAATTTTATTTCATTTATTTTCTTTTTTATCACTTTTTGACAGTTCAGATAGATTTTATTTCTATATGACAAAACATACCAGTTACTATGTCTTGTTCAGTGTCCCTAATTTAAATGTCCCATGGAGCTACAAAGTAGCTTAGAATTTGCTTCAGTGCATCTTGGTGTGAATTTTAAGCCTATTTAGTTATGTAGAAGTAATGCATATGTAAGTCTTTGGGGGAAAAAAATCAACCCTCAGTGGGTGGGCTTTGTGGAAAATTTAAAAATGAGCCGAGCGTCTGGGACATGAGTATAAAGCATGCTCCCTGCAGTCCGCAGCATCCCTGAGGTAGATGGAGTGTCTTTTGTGGACTGCCTGTGTAGTATGAGGCAATACCGCATTGAGTCTGAGAAGTTAGATTTCTTGTCTTGGACAGTGGAATGCTTCTCTCCTTGAGTGGAAGTCTGGGAAGCTTTTCTGTGAAATCTCATCGATTTGGGCTATTATCTGCTGCTAATTCTCAGGGGGGCAACTTACCAACAGAGATAACCAGAGCTGCAGGGACCCACTCCTGAGTGGAGCAGTGGGTGACCTTGCATTCGCATCTCATTCATGTGTTTTCCATCCACCCTTCCATCTATCCATCTATCCATCCATCCATTTCTTTATTCTTCCCTCACTCCATCAATTTTTTCTCCCATTTATCCCACTCTTCTTTCTTTCTTTCTTTCTTTCTTTCTTTCTTTCTTTCTTTCTTTCTTTCTTTCTTTCTTTCTTTCTTCCCCTTTCTAATACTTTGTTTCAAATCCTTCTCTTTTTATCCCAAGATTTTCTATGTCGTTCACTCTCCAGTCACTGACTTTGCTTCAGCTACGCCCTCTGCACTCATTCCCTCCTACGGATAGGAGGCCCCTCTTGCTGAAACACAATCCAGATCTTACCTTAGCATGAAGACATGCGTGGCCGTCAGGTTTCTGTTACAACGAAATGCGGAAGTCATCAACTTCTTACAGAGAAAAGCTAATTTTAGTTCACGATCTGAGAGGTTCCAGACTGTTGTCTGTTGTCCCCACTGCTCTGTATCTGTGAGGGGTCCACTCTGCATGGCAGGAGCCTGTGGCCACACACAACCAGCCACTCATTTTTTCTGACCCAGAAACAAAGATTGGGAAGGAGGCCAGTCCCATATTCCTTTGGAGAAGCTGCTCTAGTGAAATAAGTCCACCTTGGCCTGCCTCCTCAGGACGTGTCCATCACTCGCTAACTGCTGAGGTGGGAGCCAGGCTTGGAACACACAGCGTTTGGGAGGTCAGTCAAATGATGGCAAGCATGGAATGCAGTATTCGAAGATGCTCATATATGTACATTATATGTAAAGATGCACAGCTGAGACTAAGCTATGGATGCACCTTTGAGAAGAAAAAGATGGCAAATACCATTAGTAAAGAGTTAACAATAATTCTATCTCTGATTGCAGAAAAATGAAAACATTCACACTCTGGATTTCTAGGCGCAAGAATGTAACAGTGAGCTTATTCCTGCATAACTTTTGCCTTGCATTTAGTTTTACAAGAAAGAGACTGGGGCCATCTGACATCTTGCAAATCTCCTGTCTTGGTGATTTATCTCGGGTGCTTTTCATTTGTTGGTGGTTTCGAATTTTCCTGGGAGTTTTAATATAAGCCTCAAAAATATTTCTACTCTTCTGGAAAAAAATAAACACATAAAAGGAATAACAGCAACTCAAATGAAAACACTGTGCTAACTGCGTGAACACAGACTACAAATGGCAGCTTTTTTCTTTTCCTCCTGAAGCTGGCTCTTACAAGGATGAATTTATTCACCCATAGTGATAGCCTCACAGGCGGTAAACACTCTCAGAATGGCATCCTTTTCTAAGCATGCTCTTATGCAGATATGTGAGGAAAACACAGGGGATTTCTCCACTATGTTTTAATTCTTACAGTGCATTTAAGCAACAGTATATAGACAGAAGTGTGTCTTCTGGTCCCTGAAAATAATGCATTGCCTGGAGCTCTGTTTCCAACATTCTTGTAAACTGGGTTGTTGAAGTGTCAAAGATACCTTTGATTATAGCCATTCACTATCAGTGAGAGTCCAGATGTGCACACCAAACTTGGGTTTGAACCCCAGACCTTTGTAAATGTCTTAGGAGAGGGGCCGAGGTAAATCAACATTTGTATGCGGATGGCAGCTCTGGAAAGTGCACATGCTTCTGACAGCCTGTGAGCAGCTGGCATGGCTGGCAGGTGGAAGCAGGGCAGCTGTGTAAGCTAACATGTGGATTTATGGGTAGACTCCAGGCTGACCAGTAGCTGTTCTGGAGCGGAGTACCGTGAAGACTGCCAAACAGTTGCGATGTGAACCGTATTTCATAACAAGGTCAGCACTCCTTAGGAAGTGCAGACCAGCCTTGTTCTCCCCAGTGTTGTTTAACATATCCCAGATGGAAACTGAAAACCACTGGAAAGAACCATGAGACTGTCTGCTGTCTTTGGAGTGGATGATCACAGAAACACCAGAGGCCTTGGAATAAGCAAGTTTACTCTATAAGTATGTGGATGTATGTCCTTTTCAGGCTTAGAAGCGTGGGAGTGAGAAGTATTACACTGCTCCATGTAACAGTTGGTTGCAATAGACGCCCATAATGTTACCACTCACCTTTAAGAGATGTGTCCTGACTAGTGGATCTCACAGATCTATTTAGGAATTAGCCCTGGACATCTGACAGGTCCCCTGAATTGTTATTGACTGGTGCCTTTCAAAGCAAACCCATGAAAAACAGAGAAGGAAAATGTTTGTAAAAGAGAGAAATGGAGGCAGTTGTGGTTTGCTTCCTCTCACAGTCTCATGGATTTGATTGATATCTTCAGGGTTCCAGAAACTTCATTTTTTTGTATAGTAGAGAGTCACAGTAAGACTGGAGTTGACCAACACACGACAGTCTGCTTTGACCACTGTCTCCATGTGGTTCTAGCCTAGCAGGAAACCTAGTTCTTGACAGGCAGTAGGGAGGCAGTCCTGGTAGTACATGTCTTTAGTCCTAGCACTCTAGGCAAGCAGATCTCTGTGAGTTCCAGCCCTCAAACTACAAGGCTGGAGTGTCCTGTTGGTTATGCCACCCAGACTGTAATGTTCTGTCATGGCAGATGTAGCAGACAACATGACTCTGGTGATAAAGACTCAAGAAAGAGCTAGTCATATAAGTCCAGGAGAGGAAAGAGTCAAAAGCCGTCTACAGCGAGTCTTACACTCTCATATTCAATACACATGCACACACAGAGAGAGACACACACACTCATACACACCACACACATAGACACACAGACCACACAAAAATACAAACACTCACACACAGATACACCACAATCACACACTACACACACAGTCATACACACTCATCTCACACACACACACACACGAAAGAGGGTTCTGCCCCAGCAACTCTGCTGTCTGTTAGCTTTCTCACAGCTTCCCTCCTTTTCATCATTTCTGTTCCCACAGGCTGGTACTGCTTTTCTCTTTAACAAATGGGTCTCCCTCTGGGTACCATGAACACTGAGAAGGAGTGAGTTTATTATATTTGCCATGACTGGCCTGAATGAGAACACCATCTTTGATGTGTTTGTCACCCTCTGCTGCCGTGTGGAAGACACTCTGAATTCATTCAGTTCAGCTCCATAGCTGAGCACAAAGGTTCACACCAAGGTCTTTCATGGATGCGAGGGAACATTAGGATGGATGAATGGCAGCTGTAAGGATGAATTAAAAATGAGGAGAAAAAGACAGTGCAAAGCCTCTGCCGCAGAGAAAGTCAGCAGACATAGACTTCCTTTTGTCTCCACTAAGTATGCTCCACAGGGTTAGGTCTGTAATAAAGCAAACAAAAGTATATTCTGGAAAGGTGGAGATCAAGTGGGCCAGATGCTGCAAGACTGAAAACAAGATGGGGTCATGAGTTCTTTAAATTCTGCTTTTCCCTTAAACTTTCCAGGTGTGGAGCTGAATGCCTAAAAGGACAGGCATAGGCGGGAAATCCTGGATGGGAAAAGTCTGAAGAGGAACATGCCAGGATGGTCCAACCTGTCTTGGCCAAACTGTCTTCATCTTGGTCATGAGCTGAACTCTAGTGTACACCTTTCTCTGCCTCCCAACTGTGAAAACATATTCAAGATTTTCCTGTGAAGAGAGACTGTGCCCAAAGACTGTGTAAAGGAGGACTGTGTCCTCCTCCTTTAAGTTGTGTCTCTTACAGTAACAGAAGAGAGAAAAGGTTAATACTGGCTGCAAGATGCTGTGATTGGAAAAAAATTGACAAAGCTTCAGTTTCTTTGCACTAGTTATTATAAGCACATGCCACCCTAAAGTCTCCTTTAATGAAATAGAAATTTTAAAGACTGGTAGAGGGTGGGCAGAAAGAAAAGAGTAAAGTCAAGTCTATGAATAAGGGCTTCTAATTAATGACTTGTATTCACAGACTAACTTGCACTGGGAAGATGGAGGATGTATTATCTGTCTGCTTGTGCAAGGATGCAGATGTGGTCGGGAAATAACAGGCAGAATTGCTCTCCACACTGTAAGGATAAGGGTATTATGTAATTCAAATGCTGATTTCTGTACCCTCCATATCTGGTTGCAATCCTTGTTTTGAGAATCTCCTGTTTCATTGTTATGTAAACTCTGCTCCCCAATTGTCCCCTGATATGCTAATAAAGCAGCTTACAGCCAATTGCTTGGCAGGGGAGAGAACAGGGCAGGACTTCCTGTCAGCCAGGGGGAGGAGGAGTTAGAAGAGGAAGGAGGGGATAGAACCAAGGGAGATAAGGAGAGGAGCTGGCGTGCAATTATCTCTGGGATACACGCTGGGAAGAAGCCAAATTAGCTTAGAGCATAGAACACTAACTGCTCAGTTCTTGTGCTGTGAAGCTAGTTAAAATAACATAAAAGAGTCTCATTTATTCGTGTGGTAGCCAGATTAAGAGAGAAACTGAGAAACAAACACAATGTTATAAAAATAACTGTAGCAGCAGACAAGTGGTCTTCAGCGCATCGTTCGGCTTTTCTGGCATTTAATTTATTTACTCAGTGATCATAGCTAGAACCAGATGACAATAGAAACTAGAATCACGTGGGGAGAGGGACCCTTGTTTGAGAAATCACCTCCATCAGATTGGTATGGGGGACATTTTCCTCTGAGTGTGTTTCCTTGTGTCTCGTCAAGCGTATTGTAGGACCCCAAACCAAAGCTTATTAACAGAAAAACAATATGTTCTCGGCTTCATAGTCCAGCATTTTGAAATTATTTTTAAGACTTCATTGGTAATTCTGAGTGATTTCTGATACAATGAAGCATGAGTAGGGGATTTTTGTCTGTTCTTGAACTGCCTTGTTACCTGTTAGGAAGTTAAGAAGTATCCAACACGTTTCTTACTTTGTTTCTGCTTTTTGAGGCAGAGGCCAAAGGTATCCTTGAACTTGAGGCAGTCCACCTGCTTCCTTCCGAGCATGACAGCTGTAGGTATGAAACACCTGGCCTGGCTCAACACATTTAAACAATCAGCAGCTTTTGTTTTCTTTTGTAACATATCCTAAACATATTATTTTGTCTTATATAAACCCAAGACATCATTCCAACTGGCATAATCAATGTTATTTTCTCATTTTCTTAAAAATCAAAGGTCTGGCATTCACCTATTCCTACTGAGGATGGATTATGGAAATATTGAAAAACTATCAAGTTTTTTTATTAGTAAAATTTCCCCCACTTTTTCTTCTAACAGATTTAGTGTGTCTCATTTTATGTTGAGGTCTTTAAGCCACTTGGACTTTAGTTTTGTGCAGGGTAATAAATATGTACCCAGGGGGACCTGTACAAACTGTTGCACCAACCAAGGACAGACAATACATGCAATAAACCTAGATCCCCTGTTCAGATCTAGCCAATGGGCAGCTCATTCTCCATGGTTATGGGGAAAACAGGGGCTGCCTCTGTCATGAACTCTGGTGCCCCTGACTTGATCACTTCCCCTTGGAAGGAAGGCCTTGGGGGCACACAGAGGAAGGGGAAGCAGGATACCCAGATGACACCTGATAGGCTGTGGTCTGATGGTGGGAGAGGAGGCCCCCTTCTGTCAGAGGTCTATGGGAGGGGAATAGGACGAAGAGGGAGAGAGGGTGGGAATGGGAAGATACGAATGAAGGTGTCGGGGGCGGGCTATAAAGCCAATGTTCAGCCATCTTGTTGGAGCCTAGGTTCCTATTTCTTCAGCAGTCTGCCGTTTGCCAGATACCAGCTGACCCTGTCGTGGTTCAGCAGTTAGACTAAAGATTTATACGGAGCCACCCTGTTGTAGTTTAACAGTTAGATTAGATAAAGATAGCAAAATATTAGGTGTGGCAGGATGTTGTGACCTGCTTGGAATTCCTTGCATCTTGAGATAGCCTACAGTTGGGTTGCCATAGCAATATGCTTCCCTGCCCCCTGCCTTATAAAAACTCTGTGAAATTTCTCAATAAATGGGGTTTGATCAGAATCCAGACTTGCCCCCTTCTTTGTGTCTAGTGTTCTCTCTCTATACAGGAAAATTTTCCTCCTGAGCGTTAGTCGAACCCCGGCAGGCTGGGGCATGAGGGGATAACAATCAGGATGTAATCTGAATAAATCATAATAAATTTACACCCCCCCAAAGTTAGTAAAATTTCAGAACATGTTCATCAATTATATGTGTGTATATTTATATACATACATACATACATACATACATACATACATACACACACACACAATTTGTAGCTTTTGACCAGCAGTATAGGCGCATAGTTAGACTTACTCAGCTAAACCAAAGGTAGACTTCAAATTTCTCTATAAAATATGTATGTGGTTTTTTTCATTTTGCATTTAGTTATAACATTGCTTGACTAATTTTCAAAACACTACTGCAAGATTTCTCATATGAAATTCAGTCTTCCAACTCCAATTTGAGCATGTACAAGACATGACCTTACCTAACCATTTTACTCTATTCAGAACTAGCCAGTAATTTGAGCAACTGCTCTAAGGCTTTATGTCACGTAAGATAAACTTAAATAAATGCAGCAAACATTCCCGAAGCATCAATTTTGCAGGGAAGGGTGGTGGATGCTGCAGGCACAATTACAAGGGGAAGATATGTACATTTCCAGAATTATAGGGACAGCCACACTGAAAAGCAACCTGGCAATTATGCTGCATTTGAATAAATGGCTAATATGAGGGGGAGGAAGCAGGCACATACAAGACAAATAAGAAAGGCATTTAACTCAAAACTGGAGATTGGACCTGTATAAATTGCCTCATTATGAAAATTGGTTCATACAGCTGTGGAGGCTGAAGTGTTCTGAGACCTTCCACCTGCAAGCCTAGACTTAGTAGAGGTAATTGGCCAGGCCTGACCCGGGGTCGAAGGAAGATCAATGACGGCCATCAATTAGGAAGGGAACAGAATTCATCTCTTGTTGCTTCTGGCACTGTCATTCGTGCTGAAGGGAGAAACTTGTTTCTCCAAGGCAGTCTCAAGACACACTCCGCATATAGCAGCACCAACACGTGGCCTAAGTGCAAAGCAGGAAGTGAGCAGCTAGCTCACTAGAACCCACAAATCCAACACTGCCAGCAGGCCCTCTGTCCCATGCTTCTCCCTGATGGGCTGCACCCTCAAACTGTGAGCCCAAACAGGTGGATCCTTCCTCTGACAGATAGTTTATCATGGTGGTGAGACCAGTTCATGTAAAATGGTATCATTATTGTAAAACACCTCCGGCAAGCAGCCTTTGATAATGTCTAGGCAAAGATTTGGGCAGCCTGTGACACAATCACTTTTACACATGAAATTAACAGTTAAAACTCCACTCTTATAAATGTGGTGCCCATCTCTGTCTCCATAAACTGCTCTTAATTTCTAAATAAGGAGAAGAGTGGATAGTAAATGATAATTATTCTGCATTCAAGGAAAAAAAAACAGAAAATGATAATCAACAATCTTCAGTAATGCCTTTGCCAGGAAAGTTAAGTTAAAGTCTTCTTGAAAAAAAGTCTTCTTGAATATTGTCATATAACCTTGATCATTTTTAGCACTGTGATAAAAATAAGATGAATCCGTCCTTTGCTGATGCAGATGTGTGATGGAGGAAAGAGAAGAAGCAAATCTATTCAAGTTGTGCAAAATACGTCATCTGAGATGGGAGACTTTAGAGAGCTGCAGTGGGTGCTTGAGTAGCTGTGGACACTGGAGCACTTTAGAACTCAAGACGGTTGCACGAGGGATGTGTAAACAGCAAAGACCATGCCTTTATCCCAACCTTCGTGGCATTCCAGGGTGTGATCCTCTCTGGTCCCGGTCATTTCAGAGAGCAAATAGTTTGTTAATGCAGAGGCCACAGTACCAGCCTCTGCAGTGCACCCAAGGTCTAGGCTTGCTTGTCTAACTAACTCTGACCACTGCCTTCTCTGCGTTTCTTTTACCTCTCTTATGCATTTTAGCCGGCCGACTGTCTCTGAGAGGTGAGATGACACCAGCCCTTGCCCCTAGGGACTCTGGATCTACCCTGGGCAGCTGTATTGGGTGGTTTTGACTGTAGTTTTCTGCTCATCTTAATTTCAGGACACAGGAAAGCTGAGAAACGCTCTAAAGGACTAGTATTGTAGGACGGTAGTTGGATTTCCCATAGCATCAGGATCAGGAACCCAGGGAAATGGGGACTCACTTATATGGTTGTTGATTTAGGGGATAGACTGAAGTTGGATTTACTGGTAGAAGCATCTTTTCCTTTTAAACTAAAGAGTCTAGGCCAGAAGAGCACATGGTCCCTCAGATAAGAAACAAGCACTGGGCCTTGTGGAGCACAAGGGATGATGGGAAGTAACACTTTTTTTTTCTATGTCTAATTCTCGGACCCCGAATCCTCCATGTGAAAGAACAAACTCATCGTGGTGCTCATTTCACGCATATTTATTCTTCTGGTAAACCTTGCCTCAGAGTTACAGGGCCTTGCGTCTGGCTGTCATTAAAACTGCATTGAAAATATCATTTTCTAATTGAGCCAGCTGCCACAGAATAGTGGGAGATAGAGCAATCGCAGAGAATTCCCTTACCGGAAGCTGTTCCCCAGTAGGATCCTGGGATGACTGGGTAGAGAAAGTATTTCCTAAATCCACAGAGGGCCCATTTCTATATATGGTGCTCTTGTTGGTTTCCACTGTTGGCAGAGTGGATACTCATGGCACTATAGCCGAGTCATGGCCGTGGTGCATGAAAGTCTGTAATGCCCTTCTGTCATCATGGCTCTTGGTTATTGGGCCACAGGAGATTGAGTGATACGAATATGTGATGAGGCTGGCTGTGCACCCAATTGTTAAAATCCTCTACTGAAGCCTCAGGTCAGCAATATATCTTCACATTTTTTGCTTATTAGATGTCTATTTATATACTTATTTGTAAATTTCCTTGTTATTAATTTTTTATTAATTAATTTATTTACTTACTTTATACCTCAACCATAGCCCCCTGCTCTTTCTCCTCCCAGTCCCATCTGCCCTCCCTATTCCCTATGTCCCCCCTCCCTTACCACTCAGAAAAGGGGAACTGTCCCCATCTCAATATGTCAAGTCACATCAGGACTAAGAGCATCCTCTACTACGGTGGCCTGGCAAGGCAGCCCCACCAGAAGGAAGTGATGGAAAGCATGCAACAGAGCCAATGTCAGAGACAGCTCCTGCTCCGCTTACTAGGGAATCCACATAAAGACCAAGCTGCCCATCTGTACATATGTGTAGGTGCCCCAGGTCCAGCCCATGAATGGTTCTTGATTGGTGTGTCAGTCTCTGCAAACCCCCCTAGGCTCATGTTAGTTGGCTCTGTTGGTCTTCTTGTGGAGCTCTTGTTCCCTCCGGGTTCTTCTATCCTTCCTCCCACTTACTCAATGTTCTCTGTTGCTCTGTCTAATGTTGCGCTGGGATTCTAAGGCTCTGTTTTGATCCATTGCTGGGTAGAGCTTCTCAGAGAACAGCTATGCTAGGCTACTGTCTGTAAGTATAGCAGATTGTCATTAATAGTGTCAGGGGTTGGCTCTCTTGCAGGTTGTGGCCAGGCGTTAATTGGAAATTCCCACCACCTTCTCTTCTTAATCTCTGCAAATCTTGTAGGCTGGGTGAATTTTGGGTCAAAGTTTTTGTGGGTTGGCTAGCATTCCCCTCCCTCTACTAGGAATCTTGCCTGGTTAGAGGGTGGCTTTCTCAGTCTCCATGTCCACCGATAGTAGGGGCCTCAGCGACAGGCACCCTCATCTCTACCCAGGAGCCTACTCTGTTGTAGGTCTCCAGCCTGTGTCAGAGATGCCGTAGGACACTGTTTCTCTTCTCTCTGCGAGTCCTCTGTTCTCCTGCCCCTCTCTGCACATCAGATACCCACCCACATTTCCCTCAGCACTCCCTCTCCTATCCTCTTCCTTCTCTTCAAGCACTTCCTCTGCTTTTTCCGTTTCCTCTTCTCGGTGAGATTCATGCATCCTCCCTTGGGACCCCTTGGTACTTAGCTTCTTTGGGTCTGTGAATTGTAGTATGGTTACCCTTTACTACATGGCTAATATCTGCTTGCAAGTGAGTAAATATCATCTGTGTCTTTTTGGGTTTGGGTTATGTCACTCAGGATGATCTTTTCTAGTTTCATCCACTTGTCTGCAAATTTCATGATGTCCTTGTTTTTAATAGCTGAGTAGTATTCCATTGTGTAAATATATCACAGTTTCTTTATCCATTCTTCCATTGAGGGACATCTAGGGTGTTCTCATGTTCTGACTATTATGAATAAGGCTGCTATGAACATAGTTGAGCAAATGACCTTGTAGAGTGGAGCATCTTTTCAGTATATGCCCAGGAGTGGTATAGCTGGGTCTTGAGGTAGAACTATTCCCAATTATCTGAGAAACTGTCACATTGATTTCCAAAGTGGTTGCACAAATTTACACTCCCACCAGCAAATGGAGGAGTGTTCCCCTTTTCCCACATTCTTGCCAGCATATGCTGTTGCATGAGTTTTTGATGTTAGCTATTCTGATGGGTGTTAAATGGAATCTCAGATTTGTTTTGATTTGCATCCCCCTGATGATTAATGGTGTTGAGCATTTCTTTGAGTGTAACTCAGCCATTTGACATTCCTCTGTTGAGAATTCTCTGTTTAGCTCTGTGCCCTATTTTAAATTGGGTTATTTGGTTTATTGTTGTTTCTTTTCATCAGTTCTTTATATAGTTTGGATATTAGCCTTTTGTTGGATGTAGCATTGGTAAAGATCTTTTTCCAGTCTGTAGGCTGCTATCATTTTGTTCTGTTGACAGTGTCCTTTGCTTACAGAAGCTTTTCAGTTTCATGCAGTCCCATTTATTAATTGTTGATCAAAGGATTTGAGCAGTTAGTCTTCTGTTCAAGAAGTTGTTTCCTATGCCAATGAATTCAATGCTCTTCCTCATTTTTTTTTCCTCTAACAGATTTAGTGTGTCTGGTTTTATGTAGAGGTCTTTAATCTATTTGGACTCTAGTTTTGTGCAGGGTGATAAATAAGGGTCTATTTGCATTTTGTCTACATGTAGACATCCAGTTAGACCGGTATGATTTCTGAAAGATTCTGTCTTTTTTCTATTGTATGGTTTTAGGTTCTTTGTCAAAAATCAAGTGTCCATAGGTATGTGGGTTTATTTCTGGGTCTTTGATTTGATTCCATTGATCTACCAGTCTGTTCCTATACCAGTACCATGTAGTTTTATGATTGTTGCTCTATAGTACAGCTTCAGATCAGGGAAGATCTCCAGAAGATCTTTTATTGTAAAGGGATTGTCTTAGCTATTCAGGGATTTTGTTTTTCCATATGAAGATGAGAGTTGTTCTTTCAAGGTCTGTAAGGAATTGTGTTAGCATAGTATTGAATCTATAGATTGCTTTTGGTAAGATGGCCATTTTTTCTATGTTGATCCTACCAATCCATGAGCATGAAAGATCTTTCCATCTTTTGATATATTTTTCAATTTCTTCAGAGCCTTGAAGTTTTTTCATACAAGTCTTTTTCTTCTTGATTAGAGTTATACCAAGATACTTTGTTTTTGGTGTGTTTTGTGTGTGTGTGTGTGTGTGTGTGTGTGTGTGTGTGTGTGTGTGTGTATGTGTGTGTCTGTTGTGAATGGTTTTAATTCCCTAATTTCCTTCTCAGTCCATATTTGTCTTTTGTATACAGGAGAGCTATTGATTGTTTTGAGTTGATTTTGTATATAGCCACATTGCTGAAGGTGTTTATCAGCTATAGGAGTTTCTTGGTGGAATTTTTGGGGTTACTTATGTATACTATCCTATCATCCATGAACAGTGTATTGACTTCTTCCTTTCCAATATGTAACACCTTGTTCTCCTTTAGTTCTTCTATTGCTCTGGCTGGGACTTCAAGCACTATATTGAAGAGGTACAGAAACAGTGGACAGCTTTGTTCCATCCTTGATTTCAGTGGAATTGCTTTAAGTTTTTCTCTATTTAACTTGATGTTGGCTATTGGCTTTTGTATATTGCCTTTATTGTGTTTAGGTACCTGCCTTGTATCCCTAAGCTTTCCAAGACTTTAAACATGAAGGAGTGCTAGATTTTGTCAAAAGGTTTTCAGCATCTAATGAGATGATCATTTTTTTCTTTCAGTTTGTTTATATGGTGGACTATATTGATCAATTTTCATATGTTGAACCATCCCTGCGTCTCTGAGATGAAGCATATTTGATCATAGTGGATGATATTTTTGATGTGTTCCTGGATTCAGTTTGCGAGTATTTTATTGGGTATTTTTGCATCAATGTTCATAAGGAAAATTAGTCTGAAATTCTCTTTCTTTTATGGTTCTTTGTATGGTTTAAGTATCAGTGTAACTGTGGCCTCTTAGAATGAGTTTGACAATGTTCCTTCTTTTTTTTTTCCTACTTGGTAGAATAGCTTGAGGGGTACTGATATTAGCTCTTCTTTGAAAGTCTGGTAGAATTCTGCCTTGAAACCATATGCCTCTGGGATTTTTGTCGTTGTTGTTTTTATTTGTTTGATTTGGTTGGGAGACTTTTAATGACTACTTCTTTTTTATTTTTATTTTTATTTTTATTTTTTGAGACAGGGTTTCTCAGTGTAGCCTTGGCTGTCCTGGACTTGCTTTGTAGACCAGGCTGGCCCCAAACTCACAGAGATCTGCCTGCCTCTGCCTCCTCAGTGCTGGGATTAAAGGTGTGTGCCACCACACCTGGCTTTAATGACTACTTCTATGTCTTATGGGCCCTAGGTCTATTTAAATTGTTTACCTGATCTTGATTTAATGTCAGTAAATGGTATCTATCAAGAAAATCGTTCATTTCATTTTGATTTTCCATATTTGTGTTGTACAGGCTTTTGAAGTAAGACCTAATGATTCTTTGGATATCCTTGGTATTTGTTGCTTTGTTCTCCTTCCCAGAAATCCTTCCTAGAAAACCTCACAGCCCAGAGAGATAAAGAGCTGTAGTTTCACAGACGGATTCTGTGCATTATTGATTTCAGTCGCTGTAATAGCTGTAAAGAACCTTGTAAACACCACTCGGGGTACCGCTTAACTGGTTCCTCAGACTTTTACTCATTATTTAGAGTTGCTGACATTCATCAAGGTGCATCTGCGGCTGCCAGTTACCAGGTACCAGCGGGTGCTCTGACTGAACCAGCAAGTTGGCGTTTGACTGTAGACCTTGGAGGAGTTTCGCTTTGTTAGGTGTCATGGTGGAGCCATCCTACCGCCTCAGGCTTCATCGCTGCCATCACGTGCTTGCATTTTCACGGGGAGCAAAGGATAGGGAATTACTGTGGAGAGAAAGGGGCCTCGTTGGAAAGAGATTTGCTTCACTGCAGTGGATGTATTGTTTGGCTTTGCCAGGCCAGCTTGAGTATCTATAGTGTTCTACGTGCTGTGCAGAGACAGCACTGAGCAAACAACAGGAGGATATGAACCCGGATGGGAAACCTCTTCCTGCACACCCTAGACCAGTGACTCTCAGCCTTTAATACAGTTCCTCATGTTGTGGTGACCCCGGACCATAAAATTACTTCCATTGTGACTTCACAACTGTAATTCTGCATTGATATGAATCATAATGTAAATATCTGTGTTTTCCTATGGTCGTGGTCAACCCATGTGAAAGGGTTGTTCAACCCATAAAGGGGTCATGACACAAAGGTTGAGAACCACTGTCTTACAGAGATTTGGGGGGAATTTTCTCTCCTTTTGAAGATATGCCTGTGTGCTGTGCATGCATGCACACGCTAATACACAGACATGTGTGTGTGTGTGTGTGTGTGTGTGTGTGTGTGTGTGTGTGTGTATTCAAGTTAACACATATGTTATATATGATTTTTTTTGTTTTGCTTTGGTTTTTGTTTTTGCTGTTGTCATAAGGGTCTTGCTGGAACTCAGGTAGCAAAATCTCCTTGACTTTTCTCAGGCTGAGAAAACAAAACAACCCCCCCCCTCCAGTCCATCCTCATTTGCCTCTGCACAGCAAACACTTCCAGCTCTGGATCGTAAGGGCTTCCAGGATCGAGCACCTGAGACAGAGTTCAGCAGGCACTACCGGCCACCTCAGAGTGCACACTGCAAGGCTCTTGAGATCTCTGAACGTATGGCAAGCTCCTACCCTAACGAGGCTATCGTGCACAGTGCTTGCTCAATGTCTGCCTAAAAGGACATAACGAATTACCAACAGGCGTTTTGTTCTTTTACCTTTACCAGCCGGTCTGTCCCTGTTTGCTTTGGCTGATTTTACACACTGGGATGACAGTAACAGCATGGGTATTTTATAAATATGTTGGCAATGTCTGGGAAAAGTCAGGGGCAGCACTGTTTTCAACAATACACATGAAATGCATGGATGCCATACAAGGCCATAATGGTACCTTCTCGTAAGAAAGCTGAGGCCACAGCTCAGTGGGGGTGACTGAGGGTTAGGAAAGGAAGCTGACCTCATCCCCTGTCTCAGCTGTGGCAGAATCCTGGAGGGAGGGAGGGAGGGACGGCTGCGATGCAGGTACTAGGATATCAGCTGAATTTGTAGCCAGTTGCGAATGGTATGAATGTGTGAATGTGAACGGTAACACAGCCTCCTGAGCCCTAGGCTCACAGAGCTCTCTACCTGCCAGTAGGCTCTTTTCCAGAGAGTTCTACCACGTGCCCATAGGAAGTATGAGGTGGGATAAGATCACATGAAGCATTTCTGATGCCGGCCCAGAGAAGGATCTGGCATGGAAACCTGGTCCTCCCAGGATGTGCCTCTCATGAAGAGCAAAGAGTCAGTCACAGAGGGGACAGGGGAGCAGACACTCTCATCCCAGATCCACCATCACCAGGCCAAAGATGAAATCTGCTCCCCTCCCCCCACCACCTGCAGAAGCAGCTGCTATCACTGCAGTGCTCGCCAGCTTTCACCTACAGGGCTATGAGATGTGTACTCTGGGAATGAGGAAACTGACTCTGATATGAGGCGCCCAGCAGAGCTCTGTGACCGTGACCAGGAAGGGGAAAAGCATTCAGAATAACCTGCCTGCTGTGCCTGGGGTGAGGGGGTAGGCCACTTGATTGCCACAAGAGAATATGAATGATTCTCCAAATATGGATGCTAAAAGGACTGTGATATGAGTATTAATGGATGGGGGTGGGGTGTAGCCAATATGCATGGGGAATTTTGACAGAGAACAATGAACTGTAAGGACCATATAGCTTGAAATATCAGCAGTGACAAACAACAGGGGAGATGAAGAGTCAGAGTCAGAGTTAGAGTTTTATTTACTGGCATGTGATATATGTGTATGTATATATATATATGTATATATATATATTTATACACACATATATGAATATATACAGACATATAAGTATATATACACACACATATATATATATGTATGTGTGTGTGCATGTATGTATATGAAAAGCTAGGTCCTAAATCATAAATAATGCAAAATAACCGCAGGCTGTTAAATAATGCCAGCTAATCTGACATACACATCCTCAGGGAGAGGAGATTTAGTGAGGAAAAGGCAATAGAGAAAGAATTGTGGAGCAAAGGCCACAGCCGTGAAGCCATGAGGAGTGGGTCCCCCTCAAGGATGGTGCACTTTATAAGCCTGACCCAGAAAGAATTCCCGATGACACCCTTGACCTAGTCCCATTTCCATTGTTCTGATAAATATCCCAATAAAAAGTGACTTAGAGGACAAAGCGTTTCTTTTAGTGTACAGTTCCACGTTCATCATTACAGGAAAGTCTAGGTGGCAGGACTGGAATCAGTTAGTCACACATGTCACAGTCAGGAGCAGACAGAGAGCGAGTGCATGCCCACTGTTGAGCTAGCTCTCACTTCTGTATGTGCTCCAGGAGCCCTGACCAGGGAGCGATGCTGCTCACTTCCGGGAATGGTCTTCCAGGCAACCAAGGCAACGAAGGCACAAAATTGGCATATCCATATTATCCCTACCTAAAAGGCTCAGGGGCCATCTTGGAAAAGGGTTGGGCAGAATATTGTGGTATCCAGAGGCCAGGGAGGACTTCAGTGAAACAGTGGGTTTTGGACAGGACAGCAGTGGTGGATGCCTGCAGAAGACCTAAGCAAGGTCAAGCGAGCCTGTATTCTAGCACGGAGGAAGGAGGGGCTCAGAAGTCCCCAGCTAATGGGTACTGACAGTTGCAAGCTTCAGGAGGAGGGCGAGTCAGTCTTCTTTAAGGGTGTGGCCCCCAGTAGATCAGCCATTCTCCAGTTGATGCCCCCATGCTCAGGAGTGAGTGAGCAGTATGTCTTTTTTCCCCTCTGATACTTATGTTTAAAATGCAAATTTCTGGGGTCACAGATGTGGCAGACGTGAGCTGAGAGCTGACTGACAAATTTCAAAAGGCTCTGACACAGATTTGAGGCTATTGCCCATGAAGAAAAATAAAATAGAGACAGAAGAAAGTTTTCGGCGGGACATGAGCTCTCTGTGCAAGCATAGATATCCTTGCTGGGGACACCTGCGTCACCATGCTTACTAGCAGTAAGATGTTTCCGAACTCAGATGGCTGTGTTTGCCTTCACATCCAGCTGGCAGATCCTGTTGGTGTAAATATCTGTGCTTTAAGAGTTCACCTATGTGAAGCCTTCTTTGGAAGCAAATCGTGTTCCCTTTCGAGGTCACAAAGGTCACGCTATCCTCTGCATATTCTTCGCAAATGCTTACTGGACTATCTGTAATCCTTCTAGGCTCTAAATTGTGTTTTCTATGAGGGGAGTCTAGAAACTGCCTTACCCGGCCCCTACTCATTTCCCACTCCACTTTCAGAAGAATAAAAGATGAAATCAGAAAGCACACTTCTCAGTGAATGGCTGTGATTCAGAATATTCAAATCACTTTTTTTCCTCCAGATTTTTGAAAGCCGTTCCAAAAGAATTCAGAGGGTTTTAATGACATTGGAATACATAAAGATGCCTCATGGAGTCCTGAGTCCTGGGATGTGGTGACTTCCCAGCCAGTATGGCCGCTGTGTGGACGGCTCTGGTGGGTTCTTCAAATCACTCACTGTCCTTGGAACAAGGAGGGAGGAGGTCTTTGGGTGCTCACATCTTACCAAATGCTGTTTTCCATGCAACTCCTGTGCTGTCACTTCCTGGGACAGGGAGAGATTGGGGCTGTGGGAAAATCAGGGCTTGGTGGGGGCATTCCTGACTTAAAGATGAAGAAGTGAACAACACAAATATATTAAGTTATTTGGTGTGCTGTTTAATATTACATCAGCCTGGGAGGAGCTGGAGTCATCTTCAAAGAAGGAATCTCACTGAGCAGTTGCATCCATAGGATTGGCTTGAAGCTGAATCTGTACAGCGTTTTGTTCATTGGTGGTTGATATGTGTGGCCCTAGTTCACTGTGGGTGTTACAGTCCCTATGCTGATGGTCCTGGGGTTTATAAGGAAACAATCTGAACAAGGCATGGAGAGCAAGCTAGTAAGGAACACTCCTCCATGGCCTCTGCATCAGCTCCTGCCTTCAGGCTCCTGTCTTCAAGTCCTGCCCTGACTTCCCCCAGTGATGGACTGTGATCTAAAGGTTACCAGCTAGAATAAAGCATTTCCTCTGAAAATTTCTGAGGACCATGTGTTTTTTTTTTTCACAGCAACACAAGCCCTAACTGAGGCACTTAGTATTGGATCTCCTGGCTTTCCACACCCACTTGGCGTTCATTCAGTTCCAGCTGTGCCCTTTCACTGCATTTTTGAGAAAGTTCGCTCACAAGTTCTGCAATGGCAAAAGGATTTCTGCTTGGAGACTTTTTGCTCACCAGAGACTCTAGCGGCTCTGACCTTGCCCGCTATTTTGCGGCTCAGGATTATGTAGCTCACTGTGAACTTGCCAATGGCTATTCAGTGCCTTCACTCAGGAAAAGGAGAATGAGAAGATTGTAGAGTCTAAAATGAAGTGATTGGTACGATTACAAAGTCTTCAAGCCTTTCTGATCACCACTATTAAGTTCATTCATACTCCTTTTCTCACCAAACTGGGCATTTTCTGTATCTTTTTGCCTTACACACTCTCTCCCACCCCCCTCTCTCCATCTCTCTGTCTGTCTCTGTCTCCATCTCTCTGTCTCTGTCTGTCTCTCTCTCATTGGATGTATTCATGAAACTTCCTGGTACTATGAACGTTAGACCTTAGGGAGGAGGCTTTCAGGTCAGATCCGGCTCGAATCTCTTGAGCCATGAATCCAAGTATGTGCTGTCTTCAGCAATAAGGACGTATCTTTGACCTCTGGAAAGCAACCAGGGGCAACAGCAATAGCCTATGTTTCTTTGAGAGTACAGGTAATAACTTTTGATGCCAATCTCCTACAACAGTCCAATTATGACACATAGGATGGTCTTCTAAAGACTCCACAGCCTTGCTCCCAAAGTCCTGATCTGCTATGTACCAAGTATTCAAACCCATGAGCCTGTGGAGACATTTCATATGCAAATCACAACTATCCTGAACCTTGGAATTCACACATCTTGTGTGTGTGTGGATCTTAAGGGATGTGATTAGCCTTCAGTGAAGAAAGACAAGCACACTGACATTCCAAACATGGGTTGATGCAACAGCTTGAGTAGATGACAGAGCCAAACAACAGAGGACGGTGGGATTGATTTTCTCTCTAACTCCCTGGTTTGGAATTGATTGACACGGGTGTGAATTATAGCGTCCAAAACCCTGATAATTCAGCTTTCACCATCACATTGGAATTTTCCTTAGTCTCTCACTTGTAGATGTCATACTGAAACAACCTGACACTAAGCCTCCGAGACTGTATGGCCAATTTTTTTTTTGCAAGTCACTTGAATAAAAACAGTTCTTTCTGGTTCTGTGGTTCCGGACACCCCGTACTAATGTGAGAGTTGGGCCATGAGGTGCCCACAGCACTTGGTTGTGTCACATAAGTACTGAAGGACACCATTGCATTAACAGCAATAGGGACACAAAGCTGGGCCTGGGAAGGTCTACAAGCATACATACACATTCTCTCTCACACACGTGTGTATTGCACACACATGCACAAAGGCATCACACTCAGAGAGGAAGCAGGGTATCATGAGGCAGAACAGTCAGGACTGGTTCCAGGTGGTCTCATCCATTGCAAATCTCAGGATAAATCCTGACTTTCAACTTGATAACTTTTGTGTGTGAAAAATGCAGTCCAATACACATGCAAATCATGTTTATGACCATTTTATATTTGATATTGTTACTGTGCTGTGAAGCCAGAATTGAGCTCTTAGCCATGTGCCTTTTAACACACACACACACACACACACACACACACACACACACCATCACTAGAAGGTTGTACAAGAAGGACAGTAGCTATCTGTGTCCAGAAAGATCTCTATATAGTCTATTAAAGTCCCTTACTTTGTCAATTACCCCTTGTTGTACTTGCTACACTCTCTTTACATTCAAGCCCACGAAGGTCAGTCTCCTGGCTGCCAGGCAGCATTGGAGTGACTTACAATTCCATCTCTACACAATTTTTTTTTTCCTGAAATCCCCATCATTAGGGACATTTGCCTGTGGAGCTTCCAGTGGGCACATTGGGGCTATGCCATTGTGACAGGTCACTAAAGCTTGCCAGTGTTAGACTGGCACCAGCTCTGCACTTTGCTTTTCCATTTGTTTTAGACTTAATGAGGCCTTTGAGTGGAGAGGGTTCAGTAGCATGGCAGTGAGACCTGAGTCATTACCGTCCTCTGTCTTCCGGAAGGAAACACCAACGAGACAGTTCAATTTTCATTCCTTTGGTATCTGAGCACCAGGCGGATTTTATTTTTTTCCTAGAATACTTCTGCAATTTGAGGTTCTATCCCAGCCTCTTCTCTTCCTCCAAACTGCAGCATCGTTCTTCTTCTTTCCTTTATATTGAGGGAGGAAGTGTAAGCATCTGAGATGGTATTTATAATGAATTTTTGTTTTGCCTTCCTGGGAAATGATGAAAAAAATATGCTTGTTCATCATTTGGATGTCTCCGAGTAAATTGAAATGGTTATGAGGCAAATTATTTATCTTCTTCTTAGGTGGAATATAGCAGTTAGTAGAGGAAATCTAAGTGCACGGAGCCGGCAGTGCTTGTGTGGGTCAGAGGCATCTCATTATACAGGTGTTCTTTTGAAGGATTGCTTTAAAAAAAAACCCGTTTCTGTGGTAACCACATCATAGCTAAGGCTGAAAAGAATTAATGTTGACTTGAATCGTTTCAACTTTCAGACAATCTAAATAGATTCCAGCAAATATAATCTGCGCTAACACTCTACCGGAGTTTTAGACCTTATTATCACATTTTTACAAGCTGCCTGACTTAAAGGATGAGTGTGCAGGGCAAGGATGATGGCATCCCACCCACTGAGTGTGTCAGGATACGCTTTCTTCACACTTACCGACACGATATGACTTCAGAAAACCATATGGTTTTGCCCATCTATAGGTACACATTTTAGCTCTACTTCAGATTACACATTATATATAATATTCCTGAGGATCAAAGTCACTTATTTCCAAGTCTTTTGTTCACTTTATTATATGCACATGTCATTTTATTGGCTAGTTGCGTAAAAGGAATCACACAGTTCTTACTAATAATCATCAACATGTTTTCTTTTATACATATGGAAACACTCCCATTTTTTTACTTCATCCTTTTTAGTTTTTCATATTTGTAGAAATACCTACTTTTTGGCAATTTAAAAAAATTGAAATATGTCATTCTGTCCCTCTTCTCTCTCCACCACTCCTATATCCTTCCTCTTGCTCCCTCTCAAATTCATGGCTTTTGTCTCTTTAATTATTTTGTTATATGTAGATATAGATGCATAATTAGTAGAATCTTGCTGAGTCCATGTAGTGTTGCTGTTGTGTATATGACTTAGGAACATCCCCCTTGGAAAGATGAATTCTCCATTTCCCAGCATCCTTTAGGTGCCTGTAGTTACTGTCTAGGCCTAAGCCCTGTGAGGTGCCCCCCTCTGAGTTAGCAACTATACTGATACTGTCAGCGTTCAGGTCTTCTTTAGGTAGCCATATTGTTGATGTGTTGTTTCCTTGGAGACAACCTAGTGGTATACTTCCTGGTCACCTGGCACTTCTGCTCTTTCTGCCCCCTTTTCTACTTTTCTACATTCCTGGATCATGTTATCATGGTCCAACTTCGTGAATAGATCCATGGATTATATATATATATATATGTATCTTCATTTTTCTGGCCTCAACTTACTCAACTTAGTAGAGGCCCCACGCTGGTGTATGGTAATTTGAAATGTAAAACATCTTGATACCTTCAAGCAGAGCTATTTTCTGATCATTTAACTCTTGCTTTTTGCACATGTGGCATTGTGTATTATCTTGAACTAGTTCTGTTAGTCCCTGGGTAAAGCCCTGCTGCAATGGGACCCAGGACTGCTCTGAGCTCACAAGTGGTTCCCGACTCTCTCCCTCCCTCTTCACCCCAGTGCACAGTCCTGAGTCCCTTCCTGTTCTATCTTGACTCTCTTGCCCAGCAAACACTTCTTACTTTTCTTTCCAGATGTCTTCTGTGGTACATGATTTACATAAAATTTTTATTTGCTATTTTAAATATTGTTTACAACTGAATCTTTGTATTTGACGTTTGCTGCTACATAGGATACTTGCAATTTTTGCCATATATCTGACAATTTTTAAAACTCTGACAATTTAGGTCATTCCCCCAAATTTTCTAGGTGGATCAGGGCTGTTAGTTTTTGCTTTTTAAATTATCTTTATGCTTATTTTTTAATGTGAGGAATTGTAATGGCCTCTTATCGCCCAGATGTTGTCTGTGATGCACAGGGTTTGGGTTCCTCCAAACTAACCTTCCATGGACAGGAAAGCAAGAGAAAGTATGAACGACCGGAGAGACCCAGGGGGAGTTTTCCATGTGTTCAATAAGCTGTGAACAGAAAGGCTCACAATTCACCTCTGACTCTGGGTTGCAGGTGAGGGGAATTCATTTCTTAAATACTTCTGACCTACAAAATTGTGGGCATTCAACCTCAAGCCCACATGGTCAGTCCTGTGGTACCTCTGTCACCCGCTCACATGGTCAGTCCTGTGGTACCTCTGTCACCCGCTCACATGGTCAGTCCTGGGGTACCTCTGTCATCTACTCACATGGTCAGTCCCGGGGTACCTCTGTCACCCGCTTGCATGGTCAGTCCCAGGGTGCTTCTGTCACCTGCTCGTATGGTCAGTCCTGGGGTACCTCTGTCACCTACTCACATGGTCAGTCCCGGGGTGCCTCTGTCACCCGTTCGGCACCCACTGCATTAGTTCAGGCCCTCTTGACTGTGTAGCCAGTATTGGACGGTCCACAAACAGCACTTCGGTTTCTCTCAGAAATGGAGCTGAGATCATGTGCCAGAAGATGGCTTGTGTGGAGAGCAAGATGTAGGCATGAGCAAATAAATCCCCCTGTGAACTCATGTGGCAGCAGGACGGAAGGGAGCTCTTTAGGGCCAGGGACCCTGTTCATGCAAAGCCCACCTTTAACTTACCATGTCTACACCACCCACTTTCAGTCAGGTTTCAAGTATGTGAATTCCAGGGAGGTGCAGACAACCTCTCCACAATACACCCCAGGCCTTGTGCTATGGGGCATTTGAACTTGGCTTACATCAGAAAGGACATAAGCCTCGGTCACAAGTCACACCATAGAAAACAACTTTGACCTAAAATAGTTGCACTATTTTCTAAGCTATCTGAAAGAAGAAAAGCAGTGGAAGAAAGTAAAAAAAACTGCCACCCTGGGCGTACGGTGGAATGGTATCAAAGTCCCAGAGGCTCTAGCAATGGCTGCAAGGGCAATGTGCCCACCACTGCTCACTTACTCAGGTAAATAAAATCGAGATTGGTCATTCATCTGGTGCAATGCCGAAATGACGGTTTTTAAGATGGCTTCTGTAGCTGAGCCATGTGATCAAAATCAACATGTGACATTTGCACCAGCTGAGCTGTGAGAAAGGGCTTCTGCACGCCAGTGTGTATCTCCCTGTGCAGCGCTGCTGTGTAAACACAAGTCCATGATGCTGAGGCATCCGCGTGTCTAAGGCGGTCTCTCCTCTCATCGCTGACAAGTGGGTAAAATGTAGTAAGACACGCTTTTCTTCATTTTAAATGGAGTTAGACAAAATCCACACGAGGGTTTGCAGTGAACGTGTTGCCATTCTCCATGCGACCGTCATCCATGTCATCGAGGGTGACGTGTGACGGTCATCGAGGGTGACTGCTGTAGGTCGACATGACTGCTCACAGTGGCCCACGTGGTAGAGATTTGGCATCCGGTTTCAACTCTAACCTTAAGTCCTCCACAGATTTGCTTATTATGAGTGATAAGTAGGTTCTTATATTTCTTTTTATTACATGTATTTTCTCATGTGCACTTTTGAGTGAGTGTGTGTGTGAGAGAGTGTGAGTGCGCATGTGGACATGCACATGACGTGGTGCAAATGTGGAGCCCCAAGGACAACTTTAGGGGGGATCCGTTTCCTGTTTCCACTCTGTGCTTCCTTATCACCCACTCGCCTTCCATATCTTCTCTTTGCCCCCACATCTCTTTTTTAAATTTTTTTTGTAGTCCCTCGCCTATATTCTCGTTTTTCTACTAAAATCTAATTTCTACAGTAAGAGAAGGCATCTGGTAATTGTCTTTCTGAGTCTATTTTTCTCAACATGATGATGATCATAAATTTTAATTTAGAATTCCATTCCAGTTTTCTTCCATAAAAATCAATGTATTGGACCCTGTCCCCCACATGGTGAAGCAGTCAGTGTAGGTTCACAGCCATGCTTTGTGCTCTGTGAATAAACACATGCTGTGATCAGCTGCCGTGCTCTGTGGCTTCGTCCAGTCAAGCTTCACACGTCCCCAAGTTGTAAATCCCCATGTTTCCAACCTTTTGCTTCTGTGTTGCTCATGCACGGTCTCTTCCTCTGTGTCTGTTTTGCATCCTTTTCCATAGTTTTTGAGCCGTTTTTCTTTAGAGCCCCATGTCACACCCCCAATTGCTTGCTCTAGCTAAGAGCTGGGTGTTCCCAACTTCACTACAATGTTTACTTGTCATTAGCTTTTGACTGGAGGCTGTGTTTCTCACTTCTCTGTGACTTATTTATGCTGTCTGGCAGCATGGCTTTTAGACACGTCATGTGTGTTGGCTTTCTGCTGCTTCCTACTGGCCAGGAAGATGAGCAGTTCTCCCCCAACTCCTGTGTCTCTTCTGGTCATGGAGTGAAGACACCCCACCCCCATGCCAGTAAGACTCTGCTCATATGTAGGAACCTTGGTATTTCTTAGTGTTCCCTGTGGTGAGCACTTCCTGCCCTACTATGTATGTAATTCTCTCATTCATTGGAATATTTAACATGTAGAATTATAATGTGTTAATTCTGAGCCACTGTTCTTGTGTGGCTCGAGGGCAGGGGAAATTCATCTGTCTTCCTTTTGGCTTCCCGCTCAATGCCTCAGTGACTACTGCTTCCTGTCCACTCTGTGGTCCTGGGGATGCTAGCTTTGTCTACCTCCAAGGAGGCTGCACAAAAACTGACAGCAACGAGTAAGAGACAAATGAAAACCACTGAAGGGACCCTGCCCCAAAAAAAAAAAAAAAAAAAAAAAAGTGGCTTGTGCCTTCCATAATTGCACAGCTTTATTAAAATCAGGATAAGTGATGTGGACTAAGCCACTGGTTTCTCTTTTACACCCAAAATGAACTTTATATATGCATAACCTCTCCAGATGTTCCAGTGGTTTTCTAAGTTAAAAAGCCATGTATCTAAAGGTGTCATTTACTTGGCCAAAATGAACGCAGAATTCAAGTACAATTTTCCATGTCTGGCTCTGAGCACAAAGCTTTCAGCAGATCATCCAAACAATGAGGTATTTAGAAAAGCTGCACAAAACAGAAGCAAATAAAAACATCTGTTTGGAGGTATCTGAAAGCCACAAAAACATCTAGGGTTTGAGAGGCCTGTGTCGCCTAGAGACGGAAAACACACTGATGTGGGCCGGCACAGTTATATCATTTCCTTTTGACACAGCTGCCTAAATGGAGAATCAGGACAAGCTCAGAGGAATGCTGGACTCCAGGTGACAGGGAAGCTCGGAGAAGCGGGAAGGTTTTCTGAGCTGCTGTTGGCCTCGAAGCACTGGCTTTCATCATTGCCAGAAGCACTGAGCAGAAAGTGGCTGCGTGGGATGGCAACATGAATAGAGCCATCAGCACCCCACAGACCTGAAGAGGTAAAACTGAGTTCAGGGACTATCAGTGTGGAAAGACCTGGGAGGAACTGCAGCTGTCTGACTTGGAACCACAGGTGGACCGGAACTCACAGAGGCAGAGCAGAGCCAGAGTTGGACCAGAAGACCGGTGTCACCGAGAGTTGGGTCGATTTCTCATGGCGTTCCTGTGTTTTCTCCTGTGTCTAAACATAGACTTAAGCCAAGCCTCTTCTAATGAGATCAGCACCTTGCGACTCTGCATTGTTTGTGTGCCTAATAACCAGCTTGCAGTAACAACGAAATCAGGAGCACTGTGATAGACAGAACCCAGAGAAAACAGAAGAAAATGAGCTAGCATCTGAGGTGTTGGTCTTACCATACATGAGCGGTAAGTATTCATAAAGAGGACACTATGACATCGTTTGCCCAGGATCGAAACCCCATCTGTGGATGAAGTGTATAAAGCAGTGAAAGTTGTAATTGAAATTAAGAACTCATTTGCTTACCAGCAAATCCTTCACAGTTCGAGAAAGAATTGATCGCCTGTAGAAAAATATACTGCCTGGAATTTAAAGAAAAAGAATTGAAGCATAAAAGATTAAAAAGACACGTAAGACACGGAGAGATATTTAAATGGGAAGGGAAGGGAAAGGTGGAAGGGATTTTAAAAAAAAGTAATAGGTGGTATACTTAAGCCACTTTATATGCATGTATAAAAATGGCATATATGCTAAAATAAATAAGATAATGAAAGACATAAAAATGAACATTTTTTAATAGCAGTAATGGAGGTGAGGGGAGATAATGGCTGAGAATTTTCTAAAATTGAGAAGATCTTATGGCATAGACTCTAGGACTATTGAAAAGCTCAACAGGAAAAAAAATAACGCGTCTAGTACAGGAAAACTATTAACAAGATTGAAAGGAAAATCCTAAAGCAGATAGGAAAATTAAGCACCACCGTGGGAGGAGCAACAGGGAATATAAGCAGCTGCCTTTCCAACAGAGGGCAGGAAGTGGTACGGGCCAGATCTAAGACTTCAGAACCAAGCCAGAACTCAAAGAACAGGAGAAGAGATTTAAAAAATGGAGACAGCGAACCCGCAGTGCTGCGGATTCTAATTGGGAGAGAAAGCAAAAGCCAGCAGAGTACTGAAGGGGCCGCCCATGAGGCACGATCAGCCTAAGTCCCCATCCTGTGGCTTTAACAGCAGGGGATTCAAAGGCATTGCTTTGGCATTCTGGGCAGGGAAAGCAACGGATGAACTACCAGGGAGGTTCGAAGAAGTACTCCCAGTAAGGACACCTGTAGGGCATAGTACCGCAGTCTGCACAAACCTTCAGCCCTCAGCTGAGCCAGATATTCCCAGGACACCCTGATCCAGTGCCTGGTTCCGTTGAGCTTTCAATGGGCTCTCACTGACTGTGACACAGATTGGTATCAACAGTTGATGCCACGTCCATGTATTCCCTGACAAGTGCACATTCCACGTGCGGGGAAGCTGGGCACCATCTCAGGTAAGAGACACGATGCCCACGGTTAATCCAAAGTCACAAAATATCAAAAGAGCTGTGTGTCGATCCCATGCAAGAGGCAGGAGAATCAATCCCCTGAAGCCAGCTGCGTTGTCCCTGGGTTATCGGAATGAGCGATGGGAACAGTTGAGGCAGCCTGGGTGGCTTTGCAGCACCTCAAGATCTGGTACTGAAGGCACGCCCTGCGCAGTGATTGCCCATAGATATGGAGCTCTTAGGAAGGAAATGAAGGTGTGAGGCCATGAAGTGAAGGATGGGCTGTCTTGTCTGCAGTAACTTGTTACGGTAGTCCAAGCTGACTGACAGAGATACTTACAGAAGCCACAAATAGAAAGGAGACATGGCTGACATGAATGAAAACAGAGGAAGTTTTAACAGCGCAGTGCTGAAGCAAAAGCCAAATGGAAATGGGCCTGAGAGCAGCAAGCACATGGAGTGTCCCGTAGAAAAACAGGAAGGAGAAAGGACGAACTGTAGGAAAATATGTAAGGTACACTTTTGTGCAGCACCGGAGAGACGGAGTGTGGAATGGAGCCACGCAGGAGCCATGTCCAGAGTCCACTAAGTCACCAACTTCAGCAAAGCATGTTTACAGGCTCAGGAAGTCCCAGCAGATGATTGGCAGGTTAAGTTGAGGTTCCACTTCCACACATATGGAGGTGATGCTGAGGGATACACAGGAGAGAACAGACCCTGAAAGCCACAGGAGTTAGTATGCTCACAGGCCAGGCATGCAGCGGCCACAGGTATCTCATCAGAAGGCTTGCATGCTTGAAGACAGCCAGAAATAGTTTAAACGACAAAGAGAAAAACAAACCAAGTCCGAAAAGTTCCAGCCCAGTAATTCATGACAGTGAAAATGAAGCAGAGTTTTCAGATGGAAAAAGACAAATGGAATAAGTTATCAGCAGATGGCTATACAAGTGGTGCAGAAAGAGTGTGAAATGAGATACAGAAGCACATACACACAAGTACATATAAACACACACAAACATGTCCATACAAATCACATACACACAGGCACACACACACACACACACACACACATACATTTACACACAAATACATACAAATACACATACACTAACTAGTACTCACACATACATGCATAAATACATACAAAGAGACACAAAGAAGCATACACATATACATATAAATAGGCACACACACATATATATATGCACATGCATAACTATATACAGACACATACAAATATACACATGCACACACAAAAGCGCAGAAATACACAAACATGCAAGTATTTACAAATATGCACATAAAAGCATACACATACACTAACACACATACACATACATGCAAACACAATATATAAGCACACATACATGTATATTTATGCTAGCACACACAAAATACATTACATCCATTTACATACACATGTATGTATATATATATATATATACAGAATAACACATATATAAATACATATACCCATAAGCATATGCACTAGTACACACATAGATATACACACAAGCAAACACACTAGCACACACATACACACATACAACTCACAAGAACATATATATAGCACATATACACATACTGCTACACACATATGTATACCTATACACACATCACAATATATATACAAGCACACACATATACATACATATACATGTACTAGTACATACACAAACTTGCACATTCAACACATGCACTAGCACATACATATAAGCACATATACTAGCACATACATATGCACAAACACACATACTAGTACACATATATACATACAGGAACACACATATACATACACACATAAGTACACACATACTAGCATACACTCACAAGCACACATACATACATACATACATACATACATACATACATACATACACACACATGGGAAATTAACATAGAAAAGTATTGTGAGTGTATTTAAAGTATTTTTTTAAAGTATGTTCACCGTGCATTGTCTTTGTGTCCAGAAGTTCTTCATCTGTCGTAAAGATTGTCTCAGGCAAAGAGGCTGCAGGTTTAGCTCAGCCACTAATCCACACTCCATGCCAGCCAAGGAAATGCACATGAGTGGTTTGGGGTATTAAATACATGGGACCAGGACACCACACACCTTCTTCCAGATGGTTCTTTGCCTTTTGTGCGAGAGGTGCATTTGTAAGAATCTAATTCTCTTTCCCCTGCCCAGCAATTTTCCTTGAACTCTGGGCTTCAGAGCAGCATTTGTGGAGAACTGTGCCCCCCACAGCTGACCACGTGCGGGCATTAGCAGCTGAAGTCTCCCGGGTCCAGGCGCTCACTGGCCTGGGCAGCGTCCATGCAGCTCTCAGTGCAGGGACAGATGGAGTAGTGACGGCAGAGATCTGAGCTGTGTGCTCCTAACTTTCTGACCTAGAAAACAACACTCATCCCATGTCTTACTCAACATACTTGTAGTTAAAGAACATGTCTAAAATTGGACTCCCGAAGTTAAGAAAAGTGTCCTTTATATTAGACTTTGCCAACATGTGGGCGTAATAGTTGACAGATGAAATCATTTAGAGAGTAGAATGACAGAATGAATGCAATTTTTTTTTTATTATCTAAAAGGAAGCAAAAAAGACATTAAGGGGAGCGGGGAACAGAAAGTGAGGAGGAACTTCACTCAGCTTTCAGTAATTTAAATAGAGGGATAAATGGAGCCACTGTCATATAAAGGTTTGGAAGTAAGAGAAAGAAACAGAATGCTGTGTCCCAGACGGCTGATGGAGCTGGACTCCATTCGCTAGAGGAAGGAAGTTCATGAGAGCCTCAAGAGGACATTTCATGGCGGATGGTTGGCAGTGTCCTCCAGGAGAACAGAGCACTCACAGGGCCAAATTCTATGGATTGAAAACAATGTAAACATTGATAATTGATAAGCAGGAAATTAAAAAACAAACAGTAAAATGGAATTCTCTAATACACTTAGTATTTGATAGAGAAGAAATTTAAGAACCAGACAAGGAAACGGTAAGCAGTAAGTTTGGCCTAATTGGCACGTAGGAGATACCGTGTTGAACTGACCAGATGTCAGACCTCAGACCTGCCTTTACCCAAGAGCGAAGGTCGCTGGGCCTTGTCTGAATGTAGTAAAATCAACCTGCGGACCAAGTAGCAGGTAAACAGAAGGTCCCTAATGTGAGTAAACTAGAGTGATTTTAAGTAACTTGTGATGTAATAACGAAAAGACAAGGGGCAAGAGAAGACATCTTAGCTAGGCCATGGCTAAACGTGACTGTTAGAGTGGTGTGCCATCGACACAGCTGTAAGCCCACCATGACGGGCATGCCCATACCCCCGTGCAGTGCTTTCTTGGTACAAACATCTTAATAAGGACAGCATAAGAGAGGAAGGGACAATGTGCTAAGTTCAGGCCATGAAGGGCAGAGGCCAGTGATGGTCTTGCTTCCCCAGCAGCTTACACGGTGCCTCCCTCCACTACGAATGCCAGCTTTGATGCAGTTCTAGATTTACTTTTTCAAAATTGGTGGTATCTTCAGCTCTGGGGTCTTACTGCAGAGTTCTGATGGATGCTCAGACAGCCGAGAGCGATAGCAGTGGTCTGTGATGTTTTAGGAGCCTTTAGGGCCACCCTGGCCAAGACTTCTTGGGGAGGTATGCTGTACCTGGCACTTGGACTTTTGTTCAATATTGCTAATGATTTTCACAAACTGGTAAACATTTCCACACTTATTACAGCACAGAGTTAACATTAATAAATATAGTTTTAAATTAGGACAAAGAGTATGACAGGTTAAGCGTCATGTGTTGCCTAGTGACATGGTTAATAAGAACACAGAGTGCTTTTAAACCAGTTAGAGATGAAACCATGCCATAGACTTGGATTAACTACAGTTGTTAGGCTCAGCAACTATGGTTTAATTTTATGTGCATATTGTTTAATATTCTCTACTAAAGATTAATAACATTATTAGAATGGTTAAACATGAAAAACATTGTGGTGCACAAAATATTTGGTCAGTAAAGACATTTTAAACAATTCTGAGAAACTCAGCAAAAGCGTAGTTGGAACAGATAGCAAGAGACTCAAATTCAGCATATTAATTCCAAAACAGAATACAGTTTAATTTTATTACTCTAGTTATGTGTGTAAATATTGAAGAGATGTCTGAACTACTGCCATTTGCACTGCTTCATGTAAGAAGGTCTGGCTATCTGCCATGTTCTTTCTGTATTGCTCAGCTCATATTTCAAAATTACATGGAAGGAGATGGGGCCAAGAATAACCAAGGTGCTTCTGGAAACAAAATAAACAAGGGATTGGACTGAACCAGTGTAGCCGTGGAGAACTGAGCAGCACAGTGCATAGGTGGCATTGAACCAAGGATCAGGAAACAGAATAGAAACCAAGGCAAATAGCAAAGAGAGACCCACCTGTCCATCTCTAAATGTCCTGCCTTTGTTTTACTTTTTGTCTCTTGCCTATGATTGCACTTTTAAAATACTACCTATAGTCTACCGAAAACAAAACAAAACAAGAAAAACTGCATGGATATTATAAACATACTTCTGTATAAGTAAAAAGAAAAAGTTCCATTTTAAATAAGTGAAAGATAAAAGGGAAATAATTAATTTATAATAAAAATACAATCCTTTTTTTTGCTGCATACAAGGATGAGGACAAATATAATCAAATAAGCAGTGAACTATAGTACAATAAATTATGATCAGTTCCGTGATTGCCACCATTTAATTTTACAATTGAAGGCAACTTTAATTGCAGTCCACTTTTGTGTGTGTGTGTATTGACAGTTTTGAAACTGATGAATAAGGACATTTGTGCCTGTTAACAACAGCAGCTTATTGCAGCTACACACGCAGAGTGTGCAGTTACCAAACAGGTTTGACACGCATCATGGGGCTGTGACTGTTGGCATACTCTTCTGAAATTATGAATGAATCAAGCAAGGCGCATGCTTCCGTAAACCTTTGGTGATTGTATTTCTGAGTATTCCCACCGTGTTATGTTCTCCTAAAAACACACCCCCCACCCCTCCTAAGCATTAGGGGACAGGCTCGAACACCCTTCCTCCTTTTTGGCAGCAGTGGGCAGTGATTGTCCAGGAAGGACAGCACCCCTGCTCCTGGGCTGACTGTGAACACCTCTGCACTGAGGACACGTCAGTGTGACTTACCGAAGCAAAAAGCCTCTGACGTTTCCAGGCGACTTCAGAGCACCCAGCTGAGAACACTGTCTAATCTGTGCCAGTGCTCACGTGGCCATGTTGGCCTCATGGCTTTCTGCTTAACAGTAAAGCACAGTAATAATTCCTTGTTTGTCCAACCACCTTCAAAGAGCATTCTCTGAAATTCGTCCCCTAAACTCGCTGGTGAGTACATCTTAGAGAGGGTCCAGGTGTGCGTCCTCACGACCAACCCGCTGGAAGACCTAAATGGAGCAGGTCTCATTTATTATGACAGTTGGTTTGACATTCAACCCTAGCCCTAACATGGAGCAGCTACAGAAACAGAGTAGCACAGGTGGCCCTGGTAGTCATCACCTGGCTCTGCCTCTGCCTCGTGGGTAGCTGTGGTTCCTTTCTTGCCTGTGTTCTGGGTACAGCCAGGCTGCCTTTCAGATGTTCTTCCAGCAAGTCTCTGTGATATAAGGATCCTCGTTCACTGCTGAAAGCAACCATCTGTTATGAGTGCTGACGCATTTGTTCTGGTAGAAGCTTCGGGAAGAAATATAACAGAGCTGCAGTGTGGGAGTCAGGACTCAGAAGCTAGCAGAACAGCAACCCTGGGGAGGTACCAAGGTCACCTGAAGGAAGCCAGCAAGGGAAGAATACCAAGTGTTGCCTGTAGTCTCGGTTAAAACACTGAGCCCCAGCATCTTCCTGGATCTGCACCTCAGTGTCTGGGTCATAGGCCATCCAGGGCTAACGTGTACAGGCATTGGTAGGAATTGCTCTTCTTGACATACAGAGCTCTGATATTGAAAGAGAATGCCAGCTGGGGGTTAGCTTAATTGGCAAGATTGCATAATGTCTAACTGTTTGGTCTCCAGAACCGTGTAAGCTGGGTGTTCTGGAACATGCTTACATACATGCATGATCCCCCATTGTTCTTAAGAACATGGAAGAGAACCAGATTACATCACTGGACACTTGCCATGTTTTAGGTGTAAGCTAGAACTTGGTACAGCTGGCGGGAAGTTATCCATCAGGGATATCAGGGCACCTTTTGTGATGGCGAACCCTCAATCAGGCACAGGAAGGGGTGTGGTGGGCAGAACCTGGTCCCTCTCATATCCTCATCAAAATCTCTGCCCCTTGAATTTATTGCATTGAAAAGGGTGATAGAGGCTGTAATTGGAGCTGGCATCGTCCAGGGTGAGAAGACGCCTGCTCTGCATGGGCCCATTGTAATGGCCACAAAGGCCTTTATGTGGGCAGAGTCGAGAGGACCTTACTTTAGCATCCCTGGTGCTGGAAGGCAGGAGGACACCCTGCTCAAACCCTGTTGAAGCCTCCTGAAGCTGGAGAAGGCAAAAGAGGATGGACCCTCATCTCCTGGGGGTCAAGTGGCCCTGTAGAGGCCCCGTGTCTCTTCCTGTGATCTCCGGAGCCAACTGATGGTGATGCCCGCCCTGTTGCTTCAAGCGCATTTTATAGGAGAATTGGGAAGTAATGTGGGGTGCCTCTGACACCCTAGATTTCTTCCTGATAGAGCGCAGTGTGTTAGTTTGTTGAGGGGCAGCTGATAGGTGAGAAGAGACTGTGTGAGTGTGTCATCATCACACGGTGAATTCGACCTGTGTCTGGGGGTCTTACAATCTAGTCACAAGGAGGACTGACATCTGGTGAGTTCATGGGACACGCGAGTCGTAGGTTCTGCTAAGAATACATTGTGAATGGAGTCGAGGCAATGTGACTTTTGCCGAAGCCGTGGGGCATTTTGTGTCAGACCCCAAATTTTGTAAGTATCAAAGGACTATCACTGCTGAGAGGAGGAGTTTTGAAGGATAATGATTTACAGACACATTACCTGCAGGATCCGAGGCTAGTGTTTCGCCTTTGCTTTGGACAATCATGGCCCCAGCACAGCTTAGGAGTTGCTCTTCATGCAGAGATGTTAAGATAGTTAAACTTTGCCTGTGTTGTCAAGAAATTAACTGCCATCCAAGGAGCTGGTCCTGTGGATGATGGCAGCAAGCCTGGGACATCGAGCAACTGGTGGAATGGCGGGGTGGGGGCGGGGGTAGATGGGGAGTGGGTGTGTATGGCGGGGTGCGGTGGGGGAGGGGAGAGGAGCTGGGGACAACTGGAGAGAACATGTGCTCATGTGGCCTGTGTCCCTGTCCACCTGTGCCACTCCAACGCCACTCCACATCCAGAGCAAACAACATGTCACCCACCTCCATAGCTTGTCTGTTTCTCTCTTTTATCCATGGTCTATTGGAAAATAGCTCCAGTTTCAAAACCTGAATTCATATGAGCATTTTGAGGGTGATTGTCTCTGTCCCCACTTCCTGTATTAAAGTCTTAGAACTTAGAAAACATTTAGGTGTGTGTGTGTGTGTGTGTGTGTGTGTGTGTGTGTGTGTGTGTATGTATGTGTTTGTGTAGTATGTGTATGTATGCATATGTGTGTGTGTTTGTGTTTATATTTGTGTGTGTGTGTGTGTGTGTGTGTGTGTGTGTGTGTGTGTGTGATGCATGGATGTTGACACTGGGGTCTTCCTCAACCACTACCCACCTTATTCTTTGAGACATGATCTTTTGCTTAACCCGGAGACTAGGGTGTATTTCCTGGCCATCAAGCTGAGCAATACTCTGA
Source organism: Acomys minous (assembly GCF_964271855.1). Classification (NCBI taxonomy): domain Eukaryota; kingdom Metazoa; phylum Chordata; class Mammalia; order Rodentia; family Muridae; genus Acomys; species Acomys minous. The sequence goes on along the minus strand of NC_140485.1, from coordinate 141,733,863 downwards.
CCTTTACCCCCCTGATGTTGGTACTATGGATACGGCCAGAGTGCTGGCTCTTTGCATGGGTGTTGTGTTGAACCCAGGTCCTTGTGTTTGCTCAGCAAGCACTTTACCAAGACTGAGCCATGTCCTTAATCCCAAGAGATGTACCTCTAGAGGGACAAGTCAGATGAGTGTGATACTTTTGAATGGGATAAGTGTCTATTAGAAAAAAAAAAAAAAAGACTGAGGGCCTCACTTTCTATCCCTTCATATGACAAGGAAGAGAGATGACACCATCTATGAGGAAAGTAGCTTAATATGATACCTGCCGACTCTGGAACTGAGAAATAAATGTTTGAGCTTAGAAGCCACGTGGTCTGTGGTGCTCTGTTACAGCAGTGACTGCAGGCTGACAGAACATCCCTCAGGTTACTGACTTGCGGTGTATGCAGGTGATTGACTGAGTGAGCCCGCCTCTGAACAGATGAGGGGGTGAGTGAGGGGTTGGGAAACATGTGACAAGGCTGGTCTTGAACTAATTCAAATAATCAACGTAGAGATTTATTCCAAGTAAAGCATATGCTATTTTGGTATTCTGATTCTGATATCAAACATACCTTTTCCCTTCATTATTAATGCATATAAACTCAGCCTAAATTCAGATGAATCAAACCTTGGAAGTCAGCCTCAAGGTCGGGTCTGGAGGACTGTGTGGGGACTATCTGTTTTCTCCTGATTACAGTCACAGGCACTCAGTCCAGTGACTGGGGACTGATCTTCAGCACCAAGGTGCCTAGAGGGGTGCTTTCTACAAGCTGGCAGCAGTCCAGCTGCCCCAGACTCAGATACGTCCAGCGACTCCATCCCACACAGCCCCCAGACTCAGATAAGTCCAGCTACTCCATCCCACACAGCTCTCTTGCTTCTCTCTCGTCTCACTTTCCCTGCATTCTTTCCTCCATTTTCAGAAGCCTGACGTTGAAGCCACAATTTCTCCAGCAGTCAGAATCTGTCTCTAGGATCCTCTGTGCAGTCGCTGGCTTATCAAAGACCCCCAGCCCTAAATCCTAGACCAAAACTGAGAGCAACCCTTTCCTGTCTCTCCCAGAAGCCACACTGTCGCTGCCATGCAGTAGACTGGGGTCCCTTGCTTGTGTTTGTTTTTGAGTCCTTCGTGAGTCTTGTCCTCTTGCCTTTATTCTCACAGGGCAAGTTTGAATCAAAAGATTAAAAATGAGTCAGGATGGAGGGGAGGTGTTTTCTCCAGTCACTGAAAAGGCTTACAAGGGAAAAACCAAATATGGAGTCTGTTGAATCGTATGGGAAAAAGCATAACCAAGACATGTGGCCAGCTTTCCCCCACAAGTAACTGAGATTTAGGAAGCCTGAGTCTTCATGGAGTAAGGCTACTTAAATAGCGATTTGATAGGAACACACTGTGAGCATCAATGGATTTCGCTCATAAAAGCTAATCATAAGGGGCGTGTCAGTTGGTTTATCAAGGTCACTTGTGACATTTTAACTAATAATTGGTATTTACAAGTGGCTTTTAAGAGTGCAGCCTACCCCATCAGACACAGCCTACCCCATCCCAGCTTCTCAGTGTATATTTCTGATTCCCTTGGCGCCCCAGTCAAGTTTCCAGGACTAACCCATACAGGGCAGAATGGACTTACTTATTAAAGAATTATCTAGAGTCACTCCCAAGTGTGTGTGTACCTATGGGCAATACTAAAATGGACTCAGTATGGTGTGTGTGTGTGTGTGTGTGTGTGTGTGTGTGTGTGTGTGTGTGTGTGCACGTGTGTGCCTGTGTATATGTGTGTGTATAACAGTAATATATGAACAAGTCATGTATTTGGGAGGGAGGAGCATTCTCAAGTGGTTGTAGGGGGAGGGAAATGGTACAAGTTTTGTAGATTCAGTGTTTATGCATTAAGTTCTCAAAAATTATTTAAATTAAAGTTTAACAACCATGAAAAATGTTTACTATCATAGCCCCAGATGGTATGTCTTGGTAAAAACAGTGAAAGTGAGATGTGGATAAGAACAAGCAAAAACCAGAGAGAGAGAGAGAGAATTTTGTACCTGTCAGTGTGAGAAGGCCTTTCAGTACTGGGTTGGCAGGTAATGCCATGGAGACACCAACAGCATAAGATTTAGCTTTTTACAGTGCACTATAAGAAAGTGATAACGTTTCCACAGGTACAGAGCTTCCAACACTGGGCCATTTCCACACTTCACACCCATAAATAACATTCAAAATATGTCATAAAGTCATCTACTCCCCCAGGAGTTAGAGCTATGACAAAGAGATAGCATAAGCACGACAACACATTCGTCAACATTTTGAAATACTGGAAATTCTATGGAAGTTATATCCATCCTTCACACAGAAGGTTCCAGAACACTCCATGTGCTGAGACTACAGCTGGCATTGGCAATGTGGAATGGCACATGGAAGAGGTCTGATTCCTGTCCCTGGAGCTGAAGACAGCACCAGCAGACTGCTGTACACCCTGGGAGGGAGAGCCAGCCTCCGCAGTAATTAACCCATGCTGTAACAAGCACCAGGGTTTAGTGTGGCATGTCCAAGGACCAGAGAAGATTAATGACTTCAGGTGTTTAGGGAGGAGAAAGATGAGGGGATTTTTGTAGGGCAAGTGATAAGAGTTCAGTCCTGAATAAGTAGGTGAAGTAGCCACCGGAAAGAGACATAGGAGAGTTTCTGGAAAACAACGCATTAAGGTTACGTTAGATGTTAAGGGGCCTGGAGAGATAGCTTGGTGGTTAAGATCACATACTACTCTCATGGAGGACCCAGGACCCGCGTTTAATTTCCAACACCTCACAATGTCCTGTAACTCCAGCCCTAGGGGATGTGACGCCCTCTTCTGGCCTCCAAAGGCACCTACACTCACCTATACATACCCACCCAACAGAATTACACAATTATAAATAATAAAAATAAGTCTTTAAAAAGCTATTGAGAACACCAAGACATTCTGGCTTGGGGGTAATATTAACCAATATTGATGATATTAGGATTTAAAATAAAATCCTATTATGTTTAGTAATATATACTCAAGGAGCAATAATTAAATAACTTTCTGTTAGCATCAACACAAGTTATGAAAACTCTTGACACTGTTTTCGAAAGTACAAGTTCTTCAAGGAATGACGTGATTTTTCTTTGAAATCTAGTGTCTGGGGTAATGGTGAGGGCTGTCTTGTTATCTGTACTGAATCCATTATGTAATGGAGCATTAGTTGCCATTTTAAGGTAAATATCATCTCATTTAGAGATCAGCCCTGCTAAATCTGAATTCTCCCAATCAGTCTGCGGCTCATGGGCCCTTGGGGTGGCTCAGCAGGAAAACGAGTTCGCTGTGAAACCTGGCAACCTGATTTCTATCCCTGGAAGGAGAGAATCTACTCCACTAAGTGATCCTCTGAGCACCACACAAATCCACAGTGCCATGCACGGGCCCCCAACACAATAAATACAGTCCGTGAGGTTATGTTGGGTTTGCCTCGGAAATGCTTCCACCAGGCGTCTTGCCTGGAGCCGGCGTTAGAAGCGTGTGCACATCCCACCTCATCAGAGATATGCAAATGTGGGATAATAGCACTGAGGTTTAATAAGTTAACTCACTTTGCTTCTTTACCAATATTATTTTTGAAAAGCAAAATGCTCAGAGGCAAGAAAGCAGTTCCTAGGCTTGCGCAGACTTCCGCCTCATTCTTGTTCATGTGTGAGCTTTTTGGGGACCATTAGCCCATTCCTTTCCCCAGCCTGAGGTGGTACTCTCGGGTCTATCCACCACTGAGGCCAACTTTTCACTCCAATCATCTTACCTGAGCAAGATCTAAGGCACTTTAAGTTCCTTTGACTCAAAACTTGTGACTGCCTTTGACTGCCGTTATAGTTTCAAACAGGCATCAGAATCCACAGATACATGTTGGCCTCCTGATGGGTTTCCTCAGATGGTGAGTGTGGGAAGAGGTCGTGCCTTCCACGAATGGCCCCTTCTGAGGCCTCATTCCTACCCCATACAACCTCAATACAGAAGACAGTAAGAAACTACAGTACCAGAAGCCTCTCCTAAACTTAGCCTGAAACTCTGCATCTCATTCTGAAAGGAGAAAACAAAAGATACAGTTATCACACTGTTTCACAGAGCTCAGCCAGTCATGTTATCATTTTGTTACCATGCAGTTAACGAAATGTCTATTCATGAAAATTCTTCGAAATACGGTTGTCATGTGGATAGGCTACCTTCTTCAGTTTGGGATTACATGTAGATTTACATACATGTCTTCATCAGCCCGTTATCAGCTAGGGGAAGTCTGCATAAAAGGCTCGTAAACTCTTGCTTCTGAGATGCGTGATCTGCAGATCATCGCTGCTCACAGAGGATTCAAGCCGCAAGGAACTCTCACTCCATTACCAGACTGCGTCTCACATCTTATGTTCACAACAATATACGTAGTATGAACTATTTTTTAAAAACTTAATAGAAAGCCACATATTTTAAATGTACGTAAAAGAAATAAGGCAGTTAAAAAACGAGACCCGTGAGCCATTACAGCAAACAGGATGTTACTGTAGCTGTAAGGGCGAAGTAGTTGCATGTGTACTACAACAGTAACCAGCGCCTCTTTAGTTGGACTTAAGACCTGATGAGCAAATGGGACATCTCCAGGGCTAGTGAAGACATGGATCTTGGAGGAGAATCTGTAGTTACCATTTCACTGAACCAGCATCATTTCTAACTACATTATAAACATTTGTTGTCACACACACAGGTGTCTTTCTCAACCCCTCATCAAGAAAACTACTAGAGACTCATATCAAGGAAGTAACAAAGACTGTGTGCTAATATTATCTGTAGAAATCTACAATGCAGTATCTAATAACGCAAACAGTTAAAATAAATGTAAGGCAATGGTTAGATTTCACATATGCTGTACTTTCTTATTACGGCATGTCTTCTGTGTCAGCTCAAACAAAGTGCCTTGGTGTGGGTAGTTCACAGAACGAAAGCTAAGTCTCACTGGCCCCCATGAAGCCTTGCTGAGGATGTAGAGGAAGGCGCCATTGTGCTGTGGAAATGTGTGGTGAAGACATCACACAGACATACAGCAAGCCAGAAGGGCTCCGGCTGCAAGCCCTCTTCTAGAAAAACTGCTTCTCGTAAGAGCTCACTGAGGAAGAGCTGCCTTATGGTCTTCAGAGGCCTCTCTCAGTAGCCTAGTTTCCTGCGTCAAGATGCTCCCTCTCTAAACATCTCCAAACATCATTGGAGTGGGGACCAAGCTTGGAGCATGCTTCCCTTTGGGGACCAGAAGAGCATCTGCCACCACAGTACACTCCAGTTTAATGCAGTCTTTCTTCTTCGCCTGGCTCTCTCCATCTTCCTTTCTAACAGACCGTGTGCTCCTCTCAACAAACCAGGTGTGTGTGTGTGTGTGTCTTTTCCTGTCCTTTCCCCACACTGATGTGATACTGTAAGATGGGCAGGCATGATCAGAAGGAGAGGATGCCCTCAGCCATGTGAGGATGGGAGATGCCGGAAAGAAGCCAGTGGTCTTGCCAAAATGTGCTACCTTAGTTTGAATCTGGAGTGTTCTTTGAGGCCCATGGGTTAGATACCAATGTTTACTGTTAAGTATGGGAGGTAGACACCTGAGGCGGTGGGGCAAGTGGGAGAGCCAACCTGTCCATCTTTCTTTCTTCCCTCTTTAGCTGCAATGAGGTAACAAGTTCTGCTCGGTTTTTTCCTGCCTACCCTAATGCCCAGCACCACCACTGTCCCCAAAGCACTGGACTCCCTCATGACAGACTGAGCTTTCCAAAGCCGTGGCACAAGCTAAACATTGCTCCTTCAAGCTGAGTACCACAGCTCTGTCACTACTAAGGAAAATGTGATGAGCCCAGTGTAAAGATCTCTAAAGCAGGCCTGCTACATGATATCCCAGCCTGCACTGGGGCTGCTGTGCCTGTATTCACAGAAGGGGAACCATGCCAGATCCTATTCCAGGGTCTGACTGAGTAAGATGTTAGAAACATGAGGCTCTGGAGTCTGGTGTGTTATACGAAACTGGCTTTGCTGCACAAGACATTCCCCATTGCTGTCCTGTTGTATAGTGATTCGCCGGCTCCATCTGAATGAACACCCCCCCCCATCACTCCAGCCCTCCTCCTTCTCTCATACTGTCTCTTTATATAAATATATGCTAACCCAATATTTCAACATAATATTTTTATTGATTTTTGGGGGGAAATTTAACATCATGTACCCTGATCACTCATTTCCCAGTCCTTCCATGTCTGACCCCCACCCTTGTAACATCACCCTAGATTTTTTTTTTTAAAGTCCAATTTGTGTTATTTATATATTCACTGGAGTATGGTCAAACTGTCAGTGGGCTGCCAGTGAAACAACACTGTTCCCCTCTCACAGCCCCACCAGAAGCCATGTGAAGAGCTAACCTCAGCATCCTTATCACGTTTTTAAAGAGTTCTCTTTGATGGCTCCCTGTTTCATTTGGGTGGGTGGGGTGGGGGTGGAGTGGAAGTAGAGGTTGTCACAGAAGCCTTCCATGTCCCTCTTTGTCAACTGTGCACCCGCAGAAGTAGCTTCCTTGCTCTACAGTCAGAGGGAGCATGGATAGCGGGTTTCCTCGTGGTTTCTGGCACAGACCACACGCATGTGCCCCACAGACCCAAACAAGGCCCTCAGAGGCAGCCCAGACCACAGACATTACTATGGCCTCAGGTGGCAGCAAAGGCCACTCAGATCAGTGTGGCCCCAGCAACAGCATGGCCCTCAGATATGAACATGGCTCCAGGTGTCAACCCAGGGCACAGGTACCTGCATGGCCTTTGGTGGTAAAACAGGCCATGGACATCAAGACAGATTCCAGATGCAGTCAGACCACAGACCAAGACGTGGAGCTTGAAGGTGTCATGGGCCATAGCCCCAGCCATGGCCATAGGCCCAGATGTGGCCCTCAGTGGTAGCATAGATCCAGGCATTACCATGGCCTTAGGTGGCAGAGCAGGCCACTCTCTTCAGCCTGGTCCTCACCACCGCCGTGCATCCTGTCACATCTCCAGTTCCGCCTCTTTCCACAGCATCCATACCATTATGCTTGTCTATTTTTCCCATCTCTCCATCATGTATTTGTTCATTGTAGTAGATTCCACCTCCGGCGCCATGAAGGCTAGGCAGCCCCAAAGACAGACATATGAACGGATATGTATGCATATGTAAAATTCTTCATGTTGTTATACTGTATGCACCTCAAATAAAGCCGGGACGACTTCCCTGTGTCTTGGTACTTAAATTTGTATGGGCTAAACTGAGAAGTAACAGATCTGTATAAAAATTATGTTTATCTTTGTTCTTTATTTTATTAGATCTATACAGATTATTTGCATTAAAATTAGAAGCATCATTTCTCATTTTATCAGAAATATTTGAAAATTTTTTTTCTCTCACATGCATACACCAGGAGAAAGTTTATATTCTGTGAACTTATAGTCTTACAGTTATAGAGTGACTGTTATTTATTTTATTTACATTTATCTGACTGCAAGTGAACTTGACCATTTTGTAGATTTGTGGCTTTAGCATTTGTGCTTGGGTTAATCACTGAACTTCAATGCCTTTGCTTTATTTTTCGTTATTGAAAATTTACAGCCACCATTGTATATTGTACCTAATAGGAAGTAGCCATCTGTACAATCTTTTTTTCAGCCCACACGTATTCCTCTTGGTATCTTTCATAGTGACCTTTGCTATATAAATGTTTATGTATTCCTATAACTCAATATGCCTCTTTTTTTTTCTTTTAAATATGCCTGGGCTTCAAGCTGTGCTTAAAACACAGATATCTTTGGCTCTTATTTTTAGTCTGCTAATATTTCTGTAATCATTAATTCTTCTCCCTTTTAGCATACTCAGCAACCTTAATCCACCTAAGATGCACTTTAACATATATGTAAGATTTGTGTGAGGGTAAGACTTTGCCTTTGAGATAGCCAGGCAAATACTGCAGTGCCTTTCATTAAACAACCCATTGATTTATGCTTACATTATGCTAATGCCTGCTTCTACACACTGTCACCCACTCTGTTTCCTTGATTTATTTCTTTAATTTCATGTTTCGGTGCAGTTGGTTAGCTCATTCTGAGTTCCTAACACTCCTAAATGCCAGTGCCGGTGTCTGCTGCTCGTTCTGCCCAGCCTGATGCAGCTATCTGTTCAGAGGGGCGTGGCCGCGTGCTACCTGCTCAAGGGCTTCCCTTTGCAGTTTACAGCGAACGAAGGGAGAAGGATTCCGCCGTGGTTCTCCTTGAGGCAGGTTCTTGAGACATGTGAGTATTTCTTGAAACATTTCACCTTCATATATCACTGGCCTAGTTGAGTCACACGGCCCCTTTACTTTAAGGTGAGGAGGAAAAACTGATGAAGTTGAATAATTGTGTTCACCCATGTGGATTACATCTGAAGCTATCACGGTGAGCTGACGGGGTAGTCTCTGCGATATTGTGTGTATCACATCGAAAGTGTCTTACTATTTGATTTTGAAATCTCATGCATAAACATATAAATTAATGAGCACAGATAATGCACATTTTTGTGCCATTTCCCTTTGAGACATTAAACGAAGCTGAGAGAAGCATGCTTATGCCCTGTTGCACGTGATCTACCCTGGGTAAGAGTGTCTCTTAAAATATTACACCTGTCACATATTTTGACTTTGATTTCTTTCTAGAATTCAGATGGATCTATGCCTCACCTTATTTTCTCTCGTATATATTTTAATATTTATTATTTTTATCTCTACCATCTATCTCCATTGAATTAAGAATAATTTATTTGAGACCATTTTTCTACCTACTTCTTTTTCTCCTACTAAAAGTAAAGACATCAATTTAGTTATTTTAGAAGTTCTATTTATGTCTTCTACAAGTCTGTTCTGTTACTGCGATAGTTACCTCTAACTGTCAACTGCATACTTACAGCCAGTTGTGAAGAGAGCCTGAGTTAAGGCTTGGGCTGGTGTGTGAGCATGTCTTAAGGAAGTAAATTGGCATGGGAAGACTCAGCCCACTGTGGGTGACCCCATTCCCTGACAAGCAGTTATTAGCTGTACACAAATGTGCAGAGCCTGAGCTCAGGTCAGACAGACGAGCGATGGAGCATGCGGTTCGTTCGCTTCTCCCTGCTCTTGACTGTGATGTACCTATCTGCGTTAAGCTTCGGTCACTGTGATGACCTCCCTGCCATGACCTGTAATAAACAGCCCACTCCCCAAGCCACTCTGTGTCCAAATGCTTCATTACAGCAACAGAGATGAAGCCAATACAATTATCTATAGTAAATCCCAGATTTTAAGTTCTCGAACTTAATTTATATTTCTGTAACAGTAGCAAGAGAGTTGCCGTGTTAGATGTATGGTAGTTGCTCATGGGGTGAGTTTCAAACTCCATTTTAAAGTAACTGTTTCTTCTCCTTCTTGGTCACAATGTTTTGATTCCCTGTGTGGTGTCAGATTTTTATCATAATTGCTAACATAGCTTGTGTCATTATTTGTGAGAACTAACTTAGGATAGCTAAAAAGAGTGTTGTCCTCTGGGAAATATTTTCTCTCCTCAGTGCCTCGAGTCCTCAAACATTGGAACTACTTTAAATGAATGGCTATGTGTGTTTTAGACCCATGTTCCTTAATTTTGGCTATAACTGCAGGCTTCTGTCTCAAGACCCTTATTTATTTTGTGTGTGTATGTGTGATGTGTGTGTGTATGTGGTACGTGTGTATGTGTGATGTGTGTGTGTATGTGTGATGTGTGTGTGTATGTGGTACGTGTGTATGCAACTTGGGGAAAAGGATCAAGAGACTTAAATATCGACAAGGTCGGTCCCTGCTGGAGGGCCCAGCTATGGCCCCACTGCCATGACCCCTGCTGGAGGGCCCAGCTATGGCCCCACTGCCATGACCCCTGCTGGAGGGCCCAGCTATGCCCCACTGTCATGACCCCTGCTGGAGGGCCCAGCTATGCCCCACTGCCATGACCCCTGCTGGAGGGCCCAGCTATGCCCCACTGTCATGACCCCTGCTGGAGGGCCCAGCTATGGCCCCACTGTCATTTATGTATTTCCTTTTGGAGTAGTGTCCTCCACAGACTCCTGGGTTTTAACTCTCCAGTGTGGCTAAGGAGCCCATCATACTAAGGACTCAGAAACTTCTGGTGACAGATGGGAAAATGCTTAGGGGAATCATCCTACAGATGACGGAAGCCCACTACCCCTCTCTTGCTCCTAATATGCAGGTAGACTAGGAAACTTAAGAATCTTGAGCTCACTTTTGAAGATTAGAACTCGGAGTTCCTCCTGAGAGCACACCCAGGGTCCCATGGCTGTGAGATGGTCACCTCTGCTTCTTTTAGCTCAACACAAACACAGAGGCTCAAAGTGGGGTGGGCTCAGAGTGGGGTAGGCACCGAACAGGGCCTCAGAGTGGGCAGGTAGATTATAAAGAGGTCAGTCTTAGAAACAGAAGGACAAAACTGGTGAGACCCTTAAGCCAATACATAAAGCCTTTCAAGAAAGGTCATAGGTCAAAGGCACCTACGTAAGTCTCAGGAGACCCTGGAGCAGCAGCAGGCAACCACAGCACCCAAAGGCCATGACTTGGAGCAGGGATGACTGCACATGTCAACGATAATTTCAGCTTTAATTTTAAGAAATTAAAACTGTATTCGAACAAAATGCCTAGACAAATATTCTAAGGGCCAAAGTTCAGAATTCATACCATATAAAACTCTTCTCTAAGTTAAGTTTGTTGCATGTTTAAAGAGGGAGAGGTGTGTGCCCTCACCTCACAGTGACAGACAGTCACCACCCATGTGTAGACACTGTCTAAGCAAAAGAAATCATCTACAGAGCTGTTTTAAGTACATTCAAAGAACTAAAGAAGATAGTTTTTTGTGAGACAGTAAGAAATTCAATAGGAAAATAGAATGTGGAAAAAGGAGAGTTACAATGTGTGACAATTTTAATCAGAGCTTTGCTAAGAGAACTCAGCAGAAGATTCAAGATGGAAGGGGCAAGACAGGATGAACTTGAGGATAGAATGGTGACAGTTGCACTACCTACAATTAAAGGGAAGGCTGGAGAAAGGCTCGGCAGTTAGCAGAGCTGCTCTTCTTCCAAGGTCCTGAGTTCAGTCCCCAGCAGCCACCTTACACACCTTAAACACACCTGTGACTCCCACTCCTGGCCATCCAATGCCCCTTTCTAGCCTCTACAGATATCTACACACATGCACAAAATAATATGAAATATTTTTATAAAACAAGGAGAAATGAAGAGAGAGAAACAATCCCTGATAGTCTGTGGCACCATGTTGGTATGCTAACATAGTGCTTCTAGAGTCTCAGAAACAGACAGAGGCAAGATTACGGTTGAAGAAATAGTAATTAAAAACTCCAGGCACATGGAGAGCACCAGGAAAACCCAAGCAAGAGATACATAATGATTCTCTGAAGCATTCAAGGGCAACTCTTAAGCACTGAAAGCAAAGATTATGAAAATGTGAAAGGAAAAAATGCTGCAATATCTGGAGCAAGAATATACTCATCTCTAAATCTCCAATTTAGAAAAAGTAGAAACCATGAGATCCTGGAGTGGCATGGCAAGATAATGACCACTGATTTGGTAGTGACAAGAACATCACGGGGACACCCAACCACTTTATGACTGGATCTAAGGCCAACTCGAGGAGGTGGAAGCTGCACCTGGCACTGTTACTGGGCCAAGAACCTAAGGTTAGACAGGTTGTAGACGCTGATGAGAACCTACCACAATTTCCTGCTAAATGGACACACTGAAGTTTCATCCCTCATCAGAAAGACCTGTATCTGCAGCAGACAGTGATTAACACAGAGACCCACAATTGATCAATGTGTGGAGAAGAGACTGTAGAATGCTCAGCCTTAAATGGGACAACCACATAGTACTCCCTTCTCCCAAGGCTTAGAGATCAATGTGGAAGAGGTGACAGAGAGACTGTAAGAGCCAAATGTGGTGGATGACTTCAGTGAAACAGTCACTTGTCACCACAACAGAAATGTTGCACATATGAGCTCCCAGTGGTTATAACAGCACACACAAGCCCTGTGTAAGCTCAAGCAGGTAAGCAACATGGAGAAGGGAGGTGGGCACAAGGCCCCACCCCTAACTGAGGAGCAGCTACTGGTAGTTAATAACTGTTGAGAGGGGAAGGGAAGGTGGGATGGAGGGAGAGAGAGAGAGAGAGAGAGAGAGAGAGAGAGAGAGAGAGAGAGAGAGAGAGAGAGAGAGAGAGAGACAGAGACAGAGACACAGAGAGAGACAGAGACGACAGAGAGACAGACACACACATAAATAGATCATTTTTCTTTAAAGCTGTGGCCCCTAATGAGTTTATAATGCTACAGTAGATGCCCCCACACCCAGGAGTGTATAGATAATATAAATTGTGCTTGATGAGCTTTCCTAAAAAGAGGTTATGATGTTGGGAAGCTTAGAAGGTAAGAGAGAATATGACCAAAATACAGTGTATAAAATATTTGAAGATTTATAAGTATATATGAATAACACAAGCCCGTAAGCTCTTTTAATTTAGTGTTCTCTTTGAATCTAAACTCCCCTCACCAAATGAAGTGCAAAGTAGTTTTTAGTATTAGATAAATTCAAACCAAAGACATTTGTCTCCAGTTGCCTTGCTCTGTAACAGTTCTGAAATTGTTTGTCTAACATGATCCAGGACGCTAAATCCAGTCCCCATGAAGGATGAAGAGGAATTGAGTGGTGAAGACAAGAGCAAAGATAACAACCATACGTATTAGTCACTCCTCTGTTGCTAGTGAGCACTGTTGCTCTGACACAGTGAGCAAGGCAACTACTACAAGGGAAAGCACCTAACTTGGGTCTTTCTTATTATACTTTCAGAGGTTTAGTCTATTATCATATTAGCATGAAGCGTGGTGGCACACAGGCAGATACAGGACCAGTATCTGAGCACTACATCCTGATTGTAGACAGGGAAAGGGAGACTCTGGCCTTGGCATAGGTTTCTGAAAGTTCAAACCCCAATCCCTGGTGACATACTTCTTCCAAAAAGGCCACATCCCTTAATCCTCCTAATCCTTTCAAATGGTCCCATTCCCCAGTGACTACGCACTCAAATATATAAGCCTATGGGGGCCATTCTAATTCAAACCACCATATCATGTCATAAAGAGATATAGCCTTGAACACACACAAACACACACACATGCATGCACTCATGCGCACAGACACACACACACACACACACACACACACACACACACACACATATACACACACACACCACACCCCTAAGCATGAGCATGAAAATAACTTATTTGTTTAAATAAGTGATCCACAATGGAATTCACTGAGTCCTGACTAGCACAGTGGTTCGTGGCCATGGGTAAGGGCCATGTGGGGTCATTTCTACATGGGATTGGTTATATACCAATGTGGATCTAGGTAGTATCTTTAGGGTACCCTACCAGTGATGCTGATGGTATAGCAAATTGATTCCATCCTATGTAGTGGAAGACCAGGATGGGATGGGATGGGATGAGATGGGATGGGATGGGCTGCTCCAAATCTCCTAGCTGAATGTCTCACCCCAGTCCTGAGGATGTTACTGTCCTCAGAGTCAGAGCCTAAAAAAGGTCCAATGGGGGTGGGCCCTTACGAGAACTTCCTCATGTAAGAAAAGAGAAACACAGATGTCCACAGAGGAAGGCCACATGCAGAACAAAGAGTAGAGAGCCACCCACCATCCAAGACACTTTAGGAGCAAGCATGGCAGCTGACACCTCAGCTATGGACTTGTGCCTCCAGCATAGTGAGATAATGAATGTCTTTCCTTCGAGACAACGTTTTTATTTCTGATCAGGCTAACATACAAGGCATCACACTTCATGATCAGACTCTGCTGGAGGTGGTCCAGTCAATAACTGTCCTAAACATAAACAGGCGGTCACAGCCTCTCCCAGCTCCTTCCAGAGAGGACCTGAAGACCTACTGGCTTCCTGGTTGTGTTCAGAGGGCAGCATGTTCCTACCTGCAGAGCTCTTACAAATGTAACTGTTACATTCTCCTAAAGTAAACTTGCCTTATTGGCCTCAACATTTGGAGGCAAGGAAGTTGCAACCCAAACCAGTGCTTGTCCTCCTGAGTCCATCAGTGGCCCCTGTCGGATGCCTACCTGTCTGTCTATGTCTACCTCTCACCTACCAGACAATCTTTGTGTCTATCATCTATCAACCAATCATCTGTGTGTAGTGGTCTATCATATATTTATCTATGCTTTACCAGCCACTCATCATATAGATCTATACCATTATCTATCTAATTTAATATATGTGACTATTTAAAGCCAAAACTACTTTACTGTTTCATTTTATCTATGACATACATAGGGGTAATATACATTGAAATGACCATGGAAAATATATTTGAGAGATACTATGTTTCCCAGAAGTAATTGAATAAACCTGCTTATTGTGATAAGCTAAATATGTATGTTATAATCGATAAAGCTCTGAAATTACTCAAAGAAATAAATACAATTCAACACACCAAATAAAATGTGATCCTAAAAATAACATTAGAAAATTAAAGGAGAATCGAGAAATAAAAAGGAGAGAAAACAAGTAATAAAATGGCATGCCTGACAATACTTAGGTCAATAATAATAATAAATATACAGATTGAATAACCCAACCAAGGGGTTACCATGGTAAATTTGTAAAGAATCAATTCAATTATGTCTACAAGCAAAGTGCAACAGAAAAATACAAGTAGATTGAAAAAAGTAATATTAGAAGTGATATTCCATGAAGTTAATGAGTTCTAGAAAGGAGCAAGGTTCTAGTAAGAGACACTTGATCCAGAGCAAGAGCATGGAGACCTCGTGCCAGTGGGGTCAGAACCAGTAAAGAGCAAAGTTATAATAATGCAAGACAACGTGATCTAGAGCAACGGCATGCAAACCTCATGCCGGTGGGGTCAGAACCAGTAAAGAGCAAAGCTATAATAATGCAAGACACGTGCAGGAGAGCAGAATCCTCCGAAGGCGCACCCTATGTGTGTCCGAGTCACCAGGATGGTTTGGAAATGATCCTGGCTACAGAGAACCCCACATCGTGAGCTTAATGGAGCCCACCAGTGACAAATGCATTGAAATTAACAGCGTTGTAGTTTGTGGTTTGATGAAACATATTTAAATAATATTAAGCACTAGCTGGAATTTACTCCAAATTACTCTACAAATTTCCATAGTTAACTCCAGTTTTTCAAATTCTATATTTCCAGAAAGATGCTGAGATATCCCAAGACAGCTTAACTGTCATAATAAATATTCAAATAAAAATTCCCAGCCAGATACAAACACAGTGTAAGATATTGCTATTGTCTTATTTTTTCCTTTACTCAAATTTTAACTTGTTACAAATTCTCAAGCATGTAGAAGTACGGGACAGAGAGGGGAAAGGCAGCACTCTTGCTAACTTTCTCTAAGGAAAAAAAAATCTAGTTAAATGCCCTGGTGGCCTGAGTGTGGACAGAATTTTAGCTAGTCTGATACAAGTCCTTTAAAATAACTGGTATTGATCATCACTTATCATAAACTGGGAGCCCAAAGCTTCTCCACATCCTCTCTATTGTATTTTCTCAAAGTCAGTTCTTGAAGACAGCTATTTGTTATGACAGCCAGGACTGGAAAGAATCAGACATTTGCCGACGTGCATTCTGCACAGAGCGCTCAGTGCGAGCAGACCTCTGCAGATGGAAATTAGCCTGCAAAATTGACGGCTTGATTTTGATTGTACACTAGCACAAGGCGGCATTTACACCTATTTTATGGGAGTCACAAGGTACGAGAAGAAATCCTGCCTTTTTACCAAATGCATGTTTACCCACCCCTTTCCTTGAATGTGCTACACCCAGGGCTGGATGTGGGAATCAGGGAATTTAAGTGATGCAGAGATGCTCGGACTTTCAAACAATATGGCCTTGATTATAATGAGCGGCTGAGGTTTTTTTTTATCTGAAAACAGGCGGCGTACAAGCCAAAATGTATATGCTATTCTGTAACAACAGCATCTTGGTGATTTAGCCACAAAAAAATGCCTGTTTTCTCAGAGATGGTCCCATTCCACATTAGTATGAATGCTCAGGGCAGCTGTCCAGTTAGGTAACTTGATCTTCTAGCCTGATTAAATATGGACTCAGGAAAGGCACATTGGTAAGCATTTCAATAGCTGATGGAGACGGAGAATGGGCTGATGGTTGCTACAGCCATGAGCAGCTCAGGGCTTCTCGGTTCCTGTCCACCTGGAGAAGTCCATGCATTCCTTTCAAGAGGCTGGAGGGCTGCGAACATCATAGGTGTCCGAGGCAGAGGGGCCTAAGCTTTGGTGTGAAGCGAGTGACCACTCTCTTTTTCATCTTTCTCCCAAGTTGAACAATAATCATGCTGCGCATCCCTGAGCTCCACCAGGCTTTGCTCGGAGCCTGGGTGTATGTTGAGCAGTCTGGCCACGTTATCATACTTAGTTCTTAGGTAAGCCTACAAGGCCAGCATAGGGCCATCTCCATGGACACAGAATGACAATGTTTTCATACTGTTTAGAGCAGATACTGTCAAAAGTCAAGCCTATATCTTATTTTTTCCCCAAAGCTTATTTCCCATGCTACTGTCTCATACTATAATTTCTTCCATTTTCCAGTTCCTGGCTTACTGAATTCTTTTATTCTGGAAATCTCCTGTAATAAAGTACTTGATAGATAATACTTAAAACTGAAGAGCAGGATGGGCATGGCCCCTTAAAATATCAGGAAGAGGCGTGGCTGGCGAGATAAGTCAGTGACTAAGAGTACCTGCTGCTCTTCCAGAAGTCCCTGTGTCTGGCCTCCGAGGACACCAGACACACATGTGACACACAGACATACATGCAGGCAAAACATCCACTTGTGTAAAATTATTTTTAAAAATATTGAGGACATGTATTTATGAGGACATAGAGCAGACAGAACAGAGATGTTTATGACAGAAGTAGATCCGTTTGTGGGGTGACACCCCGGCTAGGGATTATTCTCATGTAAGCAAACAGAAGTGCCAGGGAACCTGGACTCCACTCTCTCAGAGCTGGCGCCATCCTTTGTCGCACAGCGAAGTTTGACAAAATTCGATGGTGCTTTTAAATGTCTACTTATTGTCTAATTTAAGGATTAAGGATTAGAAAACGGCATCATATCTAGCAGAGAGAAAAGAAAGCTGCCCCGGATGTCTGTGGAAGAGCCTGAGAGATGGGCAGACTGAAGGCTTAGCGGCTACTCGGAAAGTGCAGGGCTGGCCTGGAGTTGGCTTGGTACTGTCTGTGTCTGCGATGAATGATGCCCTTAGATCCCAGTTACCCACACACCCAGCATGGCGCCCCCTGTCTAACATCGCTGTGCTCAGGAGGCAGAGCGGGAAGGGTCAGAATTTCAGGGCCATCCTTTTAAGAGATCAGTATCAGCTCAGGACCCTCAAGACCACGTTCTCAGCACAAAGGAGATTTATTTGACCCAGTGGGAAGACAGGAGATAAAGGATGGCAGAGAGGGGGCAGGAAACAAGGGAGGGCAGAGGGCGGACAAAGGACTGCCCCTGGATAGAGAGAAAGCAGATGTGGACATAGGCAAACGGCGGTTTATCAATGTAAGGGGGAAACCCCGTGTTAGGATGAGGTGTTTAATTTTAACTGGGCATGTTAATTGGTTGGGCCAAGGGGCCTTTTGATATCTGGACTTCAATACTTTGATAGCTGGACGCTTGTAGTTAGCCTCAGGAGGAAGAAATGGCAAAATAAGGGAATGGACTTCGGTGGCTAACTTTAGGGATGGAATCTAACGGTTTTCAGCTAGGCAGAAGGAATGGGGAGAACGTCAAGGCCTGCCAGAGCCATGCTCGCGCGCTGGAGCTGCCCAGTGAGGTTCCAGGCGAACCTGGGTACCTGGGAACCCTGAAGGGAAGCAACAACAAAGCTGGCGAACGGAATATTTTGAGTCACATCTCCTCAGATTCCAAACAAAGCGTGTATCAGATGTATTGCCTTTTCTTTTTTCCTGGCAAGTGGTTTTTGAAACCAACCTCACAGAGTTACATGTCTGATAACATGACTAGGTCCCTCGGTGCTGATGAGACTTCCCACAAGTCTAGAAGTCAGCATCTTCCGCCTCCCCACGCCCCAGCCCCAGGGTGGGTGGAGGTGTTGGGCGGAGGAGGGCGTTGAGACAGAGTTTCTCTGTGTAGCCTTGCCTGTCCTGGTCTTGCTGGTAGACCAGACTGGCCTCCAACTCACGGAGATCCGCCTGCTTCTGCCTCACGACTGCAGGGATTAAAGGCGTGTGGCCCCACACCCGGCCTATATCAACATCTTTTAGCATAAACCTCGCACGGACTTGGGTTAGACAGTGAGCAAGTTCTAGAGAACAGACAGTAGTCCGCCCAGACCTAGAGTGAGAGGGGTCTCCCCGAGGGGTCTTCCTGGGTTTTACCCAACAGCTCCTGTACCCAGAGCTGCCTGCTGCTCTACATGGACAGGTCCCTACGCTTCTCTGCACCTGAGCATACCCAGCATCCAAAGGGCGAGAGTGCACCCTGCACACACCACCCCTCACACGTCTCAGTGATCTCTTCTCTGAAACCCTGACACTGAAAAAGTAAAAGGCTTAGCAGCTTTGTAGGTGTGCAGGACAATTCTGTGGCTAGGGAGGAGTCTTAAGTTGCGGGTTTGATTGAAAGCGTCCCCATAGGCTCAGGTGTTTGAACATTTTGTCCCCACTAGGTGGTGCTGTTTGGGGAGGCATAGCAGGTGTGACCTTGTAATAACTACGTCCTTGGGGGACGGCTTTGATGTTTCAAAGACACAAACCATTCCGGGCTTTCTCTCTCTGCTTCGTGTTTGTAGCTCAGGATGTGGGTTCTCAGCATCAGCACTGCAAGTCCTCATTCAGGCCTCGGTTCTGCCGTCATGGACCTCACAACCAGAACACCAAATAAACCTTCTCTTCTATAGTTTGCTTTGGAGTTGAGCTTTATCGCTGAGGTGTAACTAATTCAGTTGCTTACAAATGACAGACTCGATTCCCTCTCCTTGGGAGGAGGAACACTGCGCTTGCTGCATAGCACCTCCTACCACAGCTGGTTGAAGGGACACCATGCCACAAGCCATCAGCCAGCCATGCCGTATACACGGCATGGACCACCAACCAACAGAAGTGGTCTCTAGAATGGCCAAAGTTTCCACAGACATCATGTGTGGATCTGTGTGCACTCCCAATGAATGAGAGGCACTCACTGCACTCTGAACAGCAAGCAGGCAGCTTTGTATCATGTTTCTGTTGAAGAACAGCCTCAGTCACTTTCAGTCATGACGGGAGAAAGCATTTGTCTCTTGTTAGAGTCAGGAGGTTATATGTTCACTGTTAAAATTATGGTTTAGTTAAAGATGCACTGTATTTTGTCACTTAGCCACTGAGGACTCAATGATGTAAGCAATCACACCTGTGTTCTTCGTCAGTCCAGCTCCCAAAGCTCACCATTTCTCCACCACTCAGGTTGGATTAAGGCTGGCATTTTGCTTGTTTGTTTCTTTGTTTTTTCTTCTAAGGGCTGTATAGTATTTTGGGTTTTGCTGACAAGCAAATATCTTAATAAAAGCTAAGGGCATCAGGTCATGTTTTATTTAATATTTTTCCACTTTCATGTGTGTTTGCATGTTTTCATGTGTGTGGGCACCTGTATGTGCATGTGGAGGCCTGAAGTAGACCTCAGAAATCCTCTGTTCTTTCATCTTATTCATTGAGTCAGGGTCTTCAGTCACCCTCAGAGCTCCTGATATGAATATTCTCACTGTGAGCTGGAGATCCCCTACCTCGACTCTCCCAGCCTGGGGTGGCATGTTTGCCACCAGTCCCACCAGCATGTACTTGGGTCCTGGAGACCTGAACTTGGGTCCTCTCATGGCAGTTGCTCATCCACTGAGCCATCACCCGAGCTCTCATGGCAGTTGAGATGGCCATCACCCGATCTCTAGCTGGTTATGTTTTAGGCATATCTATCTGAAAGTGTAAGAAACAAAGATTGGCCAGTACTCATTTAAAGGACGAGGCTGCCTCTGGCCCACAGTCCAGACTTCACCAGTGTTTGTCATACAGAAATCTACTGCCTTACTGGAGTGGGGCTTTCACAATGTACCCTTGAGACACTTGCCAAGTATACCTTCAGTCATGAACTCTTGGGATTTAGTTAGATCTTTTCTCAACTGTTAGGGAAATAATCCCACAAAAAACTGACTTTAATATTTTAAGTAGTTCATTGCACTTATATATGGAGAAAGGTATAAATATTATACACTTTATATATTTCCAATAATTTTTGTTTGTTTGTTTTGGGTTCCATTTGTTTGGAGGGTTTTTGTAGGGTAGATTGTAAGATGATTTTTGTTGTTTGTTTTTTTGAGACATAGTTTCACTATGTAGCTCAGGCTGATCTTGAATTCATGTCACTACCCCCAGAGCACTAATTAAGGCCCAACCCACCACACCTGGCTCTTTCAAAATTTACATGACCACGTCTGGGTCACTGGAGGATGGCCCAGGCATAGGCTAGAAGTCTTCTGAACATGTCCTTGAATCTTTGTTGTAGGCTTGTTAAAAAACAAAACAAAGCAACAATATAATTATATTTTGATCAATTTTCTTTTAGTTTATAACTTTCCTTAAATATCTGTTAATTAAATGACTTGTAAACCATACCTACCATTGAGCAGAGAATGGCGCTCAGGGAGAAATGTGCCCTCATCTGGCCCCAGGGCATTTGTGAAGCTCAGTTCAGTGCCCTGAATAGGCACCAGTGCACCTGCTACCTTGCTCTCTCTAGGCAGACTCCAACTTCCTGTCCATGCACCAGAGCTTTCCCACAGACCTCACCCAGTATTTCAAGGTCCGATTCTGTGTACTCATCAAAATGCCTTCAGGGACTTTTAAAGGTGCTAATGTGTTTTTTTTCCCTTCTATTTGAAATCCTTGTGCATTGCAGTGATTTTTAATGACAATGAAAATGCATTTCTTGGATGCTAGTGAGCTTTGCCTCCATAGGTCTAAAAAAATAGTCTCTTTAAAAAAAAAAAACCTCCCTGAATAAATTCCCTGAGTGTTCAAAAAACAGGGAGTAGTGCCAAGGGCTAAGAGCCCAAATACTGCCAAGAACTGAAATAGATGGGGCTGCCAACAATGTATTAAGCACAAATAACAAAGAAATATGGTGTGGCTAGGTCTGGCCTGCCAGATTCAAGTCTGTCCCCAAATTTCTGTCAAACTGTAATGCTGGGCAAGAAGAAAATCAACCACAGTGGATTGAAAGTCCCTATTTACCAGCCCACACTCTGGGAAACAAAGTGAAGGTTAAGTAGCTTTGACAGGAAGTAGTTTAGAGGAAGAATTCCAGTTAAAAGAAAGGAATGGTAGAGAGAACAGGAAAGAGCGTTGTTGGGCAGCTACAGGGGCAGCTACAGGGGCGGCCTCCACAGGCCGATTCATGGCTCTTTGCGGCTCCATGTTACTCAGCTGTGACAGATCATATCCAGCCTCGAAGCTGGAGGGGTACGGCGTTGAGCAAAGAATCTAGTTTTTGAGCTTTCAGAAGCACTGGGCTTGCGTAGCCTGGAAGGTGACTTGCTGAGCATTGAGAAGGTGGTCTTGGCCTCTGCTGGCTGCTGCCTCACACTGCAGTGTGCCTACCCCCGGGCCCTTTAGCCCCTGGGGTCTGTCTGCTCACCAACGCAGGGACCTTAGCCAGCTCACATTTTCCCCTGGCTTTCTGGTGTAGCCTCGGCTTTCCCATAGCACTTACACTAGAAGGATGAGGGCACCATTTTTTTTCCTGTTCTGAAAAGAGACTGGGAAGCAGGGAGAGAAAATAGCCTTACTTACAGTGGGCTGCTATAACATAGGCTGATGGCTTAATACCATGATCTATGATTTCTCCATGGCTTGCTTGAGTGCTGGCCATTGTACTAAAAGCTTCCATGTGAATGGACAGAGATGGAACCAGTATGACCAGCCACTGTGGGGGCTCTTTGTATGGAGTGGGTACACTGCATTCCTCTGGCTTTGGTCCCTATTTCCAAGTCCAGATTCTATTTATCCAGCATTGTCACTGTTTCATCGAGGCTGGCTCAGAAGACCACACAGCGAGAAGCATGCTTCAAGCTTGGCTTGAAGTGGCTTAGGCTATTACATGCTACCATTTATTTTTCTGTATGATTGGTACCTGCTTTAAATTACATTTAAATTCAATATTCTTCAAACAATGTTTTGCACACTGTTTTCTGTATCTTCTCGCCTTTGTTCCTTTTCCTGTTGCTATCATAAAATACCCTGACAAAAAGCTACATAAGGGAAGAGAAGGTTATTCCAGTTCACACGCCCATCATGGAGGAGAGGTTCTGGTGCCAGGAGCTGGAGGCACAGCTGGCCACATGATGTCTGCAGTCAGGAAGCACCGGGCAAGGAGTGCAAGCTGCTCACTCGGCTCCTGTTCTTCATTCCAGAGTCCTAGGCAGAGAGAAGGGCTACCATGGTTCTTCTCGCCTCAGTGAACACATTAAGGGAATTCTCCTCCTGGTGATATGATCAAGATACATTGTATAAGTGTATGGAATTGTCAAAGAATAAATACAGTATGGTGTAAAAACAAAACAAAAAGCAAAGTTAATTCTCTGTAGGCACGCCCGGAGGCCTATTTTCTAGATGATCTAGATTCTACTAAGTTGACAGTTAGTAATCATCATCACAGTGCCCTTTTTATGAGGGTCTTAGATACTGTAGCAGAACCCAGGAATAAGCAGGAGGAAAATGGGGGCTCGTTCGGGACACTTGAAGTAAGAAGGCAAGGTTAGAAACAGAAAAGGGCTTTGCGAAATTAAGTGACTTTATCAAATGCGTAGGTTAAGGGCGACTGCTGTTTCCTAATTTCCCTTTCTGCTCCTCCTCCATCTCCCATGCCTCTTGAAACCCAGAGCCCCAGCTCCTCAAGAACAGCATTGTATCTCTAGCTGTGTAAGTCAGTCCCTGCACTCCGTAGATTCCAGAGGACAATTGTTCTCTTCATTATTGTGATAGTGGATGTTATTGTCAGTTTGATTGGCTCCTGAGTCAATGAAGAGGGAGCCTGTGAACACATCTGTCAGGGCATCTCCAGGAGGAATTTACAGAAAGGAGAAGCTCTTTGCTCAGGGTAGGCAGTATCCTCTTGTAGAGGCCCAGATATAAAGTAAAGGAAGAACTGCTTTGCCTGCCTGCCTTTACCTCTTGCTTGGGAGTGCATCTGTCCTATTGCTGCTGCTGCTGCTGCTGCTGCTGCTGCTGCTGCTGCTGCTGCTGCCACCATCATCCTCCATTGACTTTGATACCCAGACTCTTAGTCCTACTGGTGTGAATGGAAGACAAATGAGTTTCTAGCATCTTGAGGGCTTTGGGGTGAGATTGGGAATGCTGAGGCATCCAGGCTGATGGGCTGTGAAGCCACAAGCATGGAGATGACCACTGCTGGACTACACAGTCTGATTCATGTAAGCCAGTCACAGAAGCCAATCCTTTCTATAGTATGTGTCCTTTCTGTGAGTTCTGTTCCTCTGGAGAGTGGTCACCTTCACTCACATCTGATGAGTTGGTTTTCTCTACAGATTTCCAAGCCCTGTCAGTCAAATGACCATTTCATCAGAAGATACTAAACCTTAGTTTTTTTTCAGTAACTCTCAGACAGATCTCCACTGTAACATTAATGCTGCCTTCTATAACTACCAATTCTATATGCAGGCTAGCATGGCAGTAAGCATTGATTTTTAACATTTTCAAGGTTAATGCATGTGCATTCTGGTCAGACTTATCTCTCTGCCCTTTCTTACCCTCCTCCTCCTCACACCAACCCTGCCCCTCTACTTTCCTCAAATCCCCATCTCACTTTCATATCCTTTTGTGTTCACTTTGTGAACCACTAGTTGTAATCAGGGCCATGCGTGTGGGCACTGGTGGGACACTATCTACTGGAGTATAGAGAATGCACCAGTAGCTACAAAACTGAAGATCATCACTGACTTCTCCAGAAGACCTGCATTGCCATTAGCTATTTTTGGTGTGGTGTGGCCTTATGAGGCCCTCACCCATCTATTATTGAATGTTCACAGGCTCAGTCCCATGTGAGACCTAGGCACGAAAGACCCAGCTACTCTTGGTTCACACTCTTATGGCAAGGATATGCCCATAACATTGTTTCATGGCCCTTGTATCTACTGTCCAAGTCTTACTTTTTTTCCCTCCATGACTTTTTTGGAATCTTGGGGGAGGAAATAAGAATGTTCTGTCTAAAACTGAACATCCCACAGTTATTTATTCCCAGAATCTTGACCAACTATTAGTCTTAGCATTGACTGCCATTCTCAACAATGGGAAGCTTCTCTGATTGATGATGAAGGCCATGCCTTATTGGGAATAAATATTTGGGAGGCAGTGTGACAGCATGTCAACTTACAAAACAACACTAGTAGGTTCAGCTCTAGTTTCTATGGCCTCCCCAGCTACGGACCTTTGACCAGGTCTACAAGAATGAGCACTGACTCCCTCTTGAGGTGTAAGACTCAGATGCAACCAGAAACCAAGTTGTTATCCCATAATATCTGTGCCACTATTGCACCAGTAAGTACTTCTTTCCTGAAGGGCTAGTGTTGTAACATTTAAGACCCAAAGGTACAAAAGACCATAGCCGACTTGTCACCCTTAATTGCCTATGTAACAACTTCTAGCACCATGATGTCCACTTGCAGAGAAACTTTCAGTTTAGCTCCAGCATTGCAGCAGTGGGATGCAATTAGCACTTGGGTCTTAGTAACCAGTTTTCATGGAAAACCAAAGACAATACCATAATCTGTATAATTTGGGGGACCTCTGGGGCATCTCGTCTGACAGCTCCCAGGGAAATATCTCACACACAACAGAAATATTTTAATTTATAACCCATGTCTTCTAAGGTCGTCACTATCCATCTATATATAGTGCCTCTACTGAAAAGTCAATTCTATGATCAGAGACTCTAGCCATGTTCAGGCTCATGAATACTCCACATGGCTTTCTGTGTCCCTGTAAGTCATTTTGTGTCATTACCTATTGGAGCCTCTTCCTTTTGTTCAAGAACCAGCACTCTGTGACCTCCTCAGGCCTCCCACTCTTCAGTCACCTCATCGAAAAGGCTAATGCAGGTGAACACCAGGTTTTTCCTGCATCAGAGAACAGCACATTTAAGCTCACCCTCAGATACGGATTTCTTCATCTTCATTGCTAGAGGTTCCATCCTGTTCCAGAGAATCCCAGATTCTGTGTCTTTCTTGGAATCTTGTTCCAAACCTCATGACCTCTCAGGTGTCATTAGATGTCTTATTTATGAGTTGTTCTGGCATCATGAGCTCTGATGTGTGCCTCAGGCTCACTCTTCACGTGTTCTTGCTTGCTGTCTGTGTGTTTTCCACTGTGAAGCTACCTCAGTCTATTTTTTTTTTTTTAGATATGGTTTTACTATTCTGTCCTGTTTTCCCTTTTTTCTCTGCCCATTCCTGTTATGCCTCTCCTTTGTGAAGAAGTGACACCTGCAGATCTCCTCCTCTTTGCATCTGTTCTCTACTGATGCCCTGGCCCCTGGGATTGGTACCAAGCAGGGTGTGACAGATGGGATACTGTATCTGGACTGGACAGGAATGCAAACTGTCACCAAGTAGACACTTGCAAACTCATTTCCATGTCACCTATGCATATTAACAGTGATTTATCTATTTGTTTTGTTGCTGAGGGCATGGTGGTGATGACAGGCGTGACATGATCGAGGGGACATGTCTAAGCATTTCTTACATTTTAAACTACTATGTCCTAGTTATATTAGAAAAATAGCAGGAGATGCATAATCGTGTAGTGGGTTTCAGTGTTAAAATATGAACACAAAACACTATAATGGTGCAAATTTGACAACATGATAGCTACGATAGACATAAATAAAATATATAGCACACGATTATTCTTAATTCTTGAAATTAAGATATCTTAGGAATGTCTTAAATAAGTAACCTCTAAAACAGGCAAAATAGATTCAAATGCTATACTTTGTTTTCTTTGAAACATAGAAAAATGGTTTCAAAATACCATTTACTTGAGCACATCTGTAAACTCTAGGAGGCAGAGGGTTGGTGGTCCTCATATTAAAGGTTGTTTGCATTTTAGTGATTGATATTTAAGAGGCATTTCATGTGAAAAGAGACAGACAACCTGCAGACACAGAATATTCTCATCCACAGAGCTGAGGAGCAATCTCTCACCTGAAAACGGTGCAATGACCAATGAAGCTGCTGGGAGAGATGGGCAGGGCAGCACGTAGAGTAGGTGGTGCCCCAGAAGGCCCTCTTCCCAAAGGGTCCTTCAGGAAAGGGCAAATGTCATATGTTAAAATGGCGACATGAGGACATGGGATCTGTTCAGAGATGGCCACACCAAGAGACAGTGCACATAATCCTGGCATTAGTTTAGGGATTGAGATTCTGCAGACATTGATGAAGAACGAGGCAAGAGAACATGCTCATGGCACCCATGCTTTCAAACGTTTGCAAATTCTCTACAGTGAATTTTCATTACTTGGAAAATTGAAGTTGGCCATCAGGTTTCCTCTGACCTTACAACACGGTCAAAATCTAGCTTATTCTCAGCACAGTACTTGAAAAATTTTCTTCTAGTAACATCTGAAAAAATCATTAGTCAACACATGCTCTTTTTGTGCAAATGTTTGGGAGCAATAGTGAGATCATCTTCAAAGGTGGGGCATCGTGGACAACCAGGTCATATTTACTACTGGATATTTCTCTCAGGACAAAATGTGAATGTGTCTACCCAAAATGTAACAGACTTTCCATGTATGTGATTCTTTCAGGGCTCCTCTCATTTCATAGAAAACTCCCAAATAGTCATCAGTTTGTACACCTGAGCTCCTTTACAAATATAGTTTTTTGTTAGTTTATTAGTTTGTTATTTTGAGGCAGAGTCTTGCTATGTGGTTCAGACTGTCTCTAAATTTGGTGTCCTCTGACTTCCTTTTCTCAAGTCCTGGGATCACAGTAGTGGGCTGGCATGCCCTGTTACATTTTTACTTGAATTTGTCTCTGTCCGAAGCTTTACAGGACAATTAAGGAAGGATAAAAGTCTTTAGGTTACACGTGGGGTGTGTTCTCTTCGTTGACATATGTGGAATAAGTAGATATAGTAATTCAGATCAAATTATGGATATAATGTTCTGTTTTAGTTTCTCCATCTATCTCTCTTTTCCTTTGTCAATATATATGTTAGGAAATAGTTAAAGAATGACCTTGTAAATACCAAAAGAAACAATGTGGAATGGAGCAATAGAAGCAAAATAATCTAAATTTAATACAGCAGCTAAATACAAGTATAATCAAATGAAGCGAAGAGTGCTGATAAGTTTGTCACAGTCCCACCAGACAAAACATGAAACACTGGGGAACCGAAACACTACATACAATAGCCCAATTTTACACCTTCTCCCATTCTTAAAAATAGAACAGTGACTCCCCCTTGTGACTCACTGTTTGCAACATGGGTACAGCCTTTATTCCTGCACTACCCCCCTCAACTCAGAGTTAATATGGAGAGATTACATGGAAATATTTAAATAAAATGAGTTCTAAGTTTGTTTAAGTACTTGCAGTAGCTGAAACAGTTAATAAAACAGCGCTTTTTACATTTTTAGCATTCACAAAAATAATTCATAAAAATAGAGATAACTGCTTATCAACAATGTTTAAATTGTTTTTTTGAGAAGGTCACAGCATTTCCTCAAGTTGAATGAGGGATATTATTATCAGCTCTCTATAATATGGCTGCCTGAACAAGACTAGCATAATGACATCATCAGCTGCCATGCCAATGGGAGCAGAGGGAATCCCACAAGGACCACACTTAGAGGAAGCAACTGAGGTGGTCAGTGACTGAGAGATGGGAGCCAGTTTGCCCCAGGGATGAGCTCAGCTTGGTTTTCCATGAGGGGTGAGGTGTCCCTGCCCTCATACTCTTTGCATAAACTCCTGCCTGCCTTCCCCATCACAATAGATATGTGGGGCAAGACAAGCTTTTCCTCCTTTACATAGAGTTTTGATTAGATATTTAGTCATAACAGTGCAAGGGGGTGACTAACACAGAAACAGCCACAAAACAAAGGTGTTACAGCAGGATTTTATTTGTGCTTAGTTAAGTAATTAGAGGTGCCAACTAGGGGGCTGAGGCCTCTTATCAGTTTCTCAGTGTTTGACTAAGATGAAGAGAAACACACAGAACTATAGCCCAAAGATTTATCCAGATACCCTCCCTTCCAAACTTGACAAGATCCAAGTCCAGGCCACTAAACAGTTGGGAAGGCCATCACTGCTGCTGCCTCATGTCTGTAGAGACAACTCTGCTGTGTGCGTGAGGAGGGTGTGCCTCTAAGGCATCCCTGTGGCACAGGGTTTCAGTTGGTTGGGCTGGGATATGTGAGGCAGTGCCAGCCGTTCTTTGTGAGGATGCCAGATTCCTTGGTTTCCTCCTGGAACACATAGCTTCTCACTTTGCTCCACACAAATTGCTTAAAATCAAAGCCTTTGGGTTTTCCGTTGCTGCTGTGGTCCAGGATTGTGCTCTTGTGAAACTCTGGTTTGCCCTTTACAGAAGGATTAATAAGGGGTAAGAAAGGGCACTTCTGTGTTCTCAGACATTGGCCCTGCTGTTAGTCAAATGTTGACTTGAGAGTCTGCCGACTTGAAAATCAAACCCCATAACTAGATACAGGTGTAATGAGACCATCTTTGCTTTGGAGAGTCATCGTTTTTGGTGTCATGTTGTATAAACATAAAGGTTAAAGGATGAGATTAAGTTTTACAAATCTCAGATTTATAGAGAGGACATTCACAAAGTAGTCTCGGCTGAATCTTTTTCTTTTGTTTTGTTTTTTAGTTGCTTTCTTTGGTACTACTCCTGTTGATGCGATAAAAACAGACAAAGAAACAAACAACAAAATTGAAACAAACAAACAAAAAAACCCTCCTGAACATACAACATGGAAGGTCCATGCGTAAAATCTTTTAAAAGACCTGAAGAGTGATAACCCAAGGTGACATGTCAGCATGGGCAGGAGCATCCTCAGAAGGCCCCACCCATGGGTAAGGAAGGAGCATCCTCACAGGCCCCACCCATGGGTAAGGAAGTACCTGGGTTGATGTCTGCAGAGAAGGGGAGAATCTGTGCTGATGGGTTATCATAAATGGTCAGCCCAAAAGTCATACAAGCATAAACCTCACTGAACAGGCTCAGAGGAGATATATATCTCATTTGTCAGAGCATTTTTAAAAATTATTGTAAGACTATATATATAGTATATATATATGTGTAATAATATATTTAATGTATAATGTATAATGCATATAACATATTATGTATACTATAGACTATAATATTATATAATATATCATATTAATATGTTGTAATTATAATAGAATTATATATTATATAGTCTTACAATATATATTGTATATATCTATCTACCTAGATACAGATATATTCTTATAATACTTTAGAAATACCCTGACAAAAAGCATTCAACTAAATTCTCCTCTCAAATTAATCTATCAGTATGTCTTACAGAGATTTATCAAATTTTCTCAAAATGTAATTTTTGCAGCTGATTAGTATAAAACAGAATCCAAATAACTTTATCCATTGCACTTGACTGATATTTCTATTACATCTCTTCCTTCTCTTCTGCTTTTGCCCTGACTGGAGGGTCCTTGTGACCCCTGATAGCACCGTCCAGTGTTGAGCGTCCTTTGCTGCAAGGTGAAGTTGTAGATGTCAGCTCTGCTTTCATTTTTGTCTTGAAATGTCTAAGCTGTCCACCTTCACCGCGCGGTTCCCGACTCTCCTCCCTCCCCTTTCTCCAGTCCGTAGTTTTTCTGCCCTGTATCCCCTAACTTCAAAACAAATTTCATTTTTATAAACTGAAATTTTTTGACATCTTAGCTCTCAAAACCCAACCGACAAGTTCTTTTCAATTACTCAGTGAATGCTAGAGATGCCATGTAAGATTTTTCAGTTTAATTTTAAGGCAGCTATTGAAAGTGTTTTACAATTAGATAAAGCAAAAACGCTATTAAAATCGAGCTGTAATTGTTCGCTTTGATGGGCTCTGTGTAATGCTGTTTTAAGCAGCCTGACTCAGCAGCTCAGCTGAAGACACAGCTTCTCATGTTAGCCCCACTGAGGAAGTTAGCAAGAGGAGAAGGAAGTGAGGGAGGATGGAAAAGGGCGGCGAGGGAGGCGGGGCGCAAGCCGAGGAAAGGGACTTCCGCTTTCTAAACACTTAACAAGAAGTTGGAACCCATTTTTCCCCGTGTTTAATATAGTTGCTACAGAAAACAAGGAGGATAACCGTTTCATCAATAATTCAGGGGCTTACAGTGGCATCAAACTTAACGGCTTTGGCAATTTCCTTGGTTTGATGCCCAGGGCAACCCGAGCTCCTCAGACAGGGATTGTGTGCTCGGAACGAAGCAATCCCAGTTCACTGAGACGGGCCAACGCGCCGAGTCCTCCTTCCTCTCTGAATGTTGCCATTTCTTCTTGAAGTCGGGTTTCTTCTGGTCTCCAAAGGGAGGGGAAAACTATTCTAACACTGCCATGCACTCTGTGAGGGCCTGTCTGCCAGCAGGAGCCACCGGAGAGTTAGAATTCAGACCGTCTCCCGTGAGTTCTTGCTTCTGTCTGTCCCACACTCAAGCCGTAGCTGGGTGGATACTTGGTGGTCACACCACAGAAACAGTGCGTGAGGTCAAGGAGGGCCAACTGGGCGCTCAGAGGGCTCTGCTCCCCTCCTCAGATTTCCAGCCCTGATTGTGTGAGATGTTCTGCAAACAGAAGGACAGTGCCCTCAACTCAATTAGAAAGGTTTCACTCAACCACCAACTCCAACAACACACACAAACACACCAGCATTCACACACATATGTGAATACACACATGCATACATATATACACATGCATATGAATATACACATATACTGACCCACGTACATCTGCACACTCACACCTGTGAACATACACAAACACACAAAGACACCAGTACACATACACAGGCACACATGTATGAGTGCACACACACATATGTGCACATATTCAGGCACGGAAGGACACACATTTCCATTTTAAAAGCCCTGGAATTACCTAGAATAACCATGGCAACATGTTCTGAAGATTTTAAATTGCTTAAGTAACGGCAACATTACAAAGTGGAAACTACCCGTAATTTATTTCCTTTTCTTAACATTTTAATAATGTAATATATATATATAACATGCATGGTTGTGTTAGCAATGAAGAAGGTATTCAAAATTTGCCTAAAGCCTTCCTGGTGTTTTTAACAAAATCTCAATCATTTGATTTTACCAATATGACTCAGAAGCCGGATGCTGGGGCGAAAGCCTGCTAGCTCAGAGAGGCAGAGAAAGCACTGAGCTGACCTTTTTCCTCAGCTGATGTACTCCAAAAGGAAAGGGGCATGCTCCTTCTCCACACCTTCTCGAAAAATCCCTCAAACTAATGTCCCTCCCTTCTACTTCCTGTGCATCTGTCTATCCACCCACCCGACTTCCTCTTACTCTCCATGCTTTTTTCCCTATGTTCACTCCCTGTCAACTGGTCATTTGCTCCACCTCTTGATGTAGGTTTAAGTTTTTATTTAACCCTGTTTGTGATACTCAAGCAGAAAGCTCTTGAATTAAAGGTGTATGCTAGGGCTGAGTCTCACCACAACCAGAAACAGGTTTTTCCAGTAAGCAACACAGTAGGATCAAATATCCTGCAGCACCTTCCAAAAGATGGCAGTTACTGTCCAGTTGCTAAGGTTATTTATACCAATACTTTCCCCAAATATAATAAAACTTAGTATTACATGATATAAAAATGCAAATGTCAGCACACTTCAAGGGAAGGAAACGAGTTTCGCCTGAGAAATTCTGGCTGATGGAGCAGGTTGTACAGAGCACTGCTTGTGAGTTTGTCCCTTCTTGTTTCCCTTACCTGCTAAGGTCCAATGTCTCTACTGTTCTACATGCACTTGCAGATCTAACTCTGTGCAGGATGTACTGCCCATCACTCTGAATCAAATCTGGCCCACCCTGTGCCCTTATCTTACTGTGTGTGCATCTGTACGTGGACAGAGCTCAGCAGGCTGTAGCCCAGTCATGGTCCCTTCCTACCTGTTCTCTGCTGTCTGCATGCCGTGGGATGATGGCTAGCGTCCAGATTTCCTTTAACTTCTAAATCACTTGTCCTTTTCAGGGACTTGAATCCAACTGATTTATTTGCTCAAAGACACACTCATAGGGGCTGAGTTATAGCCAAACACCATGTTCACACAGCAGAGCTCAGACGCTGGTTACCTACTGGTTACCATGTTCACACAGCAGAGCCCAGACGCTGGTTACCTACTGGTTACCATGTTCACACAGCAGAGCCCAGACGCTGGTTACCTACTGGTTACCATGTTCACACAGCAGAGCCCAGACGCTGGTTACCTACTGGTTACCAGTCTCCTCATCTCCCGCCTCACATCCCAGAGCCAGCAGGAACTATTTCCTAAACTTGGGTGCAGCGTTTTCATCTCTGTTCTAAGGGTGAGACAAATGTGGTAAGATGTTTAAAGTCAAGGTAAATAAATGAACAGCAAGAGGAAGTCCTTTTATTTTTATTTTTAATTTGTGTGTGTGTGTTTACGTGTGGATGTGTGCACAGGCTGCAGGCGCCCCTGTGTTTACGTGTGGATGTGTGCACGGGCTGCAGGCGCCCCTGTGTTTACGTGTGGATGTGTGCACAGGCTGCAGGCGCCCCTGGAGCTGGAGTTACAGGTACCTGTGAAGCACTGACTTGGGTCCTGGGGACCTAGCTCAGGTCTGCTGGTAAAGCAGCGAGTTCATTGCAAGGCATCTGTCCATCCCCAGGAGTAAGTTCCATATGTCACTCTTTCAGCTTATCTTTATATCTTAAATTATTTCAGCATGATAAAAAGCCTTTAACTCCTTCCTTTAGCTACCTTTAGCCTTTAACTACCAGATTTTAATAACATTTTATAGTCATCTCTTAGTGGAAGTTATTATATATATACATATATATGTATATACATGTATATATATGCATATATGTATATATATGTATAGATGTATATATGTTTATACATGTATATATATGTATATATAATGGATTAAATACAGTGATTAAACATTATATTTATTTTATATACTTATATGTATACATTTAATATGTTTATATTTATTATATATTTATATTGCTTTATAGAATAAAAACTAAGTATATGTATATTAATTTAATTTATAAGTATATATTATATAATATATTTAATTTTTATATATATCCAAATGTGTAATAGATTAAATATGTCATACACTGTGCATTAAATATGAACAATTGCACATAAAAATGGCCTTCGTATTTGCCTGAGTCTATTAAGGGACAAGTTTGTATCAGGACCCATGAAATGTAGGCTTCTGTTTTCCTCATTGAAGGGGTCATGACAGAACTGACATTATGAGCATTCAGAGCCTTTTATATTGGGAGCGTCTGTCTTCAATGTTTTACTGCCCTGAAAGAAGCCAGGGATGGACAGGTGGCTAAGGGGGAAGAAGAGCACAGGAGAGAGAGTGGTGGGAGAAGAAAGTGCGAGAGAGATGAGTGAAGAGGGGAAAGAGGAAGAGGAAGAGAGAAGAGGTTACAGTCAGTCGTTACCAGCCCCAGCAGTCCAGGTGTGCACCCTTGAAGCCACACCAGCCTTCACAGCTAGCTGAGGCCGTTACCAGCCCCAGCAGTCCAGATGTGCACCCTTGAAGCCACACCAGCCTTCACAGCTAGCTGAGGCAGCCACAGCAGCAGGCAAAGCAGGATCAGCAGGAACAGTGATTTTATGAGCCGCTAAGGTCTGGGTGGCTTTCTAAGCTTAGGCGACAGGGCTGCTTCCACAGGTGTGCTGATTTCTCAGCTAGCATACTTTCTGTAGCCCAGTTCTCACACCCTCTGGCCCCGCCCATTCCCTGGAGAGCCACAGACAACATTGGCTCTGATTCTGCTTTCAACCCACCTGCTGGATAGCTCTCAGAGGGAAAGCATGTTTCAGCCCGGCTTTGTGCCAGCAGGGACTTCATAGATAGCCATCCGTGCTGTCAGTGCTGACACAGCAGAACCACTGTGAAGTGTGGGTGGGACATTAGGTTGGCAGGGCCACAGGGCCTTCCCCCAAGGCACAGTGGCTTTCCACAGTTCACTTGTTTTGCAGAGGAAAAAAATCCCCACTGCCGTATGACTGAGGGCTTTGATGGACAATCCACTGACCCTCAGCATCAAAGCAGACTCTGCTTTTTATATGTGGTCCAGAATTACTTGTGAAGTGAATGGATGGAGAGCTCCGTGGAACTACCTGAATCTTCTTCGGGCAGGATGGGATGGGTTGTCACAGGGGGAGAGTAAGGCTAGAGTGACCCTGATCTAGTTAAGCCATCGAGGTCTTTTGCTGTTCCCCAACGGTCCTTCGTCTGTGTTCATCTTGTAATCAAATGCTAAGAAGGCCTTTGCTGTTCAGGAATTTACCACTAACCTCCTTTTTGAGAGGGACCGTTTCTTGACCAAACTACAGTGTGATTAATCTGGAGATTAAAAATCAAGAGCTTATAACTTCACAATGCTAGGCAGAGGAGTCTGCCACTCACCTGGCATTCTGTTCTGTGCAGCTGAAATGTCAGTCATTGGGTTGGGGGTGGGGCAGAGGGGACACTCTCTTGTCACACACTGCCATAGAGGCAAACACACACAGCACAACTGCTCAAGTGAAGGAGGCAGGGGGATGGCGCCCATCAACTACTCTCAAGTTTCCTGTGGTCACATGTCCCTGTTCCACCTGATACAGAGCCATGGCCACCTCTTCAGCACAGTGGGGGTGTCTGGTGCCTTATGTCAGGAGCGCAGCATTTGAATCTTACTCTCTTTTAAAAATGTCCTGATTAGATTAAGAATTATAGTTATCCATTGAGTCTAGAGGAAGAAAAACAGCCAGATTATCTAAATCCTTCTAAGTGGCTCTGGTGGTCCCCTGCTGTTTCCTGGCCCCGGGGAGGGCTGGATCTGTTAACTGCCACATTGAAGCTCCAGGCCACCCATGGTGACAGGAGCCTTTTGAGTTTGCTATTCTTCAGTAGGGGTGGGGGGTGGGGGTGGGGGAATAAAACCTGAGTTAAGACGGAGACAAAGGGAAGCTTCATGCCGCATATATTTGGTATTCTTTCTTTTTCTGTCCATAAATAAGAGCAGTAAACATCTCAGAAGAATACCTTCTGAAAGGCACCCAGCCTGCTCCTGCAGCCCCCACCCTCAAGTGGGAGATGTTTCCTTCTCTGGGCTTCATGTAGAAATCTATAGAAAGCTAAGGAAACACAATCAGTAGCTGTCAGTGTGTCAGGTTTCCTTCTAATCTTCCTACTCATTATGGTGACAGAGAGATGAATTGAATGTGTGTAGATAATTGAGTAACTTGTTAAAACAACAGATATGGAAAGGAGAAAGCCGAGTAGCTAGGCCGGCTCTTCACACAACTGCCTAATCGGTCACTGCTGGAAAGAACCATTAACTGGAAATTTGTTAATGATATCTGAGAATCTCTCCCACACATGATACATATGTTTCTTGCTTCTGCTTATGACAGGAATTGAAAAAAACTTTCAGCCTGTTCATATATGTGTTTAAGCATGCATTTATACTAAAGTGTATATACACATACATATACCTATATAGTACATGCACACAAGTATATGTTTGAATAAGCTGATAATTATTGTAATCTTCAAGTTCTGTTTTGATTAATAATCCCTTCAGCTCACCTCTCTCCTCTTGCATTTGGGATAAGGAGTAATTAAACCAATAAAATTCCTTTGCGTCGAAAGTTCCTTAGCCAAATGTCTGATGCTTTTAATAAGAACCAGGGGGAAGTGGGAGGGAGGGAAGAATGGGAGTAAACAGGGGAAGGGCTAACAATCGAGATGTAATATGAATAAATTGATAATAATAAAAAAAAAGAACCAGGTACTTCTAGCTCAG
This sequence comes from Acomys minous, assembly GCF_964271855.1. NCBI lineage: Eukaryota > Metazoa > Chordata > Mammalia > Rodentia > Muridae > Acomys > Acomys minous. The sequence goes on along the minus strand of NC_140485.1, from coordinate 141,697,514 downwards.
GAGCGTGGGCATGTGCATGCGCACTCAGATGTGCGCCTTCTCACGTGCTAGAGCACACGTCCGCCTGAAGACTCCATGCTTGTTAGTGTCGCTCTTACAGGCCAGCATTGCCTGAAAGTTGTCCCTCACATCAGCACTTCCTGTGTCTTTACTGTGCATCGTAACTGTGTTCCATGTATGTGGCTGGGACTCTGGAGAGGCCTTCCTCACAGAAGTGGGGAAGGAGGGGTTGGCCTTGCTTGGCTGCGGTACCAAAACATCCCTGACTCTGTGGCTAATATGGACATTTATTTCTCCCAGTCTGGAGGTGGGGGTGGGGGTGGGGGTGGAGGTGGGTGAGGGTGGGGTGGGGTGAGTCTCCTTTGAAGGATCCAGTGAACTTGCCCATTGTCTGGATCTGCCACCAGTGCAGGGCCATGTGGTGCCTCTTGCTCTTTGCCCAGCTGCTCCACAGTGACAATGACCCTGGAGGGATCAGGGAGGACCTTGATGACCCTTGCTGGGAGTCACCAACAGGCTCTCATGAAGAGGCGGGACAAGGTTGTAGACACCTCCACTCACCCAGGGGGTCTTGAGTCTTGCCTCCAAACACATCATCGACTCAGTCCCTGAAGGCTCTCACAGTTCTCTGCTAAGGCACTGGTTCCTCCCCGTGGCCTCGGTTTACTTACAGCATGGCAAGCATCTCATCAAAGGCAAGTGAGGGAGAGAGAGGCAGAGCACCCAAGAAAGAGTCCATGGCGCCCGGGTAACCGACTCTTGAATGTGCAGTCTCTCTGGGGCTCATAACTGCTGCCAAATTCTAAATGGCAAGAAAGACCTTTGGTGTGTGTTCTGTGTCCATTGTGGTGGCTGCTGTCATAGCCGTCCCTGGCACCAGTGTCCCCTGCCCCTTCCTACCTCATTTCCAGCTCCTGGATGCTGCACATCAATGGCAGATGCTGGTAAAGTGGGTGAGAAAGATGAAGTATCCAATAAGCTCTAAAACGCACAGTAGATTTACAGGACTTGGAACACCAACAGCTTGGACATTGGCTGTGAGCCACCCGTATTCAGACCGACCGGTGTGGGGTGATTAATAATGCATGTGTTTTTCCGTGTTACCTTTCAGCAACCATGAATTTTACTCCAGCTGGACTGAGTGGATGAGCTAAATTCTACTTATTTCACGTTTTAAACTGCGCCGTTGAATAGATGTTGTCATGAAATCATTAGACAGTGGCCTGTGCTCCATTTCTTTTCTTTAAAGAAACAACAGGGAGATTCCTTTCCTCATCACTGGGGGATTTAATGTGGACGGTTCCTGCAGCATTTTACAAACTGCTTCTATTTATGAAGGAGAGAGAGAAAAATATAAATCTACACATATTTCACTGCAGGGGAAATAGATGAAGCGTGGTGCAGAGAAGCTTGTCTTTAATCATGAAATGTGCAGCATTTGGCTGGGGACAATTAGCCATTTGTCTTTCTAAAGTAACTCCTCAAGAGCACCAAGGGCCCAGAAGCAAAGCCCACAGGGCCGGGTGTGCCCTCCAGGGACGCAGGCATGAGCTACGCTCCGAGACAAAAAGGATGCAGGCAGGCACGCCCTTGATCGTATTTCTGCCAGGGAAGCACTAACTTACATCATTCTCTTTATCCCAAAAAGTCCCTGTGAATATATCCATCAGACGCAGTGCACATTTGTAGCCATCGGAAGCTGTACGAGAGACAGTAAGATCCCACTGTCTGGTGATTTATCCTCGGGCTGTGTCATGGGCATTGTGGGTGATGGAGTCATTTTTCCTGGCTTCGGAGTCTCGCAGAGTTCTTAGCCCATCTTCTGCTCCTGTCTCTGCATCTTCTTTGAGTTGGGTTATTATCTAAAGGGGCAGAAGGAAAAAAAATATACATTTGAATGGTGAGGGATGCGAAACATTGTCCCCGCTGGATTATTTCTGCCGTAAATGTGGCAATTTTGATGCGTTTGATCCACCCGTTGTCATGGCAAGCCATCCATCAGAGTGGGTTAGTCCTGCGTAGAGGGCATCTCCGCTGATCATCTGGCTGAGTAGACAGGAGTTAATCTCCTCAGCTGCGGTTTACTCATCACCACCATTTACTATTCTAATCCTGAAGGTTGTTTATAAGAGACGTCCTCACCAGAGGGCTCGGTATTTTCAGATGGGTTCGGGCAGATTTATGTCCTGAGCTCATTGTGCAGCTGCTGTAGGGAGGGGAAGGCTACCAGCGGTGTTAAACCCCACGTTATCTTCAGTCTTCTTTCTCATGTTGAATTTTGTATTTGTTATTTATATTTGTTATTTTAAAAAGGTTTCTTTATTAAAATATCCCACTGGGTTTCATATACTTCCTGTGATTTTTTTTTGACACGTGTATTTTTTTTAAAAAGATTTCATTTATTTTTATTTTCTGTGTGTGAATGTTTTGTTTGCATTTATACGCACCATACAAGTGTCCATTGCCCCAGGAGGGCAGAAGAAGGGGTCTAATGCCCTGGAACGGAAATTACAGATGGTTGTGGACCTCCATGTGTGTGCTGGGAACTGAGCCTGGGTCCTCTGCAGGGACAGTAAAGCCTTAACTGCTGAGCCATCTCTCCAGGACCCATATATGTTTTCTTTTGTTGTCCTATGACCTTTGGGCAAGGCAGCAGGGTCCAGGGGTGTAAGGCAGAGTTCTGCAAGAGTGAGTTAGCCTGCAGAAGGACCCAGGGGAGGCTCTTCAGACCAACAGGATGATCCCCAGATGCTACTGCTCTTGACACAATATCCTCTTATGTCTCTTGACAGTTTCATACGTGTATATAATGAATTTTAATTATTTTTCTCCAATCGCTCTCTTACCTCCCTTCCTCCCTCGCTGAAATGCCCCTTATTCCCAACAAGACCTTTTTATGTGTTCTTGTGTGTGTTTAATTAGAGTTACCTTAGAGTTGCTTACAGGAGTATGAATGGTGGTTATTTACTGGAACTTGGGCACTGACCAATGGCCATCTCATTGAAGACAATGATACCCTCTCCCCTAGCAACAGTTGCCTGCTAACAGACCCTGAGGTGGGCCCCTTTGAAGCACTTTTTAAAACGGCATTACCCACTTACACACGCAGCACACAGAAATGTTTACAATAGTAGAATTTTTTAAAATGTCAAGCTACTCTCAATTTTCTTTTTTTTATATATATACCCATTAAACATTTCCGTTCTCTTTTACCTGTTAAACATTTTCCTTATTTATTTTACTTTACAGCCTGAACCCAGCCCCCAACCCTCCTCTCCTCTCCTCCTGATCCAACCCTCTTGCTCCCCTCCCCCCATTTCCCTCTTCTCTTTCTTCTCAGGAAAGGGGAAGCCCTCAAGGGGCACCAACCCAACCTGGACTCCTCAAACCTCAGCAGGACTCAGAGCATCCTCTCCCATCGTCACCTGACAAGGCAGCCCAGCTAGTGGGAAGGGATCCAGTGACAGGCAGCAGAGTCACAGACAGCCCCTACTCCCATGGTTAGGGGACCCACATGATGACCATGTGGCGCATCTGCTACATACGTGTAGGGCGTGTAGGCTCAGTTCTGTGAGCCCTGATGGGCCCAGGTTAGTTTACCTTGTAGGTCTTCTTGTGGTGTCCTTGGCTCCCTTCAGCTCCCCATATCCTTCTTCCCACTCTTCCACAGGACTAACCCACGCCATGCCTAGTGTTTGGCTGTGTGTCTCCGCATCTGTTAACATCAGCTGCTGGATGAAGCTTCTCAGCAGACAGTTATGCTAGGCTCCTGTCTGCAAGCACACCAGGGTATCATTAATAATAAAGTGTTGACTCTCTCACAGGGTGGGCCTCAAGTTGGTCCAGTCATTGGCTTGCCATTCCCTCAATCCCTGCTCCATCTTAATCCCTATAGTTCTTGTAGGCAAGACAGATTTTTGGCATGAAAGTTTTATGGGTGCCTTGGTGTCCCCCTCCCTCCACTGGAAATCCCACCAGGCTACAGGAGGTAGTGACTTCAGGCTCCTTAACCCCCACTGCTAGGAGTCTCAGCTAGGGTCACCCCCTTAGACTCCCAGGCGCCTCCCCTGTCCCAGAGATGCCCCCCACCCCTGATTTCCTTATTCTCTCCTGGCCCCTCCCCCACTCCGCACTCACCACACCCGATTCTGCCCTCTGTTACCCTTCCCCACTCCCTCTCCCACCCAGTCCCCTCCCTCCGTCTACATCAGATGTCTATTTTATGTCCTGTTCTGAGTGAGGTTCAAGCATCCTCCCTTGGGCCCTCCTTGGCTTGTTTGGGTCTGTGGATTGTAGCATGGTTATCCTGTACTTTATGGCTAATGTCCACTTAGGAGTGTGTGTATATCATGCCTGCCTTTCTGGGTCTTGGTTACCTCACTCAGGATGTTTGTTTTTTTTTTTTTCCTAGTTCATCCATTTGCTGAAAATTCCATGATTTCTTTGTTTTTTAATAGCTGGCTAGCATTTCATTGTGGAAATGTGCCACATTTATTTGTCCATTTTTTGGTTGAGGGACATCTATGTTGTTTCCAGTTTCTGGCTATTAGGAATAAAGCTGCTATGAACACAGTTGAGCAAGTGTCCTTGAGCAAGTGGAGCATCTTTTAGGGATATACCCAGGAGTGGTATAGCTGCATCTTGAGGTAGATCTAGTCCCAATTTTCTAAGAAATCTCCAGATTGATTTCTACAGTCGTTGTACAAGTTTGCACTCCCACCAGCAATGGAGGAGTGTTTCCATTTCTCCACATCTTTGCCAGCATGGGCTGCCACTTGAGTTTTTGATCCTAGCCATTCTGGTGGGTGAAAGATGGAATCTCAGAGTCATTATAATTTGTGTTTTCCAGATGACTAAGGACACTGAACATTTCTTTCTTTAAGTGCTTCTCGGCCATTAGAGATTCCTCTGTTGATAATTCTCTGTTTAACTCTGTACCCAATTTGTAATTAGGCTATTTAGTTTGTTGGTATTTAATTTCTTGAGTTCTCATATATTTTGGATATTAGCCCTCCATCAGATGTAGGGTTGGTGAAGATCTTTTCCCATTCTGTAGGCTGTAATTTTGTCCTATTGACAGTGTCTTTTCCTTACAGAAGCTTTTCAGTTTCATGAGGTCCCATTTATTAATTTTTGTCCATAGGTGTGAGGGTTTATTTCTGGGTCTTCAGTTTGATTCTGCCTGTCTTTATGGCAATGCCTTGCAGTTTTTATTACTATCATTCTGTAGTGCGGCTTGAAATCGGATGGTGATACCTCCAGAAGTTCTTTTATTGTACAGAATTGTTTTATGCAATTCCCATCAAAATGCCGACACAATTCTTTACCTTGAAAGAACAAATCTCAACTTCATATGGAAAAAGAAAAATGCCCAGGATAGCTAAAACAATTCTATGTAATAAAAGAACTTCTGGAGGAATCACCATCTTTACTCTGTTAACCCTTGATCCACGCACATGGGAGATCTTTCCATCTTCTGATAGCGTCCTCAATTTTTTTCTTCAGAGACTTGAAGTTCTTCTCATACAGGTCTTTCACTTATTTGGTTACAGTTACACCAAGATGTTTTATGCTGTTTTTTGTCTGTTGTGAAGGCTGTTGGTTCCCTTCTTCCTCAGCCCTCTTACGGCTTTTATAAAGGAGGGCTACTGATTGTTCTGTCTTGTTTTAATCTTGTACCCAGCCGCTTTGATGAAGGTGTTTATCAGTTGTAGGAGTCCTCTGGTAGAATTTGGGGGGTCATTTATGTATACTATCATATCATTTGTGAATACTTTGTGATACTTTGACTTCTCCCTTTTTGATTTGAATCCCTTTTATCTCTTTAGTTGTCTTATTGCTCTAGCTAGAACTTCAACTTCTCCTGTGTCTGATTTTAGTGGAATTGATTGAAGTTTCTCTCCACTCAATTTCATGTTGGCTATTGGCTTGCTGTATATTGCCTTTATTGTGTTTAGGTATGCACCTTGTACCCCTGATTTTTCCAAGACTTTTAACATGAAGGGATATTGGAGTATTGGTATTAGCATTTCCTTGATCCTGTTTTTACATCCATTCTGTTAGCCTGTGTCTTTTTATTGAGGAATTGAGTCCTTGATGTTGAGAAATACTAATGGCTGGTGATTGTTACTTCCTATTATTTTGGTGTCACTGGCTGTGCCCCATGTGGTCCAGGCAGGCCTCCTCTCAGAGTTCTTAAATCTCTTGGATTGCCCCAGGAATTGCTAGTGATGGCACTTGGAGGCTAGGGTGAGTTTATTTGGAGAGTGTTTCACAGAGCATGCCCCAATAGCTGAGCTTAATCAAAAAGGTCGGGACAAAAACAAAGGCAGAGATGGTTATTCTGAATAAATTCTAGTCATCCAGGATGCATGGCAAGTGCTGGTGTTCACGGATGAGTTCCTGGGCAGACTGGACTTGGGGATGGACTGAAGTCTGTGATGACAAGGACATGTAGGTTATCCAGGTGTTGGGGAGCATTTACAGCACAGCCCATTCTTCCCAGGATGCATGGCCCGCCTCTACTTGAGGCGTAGGCACTTAGAACAGAGTGCTGGGGTGTAAACCATGGATGTTGCAGGTAGCTCAGCATCCAGGAATACTAATAGATGAGCAGAGTAATAACGGACACTCCCTTCACCTGGCATCCTACAGCAGCCGGGACGGGGGCTGAGGCAGGGGGCTGCTTGTCAGCAGAGCATGGTGACACTGCAGCCAGCAGCATGGAGAACCCCCTGCCTTTTTGCCAATTCCCACTGCATCCTGTGTGGCCTCGGGGTCAGGATGCTTCCAGGCAAGCAAGTACTGCGTCTGTGCTCCTGAGGAGGTAAAGGGAAGCTGGAAACATTGCCAGCCTCCGGGGATCCTTAATCACATTGGAAGAAGAGCAGTAATTAAGTATCTTGATGATTTTGACTTTATTTTGAATTCCGGCTTATTCTTTAAGAGCAGGTGGTTATTCTATGTGGAGTCACTTAACTCTGCACCTGGAGAGAAATAATGATTACTAGTTTTTAGCTTAAGAAGTTATGAAAATATTTTGAAACATCACAAAGTTTCATTTCCTGCACACAATTACATATTGCTCTTCTAACTTATGTTTTTTAGAGATCTCACCAAACATAATCTCTTAGGTTCGGCCGTCAAGTTGACATAGGCACAGTTATCTTCTTCTCAGTTGGATGATTACTCGAATCAGATTGGCTCAGGGCATGACAGTGGGGTAATTTCCTGATTGACCTAGATGGGCCAGCCCACTGAAGGTAATGTTGTTCCTAGGCAAAGGATCCTGGGATATATAAGAAAGCTGACTGAATGAAAGCTGGGAAATGAGTCCTTAAACAGTGTGGCTCTGTCATGGTCTCTGCTTGAGTTCCTGTCCTGACCTCCCTGAGTAATGGACTGTGACCTGGGAGTGTGGCCCAAATAAACCCTTTCCTCCCTGAGTTGCTGTTGGTTGTGATGTTTATTGCATCAGTAGAGAGCAAACCAGGGCCCAGGGTGTCCTGGCCAGTTTTATGTCAACTTGTCACAAGCTAGAGTCACCAGAGAGGCAGGAGCCGCCATCAGGAAAATGCTTCCACTAGATTCTGTAGGCAAGCCTGTAGAGCATTTTCCTAATTAGTGAGTGATGTGAGAGGGCCCAGCCCATTGTAGGCATGGCCACCCTTGGGTGAGTGGTCTTGTATTTTTATAAGAAAGCAGGCCGAGCAAGCCACAGAGAGCAAGACAGTATACAGCACATGGTCTCTGCATCAGCTCCTGACTCCGGATTCCTGTCCTGTTTGACTTCCTGCCCTGTCTTCCTTCAGCAATGGGCTATGAAGTGGAAGTGTAAGCCAAAGAAACCATTTCCTTCCCAAGTGGCTTTTGGGCATAGTGTTTCATCACAGCAGTGATAACCTTATCAGAGACAGAAATTGGTTGAGAATTCCGGGGTTTTGCTGTGACAGAGCTAATCACATGTTTTGGGGAGGACAATGGAAGGACTTCTTGCTGGAAAAGCCATCCTGTGTTCAAAGCTTGGCGAGTTGTTCTGTGGGCGCTTAGAAGAGAATGCCAAGGACAGTGGAGGCCTGGCTTGTGAAGTGCCGAGAGACATTTGGAGACTATGCTGGTGCCCTTTGCTCTTAAGAGCCTGTGGCTCTGGTCAGTGGGGGCTGAAGAGGCAGCTGTGATGAACAGGAGACCTGTACCCCTGAAGTGAAACAGTTGCTTTGCTGGGACTATCACTGCTGGGTAGCTGGAAGTGAGAAATTAGAGGTTACTGAGAAGGGACCAGACTCATAAATGCGAAAGCTTTGGCAAAAGCGATTCCCTGGGATCAGCACGCAAACTCTGTGCTCCACAGGTGGCCAAGGTTGTACCTTAGGCTGGCGGGTGAACTTGCTTAGCTTGAAGTTTCCCCCAGCTGATACTGGTTCTGAATGCATGAAGGGGTAAGAGAGAGTGGATGAGGCTAGGCACTGTGAGAGGCCAGTAGTGAAAGTACAGCCCTCTTGCCTTAGAAGACCCCAGCGTTTTAGAGATGGCAGTACTGTGGGATGACTGCTAAGAACAACAGCAGCCAAGGAGTGGAGGCCACCTGGACCCAGAGGACAACGCTGTGTGTGCTGTAGAGGGGCGGAGCCTGAGAAGTCACAGGGCCTTCAAAGAAGCCCCGAGGATGGTGAGTGAATCCTTGATATTGGACATTGATTTACACGGTTGGAATTCAGTTGTGCCTTGATCTGATTGTGACTGAGTGCTGGCTCTTCCATCTTGAAACAAGAAAGGACTCAACTTGTTTTTTATTTTATAGGAGTCCACAGTTAAGTGAGACTTCTGGTTTCAAAAGATACTTTGGATTGTAAAAGAGCCTGAAGTTTTTAAAGTGTTTGAATTTGCAAGACTGTAGGACTTTATAAGTTTGTAAAATGTTTTAAATTGTGATGTTTATGTTAATGTATGATCTTGAGGGTGAGCAAGAAAGGAAAAGTTGTGGCTGAGCAGTGACCTATTTGTGTGTCCAGTTTACGTGGGTCAGTTGAGCTAGCCAGTCTTACATTAACTAGCTATGAGGTGGACTTGTCAGAGAAAAGGGAACCTCAATTATGAAAACGTTTCAATAAGATCAGGCTGTAGGCAGCCTGTATGCATTTTCTTAATTAGCAATTGATGGGAGAGGGCTCAGCCCGTTGCCGGTGAGTCCATCCCTGGCCTGGTGGTCCTGGGTTCTATAAGAAAGCAGGCTGAGCAAGCCATGAGTGTGAACAGTGAGCCAGTAAGCAACACCACTCCTTGGCCTCTGCATCAGCTCCTGCTTCCATGTTCCTACTCCGAGGCCCCGCCCTGACTTCCCTCAATGATGGCCTAAGATGTGGACGCGTGAGCCAAACTCTCCCTCTTCCCCAAGTTGTTTTTAGTCATGGTATTTGATCACAGCGATGAACTCTACCTGAGATAACATGAATTTTAAAGATAAACATTGCATCATAGATTAATAATTTGCAAATCCAACAAATCACAGTCTTTAAAAATCTTCAACTGAAAAAAACTAGCCAGAAGATACTAAATCTTTTATTTATTTATTTATTTATTTATTTATTTAAAGTCACAAGTAAGCATCAGGCTCATTCTAAAACAAGTTAAGGAGACAGTGACACCAAGGTCGTGTTGATAGTTATGTCTGCCCTCTGCTGGGGCAATGGCTGCATGTCCTGGGGTTTTAATGTTTACCATGACCAACAGGATAATTGTGCCTTTTGGATTCAACCTTGCCTGTAAAGTTGGGGGCTGGATGAATGTCTGCCGTGAAGAGCATCACTTGTGTGTGTGGACAAAGCTTGGGTGTTACTTAAAAATGAACTTTTACACCATGTCCTGCCTGAGGGCAATAGCCTCCTTTAGAATTTATCTTGAGGCCTTATGTCTTTCTCCAGGTGCAGAAGTTCTAGACGCTTCCGTGGGCCACCACTGTGAAAGGACCCAGCAACACTGGTACGTTCAGTCTGTAAACCCATTTGCCCATTTTGGTAACTCTGCCTGGTGTAGGTTGGATTACTTCACTGTGACTGACACCTTCATGTTGTTAACATGTGACCTCATTGCGAACTAGGTCCTGCCCTTTCCTAGGCTTCTTGCCTCGTGCAGGGTTTTCTGTGTCGCCTCAAGCACGTGTCGGATAGGAAAGAATTGTTGTGTTTAAGTGTAGAAATGGCTAATGAGAAGGAAACCATGCAGAGCAGAGTTGCATGCACACATATATATGTATATATAATGTATTTAACTATTGAAAATGTTTTTTTCTGCATGATGCATTTTGATCATGGCTTAGTCCTTCTTAACTCCTCCCATATCCTTCCCAGGTCCCTGCTCTCTCTTGCTCGCTCTCTCTCTCTCATGAAAACAGGTGTTTATATCTTTAAAATTCAGTGTATTTCCCTTCTCCATGCTGTCTTCCTTCCTTGCTTCCTTCTGGGAGCCCTGGCCATGCACAGAGCTTCCACCACCTCCTGCCACCATCACTCTTGCAGACACTCTCAGTACCCATTCTTTGAAGGCCAGATTAGCGATGTCACTGCCGGACCTCAGGTTCCCGGGAACACAAAGCTACTTCCTTGGGCTGCAGTCCCCAAAGCCCAGAGTGGTTCCCATCTGCTCTCCTTGCGATCTTGAATGCCAGGCCTTCAGGTGATTTCTAACCAAGAGTTTGGAAGAGCCATGGTCAGGAAACAAGACCGTGTCATGGATGTCTCTTATGTGTCTGCTTTAGAGATTGGGGAGACACTCTGACACCAAATTCCAAAATGGAGTAGCCCCTCCAGGCTTATGACCTAAAAGAGTTACTTCATGTGTACACCATACACACACACACACACACACACACACACACACACACACACTAATGAGTGCAAGTAGGTGAGTGAGTGTGACTGGCCTCCTGCACGTACACTCACTCTGGTACTGCACACAGTAAGTGACTCGGTGCTTCTGGGGAGCAGGGCAAAATTTTGGCTGACTTTGAACTAGCATTAATGAGTTCCCTGACCTTGACTGGGTCACTCTGCACTTTCTGTCACAGAGTCTGGGCTGACTGTACAGGGCCTTTGGTTTTTAAAATTAATTTGGGGGATGGGGTTTTATGTGACATTATGACACAGGCATTTGGCCTTTGAGTCAGATAGTGAGCTCGTGGGTGGCTAAATTCTGCCTCTATCGTGAAAAGTGTGGCAGGGAATAATACAGTAGCCTGGTCTCCTCTCCTCACCCCGGGCATGCTGGGTCACATCCTGTCCCTGTGCTAGTTTGAGGGGAACACAAGCTCTGCTTATCCAGGCCCAACTCTAGAGACACCCCTCATGGACTATGCTTCTGAGCGAAGAGGCTGCACAGCTGGCCAGACTCATCTGGCTGCAGTGTCTGGTCTCCAGGATAACAGCAGCAGGATTGCAGAGGTGGAGGGCAGCACATCCAGGAAGAGAGCAGCCATGGTAATCTAAACCACCTTGTTAGTCTGCAGTGCAAGGATGTTTTACTCAACGTGCACTTAGGGACAGTGTTTTTCCTATGAGATGTCTCTTAGGATCTAAAAACTTGCCAATAAGTGACCTTTGAAGAAATCATATATGTGTGTATGCATCTATACATAAAAAATATATATGTGTATATAGTATGTGTTATATGCTTATATATGTGTACACACACATGTGTATATATGTACACACACACACACACACACGCACATATATATATGCTTAAATGCTTAAATCCATCAGTGTCATGTTCTGCTGCTAACAAAACAAAGATCTTTGTGACCAAGGACGCTGAGGGCAAAGTGGCATTCTGATTGTGTAGGTACAGCAGGCAAATCAGTGATTCCCATCCATACTTAGGGAATGACACTTCCCCTAGGGCACAGGCCTGCATGTGCTTGCCTTGTTAGATGGCTTGAGTCAAAGTGGCTGTGCTGTAAAGGTGATCATCTGTGTTTATAAAACCAGGCCACAGGGGCATCGTTCTCAGAGAGACTTGGGGTGTGGGAGGTAGACTGTTGGAGAGCAAGCAAGTCGTCAGCAGCCCAACTCTATTCTCAAACCCTGTAGATCACTCCCTATTGGTCTACTCCCAGAGCACTTGCTTCCTTGCCTCTCATGTGTGTGTGTGAGGTCATAGGTTCAGTCTTCAGGACTGGCAAAAACAAAACAATGAAATGTCACTGTATGAGAAGAATAGAGACATCACCAAAACCTTCAGTACTGCAGCCTTGGTCTTTCTTCTTTTTTTAAATTTAAATATTACACATTTTTATTTTATGTGTGGGGGTGTTTGCCTTCATGTATGTATGTGCACCCTGTGAGTGCAGTACCTGTGAAGGCCAAAAGAGGGCGTCAGATTCCCCCAGAAGCAGAGTTATAGACAACAACTGTGAGCTGCAATGTGGGTACCAAAACAAACGCAGTTCCTCTGCAAGCATAGTGAGTGCTCCTAGCTCCCGAAACACCTCTCCAGTCTGTTTTTCCATCTCAAGAGCTGCCAAGCCTTGTTTTGACGTTCATGAGCTGGAAGTGCACGCCCCTTTTTCCCCCCAAGGAAGTAGTATATATCCTGTTTGCATCCTCTGTAGCACCTGTGTGTTTCTAACACTTTTGTCATTGTTTTTTTTTTTCCATTGTCTTGTTGGTGCAGAATAAACCCTCCCTTCCTTAGTGGCTTTTTTTGGGTATTTTACCACAACAGCAATGAAAGGAACTCATACATTTGGCCTCAGTTTAACCCCGTGACATCTGCAGTGATCTTATTCCCAGATAAGGGCTCGTCCATCATCAGCACCCGGGTTTGTGGATTTGCTATCTCTTTGGATAGGAGCAATATTTAGTCTGTCACAGCACCTAACTCAGAAACACACATCACTTGCTCCAAGTATGCTCTGTGTTTCTCCTGCTATGATCACGCTTGTGTGAGCCCAGCCTCTCTGCTTTACTCTTCCCACCTGAAAGAATGGTTGTTATTTTCACGCTTAGGCAGACGCTCAGGGGGATTTTGCAGTTAGCTATGTCTTTCTGTTTCCCCATTGCCATCCAGAGCGCGCCTCCTTAGGATCTAAAATAGAAGTTCGCAAAAGATGGAAATGACATACTGCCTCTCCCCTCCCAGCTCAGCTAACGCCACCATCAGCTCTACCACGTGGTGCTGAGGAAACATCTGGAGAGGAGGAAAAAGGGAGCAGCCACTGCAGAAAAGGCACTGCTTTGCTTGCCATGCAGCAATGTAGCCTGAATGTCCACAATGAATCCTCTTAGCCAGTGCTGGCTGCAGGCTGGCTTTGAGGACAGGTGTGCCCTCTATGGCGAACAGTCAGATCTGCATGCCTGGATACAAGTGAGATGTGTCAGATCTGTAGTGGTGTGTGTGGGTATGTGGGTGAGAGAGAGAGAGAGAGAGAGAGAGAGAGAGAGAGAGAGAGAGAGAGAGAGAGAGAGACAGATAGAGACAGAGACAGACAGAGAGACAGAGACAGACAGAGAGACAGAGAGACAGAGGGACAGAGACACACAGAGAGAGACAGAGAGAGAGACAGACAGACACAGAGACAGATGGACAAGGTTTCAGCCAGGCACTTGTTCTCTTCTTTGAACACAGGGCACTCCACCCTACCACCTCTGGAGGTTGGAAAGGCACATGGTTAGAGTCTGGCAAGCTCTCCAAACTGCTTCTAGCAAGAGAAGATGAAAGTGGCAGGAAAAATAGCAAAGTGCCCTCCATCTCCGCCCACCACTGGTATGGAATGGAGAAACTTAGTTGGATTTTCAAGGGCTTCTCTTAGAGAATCACATTTCTAGTCTGTTTTCCTAGTTGACTGTTCCTAGTGCCGCTGCGTGTAGCCGAAGATCTAACCCAGCCGCCTGCTACAGGGATCGCAGTCAGCAATCCACACCACAGTCTTGCTTCTTCGTGTTTGTCCAAAATAAGGACAGACAGCCGTCTCTTCCCTCCCACCACCATGCACGTGCCATTGGGAGTCCCCACTCCTGAAGGCAGCCACAGTCTTCTGAAAAGTTTCAATGACAGAAGCCCCGTGAACTCAGCCCATTGTAAATGCCATGGCACCTCCCACTAATCCACAGCTGGCCGAAGCAGGAAGCAGGTAGTGGGCATTGTCACCCAGGCGTATTGCCCCAGAAGCTCACAAGGAGAAGGACAGTTATTTGTGTCTTCTGCACAGGAGCGCAGAGACTAAGAGTGACTGGGCAGTGTGCAGGAGTCTGCAGAGCTAGGCAGAGGAAGCTTTGAGACGAGAGCCTCAAGACTCCAAATCCTAACTGGAACGCTATGTGGTAAAGGATCTAAGGGGCACAGCAAATCACGTGTGCAGTAGAAAGTGAGGCAAAGGGGAGGGCTTTGATCTCAAAGGACTCCAAATTGAGACAAGCAATCTTGGTGTGCAAGTGAGCCTAGCAGTTCTCAGTAACACACACACACACACACACACACACACACACACACACACACACGCATGCATGTACACACACATGTACATACACACACATGTACATACCCACACACATACACATGCCCGCACGCACACACACACACACACACACACACACACACACACACACACGCACACACACATACACACATAAACATACACAGACATGCACACACACATGCACACACTTGCACACACACATGCACACACTTGCACACACACATGCATGCACACGTACCAGGAGGAGGGGAGAGAGAGAGAAAGGGGGAAGCACTTCAGAGAATCCTTCCAATATCATCTTGTTCATCTTGTTCTAGAAATACTTTGAAATAAAAATTCTGACACTGTCAGACATGGTGGTGCACGCCTGTAATTCCCAGTACTCGAGAAGGCAGAGGCAGGTGGATCTCTGTGAGTTCGAGGCCAGCCTGGTCTATAAAGCAAGTCCAGGTCAGTCAAGGCTACACAGAGAGACCCTGTCTTGAAAAACCACCCCCCCACTAAAAAAAATATCTGCCTCTGAGCCTGGAGGGTGACACTGAACTTGGCTGGATCATTCCGTAACCTGTAGCACTGGCAGTGCTGAAACAAATGGAGATCAGGAGAAACAAACAAACAAACAAACAAAATCAACAACAAAACTCAGTTACGTTTTGCTTGAATGCTGAGTTCATCTGCTTTCTTCGGGTCCGAATGGCTTCTCAGCGGGCTGCCAACAACATCTCTCAAAGTGGAAGGTGGGGGAACAAGCAGCCCTTTACCTGAACTTGGTGCTTGTGTACTGGGTGAAGAGGCAAGCCAGGATGACCCCAAGACAACCTTCCCGAGTTTGCACTGAGAAAGAACTCTGGCTTGCAGCTGACAGGGCTCAGATCCCAGCCTGCTGCTGGAGACGTACTGTCAACCACCAGGTCACATGGGCAGGATGACGGCTGAAACAGCCCGGGAGCTGCAAGGTGCTTATTACAGGACCTGGAACCTGTAGTTTGAGAGCCTGGTTGTTTTCGTGTTTCCTGTCTTTTCTGTGCCACTTTCTCTTCATTGTGTCCCTTGCTGAGTGTGTTAAGGATCTCTTGGAAAATTCTAACCTGTCTCAGCTAACTAAAGGGAACTGTTAAAGAAGTGCCTGGCTAGGAAGCAGCTTTTTGTTTTAGATGATGCAGTTTTTGATATTTTAATTTTGGAAAATAATTTGAGTTTTCCAGACTACAAATTATTATGTCTTTCATAAGCAAGGAAAACTAGCCAAAAAAAAAAAGTTTTAATAGATAATCCTTCCATTCCAAGAGAATCTTTGTTAACACAGGAACATTCTCCAAGGGCCTGTGCAGATGCCTGTTTATACAGGTGCATGAAACTAGACAAACTATTAATATAGACAAGGTCCACTCCATGTATCATACATCTGTTTTAATATGTATCTATTTTATCATATGTATATTCATTAATATTTATTTATATGGATACAGAGGAGTCAATCTTATAAAAATACTACTTTACATTTTGCTGACCCACACTCATCCCCCCTTCTAGCTTTGCCCAGGCTAATGGTGACACGTGGATCCATCACTGTATACGTCTCTTCCATATTGTGCGCTTGCCATGACTTTCCCCGGAGCATCTTGAGACTCATTATTGCAATGTCTAAAGAAACATCTCTTTTCAACTTGTTATTTTGTCACTATATTTTGAATATTCCCATTTCTCTGTCTACAGTGACACACAGAGATGTCTCATTATCTGCCCTGTTTAGGCAGTGATTAACACATCATTAGCATAGGAAGAGTTGGGGAAATCGTTAAGGACTGTGGAGAAGTGTAGTAACTGTTAATAGTCACCAACTGTTCATAAGGCAGTTAACTTAATTTGTAAGAAACCGTAGTGTTTGGAGCTTCACCAGTTTGTGTGAAATTTTGCCAGCAGTAATGGTCCTCTTGCTTGTAGGCTTGTGATTGGTCTCCACCCTGGGTCAGGAAGGATTTCTCCCCGTGCTAAGGTTTTATGGTTAAGGGCATCTTGGGGGCTTTTGCTTTCTTCCAGGACATCTGGCACCAGCTTCTGCCACACGCAGATCTCCTGACTCAATGGACCATTCCGTTTTCTGCAGAAAGCTATGTGAATTTTAAATGAGCACTCAGGAGTGTCTATAATTGAGGCCATGTGTTATCAATTAGAGAAGAGCGAGCGAGAGATCAGTGTTTTCTCAGCTCCATTGCCTTTCCCCACGTGGGTGGGAATGTCTATCCTAAGATAAACCTAGCCCATCCTGAGGCTGCTGGGTCAAGGGCCAGTGGTCACCCTTGGTGACCTTTGCTGGACTCCGGTGAGGTAGGAGACATCCCTGTGTACCTGAAATGGACTAGCCGAACTTTTCTGCACCCATGTGTCACCCAGACACTTGCCACTGATCTTCTCCAATGGCCCAGAAAGCAGCTGCTTCTTGGTATAATTTTAGGAGTGCTAAGCAGTTTCCTCTGGCCCCTAAATAATTCCTCCATCCTAACTTTAGCAGCTCATTTCCAATGTCAAATTATTTTTCAATTTCAAATTCCCTCGCTGTTGAATCTGTATAGTAACATCTTGGGGAAGAGTCACTTCTGGTCTGATGAGGACTATTTATATTGTATAGGCCTAGTCCTGAAGATTTCTAGTGGTGGCACCTGGGTGCATATGGAGGGGTGAGAGGGTGTTATAATGATGGGTGGGAACTCACTCCATGCAGGCAGGGAGGATAGGGTGGGAAACCAGGAGGGAATAGGCTATCCCTCTGCTTGGAGGATGGACAGGGCATCCCTCTGCCAGGACGGTGGACAGGGCATCCCTCTGCTTGGAGGATGGACAGGGCACCCCTCTGCCATGAGGATGGACAGGGCACCCCTCTGCCATGAGGATGGACAGGGCACCCCTCTGCTTGGAGGATGGACAGGGCACCCCTCTGCCATGAGGATGGACAGGGCACCCCTCTGCTTGGAGGATGGAAAGGGCACCCCTCTGCTTGGAGGATGGACAGGGCACCCCTCTGCCATGAGGATGGACAGGGCACCCCTCTGCTTGGAGGATGGACAGGGCATCCCTCTGCCATGAGGATGGACAGGGCACCCCTCTGCTTGGAGGATGGACAGGGCACCCCTCTGCCATGAGGATGGACAGGGCACCCCTCTGCCATGAGGATGGACAGGGCACCCCTCTGCCATGAGGATGGACAGGGCACCCCTCTGCCATGAGGATGGACAGGGCACCCCTCTGCTTGGAGGATGGACAGGGCACCCCTCTGCCATGAGGCTGGACAGGGCATCCCTCTGCTTGGAGGATGGACAGGACATACATCTGCTTGAGATCTTGCTGAGCAGAGAGCTTGGGGCTCAGTAGGCTTTGGGATCCAGGATCAGGCGATTTCTTCTAAAGAACAATCTGGCTTGCTGACCGCTGTGTTTCTGTGACAATCTGCTCCTGTTATACCCCTGTTTTCTTTTCATCTCTCCTAGAAGCATTGTCCACTATATGTCCCATGGTTCTACCTCTATTGTGCCACTTTACACAAGCCCAGATGGACTCATCCCCACTTTTTGGTTTCCAGAGTTCTGCTAGTTTTAAAGAAAGAAACTTTGTTCTTCTAAATGCACATAATAGTACCTAACATAGAGAGTGAGCACAGGAAAAGACTTTTAAAAAAAGGGATCTTCATAATGTGCTATTTTGCTATCCAAAATATTGTTTTGGTGCATCAATAACATTTCAATAGTTAACTTAGGTTATGGACAGTATATGTCATGCTCCTTGGTCAGAGAGCAGAAGCCCAGAGCACACCACAGTGACCCCTGGAAACTGTAGACTACTGTGGGAAGGCCTCATGAACTAAATCAGGGGTTTATGCTGAACGGGTCTGTGTGAACCTCCTCAGTTCTAGGGAACTATGTCTCAACAGGACTGGGCCTATTACACAAATCCACAGAGTACATGGTAAAAGCAGGGTGTTCCTAACTTTGGGGTCATACATCAAACAACACAAGCACAGCCTTCCTGAAGCTTCCATCCCAGCACTGAAGAATATGGAGAAACTGAAAGAAGCAGACAAGAGAGTATGGCGCTAAGTTGTTCCACCAGGGTGTGGCTCTTCAGTGTAGCTTTGGAAGTAAGTTCACCCTACAGTTTGCATAGAGTGAAAGGAGTCAACTGTGGTGGCATCCTGGAAGGTGCTAATAACTGTGGCTTCAGGATGCAAAACATCCTTCACAGACAAACAGGGTAGGCGTGCTCAAAGTAGTACACTGTCCTTCTTTGGAATAAGGTACCCCAGGGAAAGGAACCCTTGATACTATGTGGTATCTGCCTCTTCTGGAGTGAAGGCTTAACCAATGGGCATACATAATTGACTTCTCTGTGACATTACAGTTGTAGTAGGACCTCAAATTTTAAAGAGCAAGAAGATGGAAGGAGTAACAGATTCTGGGAGTGACAGGATACACTGGCAACAAAGTGGAAGGTGTGTCTCTGTTTACCAGCTTGTAAAGAGAAACAGTTGAATTCAGTTTACAGCTTCAAAAATTTCACTCCTTGGTTTCTTATCCCTTTGCCTTTGAGTGAGTCACTGTTTCGGGGCAGGGAGGTCATGGCAGAGATGGTGCATTTAGTTCATGCAGAGACTCAGGAACAGCACAGATTTGCTCCAGATAGGATACAAATGACTAAGGAAACCCAGCTCTGTTGCTTAGAACAGAAACACCATCTTCAGGCCCAGACATTTGAAGCTTTGTCCTTAGATGATGGTGTTGTTCTGGAAGGGCTTAGAAGGTGTGACCTTACTGGAGGAAGCACGACACTGAAGGTGGGCTTTGTGAGTGTACAGCTTTGCCCCTCTTCCTGTTGACCTCTGCTTTGATGTTGTGGGTTGTGACGTGATCTCTCAGCTTCCTGATCCTGACACCGTGGCTCCCTGCTGCCATGGTTTCCTGCCATGATGGACTTTTGTCTCCCTAAAATTCCAACTTGCTGTGCTGGTTGGGTTTTGTCAAGTTGGCACAAACGTAGGTGTATCTGGGAAAATGGCCTCTCAGTTGAGAAAATGCTACCATAAGATTGGTTTGTAGCCTGTGGATCCTTTTTTTTTTTTCTTGATTAGTGATAGATATAGGGGGGCCTAGCTGACTGGGAGTGGTGCCACCCCTGGCCAGGTGGTCCTGGGTTGTATAAGTATGCAGGCTGAGCAAGCCACGGGCAGAAAACCAGTAAGCTGTGTGGCCTCTGTTTCGATTCCTGCTTCTAGGTTCCTTCTTGAATTCCTGTCCTGACTTCTTTAGATGATGGACTGTGATGTGGAAGTGTGCGCCCCACAAACCCTTCCCTCCTCAAGTTGCGTTTTATCATGGTCTTTTTCACAGCAACAGAAAAGTAACTAATATGCTACCAGGTGAACCGCTGACCTTAGTTGGGATTGCCCAGAGAAACACTGCTAAAGGGTTATCTACATACAGGAAAGGAGTGGCTTTCAGGTTGATGCTCCACTGTCAAAAAGCCTCAGCAATAATTAGCTACTTACAAATCCTCATAGAGGAACAGGGCCTCCTGCACTACCTCGTGAGCCACTAGCAAGACTCTTAGATGCCACCTTCTGTGTCCTGAGAGACATGAGGGAGTGCTAAGAGCCCATCCTTGTAAGGAGCTGAGTGACAATGGCATGGTAATGCCTGGAAGACAGCACATCGTGTCAGTGTTAAATCCTTTTGCTTTGTGGCAGTGAGGAATGGATACAGAAAAGCAAGAAGCTGCTGGGATGCCAGTGTGTCCTTCAAAGACATCCTCCCAGAGACCTTACCATCTTCCACTAGACTCTACCTTTTAACATTCTACCACCTCCTAATAGTGTCACAAGCTGGGGACCATGTCTTAAACATGCAGGCTTTGGGGACATTTAGTAGCCAAATGATAGAAGATCTGCTGTCTTCAATATATTGTCATTTAAAACTATTTGAGAAATCAACATGTGCACGATGTGTTGTGACCACGCCCACCCCTATTCCCTCTATTCATGTCTCTCTCAGTGTTGTGTGTTTCTGCTTCCCCCCCCCCCCCACTGAATCCACTTATCTGCATGAGTGTACAACCAGTGCTTGGAGAAGGAATAAAAAATTAATTATTTTAGTATACAAGGAGTACAGGTTAGCAACTTCCCAAATGAGAAGATGACAGAGACAGTTAGCTGCCTGAACAGTCACCCAACACTCTCTATAATGTTGGAGCATCATCTTCAACCTTCTGTCCCAGTATATCTGACAGACATATTTGTGAGGCAGGAACTATTAAGAACTTGCTTACCCTGTCCTGGCAGAATTTGGCCATCGACTCTGCCTGCATCCAAGCTTGCCCAGTTTTAGGCAGAATTCTGTTTGTGGTAGAAATGAGGGCATTCCCACCCCCCACTTCCACCCCCACCCAGTGGCTGGTTTGCCACATTTGAAGCCAACACCATCAAGAGGTTCTTTGCTGCTCATTGTCTTTTTTGAGGTAGGCTGGGTAGTGCCAGGAATTAACCTGTTTCATTGTAAATGTACCTTTGAAATAATAAAAACATCTTTAAATGCCAATGTCTCTGAGGTTTCTGAAGGCCTTATCTAACTACTTTACCTTATCTGTCTATAGCATCATATCTATCTGTTACATCTAGGATGTGTGTTCTTGCATTATGATTGAGTTAATGGATACAATACTTCATATTAGATTAGAAATATATATAATCTGTGTGAAGAATTATCTTAAATTTAAATTCTATACCAATGTATCTAAAATTAAACTTATTTTGTATCTATATACAAAATTCTATACCAGTGAATTAAAAATAACCTTGTCAGTAGCAATTAAGGCATTAAGTTGAGGAGTGGATTTACTAATTTACTTTTGTTCTATCATCCCTATATATTTCTATATTCCCCCTTCTTTCTTTTCAATCCCCCATCTCCAAACCTAAGAATGAAAGATAAAGGAAAGGAGAGGGATCCCTTAGTTCAATCTTGGTTTTTTTCCCTCTAAATAAGACCAGTAATAACCTATAACCAACTCCCAATGAACATAAACATTTATCACCCAAAGCAACTCAAAACCTACCCAACCCCCCTTAAGGGAAATGGGACATCATTCTCTTAAGGTTTCTTCTGGCTGATTTGGGATGAATAATATCTTTGTAGAGGTCCAAATGAAATTGGGAAAAATGGTTAAACAAGCTAGAAACAGCATTTG
This sequence comes from Acomys minous, assembly GCF_964271855.1. NCBI lineage: Eukaryota > Metazoa > Chordata > Mammalia > Rodentia > Muridae > Acomys > Acomys minous. The sequence goes on along the minus strand of NC_140485.1, from coordinate 141,675,814 downwards.
TGGTTCAGTTTCTAAATGTTTTCTTTTTCTCTTCTCTCTCTCTCTCTCTCTTTTTTTTTTTTTGTCTATCTTTCCTTTTGTGACTGGGAAGATTATTTATTTACCTTGGATATTAGTTTATTTGTTAAATATATATCCTGGAGATATCTTTTCCCAGTGGTGGGCTGCTGTTTGACTCACCGATTGGTAGATCAATGGCTGAAGCTCAGTTAAGTTGTCTTTTGTGGTTGGTGCACTGCTGTGAATTGGGTACCGAGCCCCCATCCACCTACTCAAGCCCAAAGCTCGGAAGTGGCAGGTGGTTCAAGTTGGATGCGGTCATGGGACTTTTATGTACTAAATCTGTGGCCTTTAACAAAAGCAGCATCAGACTGTTCTCCTGTCATCTCTCCCCCTTGCTAAATTCAGCCGGAAAGAGCAGCCATGCGGCTCCTGACTCAGACTTCAGTCTGCATAACTGCCTGCAGTTCTTTATTATTACTGTCTCCAATAATCTTTATTATTACCCTTTTATTTATACATTTGTATTTGTGTGTATGTGCATTTGTGTAAATATTCATGCCTGTATGTATGTGTGCATGTGCACATGTGTATTGTAAAGGCTAGAAACAACTCCAGATCTAAATGCCATTCCCGAAGAGCCATGCACCTTACATTTTGAAGCAGGGTCTCTCAGTGGTATATATGGAATTTCTAGGACAGCCTGAACTGATAGTAATGTTTTTGGAAAATTGCTTAAGAAGTTCTGGTTTGTTTTAATATGGGAAGGATATTTTCTTATAACCTGTATTGCTTTGGTTTTTGTTGGGAGCTATGAGTAATTTGAGATTAATTTGTTTGCTTAGGGTGTGAGATGGGAATCTAGTACAATATCTATAAACATCCAATTAACCTGGAACACTTTAGTGAAATGCTAGTCTCTCCAAACTACAGTGTGCTCTTGTTTTTATCACTAATCGGGCAACTGTGTATTTGTGTTTGTGTCTGGTTCTAGGCTCTTTATTCTTGTAGCAAAACTGTATTTCCTTAATTTCTATTGTCTTATAAGAAGCCTGACTCTTGTGCCAAATTTCTTTCTAGTTAAATAGCATCATGGTTCTTTGGTGACATGTTAACTTCCATGTGGTTTTAGAATGAGCTTATCAGTTTTTAGTGTTCACAAAGACCTTACAGAAATTCAACTGAGGATCACAAACTACAGATTAGCTGAAGAACAGATTTTTTAAAAAAATATTGAAGTGTATAATGTCTAAAACATAGATCAAGTTTATTTTTTAATAACTCAGAGTAATAACTTAAACTATGTTTTAATGTCTTTATGAAGGTCTTGAAATGATTCTGAATTTTTCTTAGGAATTTAATGCTTTGATATTTTGAAGAAATATACTTAATATTTACATATTATGCAACAGATTTGATGACTTCATTTATTATAATAAGTCAAATTGCTTGAGACTGAATGGATAAAAACAGTACCACACCGTATGCAAATGTTAGTGTGTTGCTTATTTTGTCATGTGTGACCAAGTAAATGGCTGACTCAGTGCAGCATGGAGGCTGACTTAAGTATACTCTGATGCTATGACTGTCTTAGTTTGTTTAGCTTACAGCTTATGGTCTATTATGAAAGGAAGCCAGGGCAGGGACCTAGAGGCATGGGACAGTGCTGCTTGGCAGCTCACTCTCCAAGCCTTGCTCAGTCTGCTTTCAACAAAAGGAACCAACGGGACTTGGTCTATAAACAGGACAAGGAATCAGCAAGTGTCCCTAAAGCATCCCAAAGTCTTGGTGTTGTTACACGAACAACTGTGTGTCATATCTCTTAACTATCTTGAAACACCAAAGGGAAGCCATTGAGAACAGAGTGAGAATGAAGTCTCAGCAAAAGGAATATAAAAGACAAAATCATTTTAAAAATTCAGTAGTGATCATATAATCAACTGTAGAAGCCCAAAAGTCAGACTGAATCGGCAAGAACATGGTGTCATTTCTATTCTACACAGATCACACAGGAAACCACTCAAAATACAATAACAATGAAAAGGTAGTAAAATGGGGTCATAGAAAATTCCCATTTAGCACACAACAAGGCAGTAAAGGAGCAGCGAGGGGAGAATACGATGTGCAGAACACAAACGGCATTGTTGGTGATCACATGACTCGTGGGTGTGTTACTGAGTGCTCACACTAGGCAGAATGGACTAGAAAATCTCCTTTAGGTATATGCTATCCACGTAATGCTTTAAACCTAATGGCATAAAGAGGCTAAAAGAAATCATTGGAAAGATGCATCTCCTAATCAAGTCCCAGAGGACCCAGAGTGGTGGTGGTGATGTAATCCCCTGGGTGTGTACACGCTGTGGGTGTGGAGGGATTTATAAAGGCACACCCACCCTAGCAGTTTCATTCAGAATGTTTTCACTGTCCTAAAACTTCACTTGACTCTGTCTAGTCATGCCTGCATTTGACATAGCCCTAGAAACATGGATTCTTGTCACTCCCAGGATAGTTCTTGTCTCTCCAGAATGCCACACTACTAGGACCAATGTATGTAGCTGTTAGTAAATAATTACACAGAATGCTTTAGAAGCTACAGTTTGTCATGAAATTAATGAAATATAATTTACATGTAATGGCTGGTAAGAGATTAATAAAAAACTGAGGTACATCACAGGAAGTAGCATCATCAGCAGTCCTTGATTTCTTTTGAGAGTTGGCAGAGTGAGTCAAACTGGCTATGAGGCCTTGAAAGACATTCCTAGGGGCTGGAAAAATGGCTCAGAGGTTAAGAGCACTGACTGCTCTTCCAGAGGTCCTGAGTTCAATTCCCAGCAACCACATGGTGGCTCACAGCCATCTATGATGTAACCTGATGCCTTCTTCTGACCTGAGGTGTACTTGTAGACCACTGTTTAAATAATCAATAAATCTTAAGAGAAAGAAAGAAAGAATGAACGAACGAACGAAAGAAAGAAAGACATTCCTAGTGAGGAGGAAACTGGAGGTGGGGTCTAGATACTTGCTGTCAGTTCTGAGAGCTGTGCTGATTTCCCTTAGAATGGAGACTGAGCCTTAAACTTTTGGTGCAAGTTCATGAGATTGCGTGTGTGTGTGTGTGTGTGTGTGTGTGTGTGTGTGTGTGTGTGTGGTGTGTGTGTATGTGTGTGTATGTGGTGTGTGTGAACAGGTACACGTGTATATGCACACTCAGTTCCGTGCTCCCACGCACGTGCATGCAGAGGCTGCAGGAGGACATTGCCGTCTTCTTTCTTGCTCTCTGCTGTTTTGGCTTGTGTTAGTGTCTCTCACTGAAGCAGAAGCTCACTGTTTTTGCTAGGCTGTGTGGTCAGAGAACTAGATGTGTCCGTCACCCATCTCTGTCCCCTAATGCAATGCTAGGGTTCAAGGCGTACGTGGCCATACCCAGCATCTTACCTGAATGCTGGGGATTTGACCTCAGGTCCTCATATTTGCCCTGCAAGGGCTCTTACTCACCAAGCCAAGTTCCAACCCTAGAGACTAGACACTTAAATCATTAGAATGTGCAACAAATGTCTCATCTTTGAAGCAAAGAATGAAAAAGAAGAGTTTAAATGAACTACTACTACTATTACTACTACTACTACTATTAATACTACTGTTGTTGTTGTGTTTTAATAAATAAAATAAATAACAGGGTTTCAGCAATCACTATGCGTTTGGCCACAGTTGTACATTTAAGGCCATTTTTAAAAATACTTATGAGCTTACAGAGCTCATGCTGCCCCCAACCTACAGGTAGTGGTTGTGATTGCTGAGGTCTACTTGTTCAAGTCTTTCCATCTTGGGGGCTGAAGACATGTGCCCTCTACCTACCTGAGACTTGTGTCATTCCGCCACCTTGTCCCCATGGATCCTCATGGTTGCTAGCCACAGTGACATCATCTGGCCAGCACTAGCGCTATGCTGAGCGTCAGTCTTGCAGGGAGGTCTCCGAACATTACTTTCCGGTTGTGTAAATTCCTGTTTGTAGTCTCGTGTCTCTGCATCACCCTCCACCTCTCTAGGTGAATATTTGAGCTGGTGGGTTGGAAGGATGCTAGGTTTTTCCAGAAGTTGCTGGTTATGTCCTAGGTGTTTAGGAAATGCAATTTCCAGCAGTGTGTGTTCTCCACCCTGGAGCTGTCTGGACACATTCTTGTTGATTTGTTCATGCACTGTATGTTAAGTGTCCACAACCCACAGTGTCCTGTGCTTCTGTCAAACATAAAGGTGGTGTAATGTAAATTATGTTTCACCCATGTCAGTGATAATTAATCAGTTGAAAAGACAGACCACAGACCTAGCAGAAATTTATTAATGGATTCAATTCTGATATTTGAGCTATTGCCCATTGGAAAAAAAGGTTAGCCACTTAAGTGTCTCATGTCAGTCTTATAAGCAAACTAAGAGTCTATAATCTCTGATTGGACATAGTAAACATGAGTTGTAGGACTGTACAACTGGAAAATGTCGAAAATGTCAGAGCAGGGGCCTCGATTCCATGCGAACAAGGACGAGTCTAAGTAACCAGAAGTCCATGTTGATGTGCAGAGGCCAGTACAGGGCTGAGCTTGGGGTGGCCAAGGTCTGGGAACAATGAGCTTGTAACATAAGCTTGTCCTGAATCCCGGGGAGGAGGGCTCAGCGATGAGGACCTCAAGGCAACATGGGAAACTAAGCTGTCAGTCTTTGCTGAGTGACATGCATTTGGTGTTTGCCATCTGATGATCCCCCAGAAACTCACTGAACTGAGGCAGAGGTCTGGGTTGGGCATGCAGCAGATATAAAATTGGCTTCCAGCATGTGCCAGGCACATGAGTGAGCAGCAATGGGGAGCCATGGATGTATCCTAGTGCGAGGCATGTGGGAAGTCATTACTTCTAGTCAGTGAAAGGTTTTTTTTTTTTTCATTTAAGTCTTTGGCAGAGGGTTGCTGGACTCAAGGTGAGCTATACACACCATGATACATATTTTAAAACATTTTAATCACAAACATTGGAGGGCTGTGATTTCCCCCAAAGCTGTAGAACTTGGCTCTGTTCTATGCGGGTGCCGAGCTCAGAAGATGGCAGCTGAGCTTTTGAGTTGGCCTCGCGCATTTTGCTCCCCTAACTTGGAAAAACACAAGCAGTCCACTCTGAAACACTGGCCTCCTTTCTTGTCTCACACAATGGGAGCCTTCACATGTCTTCCAAAAGACTTATTCACAATCCCACACCCTTTTATGGATGCTTCCTACAGAAAGCCACACAGAGCCACACAAGCTTCCAGTTTGTCTGGGATCCTGCTGAGAGGTAGCAATGTAATGAAAACAAGGATGCCAGCTCACTTCGTGAGTGAGATTTTAATGTTAACAACAGGCTCCTCTCATTCACGGGGAGGAAAATGGTCATTGGGATGGACACTGGCTTCTTCTCACACAGCAAAGTGAGTGCCCCACCCCCAAAGTTCCACATGCACATGTTGAATCTGAGATTATGAGGCATAAAGAAATATACATCTCATATTTATACTTTAAAATCTTGCAACTTGAAATGAAATATCACATTTAAAACTCCGGGAGCTTTAGCATTATTCAGAGGAGTGCATTTAAATGAACTTGGCAATGATACATGAAATATTTAGTTTCCCGCTACAGCGGTACAGGCTCTCCTTTATTGTTCAGTGGGGGGCGGGGGGCATCCTGTGAGAATGCACCACTGTGACTAGCTCACCCCCTCATATTTGCTGTTAGCTTTAATATTTCCCAATAAGCGTGTAATTAGTTCATCACGCCAGCATTTCCCTCCTGGCTACCCAGGGTGTTTACCATGGGACCTTCTGAAGTTCTGTGCATAGAATTATTAAGAGGGGGACCATTTATTGCTCCTGCTGCAGAGTCATTCTGAACTCTGAGCACTTTTATTCTCAACAACAAATGATGACACCTTGAGGCCACCGCGGTCCTTCGCCCATTACTAATCCTGGAGTCAGCTTACGATATAGTTCACTCCTCACTCTGCCAGTCTTGACTTCTGAGCCTGTGCATCTCCTGTTTGAAGTCAGTTCAGAAGATACTTTCAAGCATGGGCAGCCTACCAGCACTGGGAGGGTCTGCGGTGATGCTGGTACAGATCTGATAGAAAGAATTCTGGAGTTCTTTCTGCGGAATGATGGGGAAAATGAAGAGCTCCAAAGTCGTCAGTTAAAACAAAAGGCAGCTTTTTATATTGTTGTTTCTTCATGTGCTTAGGCTCTATGAAGTTGAGAGGAAGGACAGCCACAGGGAAGAAAGGAGACATGGGAGGAGGGGGAATCTGGCCATCCACACAAAGCCTGTGCCAAAGAGAGGAAGGGATTGCTATGAACAAAATGTTAGTGCTCATGGGTTGAACAAATAGAGTAGTGTTGCCTGAATGGCATGCTCTACTGTAAAGAGGGGTGTGACCTCTCATAAGCAAGGAGGAAAAGAATCTAGAAATCATAGCAGCTGCCATTCGTCAATGAAAACATCAAGGAAACACCCATGGTGCAGCGTGGAGACACCTGTGGGCATCAGAAGCATCTGCTGGCATCCTTTGTTTGGGGTAGGGTACCACAGTTGTCTGCTAGGTTCATACATCCTATAGTTTTACTCAATTGTCACAAAGACATTAGGTCAGAGGCAGAGGAAGTAATGAATAGCTAAGCAGGGAGTTAAAGACAGTCCAAGTCTCTCTCTCTCTCTCTCTCTCTCTCTCTCTCTCTCTCTCTCTCTCTCTCTCTCTCTTTACACACACACACACACACACACAGACACACACACACAAACACAATCTTCTGTACAGCATCCAACTCTCTACAACTTGAAGCTCTATTCAGCCTTCAGGATCTTTACTCTGATGTAGCCTTTTCAGGGACTGTTGTCCACACTGCTAGCTCAGAAGCAGTGATGGGGTAGACACCCTCCCTCTGAGTGACAGAAGGGTCTTCATCACAGCTTTCCACACTGACGGCAGCAGGCCATCACAGCCTGTCTCTCACCACGACACATGCAGCAAACCACACACGATGCAGTTAGAGCTTGAGGATGACCCTAGCTAAGACACAGCAGTGGAGGGTAAGAAGCCTGAACTGGCCATTTCCTGTAAACAGGAAAGACTCCCAGTCGGGGGGTTAGGACACCAACTCAGCCATAAAACCTTTGACCTACAAATTTTCCTGCCTAAAAGATGTACTGAGGTAAAGGTAGAGCAGAAAGTGGCTTGGCCAACCAACAAGTGGTCCAGCTGAGACCAACACCATGAGAGGGAGCTCACCCCTGACATTGCCCAAAGGGCTAGGACCCAGAGGCTGGATATCCCAGAGACCTAGAATAGAGCCAAACATGAATGGGGAAAAGTCAATGAAGTGACTCCTGTGACATTCTGCTGTGCTCACAGATTGGCGTCTAGCCAGTTGTATCAGAGAGGCTTCGCCCAGCAACTGATGGAAACAGATGCAGCCACTTCCCAGACTCATGGCCAAACTCTAGGGAGAATCCTCTGGAAGACAGGGAGGAAGTATTATAGGAGCTAGAGGGGTCAAGGAAACCACAAGAAAACCCACAGAATCAACTAACCTGGGCCCCTAGGGGCTCATAGAGACTGACCTGCCGACAGGAGCCCGCATGGGACTGACAGGCCCTCTGCACAGTTGTGTGGCTTCATCTCCTTGTGGGATTCCTAACAGTGGGAGCAGGAGCTGTCTCTGACTCTGTGTCCTGCCTTTAAGACCCTTTCCCGCTACTGGTTTGCTTCTTCATAGAAGAAGAGGTGGTTAGTCTTAGTGCAGCTTGATATGGCTGCTGGTTGATATTCATGGAGGCTGGCCTTTCCCTGAAGAGGAACAGGAAGCAGAGTGGATGGGGTGGGGGTTGGGGTGGGGGAGAGGCTAGAAGGCAAAAATAGAAAGAATAACATATTTGAAATAATTCCCGGTTTAAAAGTGTAATTATAAAAATCTGAAAAGAGAATGATGGGAGGAACCCCTACAGCACCCCAGAATTCCCCCCACAACACCCCAGAATTCCCCCACAGCACCCCAGGATCCCCCCACAGCACCCCAGAATCCCCCATAGCACCCCAGAATTCCCCCCACAACACCCCAGAATTCCCCCATAGCACCCCAGAATCCCCCCATAGCACCCCAGAATTCTCCCCACAGCACCCCAGAACTCCCCCCACAGCACCCCAGAACTCCCTCCACAGCACCCCAGAATTCCCCCACAACACCCCAGAATTCCCCCCACAACACCCCAGAATTCCCTTACAGTGCCCCAGAATTCCACCCCACAGCACCCCAGAATTCCCCCCACTTTCGGGAAGCCAGAAGAGAGGAACACTGAGTGGAAGAAGCGAACTGAAATGAGGCTTAGATAAATTAATTAAAACAAGAATTTGGCAACACCCAAAGCTGGTCTACAATTATGACACTTGCCCTGCCAAAAACCAAGCTGACCGTGACTTAAGGTATCTAATTTATTATCATTGATGTGGTTCATTTTGGGACAAATGGGCTTGTTAGCTATATTATTGCACAAAATAACCTAAAAATTGCACTTTAGTACTTAACCCATGGTTCCCAGCTTTATTCCTTTCTCTAATTTTTGAAAATTGCTGACACAGCCACCATCTTCTCTGGTGTTAAAATAGCTGTGTATTTTTTTCATTTCACTCCAGTGAAAGGTAATGTAATGTAATCTTGCCTTAGTCTGGGTTCAAGGTGAAAACAGTCTTGGGATGCCACCCCACTGCGACTTTGTCTCTACAAACTGATAAACACCTGAGATAGACTCAGGGGAGGAAGCATCAGCCCAAGAGGAAAATGACCATCTATGGGAGGAGGGAACCAGAGCAAGAGATGGGAGATTCCTGCCTGATGGAAGCAGGGAGTTGGAAGGTTGGTGACTGAGGCAAGGTGGTCTCCCGGGAGACCTCCAGGTTCAGTCCACGGATGGTGCGGCATCTTCTGTCAGATAGATGATCTGCAAGACTCCTGAGAATCGCACCGGGGGAATTGCTCCATGAACTAATACCCAGAAGGTTGCATTCTTGTTCTCTTTAATCTCCTTTCCTTCCTGTTTAGGGTAGTCGGGTTGTCAGGGAGGTACAAACCTTTAATAAACTAATAAAATAGAATCATTGAGGAATTGGAGCCAACACCAGTGAAGCAATTCATAGCACCAACATGTGTCGCTTGTGGTTTTAATTTGCATCAACGAGAAAAGCAAAGGTACCATGCCAAAGACCAGCATTAAATATAAATAATTGCTGAAAATATAGACGTGACAATATTGTCAACTTTTAGCTTCCAAGTATGAGCAGATAATATTAAAATATTCTTTAGTGGCTCAGTATGTCTTAGTTTATGTATTTGTATGTTTTACATACACATATGCATTCTTATGTATATGTACGTATATACACACACATACATATGTCTGTGTGTTAGAGAGACAGACAGAGAGGCTAGCCTAAAATTAAAATGGGACCAAAACAAGAATAATAAAGCAGCTATAGAAGAAAGGTACAGGAAAAGTCTAGTGCAATGGCTAGAACAAAAGCATGGATTTAATCAATATATAATTAACAGTTCAAGCTGATTTGATTGTGACCCGGTAGACGATCGTAATCCTGCTAAGCAGAGGTTCTTAACCTATGGGTTGCAACCCGTTTGGGAATTGCATATCAGATATCATTTACACTATAATTGATAACACTAGACATATTACAGTTATGAAGTAGGAATGAAAATAATTTTATGGTTGGGCGTCCCTACACCATGAGGAACCGGATGAAAGGGTTCGCAGCATTAGGAAGGGTGAGAAACACAGCTGTGAAGTAAACTTACCATTTTGTTCATAGTTGGCTTTGCCTTCCCTCTGTTGTGCGTGGCTTTCTTTTCCTTGAGATGTCCCCTTTGCCTTCTGACATTATTTAGAAGTGTGCATTTGATCACCTGGTGTTTACACATGTTATACTTGGTCTTTCCAATGTTGGATTTGTAGCTGGGCTCCATTGTAGTTGGAGAACATTCCAGTGGGCAGCTCCATTTGGTTTGTAAGGCAGACTGTGACACATCATGCCTCATGGCTGCTTTCTTACAGATTTTTTTGAAAGCTCTTCTTTTATTCTGCTTTAAAACACATCATGAACCCAGCTACAAATCCACAATAGAAAGACCAAGTATAACATGTGTAAACACCAGGTGATCAAATGGTGGGGAACAGATATGGGGAGAGTCGGAGCAGGAGGACAGAGGGCTTGCAGAGAGAACAGAAAACATGAACAGTGACCTTTCTAAGACAAGCTGGGGACCTATGACACTGTAGGCTCCTGGGGGCGGGGGTGTGGGGTGAGCCTACCTGAGGCTCTTAGTACTGGGGTTCATGGAAACTGATGAAGCTACCCTCTAACCAGACAGGACTCCTAGTGGAAGGAGGGGGAACACTAACCCACCCACCAAAAATTCGACCCAAAATTTACCCTGCCCTACAAGATGTGCGGGGACAAAGATAGAGCAAAGATTGAGGGGATGCCCAAACAATGCCTGGCGCAATCTGAGCCCCCACCCCATGGGAAAGAACTAACACTTGACACTATTAACAACACTCTGCTATGCTTGCCAATGGGGGAGCCTAGCATAGCTGTGCTCAGAGAGGCTCCTCCCAGCAGTGGATCAAAACAGATGCTGAGACTCATAGCCAAACATTAGGAGGTGTGGGAAACCCTGTGTGTGTGTGTGTGTCGGGGGTGGAAGAGGGGTGGGGGTGGGATGAAGTGCCTGGAGTGCCACGAGAAGAACAACGAAGCCAACTACCCTGCATCCAGGGGGCTTTGTGGAGACTGAAGCACCAACCAAGGACCATGCATAGACAGGACCTAGGCTCTCTACACATAAGTACCTGATAGGCAGCTTGGTCCTCATGTGGGTCCCCTAATAAGGGGAGTGGAGGCTGTCTCTGACATGGACTTTGTTGTCTTTTTTGATCACTCATCTATGGTAGGGCTGTCTTGCCAGGCCACGAGGGAAGAGAAGGTGCTCAGTCGTGACGTGACTTGATGTGCTGGGATGGATTGGTAGGGCCTGGGCTCATTTTTTCTGAGGGAGAAAGGGGGGGAGGGGAAAAGGGAGGGAGGGTGGGACCAGGAAGAAAGGAGAGAGTTAGCTATGATTTGGATGTAAAATGAATAAATAAATTAATTAACAAAAAACAAACAGAAAACACCTCATCATATTTACATTTCAGAATTACTGTTGGATTTGCATCCTCCACGTGTCTGAGATCATCTGAATTATATTGCCCAGTCATACACAGACTTCCCTTAACTTTGTTTCAAAAGATTTTAATGATTGCTTCAAGGATCCAAACAATTAGTTGTGGAAGAGGTTCTACTGTGAACTAAATGTAATGTTAGGAGCTAAGGGCCTTATTTACAATGAACCTTCAAGTTGAAGCTAATCAAGGGCTACTTGTTGCTTTCTGTGCTGGTCAGTGTGTACTATGTACTACTTTAAAGGGACGTCCTTCATCCCTGCCTCTTGGACATAGAGCCATGGCTCCTTTATTGTTGGACGAAAGGAAACACGGAGAGACAATCTCGGAGAGATAATCTGGAAGGGCAAAGGATCAGCACTGCCGTCTACCCAGCTGATGGTGTGATCTGCCCACCACTGTTGCCTGACAGGACAAGCTGGGTGGGTTTGATTGACATGGAGGCAGATCACACTGATGACGCTGGGGCACCGATAGGAGCAGTGTGGTCACCCAGGCTTATACCTGTCTTTAGTGCTTCCTCTCTCTCTCTCTCTCTCTCTCTCTCTCTCTCTCTCTCTCTCTCTCTCTCTCTCTCCCTCCCTCCCTCCCTCCCTCTCTCCTTCTCTTCCTCCCTCCCTTTCTCCCTCCCTCCCTCCCCCTCCCTCCCTCCCTCCCTCCCTCTCTCCCTCCCTTACCTTACTCCCTCTCTCTCTCTCCTTTGTGTCTCTGTGTGTGTGTCTGTCTGTCTGTCTGTCTCTCTCTCTCTCTCTCTCTCTCTCTCTCTCTCTCTCTCTGCCTCTGGAGTCTCCCTTTCCTTTGCAGGCATTTAATAGACCAAAAGCCAAAAATAAGTTATATGTCTCTCCTTATTTCTTTTGTTAAAAGAAACAACAACAACAACAAAAATCACTGACATCTCTCTCTTAGACTCAGGCCCTCCGAAGACCTGTGCTTGTGTGAGGTGTGAGGAGGCTTCTGTGTGTTATCAGCACCTGACACAATCACAATGGCCTCATTAGATGCCAGTTGCTACGGAACGTATCCCAAAAGCCCACAGCACGGTTAGAACTACATATTGTCACATTCATGGCTATGCAAGTTGGGCTCCATTTGGCCATGGTCTAGAAAGTGCTTGGCTGTGTAGCCCTGCTTCTAGCTGCAGTTTTTCTGTGCCTGGCTGTAGCTCTGATGCCCCAGTTTGTGTGTCCTGTGCTTGTTTTTGAAAATGAATGGGCATACAGCCGCTTTCTGTGGCAGGCTTTTCCCATGGCAGATCATGATGAGATAAGATAAAGCCATACTGTGCAAAATATTTACAGCCTCTGCTCATACCACACCCACTAACAGTCCCTCAGACAGAGTGAGGGGGAGGCTCAACCACCACTTCACAGGGCTGAGACCCTCTGGGGGGGTGGGGGATGGGCAGCGAATATCTGCTCCACAGCAAGCCCAGCTGCTATGGAAGTCTCCAGCTCTCCCATCATGTTTAATACACTTATGGTCTATTTTCCCCCAGACGCAAATAAGGAGATATTATAATTAATTAGAGAGATGAGTGCAATTAGCATTCTTTTTGTGATTAATATTGATTTAAAGCAGAGAAAACAAATTCAGGATAAATGACTCATGAATTAATGACAACAGATAGGAAGAGAATTACGGCAAACACAGTGTTCTTTTAGGATCAGCACGTGGGACAGTCTTGCCAGTCTGGTTTTCTCTTTGGTTAAATTGCCTTTTATTAATTCCATGGGATTAGATTAGTCAAACAATAACACAATGTAATGACATAGCAATGAAATGCCTTTTATATCAAACTTAGACACCAAGAGTTTGTTCTTTTCCAAAATGCAATTTGACTTCTTTCTTTCCTATTTAAATATCTTTACTCTTTTTAAAACTGAAAATGTTCCTGGTGTGTTTGATATTTGATTGAGTTTATTGCCTGAGGAAAATAGATTATAAAAGTAATACCCAGGTTGTAACATTTTAAATGGTGGTGTGCAATTAATGTTTTCCATAAACTGTAATATGCGGGTGATCAGGGTGGTGGAGCAGGCTCATGAAACTGTTTCTCCCATGCACAATGTCTAGATATAGGGGGAAGGCAGTTTTAGAGGGGTAAATCCAAACGTCAGGGGAAACGGAGTTACTGCGAGTGGGCCCTAAATCCTAAGCTATTTCTGGGAAGTAAGAGGCCATGAAGAATGCGGCAGGGGAGGTTTGCAGTGCAGTGGGAGAGGGGGAGCAGTTATTCAGAGGGGCTGTGGGAGCTACAGGGACGTGGGTGGGGACGTACATCATACTGTTAGTGTGAATAACGACTAGTGTGTGTATCTATATGTGTGTGTATCTGTATGTGTGTGTGTGTTTGTGTGTGTGTGTGTGTGTGTGTGTGTGTGTGTGTGTGTCTGTGTGAATTAGGGACAATCTGTAGAAGTCAGTTCTTTCCATTTAACCATGTGGGTCCTGAACTCAGAGCTTCAGGATTAGTGGCAGGAACCTTTATTCAATGGGCCATCTTGCCAAACCTCACTTAATAATTTTTTAAATTTTTATTTTATTATTATTATTAATATTATTATTAATTCATATTACATCTCAATAGTTATCCCATCCCTTGTATCCTCCCATTCCTCCCTCCCTCCTGCTTCCCCCCTACACCCCTCCCCTATGACTGTGACTGAGGGGGACTTCCTCCCCCTTTATATGCTCATAGGGTATCCAGTCTCTTCTTGGTAATCTGCTATCCTTCCTCAGAGTGCCACCAGGTCTCCCCATCCAGGGGACGTGGTCAAATATGAGGCACTTAATGATTTTTAAGCCTAGAGAGTTATTTGTATTTGAAGATGCAGCTGGAGATAGCTACACAGAGGAAAAACCTATGTCAGATGAGTAAACTGAGGCTACAGAAGTCACAAGTGAAGTAGCCGGTCAATTTGCCCCATGTCTCGACAATTTTTATCAGTATGGTTGCCTTTACAGACACCTCGTGTGATTAATACACACAGACTATGAAAGATAAACGGAATGGGCCATCAGTCAGTCCTTCTGTCTCTATCTCTCAGTGCTAGGATGATGGGCGTCAGTCACCCCGCCTGGCTGACTTTGAATTTTTAAGTTATATTTAGTATTTGCACAACTTGGAGAGGCTGGCTTTCCCCTATCGTGGGAATTTCAGAGATCAAACACAGGCCACCAGGCGTGGCAGCCATGCCCTCAACACTGAGCCACCCTTCACCCTACACAGGCCACCAGGCGTGGCAGCCATGCCCTCAGCACTGAGCCACCCTTCACCCCACACAGGCCACCAGGCGTGGCAGCCATGCCCTCAGCACTGAGCCACCCTTCACCCCACACAGGCCACCAGGCGTGGCAGCCATGCCCTCAACGCTGAGCCACCCTTCACCCCACACAGGCCACCAGGCGTGGCAGCCATGCCCTCAACGCTGAGCCACCCTTCACCCCACACAGGCCACCAGGCATGGTAGCCATGCCCTCAACGCTGAGCCACCCTTCACCCTACACATTGCAGTTATTTTTATGAGTGCGTATCATATAACAATACTTCAGCATTACTTATTCAACATTTATTTTTTTTCCCACTAGACTTTTCTCCTTCCTGTGTCCAGGAGGAAGGGACTGTATAAACATAATTTGAGCCTGGATTCTATTCTATTCCATTCACAAAATCAAATGTTTTGATTATTTTCAGAGTAACTTTTTTTGTTTTGTTTTGTTTTTTGTTTTTTGTTTTTTGTTTTGTTTGAGACAGGGTTTCTCTGTGTAGCCTTGGCTGTCCTAGACTTACTTTGTAGACCAGGCTGGCCTTGAACTCACAGCGATCTGCCTGCCTCTGCCTCCCAAGTGCTGGGATTAAAGGTATGCACCACCACGCCCAGCTTCAGAGTAACTCTTAAATACATTAGTACAATTTGTCTAAGTTTATTTATCATCAAAATTTCTATAGTTGACTTATCTTTCCTCCTCACAGTATAACTTTAGAATTAGTCTGCTACTTGGAGTTAAACAGAATCCTTAAAATACTGAGTTTGTGTCAGTTCCTGAGGTAAGATGTTAGGTAATAAGCCGTTAGGGGAGACGTGTGGCTCGCACGAAGGATAGATTCCATTGACGAGGTAGAAAGATCAGAGGGATATTATGAATCTCAAAAGCATTGACAGGTTGGCCAAAAGTTAAGAGAGCCTGAAGAGTAATGGAGTAAAAGGAGTGGGTAGCGTTCCACTTCCTCTGCAGTTCACCATCCTGGCTGGGGCCTCAACAGAGCCTTCATCCTAAGGTGAAGGAGATAGACCTGGGAAAAGAGACCGTGGTCCTCCTTACCGGCCATGACTGCATTTCTCCCAAGCCTCAGCTCCAGGGAGGTCTTGTCACCTTACACTCTCTTCTTAAAAGTTTTGTGATGTTTGAAATGTTTCCTGGTACTTTACTGAGAGTTCCTCAGAGCTAAGAATTTTCTGGTACAATATTTAGGGTCTTTCAAGCATAGGGTTGCATCATTTCCAAAAAGTAAATGTTGGGTGATGATAATGTGCCTTCATCCTTTCCTGTTGTGTCTCCTTTCTTTCTCTTTTCTTATTGCTATGGCTAAGATTTGAGGCTCTATTTGAAACAAGGGTGGAGAAAGTAGACTCCCTTCCATATTCCTAACTTTGGAATAAATGTGTTCAGTTTTCCCCCAGTGAGGGTCATGTTGGCTATAGTTGTGTCAAATGTAGCCTTAATATATTATGTTTGTTACTTCAGTTATTAGCTTCTTTGGCACTTTTATCAAGAAGGCATGTCAAACTTTGTCAAAGCCCTTTTTTGTTTCTGTTGAATCTATGTAATTTCTGTCCCTCGGTCTATTATGTATTGTAATACAGTCATCGATCTGCATACACTGAATTATCCCTGCCCTCCTGGGGTAAAATTAATCTGCCTGTTGTGCACAGCTTTTACAGTGTGTTACTAAGATCACAGGAATTTAGCTGAGAATATCTCTGTCTATGATCATTGAGAAAATTGCTCTATATTTTACTTTGTCCTCACCTAGTTTTGTTATGAGAGCATTACTGGCTTCACAGAGTGAATCTGATGGCTAAGGTGGACTATTAATTCGACAAGATCTAGAATCACCATAGAAACAAGCCCCTGGGCATGCCTGTAAAGGATTGTCTAGATTAAGTTCATTGAGGAGGACAGACAAACTATAAACATGGGCAGCCCCATCCTGTGACCGCGACACCTGTGGAGTCGCGGACCGCACACAAAAAAGAAAGGCAGCGGAGCTTCAGCACCCACTGGTGCCTCCTTCTGAGTGCAAATGCAATGTGGTCATCTGCTTCAAGCTGCAGCTGCCACCACTTCCCACTGTGAAACTTGCGCCAAAATACATCATCCTTAAAGTGCCTTTTGCCAGGTCTCTTGTTGCAGCAATGAGAAAATGACTTGCATAGTTTGAAGAGCATAAATGTCAGGAAGTGTTGGGCAGTGGGTCTGTCTTAGATTTTTCCTTGTTGGGAGCTTTATTATCTGTTCACTCTCCTACACCTTTCTAGAAAGGTTTGTATTATGTCTTTTTTATTTAATTTTGTCAAGTCACCTCTGTCTAATGTGTGTCCATTTCTCATGATTCCCCAGCTTCCTGAAAGGTAGGCTTTCAAAGCATTCCCTAATGATGTGGATTTAATGGTTATCTGTTGTAATGATTCACCTTTTATCTCCAATTTCATTAATCTGCTTCTTTTTATTTTCTCTCATTCTTTTGGTTAGTTGGTCTAAGAAATTTTTGGTCCTATGGTTTTTTTTTTAATTTTTAATTTTTTTAATTTTTTTGGTCCTATGTTTTCAAACCATATCTTTGTTTCATCTGTTGTTTATAATTTTCTCTTGGTCTCTTAATGTCTCCCTTGATATTTATGATTCATTTTTTTTCCTACTCATTTTGGATTTAGCTTGTCCCTGCTTTTCTAAGACCATCAGGTATATTAGTGTGCTCTGCAAGAGGTCTCTTTATTTTCAAATGTAAGCACTTTTCTAATGTAAGCTATGCATATTCCCTTAGAGCTGCCTCTGCTGCATCCCAAAGGTTACGAGAGGCTCTGCTTTCATTTTTCACTTGATGCTACTATGTTTTAGATTCCACCTTAGTTTCTTAAATCACTTGTTCATTCAAGAGTGTCTCACGAAATTTCAAAATGTTGTCTGTTCTCTTATAGTTGCTTTCTGTGATCTGGTAAGATACAGAGAAGGCTTTTATTTTAATTAATTAAGTAATTAATTTTTACTCTTTGCATTTGTAAAGGATTGTTTTATGCCCTAAAATTTGATCTACTAAACAGACAGTTCCAAGAGCTGCTAAGAAGGGATGTACATTTCTTTACTATGGAATTGAATACTTTGTAGATGGTTTAAAGTATGTTTAATCTAGGGTGTAGTTTACCTCTGATATTTCTTTATTCTTTTTCTGGATGAAATGTCTATTGATGGAGCTGGAGAGACGGCTCAGAGGTTAAGAGCACCAGCTGCTCTTCCACAGATCCTGAGTTCAATTCCCAACAATCACATGGTTCCCAACCATCTGTAATGAGATCTGGTGCCTTCTTCTGGCCTGCAGGCATACATGCAGACAGAACACTGTAGATATAATAAATAAATAAATCTTTAAAAAATATCTTGATGATAAGTAGGTGTTAAGGCCACCTATTAATATTGTACCTGGACCCATCTATACCTTCGTCCCAAGTACTGTTTGTTTTATGAAACTGGATGCTTCTATGTTAGTTGTATTATATATTTAAAATTGTGTTTGACTTTTTAAAAATGAAATAGCACCTTTCTGTATTTTTATCAATTTTTGCCTGAAACCTATTTGTAAGTTACTTATGTATACTTTTAAAATCTGACTCCTATTTTCTTACAGTATTAACTTTCATCCTTTCACTTGGAGTTTTCATGTCTTTGCCAGTGAGGTGTGTTTCCTATTGAGAAGAAGTGGCTGGGTCTTATTTTATCTTAATTATTATATTTGATTTTTCAGGTTTGTGTGTGTGTGTGTGTGTGTGTGTGTGTGTGTGTGTGTGTGTGTGTGTTACTCAGTGGTCATTCACGCCTTTCTATAGCCTGTTCTTCCTTCTACCACGTGGGTTCAAGGGATGGATGGATTCACATCAGGCTTAGCAGCTCCTGAGTCATCTTTTCTGGACCTCTTACGTATTTTTTAAAATGTATTCAGACTTGACCATTTACAATGAGAGTTTAAAACGAGGGTCTAAGGATACCTGTAATTTTGTTGATGGCTTTGAGTACTGTTTCAGTTCCTCTTACATGTGTGATCTTTCCTATATGTTAATGATGGACATCATCTTCTGTCTTCCTCTGAGTACAGGATCCTTCATAGTATTTTCTGCGATGCACACTCAGTGGTCATGGATTGTATTAGTTTCTGCTTATCTTGAAATTTATTTTTATTTTTCTACTGAAAAAAAAACTTTGATGTACACAGTAGTTTTGGCTCGCAGTTATTTGCTTTGAAATACATCATGCAGTGCCTTCTTGCCTGTAGCATTTCGGCTGGCAGACTTTTTGTTAGTCTGAAGAGTTTGCATTTGTGAGTTGATGTTTTTCTCTTACAGCTTTTAATACTGTTTCTTCTGAAATCTTAGCATTCTGTCTGTAACTGTACTGTTACAGTATCTATTTGGGGATCTAAATGTCTCTCATTTTGGATAGATGTGTGTTTCTTTCCCCAGATGTGAGGCTATTTCTGTTGTAAATTATATCAACCACATATTCTACAATGTTTAGTTACTTATCTTATTACAATGACAAAATACCAGAGAAAAGCATATTAAGAAAGGAGTCGTGTATTTTAGCCCATGGTTTGAAGGCACAGGTTATCCCAATGGGAAATTATCTGGACACATTGCACCTGCAGTCAGGAATCAGGGGCAGATGAAGGCACATGCTCAGGGCCCATTCTGAGTTTTATGCACTCTAGATCTCCAGCTCACAGAATGATCCTGCCCATGTTTAGGATGTATCCTCCCGCCTTGGTTAACTTAGTGTAGATGATTCTTCACAGACACGCCCAGGGATTTGTCACATGGTGATCCTAAGTCCCATCAATTTGACAGTTGAGATTAAACATCACACGGTCCCCTTGTGGTTGTTTCAGCAGCTTCTTCTGCCTCGTGCATGTGCAGATTCATGTTCTTGATTATGACATTGAGCTCATAAAAGCAGAAGCCATGCTATTCATGCTTTCAGTCCACTCAAATCACAGTGCAGTAGTTCTTCAGCCTTGTCTTCCGTTCCCAGTAGTCTTCCTTTTGCTTGCTATAATCTGCTGGTAATAGAGAGCACATCTGTCATGGTCTGAGTGTGGAGGCCTGAGGAGAGCACATCGACTGTATTGTAGAACTGGTTCTGTTCTTCCAACTTTACGTAGATCCTGGGGAAGGGATTCAGGGCACTTGGTTTATTGAATAAAGACCTTGACTCTCTGAGCCACCTCGTAAGCCCACCTCAATTTTTTACACTATTAGTTTTCTTATTCCACATATTTTTCCAGCAGCTCGTTGTCACTACTTAATTTCCCATTCACTTTGCTGAATTCCTGTTTCACATATGTAAGTGTTAAATTGATTTCTTCTCCTCATTTGATTACTTTATCCTAATTGAAATCGCTGATCATTTTCAGAAGTAGACATGAACTATTATCTAGGAATTGAACCCCTTTTTGTACTTTTGGCTTCAGGATCTGAGTCAGTCTTTCAGAGGAGTGGTGCTCTCATGGTTGGTCATGTTTCTCCGTTTGATTTCTCTGCTGTGATTGGCATGCCTGTTGGTTTGGAAGGATGTATCCTCCAGTTTCATTTCATAGTCTTCTTGGTTAAGCTACATGTAAAGGCTTAACCATGTATCTCTAGAGGGTAGAAACAAAGCAAACATAGGCTGGCCCAGCATCAGTTATCAACGAGAGCACTCGTCCCTTCAGAGAGTCCTGTCATTTCATTCCTTCCCAGGCCTGCCTGGCCTAGTGTCCTGTGACCCTGCCATGCCCCTCTGCCTGCCTGGCCTAGTGTCCTGTGACCCTGCCATGCCCCTCTGCCTGCCTGGCCTAGTGTCCTGTGACCCTGCCATGCCCCTCTGTCTCACTGAGTCCTCACTTCATGCACCTATAGGCATCCAAATTTCAAGGGAAGTATCACTTTTCTTCCATGGAAGTAAGTTTAAAATTCATATGGATCAGAAGGAAAATGCCAGAGAACTAATGCTATCTTAAGCATAAAAAGTTATTTCTGTTTTAATTTTTATAACTAAAACATCATTGTAAATAACTTGCAAGTAAAAATCATCACACAGCAACATTAGCCAGACCCCCAAGTCTATGTATATCTATGAATAGCTAATCTGAAGCTATGGGGCTTTACATGGAATTTAGTATTTTCACTATTAAATATTGTTATGAATTTATCCATTACCACACATATACACACATGTACACACAGCTATGACAGAGTTAAAACTAGGAAAACAGTTAAGTCTATATGCTTGCTCATGACTTGTGTATTCATTACCTGCGTTTAGTTCTTTCTCATCACTCAATACTTACCCTTTCCTACTGTCCTCTCTACATGTTATACTGTTTTCACATGTATGCGTGTTTGTTAGCTTTCGATAACCCAAGCCACCACTCTCTATATATGATGTAGATCTGCTTTCTGTTTCTGAATTTAAGATGTTAATCTTTGGTATCGGCATGTGAGAGAAAGGAGAGTGCATATGACAGTCTTCGTTGTTGCATTTAACTTTATACTTAAGGGGCACTTATTTTGCATTGAATCACGTTTAAATAATAACACAAATAGCCTCTCTTTCTCTACTGCTCTGAGTTGAAGGTGTGGAAGGCAAGTGTGACCTTCTGCAGAGAATCCTGCTTCAGTCTGAGAAGAATGCAGTCTGAGTGCATCCTTGTCACGTGTGTTGTGTGCTCATTTTGTCTCTCTATGAGTGATGTAGCTCGTTGGCCTCTGGGCAAGAAGAAACTACTGCATTAGATTTGGCTACACATTGGTGCCCCTGGGATAGACAACCATGCTTATTATTGTTTGATTTTTCACAAGAGGTTGTATTGCAGTCTGAGTATCACTTGTGCTGGCTAGATTTATGTCAACTTTACACAGTCTACTGTCATCTGGGAAAAAGGAATCCTCACTGAGTGAATTCCTCCATCGGATTGGTCTGTAGACAAGTCTGTAGGATATTTTCTTGATTAATAATTCATGAGGGAGGGTCTCGCTCACTGTGCCAGTCCTGGGGAGGTGGGTCTTAGATAATAGAAGAAAGCAGGCTGAGAAAGTCATGAATGAGCCAAGCAGTAAGCAGCATTCCTCAATAGTCTTTGCTCCTGTTCCTGCTCTGACTTTCCTTTATGAAAGCACAGGGACAAGCAAGCTGTTATAAACCCTTTTCTCCCCTGGTTTCTGGGGTTGTGGTGTTTTGTTTTATTGCTTCTGTTCCTTTTTTTTTTTTTTTCATTGCAATAGAAACCCCAACTAAGAATCCGTTCATCACTCCAGGAGCTCAGTGGATATCTCCTATAGTCTCTGTTATCTGGGCAGGTTAGCCTGAACATCTGCATGGTGATTATAAGGGTGACTGGAGGTTTTGATCCCTGTACATTTCAGTTAATTTCTCATTTAAAAGACAAACAGAACACTTGGATCAAGTGGACACCTACACTTGTAACCTTTCTGACATTCTGGCGTACATTAAAGGTTAGAAAAGAGACATGTGACAGAAATGCAGGTGACACAACAGAACTCACCATCACTGCTAGGGGACAATGGCCTTCCTCCTGCCACATCCTTCCATCCTTCCATGCTTTCAATAGGACTGTTATCTATTGATCATCTAGATAGCTATTATCTGTCATCTATCTACTTATCCATCTATCAGTTGTCTATCATCTATATATAATCTACCTATCAATCATCTTTCTATCATCTATCAATTTATCTATCATCTGCCTATAACTCAAGTATTCATACATCTATTAATAACCTATCATCTATTTATCATATAATTTATATATAAGCTATCACCTGTCATATTGATTAATCATCTATGTTTCATCTATTTATCATTTCTCTATCCAGCTAGCTATCATATATTTGTGACATATCATCTATTATCTATATTTTTATCTATCTATGTATCTATCTATGTATCTATCTATGTATCTATCTATCTATCTATCTATCTATCTATCTATCTATACTTAACTGTATATTTTTTTGTTTCTTTGATACAAGCTATCACTACGTAGCACAAGCTGGCCTAGAACCTAGGATCCTACATTCTCAGACTTCTGAACACTGGGGTTATAAGTGTATATCAACACACCTGGTCGTGTGTAGTTACACTCACCTGCTTTAAAATCGCCAATGACTTTTTTTTTTAACATAAAACCTAATTCTTCTTGTTCTTTGATGTTTAACAAAACAAACCAAGCCCAGACCATGCATTTGTAATACATTATAAACAATTCCATCCCTCTTATAGCACAGGCATACAGGTGGAGGTATAAGACTGTTCGTTCACTATTTTCTAATCAATATCCGTCATTAGATTGTGGCTCGTTCCTGGCATCCTAGCACTTGAAAGGCTGAGTCAGTGCATGTAGATGAGTCCTCCATAGCAAGGCCCTTCAGGTGCATTAGAGACAGAGCCAGCTAGGGAGACTTGCCCTGTCGATGGCCATCACAGCTTCTTCCAGGGTCTTCTGTCCCAACCCAACTCCACCCCTGACACTGCCATGTACTGTTTTACTTCCATAGCTACCTTTTCTTTTTACAGAGTTGGTGAGCAGTGGAACCTCCAAGTGCCCACTGGCTAACCTGACAAAGAGCGAGTACTTAATCTGAAAGCCCGGGAGGTCCAGCATCTTTCAGGCAGCCATTTCGGTTTGGTTAGTGTGGTGAAAACATGGAATTGATCCCAGTGTGGGCATTCAATAAGTTGCGGTCTCTCTGTGGTTCTTAAATCTCTAAAGCTCCAGCCACAGCGGCCCATGTTTCCAGCCTTGCTACTGACAGCATCCCATGGCGAGACATGTATCCATTAGGAGGGATGTCATCTCAGGCATGGACTCTTGATATAATTCCTTTGAATCCTTGAAAAGCTGCATAAGCATATGTCTTAGTTAGTTTTTTTTTGTTGTTGTTGTTGTTGTGATCAAGATGCCCTGAGCAAAAACAATAAAAACAATGTGGGAGGTGGGGGGCGGGTGAGGAAAGGGTTTACAGCTTACAGGGCTTCAAGAAAGGAAGTCAGGGCAGGTGCCTGATGCAGAGCCCTTGGAGGAACTCTGCTTACTGGCACGTGCCCCTCTTGGGCTCAGTTTGCTTTCCCATGTGCCCAGAATCACCTGTATAGAGCTGGTACCAGTTGGCTGTGCTCTTCCACATCAATTATCAATCAAGAAAATGTCACCCAGGCTTGCCTAAAGGCCAGTCTGATGCGGCGGGGTTGAGGGCATGAGGTGTACAGCATTCCCCCCATTGAGGGTCTGACTTGTCTGATGACTCTAGCTTGTGTCAAGCTCACAAAAGCCAACCCACACAGCAACCTGGAAAGTTGGGTATGGTAAGGGTTCTTTGACAGTGAGGTTAGGGATCTGCTGTCATAAAATATGTAAGACTCTCACTAAGGAAATGCTTGGGCATTGCTATGTATTTTGAATCTGGTCATGCTGAAACCCTAAAGGTTGGATACAAGACATCAAACAATATAATAAAAACACATTTTCAGTTATCCGGGTGGCAGCAGACACCTGGGAAACCATGAGAGCGATGGTCATGTCAGGTCAGGTCAGGTCAGGTCAGCTCAGGTCAAGTCAGGTCAGGCTGCAGAGCTGCTGCCTCAGGAGCAAGGACTATAGGAAGTTCTCCGAGTGTTGTGCTTTTCTTCACTCACACTAGCTGCTTCTCCCCATCTGCCTTTGGGGTCATACACGGGGAGTGTCTCAGCATGGCCATCCCAAGTGTCTCTTTCAGTTCCATTATGTCAGTGCTCCATGCCAACTCCCACTGATAATTATACCCATGTGGTACTTTAAAGCTTGGGTATTTGGATGCGTGTGTCTGTGAGTTTTACTTATCATAGCAGTTAGTGGATAATGCACGGGGTGACGAATGGCTTGTGGCTTGCACTTTCATTTCTGACTTGAGTGGAAGTAGCGCTTTAATAAAACACGTGTGACAACTTCTCATCAGACAGGAAAAGCATGTTGGTTTTATCCCTTCAACTTCAGTGCTGTGTTTCAAATACATTGATCTTTGTCATGTATTAGGAGGTAATTCGTTGTCATACTGTGTGCCAGGCACCCTCCTGCTGTACATAGTACAGGCAAAATCCAAACCTTAAAGAACAAGAGGTAGATTATTGAATCTACTCCTCATCTCAAGACCCTATTTGTTACTCACAAGTAAGGTTATTTTTTACTTCAATAGTATTGAATTTTGTATATTGATGCAAGTCATGCTCATGTCAAAAACTAGTTTAATTTTATCACGAGAATATACATTCTAGGTCTAATAGATAGATATGATTCTATAGAGATATGTGAGGTAAAATAGTTAAATAAGGTCTTCAAAATCTCAGAGACCTACAGAATATGGCATTTAAAGATATTTTCATTATTCTAAAGATTGTTTGCCAACAAGACAAGTTAACTCCTGGCAACACCCAGCCTGCTGCCTCAATGAAGAAGATGAGCATCAAAGAACCTCCTTATGGAGTTAGCTTCAAATGTGGCAAACTAGCCACAGGACAAAATGTCCTTGGTTCTGCCACAGACAGAATTCTGCATAAAAAAGGGCAAGTGTAGATGCAGGTAGAGTCAATGGCCAACCTCTGCCAAGACAGGACAAGCAAGTCCTCAATAGTTCCTACCTCACAAATATGTCTGTCAGATATATTGGGCCAGAAGGCTAAAGTTGATGCTCCAACATTATAGAGAGTGTTGGTGACTGTTGAGGCAGTAAACTGTCTTAGTCATTTTTTTTTTTGGAAGCTGCTAACCTGCAGTATGGGTGCACTCAGGTATTTAAGTTTTATCCCTTTTCAAGTCTCTGAAGGGTTTGAAGACCAGATAGTTTAGTCTTTCAACTAAGTTTTGTAGGTTAGGGGTTAAAATGTTTTTAGATAAAGATAGATGTTTTAGGTCAGTAGAGATGAGATAGGATAGATATTAATCTCCATTCAGGAATTTAGACCCAACAAGATAGGAAAGATGTTTACTTCAAGTTTGCTAAATACAAATAGCCAAATAACTATGGATGTAACATTTATATAACTCCTAATTGTCTTGTGGTTCTTCCTGCTGTACGTAGTTTATTTTACTCATGTGTAATATAGAAATATATGTGTTAAAAAAGAAACATAATAAAAATATTTTTAAAAAATTCAAACCTGATTGGACGGGACATGTGGGTCTGTTGCTAGTGCTGTTGGTTGTGGGTTTTAAGACAGATATGCACTCACTGAAACAAACAGCCATCCTTATTCTTGCTTTTAACAAGCCTTAATAGTTATGAGTGGACTAGCCAGGTACAGCTGAAATCATTAAACTCTCTCAGAAGGAAAGGGACGGAAATGCAGTGTCTACCCTCAGACTAGTACATAGTTAGGTCTAGGAATAACTGGTGTGTCCATTGCTCATGACTGTCTCTAAAAAGCTTGGAAGAACATGTGTATTCAAAAAATCATTTGCAGATTTTCCATATTAGTTTATGCATGTCCAGCTGATTTTTATGGGAGTACAAGTCTGTGAACATACCACTGCTCCAAATAACTGGGCCCCTATTGACTGATTCTTGTTTGTCTATTACCAAAGCATTTTGATAAATTTATACTACATTGTAAAGTAGATATTACCCATAAAGAATATTATAGAATAATATTAATACAAAATGGACTAGGTGTCATAGCCTAGTTTCTCATCTTAAGGCTGTCCTCTAATGAAGAGCCCACAGTTTAGTGGTGTGGGAGCACATAGTATGTGACTGAAAGAGTCGTCCTGGGACAAGAATGGGATGGCTGCTGAATCACACTTGGAAGGTGCTAAGTATTAAAATAGCTTCCTTCTTCCATGCAGGAAAATGTCTTCACAACAATCCTCCTCTAAAAGTAACTCAGCCTTCAAATAGTGCACACCCTGAGAGATCCATGCCACAGCAAAGGTTCCATGTAGCTCGCTCACACCATGAAGGAATGACAACTCCTTTTGACCAACAATTCGGGGTAAAACTCGAATGTCCTCTTGTCAGTGCCTGATGCCACATAGGGTTTTTGTGAACAGCAGCTAACAAAAAGCCTGAGTTGGCTCTGCACAGGACACCTTCCCCTCAGAGGAGCAGTGAGGAGCCAAGCCAGTCTGTGAAATGTGTCTCGCACCATCACATTGACAAGGCTAGGGCTGCATTCATCTGGAACAACATACCAGATGCTGCAATGGTGTCCTGTCAATAAGCTCACTTGGCCTGTCACCGGCTGTCCTGACACAATGCTTGCTCTGTCTTGTAACTGTCAAAGATACCGTTACATTGGCAGGCCTGGCGGCTCATGTGCTTGAGTTTCTTTCTCCTCTTTTGCAATCTCACATGGTCATAGATAAAGGGAAGGCTGACCAGTAAATCAGCCTACGTGTCTAATGAGTGAAGTACCAGTATGTGCTAACCCTTCTGCTTAAAATAGCATGGCAGAGATGATTCATAGCAGGAGAAAGCACGGCAGACTCCGTGTTACTCATGCTTAGGTTCCCTCCCTCCCTCCTTCCTTCCCTCCCTCCCTCTGTGTGTCTGCCTCTCTCTCTCTCTCTCCCCTCCCTCCCCCTCCCCCTCCCCCTCTCCCTCCCCCTCCCTCCCTCCCTCTCTCTCTCCCTCTGCATGTGTGGCATGTGTGTGTCTGTCTCCATTTCTGTCTGTCTTGGGAGAGACGGAGGCAGTGCTACCTGTTTCTGCGCCTGCAGTATTTCTGCCTGAACATTCCTTTTTCTCTGAAGCCGAACAGTGTAAAGCTCAAGCAGATCACGGTGTGGACACAGCTGAGCCAACCTTCCTTAAGTGTGACAGGCAGAGACCACAGGGTGCCAGCCAGTGTTTCCTCAAAGCCATGCAGCCTCATTATCGGAAAGCTAGCTTCTCAAGAATAAAACTTACTCTTTCAACAGTCAGTCTTTTAAAATGTTTTAATTTGAAATAATTTAAACCAAGAATTTGCCAAAATGATGGCATTCCTCTATACCATTTACCCAGCTTCCCTTGTGTGTGTGGGGTAACATCTTATTCAAGCACATTGTCAAACTGCAGCCTGGGGGATGTTCAGTCATCAGTTCCTGGTGAGGTATTAACTGGTGTATCTGGGCACTAAAAGTTGCAATCATTGATTCCCAATGAGGTATTCACTGGTGTACCTGGGCACAGAAAGTTGCACTTCTCCAGTGAGGACCATTGCACAGTACTCCTGATCCCAAGTCTACTTGGATGCAGAACTTTCTCCACCATTACAATGTCCATGTTTAAGAATTTCAACAATATTCAGTAAATTTCTCACCCCTTACATGGCATTACTGATGTATGGTTCACTTATAATTAACTTGATCTGTTAGAACATATGGCTCAGTAGATATCAAGTAATCACAAAATTGCACAACTATCAATAACTCCTAATGTTAGAAGGGTTTTTCCCCCTCCAAAAAGAAACACTTTACTTTTACTGTTAGATAGTGACTTCCCACTCCCTGATTCACAAAATGTATCAAGCTTAAGATTGTTTAAAAAAAAAAACCTAGTCCCCACTGCTACAGCCCCCTCTGTTCCATACATGTCACACGAACAAAATCATCTTTTCAATTAACACGATGTTGTTAGGGTCCTTGTGTAGAAACATCTCTCATCATGTCCCTTCCTTTGATTCCTGTGTAACAGTCCATTGCATAGGCATGACACATAACTGACCCAGTGATTATTTGGTTGACATTTGGGTTATTTCTATTATTAGCAAGAGTTTAGCCATGAGCAAAAGTGTTGGGGTTTCTGTGTGATCAGCAGCTACCAAACTGACCAGTGGTCACCTGTTGACCACATGGACCACATCATGCTGAGTGTTCTGTTCCAGCCTATCATGTGTGCATGTTTCTACTTCTTAATTATAAACAGTGGATGTGTAATTTCTGAGCTAGAGTTGCCACTCAGGCTGTATGAGTCATCAATGTTGTTCAAGACATCTTCAATGGTTTTGCATTTCCATGAGCACATCCCCATGACAAACTACGAAATTTTCATGTTTTTCTTTTATGTGTATCCTGGTGTCTCCCCGTGACCTTCATTTCCATGGTGGATAATGGTGCTTCATCCACTGATAAGCCTGTCTAGCATGGCGCATCCTCTTGCCTGGGTGAAGCATCCTCCAGTCCCTGGCTGCTGATATATTTTGTTTTTTTACATATACATTTTAAAAGTACTTTAAACTTTATGGAAGTGGTGTGTGTGTGTGTGTGTGTGTGTGTGTGTGTGTGTGTGTTTTTCGTGTGTTTGCTTCTGGACTCTAACCTTCCTTTGCATTTATAAAACACTCTTTCAAAGGGAAAAGTGATTTCAATTTTAGTGAACACCCATGGTAAAGTTGATCAGTAAATACCTTCCCACACTTCTGGCTGCCCTGTGTGCTTCTACAGACCTAACTTTGCAGATGTGTTTGGAGACAGGCCCATGCTGTCTTGGTCGGGTTCAAGGCTAGCATGTGGAGTAGACAATTATGAAACGCCAAGTGATCAGGTACCAGAAACCCCAGGTGTGAGCTACAGCACAGCCAGTGAAGTGGACAGGCAGGACTTCTGCCCCAGCCGGATGGGAAGCAGGGTGGGACAGCCAAAGCCGGAGGAATGATGCAACTGCTGTAGGGTATGGAGAGGCTGGGAGCCAGGGACGGCGGCTGCCTCCAGGACAGCTCTCCTCAACCTTCCTGACGCTGTGACACTTTTAATACAGTTCCTTGTGTTGTGTGTTGTGGTGACCCCCAGCCATACATTCCTGCTTCGTAATTATAGGTTGGCTACTGGTATGAATCATAAAACAAATATCTGATATGTGACCCCTAAAGGGCCGTGACTCACACACAGGCTGAGGACCACTGCTCTGGAAATGGACAAACTCAGGTAACCTCTCCATGAGGACCTTCCAAAAGCAGGAAGACCTGCCACCACCTCAACATCGTGAAGTCCACTGTGGAGCACAGACGTCTAGAACTGGTAGATAGTAAATGTGTGGCTTTTTAACCTAGGAAGTTTGCAAAGTTGATTTTATTAAATACAGGAAAGAGATGCAGGGTCTATTCATTTGTCTTCACCAAAAGTTTTGCACCTGAAACCCAGTAGTGACATGGGTGATGTGTCACATGGTGATGTCATGGCACTTTTTTTTCACACTGATTCACTTATTCATGGGGCCATTTTATGAGGTGAGCAGATATGATTGCTATCAACAAAATTGCTTTCTCTTACACTGAAAGATGATATTTAATTATCCACATAATTACACTATCTGGCAGTCATAGATTTTCTTCCCTAAATAGGGTGCCAAGATATCACAAAATTGATACCGCACATTTTCTTTTTCCTCATCTTCAGACATCACTGCGGACAGAATGTTGACTTCCCAACAGCACAGTGGGGGAGGGAGGCATGGTGCTTTCCCACTTCTGTATTGCACACAGAGAGATGGGCAGGTCTGGTCTCGTGATTTCACTCTCTGGACCACACTAATAGATTGGCACAGAGCACACAAGAGTGTGTGCCACAGGACTGGTTCTGTTTTTCTCTGCTTTTCCTGGCCTCAAAACACAGACATTATTTCTTTTTATCTTGGCTTATAACTTTCTATCTCAGATCCTGGGAAACTTCATAAGGTGTGGCAGTTATTAAATAGCATTAATTTTAGCCTTAGGCATGAATCAAATGCAGGAATGTAATTTATTCACATTTAGTATTTTCAGTGTTAACCAGAGCACTTGGTATATAACAAGACATGAGAAAGAAAACCTTGACCTCAGTGTGGCAAGGCAGAATTTCCACACAGCTCAACCATGGCTTATCTATGTGAGTTCTGGTTTCTTTGACCGAGGTCTGACCAGGGTGTATGAGGTAATGATTATGGACAATGAGGAAATCCTACTGTAGTCCAACACATAGTTCTGCACAAATTATAAAGCATATCTTCACATAGATTTCCACATCTTTAAAAAAAGGCAGTCATGACCTCTTTGAATTGTATGTAAAGCACAGTCCATAAAGCCCTTAGCATAAGTGTTTAACTTCTAGTTTGTCTCAAATTAAGTTAGCTAAAATGCTGAGGCCCCCACCCTTAGTTGTCTGTTCTGATGTTCTCAAATGTCAATAATGAACAGTAAAATGGTGCCTTTTACTTTGTATATTAGAAAATTATCTGAAAGCAACAGAAATAGAACATGAATAATTTAACACGAGAAATAGATTAAAAGGATACCAAGTAACTCACAGAACCCCTGGGAATCCAGAGAACAAGACACAGAAGCCACACAGGCAGAGACAGCACTCCACTGGCGAGCCCGTAAGGTAGCACAGCTGAGAACGAGGGAATACTGCTGTCTAAACGCGCTGCCCGTGATGGACAGCACAGGAAAGCCACTCCTGCTGTCACTTCAGGAACACTCATGGAGGGACACTTGTGGAAGGACACTCGAGCAAGCATGCCCTCCTTGCTCAGGGCCTCAGGTCACAGGTTGACAACTCAGTGTCGGTCAGCATGATCTAGGCCACCGTTGCCTGCTTGCCTGGGAGGGAGAGCACTCACGGTGTTCATTTCCAGTGAAGGGAGGCTCTGTCTCTGCGTTAGATCTTCTTCATCAGCGAGGGAAATGTGAGGCCGACTAGATCTAAGGCATGCACAGGCTCTCTACGCTGTGTGTAGTAACATAGACAATTCATGGGTTTTCGATGAGAACAGAAGGTGAGCTTGAACAGTATCTTTTTGAGTTTTGTTATGTGTTGGGTTTAATGCCTATAAATGCGTCTCTGTCAGGCGTTTCATCTCCAAGGAGTCCTATTTGCTGACAGCTGGGTTTTTGCCCCTGTGGAGGCATGGCCATGCTGCCTGCTGAGGGCCACTGAGTCAGTTAAGCAGGGGCTGGGCTGCGAGGCCTGCCCTGTGGTGACAGCAACCAGCACAGACCCAGCTGATGGTTCAGATGGAATCCTGAGCCACTTCCGTTGCCTGGAGTCTGCTGTTGTCTTTTCCCTTGTCAAGAGTCAAATGGCCGCTAGATTTTACTCAAACTTGAACAAGCTCGGCCCATGCTCACCTAGGAAGCACAACACCTCAGCAAGCAGTGGCTGAACAAAGCCTTCACTTCCACAACTTTTCAAGCAATCCCTTTAAACTTTGTCCCCCTGGCTTTTGTATTTCCCAGGGGCACCCTCTTCAATGCTGGTCCAAAGAAATAATGTAGGTTGAACACAGCGGCCAAGTAAGTAGAGGGAGTATGACGCCCTTGACACAAAGGGCCTCTCTTGAGTGTTTCTCCAAGTAGGGTAAAGCATTCAACTAAAGGCTCCATAAAAAGCTAAGATTCTCATTATGGGATGGCATTGTCATTCACTACAACAATCAGAAGCACCACATTTAAATATGTATGACTATGTGTGCATATAAATATTCATATTTGTACAGTTTATTAGTTATACCCTTTGTCACTAAGCCCAGGAGTATGCTAATAAAACTTACAATACACACGCCTCATTTCAATATTTGAAATACTTAAAAGTCTTTATGAAATATCTGGTAACTAGTAATGTTAATATAAAACTCCCATGCTACAGTAGTGAACTTTAAATATTTATATGAAATATAAGAGTTATTTTGTTACATGTATTCTTATACGTCTCTCTTCTGATCCATATAAATGGCTAAAGTGTTTGATGTTAAGAGTGGCGCATTATACTAATCTCTGGAGAGCTAACGCGGTGGGCAAGCTTTAAAGGCTCGTGTATAACATCTCGTCCATAAGCAGAGCTCAGCTGTTCAGTCCTAAGTCTACAGGCTGAGGAAGCTTGGAGGCTGTTGTTTACCCAGGAGGATTAGTTTCTCATGCTTCCTGAAGCAAATCCAGGAGACAAGGGGCAGATCCAAGTAGCCTAAAGGCTGGGGCTGGGGTGGGGTGGGGTCAAGGGGGGAACCGTCCTAAACGAGAGCCCTCTGACATCAAGGGTAAAACAGGAAATACCTTGGTTGCACACCAACCTGAAAACAACGAGACAACTGAACAGCAAGAGCGCGCATGTGTGTGTGTATGTGTGTGTGTGTGTGTGTGTGTGTGTGTGTGTGTGTGTGAAGAAAGTGAGCAGAAACCCTTCACATCTAGTTTTTAGTCTTAATATTTTGAAAAATTAATTTGATAAATTATTTGAAAAAAAACCCCACAGCTTATTCTAACTTCTAAGTACACTATATCCAGCAAATACA
Source organism: Acomys minous (assembly GCF_964271855.1). NCBI lineage: Eukaryota > Metazoa > Chordata > Mammalia > Rodentia > Muridae > Acomys > Acomys minous. Next base: position 141,642,970 of record NC_140485.1, on the reverse strand, counting down.
TCTGATATGCCTCGTAAACTTAAAACATTAAGGAATAGGACATCAGAATACATTGCAGTACATCCAAACATTGAATGCAACACAAACTCCGGTAGTAAAAATTATAATATAAATTAAATGGCTAAATGCCAAAGTGAAAATAAATGCGGGGCTAGAGAGATGGCTCGGAGGTTAAGAGCACTATCTGTTCGTCCAAAGGTCCTGAGTTCAATTCCCAGGAACCACATGGTGATTTACAACCATCTTTAGTGAGCTCTGGTGCCCTCTTCTGGCCTGCAGGTCTACATGCCATATCAATAATAAATAAATCTTTAAAAAAAGAAAAGAAGTAGAGAATGAATTGGTGATACAGCTGGATGGCATAGGTGGTGTGAAGGAATCACACAGAAGCACACTGGGTGAGTAGCCACGTGCTCGCTGTAGAAGCATAGGGACAGGCACAGAGCCCTGTGGGGGAGGGGACACTCACATCAGAGCTCCCAAAAGGAGTGGAGAACAGAGAGGAAAGCAAGGTGGTACCATTCACAAGTGAACAGATTTGTTGAACAGTCCCAGTGTATACACTGAGGGAACCCATGGAGTTTCAACCATAATGTTCTAAATATTCATGCAAGACTGTCTGAGTGAAATTACGGAACATCAAATACAATAAAAAATCATAAAAGCTGCCAAAAAGACAGCCACATTGCTTAAGAGGGATACACAATCAGCTAATTGCTGTGCTCTCAACGCCCACCGCAGGATGTAAAGACGAAGGCAGGTGGCCCCAGTGACCAGAAGGAATGCAACTGTTCTAAACAGTTTTAGTTAAGAAATCATATCTCTTCCAAAAAGGCAAATCACAGACAAGCACAATTGAATTTATTTTCTGCATTTTGGTTTTCAATCACAGAATAAGAGTATGGCCACAGAATAAATGTATGAGAATATGAAAAATGCGGAATAAAATATAAATGTGAATGTATACTTCATGTAATATACATTAATATAATTATATGTTCTTACATATAAATATATTATTATGTAATATATAAACAAAATATAATAATGCATAAATATGTAATATTTATTATATGTTTATATGTGTAATTATATATTATAATTTTAATATAATGTAATTATATAAAATACAAATTGTAAATAAATCTAGGTAAGTGTTAGCTTGTAGGTCATGATAATATTTAACATGTAGACTCAAATTATGATGCAGGTGAACTGTGGATAATGATAACATTTAACTATGAGTGGTTACTGTAGGAAAACATGCAGAATCTTGCAATTTATAAGTAAAGTAAATACAAGTATCAATTTTAGGATTTGATAAATATAATATGAACAATAAAACTTTAGATGCACCATTTAAGGAATGGTAATGCCATGAAACTCTTCTGGATAAGTATAAGGAGAATTTGTAATTATTTCAAAAGATAAAAAAAAATAGGTAATATGAAAGTGGCTGGGAACAAAAGATGGATTGTGGCCCCCAGTGTCCATGATCTTAGTGCGTAGAGGGCTGGAGAGACGGCTCAGAGCTTAAGAGCGCTGGCTGTTCTTCCAGAGGTCCTGAGTTCAGATCCCAGCAACTACATGGTGACTCACAGACATCTATAATGAGGTCTGGTGCCCTCTTCTGGTGCACAGGTGTACATGCAGGCAGAACATTGTATACATAACAAATAAATCTTAATGAGCACACTGCCGTGGAGCACACACTTGGAAACTCAGATGGTCCCTGTGGAACATAACTGAAGAAGGGGCAGAGCGAGTGTAGGAGTCAGAGGACATGGTAGAGAGCACACTGCGTTTGGACAGTCCTGGCTGGTGCACACAGGAACTTGGGGACGCCATGGTTCCTTGCATTAGAGCAAGCAGTTAAACATGCCAGCACGCAGTGTGGAGGAGTTGGTGGTGCCTCACCCCTGGCTGAGGAGCTGTTGGCAGGTGATGGCTGATGATGGAGGAAGAGTCACTGCTATTCCCTTGGAGGTTGTCCATGACTGGTCGAGAGCCCTGACCCATGTGCACGTGCTGATGCCCAGAGTACACCAAGAATGCAAATAAAATAAATCTTAAACTAAGGGGATGATAATAAGCGGTGTCGTGTTGAGTTGGCTCTGAGGTCAGTAGGGAGGAGCAGGGGGCACATATCTAATCTATTTCATCATACAGCTGCGTAGACTTTTGAAAGAATAAGTCAAAATATTATTAAAATAAGGACATGCTAGTTATTACAAAAATTAGATGAGAAAGAAAAGTGGTCTTAGAACAATCAATTAGATCATAGTTAGAGTAAAAAAAATAAATTAGGAAAACACCTAACAAAAAAAAAATGGGAACGAGAACAGGGTGATTGTTTGGGAATAAGACAATGGCCTCTCTGTTGGCAGCTGCAGCAGCCTGTTTCTCCCTCTCTCCCCACTCTTTCTGTCCCATGTCTCTCTCTCTCTCTCTCTCTCTCTCTCTCTCTCTCTCTTATACACACACACACACACACACAAGACACAAACAACACACACTCATACACACAAACATTCAAACACACATCACATAAACATATACATGCACATAAATACACCACACATATATATACACACATAGAAGCATACAAACATATAACACCACAACATATACCACATACACTATATACAAACACACACACATACACAAAACACAACACATACTACACACACACACACACACACACACTTAACTCCAACCACTGAAAGGATCCAACATCAATAAAGCTCCAGTGTCAGGGGTACTATTAGCTCCCTTTTGTTTTATTGTAACATTCTGATAGGAAAACTGATTGATTTTCATAACAAAAGAGTAGTACTAGATTATGGGCTGGGGAAAAGAGGAGAAAATTGTCTCTGTAGTGAGAGTGAGAAAGCTGACCTTGCATATGTGGTATGGGGAGGGGGAGGAGAGAGGACTGTGTTGAAACTGTATTTTGATTGTGAAGGTGATCACCAATTCTTATGTAGCAATAAGCTGCCTGTATCATTGATCCCCGCCCCAGGATGGATGTACACCTGGGGAACTCTGAATGCAGTAATGCCCGCATCCTGGCAGTGGTGGTGTGGTGTGCCCACGTGGCAGAGTCACTGGTGCTCGCGTGGCAGAGCTACTGGTGCCTACATGACAGAGCCACTGGTGCCCATGTGACAGAGCCACTGTAGAAAGAGGACCCCTGTACAGCCTGAGAGATCTTTTGCATAGTTTTCGAACATTTGTTTCCAAGCAAAAAGTTCTGAACAATAAATGCCCCAGTGTGTCAAGAGATCCCACATTGTAGAAAGGAAATTATCCTCAAAAGAAAAACAGTAGAGTACTAAAATAAAACATAAATGAAAAAAAAATTCGAAAAATAAAGTTATTTTATAAATTCATCCATAAGCATTGTAATACAGGTGTAGGTGTAGTAAAGAGGGAGAGAATTGTTGTGCTCTAAGGTTCAATAGTGAAGAATTTTCATAATATAAGACAGCAGCCTTCGTACCCCTCATATAGATAATACAAGGAATACCGTGTGTATAGGGAAAATAATAGTAAAGTAGATAAAAATGCAAAGAAGAATGAAAAAGAAATATCTTATTTTGTAAATAGCTATGGCTTATAATCAAATTTAAGACATAAGCCTGTGCTGGGCTTTTAAACCTTAAAACTGCCACAGGTTTGTTTTGAATGCTGAGATTGCATTCTTTACCATCGAGGGTAAAATGAGCGTGCTCACAGAAAGATGGACCATGGGAGCCAATGCCACCTGTTCTCTACCCAGAAATACAACTGAGTAAACAATCAATGATATTTAAAAGTATTAGGTTTTGTAGGGTGGTACACATCAGTAACTCTCGAGTTTGGGAGATGGAGGCTGAAGGACCAGGAGTTAGAGGCTAGCCCTGGTTCTATTGTGTGTTCAGGGCAAGCCTGGGTTACATGACGCCCTCCTCTATATGCAGGAGTGAAAGAAGATAAAAAGAGAACCGTGTGAGCGAACATTAACTAGGACCGTTTCTAGACAGTGATTGACAGTTGGCCCTTCACGTCTCTGTGTCTGCAGGTTCAGCCGAGCATGGATCTGAAATGTGTTTTTAAATGACCCTGTTCTGAACATTTGCATCGCATTGTCTTGGTCATTATTCCCTAAAAGTACAGAATTAAATCTGTTTGCACAGCCCCTAGGCTGCATCAGCTATTCCGAGTGAGCAGAGACGATGGGACAGCTAAGCGGAGGAGGCTGTGACAGATTACAGGGACATGCTTGTGCTGCACACTTTATGTAAGGGCCCTAAGCATCCTGGAACCAGAGCCCAGATCACTAAGATGACCAATGCCATCATTAGATATTAAACTATGCTTAGTTCACAACTTCACAGGGGCTTCCAACAGTATTAGATTGTAAGCCTGTTGTTTTTTGTATTTGTCAAATGTGTGTGGAACTTTCTTACCTGTGGCCCCTTAACATGCAGGTTTGATACATGCATGTATGTGTGTATTTGCATGTACAAATATGTGTGTGTATATAAAGGTATGTGCATATGCTCATCGATGACTTAAAACAGCAATATATCATGCTTTTTTGATATATGTATGATTTAAATACACGTGAATAGAATCAAACATTATCTGCTGGCAGGGAGTTATATGTAGGTAACAACTGGACAATACATTACAATAAATAAGAGATGCACATTACAATCTCTTAGGCAATTATTAAAATATAATTAATAAGAAGTCTAGGAGTGAAGACAAGAAATGGCATCAAAATGAATCTTATATAGAGTAGGTAATGCAATGAACAGCTACATTAAATACGTAATGACAAGTAGCCTGAGCAAGGTACAGGGGTTTTTAGCCTGGATAGGAAAGAGCCTTCCAAGCACGCAATACAGATAACTTATAATAATAATTATTCAAACATACTGTTGCTAGGTTTAAGGTAAGCGTACTTGACATTTTTGCACCATATAGACACACAATCTAAGAAGACTGGGGTGTATAAACCAAATGTTCAGTGAATTGCAAGTTGATAAAAAATTAACAAAAAAGGCTGCTTTGTAGCCATAAGAAAATGAATCCAGCCATTGGTATATTAAAGAAGACATATCAGTCTTGTCCTTCTGTATACCTAATTATCAAGCTTTTAAACACATGAAAGTTAAAGAGATATGTAGATGAGTATATAGTTATCATTTTCTTTCTTTCTTTCTTTCTTTCTTTCTTTCTTTCTTTTTTCTTTCATATGTCTTCTGGCCTTGGATAGAAACAGACAATAGCATTCAATGCAGAGCTACACAATATTGAATTAGAGACCAATATCTCAACCAATAGAGAAAACAGCCCCCCCCCACTCCCCCCAACTTAGGGATGCATCCTTAAGTCTATATGGTCACCAAGGTGATCCATATAATAACAATGAAACAAGTTTCAGCAAACTGAAAGGACTGAAATAATAGCCAGAAACTGCTGATGTCTATGTGGCAAGTGATGGGCTTGAAACTGACCTTTGCATACTCAAAGGAAAAAATGTCATGACAGCAGACGTCATGTGTGTGTGTGTGTGCACTTGGAATCCCAGCAGTGGGAGGCCGGGGTCCAGGAGCGCTTGCGCCTAGAAGTTCAAGGGCAGGTTCAGCAACACAGTGAGACTCTGGGTCTGTGGGTATTGGTGACTGAGGAAACTGACTCACAGCGGGAGTGGCTAGGGCCATGAAGGTCACTTGCATAAATAGAATTTATCTAAGGAGACATCAGCCAGAAGGCATTGTGATGTGTCATCAGCGTGACTGTGGCTGGCTGGGTGAGTAAGGGATGAGGCACATCGGAGGGACCTGATTGTCCCAAGGGAATGCAGCTGGGAGCTCAATACTGTTGAGAATTCAAAGTATGGACTTTATCATGAGCACCCTCGAATGTGTATTCTACCACCGGATAAGCTGACTTCTTGGGGGTTTAGATTGAATTTGAGTCTTTGAATGCATCCGGCCACCTCTTCGCCTATTAACTACTGAAGTGCCCCCCTTGTCAATCTGGCCAGTCCTCATGGCAGGGCAGGGTGGTTGGTTGAACACGCCACTGAGCAGACACCCACAGGAAGAAGGAAACACCTGAACCACAGCTGCCGCTGAGGCCACAGCTTCTGAGACAGGAGCCCTTGCTCCAGCCAGGATGGCTATAGCTTAACCCCCAACAAAGCTGAGTCCTGCACTTGGGCAGCCTAAGCCTTGGTATAGCCAGGTTAATTCTGCTGCAGCAGCAAGAGGGGCCCAATCACAGCAGCGAGTCAGGAGGAGCACCTCCTTAGGCATCCTTAGGAGGGTACCTGTGACTGGTGGGACTAGAGGCCGTTCCCTGAGCGATGGGATGACAGTCCCAACACATCGGCCACACCCCCTCTCTAGCTTCAGAAGCGGGGACTGCTTTTCACTCTCCTCAGGTTTGGCCCCTGTCCTGCGTATGCCTCCCCTCTCCTGCGCAGCTCTTATCCCCACCCCTCACTACCACACAATCCCCATGCCACAAAAGGAGGTCCTAGCAGCAGCCTCCCCTATGTGCTTTTTTTTGCCTCCATGTGGACTTGACACCAAGACAGGACTGAAGACTTTCAAGGCAGGGCGGGGCGGGGCGGGGCGGGGCGGGGCAGAATCCACCAGAACTCATGAAGGCAGTAAGGCTGAGGTTGTGCAGACAGGGCAGAAGGTGAGTACCCGGGCTCCAAGGGCTGCAAACCTGATTGGTATGAAGGGTTTGCCTACGGCCACAGGACATAGGTTCTCTAAGCCCAATCCGCCCGCTGCCCACTTCTCACCGAATGCCTTCATTTCCAAAGGCTCAGAGCTTCGCTCTCAGAAGCTCAGGCTCTCGTTTTCAGAACGTCAAGCCTCTGGTTCTGGACCTGGACGCCGGGCATCTGAGTCTCCAGAACGTTAAGACCATCAGCGAGTTTTGTCCCTGTGACGTGTGTTTGAATAGAGCAGAAAAGCCCCCAGCCAGCCACTGTGACTGAGTGGATGGAATGGCGAAAGACATAGGGAGAAAAAGGAAGAGAGATAAAGAGAAGCACAGAAGACATGGGCATAAAGTAGAGCACTTGCCATATTGCCAAATGTTTGTAAAGTCACTTCACGCTTTGTTTCCCACGGGGCGAAGGAAATGCCTCTGCTAATGACCCTGCTGGCACTGTTCTTTTTCAGTTAGTGAAGCAAGGCAGGTACACATATTCCTAGGTGAGGCAGAAATTACAGCTTAGGGTTGCTGATTTGGGAATTCAAGCCAAGGAACAGGGCCTCCAATACCCAGCGCTGAACCGTTCCTGTCGCCTTTAAGGGACGCTCTGCCTTCCCAGGTCAAGGACTCCCAGGTCAAGTCTAGGAAAGGCACAGGGCAAGCCGGCACAGAGCTGTGTTTGCTTTTCTGTTTCAAACTGTCTCTCTCACAGAAATGTTCTGTGTAGCTCTGCAGGGAGTGCTGCCCAAGCATGCAAATAAGTTCCAAAAAATGACATTTCCCACCGCGGGGGAGGGGCTGCGCAGGGTGAGTGACTGCCACCAATCTTGCTGATGGATTGACTCATATCACCGAGGAGCCAGCCGCCATCGATTTCTGCTCTTCTGTCATGTCACACTGACCTTCTCCCTGCGTGGGAGGAAAGGAGAGAGAAAAAAATGGACAGATAAGAGGTCCAGAGCAAAGAGAAAGTGTTTCTCCCTCTACTCATCGACGCCGGTTCCAAATGCCTTCATCATGTGTCATTGTCCGCGCAGCCCCTTGGCCCGCCACACACGGTACTCAGAGGCCAGATGAACGGGCAGCTTCAATGTGCCGCTGTTGCTCAACGGGTATTTCTGTCCTTTTCAAAATGTTCTAAGAGTAGAGATTAAGCAGGTGAGGGCAAATGGTGTAAAATATTCTTGATGTTCTTCACTAAGAAAATACTGATAGGGCATAGAGAGATGGCCCCGACAGTCAAAAGTCAAAAGCACGGTCTGTTCTTCTAGAGGACCCAGGTTCAGTTCTCAACACACAAATGATGCCTCATAACGATCAGTAACTCCAGTTCCAAGGGATCCAGCGCCCTCTTCTGGGATTCCTGGGCATTGCACATACATGGTTCACAGACATACATGCAGGCAAAACATCCATGAACGTAAATCATACGTTTAAAATAGAAAAGAAACTGGCGTTACATTTTAAGTCTTTGGTTTTTGATACTTAATGCAGTCAGGGAAGGAGACAAGTTTAACTTTCCATGTCTTTTCCTAATCTGTTCCCCCTGTATTCACGTACATTAATTTGGCCATTGGCTTTACTTTTTTATTTTTTCATTTAAAAATATTGAATAAGTCTTTGGTTCCGTTGTTAAAGGCCCTCGATTATGTCACGCATCTTATACACTACTCAGTCTCTGGCATGTTGGTCAGCATTTTTGCCTTTCTATGAAGACAATCGTAGTTTGAAGTTTGTAGTACTTGGGTAGGGCCTTGGACTCACTCCCACATGACACAGTGAAGACCAACCGCTCCCTGAAGAGCCAGCCCTGCCAAGTCGTGGCTCCCCAAGAGGATGGTCACTGTTGAGGCAGCACACATCACTAGTCAACGCCTACTTAATGACAGACAACTGTTGCAGCCAATGGCGTTAGCCCTCGCATTTTCCAGCAAAAGTAAATAGTTCTGCATCTGATCGGTGATCAATTTAACCCGCTTACATAGATTGAGCTGGGTCTTCTCCTTCCAATTTATGAAAGAGCTTAGCTGAGTTCAGTTATTTCTGTTCTGGGACTGAAGCTCTTAACTTCCTGCTGGGCCGTGCCACCTGCTAGATCTGCCAGAATCCCTTGTCATGTCAGCCTTACGCAGGTGTCTTCAGGGTTCCAGGGAAAAGTTGTCTGCATAGACCTGTTTGTTTATTACCTATGTAATAGAGATTTTTTTTAAAAAAGATTTATCTGTTTTTTTATATGCGTGGGTGTTTTGCCTGCATCTATATAGTATAACCACAAGCATAGCAGGTATCCACATAGGCCAGGAACATGCTTTATGGCCCATGAAACGGAAGCTGCACACACTTGCGAGCATCTGTGTAGGTGCTGGGCACCACGCCCAGGTCCTCTATAAAAATCGTGCATGCTCTTAACCACCAAACTATCTCTCTAGCCCCTAAACGTAATGTCATTTTAACATCCCTACGTGTAATGCAATCTTAACATATGTGAAGTTCAGTCTCATGCATTGCATTCTGTTGGCCAAAAGCATAGCAGAGGCAGGGTTGACAGGTAAGTGGTGGGGTTTGTAAAGGGACCTGGCAGTCACTAGGGGAACCCTGGATTCTGTCCGTGGTACCACATAGTTCCCAATAAATGTAAACAAAACCATTTCATATGCATACGTAGTTTATGTCTTGGGTTATGCTCATGTTTCTGATTGACCGCTTAGTTTCTTCTTCTTCTTTCTCTTGTCTTCTCTTTGGTCCCCTGTCCCCTTTCTTTGACACTGAGCATCCTAGTTGTTGGGGCCGGTTTAAACTCCTCTTCAGGGAATATTTCAGTATAACTCCACCAATATAACATCATTGATTACAGTAGTTGGATGGGTTGTCTCCTATGTATTTGCTTCTGTTCTGATATTAATGTTCAATGTACATTTCAGATCAAATACCTACAATCTACTCCAAGCACCTATCCATCAACCTCCCCCTCTCCGATTCTGTCTTAAATCTATTAGTAATTCTACGTTCAATATTGTGCAGCCCTGTGTGGCTGATGGCCTCGTCTCTGGATTTCTGAAGTGGGTTTTTTATTTGGTCTCTTGGGAGGAGCCTGTAAGAGTTGCAGTGTGCAGAGCAATAGGGACCGTGACCTTACCTTAACTTTGCCCTGTACACTCCATCTTCCATGGCTCATAGATTCCTCACTGGAACACAGTATTGTTCCCAAGGATGCTCGGATTTAACTTCTCTGTGTGTCACATGGCACTTTTGCCTAGAAACACCAAACGTCTCATTTGAGTACATCCTCGTGTTGAGCATTCCATATTGATATTATCAAGTACAATATCTATTTTTATATCTTAATTTCAGTTATCTGAAAACCATATTAAAGAGAGGGTCCCTTGGCCCCAGTCTTCCTCTTTCTGTGGATTAATTTCTGCCCTCAGGGACTCCCACAGTTCATAGGCTGTGCTGTCTTGGTGGAAGTTCTGTGTGTATTCTTTATCCTTGAATCTAATTTGATCCCTTGATTGCATCCAAGTGCTTCTATCTTTTTCTCCTTTTCAGTGTCTGTTGCTATTAATGACTTTTATGTTAATTTGCTCTGTGCTCCTTATAATTTATTGTTCCTGGTTTTAAAAAAAAACAGAAAAACAAAACAAAACAAAAACATGTTGATCTTTTATTCCCCTCTATAGAGACCCTATAAGTAGGTTTTTACTACGAATTTTGTGGTAATTTCATGTCAGACCATTCTCTTTGTGTCTTCTTTAAAGAGCTTGAAATAGTATTTGAGAATTTCTAACAATATTGTATGCACATAATTTTGCATATTTTTATTGTCAATAAGTATATTTTTAACCCATGAACAACTTTTCCTTTAATTAAAAATTTACCTTTATTCTGTAGCTGGTCATTTGTTTGTGACCCACCTTGCTTCCTGTCAGGTGCAGGCCGGGTGAGACCACTTCCCTAATCTCAGCATCTTCCCCCCTCTGCTGCTTCTGTGGCACCATGGAATCTCAGTGGCGTGCCTCACGGTTCTCTAGTTTTCTTTGTCCTTGACAGTCTACTCTGCTTCTTGGCTTACCTCAGTTCTGGCCAGTTGTCAGTCTGCTTTCAGCAGCATCCCCTCTGTGTGCACCCCTGAGATGGACCGAGTGTGCTTGCTTAGAGAGCAGAGCCGGCCATGTCCAGCCCCACCATTCCTTCCTGTGGAGCGCACTGCACTGCACCTTGGTCCAGCTGGAGAGACCCTGTTCACTTCTCTTTTACTATGACGTGGAAGCTACTCTGTAATTATGTCAGCCTTGGAAAGGTGTAGAAGTATCAACTATGGCCCCTACCTCCTTCCTCGCAAAATTATTTTATGCTTGACTCTTCCATAGCTGCCTACTGTTCATTTTCCCTTTTTGTCCCTTTATCAATTTTCTTTATATTTCTTTCACTTCCCAAGTTCCTATCGTCCTACATTTTACATAAAATTGATCACATTTCTTATTAAATTTACCCTCTTTGCCCTGCTCCCTCTATGCCCAGAGCCTTCTTTTCTTTCAACCAGACCAGCTACTGCCATGGCCAAGGTTCCCTCTTCCTATCTGCCCCTTTAGATTGCCAGGTACCAATGGCCATCTCCTTATTCACTTCCATTACTTTTAATACTCCTATCATTATCACATACTTACAGTATATATTCTTCCCCCTAAAGTATGTACATATATTGCATGCTCAAATTCACATACTCGCAGCCCTACATGCACTTAGAGTCATGGGCCACAAAGCAATGCTTTGGCCAATTAGATTACATATAGAATGTTCCATAAGATCACAGGGGAGATCAGAGGTAGCTGGGTGGTGCCATAACTGTGCTAATGCTGTGGTCTAGAACTTTACTCAGTGTTTGAGGGAAGCCAAGATGAGCGAGGCTACTTCATGACCAGCAATGTAAAAATACCCAGACAGTCATGCATGACTTGTCATGCCCGATAATGCTAAAAGGCTGTTAGTGGTTTATGCATCCATTGCACCATGCTGTTATTTGAACGTGTGCCCCCATTTATAAACGCTGTCACTGCGGGGCAGCACGCTGCATTAGCAGACAGCGCCGCTACCCCCACATCTCTTATCCACGCTGTGGAGCTCATTGGGAGGCTATGCCAAGGTACTGACTGCCACAGCCAGGCTTGTGGGAGGCACAGGTTGATGTTTCCACAGTGGCCAGGTCCTTCACTGGCCTCGTCTCTAAATGTGACTCTGTTAAGTGATGCTTGACAGAATCTGAATACACATATTTTTCTTCATTTCATTTCTAACTTTCCATCAGTCGTGCCCAAGCTGATGATTTTGTATCACACATCCTATGCCTCTTCCTGTTTGCTGAAATGCCTTTTCTGAAACACCTATTTCCTCAACACAAATCTTTCCCCAAACACTTAGGTTTGTTGGTGCTTCTGACCCTTTAATAGGTTTAAAGATTTATTTGAATTTTCTTTGTGATACGAATTCATCCCCTCAAGACTTCATTAGCACTTTTCTTACATTAGAGGATCTGTTGTGTTTCCATCTGGACAAAGATACAAATATTGTGTGCTGGCAGCTTTTTCATATCTGAATATACATTTTCCTCCCGGCCACAAGTCAGCTGACTTGCTCTGTGCGGAAGGCGTAGGTACTGCCGACATCTTTGGTTTCAGCCTTGCTCTGCACGGAGGGCATGGGTGCTGCCGACATTTTTGACTGTTTATTATGTATGATGCCACATTAGTGTTTCTGAAAGAAGCTCGCACTCTCCATCTGGAATTCTAGATTTTTTAAGTTGGTATGAGCTCAAATTTATGTTTGTTCTCACTAATTCAGTTGAGTTAGAAGAATCCATTCAGCTTATAAATGAAAGTATTTGCCCAGCTTACGGGCTCTTCTCTCTGCTCTCTGTAGAAGCGCTGTCTATCCTCATGTGTCTTTTCTCTCCCAAGAACTTCAGTTGTCTACAGTCTTCTGTCTAATGACCTCATGACACCATCAATGTGTACTTTCACTGTTTCTTTGAAACTTTAATTTCATGTGAGCTTTTAAGCCATTACTGCGGATACTCCAAACAGCCATCACTGCCCTCCACTCTCCTGATGAGCACTTCTCAGATGAGCTATGTATGTTTCTTTTTAATCTCATCATGCCTTTTTAATGCATTCCCATCCTGCTTTTCCCTGTGTCTGTGTGTTGACTCGATAGGTTCCATGATGGTTAGTTTTGGATGCCAAGTTGTTTGGGTTGCAGTGCCCAGCCATGCTGCCAAATGGTCTGCCGGACATTTCTCTGCCTGCTGTTCTAGATGAGGTTAAGGTTTGAATTGGTGGATTGGGTAAAGCAGATTGCTTCCGGCATCGTTTGTGGGTCTCCTTCAGTCAATTAGAGGTCTGGATGGAGCCAAAACCTGACCTTCTATGAGCAAAGGCCTCTTTCCAGGTCTCCAGCCTGCTAGCCTTGTCCGTGCCACAGCTTGGGTTTGCCAGTCAGTATTATGCTTTGGCTCCATTCCTCAATAACAAGTCCTTCCCCAAATATTTACACATGAAACTGTTTCTGTGTGTGTGGTGGGCCTTGGCCAATGAAGTTTCTTCCAGCAGCTGTGTCTTACGGCTTGGCCTGAGTCCTTTCCTCCTTTGCATCCCCTTATGTGGTTCCCACTCTTTGATGATTCACTGGCACTCTTGTGTATTTGGCGGACAACTGAGAAGGTGGCATCTTGTAAGAGATGAAGACAAAGGGCAGAGTTCCATCTGTCTTGAAGGGATATACAGAAAGCCCCACTGAGGGGTCCCCACATCTCACCCTCCCGTGTCCTCCCTCCTTCTGTCTGGGGCCCAGCCCAGTCAGTCAGCTCAAAGGCAATGGTGCTTGCTCAGGTCCAGGTGATGCCAGCCAAGTCTTTTGCATCATTTGTGTATAACCTTGGACAACTGTGCAGCAAACCCTGTTTTCCCCATGTATTGTTTCAGTCCCAAGCTAGCAGCGGAGTACCCTGCCTCCATTTTGCAAATTTGGGGGGCAGTTGTCAGAAGCTGTGTTCAACGTTTAGCACCCTAGAGACACCATTTTCACCTTCCCCCTCAATTCCTGGTTATAATCAATTGTTTCCTACATATATCTTTAATCTATAATACAAATGTGTTCTGAGTGTCCAAGACAATTTCCTCAACATTATTCAAAAGACTCACAATTGTGATAATTGGGAAAGAACTCTTTAAGAAAAGTTAGGGCATTTGTCTCTACTGTATACCTTTGTTTCAGCTGATAATAGATTTCCTCATATTTATTAACAGGTGCCAAGAAAAAAACAACAAAAATAGTGTGGCCAATGCCTGATGTAAAGGGAAGGGACTAACACGTGAGGTTTGATCACACCCTGCAGCCATCATTCATTTGTATCGAGTTAGCAGAGTTATCAGAGAAGCGTATTTGCACATACACACCGTGAGTTAAGACTGGGCACTGTGGGATAAGAAACAGCCAGGGACTCAGGATTCTCATCCAGACCCTTCAGAACTGTGGGTGTGCATTTCTGAGGGGACCCAAACATTCTTCCTTAAAACACTTCAACTCATTCCTCCTTTTGTTTTGTTTTGTATTCTTTTTTCTTCTTCTTCTTTATCGTGGCTTTAAGTCATTTGTGAAATGCCACTGAAGATGGCAATTTTTATCTTAATTGAAAAACTGACCTGAATAAAATTGAAGAAGCTGCTAAAAAAGGCACTAAAAGTTTAACGCAATGTAGTTTGACTTCCTGGAGGCATCTGGACATGTTAGTAAGTAGACAGTCTGTATTTTTACAGACAAAGTTGTGTTTAACCTATGAGCTTTCAAAGTCTTCACGTGTAGACGAAACATGAAGATACAGGCCGCCATGGTGCTGAACTCACGAGCAAGTGGCTTAGGATCATAGCCAGGTGGGAAGTGGTCCAGAAACACATTACACCCGAGAGCTAGAGAGAAGAACGAGACAGGAAGACAGCATCTCACTGGAGAGAAGCTTTGTGGTCACATCCAGCTCTTCTGAGGAACACCTCGGCCTGAAGGAAGCAACGCTGGTACCTGAAACTGAGTTACTAGAGAAACTAAAGGGAAGGGACCCTGGAAACCACAGCCCAGTCATCCGGATGGTGCAAATGACCATGCTTATGTCTAAAGAACATTTCCTTCTTGGGCTACCTGAAGGGACATTAGGGGGACTGTGGGTGTGTCGCGCAAAGCCGGCCAGCTCACCCGAGAAGCCTTTCTAGGATCTGACCATATTCCCAGTACCAACTAAAGATAGAAAAAGTTGTCAGGACTGAGTGGGATTATGAAAAGTACACGCTGAGGGACGTTACAGTGTCAGGAAAGCCCCTGTGAGTAACCATGCCGTGAGGGAAGGTGGGTGGCACGGCAAACAGCCTCTATCACAGGGTGGGTTTGCCTGAATGCACTTCAAGATAGGATGCAGAAGAAGAGGAATCTTGAAAACCTTTCCACATATGTTTTGAAAGCTCTCAATGGTTGTGAGAAATAAGAATTAATACGTAACCACACATTTCAAATGTCTCCAGTATGGCTATGGCAGAATGTAGCTGGCTTGTCTTTTCACAGCCTGTTCAGCTATCCAGTCTTCCGACATCATATTTTTCTCATCCTGGCATTTATTATGTCCCGTGATGGTGGGAGGTTATGAAAATTGAAAATGACATAGAGCAAGACCTCACTAGATTAAAACACTCACACTCAGTCAGGCTGCGAGTCTCAAGAGAAAGGCAGTTAATGAAAGCTGTTCCCCTCTCTCTTCTCCATAATGGTAAAGAAATAGTGGGCAGCCTCCCGAAGCTGAAGTCACTGATAATTAAAGTACAACCCTAGTTTTCTGTTTGCTTTGTTTTGTTTTTAGGACTACTGTGTTTTGTGTGTGTGTGTGTGTGTGTGTGTGTGTGTGTGTGTGTGTGTGTGTTTGCCTATGTGTATGTGTCTGTACCACATGCCAGGTGGCCCAGGGAGGGCGTCAGACCCCCTGGAACAGGTGTGAGCTGCCATGTGGCTGCTAGGAATAGAGCCCAAGGCCTTTGCAAGAGCAGACAGCACTCTTATCGCCTGAGCCAGCTCCTCAGTTCCTATACACCCCATTTCTTAATTATATTTATACATGTACTGACCTTTCTCACTATCACAGACATAAAAAACCATTTAATATTTTCTTTATTTTCTGACTGGTCTCGTGGATGGAAAGAGGACACCATGAAAACCAAGAGGTAAAATCTGTGTTATGTGTGGTTATAAATCAGCCCCTGAGTGACCATCTCACTTTCTCTTGACTGAGGTGAAGATCCTGGCAGTCTAGTGAGCCAGGGAGGTATGTCTAACCACACAATGTAGAAATACTATAAAAACAAGGTGTTATCCAAGGCGGGGTCAATCTCTGTCCAACTAAAGCTGGGTTTTCAGTAAAGATCAATCCTGGCCATTATTTTTCCTAAAAGACAAAACACACTAGAAAAAAGTTTAAGCAATTCTACCCATGAAGTACTATTTTTCACCTTCATTATAGGAATTAAAATATGTATCTTAAGGCTTTATGCTTATTCAATGACTTGGAGATTTTGTTTGCACTCTTAAATCTTAAGTGTTGCCATTCTTAAAAAGTAACTTTTTCATTTTTTCAAGATAAAGGAATCTATGTTGTTTTTTCTATAATGCTGTGGTATGTCATCTTGTTTCACTTCCCTTTGTTTCCTGCAGCCGACTCCTCTCAACCTTACTAACGCTTTAGTGCAGCTCCTCATGTTGTGATAGCTCCCATCCATAAAAATACTTCTGTTGTCTTGTTCATAACTATAACTGTGCTACTGCTATGAATCATAATATAAATATCTCTGTTTTCTAGTGGTCTTAGGCAATCCCTGTGAATCTGTTGTTCAACTCCCAAGGGGGTCGCGGCCCACTGATCTACATTCACAGTAAACTATACTTCTGATTTGAACTTGGCTACGGACTATATAGATATGGCTTCCTAAGGAACCACATCAGCAATGGCGACTTTTGTCATGAGCTATATCAAAGCTCTTCTGAAGAAAAAGTTCTGAAAGTGCTGATGGTGGAATTTAACTGTATTTAACTAACACTTCCTTCTAAATCAGAGGTCTGTATTTTAGATATGGAAAGAAAGGCCAGATGTGGCTCACGTCTGTAATCCCTGCACCCAGGAAGGAATGGCTGGAAATGAGGAATTCCCCGATGTCCTCTACTGTATCGTGAGTTCAAAGCCAGCTTGGGTGATATGAGACCCAGTCTCAACAAGACAAAAACAAAACAGGTAGAAACAAAAACAGTTTTGTGGGGCCTCTTCTCTGCTCGTGTCGTGACTAGGATGGCCCACTCACATCTGAAGTCGGGGCCGATGAGGAATGTCTCCAGGCCCTCTTCCTAATCCGTCTGCGGATTTGTCTTAACGTGATGAGAAGAACTTTGGACGCCATGTTTGTTCTCACAGCACAACAAAGAGCGGGCGCGATTGCTTTCTGCCCTCGCCCCGGCCTCACATTTCATCTCTATGCGTCATTTACACTTTGTTTGGTGATTCCACAAATTCAGCACATCTTGCCAAATTAACAAAAAGCAAGTTCGAGGGAGGAGGGGGGAAGAAATGAATATTCTGTGGTATCTAGGCGTGTTTGTTTCTGCCCATGGGCAGCATTTAAAACCTAAGTCAACTTGGAAGAAAGAGTCGGATTTGAGGTAGGTTCTGGAAATTTGGCAGGTCTGCTCACTGGGGAGTGTTCACTCCGCTATTTTTGAGGCAGCACTATGAGAGACCCCAGCTCTATGGTCTCAGTTTGGAGCATCAAGCTGTAAGCTTTGCAGCATGCACTTTGCAGTAGTGGGAAACAGCCCACGCACAGTGCAGCTGCGCACAAGAGTAATATAAATTCTATTTATTCAAAAATAAATCAGTTTTCTTTATCACCAAGTAATTTTATTGTCAATTAGATAACCCAAGGGATTAAAAGTTTTTAGTGTATGTGTGGGGGTGGGTCGCACACGTGTATTCCATTAATTCAAATTTGTGTTGAACAACTGCGGGAATGGCGTGGCCCTTCTTTGTGATGTGGCACAGAGGGAGCAGCAGATGCCACTGCGTGTGTAGAGTGTGAGAGATTGTCCAGGACATGCCTGGGTCACATGAAAAGAGTTCAGTTTCTAATACAAACAAGGTTCAAACTGGCTAAGGGACCTGGCATTTGAGGAACATTGACTAGAACAGCTAAGGACAGCACTGTGCGTAGAGCAGATGAGGGTGCGTAGAGCCAAGCTCTGTCTAAGCGGTGTTTTAAGCCAGCCGGATCCACCTGCATCCGTGTTGAGCCTGGATGCAACATTGTGTGATGGACAGATAACACCAAAGGGCACCTGGATATGTCCATTTGTGGAGGAACAACCAAATACTGCCTGCTGGGTAACTGGAAAACCCCAGAAATGTCCTTAGGGTCTGTCTGTCTGGTCTTAGAGTCCAGGGGTGAGGGCAGCAGGCTGCAGGTCCCAGGATCCCATCCCCACTTCTTAGATGTCAGAGTCACTCTCCCCCCAGAGAAGGGGGCCCCTGTCCTTGCATAACAGGGAGGATAAGATGGGGCTGAAGGGTGGACTCCGCCCCTCTCACAACGCTTCGCTTCATCGTAGTTGCCAATCCCATTCCGAGTGCAGCCTCTTTATTCCTCTGCTTGACTGGGCTAAGCCCCCACTTCTTTTTCTTTCTTTTTTTTTTAAATTAAGTTATTCATTTACTTTACATCCCAATCACAGCTTCCCCTCCTTCCTCCCTCTCCCATCCCTCCCTTCTTCTCATGGTTACCAAGTTTCAGTAAGATCAGGCTGTGGGCAGCTGACCAGGCAGCCCAGTCAGGGGGAAGGGATCCGAAGGCAGGCCTTGGAGCCACACACAGCCCCTGCCCCCGCCTCCCACATGAAGACCCAGCTGCACACCTGTTACGTGTGTGCAGAGGGCCTAGCTTAAGTTGTTGCCTAGGGGATTGTTTGCACTGTATTCAAGGTAACAACAGCCAAGGAGACCCTGGTGCCGTCTGTGTCTGACGGGTGCTCTTTGACGGTCCCTCTTGTCACAGAATGTGTCCACCTCAGCAGCTTTACATACTTCTAGCTCCAGTGTTTCATATTATCCCATCCTTTGTTATTTTCCGTTGTTTTAGTTTCCCACTTTACCCACCTCTGCTCCTCTCATCCATGGCCCCATCCTTTCTGCTCTTCACCCTTGCTCATTTGACTGGTGTTTGTGCTGTCAGACAATGAAAGGAAAACTAAAAGGCTATAGGAACTGACAAAAGCTAAGAGTCCAACAGACACCACTAAAAATCTATTAGAATTAAAAATGAGGGACTGGAGAGATGGCTCAGAGGTTAAGGGCACGGACTGCTTGCTCCTCCAGAAGCCCTGAGATCAATTCCCAGCAACCACATGGTAGCTCACAACCATCTGTAATGAGATCTGATGCCCTCTTCCGGCCTATAGGTGTACATGCAGGCAGAGCACTGTATACATGATAATAAATAAATAATAAAATAAATAATAAATCTTTTAAAAAAATAAAAATGAATACAGTAGAACACAGGATATAAAGTTAATATTTAAAATAACCAATTTCTATATGTTATCAGTAAGAATGAATTAAGCATTTTAATCTGCTTTCTGTGGAAGTATCAAATGTGAGAGATAAATCTAACTATGTATTTGTACATATATTCAACTACATACATATAGCTATAACTATACACACATACACATATAACTGCAAACAAGAGCTGAGTATACAGAGAAGTCTAAACCACATGAGGTCACTAGATACACAGTGTTTTTAGGACACAGTCTCAGTTTGCAGGTGTCAGTACAACAAAACACTTGAAGCTGAGTGGTTTATAAAGAACAGGCGTTCTTTTCTCAAAGTTACAAGGCCCAAGCAGCACAAATTCAAGGCCCTAGTAGGTCTGTTGTCTGGGGGGGAGTCCTTCCACAAGAAGGCATTTATAGGTGTGTTTATGTGGCAGAGGGCGGAAGGTCAAAAGGGACAATGCATGGTGGAGGCTCGATGACCAAGCCACGAACCACTCCCCCAAAAGCACACTTAAAACATCACTTACTTATGAATCAACTCAACGGCAGCCCAAAACACAGCAATAGCTGAAGAATTGCATATACATCAAGAGGGTTTATTTTAGTTTGTGTCTCATCCGATTCAATAAGCCTGGTGCTATCACTGTCATGCATATTAAACTCTCTCTATATATGTATAAATTTAATTATATAACGATTAAGTTAGTATTCCCTATGTCAGGCACACTGAAGGGGCAGGCTGTCTTACCTAAGTCCAGACTCTGCAGCATCAGGGCCGGGTAGGGTCTGGGACTCAGCACCAGGTGGTTTTCTTGCCTCTAACTACTCTTTGTGAGCTAAGGGAATCATACATCTCTGTGTGAATCAAAGCGGACCATGTTGGTGGCATGAAGTAATTAAGAATCCATTGAAACTAAGCAGATTCTATAATATTGAAAGGGTCTGGAATCCTGGCAGGTTGGAGATGTTCCCCAGGGTCCCACCCAGCTCAGATCTCCCAAGGAGTAGAGGCTGAGGCAAACACAGGCTCATCTAGGTAGACTCAGGGGAGCTTCCGGTCTTTATAGATTTCTGTCACCCTTGTTGATGTCAACTGGATCTGAAATTTTCATGACTCCATTCATGAAAAGAACATTGTAAAATGTTGTGCCCAACACTCTCATTTTAAGACATAATGGGTGTGAGATTTATTATTATCCCTGAATTTTCCAAGCTATATGCTTTGCTTAGTGAGAACCAAGTCAGGAATGGCATGCTGCCTGCCTCAACTGGCTGGTGCTTGCAGTCTAACCCTTCCTGTGACTCTGTGGCACAAGAAAGGCTCTCGTCCCAGTCTCAGTCTCCTTCTAAATCAGCTCACAAAAAATGCTACAGAAGAAAAGGTTTTCCTTATATCCATCAATGTAGGAAAAAACTTTGGGGTCAAGGCAGGTGCCATTTCTATTTTCCTTGATCTGATTGTAAAACTAGGCTTCTCACTGTCACACGGTAAAGAACAGGGGTGTAAACGTGTCTGCATCTTTCTTCATGATGCTTGTCACTCAGTTTCCTGTCTGTAGAGTATTAGTCAGGCAGTGACTCTTTGGGAGGCTAGTCACATGTGCATCGTGTCCTTTTCTTATTTTCTAGGCTTTACTACGTTGTGAGTTAAATATGATTTAAGATGAATCCTTTTTTGTTTGTTCTTTAATTCAGTGAACATGGATACCTTCATCATTTCTGTTTTCTCTGTAACTTTTGGTGTCCCTTTTTACTGTGAGTGTGAACACCATCAGGATGGGAGGAATGTGTCCATAGCACATTTGTTCTTAATGATTCATTACTCTGATTTCCCCCATCAACTAAGGAACAAAAACGGAATTAATGTAAAATATATCTTCTTAGGCTTGTTCAGGGAACGTTTCCCTGGAACAGAATTAGATTGCACTATTGCAGCAAATGAGCGAGTCGGGTGTGTGCTGCTATAGGAGAAGACATTCTGAGCGTTAGCCTCACTGCCTGTTCCTGTGCACTTTCTGAAACCCGTCACTGATGAGTTTGTGTTTCTGATTGTCTTATTCATGGCTCCTAAAACAAAGTCCCACAAAAATGTAAACATCCATCTTCATTATTATTGGTCTTTAGATAATAACTATGACGTCATTGTGCTATCATGAGACAGTGCTAGCATGAGAGCAGAGTTCTGCCTGTTCCTTAAAGGATCCCCACGCTCCGGACTGGACACGCCCCTCTCAGTGGCATTGGGTGTTAGTCAATGCTGCGATCAGGAGCCTCTAAAGACAACCAGGGAGAAAGAGTATATGTGACCCTTAAGCAGCACCACTTCCTCTAAGACATTTTTAATGAAACCCTTAGTGGGAGGTGGCCTCTGTTAAAATATGGAATGAAGAAGCTGCTGGTTAAATCATAGAATCTACCAGGTTCCCCAGGTCGTTTGCCAGCTAATAGAAGGTGTCATAGTTATGAGTTTCTTTTCTTTTCTTTCCCACGTACATGAAAGGAAGAAAGCTCTCCCCCAGAAGCTTCTCCTCTGCAAAGGAAACAAACAGGTGCTCAGTTCAATCAGGACATGTGTTACAAAAATTGTACACTTCATGGAAGGCATATATTCCTATTGCTATTTTATATCTGTGTATGTACATATGTAAGTGTGTATGCATGTACACATGTGCATGACTGTATATGCATGTGTAGGTTTAGTGTATGAGTGTGCATATAGGAGTGTACATGTATCAGTTGCGTGTATAGGTGCTCAGGTGTAGGTGTGCAGGTGTGTGTGTGTGCAGGTGCATGTGTACATGTGATGTACAGAAGTCCAGAGGCTAACCTTGAGTATCTCTTAGTGGATACCTCCCTTTGAAGCTCATTCCCCCCTTTTTCCCATATGCACTGTCACAGAACCCCTGCCCTCACTGGTTACATTGGCTGGCTGCTGAAGTGTGAGCATCTGCCTGCCTCTGGCTTTCTGCTGGTGAGGTGGGCGATGTCCACCTTCATCCTTGTTGTTGTTTGTGAGTGTAGGCATCTGAACCCTGGTCCTCAGGCTTGCACGGTAGGCACGTCACCCACTGAGCTCTTCCCTCAGCCTCAGCGTTTTGAAAACAACATCCCCTCTATCTTTAGTAAAAGAACTTGATGCAACACACTTTCTCCCCGTCAGTGCAGCTGTACGGGTGGAGTCTGAGCATTCCGATAAAAGGAGACTTCTTCTAAACTCTAATCCAAAAGAGGAGTCCTCCTAGGACTCTTCAGAGCCATGTAATGTTACATAAATCTTATTTCATGTTCCCCCAAAGTCATGTTTTTATGAATGAGACATGTAAATGGCTTTTCAGAAACTCAAGCGCTTCCATCGAACCTGTATCCCAAATGGGTTCTGACTATTTTTATCTTCATGTTAAAGTACATATTGCCCATCACTTGAGGATGCCAGCATTTTCAGGAACATCTTTACAAGCTCCTTTTTAGCCCCCTCCACGGTCCTACGGCACCTGATCTCCACTGGTGGAGCTCTGTCTCTCTCAAAACTAGTAATCACAGGAAGAAAATTTTAATTTTCTATAGACATCATCTCCTTTAACACATACTGTGTTTCTGAAACTTATTTATTCCTTAATTAATTAGCTAATTCACTCATTTGAAACTTGCAGGTCTATGTGTGATGTTTACATCACAGAAAGAAGGCAGTTAAGCTCAGTAACAAGAAGTCACAATCATGATAAACACAGACATCATTCCGTACGGCAATCGATCCCTTAAGGTTAATGACTGATTTGAAGTCTGTCCTTAGGTGAAGGTTAACTGTGTTTTCTTGTGTTAAGGTTTCCATGTGATTTAATGTTGGTATTGTTTCACAGCTCTGTGCTCTCAGCATATTTTTTGGTGGCTCAATAGCCAAAGCTGAAATTCCTTTTAAAAGGGAAAGCACCTTGAATATATGTTATATATCCTGTGGACCTTTGGCTTATTTTTGAAACAGTTTGCTCTCTCAAATTACAGAATGTTTTAGTAAATGGTACAGTATGATTTGCATGCTGCTTTTGTTCTATAGTTGTTGAGATGTTAAGAATGGGGGGATACTTGGACTTTGTAACCCATGAGGTGTAATTCAAGCAGAAAACCTAACCCAAATGAACAGATGCCACGCCCTGCCCAGGCATGTAAACAGACTTGCTTCCATCCTGTCTTCTTTAAGAAGCCTCTAAACTCAACTGGATCAGACCCAGCATTACAAAGACCTACTAAGATTTTGTATGTATCCAGTTATTAAATTTGCTGTAGAACTAGTAAAGCTTGTTCAATGTCACTGCAGTGGGTTGAATGTCTTACACTCTTATCCTGTCATTTGTTCTGCCTGCCGAAGCTGCTTTTCTGTCTAGAACTGGAGAACTGTGGGACTTGGGACCAGGACCGCAGCTGTCTTCAGGCACCTCTCGCTCACAGTAGGATGAGGATGACATCTTTATGTTAAGCCAGTAGTAGGCTTGGGAAAGGAATCTGTTACAGCATTTCTTTTTCACTGGAGTTTGTGAGGCTCAATGGCTTACCCTTTTCTTTGAGAGATAAACAAGTGAAACTAGCCACGGGCAGGCACCCTACTGCTCAGGTTTATTATTATTTTTTAGTTCAAATGGTAGCTTGAGAAGCCACAGACTACTGCAGCTTCAGGCTCCCTCCCTTCCCTGCGTCAGGATAATGAAGTTAGCATCTATGTTTCAGGGAAATGGATGATGACACTTGCTATTGATCCCTGGACAGGCTGAAAACAATATTGCAATAATCCATAGCAGTCAGCTTGACCTTTCCCTGATTTGGCCTTTACCTTGAGTGGAGCACAGCAGGAGCCTAAAGTAAAGGTGCCCATATGAGGCAAAGATAGCGCATCGCCTGGACTTTATTATTATTTATCACTGAAGTGCAGTGATCTATCAAGGCGTTAATCTAGTTACAGACCTGGAAAGCAAGGAAGGCAGGCCACAGGGAAGCTTCTGTCTGCTTAGTGATGTGCTTTGAAAAATTTCAAGGTCTTTAGATAGAAATGGACCTTAACAGTAAAAGAGGAGCCTTCAAGTGCCATCAACAAGCACATGTCTCCCCTCAAAAAGATATTTGGGGTCTGTCTACTTCAGCTCAACTTCTGCTATCTGCATACTGCACTTTTATTACATGTCATGCTTTATAATCAAAGAATGTTATATCTGGAAGGACACTAGCACCGTGAGGTTGATTGCAGCAACATCTGTTCTTTCTATTAGATTATAGTTCCTGGTTATTAAATCTAATTCCTCCAGCCAACTCTCTGGTAATCTACTGTTCACATTTCAGAATGTTAGCAAGGGGGTTGTACAAACAAGAGGAGCAGAGCTGTAAACAGAATCAACACGTGCAATGTGAAAATCAGCACAGCTACATGAGGAGGAGAGGCCCAGGAGAGTGGGTGGGGCGGGCACAGAAAACAGAACACAGTGTTCTGTCTGCAGAGGCCACAGTCAGTTTTTAGCTCAGGGTCAGGATCAGCCTGTTGGGTGCCTTCTGCGCTGGCATCTAATCCACACACCTGTGTGATGATGCTCACTTGCTAAAGTTGAAGGGGGCTGAGGAGTGGACGTAACAGACTCACACAGAAGCAACACTGAAGGGACTGTTGCCAGCAGGGCAGCGTCAGTGCCTGGCCCTGTCAGGCAGTCATGCACTCTGTGGTTTGGGGTCTCATTTAAAATTTTTCTACACCATTTGTAAAGTGGATAGTAATAACATTTGCTGGAGAAGGAAATATTGGTGAAAACACTGCTATGAAAGATTTCTTGACAGTGTACATTGAGAATTGTTTATAAGACCATATAAGATTCATGGAAGAAAAGAAAGCCTTAAAATTTTTATAACATGTCACTCTTAACAGTATTGTTACGAATATGAGAAGAGTTGATAGCAGTAGTTGCTGAGCATTTTTGCCTAATAGCTTGTAGTGAGACACAAACTATAATCTGTATGACAAACACTGTGACACAGCTAAGACGAGGAAACAATCTAAATTGATAATTCACCAAAATCCCAAGAATATTGACAGCGATGCCCTAAAACTTATTCAGTGTCACCAGGTTCGACAGAAAGGCAATTGGACATTATAGTAATGTCCTGCCTTACGTTGACTGGGATGGCTGTGCTGGAAGAGACCGACACCATGCTGGCCAGCATAAAGGGGATCTGCAGCTCTCCTCTGGATTCCAGATGGGATGCACCGTGCTGCAGTTACCTTGGAAAGCAGAGTGCTGATGTCTTAAAGTTAGACCTGGGGCTGGAGAGGTGGCTTCAGGGCTCAGAGGGCTTGCTGCTTTCGCAGAGGGCCAGAGTTCAGTTCCCAGGACCCACACAGGGTTGCTTATAACCACCAATGACTCCAAGAGATCCAGTGTCCTTCAGTGGCCCTCATAGGTGGCTATCTTTTAGTGTACATGCATGCGCGCACACACATAAACATGCTGTATGTAAGTTATCACAAAATGTTATATGTAAGTCGCCCTAAACAATTTTTGCTTCTTGAATGTTGGAAAAATGAAAAGTGCTTACATAAAGCCTGGTGGAAATGTTCTTGACTGACACATGGAGCACAAGGCTGAGGTGTGTTTTAGTGGGATCTGATTGTTCTAGAACTGACTGGTGCAGCTATATGTAGGACTGTGTAGTGTTACTGAAACTCTTCCCTCTAACAAGGCAGACAAGATTACGTGACTATTTCCCCTCAATGAAGCTCTTTAAGTACTCACCATGACAAACAGCAGGACATAGTGAAAAATCAGCTTTTCTCATCCAGAAATGTCTATTACAGTCCTTAAAGTGGGCATTTTAAAAGTCTGACTCATAATTCCCAAAATACTGTTTATAAAGTTTAAAGAATTGTTATATGCCTATTACAAAAATTTCATGGCTGATATCAGCAATTATTACTAATTGAATACCATTTTTATTTGTATGACTAGGCCAGTGGTTTCGTGCCATCTTCGAAATTTCCTATGTGGTAACTGACTGCCTCCAGTCTCCCCCACAGTAGGCTGTCTCTTTTGTGAGCCTGTAGTTTCCCAGAGAATGTTCTATTTCACTCAGCTTTTCAAGCACCTTTGAAGCTAATTTGTCGACACATTCAATATCTTCCTGTAAATGTCCTCTGTGCTCTGGCCTGTTCTCTGGCAGAGCATTTGAAGTACACGCCCCCCATTTGATCATGGCAGCTACTCCCTGCTCCATTGATGCTGAGCTGTAACCAGAAATGCATAAGTCACATTGACTTTGCTGTTAGGCAGAGCATCAAGTGTTCAGTTAATTCACCTTTTCCTCTAACCATTATCCTTTCTCTCTTTTTTGGACAATTTCTACACATTTTTCACTGTCAGAATTCAATATCTAATACATAGAGGTTTGGGGACCACACGTTTTAATTAAGACCTTTACTTAAGATTATGAAACCATCTAGTGATCACCATTACTGATTTTTAAAAATATTTTGGCATATCCGCTTTGAATTAAGATTTCATCTGAAACTTAGTGAATTTTCTTTCTTTCTTTCTTTCTTTCTTTCTTTCTTTCTTTCTTTCTTTCTATTTTAATTCACAGGCATTTTCACACTTTCCATCAAATTTGTATTATAAAAGCAATGTTTATAATTAACACAATTAGTTCTTTGTTCTTTAGTATATGACTAAGTTTTGAAATGTTGATTGCGGGCTTGAGTGGTCCACTTTCCTGTACTCTGTTGTAGATGTGTAAGGAACTGTGTACCTGAAACCTGGGGCTTGGAGGTGGCTAGCAAAGGCTTCTTAGCTGCTGCTTCTGGCTTTCTGTTTTGTTTTAGCTTGATAGTGTGTTTGAGCTGTGATGTAGGAGGTTTAGTTTCATTGGTCATGTGCTTGAGCCATCACTGTGTGTCTGTCATGGTTCAACAGGACACTGCCTGTATTTTATTAGTGTGTAACACAATTTAGCAGGGTGTCTAGACTTGCTTCATTTTCTTCTTTATGTTTTCTCATTATTTGTTCACCCAGCTCTGTAGGAAGACTCCCATTTAGGCCACACGGGAGTCTTCTTGCACCCTAAGGCTCCATGTTACTTGCTAAGGGTTTGCTAACGGTGCCTAGTCAGCCCGACATGAGTGTTCATCCTCTTCCACTTGTCCCTTCTAACTGCAAAGATGGTGGACTGGCAGCTCTGTGGCAATTCCTCTTTCGGAAGCGAGGTGTTTTTCTACCCCACTGGCCTGTCCATCTTGAGGAATGGGCTTCCTGATGAGCTTTGTGGTCTGTGCATACATTTATCTGTCTGTCTGCTTGGCCACAAGACAAGTGGAGAAATGTGTTGGACACTGGCTTTGCTTCCCAGATATAGCATGGCGTTATGGTATCAGCTTGTACTTGCAATACAACTAGATTAAACAGTAACCTCTCTCTCTCTCTCTCTCTCTCTCTCTCTCTCTCTCTCTCTCTCTCTCATTTTCTCTTGGCCTTAAAATGAAAGAACTGGAGGGAGAATTTTGTAAAATTTCTTATTCTTTTCCTCTTATTACAGGGTGCTTTCAATGAAAATTGTGTGAAATTTTTGCAGGTTTAGATCCTGAAATTGTAACTCATAATATTCTCTCCAAAATTTCATCTTTTGTATTTAATATGGTCCATGTGAGGTTTTACTTTTTCTAATGTGTGACCTTAATTGTTCCATAGTAGGCTTTTTTTTTCAAGTTGTGTGTGAGTGTTGGGTAGCACAGGCACAATTGTTGCTCTCGTCTCTGTCACAATCAGGCACGTCACAGAGGTAGAGATTTAGCTACTTCTAAGTTCTCTAGAGGGCTTCATTGCTATATACGAGCTACAGTAGTTTTTGTGTTTCATGCCCCCCAACCCCCATACATCTGCACACTCTTAATTTAGCTGTGTAATCAACCATTTGCCCCTTTAATCCTTTTCTAAATTTACTTCAGATATTCTAGGTCCTTTTATTCCCCATGTTAGTTCTGGAGTATTTGTGCCTATACCTACAAAAGTCTCAGAGTTCAAGATTAACTTTATTAAGCCTGAATATCAGTTTTAGTAGAACCGGAAGCTCTTTGTGGCTAACCCCTGATCATGGCGTGTCTTTTCAGGTGGCTAGTCCCTGATCATGGCGTGTCTTTTCAGGTGTCTGGATTCCATTTTTACTAGTGTGGTGCACTCTCCTTGTATGTTTTCCATATGCTTTTCAAAGGTCTGCTCCTTAGTATAAGATTTTGAGTCACACTAAACAGCATCTTATTTTTAATTTCTGAGTGAATATATCTATTGAAAGTAGACAGAAATACAGATTATTTTATATGCTGTATTAATCCTAAAATGTTGCAAAATTTCCTTTCTAGACATATGACTTTTTTTTTTATAGTCCTTGGAACCTTCTAAACAGATCATCTGTAAATAATCTTTGTAGTTTGTATGATTTTCATCTCATTCCCTCAGTTTATATACCAACTATAGTTTCTAATTACCCTTTGCTGCATGATCAGAACACACACCTTCGACTTCTTCTCCATATTAGAAAGAAAACATTGACTGTCACACCAGTAGATATGATCTTGGCTGTCAGATTTTTGTATACAGTTTGTAAGTTGAAAGTTTTTTTCTTTATTTCTGTTTCAGAGTTTTCTGCTGTGAATCTGTTGCATTTTATATGATGATTTTCTGCATCAGTTATTATGTTCATTTAATTTTTCTTGTTTAGTCTTCTCTAAGGAGCCTGCTGATAGAATTTTAAATATCTTAGCAGCCTTGAATCCCTGGAAGAAACTTCACTTGTTTATACCTCATTATTCTTTGGGATATTGTAGAATTCTATTGTTGATATTTCACTAGTAATTTTTGTCTATATTTGTGGAATTTGTTCATTTGTGATTTTCCTCTTTGCACAATCTTTGAATTTTATCAGGATAACACTAACGTGTAGCATTCTTAGTGTCCCTCTTCTTATATGTGAAAAAGGTTGTGCACGACTGTGTTATCTGTGCTTTTGACATTTGGAAGGATATTCCCTTGAAATTACCCAGGGCTGGAAGAGTATTTTCTAGGGAAGATTAACAGAAATAATCTAGTCTCCTTAGTGGCCATGGGTGGGACTCTGTCTACAGTATGAGATAACGTACTCTCCTTAATGGCCAGGGGCAGGACTCTGTCTACCTCATGCTGATGTGTGTTAGAAGAATGTTTTCATCTAAATTGGGGGCTGTGTCATGGCCCCAAAGCTCCCCTCTTAGCCTTTGTTAGTTGTAGTTCTTGGGAAATAATAAGCCGTGTGTTTCACTTCTCAAAACAAGTTTGTTTGACCCTCTTCTCCTGTACCAGATGTGCCTGATCTCATGTGGGTGGGAGGTACACAGTCAGGAAATATGTCAGTATATATGCTTGGTCCTGATTGGACTGATGGGAAATGTGGTGAATTGTAGGTTTTGCTTTTTTAAGTCCCTGCAAAAAGTGATTCACAGCCGTTTTCTGGGAATGGCCAGGGGTGGATCTGGCCAGAGTTCAGGATATTCACTATACAGTGGCCAGAGTCCATACTTAATTAAAGCTTGCTTCAAATTTGGCTTGAAATTGTGGAACTGGCTACTTCTCAAGAATGACATGAACTTCCTATTTCATTTTCCCAGAAGCTTAATTTCCTGTTTTGAACCCATGATGATCTAATATCATTCCTTAGTAATTTTTGTGAGGTGCCTATGTAGTGGTTGAGGCATTCTTCTTGCTAATGGCTCAGGGTTGTTGTAGTAACAGAATCTGTTCGGTCTCAGGACTGTCCTTCAGTAGGATGTCCTTTAGTAGGATGTCCTTCAGTAGGATGTCCTTCAGTAGGACGTCCTTCCTACATTAATTAGGTGGATTAAAGTCGGCTGTCAGTATATTCAAAGGTAAATATTCATATGTAATCTATTTTTAAAATTTTGTGTTACATGCATATGTGTTCATGAGAGTAGGGGTGTGTGCATGTGTGTGTGTGTGTGTGTGTGTGTGTGTGTGTGTGTGTGCAGTGTCCAGAATAAGTCGTTGGGCATAGCCTATCAGTCTCTTCCTTGTTCCCTTGAGACAATGGCTCTCACTGAACATGGACTCACCATGTTTTAGATAGGCTGGCTGTTGGCCAGCAAACCCCTACAGTTCCTTCTCCTTTCTCTGTCCCATCAACCACTGGCATCACAGCTGTGTGGCTATACTTGGCTTTTAAGCTGGGTGCCAGGGATTTCATCTCAGGCCTTCATGCTTGCCCGGACGGTACTTTTCCTTACCAAACCATTTCCCAGCCCTGTGCTCAGTCTCAAACCCATATAGTCTTGGTAGATGAGATGACAAATGAAGTAATGAAAAACTTCATAAACCACGTGACGCAAAGCATGCTGCCTGCTTTAATATTAATTATTCATGCTGATTATACTTCGTGCTATTTCTTGGTAAACTTCTATTACATCTCTTCTTTCATAGTATATTACATGATTCCAGCCATGTCTGAGTGTGTGTATGTGTGTGCATATATATCCATGCATGGGTGTATATGTGTGTGTACATGCGTGAATGTAAATTTTCCCGCCTTTCAGGACTATAATTATTACCCTCAGAGCCAACACTACTACTTTTTGCAGATACAAAATTGTAAACTCAAAGCTGTCATTGTTTATTGTTAGTTTTGTCTTTTATAATAATGGCTAATGCTGTCAAGGTTCTGTTTTATTTTTAAACCACAGAACACACAAAAATAGATTCTGCATACAAGCAAAGGTAGAAATGAATGTATTTCACAGTAGGAAACGAGTAGCTTTTCTGAATTCTGACAATAAAACTGGCATTAGTTTACATAAAGGCAGGCAAAAAAAAATCAGAGGAGAAAGTATCTAGGAACAAATGTTACTTTGTTTTGTGTAGCTTTCAAATTCAATCTCTAACTCAAGGATAATTTCAACATAGTAGCAAAGTCAGAAGTGGGGGAGGGGAATGGTAGCCATGGGGTACACGGGCCAGGGGGATATTTTACTTTGCTGATCTCAAAATAGTGGAGATGGTTGAATCAAAAGAAAGGAGATCTAAAGTGGATGGGGCTACTGCTAGATATATTCAAGAACTATCCCAATTCTGATGGTGTGGGTCCCTCCTGCCCAAGACGGAGTGTCTCTGTGTAGCCTTGGCTGTCCTGGAACTCTCTCTGTAGACCAGGCTGGCCTTGAAACTCACAGAGATCAGCAGCCTCTGCCTCTCAAGTGCTGGGATTAAAGGCATGCACCACCATTGCCTGGCCTAATGACTTGTTTTATGTCAGCAAAAATACTGTGGGGAGATTGAGACAGAAGGGAATAAAGCTCTACAGTGATGTCAAAGCCACCAAAATGATTAGGAAAAGTTAAACCTAACAGGAAAAGACAAATTCCCCTCCCCCTCATCCCTACTATGGAGTCAGGATTTAAAAACCTCTCAGGGATGACATCATTTCCACTGTCTCAGAGCTGAGTCCTGTCCCGGATGTGGGCTAATAACAGAAGGCAGCATCCTCTCAGGTTCCTGCCCAGTCTCCTAGCTGGTCACGTGGTTCTGGTGTCAATCACTCGGCCATGGCTTCCCAGCCAGGGTATTGGCTTTGTTCTTTGATGACATCCCACACAGAGCACAGCAGGAGGGCCTCCCTAAACACACACTCCCCTTGAACTTGACATATGAAATACAGGCTGACATTTTTATTTTACTGATCAAATCAGGGGTAGATGGAGTTCGAGTCATATATTTTAGTTAGCATAGCTAATACTCACTTCATATAGGATTCAGATGCGTGACTGTGTGATGCCGAAACACACCTGTGTTGTTTCCCTGGCAGCACAGAACTTGCCACGTTCACAAGAGCCTTACGGAGCAAAGCCCTTTCTAACGCATCTTCACATGAGGACTTTATAATGCGTGAAGACCTTCAGATGTAGCACATAAGATGGAAATGCTAGCGAGTGGGTTCTACTTCTTGTTTTCACCGGTGGAGGAGGCGTATTTGTAAACAGCGCACTACGGTGCTGTCTGTCCTCCCAGCCACCGCACACCTCCTGTGGAAGCCTCAGGAGTTACATAGAAAAAGCAATCACGGTCCCCGCTCTGGCAAAGAGTGGCCTGTCACCGTGTCAACCAGCCGCTCTTTATATTTATCGCCATAGTTCTCCGGTTTGGCAGCCCTATAAATTTCTGTGGTTAAATTACAATCTTATTCTCTGACATGTCTACATTTTCTTTCCTCCACTCAAATGTCCAATATTCCTGCTTCTACTTCACTATTATATCCTAATCCCCCCCTCCCTACCTCTCTCCACCTCTGTCCTCTCTCCTCCCCTCCCCACCCCCCACCACACACAAATAAAAGCTACAGGAAATGTCTCAGCCCAACAAGGTGGCGTTTGAGCTGCTCCACAGTCATTGCTAAAATGGATGAGTGGCTCCTGGGCATTCAAATAACACTAGTTTTTGCTCAGTACACCCTCCCCTCTTGCCTTCCCTGGGACTCTGTTTTTGTAATTATCCTTTCTCCCTTTGGAGTCATTACTTTGTCCCTACATGAGATCACATTTAGCAAATAAGCATGACCTTTCGAGTGACACAAACATAAATGGGCGTGGGCCTTTTTCCTCTGCTGTGCCTGTGGCTTCCGGGGAGGGATCGCTCTCGTGTCTGGCTTCTCTTCTCTCACCTCTCTTCCCTTCACTTCAGCTTGTGAGCGCAGCTGGTCCACTAAGATCCTCATGTCAAGGACACCGACTACCTGCAACCTTCTCCATCCAGCGGCGAACTCAGTGACACTGCTCAGCGACTCTGTTCTCAAATATTTCGTGTTCATGGCTGCTTGCCTTCCACAGACCTGGATTTTCTTCCCTCTGCCCTTTCTCTGTTTGGACTCTTAGTGGCTAAGTCTCCAGTCTTAAAGCCCTTGTGTGTAAGAATTCACTGCCTAGTGACTGTGCGGTTCACATTTCTCACTCGGCGACTGGACCATATCTAAAATCCCACCTGTGCTGCTGTTTGTGACGTCCTTAGACACACCCTAGCAAACAAACTCAAATCCACCCCTCACTGCAGCGCTGTCCGCCTCATGCTGCTCCCGTCTCAGAATCTCCACGACACCACTAACAGCATGTCTAACTGTGAAGGTCCAAAACTCAGAAGTCACACTCACAAGCTGGGAGTCCTGTGTTATTGGCTCTTCACGGATGTTCCCAGAGTCAAATCCCTCGTGACTGTACTAGCGTGAACCACCCACATCTTGCCGCTCAGTTCCTGTTCCATACAGGATGCAGAGTCATACTCTCAAAACTCAATCCCCTGCCAAAAAATAGTACAAATGCTCTGTTAGCACATAAAACTCCACTGCTGTTCCCCTCACCACCTGCCCTTGTCCCTGCCCACCATTCTCATAGCTTCTCCGTGGACCCATGTCCCATGTAGGGCTTTCGCATGGCTAGTCCTGTTCCTTGAGTCTCCTCCTGCTCCTAAGGAAGCATTTTCATTCTCTCTAATTCAATTCTTCACTGCCCTGATCCACTGTAATCCTGGGAGTGGTGCTATGTGGCTTTAGTTAAGGCATCCCTGTAGATACCCTTGCTTTCCCTATCACACTGCCAGGTTTTACGTTTCTTAGCCTCTGCCTCTACCTGAACTTACTATACTGATGTGTTTATTCTATCTCCAGCCCCAGAGACGAGACTCTCCCGTTCATCGGATCAGTAGTCTTAGGATTGATAGTAAACTGCCTTTTCTCCCCTTTGCCTCAAGTGCCTTCTTGAAGTGATTTCACTGACTCATTCTTCCTGTAGGAGTCCTTCCTACTCTAGCTCTCTTGATTCCCTGGCTCCTAATTCAAAGGCTGGGGCATCTCGTGTGGACCACCGACTTGGAGAGTACACTGATGAAACTTTCAGGTTCTGTACTAGAAGGATGTTTGTCCAATAAATAGACCTGTTTAATCCCACAAACTTCAGCCATTCTTGTCCGACAGAACATGGCAAACCCACTGAAGCTACAGAGCAGGGAACCGAAAGTCTTCATTACAGCTCATTTAGAGATGGAGAAAGACAAAGAAATGCCAGTGTTCAGACTACTCCTGAACACTGAGAGCAGAGGCATTTTAAAAATGCATGAAATTTATTTTCAAGTGCTATAAACAAAAGTTAAAGGATAAAAAGCCACCAATGACTAAATAATTACTATAATATTTGTGAAAAGAGTAAAAGCCAATTTGGTAGAGTAGGAAAGGTAGGTACTATATGGTGATGTATTCAGAAGAAACAGTAAGTGTTGAGTACTTTATAACTTGACTGAAGAGAGGGAGGAGAAAGTTGATAATCAGGGAAGGAGGGAAAGCTAGAGAAAGCTTTGTTGTGTGCCAGTAGAGGAGGCAGCATTGTCTCTGTCTATTACTGTAAAGAATGTGATAAGGACCAGTATAAAAAATGAATATCCATAGTTGTGCAGCAATTCTAATTTGAAGCATATTCATCCTGGGGGCTACAAATGGAGGCTTAGGAAGTAAGCAACTCATAAGTCTCAGGAGGTTCCTGAAACTGAGAAGATTCACAAGACCCACCTTTCCTCAAGTTTGTATAAGCTAGAAAGGGCTGTTGTGAGGTGGAGAAGACTCTCATTGTCAAGATGCCTATAGAGAGCTCCAAGGTTTCAGCTTTCATGAGTCATCACACATGCTATCATGGGCTTTTTCTCAGGGCTCCTTCTTATGTTTGTGTCTAGTGTGAGGATCAAAAACAAATGCTGACATTTGAGAATGACTTTGGTTCTCCTTTTAATTATTTGTAATTCTTTGAAAAGGATGGTTTGAACTCTTTGATTCGATGACAAACATTACTCGTGCTGTGGGGCCCTGGGCTTTGGCTGTTGTTAAAAGAATTTCATTACTATTTTTTTGTATTTTTATTGATCAGTTCAGGCTCTCTATCTCCCTGCAGTTCAGTTTGGTTAGTTGTATATATCTGGAAATGTATCTATTTCTCCTAGGGTCTGAATCTTTTGAGTCTCCCCTATCTGTATTAGTTACTCTTCTTGTTAATGCCATAAAATGCCTGACAAGAAGTAAATTAAAGGCGATGGGTTTGTTTGGCTCATAGTTCAAGGGATTCAGTCCGTTCTGGAAGTATAGTGGCAGGGGAGAGGCAGCTGGCTGCATCATATCCACAGGCAGGATGCAGAAAAGAGTGAGTGCAGGTGCCCCACTCATTCTTAAAGTCCTTTATAGCGTTCTGTAACTCTCCTATCTCAAATCTTTTTTCATTATCACCAATGAATTTCAGTTATATCATTGATCATGTTAAATTGCTTAGGCTTTCTTGTATCTCATTGGGGTTTGTTATAATCACATTTTTATTTTTCCATTGGGCAATTGTTTATTTTAAAATATGTAAATTTAATTTGAAAAAATTTGATGCATGGGTCTGTGCTTTTGTGTATTGTCAGAAGTAATTCCTCAGAAGTAATTCCACACTCAACATTGCCTATGTCTTTATATGAATTTATGATACTGGGATGTAGCTTTTTAGAAGAGAGGATTTCTGTGGTGCTGGGCATGGTTTGGACAACAATGCATGTGGAATATTCACCATCTCCCACAAATGATTTACGGCAGCTCACATGGATGAGACGCAGGTATCAGGGCAGAGAGATATGATGTATATCCATTTCCAGGAAATGTACAAACTGGTCCACTATAGTGGGCTTGGGTGGGTGTGATACATGATGCTCAAAAGCAGGGCATAGTAGTTGTCAGAAGTTAGGGCCCAGTCTGTGAGACCAGTGGGGTGCCCGTCAGTGTTTAAGTGCTGAAGGTGAGCTGTTTGATCACTTCTGGGATAGACTGACAAGACTGCTCAGATGCTCTTCTGGGCCTCAGAATGTTCCACCCCAGAGAATACGCCATCTAGTTAGCTCCTTGAAACGGCAAGAGAGTATGCCTAAGTCCTGGTGGCCGCCTGGGGCCATCCTTCCGCAGCTGGCACATGGCTGATCTTGTGGCAACAGGTGGGTAGATAAAGCATGTGTGTTCTCCACTGGCCTCTGAAAAAGAGCTATGCGTGGCTGACTGCCTAGGTGCCTCCCTGAGACTTGGGGCTATGGCAGTGACTTCCTAGTGCAAAGGACCTGGAGGTCCAAGCTTCCAGGACAGCTGCTGCTTTGTATTTTTCTAAATATGTAAGTGTGTGTGCTTCGAGGTGACTCTTCCCAGCAGGAACCTGAGTTGAGGGCGGGGGTGGGTGGGGATGCACAGCACAAGTGGGCTCTTTCCCTGGGACAGTGCTACTCAGCACTAACCAACAAGTGCTTGAAATGACTTTAGAGGGTGTCAGGAATCTCCACCTACAGGTGTGTCAGGAGGTTAGCGTAAGTGATAAATGGGAGCCTCTCACCTAGTTCAGGATTACTCTTGACAGACCTAATGGTAGATGCTGGGTGCATGGATTCCTTCTCCATAAGGCTACTGTGTGTCTGTATTCCACAGAACCCTGTCCCATTCCAGACAGAGGTGTGTAGCCAAGAGTGTGTGTGGCCTTGTTGGAGGAAGTGTGTCACTGGTTGAACTTTGAGGCTTCAAAGTCCCTGTAAAGCCCAGTCTTTAGTGCTCTCTCTCTCTCTCTCTCTCTCTCTCTCTCTCTCTCTCTCTCTCTCTCTCTCTCTCTCTCCTTCCTATGCAGAGAAACAAGACTGACTGACTCCTCTGGTCAGACATCTGCTTTTCATCAGCTTGTGTATGTAACAATGGGAAAGTTAGGTGAACTTAGACACAGAAAATTGCTCAGGGACTCTGATAAAGCCACTGATGCTGTCATGGCACTTTCACTGTACTGTGTTTCCTCAGCATTGATAAGCCACCATCATACCAGGCAATGAAGAGATCTCTCTGATTGATGCCGTCAAGGCTATGAAGAGTACCTACTATGTGATCTCTCTGATTGATGCCATCAAGGCTATGAAGAGTACCTACTGTGTGATCTCTCTGATTGATGCCGTCAAGGCTATGAAGAGTACCTACTGTGTGATCTCTCTGATTGATGCCGTCAAGGCTATGAAGAGTACCTACTGTGTGATCTCTCTGATTGATGCCGTCAAGGCTATGAAGAGTACCTACTGTGTGATCTCTCTGATTGATGCCATCAAGGCTATGAAGAGTACCTACTGTGTGATCTCTCTGATTGATGCTGTCAAGGCCAAATCATTCATGGCTTCTCTGTACCCTACAGAGGGCTTGCAGTCATTTAATGGGGATTATTCAACTGAATTCTAAGTTGAAAGTGACTATTACATTCACAGAGGTGGCAGTGCATCCAGGAAGCAATCTTCTGAGGGAAAATGGCTCTAATCCTTCTGCCCTGTTACTGTCCCTTTTGGGTACTGACTAAAGGCACAACCCACAAACAAAATATATAAATACACATTCAGAAACTGTCCAAGAACACAGGGGTGGTTGGAGTCTCGCTAGCGAGGGAACTTGGGATCTTGTCCACATCATCTGAATCACTGTACCATGGGAGAGTTAAGTACATCAGAGGGAGTGGAGGAAATGCCACCACTGCCTAGGGCTTAGGGAGGAGGCCATGTTGTCTTCTGTTTTCTATTTTCATGTATTGGAGGAAAAAGAGGATCCTAGAGAGAAAAATGTTGACATCAGCTCATGTTTGCTTACCATAGATGGAGTCATTTAAGTGATATGCTTTGAACCAAAGTACTTGCAATGGCTTCTGGGATAACAGCTTTCAGGGTCTTAGGTTAATAAAGCTTTTTGAATGCAGGGTCATATGTGAAACCTAGATGTTTCATTTGCAAGAGAGTCAGAAAATGAGAGCAGAGCTGTGGCCACTGGCTGAAGGGTCACAAGGAGTTCGTGCACCAATAAGGCAGGGTCCGAGATGGCTAGTAAAAAAAGCATTCACCAGCCTGCTCCAGGGTCTCTGCAGCCTGTCTTTGCCTTTTATTTTTATAGGTTCTAAATTACATTGCAACTAGTTTATAAAGCAATGAGTTTCCCCATCCCATGGCCATGAACGCATCACTTTAATTTGATGTTATTTATTACACACACACACACACACACACACACACACGTACACGCACACGCACACATACACATGCAATGTTCTCATTTCTTCCCCTTCACCCTCAGGTTCCAGCTGCAAACCTGGCTACCCACAAAAATCAGCATCATCTTTCATATCATAGATAGATCAATTGATTGATAGATGACTAATAGGTTTTTAAATCTAGATTCAGCTTAGGAGAGAAAATCTTTGATAATTGGCTTTATATTAATATCCTCATTACTCTGTTCTTCCTCCTTTTTCATATGTCTAGTTTTCATGAGTCTGGTTTGTTTCACTTAACACAATACTCCATCCATTTTAACGCAAACCACCTGACGGCAACCTTTCTGGAAGCTAGCTAAGCTTTGCTCGGTGTGCACAGGCCACTACCTTTGTGCATCTGTCTGCTGACGGCATCAGCACTGGTTCCATAGCATGAGAACTGTGCATAAGGCTACAGTGAACACAGATGTGCCTGCAGCTCTGTGGTGTGAGGACTTATATTTCTTTGGGCCAATGCCCAGATGTGTACTAGCTAGACCATGGAGAAGTTCTCCCTTTAGGTTTGGGGGAACCTTCATACTGATTTTCCTAGTTCCTACAGCAGCTTACACTCACCAGCTCTGTGTATGGGCTCCTTCCAGGCCACTGTTCATGAGCATTTGTTTTCTTGGTAGCAACTCTTAGAGTAGGAGGAGAGGGAATTTCCATGGAGCCCTATTTGCATTTTTAATTAATGAATTAACCTAATGGCTAAGGTCTAGGATATTGTTTTCATATATATATGGTGACAATTTCTGTCTCTTATTTTTAAAACTATTGGTTCAATTTATTTGCCAATTTAGGAAATTAATTGTGCTTAAGATATATATATTTGAGATATTAACCACGCTGTCAGAAATATAAATGGCAAAGAATTTTGTCCGTTCTGCAGCAGGTCTCTCTACTATTTCCCACCCCCCTTGGTGTGACAAGATTTTTAATTTCACATCATTTCACTTGTGTGTCGCTTGTCACAGTTATTTCCTCAGCAGCTGGGCTCCGTAGATTCTTTGCTTTGCTGAGATTTCCAAGTGTGCCCCTTTATCATTTTCTCTGGGAGATCAATTTCAGAACTTTTTGGTCTCAAAGTCTTTTAGCATCTGAGGTTTCTGATAAAGGGTCTTTATGCGATAGCTCAGGTGGGTCTAGCACTCACACCAGTCCTCCTGTCTCGGCCCATTGAGCGTGGGAACTACAGGTGTGAGCTCACATGCCCAGCCCACTGAGGTCTTAGACCATTCATCTGTGGCTATGCACCATTAGCACCATTTTTTGAAGAGTCTGCCTTTGCTCTAATGAACATTTGGGGCACTTTTGCTCACCACCGGATATCTATAGCCATGTAGCTTTATCTCTGCGTCCCATGGACTGCTTTTTAAAAGACAGAACAATGCTGACTGTATCACCATGGCTCCCAGTGCACTTTGTGATCATGGGGTTGTGGTAATCTCCAGACTTGTTCTTTTTGCTCGGGATCGCTTTGGTTACTGGAAGCCTTCTGTGCTTCAATATGAATTGTACTTCATCTGTAGAGGATGAATTGGTACCCTGAAAAATTCTAACCTTGCGAGCGGCAGGAGTAAGGGTCACGCCCTCCCCGTTCTGTGCCTGCATGCTCCGGCACATGCAGCTGCAACTCCCACCTTAGCAACTCTTGAGCCAATCATGTGGCCTCACACTTGGAATTCCTCTCCATGCAAATGAAGCACTCCCAGCACCTGAGCCCCAGCCAATGCTGTACACTCACATGAAAACCCCTTCCCACGTCCCCAAGGTTTATATAGCCCTTATTCCCCACAATAAAGAGACCTGTGTCACTGCAAGAGCTGTGTCACCAAAAAGGACTGTAAGCTGCAGGAGATGGACCCCAGGCTCCAGACTGAAAATAATGTTCCTTTTTTCTTTGTTATGGACTGACTGGGGGAACATTTGTGCTGTTCCTTAAAGTTTTGGTGGGCTTGAGCAAAAGTAATTCCAGTTTGGGCTTTTATTCCTTTGTAGGCTCTTTGTTTCAACTACTAGCTTATTCCTTACGGATCTGTTTTGAATTGGGCATAGTCTGTTGACTTAATTTAGTAGGTTATATGTACCTAGAAAACTATCTAGCTTTTCAAATTTCCCCATGTTTTAGGACATTGGTTTTCAAGGATTCCCTAACATTTCTCTGTATTCCATTGTTTTGATGCACACTGTAGTCTCTAATTTTACTAATTTATCTTTTTCCCTCCCTTTTTGGGGTAGCTTAGCTGAGGGTTCATCATTCTTGT
Organism: Acomys minous; assembly: GCF_964271855.1. NCBI lineage: Eukaryota > Metazoa > Chordata > Mammalia > Rodentia > Muridae > Acomys > Acomys minous. The sequence continues at coordinate 141,602,209 of NC_140485.1, read as the reverse complement.
TTAAGCCATCAGCTTTTTGTTCATTGTTTCTTTGCATTGTTAATTTTATCTACATTTAGTCACTGTCATTTCTGGTCCCTATTATGTTTCTGTTTAGTGGTTTGGTGCTTATTTTGAGCTTGTTTTGCTTTCCCTTTAAGACTCTAAGGTGCATCATTAAGTTATTTATTAGAAAGTATCATGATAGCTATGTCAGCTCTCAGTGTTATGAATGTTCCCTTTACCATCTGCTTCTGCTGTAGCCCAAAGTTTCTGATATTATTCTTTAGTTTTTTACTTGTAGCTAGTAAATTTTTAACTCTTTTCTTGATTTCCCCAGGTACCATTCCAGAGTGTATTGTTCAATCTTCGTATGTTCGTGTCATTTCTGTAGTTTGTTCTCTCTGTAATGAAGGATTTTGTGGTCATGTAGGACGAAGAGCTGAATGTGCAGCAAAGACAGAGGCTAAGGTAGGAGGAAGCAAAGAGAACAGCTCAGTGACGCAAGGGCACAGCTCCCTCCAGAACAGGGGGCTTTCCAAAGATGCAGTTCCCCAGGCAGACCCTGGGCGGACCCTTAGGCCCTCCTCTTTCCCTCAGCAGTTCTGTTAGATGCCTCCCCCCACCCGACCCCCACCATCCCTCCTGCCTTCCTGCCTTGTCTCTGAAACAAGCTGCAGCCACACGAAGGAGTCCACTCACGCCTCACCTGTCCGCCCCTGTCCTCCTCACTCTCCTTCTCCTCCAAGGTGCCATACAGTTCAATACACTGTCTGACTTTTTTCATCTTTGTTAAGACTTTGTTTCTAGACTAAAATTGTTACCAAGTCTAGAGATAGTTCTGAGGACTGCACAGTTGTTGGAGGGTATGCTCTATACCTGCCCGTTAAATCTATTTCATACACAGCACAGTGCTGCTTAACTCTGAGATTTCTTTCACCTGTAATTGGCGCATGCGCTCAGAAAAAAATTGCATATACCTTTTTGATGGATCTACAACTTTAGTAACATGTAGCAATCCTCTTTTCTCACTAATTCTATCTTGAAGTTAGTTTCATTAGAAGTAAATCTGGATATTTACCTGTCTTAAGCTTCTGCTTCCTTGGTGTTTTAATGTCCACACTTGATTCTCAGAACCTGAGTGTCTTTCCAGTGGTGTGCAGCTCCTGTAAGCAGTGTGTGTGGGCTTTGTTAGTACTCCAAGCACTTACTATGTGCTCTTTAACAGAAGTCGTTACTACTTTCTGTTAACACTATAACTGAAAGGAGTAACGATTTCTTGTAATTTGGAGGATGAGTTTCCTTTCTGATGAGACTGTTTTTCCTCTTCTTTCTCCCCTGCTTCTTTTCACGGTTTTCCTGTTCACTAAGCTGGGCACAATTCTTTGACACCACCCTTTTTTTTTTAATCTAGTCTTTTCTCAAAAATGTATTCTTTCCTGCATTGTAATTTATGTGTCTGTTGCTTTAGATAGCTGTTCTTACATATTTGGGGATCTCATTAGTGAGTAGCTCATTCTTGAGGATTCGTTACCTAATCATCAGCACAGATGAGAAAAGAAACAAATTTCTGGAAGAACAGCAGGTCCAAACCAAATACGATACAGATCTGCCCTTAATATGCCAACCATAGAAAAGACAATGACAATAATAATGTAGGTTTTTAAAAAAAATAAAAATTATTTAGATTGTAAGTAAGATTAGCACATAAATAAAATGAATAAAAAGATAGAGAACATCTAATAAAAGAAGGAAAAAGAAGAGGTTAGAAGATTGTTATGAAGAGGAAGAGAAGAGAGCAAAGGATAAAAAGTTACTGAAATAATAAAGGTCCTTAAGCAAAATTATATAAATATAAGAAGAGAAATAAAAGTGAAAAATAAAAGTAAAGCTAAGTCCCATACACGTTTAGTGAAATGGTACGTGGGGAAACAGTAACAGATCAAGTGTGGAGGGGTTACTTTCTGAGTCAGTCGGGTGACGTTGCAGGCTCCTGTCTGTCCTTCTGTTTTGGCTTCTGTGGACTCAACCAGTGGTCAGTCAGACAGTCCAGACATGCTTTCCCTGTACTTCACACACCAGGAACTTTTGCTGGGCAGTCTTAGTTTTACACTCTGTGGGCTGAGCAGTTTCTCACGTGCTTCCCAGACCCTCCAGAGTCTGTGTGGCTAGTGTGCTAACCAAGGCGGTACTGACATCCTTGAGAAGTGGCAGACACAGACAGAGCAGTCTTAGCTGTGTAGGAATGCCTCGTGTTGGCCCCGCCTACACAGCAGTAAACGTGTGCTCCCAGGATGAAGCTGCAGAAGCCAAGAACCAAGTGAGTGCCTCAGAGCTCCCAATCCCACTGACCCTGAGCCTCCTGCCAGATACTGGGTTCTAGAGCATGGCCACCTCAGTCCAGCGGTGACCTGCCTCTCATAGCTGAGTTCATCATCTGAGCATAATTAGACACAGAAGACAATATTATCATTCATGGAACCCTCTCTTCCTGATCTGAGCGTCTTGTTCATGAACCTTTAAAAAATTTAATTCTTTGGGAATTTCATATGAGATATTTTAATTATAATCACCCACAACTTCTTGTAAGAACTCCTCTAAACTCCCAACTTCGTGACCTCTTTCTGTTAAACCACAGAGTCCAGTTTGTGCTGTCCATGTGCTTCCAGGCATGGGATGACCCACCAGAGTTTAGTCAACAGATATAGGCCGTGCTCTCAAAGAGTAGTTAGTCTTCCTCTCCCAGAAGCCCCCAGCTGCCAACAGCTCATGGATTGGGTTGGGACTTTATGACCACTTTTCCCTGCCATGCTTGGGTTTCTGTCTGACTTGATCTTGTACAGATCCCGTGCATGTTGTATCACATGCAGACTGTTGAGATGACGTGTGCAACTGGACTTTGTATCTGGACGACACCATGTGGACGTCATCGTCTACTGCCTCTGCCTCTTAAAGTCTCTCAGTCCCTTTTCCCACAATGATCGCCCCGAGCCTTGGAACTTTTTAGCACATAGTGTGTCCCCCCCGCTTCTTCTCCATGCCTGCCTCTCTGAGCTGTTTGTCCTCCCCATCCCTGGCTGTGGCATTTGGCAACAGATTCCCTGACCTATAATTCTCAGCTGACATTATCTTACCATAGCTTGGTCTTAAACAATAGGTTCCCTCTGGAGATGGCACTGGCCAGAGCCTGCTAAGACTTGAGAAATTCCTAAAAACAGGTCTTCTTATGACCTGAGGCTTGTGAGAGTGCTGGGTTTGCCCTGTGAATAGGGGCTGCCGGCTTCGTTCACCACAGTCTCCTAGATTAACGTTAAATGAGGCTCCTGGTCTCTGTTCCACCACCACCTTATTGCTGAACCCGTGTTACCACACTCTTCAGCTTTCCTTCCCCTGAGTGATAGTTGGTGCTCTTCCATTTGTTTGCTTTATTGACCGGATATGGACTAACTGCATTCTGAGCCATTTTCTTTTTTGATATTTGGAAACTCAAGACCAAAAGGCATTATTTTATCTCTTAAAAAATTAAAAATAAAAATCCACTAAGGCTTCTCTTGGCTGTGTGGTACTTTGCAGTCACTGCAATCTGAGTGTCAGGAGGATATCTGTGCTTTGCTCACTGGGTGTCTCATGAGATCACCCTGGGGTCTGGTGGCCGTACTGGACCCTCCGCTTCTCTGTGCCCCCTCCATGGAAGCAAAGCTAGACCAGGAAGGGCACATGTAGGGGGCAGGGAGTCTGTTCTACTCTCCCACTGCCATAGCTTTGAAACCCTTGTGTTTCCCTTTACTTCTTTGAACTACGACTTACACCACAGAAAACTGAAGTTTCAAGACTGTAAACCCATCAGACCATCCTTAGTTGGCTACTACTTCACGATGAAGGACAAAAGCCAAGATGGCATCCCACAACCCAAATTTTGCTCTAAACACCATTCATTTTATTCTTTGAGCGATGACGATGAGAAAGTTCAAGTACTGTGAACTTATCCCAGCTCTTGCTTGGGAGTCTGAGAATCACAGGTTCAAAGCCAACTTAAACTACACATCTAGTGCTAGGATATCCTGGGCTATGTAACAGGACACACACACACACACACACACACACACACACACACACACACATTGTTTAAAATGACTTGAAGTGTTCTCTGGCCTTTACACTGCCATAGTGGGCACGTCCTGTGACAACCTGTGTCTCATTTTAACAGTCCTTATCATGTCCTCTAAGCATCAGCCCTGGACACTTTCCCCATACTGTTGTCCTGCTGATAGATGCTCACTTTAGATTATGAATAAAAAAAAAAAACAAAAACAAAAACAAAAAACAAAAAAAACCCCAAAAACAAAGCTAAAACAGGCACACAGAAACACCCCATTTAACATACAAAGAGTCTATCAAAATAACTACCAAACTGAAGCATCACACACACAAGAAAAAAAAGATTAATGTGAATAAGGGCTATATTCGTCTCTCTCGGGTAATCTAGGCATTTGGCTGTATTCTGTAATTCTACTGCTGTGACTTGTTCAGCCCATTTATTCTACTTTTGTCCTGGCTATTGCATTAAATTACAGATGATCGTTCCTAATTGTACCTCCATTTCTCTGGAGCCGCGTGAGTCATCCCAGACAGCCTGTGGGTCCTGAGAGCTTCAGAAAGCAGATACTGCGTCCAGAGCAAGAGTGTCTTTATGCCAGGAAAAGGCAGTGTATAACACTTGCCAGTTGGCGGGACCTTTGCTTTGTTTATTTGGGGTGTGCAGTTGAGAACTCAGAACTTTTTGGGCCCTCAGATTCTTTCCTTTTTACTGGATCAACATAACACAGTCCGAAGCCTGTGCTTTCCGGGGGCTGGTGGGAACAGGTGTGATCCTTACCCATACTGATCACACCTGCTCAGTGGTAGAGACTCCTGAGAGCCTTGACAAAGCATGTTTAGAGATGAGCCATTCTCAACCTCATCAACTTTGGGAGATTAATATTCATGCCTACATTTTAGAATTGAAATGATTGATATTTAGGGAAAAAAATCCTGAGCCTTTAGTTACTTAGTGTGAAGATTTGGATTTAAACCAAGTCTTCAAGAGCTGTATATGCCAGCTCTTAAAGAGCCCTTTGATGGAGGCTTGAATAATGATCCAAAATATTTCTACAGTGCCACAGGGATCAGGAGGAGAATTGATTTTATGAGATGCAATCGATGACAAAATAGACTGAGATTGTTGAGTGTTCCAGACTCAGCAAAGCCATGAGTTGGAAACGGTGCGGTTACATCAGAAGCAAGTGGTGGCTTAGGCAGGTGGCACCACTGGAGGCAGATAATAGAGAGAGAGAGAAAGGCCACAGAGTGGGCAGAAGGAAAAGCCGGGAGTGCCTGTCTGCCCAGACCCTAAATGGAGAAACCTTTTGTAGATGTGCTTTTGAAATGATATTTTGGATTAAAAATGGGCGGACATGGGTCAAAGACACACGTTCTAAAGTTGTAGTAGAAAAAGCACAGTGAAATCCCCAGCGCAGGCCTCTACCCTGGGTTTCTAGGACCGCGGTGACTCGCACCTGTGGGCTGCTTAGCCACGGCAAGGACTCTACCACTGCCCTTTTCCGAGCATAATTGTCTTTCTCTATAATCGCAGTGAGAGAGTCAGACACACTGGGGTAGATGAGGAGGCAGCAACTGCTTGTAATTGCTACTCCTGAAACAATGCCCTTCCCGCAGGACAAATCCTGGGAGCTAATTAAATGCCGTGGCCCTGTCTTTATGCCGCCACAGTGTCGCTGGGCTTCCGTGATGATCGCATTTTCAAAAGGGCCCACACATTGAGGACGATTGCTGGGTTAGGTGGTAGAGGTCGGCAGTGCGCTTAAAATGGACACTACTGAGGCACGAACCTCCACATTGTCAGCCCTCTTTCTAAGAAGATTGCATCAGCCATGAAGGTGCTTTCCTCTCATATGCCACTGTTTGTTATTCTGATATTTAACACATCATAGAATCATAAAAAATTAAAGGTAGATTATATGCATGCATACATACATGAATACTTCCTGGAATTTTGTGTAGGCATTAAAATGTGTTTTATGAAAACGTCTTGAAATCAGTAAGTTTGAAGGAAGCAGAGTCCTCTATGGGGTGGGGTGGGGGGGCATGCCGGGGGGGTAAGTCTGTGGGATGTGCTACCATTGCAGTGCTGGGCTGGAAGCCTTTTAAAGCACTGTGGCAGGAACTGGGGTGAAGCATGGAGATTGGCTGAGGCACCCATGTCCAATCATGTCCCTACTTGCAGCAGGGTCGGATATCACAAGGGACCAAAGGCCAGAACTTTCCTCCAGCATTCCCCAGTGAGGACCTTGAAGCTACAGCTTTGGGGTCACTGCCCTATGTCTCTTCTGTTTTGACCAGATGTCCAATTAAAAAAAGACTCAATAAAAATCAAATTATAGGCCTAGAGAGATGGTTAAGAGCATCAGTGGTTGAGAGCACTACCTGCTCTTCCAGAGGTCCTGAATTCAATTCCCAGCAACCATATGGTGGCTCATAGCCATCTATAATGTGATCTGGTGCCCTCTTCTGGCCAGCAGGTGTACAGGCAGAGAGAGAGCATTTACATACGTTAAATAAATACATAAATCTTTTAAAAAATCATTTTTTAAAAATCAAATTATACTGTCCCAGGACCACCCCCCTCCCTGACCCCAAACCATTCTTGGAATTCTCTGGCTTACATGGTGACCCCAGGCACGGGCTTCCTCCTCATTCAAGTTTGCTGAGAGCTACCCACCGTTCCAGCCATGCGGGCCTCCCCTACGAAGCCCACCGGAACCTTTGTCCTAACAGAGGTCTTCACACTGGCTTGTTGTGTCTCCAGTTTCTTTCCTTTGTGGAGACAAGATCCTGGGCATACTGGTAGAAGTCACGATCTGGTTTCTCTCTTGGAGACTTCTCAGCATCACCACCAGGAGCAGTATTATAACCCCCAGGGCACACGAGGAAGCGCTTCTCGCTGGGATCTAGAGAGACCTGTTCCTCTCTCGAGGTGAAGCCAGCAGCAGCACGTACAGCTGACTCGGTGAGCTGCTGGCCGCTCTCACTCCGGGCTTCCTGCACGCTGGCAGCTGTAACTCGGGGCTTCCTGCATGCTAGCCCTCTAAGACTATTTAAGAAGTGTTGCCAGGTATCATTTCTGAAGCTAGGTCCAGATTCTGTCTCCTGTTGTGCCCTGAGCTTGTCACATCAGAGGAACATGGCAGACTCTATCTATTTTGATGCCATAAGAGATGTTGGGTTTTTATTTTTATTATTACTTTATCCACTTTCAAAGGAGCTTTCCATTAAGCACTGGCTACATAGCCTCTCTTGAGAATCAACAGACACGCACGAGCCATATTTCCAGCCGCCAGGCTCCCAGTGGCTTGGATCACATAAAAACTTTTAACACCAAGATCAAACCCAAAACTACACGGAGAGGTAAGCATGAAGAGGGAGTAATGCATTTAAGTCTACTGCAGCTGGAGGCAGAGAGAGAGTGCTGGGGAGGCAGAGGGAGGTAGGCCAATGTGCTGAGATCGCTGGGTTTGCTTATCAAAGCTAAAGCCATCCCCCACCCTACCATCAAAGGAAGGTGACAGTAGTGTTTCTTTCTCCACAACCACTTTCTTTTTATTGTCCTCCTGCCTAAATGATTTAAGTTCCACACACTTATAAGTTTCTTTTATTTTTCTTTAATGTTTATTTTTCCTTTTATTGAAAATAGATTTTTCTTTCTTATAATATTCCCTGATTACAGTTCCGTCTTCTGCTTCTCCACCCCCCATCTTTCAGTGGATGGGGCTGCTGGGCTAGGAGGAAGATGCATCTGAGAGAGAAGCAGAAAGATTCACAAGGCAAAGAGATAGGAATTGGCAATAGAGCGTTTTCTAAAATAAATGTTATTTTAAACGGGAAGCTAGGAGCCTGTAGTCCAAAAGGTGTTTGTTTGAAGTTTAGCTTGTCTGTGGAGACAAAAGGTGACCTGACAGCACAAAAAAGCAATGGTACCTTTTCCTAGTGGAGCTTAAATCATGTCCTTAAGAGAAATCCAAAAGTGGGCTCTGTCCCCCACACTCTGTTTCTTCTGTTTAATCTCTGAATCATGGCAAAATCCTTGTTGGGCAGCATCCCAGGACTGAGGAGGCACCTGATCTGTAGTGCACAGCAAGCCGGGCTGAAATGGTTCGCTTTATTTCTCTCTGCTTTGGTTTACTGGGTGATAACATGGGCCATGAACTCAATGCAAACAGTATATCAAAACTTCAAATTAGGCTCAAAAACAAGCTTTGGGAAAGTCCCTCTACAGAGGCATGAATCGCTCTCAGTGTCCACACAGAGGCTTTTATTGTAGCAACAAGTATATGATGGAAGGCAGGTATAAAAATATACATAGGGCAGTTGACTTAAAGTACCCAAGCAAGGGGAGATTAAAATAGCGTAAAGACATGGATAAAAATGTGAACTGAACCAGAAGTGGAAAGAGGGGAGAGGGGAGAGGGGAGGAAGAGGAAAGAGGGGGGAGACAGGAGGGGGAGGGAAGACAGATGTGTGTGTGGGGGGGGGGGAAGACAGGAGGAGGAAGCTGCTTTCTCTCAGACTAACGCTCTTCTCTAGGTCGCCAGTGCAGCAGACATGGCTTCACACAGGCCATGGTTGCCACGGTTGCAATATACCTCTTACACATTAACCCAGTTCTTTAGATTCGGATCATGATAGCATCGGAGAGCAGATGGTGGGAGATGTTAAGCTTAGATGAGGTCAGCAGGTTGAAGCCACCATGGTGGCATCTGTGGCTTTCGAAGTTGAGGACGAGACACCTGAGCTGGCACCTACGCCATCCCTGTCTGTTTGGTGTCCTCCACGGTGCAGTGAAGCAGTAAGAAGGGTCCTCACCGAGTGCCACCACCCCGCTTTTGGTTCTCGGCGATGCGAGCTGTGGTGTTCTGGCTTGGCATCGGAAAACAAGGGCAATGTCTGTGTCGCTTGCATTCCCTGTCACTTGTTCTCACACGTGTAGGAACCTCACGTACAAAGTGAGGGAATGGGAGAGTAAAACTCACAGAGCAGGAGGAAAAAGCTGAGAGCAGCTCACAATGGTTGGCAGACGGGTGGAGAATTAATAGTGTGCTCAAGAGCTTTTACAACTTAAAGACAGGAAACGGTGTCGGGACGGCAAAGTTGCCTAGAGAACCGAGCTGGACAGTTTGAGAGCAAGGGCATTTGTAGATTTCAACTGAAATATCAAGTCAATTCATATGAAATCATCTTATTAGAGTGTCACTCGAGTTTGAAAATCCCCTGGGTATATCGGAATGAACAATCACCATCCATTTGCTGTGTATGTTTACGGACGTAGAATATTAAAATGTTAGATTCTGTCAAATATAATGGCAGCTTGGGCAGAATGTCAGCGTGTCTTCAGTGGTGGAGCAGTGACAGCCCACAGCTGCGAGGGAGGCCTAGGGTGATTGATTTATTAATGTGTTGGTGTGCAAAGCTCTTTGGGAGGGGTATCAGAGCACTGCCTTTATTTACCGCGAGACAAGGAGCAATGACAGGGCCTCTTCATCCTGTGTTTTTAATAAATTGTCCACAGGAGAGCAAGATAGTTATCACTTTCTAATTTCTGTGACAAGATAATAAGAGGCAAGCAACCTGAAAATTGACATGACATTCGGCTCGGTTCTCTGAGAGCTGTCTATGGGGCATGCGCTGGGCTTAGACTTTTCCAAAGTAGTTATCTTAGTCTTATGAAAAAAAAAAACTTTTTGGTTAGAAGTAACTACTGAACCAATTTTACAGGTGACCCAGCTTTTTTTTTCTTCTTCTATACCTCTGGAGGCACATCTGTGCTCAAATATTTCAAAAGAAAATGTTCAAACTGGAACCCAAGTGTTCCGGTTCCACGTGGTCGCATCTTGCCGTTCCTTCCCCTGACTCCGTACCCACCACCCCAGGCAGTGGAGAAGCATTGAACACCTGAGCAGAACTAGCCTTGTCTGGTACCATTATTTATTTATTTTTGAAAGCTTGTCTTTCAACCAAATACACTTTATGATGTATGTGCTACTGTGTTAGGCAGTTGTTTTAGTATCTGACATAGCTTTTTATTTTTATTTTTTCTAACAAAATTGGTAATTAAGAATATTTGAAATACACTGTGTATTTAAAGGAACCCTGCAGGATGGGAGATGGCTCAGTCAGTTAAAAAAAGCTTGCTGCTTAAGAATCTGAGTTTGATTTCCTACTCTGTATGTGAAGGTAGGCATGGTGATATGCACCTATCCTTGCACTGGGTTGGGGGTTGGGGGGTCAGGAACGGGAAGGTCTCGAGGCCTTCCTGGCTGCCCTGAGTAGCCAGCTGGCAAAGCCCCGGGTCCTAACTAGAGCCTCTGTCTCAATGACCAAGGTAGAGAGAGCTCCTGAGGAGCGACACAGAAGAGGTCGACCTCCAGTCTGTACACACGTGTATCCCACAAGTGTAAGTATGCACAGGAAAGAAAGGGAGAGGGGGGGGGGGAGAGAGAGAGAGAAGAGAAAGAGAGGAAGTCACTTGGGATGGTACACCTGGGAGAAAAGAGGGCCCCAAACTCCAATGACCTATGGCACTTGATGGTAATATATTTTTGGTTTTTAGTTTATAATATTAAAATTTAGTTGTTATTTTTATTATATATATCTATATATCTCAATATATTTTGTCAGTTAAGGATGATATATAGTATAAATAAGAACCTTTATGAAGCATTTTAAAGCCTACTTAGAAAAGAACTTATATTTTTGGTTTTTAATTTATAATATTAAGATTTAGTTGTTATTTTTATTTTATATATATCTGTATATCTCAATATATATTTTGTCAGTTAAGGATGATATATAGTATAAATAAGAACCCTTACGAAGCATTTTAAAGCCTACTTAGAAAAGAACTTACAGTGTCTGTGTATCATATATACTTAAAAATCTACAGTGGTTGTTATAGCTAAACAAAATACATCTTTGTCCTAATCATTCACCATTCATTTCCTAATTAATTTAAGAAACATTTGAACACTGAGTATAAGCTAATTGCAATACCAAGTTCTTTCTTAGAGTACAAAGATAAATGAAGGACATGTTTCCAAACATGCAGTCAACAGCTAAAATATAGTTTCTTTTTGAATGATGTATTTATTTTTATCTTATAACCTACATGTACGAGTGTACCACCTACATGTATATATGTATACCATCTGTACACAGTGCCTGAGGACCCAAGGAGGTCAGAAGAAGGTAACAGGTTCCTTGGAGAAATAGTTACTAGTGATGGTGAACCACCATGAGCGTGATGGATACCAAACCTGGGTCTTCTGCTAGAGCAGTGAGGATGGTGGGTACCAAACCTGGGTCCTCTGCTAGAGCTGTGAGGATGGTGGGTACCAAACCTGGGTCCTCTGCTAGAGCTGTGAGGATGGTAGGTACCAAACCTGGGTCCTCTGCTAGAGCTGTGAGAACTCTTTTTAACCTCTGGTCTCTTCAATGCTCTTATTAGTTTCTTAGTGGACAAGAAGAATTATGCTCTCTGTGTGGTTTCAGGGGATGAGGCACACGCTCGCCAGTCCCATAGCCAAGTCTAACTTGCCCATTACTTGAATTTATAGCCGACTTTGTTACTCTAACATGCTTGAAAAGAGTCACTTTTCAAGGCACAGTAATGCAAAGACCATAATAAACATCATGGCAGTGCTGTGTAATAGTTATAGATTAATGAACAACGTTAGATATCCAGGCCATTTGTTCTGAGGAAGAGGGAAGAAATCATCACGGAGGCACCGCTCCAGAACCACATTAATTCTGTGCTCGAGTGAATATATTTATTTGAATACATTTTTAAAAGGCCATACATCTTGCAAGCGTGAGAAAAATTGAAGGAAACTTCCTGCCTTAGTTGATTTCACATTATGGTGAACTTCACATAATTAGCTCACCAGAGACAAGGACTGCAAGGGATACATATGACACAGGCCGTGGCGGGTTTTCTCAAAGACAGCACACTCTGAGCTATCCAGCGAGGGGTCCCTGTACCACCTGACGCCTCCTCTGCTGGTTCAGTATGCAAAATGTTCCAAGGTTTTAGTTCCTCTCTTGGGGAATGTGTCCTGGGTAAGGAATCCCGCATTGGTCTCTTGTTGCTTCTTTAGCCAGTTAAACTAATGAAATGTCTCCACACCCTTATGCGAGATACGTGAGACATGAAATTGAAGCCATTTCACACTCAGTCAGCCCGAGGAAGGTCAAGATGCAAGTGCTCACTGCGTTTCATATTTAATACAGCTCTGCCCTTCTGCACACAGCTGACCTGGCAGTGCATGCATGGAACAAAATTTGCTTGGTATCTAGAACCCTGCCAAAGATAAGCGCAGGCTATCTTCCAAGTCGTGGCTTTAAGAAAATCCTATTATCTGATTATGCAACTAAGCGAAGCTAAACCCTGAGATTAGCATCATATCAAAGATAGGAAATTGCAAGAGAGCTTAGTAATGAAAAATACCAAGCAGGAAAACCATGGCCGTTCTGTTTTTCCAGGATACAAATTTCATCACAGAATGTCCCATAAGTCTCTAATCTGAAGAGAGAATGTCAGTTATTCATATCATTTTGACAAAGCACTAAAATAATCTTTGAAATTGGAATGGCATGTGCCTTTAAAAGCCCACCGAGATGGCCCCTAAAAATAGTTTACCAAGCAACAGAATTGAATTGTTAGGGAATTGCTCTTTAATGCATTGGAGAGTTGATTCCTATGGCACTTCAGCTAGCCAAAGCAATAAATATAAAATGGTAATTTTTTTTTCTCTGTGAGCTGTTCTTGCAACTCTCACGAGTTCATCCCACCCAGGAGTGTTGTAGCAGTGTGTGCTTGCGGGCACCCCACTCACAGGAGGAGCAGTGTGCTCAGTTAAATGTGCTCAAAAGAAGTTAGCAATTACAATTAATCCCTCTGCTGCCTGCCACTGCTGCATCTATTTCCAGAGTAGAAGTGTCAATGGGGTGTTTCAAGTGCAAGGAAATTTTAGATTCCAACAAAGAGTGGATGAGCACCCTCTCCCAGCCAGCTGCAGAGCCCCCCTGTACCTCCCAACCACAGTGGGGGGAACTGCTGACAAAAGGAAAACTTCTGTGTCAGCCTAATTTAAATAACAACAAAATCACCATTCAGGAGAAAGACAAGCTGCTAAAATTGAATCTTACCTGGGAAAATGCTCACCTGAGGTAAATGATGAACTCAAATGACCGAAATTACCACAGGTTCTAGAGAAGACATGATGTTAGGGCTGTCTTAGCTTTATTGTTCATAGATTGTTTTCTGGAAGCTCCCAAGAGCTCTTACTTATGGCACACACTGATTACTAGCTGCTTTCTCCCCACCCCCCAATAGAAGTGAAGAACGGATAGCAGGAGTTGCTGTTGCTATTTTATGCAACTGATGCCCTGGCTGGAGATGTAGCCGAATGAGGGCCCTTACCTGGCATGCTGGGTGATCCCAACTTTGGAGAAAAAAAAAAAGTAAATTCTCTTACAACCTAAGCTTGCAACTTCCATTCTTGTTCCTGTCATTATGTTTCTAGTAATTTCTAATTTATCCTTTGTTAAACTCCTGTGACAATGTTGGGAGAGCACAGGCACATGCTGACGGCCTTAGAAAGGCCAGAAGATTATCCAGCTAGGAGTATATGATTTTGAACATAGTTAACCGCAAACAAATGTAAGCCTTTCTTGTTTCCCAGCCTTTACCTTGGATAACCTTGAAGAATGAGAGTCTGCTTATTCTCAAGAATTGAGGAAGTTGGGAATCGTGTCTAAGGACCACAAAAGCATCGAGGGCTAAGACCCCTTGATGCCACACACTTCCTTGGAACACACAGGAAGTTGGGGCCGAGATGCTGGTAATAGCAGGAGGTAGGAACATATGTTCACTTGTGGCAGAGAGTGCACAGGGGATCCAGGCCAGATGCACACCAGTTGGTGAAAAGAATTTAGCTGAGATACTTTATTAAAGAGCTGCTAAATGCCAAGAGTGGAGTAGCATACAGATACAGAAACTTGAGCCCTTCTGAGGCTCAATGTGCCCGGAAGCTTGTCTCTTGGGTGGGTTTGGGGCTTATCAGTGAATAGTGTCTGCAGTGTCCCGTCTCCACCGGAGGTTGGGATGGTGTTAGAACAAAACTCCAGTAGTTAAAAACAGGAACCTGCTATGTTATCTTCAGAGCCTCTTGGAGCTTTATGAAACAGCTGTGAGCCAGGAGCCAAAGCCAGAACAGTAGTCCACAAACATCACACGCCTGTGTCATCATCAGAAAACTAGTACGAAAAGGTCGATACCTGGCAATCTATGTGCCCTTGAGGGCCGGTCTCAGGCAGAGGCCATGACATGTGACATATGAATCTCAATTGCGAGGACACGGGAGAGTTAGCACAGCTGCCAAGTCTTTAGGACCAGTTGAAAGGGGCAGATCTGGGAATAACACCCTGACAAGAACGATGATCGCCTGCCACAGACAGGGCTAGGGACAGGGGGAGTGGTTCCCAAGTTTACAGAAAAGACCTTGAACCTTTTTGATTGGGTGGGTGGATAAAGAGGTAGATGTACGGAGATGCTGAATGGTACCTGGGTGACAGAATGATGGATGGATGAACTGACGAATGATGAGGGAGGGATGGAGGGATGGATGGAGGGATGGGTGGGTAGGTGAGTGATGATGAGTGGATGATGGATGGATGTGTAGATAAGATTGAAATAACAATACTGTCTTCCAGCTTCCCCCGAGTTACATCATAAACAAGTATAATTAATTCAGCTTTGTAAAAGATTACACAAACATTAAAAGTTCAAATATGAAGACGGCCAAGCAGAATCCTTATTGTTTTACAATACACAGAATATTAGCAGGGATTTTCCGTGTTGTCTTGAGCCCTCATAGTCAAGAGGTGCACACCACAAGTACGATCAATACCAGTCGTTGGTGCCTCGCACAGGAGTCTCGGCTCAGACTGTGTGATCCATGTCATTAGGATATTTGCAGAGAGCAGCAAGCTTTGCATATAAAGAGCTAAGGTTAAGAGAACCCGCTGAGTTATTAAATATGTGGCCCGCGACTCAGTGCTAAGAAGCTGAGATACACCGTGTAGAAGAGCCCGGTGACGCGACAGCCGGTCCGTTCAGCACTACTTTAAAGATACTACTTTCTGTGGGGTTGCAGGAGTGAGCTTTCTCACAGGCAAGAGTGTAACTGGAGAGGTTGCCACTTCTGCCCAGAGCTGCACCCTCACCCTCCTTCCTGTGAGGGAGCAGCTGCCTGATTAGAATAGAACAGAATCCCGCGCTGTGGGTGTGCGTGCAGGAGCCTTTACAGAGGTGGAATATAAAGAGGTAGACTCCCTTGCCATAGGTAGAGCAATCGAAAAGAACCCGCGGTGCAATGGTTCCTCATTCTCTGTTGCTCTGACTTCCGTTTCCGCTGCCCCTGGCTAAGGCCACTTCCTCTGTGACTAGAACAGCTATAGTTCCTCTACCTATAGAGGCTGCAGCTGCTGGAAGGCCTGAGCCCTGCCCCTCGCACCGCCCTCTGGTGGGTAACTGGCTTCACAGGGCTCCTCTGCTAACCCAGATCTGTCTGGTTCTAGCTTGAACCATTGTGTGGTTGCTCCCAGGAACTTCTTACAGGATGCAAAATATTACAGCTAGACTCTCTTCTCTAGGAGGGGTGCAATCAGGGACCAGGAAGGTGCATGCTCCCAGAAGAAAAAGCATCGGTACTCGGTGATTTAAAACAGGGTGATTAATCACACATTTAGTGACAGAGACTTGTCTGCTGTTGCCGCTGAGTTCCTTTAATCCCACTGCAGGCTTTGGGATGATAACGCAAGTATTATCTGCAGCACTGGGCTGCCCAGATTGCTCTGGGAGAAATTCTGCCTCCCCTCTGCCCACTCTTGGTGGCCTTTCTTGCTTTGGCAGGGAGGAAAGAGAAGAATGAAACAACTGTTGCCTAATTACTTCTTTTTATTACCGAGCTATATCGTATGCTGCTGGATGCTGGGAGCGGGGAGGGACTGATTTCGCTAATCCCATTTTGCTGTGGGAGGGTGGGAACTCGCACTAGGAGAACAGTGGGGATTTATTAGTACCACACTTAAGATTCTACTGTACGATTAAATACTGGTAAGATAGGCTCTGATTATATCCTGAGCATAAGCCTTGCACATCTGAGTCTTCAGCTTTCCAGTCCCCTGTCCACAGGCTCCTCTCTTAGTCCAGCAGGAGTCAGTATACTTCACACTGTGTTCACACCTGTCATTCCATAAGCTCTGTGGGTGGCATCCATTCTTGCTTCCATCACCAGGACACTCACAGGGCTTCCCACCTTCTCTCTGTCTCCACCCCCTTGCTGGAGGGCCCCCATCTCACATTCACATGCTAGTACTGCGAGTCTTGGCTCACCTCTGAAGTTGCCTGTGCTTGATAAGGTGTGTAAGTTCTGCTTCCCAAATGTCTCTGACCTACAGCGCAGAGCCAGCTGAGGGGTGTGTGCAGCCATGGTCAGACACAGCCCTCACAAACCGGATGATGGTAGGTCCTTATTAAAACTGCCAGCAGCAGCAGCAGCAGCAGCAGCAGCAACAACAACCTGAGGCTTATAATGCTTCTATCAAGCTCTAGAATTTTCTGTGTTTCTACTTTAATCATGAGTCACTTTAGTCAATCATTTATCATAAGTCAAGATATTACATAGTAATTGACCATGTTTGGAAGTTCACAAGTAAATTCTTAGATACGGTCACGGTTATTATCACTATAATAAGCCTTTTCCTCAGACCTTTCTCCTGGGTATTTCTAATCCTCCACTTCTCATGCATTAGTATAAGCGACTATATAAGAAGAAAGAAAGGGATTTTTATAGGTAATTAGCAGCTTCTGTCTCATGGCAAATTCAGGGAGGGGTGGAGCCCCCAAAAGGCCTGCTAGCCTTAGCCAGGTGGTTTGTAAACCACCCAGATTGACAAGGCGGTCTGGTGAGCTGTGTCTCTACAGAAGGCAAAAGTCAAGCTCACGGCCTTGTCTCTCCGCGTTACACAGGAGAGGAGGCTAAAACATGCGAAGTGCTTGGAGAAGCAGATGTGGGTAATATTTTTGGATAAAGACTGTCTCACATATTTTTTAAATGTTTCTTAACTTTTAACTGAAAATATTGATATAACAAAAAGCCATTTAAAATAACAGATTTGTGGGCGGAAATATGTGCAATCTCACAATATAAATAAATGCAGCTCATGAATAATTAAAATGTGCTCTTGCTTTTTGATTTTCATAGATTTGAATTTTCTCTTCTCCGAAAGAGTTACATTAGCATCATTAACATTCAGATGATTAGGAAAAGGTGTCTATGGGGTTCATTTACAATTCAAGTGCGTTTTTATCTTCACTGTGGAGGAAAGTGTACTGACAGAAATTACCCCAAATTCCCAGCTACGGGTTTTGATACATTTTAAAATATATCAGGCTGAACTGCCCTTATTCTAACTGTGTTTTATGCATTTGCAACGTCTATAGTGACAGTGAGTGTGGACATCTGTGGCATTATGTAATTAGGATGCAATGAACTTGGTATTTCACAAATTTGAAGGAAAGGGCCAAATTCACTGTGCTCTGACCTAAAATGTGTGTGTGTGCGCGTGCGTGCGTGAGAGAGAGAGAGAAAGAGAGAGAGAGAGAGAGAGAGAGAGAGAGAGAGAGGGAGAGAGAGGGAGATGTGGTGTACTTGTAATCTAAGTTCCATTCTCTCCCCAGAGATTATCATGGACTGTGTGCCCAGCTTCCCGCTCTCCAGGAATTAGCTTATCCTATCACGCATGTTTGTTGACAAGCACCTGGGCACCTACGGCTGCTCTGTTCTCCAGGCAGCTGAGCATGAATTTTCTTCGGTTCTTTGGGCAATGATCTTTTTCTTCTCATGTGAAGCTGGCATTGAATTGTCACCATTCCCCATTCCTACTCAAATTCTTTTTTTTTTTAATGTATTTTTTTGTTTTTTTTTGAGAGAGGGTTTCTCTGTGTAGCCTTGGCTGTCCTAGACTCACTTTGTAGACCAGCCTGGCTTCGAACTCACATTAATCTGCCTGCCTCTGCCTCCCCAGTGCTGGGATTAAAAGCGTGCACCACCACGTCCAGCTGAGCCACCCAAACTCTCGTCCGAGCAAAGCACAGATGCTCCTCTGTGTGTTATGGTACAGGCTTCTGAGGTCTCATATCACAATTGAATCGAGTGAAATGCAAACCGAGCGCATTGGTCTTTAAGATTCCTAATCTTCTTGCTGCTGGCATATTTCCTGGATTCCACTACGCTCCTTAACCCTCCCCTTTGCCACTGCTCCTTACTTATTTCCTTTTTTCTTTTTTCCTATATGACTGCTAAGCTCCTGTTCATTATTAAAAAAAAAACAGCTCTCATATATTTTTGCAGTGCTCAACCATTCCTTCTCAAATCTGAAACTTCATTCTCAACCAAAAAAATAAAATAAAATAAAATGAGCCCACTGAATAAACACAGAAGTGCCTTATATAACCAGTTAGAGTGGTTACTTATATAACCAGTCAGAGTGGAAATAACTGTCACTTCCTAGCCATTGCCTCTGAGACAGTCATGGCTCCCTTCTCCTGGGCTTGGAAGAGGGGTGCCAGGATGGAGGGAGCCATTTTCTCAGCTCTAGCACTGCAAGAGAATCTCCATGAACAGCTGCTTCTGCTTCCTCACTTGTGACAGAGCTGAAGAAAAGAAGCCGGACAGCTCCTTCCCTTAGCAGGTGTTGAGAGATCGCTGGTGATTTGCCAGGCACTGTTAAACAGAGCCAAAGCCCCAAGGAGGAAAATTTGGAAGAGAGACCAGGAGGCGAACCTGGAGAGGCACCGCCCATAGATGGCAGGGAAGAGTGTGGCCCTGGCAGGGGTGGCGAGAGGGCTCAGCAGGTAAAGTGCGTGCAGCTAAGCATAGGATCCAAGTTGTGATTGGCAGCACTCACAGAAAGAAGGGCCCTACTGATGTGGACAGTGTGCCAGCTGAAACTGAGTTGCAGGCTCACTGAGAGATTCTGTCTCAGAAAAATAAAGGAGACTCCATTGAGGAATGCCAGCCTCTGGCTTCATATGTATGTACAGGCATTCAACACACACACACACACACACACAGTCAGAGAGATAGAGACAGAGATACAAAGAGAAAGAGACAGAGAAAGAGTGATGGAGAGGCAAGAAGTGAGGAAGGGAGACACACATGAGAGAGAGAGAGAGAGAGACATAGAGAGGGAGAGAGAAGGAAGAAGGGACAGAGAGGGAGGGAGGGGAGGGAGGGAGAGAGAAAGAGAGAGAGAGAGAGAGAGAGAGAGAGAGAGAGAGAGAGAGAGAGAGGGAGGGAGGGAGGGAGAGAGAGATAGCAGGAGAAAAAAATATGGCAGGAATTAGGTCTCAACAGGAAGTGAGACAAGCTACAAGCCTTCAGAGTCTATCCCCAGTGACGCATTTCCTCTATCAAGTGTCTGGCTCCTCCTAAAGGTCCCATTCTCTCCTGAAACAGTGCCACCTACTGGGAGCCAATGGTTTAAAACCTGAGCCTGTGGGGGACATTTCTCAACCAAACCACAAGAGCCATGCTATCTTTGTGACTGTTGTTTTGTACTGTTTGTAGGTGTTGTGATGGCTTCCCTTTCAGCTAAGGATTGCTTTGTCTGGTTGGGATCTTTTGTGTTCATAAACTTTAGGTCTGTTTTCTCTAATTCCATTAAGCATAGTACTGAACATTGGGAGGACATAGTATTCACAATGCAGAGGCTTTGGCAATGTATCCAGTTTCACAATAAGGATATGAGCATGGAAGAGTTTTCCATTGTTATTGTTTCCTAACAATTTAAAGGCAGGGCCTAGTAAATGTTTATTGTTATCAGGCCTATAATTATTATTACGATGCTAGCTATCAATGAAGACACAGACACCTGTTATATTTTAAAATAGGTTTGGTTCGCCTAGGGCAGGGCAGATATTAATCCCCTAAACTACATCCCATATTGGGGCCAATATCCCATACCATGCATTAATCCCATGCCATCTGCTTCTAATAATTTCTATTGCTCTATCTCCCATCCATAATCCCAAACACTTGCTAATGCACCTCATCTGGGCTGAATCCTCCATCCACGCCAGCCATGTGCTTCTCCTCCACCTAACTCATGGTTTAGCCTTCCTTCTCTCTTCCTGTCTGTGTCCCAGATCCTCTTCCTGTCTCTGACCACTTCCTTTCCCAAGAACCTCTCTGTCCCACAAGCCCCAGAACCTTAGCCGCACCTATCCCATTTGCCCTGCCAGGTGTGCTGGCTTTTTGTTGGTCAAACAGGAATAAGTTCGTAGGTGAGGTTACAAACATTTTGGGGTACATGAGCCAGCTCATTTGGGTAGCAACTGGACCAAACCCTAACAAACTATAATGTTTCCTTCCATGAATTAAATCTTCCATTATTCCTAAGTGTATGCTTATTCTTTCACAACCCCACATGTGCATAATGCTTTGATAACATCCTTGCAACTCATATCCCCTCCCCAAATATCTTCTTCTCAGCAAGTCACCCCTGTATCTCCACACTCTTTTGGCCTGTGGCCCACTACATTTTATTATTGTTGCTTGCAGGAGCCTGGGTGGGGTTACCTACTTGAGCAAAGGAGACTTTTCAGTGGCTACACCACTGACAAATATGACTCCACCAACTGAAACCTCAAGCAGGGTGGGGCCTTAATTATCCCCCAATCTATGACTGAATGCCATTTTCCCTGGACTAGTGTAGATACTATGCAGGTAGCCACTGTTGCAGCGAGTTCAAGAATACAACTACTCTACCATGTCTAGGAAGATGGTGTTCCTCAGCTTCCCCTGGCTCTTACTGTTTTTTATCTGCTTTCTCCATTGCTTCCAGAGTCTTAGATCAGGGTGGTAGGAATATTCCATTCAGAACTGAGCACACAGGAGTCATGTACTCTCAGCAATCTGACCAACTACAAGCCTCTGCATCAACCATCGCCCACTGCAAACAAGAGCTTTTCTGACCAAACCCAAGAACGCTATTACTCCTAGGTATTTTGGAAAACTATTATAAATGGAGTTTCCCCCAGTTTGTTTCTCAGTCATTCATTGTCTTTGGATGCTGTTTATGCATCCTGATTTTTCTGAATGTATCTTCAGATCTCAGTGTTTCTAGAAGAGTTTTTAGGGCCATTTTTTAATCAGATCCAGATGGGAATAATTTGACGTGTTCTCTCATGATTGGTAAAACCTTTCTTTTTTTCTCCTAGCTTATTGTTTATTATTACTAATGATAATTAGTAAAATTAACATTTGACTAATATATTAACTAAAATGATTATGGCAGATGTCCTAGTCTCATTCCTGATTTCATAAGAAATGCTTTCAGTTTTTATTCATGATTTTTATTCATAGTGTATTGTTGGCTATGTTTGTCATATGAAACTTTTATTATGCTGAGGTTTCTTTTATTATTATTATTATTATTATTATTATTATTATTATTATTATTATTATTATTATTATTATTAGTTTTCGAGACAGGGTTTCTCTGTATAGCCTTGGCTGTCCTGGACTCACTTTGTAGGCCAGGCTAGCCTCGAACTCCCAGAGATCCACCTGCCTCTGCCTCCCGAGTGCTGGGATTAAAGGTGTGTGCCACCATGCCTGGCTATGCTGAGGTTTCTTTCTGCTGTCTGCTCCTACTTTTTCCCAGGCTCTTATAATGAAAGGACACTGAACTTTGTCAACTGCTTTTATTGCATCTATTGGAATGGTGATGCAATTTCTGTCCCTGAGAGTATATGAGCTATTGTATGTGTTAGTTTATATATGTTGAACCATCCTTGAATTCTCTAGTGAAACCAAATTAATAATGGAGAATTAACTTTGTAGTGTGTGGTTGAATTTGGTTCACAAGCATTTTATTTGAGAATTTTACATTCTTGTGTGGTTTTACTAGAATGTAACGCCGACTTCACAGAGTGGGTGACACTGCTCCTCCCTGTTTTATGGAGTAGTGGCAGAAACACTAGTGTTGGTTCTTTCAGTGTCTAGCAGAATATGGCAGAGAATCGTCCGAGCCCTGGGACTTTCATTTTTAGTGCACCATCACTGATTCAGTCTCATCGCTTGGTTATAGACATGGTTAGGTTGTTAATATTTTCTTTATTCTTGAATTTTGGTCACAATGTGCTAGGACATCATCCATCTCTTTTAGACTTTCCTGTTTTCTTGCAATACAGGTCTCCCTCCCAGCATCCCTTGGCATTTTTCTGACTTCGTTGGTATCTGTAAAATCTCATTTCATTAATATGCGTCTCTCAGGTGTTCTCCCCCTTGGGTTACCTTGGTTAAAGTTATGATGACCTTGTTTCTCTTTTCAAAAGCCAACTCTGTGCCACTGGGTCTCTCTGCATAATCCCTTTTATTGCTCCATCATTAACTTCTGCCCCTTAGCTGATTTTGGGTTTTGCTCATTTTTTTTTTTCTGTCAGAAATTAAAGTACACCATTAAGTTATTTATTGTTCCTGATTAATTTGTAAAGATTTTGTGTGTATGAGTGCTTTGCCTGCATGTGTACTTTGTGCATTCATGTTGCCATGAAGGCCAAGAGAAGGCACGAGAAGCACTTCAATTAGGTAGAGATGGTTGGGAGTCTCCGTGTGGATGCTAGTAATTAAACCCCCACTGGCCCTGTGGGAGAATAGGCAGTCCTCTTAACCACTGAGTGTTCTCTGGAGCTCCAAGGTTTCTTTTATTTCTTTTTTTTCCTTTTTCTGATGTTTTAAAATAACTGCACATATCTAGAAACGTCTCTCTCAGAAGTGCCTTGCTGTATTGTGAAGTTGTACTTTCACTTTAATTTGATTCTAGAAAATTTTGGACTTTACCTCCAACTCTTTCAATGTCCCCCTCGTCCCTGAAGAATGTTTTTGCTAAATTTCCATATATTTATATAATGTCTGTAGCTTTTCTTGCTCTAAGCTTATAGCTTAATTCCACTATGACATAACATTCAAGAAAATGTTTTGATTATGTTTTATTTGTTAAGACTTGCTTCATTGCCAAAAGTGGGACCTATTTCAGAGAAAATTCTATGGGCTGCTGAACAAGATTATGTATTCACTGGGGGTTTTGATGGAAATTTCTGTGTGTAGCTATAGAATATTCCACAGCTGTCTGTTAAGTCCGTTTGATCTATGATGCAGTTTAATTCTGAGGTTTCTATATTGATTGTTTTTGTGAAGATAATGATGAAAGTGATTAAAATAGTGCACTTTGGTTTATTTCCAGACCGATTATTTCCTTTACTCACAGGATTGCCTTTTTCAGGAAAACGAGCATATCACCATTCATGTTCATATGATAAAGGAAATCTCACTTCCACTGCTGAATTTTCCATCCGCACTTTAACTTTTCCCATCTATAATGGAGACTTCCTATCTAGACTGATATTTTGTTTCACTCATCTGTTCATTTTTTTCCTCCATGAAATCATTATTAACTTAGAACCAGACTTTTGGGATTCTTGATTTAGAATTTTAGCTATCTGAATGTCTTTGCATCTGGTGGTGAACATTTCTCGTCTCTTAGGGGTGCTCTCTGCCTTGCTTTTTCATGCTTCTGGTATGATTTTGTGTGTCTGCTGTTTGTTTGATATTTCTGGTTTCATTCAGGGAATCTTAGCAGCTACTTTTGAGTTCTCCCATACCACGGACAGAGAAAACAAGGCACCACAACAAATCAACTTAAGGGAATTAAAAAATGTGTTTGGTAAATTAGGATCAGGTTTTCTAGTGCTCACAGCCCATACTGACGTTTTGTTGTACATATGATCTCTGGGCTTATTTGCAAATAGTCCACAGGATTTGGCTTATGTCACTTTGGCACCATACACAAACTGTCCAGCTTTATAATTGACATAGCTCTGTATGGAAATAAGACTGTGGCCACTGCTGGCCCTGGGTATCTGGAGCGGCAGAGCTTGGGGTCTCCGCACCCACCACCGCTGGATCCTGCTCTGCCCTTCAGCGTGTTCAGGTGCATCTGTGGTCATTCCACTGCAGAAGTGGGGAGAGCATTTCCTCGAACACGCGCAGGGGAGGGGACCCCTCAGCCTTCGTTACATAAAAACATCATCTTTCAACCTTTACTTCTGAAGGAATCATCTTGGACTCGGGATTACAAGCAGGGACATAGCTTTCCCCCCTCCCCCAAGTACTTTCAAGCTTATGTGATGCCACTGTTTCTCTAGATCTGCAGTCTTCCCCTTATCTCTCGCTGCTTTGATTTTACACACATCGCCTACGAGCTTTTAATCACCCAGTCTCCTGCTTCAGGTGGTTGGATTTTTGCAACACTGGGTTAATGATTTTCTGACCAATTTTTGAGAATGTTTGTTATATTTTTAAGTGTGTCATCTTCTCACATTTTTCTGAAATCCAAATTGTGCACATGATGAGGTATTGACATCATCTCCCAAGTCTGGAGCTCTGCTAATTGTCCCTCCGTCTAATTTACCCTCTCTTCTGCCATTTAAAATCTCTCTAGGAATCTGCACAAAATCAATGAATATTCTTTTTTAGTCATAGCCAGCCTGAGGCTAAAACCATCCGAGCATTGTTCTTACAGCTTTTGAACACTGAGCTTCTAACTCTGCCATTTGATTCTTTTAAAAGTTTCCATATGCCTAATGATCTTTCTATTTAATCTGTAAGATTGTATCTCCTTTTAATTATTTGAATGGTACAATGGCCGTTTTATAGTTTTCACCTAATAAAGCTAACATTGAGGTAATTTTATTGTTATTTCTTAATTTATTCTCTGATATCCTTCTTTAAGAATACATACACATATATACATATATACACACACATATGATGTACAGTATTTACTATATATAGCATATGGCATTATATGTATATATTATTAAGCATGAATTATGTATATAGTATCATATATGTATGCATGACGTTTAGTAGGCAGATGAGCTGCTTATTGATCACTTTGAACTTAGAAAGCCATCCTCTTAACCACTATTGAGAAGGAGCTATGGAGGACCTGCAGAGCTCTGTAGCCTCTTGTACAACAGCTACATAGATGTCTTCTGCATCTACACATATGCCATGTGGTCTTTAAGACTCATGACTAGTCCTTATTCTGGAGAGAGGCTCTTGTTTCCAGATCAGACCTCTGTGGAATCCCAGAGGATCCCACGGCATTAATTGGTGATTCCATCCTACCCAAAGAAGTCCTATTTAATCTCCAGCCCCACTGTGCATTTCCCAAAGGCTGGGCATCAAGTCTGGTAAGGCTCTAGTGTTTTGTACTGCCAGGTGCCACCCAGACCTCCAAAGGGAGTCTGTGTATCTCCCCTGGGAATCTTTTCATGGTCACAGCAGATCTGCTCATGCTACCTTGAGGGATGCCAGGGGTGGCCTGGACTCCAGCTGAAGAACTGAGAAGGTGTCCTCAGGCAAGTGCTGGCTAGAAAACTAGAGCTTTCTGCTTCCAAGGTCATCTCTCTTTTACTATGGGCAGTGGGAGGACTTGGGTGTCTATGAAGTTATAGCAGGCAGTATTGTGCACGACAATTGGCCTAGTCAACTGTGTTTCTATTCCCCACCAACTATCACTTACTATATCCCATTAGCCCAAGTTATGGCAAGCAGAGAGGAAAAGGTGATTGTGAAGACAGCTGAGGCAGATAGCATCACTCTGAATAGTAAGACTGTGTTATACGTAAGTCAGTAGAAAGATCTACTAAAATAATTACTGATTAAAAGGTATTTACAACACAATAGGTATAGAAAAATCAGTGTGTTTCCCACATTTTGAAGGGGAGGCAGAAATAAAATCTCATCGGTAGTTGGAGCTGTTGGTATTTTATAGTTGCTGGGAGAAGGGTGTATGTGTCAGTTTTCCTTAATGACTTGACTCCTGGTAGGCTGACTACCCAGGCAGACCCAACTCCCACGAGTAGTTAAGCAGCACAAACTGGTTCTGATGGAGGAAAAGAAAGAAAGAAAAAACCCAGTGTTTGGTGGGTAGGGAGGGGAGGATACAAAGAGATGGTATGGGAGGAGTGTGACAGGAGGGTTAATATTAAATTCTCAAAGAATTAAAAGATATTATTTTAAAAGAGCATATGGCCATCCAGTCTAATATAAAGTATTTGGTTATAGTAATAATATGTACTTTTCAAATAAGTATATATAAGAGAAAATAAGATAATATTTTATAAAAGGTTAGTAAAATAATAAATTAATATTCTTATCCAAATACACACACCCTTCTTGACAGCAGCCACTGGCCTCCATTCTTTTAATGATTATTTTTATGAGTTGTCTGTCTATACTTATAATTGAATGAGACCGAATATCTCCACAGCCGACGTTGCTTCATGCTGCCAGAGGCATGTGAGACTCTTTTCCAAGTGAGGTAGGACTACAATCACCTTAGACAAGATAGCAGGGCATTTTATGGTCTGGATATAGATAAATCATGTGACTGACCTGTGTTGACAACTTTTTTGGTAGCTGCCATCTTTTTAACATAACGGAAAAACTCTGGGTGCAATGGCTGTAGTCGGTAGAATCGTTAGCTAGAAATTTCCCAGTTCACCTACATTTTACATCCAGGGTTAAACCCGTTGCCTGCCTGGCTTCATAGGTCAGGGGGTGGAGCACTGACTTACAGGCTTGTACCTGAGGAATATCTTTATTTCTTCCATTGCGACCTCACTTGAGGATGTAGATTCGCAGGCTTTAAGACTCTAAGGTGTTTGCGTGTGATTCATCAGAGCTGATCCCGCCTGATTATTCCTCGGGCTCCCAGTGCTGTTCTTGTTCAGCAGAGACAAATCTCTGGAAGGGGGTTCTGGATCTGAGAATAAATTCATTTTATGTTTCTCTAGAAAAAAGATAAATTCTGTCTAATAATCAATGTTAGAATGTCCATTTTGGAGGGTCTTACAGAATCAGTCAAGTCTTCAAATCACTACGGGGGATGATTTTTGTGTGGAGACCGTGCAATCTGATGGGCCCTGCCATAGAACAGCCACAGGTCATAACACGTGGGCAGGAAATGACCCTCCCCAAAGGTTGTTGCATGCTGGGAAAATGTCACAGAGTACACTGAACAAAGGTCATGCTGACGGGAGATGCTTCTGCAAGAGCAGCTGAGAGGAGAATGAGAACAAAGCAGCAGGTGACACACACACCCTTTCAGAGAGCATCCCCTCGACTGTGATGAGACCGCAGGAAGTCTTACAGGGAGTGATTTTTGCCACACCATTGCCTCCAGATCAATAAGGCTCTTCTTGTATATGTAATTATTATTGGATGGTATTCTGTTTTCTATTTAAGTAAATATATAAATTGTTTTAGGATTGGAAAGAAAAACAGCCTAGTAATTGGAGTTTATTGAATATGTTAACTATTGGGCAGAAAAATATTAAGAGGATGTATTGATTGTACATATATAATTAGCTATATAATACTGATTTTTTTCCTAGTAATATATCAAACACATATAATATCTTTGCAAACGGTAATCCATTCTTCATTTAAACAGTCTACTTGTGATAGAAAAATGTTTCTGGACAGATACTTTTTAATACAATTTGGGTTTTTTTCCCATTTCTTGGTAGTCATATTGATTATTTTACCTGTGTGGTTTGAATGAGAAATGCTCCTCATGGGTCCATGTGCTTGAACACTTAGTGCCAGCTTGTGTTGGTTTTAGGAGGTGTACAGGCTTGGTGGAAGGCAGATAACATGGGTTTAATACCCTGGCCCTACTTCCTGTCAGCTTTTGCCTTCCTGGCTGCGGACAAAATATGATCAGCTAGCTCGCAGTCATGGTGCATGCCTTCCCTGCCACAGTGCACGGCAGCGACCTTGATTGGAAGGTGTTGAAGTGGAATTCTAAAGTGACAGATAGTATTTGCATATATTGCCTGTATATGTTCAAGTCAAGCATATACTTCAAGTCATCCCCAGATTGCACAGAATGCCTCATGCAACATAAATGCAGTGGAAATAGTTGTTGCAGCATATTTAGAGAAAAGAAGCCTGCATGTGCTCAATACAAACACGAGGCAGTAAGCCTCTGAGATGACAGGTTACATCAGACGAGTGAAAGTTATGATCACATCTGCCTCTGTCTGCTAACCTAGGCCTAGTCCTGGATGCTTCTAGCCTCTGTACGCTCTAACCTAGGCCTAGAATGTCTTCGCTCTCTGATTGCTTGGGATTAAAGGAGTGTACAGTGTTGAACATTTCTTTAAATGTTTCTCGGCCATTAGAAATTCCTGTCTATAATTCACTGTGTAGATCTGTACCCCATTTTTTAAACTAGGTTATTTGTTTTGTTGATGCCGTTTCTTGAGGTCTCTCTATATTTTGCATATCGGCGCTCTGGCAGATGTGGGGTCGGTGAAGATCTCCTGTTCTGTAGGCTGCTGCTTTGTCCTTTTGACAGTGTCCTTTGCCTGGGCTGTTGGTGTTCTGTTCAGGACGTTGTCTCTGCTGCCAGTGAGTTCCAAGCTGTCCCCCACTTTCTCTATCAGGATTAGTGTATCTGGTTTTATGTTGAGGTCTTTGATCCACTTGGACTTGAGGTTTGTGCAGCATGATAGATACGGATCTACCTCCATTCTTCTTCATGGAGCCATCCAGCTAGACCAGCACGATTTGTTGAAGATGCTTACTTTCCCCACCCCCATTATATAATTTAGGCTTCTTTGCCAAAATATCAAGTGTCCATAGTTGTGTGAAATTACTTCTATGTCTTAGACTCCATTGATAAATGTATAGGTTTTTTTTTTAATTACTATTGCTGTGCAGTATAGCTTGAGATCAGGGTAATGGTGACACCGCCAGAAGCTCTTTGATTGTACAGAACTGGTTTAGTTATCTTGTTTTTTTTTTTTTATATGAAGTTGAGAATTGATCTTTCAAGGTATGTAAAGAATTGTGCTGGTATTTTGATGAGAATTGCACTCAATCTGTAGATTGCTTTTGCCAAGATGTCCACTTTTATTATGTTAATCTTCCCTACCCATGAGCATGGGAGATCTTTCCATCTTCTGATATATTCTTCAGTTTCTTTCTGCAAAGACTTGAAGTTCTTGTCATTCAGGTCTTTCACTTGCTTAATTATAGCAACACTAGATATTTTATATAATTTGTGGCTATTATGAAGGGTGTTGTTTGTCTAATTTATTTCTTGGCCTGTTTACCATTTGTATATGGGAAGGCTACTGATTTTTTTAAAATTAATTTATTCCAGCCAATTTACTGAAGGTGTTTATTAGCTATAGGGGTTCCCTGGTAGAATTTTTGAAGTTAGTTATGTATATTCTCACATCATCTGTGAATAGAGATACTTTAACTTCTTCCTTTCCAATTTGTATCTCCTTGATCTCTTTTAGTTGTCATATTGCTCTGCCTAGAACTTCAAGTACTAAACTGAATAGACATGAAGAGAGTGGGCAGCCTCGTCTTGCTGCTGACGTTAGTGGAAATATATTTAGTTTCTCTCCATTTAATTTCATGTTGGTGAGCATCTTGTTTTATATAGCCTTCATTGTTTTTAGGTATACACCATGTACCCCTGAGCTCTCTAAGACTTTTAACATGAAGAGGTGTTGTATTTTGTCAAAGGCTTTTTCAGCATCAGATAATTGTGGTTTATCTTGTCTTTCAGTTTGTTTACATGGTGGATTACATTCATGGATTTTCATATGTTGAACTATCCCTGAATCTTTGGGACAAGTCCTTCTTGATCATGGTGAGTGATATTTTTGATGTGTTCTTGGATTCAGTTTGTGAGTATTTGAATATTTTTCATCAATGTTCATAAGGGAAATTGGTCTGGAATTCTCTTTCATTGTTAGAGTCTTAGTGTGGCTTAGGTATCAGGGTGACCATGGCCTCAATAGAATGAGTTTGGCAATGTTTCCTCTGTTTCTATTTTTGTGTAATAATTTGAGGAGTATTGGTATTAGCTCTTTTTTAAATGTCTGGTAGAATTACCATCCGGCCCTGGGCTTTTTTTGGGGGGTGGGGTGGGGTGGGAGGAGACTTTTAATGAGTGTTTCTATTTCTTTAGGGGTTATATAGGTCTATTTAGATTATTCATCTCATCTTGACTTAACTTTGGTAAGTGGTATCTATTAAGAAAATTGTCCATTTCTTTTAGATTTTCCAATTTTATGGAGTAGAGTTTTTGTTTTTGTTTTTGTTTTTGTTTTTGTTTTTGTTTTTAAACTAAGACCCAATGGTCATTTGGATTTACTCAGTGTTTGTTATTTTCATTTTTGAAATAAGTTCATAAAATTTATGAGATGAATGAACGAAATAAAATTGAAGTTCAGTTAGTTATCCTAAGAGTTTGTCTGTCTTGTTGATTTACTCAAAGAATCAGCTCTTTGTGTAGTTGATTCTTCATATTGTTCTCTTGGTTTCCGTTTTATTAATTTTAGCCCCGAGTTTGATTATTTCCTGCCATCTTTTCCTCATGGGTGTGTTTGCTTCTATTTGTTCTTGAGATTTCAGGTGTGCTGTTAAGTTGCTTGTATGAGATCTCATTTATTTCTTCATTAATGACCATAGTTTTGTGAACTTTCCTCTTAGCACTGCTTTCGTTGTGTCCTATAAGTTTGGGGGTGTTCTGTCATCATTTTCATTGAATTCTACAATGTAGTTAATTTCTTTCTTTCTTTCTTCCTTAATCCAGGGATCATTGAGTACAAAATTGCTCAGTTTCCATGAGTTTGTTGCCTTTTTGTTGTCTGTGGTTGAAGTTCAGCTTTAATCCATGGTGGTCTAATAAGATACAGGGGATTGTTTCAGTAATCTTGTATCTGTTGAGACTTGCTTTTATCTGAGTGTATGGTCAATTATGGGATAGGTTCTGTGAGGTGCTGAGAAACAGGCATGTTCTTTTGTGTTTTGATGAAATGTTCTATAGATATCTGTTAGTTCTATTATTTTCTATTTAGGTTCTGTCGGGATGATCTGTGCATTAGTGAGAGTGAGGTGTTGAAGCCTCTCATTATTAAATGTGGGGTTTCATGTATGATTCATGCTTCAGTAATGTCTCTTTTATAAATGGGGGGCCCTTGCATATGGGACATAGATATTCAGAATTGAGACATCGTATTGGTGGGGTTTTCCTTTGATGATTATGAAGTGTCCTTTATCATCTCTTTTGATTAATTTTGGTTGAGAGTCTATTTTTTATTAGCTATTAGAATGACTTTTCCAGCTTGCTTCGTGGATCTATTTCCCTGAAAGATATTTTTCTAGCCCTGTACGGTGAGGTATTATCTATCATATTGATGTTGAGGTTTGTTTCTTGAATGCAGCAGAATGATGAATCCTGTTTTCACATTTATTCTGTCAGCTGTGTCTTTTTATTGGTGAAATGAGTTCATTGATATTGCTGATACTGAGAGATATTAAGATATTAGTTTCCATTATTTTGATGGTGGTGCTAGTGTGTGTGTGTGTGTGTGTGTGTGTGTGTGTGTGTGTGTGTGTGCATATTTCCTTCTGTTTGTTTTGCTGTTGTAAAAAGATGTATTTCCTCTGTTTTCTTGGTTGTAGTTAACCTCTTGGATTGAAGTTTTACTTCTTATATCTTCTGTAGGGCTGGATTTGTAGATAGAAGAATTTTAAATTTGGTTTTATTGTGGAATTATCTTGTTTTCTCCATCTATGGTAAGTGAAAGTTTTGCTGGGTATAGTAGTCTGGGCTGGTACCTGTGGCTTTTTTAGAGACTGCAAGACATGTGTCCAGGCCTTTCTGGATTTTAGAGTCTCTTTTGATAAGTTGGGTATAATTCTAATAGGTCTGACTTTATATGTTACTTGTACTTTTTCCTTTGCAGCATTTTATATTCTTTTTTTTTCTTTACATTTAATGTTTTGTTTATGTGACAGGAAGATTTTTTTTTTTGGTCTAATTTATTTGGTTTTCTGTAAGCTTCTTGTATGTTTATAGGTATCTATTTCTTTAGGTTGGGGAAAGTTTCTTCTATGATTTTGTTAAAAACATTTTCTGGGCTTTTGAGCTGGGAATCTTCTCCCTCCTATTCCTGTTATTCTTAGGTTTGGTCTTTCTATAGTGTCCCAGATTTCCTGGATGTCTTGTGGCTTTTTAGATTTAATATTTTCTTTAACTTTTTAGATTTAACCTTTTCTTTGACCAATAGATATATCAATTTCTTCTGTTGTATCTTCTACACCTGTGAGTCTCTCATCTATGTCTTGTATTCTGTTAGTGATGCTTATGTCTGATGTTCCTGTTCTCTTCCCTAGGTTTTCCACCTCCAGGATTCCTTTGGTTTGAGTATTCCTTTTTGCTTCTACTTCCATTTTCAGGTCTTGACAGTTTTCCCCCTTTACCTCTTTGATTGCATTTTCCTCTATTTCTTTGCCTCTATCATCTTTATAAGATTGAATTTAATATCATTGTCTCATGCTTCAGCTGTGTTGGAATATCCAGGGGTGGTGGTTGTAAAATACCTGAACTCTAGTGGTATCATACTGCCTCAGTTGATTGTGTTCTTATACTGGTGTCCAGTCACGAAGGTTTAGGATTTATTATAGGATTAGGTGCTGATTTGTGACTTTATCTTTGTTAGATGGGTGGTTTTTGGAGTTTTCCCCCTTAGTTTCTATTTCTTCTCAGTCTTATGGCCTGTGTGGCTTGGGTTTCTGGTGACCAGCAAGTCTTCAGGTTCAGTAGGGTGTCTTTGGTGGGGTTTTGTGGGTTGCATGACCTCTATGGTTTGGGGTGCCAATCATACCTCTGGGGTCCCTAGTACTATAATGGCCTGGTGTCCCTGGTGCTGGCATGGCCTCCAGGGAAAGCAGTAACAATTGGGGACTGGAAAATAGAGCAGAGGAGATGGGGTGCAATTTATAGCTTCAGAGGAGTTGGCAGGAACAGCACACTTTTGCCTTTTTGCAATTCAGTATTTGAGCAAGTTGGAGATTTAATTAAACCAACCAAATTTCTGCATATCACTCTTAGCCACGTTGAAGTGCTGTGGTGGCTTCAAAGAAGCTACTGGGTTTTGATTGAGTTGATGGGGCTTTAATTGTGATGCAGAAGTTTTAACAAGCCTTTGGTTTTGTATAGATATTATTCCAATTTGGTGCTAAGCCCAATAAAGATCATATTAACTACCCCTCGCCCCAATATCTACTGCTTGCTAAGCTGATCACAAGAAAGCTGTTACAGCAGGAGACGCATAGCGGCTGTGGGATAGTTCTTATTTTCTTCACGCAGCTCCAGTTGCGTCAGAGCCATTTTGGATTACCACGGAATCTCCCATCTCTGTGGTCTGCCTGCCCCACCTTTAAATTAAGTGACTTTCAAGCATTCACTTCTCACTGCCACCTGCATGTGGCTTCCAAGACTGCTCATAGCCATATTCTCAAGTGCTCTTGTCTTTTGCAGTCTGTCCTCCCAGTGTGCCCCCAAAAAGAATATACCCACTGATAGCCCTTACAGTGTAACGGTAATTAATGCCTGATACATGCCGTCATAATCACAGGTGACAAAAACCTGTAGAAATTAACTAACATTCATCCAAATGATCGTTGTGTAGACATGTAACTGAAAGGATGGTATTAAAACATCCCCAGATGGATGACACAGTAGGTTGATCTGCAAATATTTAGCTTTGATTAAATGAGGAAGCCGTATCAATGATTTCTGATTTAACTCTGGCCTCAAGTTCGACGTGGGTTTTGTTTTCTTTTGTCTTTTGTAACATGGTGTATAAGAATTGCAGTGCATTGAGTAGGTACCGAGCTCTGAGCTCTGAAGTTTGTCCTTCTCCCAGACCACATGTGCTAAGGGACACTTTTACAATCCAGGTGTCAGTGGTGAAATATGTCCTCTAGTCTGCCATGCGACCAGGAGTGGGGGGAAGCCGGTGTCCTGGAGTTGTTGTACCCCTGGGCTGTGACATTTGGTAGGTCAGGTGTACTAAACATATCTTCTATTCATAACTGTATCATTAGTCAAAGGGACATTTGTACTTAAAACACTTACCAACCAAGACAAAAAAAAAAGATTTTTATTGTATAACCTCTTATTAACAATAGTTACACCTGCACCATAGGGAAAGGTTTAAAATAATAATGTTTAGACATTCTGTCCTTTTAATTTGTTTAGATCAACACTTTTTAAGTCTTAATTAAAATGGTACAGGCATCTTTTTTTTGTTGTTGTTATTGTTGTGTCTGCTGCATGGCTGAACACTGTAAGGTCTGTTTTTAATTCTTTAGCAATTACTTTGTGCTCATGCTGCTATGCC
This sequence comes from Acomys minous, assembly GCF_964271855.1. Taxonomy (NCBI): domain Eukaryota; kingdom Metazoa; phylum Chordata; class Mammalia; order Rodentia; family Muridae; genus Acomys; species Acomys minous. Next base: position 141,567,759 of record NC_140485.1, on the reverse strand, counting down.
CTGAGCCAATATCAGGACTTGCGTGAGTAAGAGGAGGAGAAGCAGGAGGAGGAGGAGAAGGAGGAGGAGGAGGAGGAGGAGGAGGAGGAGGAGGAGGTGCTCAGGTGGGTGGGGGGAGGTGTGTCACTGTGGAGGAATCTGTAAGGAGAAAGCAAATGTCACTGGGGCTGTTCCCAGAGAGTTGGTGGACAAGCTGCTTTCTGGTCTGTGCTAATGAGAGTTCAACATCCAAAGCAGCAAAAATTAACCCAGGGCGAATGGACTTGGTAGAAATACAGCTATATATTTTTTAAAAATAAGAATCTGAGTTTTCCCAGGACAGTTTATGTCCGCACGCTGCTGTATGGGAAATGCTAGGTCCTTTCCCATGAGGTGCTGTTCTCTAAAGAACACAGCAGCAGAAGCTGTAATTACTAAGAGTGTAGGGTCAGAACCTGGCACACAGGGTGGACAAAATTAGCACACAACTCATTTTTGGTCAAGAGCAAGGGAGGTGAGGAGGAAGATTCTGCAGAGACATGCAGCATGGGCAGAGTTTGCTGTTGGACCGCAGGACGTGCTTGATGCTGGAAGAGATAACTCATGGTGAGGGAGGGAGCAAGCATGGATGGCCTCGGGATGCCCTGGGCAAGCAGTGACAAGAGCATTTGCTGGCATCCTTGGCACATTTAGTCTTGCTAGCTCTCTCCCTGCCTCCCCCACCCCACCCTCCCCCACCCCAGCATCCCCCATCCCACCCTCCCCCACCCCAGCATCCCCCACCCCACCCTCCCCCACCCCAGCCTCCCCCACCCCAGCCTCCCCCACCCCAGCCTCCCCCACCCCACCCTCCCCCACCCCAGCCTCCCCCACCCCACCCTCCCCCACCCCACCCTCCCCCACCCCACCCTCCCCCACCCCAGCCTCCCCCACCCCACCCTCCCCCACCCCAGCCTCCCCCACCCCAGCATCCCCTCTCCTTCTTTCTTTTCTGCTGAAGAAGAGACTCTTCCACATGTGAAGAAGGACATGGTGTAATAACTTCATTACAACTGAGGATTTCAATTATGAAGGACGAAACCAAAACCTACTGAGTATTTTACATTTAAAAAATGTAATAGCGTAAGCCTATAATTTCAAGAGGCAGAGACATAGGGATCTCTGTCAATCCAAGACCAGCCTGCTCTCCATAGTGGATTCTGGGCTAGCCATAGCTACACATTGAGGCTCTCTATATAAGGTAAAATAAACCTAAATTAGAAGATTAAACATAAAGGCAAATATATAAAAGAGTGAGAATTAATTTTGCTGTCTAAACATTAGAACACAGATAAAAGAAGACTTGAAAACTACAGTTGGTAAATTTAAAATCTTCTGTGCATGAAGAACTGGAATAGAAAAGTACATGAACTGTCAAAACACAGTATGTTTTATGTATATGCAACCATTGTCGATGGCAAAAGAACAGAAGACAAATATATATAATACAATTTACAATATCTACAAATATATATCATATTATTTTTAAAAAGCTAAAAGCTTTATTGTTTTTAATGACACTATCAAGTACATGAAAGTCATATAGAAAATATGAAATTTTAGTGTCAGGAGCCAAAAGCCTTGAATAAAAACTGCATAGTGTATCTTGAATTATGTCCTAAGGAAACATTAGGGAAGCATGCAAGTGTTTTAGGAAACATTAGGGAAGCATGCAGGTGTTTTAGGAAATAGAAGGGAAGCATGCAGGTATTTTAGGGAATAGAAGGGAAGCATGCAGGTGTTTTAGGGAATAGAAGGAAGGCATGCAGATGTTTTGGTTAGCTTTTGCTTAACATCCCATGTTTAGGTCAGTATGAAGCTTTCAGTTCCACATAACCCCAAACAAAACCAAACGACATTACAAAAGTTAATGCACAGCCTCCTCCTTAGTACCATTGTCTAACCTTTCTAAGAGAGCATCACAGGGGCTCCTGTAGGTGACACCAGCAGCTGGGAAGCAGAGGCAGGGGGCTCCTCTGTCCTAGGCCAGCCCAGACACCAATACTAAGATCCTGTCTGAAATATACACAAATTTAAAATTTCCCAACATCACCTCTATAATAGACAAAAGGTAAAAATTGAGATAAATGTTCTCAGGCAAATGCCCTTTGTCTGAGATCCTCTGTGTGGTCCCACAGCTGCACAGGCTCTCGGGGCTGACAGTTCACTAGCCAGTGTAGGAGACCATCCTTTCCACATTCATACTGAATTTATAGATCTGCCAAGTATTCTTCTTACAAAAAGATAAATTAATTGTGATGACCCCATGGCCACAAGATCTATAGGAGTATCCTTCCTGGACATCTCTCCTGTTGTAGTTGACGGAGGGGCCTATACTGACCTCCTGTAACGTACATGGCCTTGGTTGTCCAGTGTAGCTGACATTGTGCTTTGCCCACTAAATTAGCCTTCTTTGTGTCCTAGGCTTTATCGGAAGCCCCTGGATGAATGGTTTCACAGCAATCCCAGTAAATAATTACTCCGATCTCCGTGTTCCACAGCAGAGAAACAGGAAGGTGGGGGAGGGAAGCGATGCAGCGTCAGGCACTGGAGGGCAATCTGTGTTCTTGAGAAATAAAGGGGCAACTGATCCACTTCTAAATGCCTCCCAAGAACACCCTTTCCCGTAACTCGGAGAACTGCATCTTGGTCCAGGTTTTGTGGACAGGGGAACGGACCTCTTAGCTTCCCCAGCATCCTGCAGGGTGCCAGTGATTGCCACAGGCTCAGGCCCTGTGGCAACATCTGACAGTAGAGGGGCAGCATAGCTACCTTTACCCACAATTCCCATCCCGACGTGATGGGCAGAAGAAGGCATCCCGTTGCCACCATCTAATCAACCACAGCTACTTTTCCTCGCTGTGATCTCATTACATTTCTTTCAGGTTTGATTTCAGTTGATAATGCATGCTTAATATTTTTATTGAATTATATTGTTTATTGCCGATTACTTCTACTTCAATGGGGTCCATTTCCTGATCTGGACTCAGGTGTGATTTGGGTAGAACTCTGTTTTCTTCTGTGAGGGCCATTTTTGTTTAGTTGTGTTGTTTTTGTTTGTTTGTTTGTTTGTTTTTGTTGTTGTTGTTTGTTTTGTTTTGCCTTTGCTGAGCACATGCTGACACTTCCTCTGAGAGCTCTGAACACCCTGCACAGTGGTTAGTTTCCTCCATGCAGCCTCAGCTCACAGGAAATCAATTTCTGGAGCCTCCTCCTGCTCTGCCTTGCTGGAGGTCCCTGAATCCTAGGTGACAGCTCCTCCTACATAGTGATCCAAGAGCTGGTCAGCTGGCAGGTCTGGGGAGGGCTCTGGGCCAGGCCATGCTGTGACCTGCAGAGGGCATGGCTACACTTCTGCAGGGCTGCAATTCAGCTTGCTGTGGAGCATCCCAGGGTTCATAATTTGGTTGATTAGCCCTGACTCCAAAGCATCTTCTAGTATCCTGAACCAACAGCTGCAGTCTTTGTGAGAATGATTAAACTGGGCTTAACGATGTGAATTCTGAAAAGAAAACACCAGACACCCTTTACTGACACTCAGACTGTGTCTTCATCACTCCCAGGGTCTACATGGAGTGCTCTCCCAGGCCAGGGAACAGGCTGAAATGACCCACTTGAAATTCCTCTGCAGGAGGGTGCATCCATCTTAACGTGCCTGCCCCAGACTGTCACAGCTGAGTGTCATTTGCATCTGAAATTTACCTTCCTTCTCTTCCCTGAGTCTAGCCCTGCTCCTCTTTAAGGACTTGGCTGTTAAAATTGAAATTACCAGACATGCTGTAGTTTGAATTTATGCCAGAGCTCCTTAGGCAAACGCTTTGTGCATGCCCAAGTGTGGGGAGAGCGCACCTCTCCCACAGCCCCTGTCAGACAACCTCCTTTGCTCCTGACTTTTGTGACAGGATCTTGTATCCGTGGGAGCTGTGGAAAATCCTCGTATAAATTCCATCGCCCAGGAGGTTGCTTCTCTAGGTGATAAATCAGTCACGTGAAAAAAGGCTCCTTCACTGCCTGTGATGTGAATGCGTGATGCGTGGCCCACCGCCTCGTCACTGGCTTGCCACTTCCCTCTGCAGGGCTCTCTGCAAAGATCTAGTTGCTGAAGGTGCATCCTAAGCTTCACCTGGGCCATACCTGGAAAACCCATTCCCCCCCCTCCCCAGATTGTCAGATCATACACAGAAGGCTGTGTATGGTGGAGACATGGCCACTCAGGTTATTTAAAAAGATCAATGTCCTGTCCCCTTCCTGTATCACTGCATGCTAGCTAATTAAGGAACAACAACGGTGACATTTAAAACACAATGGAAGGATATGCTCTCTGTCTTATAAGGGGACCTGAAAAGCGGTGGGAAATTTCACTTCTGAGAAGTGATTCTGACTTGAATCTGCCTTACTTACTTAGTGCTCACCTAGTCCTCCCCTTGACCCAGCTTAGCGTGAGTTCGCTCCAAACATGGAACATGGACATGCGCATACACACATGCATCCTGTAGAACACCAGAGAGGACGGTGCTCATGCCACATGCTCCTAAGCAGAGGTTACCTTTCCCATTTTCTTCAGAGCCCAAAAGCCTGCCAAACACTCATCACAGTTTATAAGTCAATGAAACAAGTGTAGATGCTCATTTCATTTCCAGGCAGACTGCAGCAACTGCAGTTGACTGGAGAGGCCAACAGGCATGTCGGATCTCCGCTGTGCCACAACTCACTATGGAAGGGCCAGTCAATTTTACATGAGCGTTTCAGCCAAAGACCCAGTACTTTCCTTGGATTTAAATTTGAATTTAAATAGATGTGGCACTGTGGGCAGCCACATTGACTCTAATACAAGGTATAATCAAATTGTACATGTTAAAATTTAAGGGTAGCTTCTTTCTGTCATGTTACAGTCAAACATTTATGTTTTCTGTGAATTCACTCGGCCTGCTTCCTACTTCCGTTCAGCTTGATCAGTATTTATGGGAAATAAAGGTGTTCGCTACTTTTAAATTTTACTTAAGTTCTAAAATCTACGTTAGATACTTAGACTCATGGGGGAGGGGAATGGTTTTCTTCACCAAGCATGTGGGAAAACACAGCATCGAGCTATGAAGAAGGAAGCAAGGATGCTGGGTGGAAGGCCGCTGATGCCCGCACACCCCTGTAGGTGGGCAGGATCTGAATGGAGAAATTGTCCTAGATTTTACCAGGAATCACTCCATCTTCAGACTGACACTGTTGAGTACTTCTTCTATGAATCTCTGACTCTACCAAATGGCTCTGCCCAAGTAATATGGACTGAAAACCTACTGACTCAAAGCACCAAAGAGAGTGAATGTGTCATTTTTTACTTATTTATTTACTTATTATGCACAGGAATGTTGTATGTGCCAGTATGTATGCGCATCACATATGTGACTGGTGTCCAAGGAAATGAGAAGAGGGCTCCAGTTCCCCTAGAACTGGAGCTAGCGATGGCTGAGAGCCAATGTGTGGGTGCTGGGAATCGAACCCAGGTCCCAAGCCATCTCCTCCAGCCTTGAAAGTGAATCTTTCTTACGAAAAACATGCAACGTATTTAAAGACACATTGTAAGTGTTATCAGCTATTTTGTGGAGGGAGGTTTCCGTATGCATGCACAGGTAAGCAAGGAGTGTAGCAGGCGTGTGGCACTCACAGGACTGCTCTGGGTGTCAGTCTTTGCCTCCCACCGTGCTTGTGACAGGGTCTTTATGTGCATGTTGCACTGTATGTGTTGAGCCAGCGGGAGCACGTGTCAGAAGTTCTCCTGTCCCACCATGCATTGTACTGTAGGAATTCTGGGATTACGGACACATGCTACTGTGTGTGGCTTTGACATGGATTTTGGAGATTTGAGCCTGAGTTCTCATATGTGTGGGATAAGTACTTTGCCCAAAGAGTCATTTCCCAGCTTGTAGTTTTACCATTTAAGAATAATAACAGGATGATGGTGGCGCGTGCCTTTAATCCCGGCACTTGAGAGACAAAGGCATTTGGATCTCTATGAGTTCGAGGCCAGCCTGGTCTGCAGAGCAAGTTCTAAGACAGCCAGGGCTACACAGAGAAACCCTGTCTCAAGCACAAAACAAAACAAAAGACACAAAGACAGAATAAAGCAGATGAATCTTTATGGGTAAGAAAACATATTTCTAATCTATCAGCATCCTATGATGGATTCATACCTTAGCAGCACCTTGTTTGTTAACATCTAGGTAGTTTCCTACTGTGAGATTGTTTATATGCCTTCTTATTGATAAATCAATTATATTGTTTTGTGTCTTTCAATCAATAAGGTTGTAAAATTGTAGATGATGGATTGCTTCCTGTTCAGAGTCCTTTCTGTTCCTCCTCCTGTCATTGACCCATCAGTTTTGGCAAGGCCCATCAACCCTGTGGCTGTTGTGATGTAGAGTTCTAAGAATTAGCAAGTGTTCAGTGAAAATGCTTCAAGCTTTCTGGGAACCAGCCTTTCTGTCTTTGAAAAGCCAGGATCTAATTCCCGGCCTCTGTACTCCACTCAAATTTCTGTTTCCAACTTCCTCCATCTTTTTTATGGAGCCCCCCAGAGGTGTAGAGTCAGCTGCCTTCTCACCACTACAGTTTTGTTTTCAACACAAATACCATTTTTCTTATATATTTGGTTTTGTTTATAGAGTTTCCCTTCACACTATGGGTTCCATATCTACGGATTCAGCCCTGAGTCTGTGTGCTCAGTGTTCCACTGCTGTTCCACAGCACTTACATGCAACTGTGTCACCTGAGAAGGTGATGGAATATTATACCCAAATGCTGTTGCATTTCATAGCCAAGCCTTGGCACCTACAGATGTAGGTACCCAGAGGGGCTCTGGCAACCGATCTCTTTTGGATGCAGAGACGCCTACATTATTTTTGACACATCATAAATAACACACATTATAGGATGCCATGATGTTTTGATATATGTGTGTAATATGAAATGATTAAATCAAACTAATTAACATATCCATCATCTTGATAACCTGTAATTTTTTTAGGGAGGCGTTTGAAGTGTACTCTTTTGGTTATTTTGAAGTTTACAATGGTATTAACTATAGTCACTTGCTAGACCATAAGCTAAAAGCGCTATGCCTATTTATGAAAAATCTTGTACTGTGATGAACAAACTCTACTTCTTACTCCCCTTACCTCCTCACCTACAGATAAACACAAACTAACCTACCATCTACTTCTGCGAGTTCAACTTTTGTAAAGTTCTGCATATAGATAAAGAATGGGATACAAGCCGGGCAAGGTGAAGGCATAACTTCCCCTGTGGGCATTGAATTTTTAGCCTAAGGAAACTCACGTGGAAATTCTGACTTCTACAGCATTCAGATAATCAACCTATATTGTTTTAGGGCAAAACAGGTCTGATCACTCATTATAGCAGCAATGGAAAACTAATACAGGGCATTTGTTGAAAAGCTGTATTTTCAATGAGAACTTTGGTAGACTTCTAAAACTGAATGTGCCTTCCTCAGCTCTCATCTTATTTCCACAGCTATTTTTATCTTAGTACATATAATTGTTCAACAAATATTATTCCCTTGGCATTTTATACTTCTCTACATGGTATCATCTAAATGCTTGAACAGAAGTCTATTTATATCAATAATCATCTCTAGTTCAGCTTGCCAGTACCTAGAATGCCAGATTCATTCTACATGCCCCAGAGGGCATTTGGTAAATGAAAAATGAGCGTAAGAAAAGAAGACATTGTGAACTCTTCTTCAAATCACAGATGCTGCAATTCTCTCTTTCATCTGTGCTGTTCTGTGTGTCATAAACACTGCTCCCTTCCAGGCACCGCAGTCTCTTGTCCAAACTTTTCTCAAGACATGCAACAAATGTTGTTTTATTTTTAGTTGTGCACATTTTGTTCTCTAAGTCCTGCAGAGAAGGGCCATGCTAGTCCTGGTACTATCCAAATACACTGCCAGGAATGGAGTTGATTCTCTGAATGGACAACCGGTGGGAAGGCCAGCATCTACAGCACTCCCCAAAACATTGTCGGCCCACCAAGTTTGAACACTTCCTCCCTTCAGAAAGCAAGTCGAGGGTCTATAAATTTCTTATAATGAGCTCCGAGACAATTCATTGGATGTTTCTGAATATTCAATAGCTTATAAGAGAATAGTTGAATGGCTCAATACATATGTAAATCACATATTACATATAAATTACATATAAAATCTAAATTCATAAGTTTATAATAGGATATCTCAAAATCAAGTAGTGAACGCTCTGCTGCATTGTCCTGCTTGTGATTTCTCCCCATGAACAAGCAATAACAAGCCTAGGTCTCTACCTTTGAGTTTTCTCTGAAGTTCTGGAACACATAGATAGATGTGCTTCTGTGGCTAAGCCGAGCCTTGAACGTCTGCACAACTGAAATGCACTCTGTCTCCGTCCATCAGTTCAGTGCACTGTTGGACAGGCCTTTTTTATACGCCAGGGCATCTGCTGAGGGTGCAGTGGCCTATCAGTGGAGTGCTGTGGCCATCTGTGTTTCAGCAGAGTCCTTCCAATGGCACTCTGGCACTCACTAGAAAGCAAGTGGAGGTGGAATGCAGGGGTCAAGCCCGAGGCATGCCAATCAATAAGGCAGTCCTTTCAGTAACTGTGGGGATTAATGAGTCCCTGAATCAAGAGAGTGATGATATGGACTTTGAAGATTGACTGGGCTTGAGAACTGCTCAGAAAACAAAATATGTAGGTTGTGTATTTTTCCTTGTAGATGAAGTAAAAGGAAAAATAAAGCCCACTAACAAGATGGCTAGGCGAGCGCTATTAGCTCTGGCAGAGTATGCATAGGCAACCACTTTAGGGAGAAAGTTGTGTTTCTCAGAATGACTCCTGGCCTCTCGAGCGTGATGAGGATCTGATGGTGCCCAGGCTGTGAGTAGGAAATGGGGCTTTTTTTTGTGTGTGTGTGTGTGTGGCACTGTTGGCCTAGTGTGATGGCACGTCTTTCTATTTGATGAGTGGAGTAGACATCTCCCTCTCAGCCATCACACTGAAAGCCTCAAGTGTCACAAAATAAAACAGAGGAGTGACCTAATCTGGTGAGCCATTTCCTGAGCCGTGTTTAGGTCCCAGTGGCAGGCTTTCATCGTCCCTTAATGAGGACACTTAGGCATCAGCTGTCCCAAAGGGCTTTTCCAACAACTCTGATAAGCCCCGAACTAACTGTCCACACGAAACAGCACAAGTAGAAGCATCATATCATAATGAAAAAAGCGTGTCACATATTGATTTCCTGCTCTTGCCGGGTCTTCATTAACACAGATTGTCCTATTTATGAAATCTCATCCCCTTTTCCTGGGCAAAAACGTGCTTCAGAGAGAAGCTCTGACAGATCAGATATGACAAGCTCTGTTTTGCAATTACTGCGTGTCTCTGATGCTGACATCCTCCAATTCATGCTCAGGATACCCCTGTGCGTGCAGGATCATTAGCAATTATTTTTTTCAGATGAGAAAACTAAAGCAACGAATGGAGTGACAATCAACGTAAGATTTTCAGCTGTAAAGTCAATGTCGTCAAGTTCAAATCTAAACTGAAGCGAGCTTTTTCCTCTCCTGAGCCCTGATGTATCCACCCATGAGTATGTAGCTAAGGTGTAAAATATTTAGAAACCCGAAGATGAACCGCTGGTGATGAGGCAGGTTCCCATGTCTACCATGGACAGCCCAAACTAGATCATGGCTGTGGACAACAACCACTTAGTTGACAGAATTTTAGGGAACTTATCTTTACAGAGAACCTCAGCCTGTGTTCTCATATTATCGTCCAGGTGCCAAGTATTTAAGCATCACAAAGTCCCAAAAAGTCCTGGGGAAAACAGACATATCTAAGATTCCTTGGACAAAGGACTTCTCGTGTTATATTAATTGCCTAGAAAAGATGTCATTTAAGAAGTGAAGGATGAGTGGCATTGAGGGTTAAGAAAAGGGGACTTAGATTAATTAGAAAGCAAATCTAGCAAGTGCTCAAATAGTATGGCCCAGGACCAAGATGGCAGCAGGCATGTGCAATGGCCAGAAGAGGCAGAAATAGGAGAAGCTCAAAATCACCCTTGAAACTGCTCTTTGCTGCTCGCTGTGTTCCCCGTACCCAGGTTAGCCAATCAGACATTGACCTAGGAACTTCTGGGGAGAGTTCTGACAGAGCGGAAGTAGGCCAACTCCAGTGACCCGAAGAGTACCTGGGTGAGGCTGGCCCAGCCCCAAAGCCCACGCAAGGAAGAAGAGCTCCGAGTGCAATTCCTGGCAGGCCCACAGGGCTGTGGGCTGTCTACAGAGCCAAGTGTTTAAAAAAGATGGCCAATGAGAAACCAAGACCTCCATGCCACAACTGAAAAGTGGATTCCACCAACCAGGGAGCTGGCAAGAAGATTCAGAGACTCCCATGTGTCCTGGGTGACTTGATCCCTAGAGACCTAGCTAGGCAGCGTGTGGTGTGAAAGACTACTTAGCAGCCATGGGCCTTGCTACCGCCCCCACCCCCGAGATGAGGCACTTGTGAAGGCTTGTTAGCTTATTAGCATCTATAAAATACATGTTATACATTTGAGAAAGGTTCCAGGAGCGCCAGCCCCAGAAGGTTATCGGCTTTCTGTACTTCTTCCCGTTTTTCTGCCCTCTGTTTTCCCTTGAGCTTGACACACACACATTGTCGCCCTCTCGTAGTCTTTAGATCTTTAAACTCATGCCAATGTTCTCCCACATTTTCAGGTCTCTGATGTAGGACCAATAATTTATCGCACTGGCTCCCATAGTCACATGGCATTTCAATGAGGACTGATCCATGCTGCCAGTGTCATGCAGTCTCCTGAACTAGACATGGCCTGCTGTGGGGCTTCTTCCATGATAGTATTGCTCAATTCTCCAAATATATCTCTTTCATCTTTATGTATCTATGGTGTATGTATGTGTATCTATCTGTCTATCTATCGATCATCTATCTATCTATGGATCATCTATCTATCATCTACTTTCTACCATCTACCTACCTATCCCCCACCTCACCTTACCTCCCTCTCCCCATCTTTCCAGAGACCACAGATCCTGGGTAGTGATGTTATTATCCCTGTCTTTGTAATTTCGTTGTGACATGGTCTTAGCTTTCCTCCCCAGAGTGCCTCACTCACCTCCTGTATAAAATGGGAAAATGTCAGGTATAGGCTCTGTTTTAAGGAATGGATAAATTATTGCACGTGAAGCACTTTGTACATAGCAGTTATATAATTTAAAAGAAACGTAATCATAAAATTTTCTTAATATTCAAAGTACCTAAATGAGCACAAAGAAACTGTGTAAAGGCATTAGCTACTCACGGCGGAACATGCTTTGAGGGCCACAAAGCACAGGCAACCTTCTACGGGCTACATGAAAATAGTTTGAGCCTCTGCACAAAACTAAATATGGTCTCGGCTTTTTTAAATTACCAAAGCAAATAGATCATTAAAGGGACCCACGTGAACCTTTGCCATCCTATTGCCATGACTGAGTTGCGCCTGGTGCTCATCATCCAGGCCTGTAAGGATGGCTTTATTGAGTAGCTGTGTCCACACATTTGTCTAGACATCCTTCAGCACACAGTGAATGAGGCACAAGACAATGGAGGCTCCCAAGGAGCAAGGGCTGGAGATGCGATCCCAGCTGCCGAGCACTTGACAAGGGACTCGAGGTTGTGCCTCCTGTTCAGAAAATTACAAAGCATGGCAGATTTTTTTAAAGGGAAGTATTTCATTAGACAAGCATGTAACTATTTGTACCATAATTTAAAAACTAAATATTGATTAAAATATAGTTTTAAATAGCGTGGGAGACTGTCCTGGAATAGATCAATGTGTGGCTTGCAAGAGGCTGCTTCTGCCTGATTTGGAGAGATCTTTCAGCGAGTTGTTAAGAAACACGTTAAGCTGGACTTACTGTCAACACCAGCATTTTAGTCTCTCCTAGTTTCGTAGCATTTTATTTTGAAAAAGTAAAAGAAAGAAAATGCTTTTAAAGTGCTCCCATGAAGCTGTCTCCACATCGTATTTGCAATCTGCACTATTTTATATGGCCATTAAAAGTTTAAATGTAAAAAGAAAATTAAAAGCATTAATTTTTAAAACTTGAAAGTGCGTAAGGATAAAAAGAAAATCGATCCCATTCAAGTCACAAACGTTCACTGTAGATTGGCCTGCCCCTCCCCTCTGCTGTCTGCTCCTCCCCTCCCCTCCTCTGCTGGGCTGGGCTGCCCTTCCCTCTGCCTGCCCCTGCTCCAGCTCTTATCTTTCTGCTCTGATGGAGGCTTAATTTCCAAGCACAGTTACAGACTTGTTACTTTGTTACAAGTTACATTGCCTGTAACCTTTGCTAAGTGTGGAAATGAGTAACATTTACAACTGGGAAAAGACTGTCCAGGTTACCTATGGTTAAAAATAAAAGAAAGAAAGAAAAAGGAAAAGAAAAGAAGCCACCTTCGTTCTGGTTTAGGCCTTTGTACTTTGAAATGCAGGAGAAAACGAGGCCCTGAAACCATCTCCATGCAGCACTTGGAGTGGCTAATGAGAGCATCTGTAGACAGCCAGCGCCTTGTCCTTGTCGGAGAGTGCCTTTTGAATATTCATTACCGTGAGTCTTCCTCTAAGTCCTGCTAGCTTTTAACTCAGCTAAACTGATCTTTTTTATTTAGGGTTCACAGGTTAAGAGTCAGAACCTTTCAAAGTTTCAAAAAAATCAAAAAAGTCCCCTTAAGAAGAGCATTCATGTACAGGGCCTTCCCACAGCAAGTGTGAGCACAGTACTAGCTGGCCCAGAGTTGGAAGATGCCTTCTAAAATATCACAGTTTAGGAAGCTCTCAGCATGCACTCGCAGTGTTCTTTGACATACTCTGAACGCACACCACCTGAGCTTGCCCCATGCTTAGACAGATCCTGGCCTACAGAGGAGCCCACTCAAGCTTGGTCAATCCTCAGCCTTAGTACCTGGTTCAGTTCCTAGTGAGATGAGTGAGCGTGTGAGAGCAGGTGTGGCTGAGAGCAGGTGTGGCTGAGAGCAGGTGAGGCTGGACAGCGGAGAAGAGCTTCTGGAGTAACATTGGGGGTAGTTGGGGAAAGCAAGGTGGGACCATATTGGCAAATGCTTAGCACAGAGCCACTCACTTTCCATCCACAAAAGGCCCCTGCAAGCAAGGAACTCCGACATTTGCGTGTTGAATTGGAATCAGAATTCAAAGCTTTAGACTCTGTAAGTCTGCCTTTTTAATTCCACATTAGTTTTTTTCCCCCTAATTAAAGATACGGTTTGGTTTACAAAACAAAAACGGCTTGCCTAGAGATGACCAAAATAATTACAGAGAAAAATTCTATTAACTCTTATTTACTGCCACTTAGATGCCACATTTAAGATTAAAATATTAAATCATTTTCCTTGAAGAAAGAATTTTATGATCTTGCCAAGAAAAAAATGGGAAAGCATGTCACAGACAGTAAAGCAACTTCGTAGGAAATGCTGATTGAAGCTAAGTGCCCGGAACTGTTGATGAGTTACGAGCCTCCACCACGTAGGACGAAGCCCGTTTTGTATTAATTTATTATCGAAGGAGTCTTCACCTACAATTAATCATAGATTATAAGGAAGGCTTCCTTAATCTGTGGTGTAGAGCTCGCTTCTTTACTTTATGCAGCATTAGTCATGCGAGCGGCATAAATAGCCTCGGAAAGTTAAACAACAGCCATAGACTACAGTGATAAATAACAGCAGAGGAAGATATTAATGCATAGAAGAAAGCGAGAAAGGATACATTATCAAAGGCGTGGGGAGAAGGGACGGGGAGCGTGATTTAAAGTCTTGTAGCAACGGATCGGTCATTGCAGGAAGAAAACCTTTACATCATGGCCCTGGCACACTCGCCAGCGCATGACAGAATCTCCATCCAGAAGCCAAGACAGAGGAGGGCATCGAACACTGAGGCTCGCAAGTCCCCGTTTATCATTGAGGGGTTGTTACTGTTAGGAGGCTGTTTTTCTAATCCTCTCCTCGTCCTCGTCGTCCTCCTCCTCCTCCTTCATCTCTAACTTCCTTTCTCTCCCTCTCTTCTCCAAAAGCATTTACAAAGACAAGGTGGCTCAGCGCAGTGTGAGCTAACACCCCGGAGAGGTGCAGATGCCACAGAGTTCTGCACAGGAAGCAGCTTCATTGGTGGCTCGGTGTGTGAAGGACAAGAAAGGAGCCACGGGACTATGGCTTGGCTGAGGTTGCCAGGCAACGCCCTCAGGGGGCGTGGGGAGGGTAGTGGGGAAAATGGCCAGAGAGATGACTCAGCAGTCAAGTTTGTGCGATGCCTTGAGTTTGGTTCCCAGCACCCACAGAAGCGTTGTCTCAGAGCTCCAGCTCTGAAGGATCCAATATCTCCGCCTACATGGACACTAGTGTTCTCAACACCACCCCCCAACACACACATATACATAATTAAAAATAAACTTTAAAAATCTTCTAAGCAAGAAAACATGGGTGAGCAATGAAGTGACAGGACTGTGGCATGGTGTGAGGTTGGGTTTGGAGCAAAAGGGATAAAGAACAAACAGACCCAAGCCACTGCGTATGGGGCATTCACCCACACTAAAAAATGACACAGATATGACCACATTTCAAACAACTGACATACTAAAAGCAAGAAAGACTAATTAGGTATTAAAAAAAATGAAAGGGAGCAAAAGAATGCTGGGGACTCTGAGGGGCCAATTGCTTCAAAGGCATCCTATCCATAAAGGATCACATGACTTGCTGCCTCCGGGAGTTAGCAGGCAGTGAGGGGATGGAATCTCTGGTAGTGTGGACTTGCTGGCCTGGCCCGAGGCTGCTCCTTCTGTTTCTGGTCAGCTGTTCATTCCCCAGCAATCAAAGCAAGGTCAGTGACGATGGAGGACAAATCCCCAGCAGAGGGAAGGGGCCTTCTCATACCCACAGCCTACAGACGCATGAGAAAAAAAGAGAAGAGGGGAGAAGCGGAAAGAACTCTCCTTCAGACTGGGCACGTCTCCAAGGACATCGGCCTCCCGTTAGACATGAACTGTCTGCTGCTAAGATCAGCAGAGCTCACCATCACCCTGACTTCCACAGTCAGCAAATTGCTACTCTGCCCTTTCCTCCCCACTGCCTGGAGAGATGGGCAAGTGGCTGCTGGACTGATGCCTCTTTTACTAAGCAACGCCCGCAAAGCTGGCTGTGGGCAGTGAACAAAACACAGATGATGGCTGCTCTGAAGGAGGAACAAGCCGGAGGAAGGCAGGGTGCCTCAGGGGGCAGGCTTAGTGCAGGGTGCCTCAGGGGGCAGGCTTAGTGTTTAGAGCTAAGCAGGTTGCTCTTCCTGGACAGCATGCCTTTTTTCTTTTCTTTTTTTATTAATTTATTCAGATTACATCTCAATTCTTATCCCATCACTTATATCCTCTCATTCCTCCCTCCCTCCCGCTTTCACCCTATTCCACTCCCCTAAGTCTATGACCTAGGGGGACCTCCTCCCCCACTATATGGCCGTAGGCTATCAAGTCTCATCTTGGTAGCCTGCTAATTCTTTCTTTGAGTGCCACCAGGCCTCCCCACCAAGAGGAAGTGGTCAAATATGGGGCACCAGAGCTCATGTCAGAGTCAGTCCCCGCTCTCCACATAAGTGTTTCTTAGCATGGACTTCAGATGTTCACTTTTGTGCTTTTGTGTGTGTTACATAATTTAATTTATAACAACCACTGAAACCGGGTATTGCCATAGCTGTCATCAGTTCTGGAAACTCAGAGCTTTGGCCACAGAATTGAAAAGAAGTGGCTTTCAAAAGACATTCTGAAGTGAGTTTTAAATGCTTTCCATATTCACATTAAGGAGCCAGGCAGTGCTCTAGGTGTGGATGATGATAAAATATGAGCATTTCATGAGGTAGGAGGACAGCAAACCCGGAAAGATGTGTCTTCAATGACTGAATGCTGTTGGGTGCCTAGTTCCACAACTGCCTATGTAAGACAGATCCAGAGTACGTGTTAGAGCCAGGTGTGTGGTGCAGCTGTCATGCCAGCATTTCGGGGGGTGGGGGGCGTTGGAGGTAAGTGGATCCAGAGTTCAAGATCAGCTTGGGAACATGAGACCTAGTGTCAAGAACCTCACAAAACAAAACAAGAGTGTGTACATTAGAGATGCAAATCTCCACCTAGGCCTGAATATAGAGTTGGCATCTCTGGCTGTGGTGAAAGGTAAATTTTATTTGTTCTTTGTTGGTTTTGCTGTTTTGATTATCAGTGAGCACCTGGCACATTTTTTAGGTGATTTTTAAGACTTGACATTCATCAAAGCTCTTCTACTTTTGACAATTAATGCCATCCTGAAGAGTGCAAAAATTAGCTCTTTTGAAGCCTATTAAGTCATCAAAAAGTCATGCGAGCATCCTAGTGCTGTCATGCAGGGAACAGTCACCAGGATGCAGTGAGGGGCAGTAGGATGCTTTGGCATTTTTCAAAGGTTGAAAGCTGTGCCACTTCGTGTCTGTCAACGTGACACAAGCTAGAGTCATCTGGGAAAGAGGGACTGTCACTTCAGGACTTGACCCCACCGGGCCGGGCATGTGGGCGTGGGTTAGGGGGTCCTGAGTCATCCTAGCTAGGAGGCGGCCCTTCTTCATGGTCTCCGCCTGAGCTCCTGCTTGAAGCCCTGCCCTTCTTCCTTCCCTCAGGGATCAACTGTGATCATGACGCATAAGCCAAACAAACCCTTTGCTCCCTTGCATTGTTTTCGTAGGTGTTTTTATCACAGCAAAAACCCTAACTAGACATAAGTTATTGCTTCCTAAGAGGTACAAATGCCCTTCTAACTATAACAATTAAAGCGTGTTTTCAAAAGATGTTCTAGTGTAGGCTTTGGAGATTTTTTTTTTAATCTTCTAAAACAGCAAGCAGGTAAATGGGTTTCAGACTTGGTTTATCTGCTGTATGGTTTTAAGTCATTTTATCTACACCTTAAGGAATGATCATCCAAGCAGCCCATTTACTAACACTTTTGGTGCTTTGCCATAAAACTAAGCTCAATTTAAAAGATTGCCGACTTGCATTTTTTTTTCTTGCTTAGAGGACAGGGTGATTTTCCAGAGGAATATATCAAAACAATCAGTGCACCATTGGAAATATATAGAAATGAGGCAGGACACCTATTTCACGGTGCAATTACATCCAGAGAAGCTTGGGAAATGTTGCAAATACAAAGCAGGCATCGTGCCTTGCTGTTCTCCAGATTTTATGCCCCCACCCTCACCGCCAACAGAGAGCCCAAGCCCATAAGCTTTCATTGGCTGCAAAGTCAAGTCTTTATTTGGACAAACAGAAAATGTGTTCATCAATGTGCCTAACTGTTTGTAATTGGTTGGAAGTTTGGGCAGTAGATGTAATTAACAACAGTGTGCATAAATGTCTTTCCTTGTCAGTCGGTGTGATTTAGAAGGATAATACAGAAAAATCAGATATTATACAGAAATAGGGAAATATCAACTTCAAGCCTATATAATAGTCATCCTTCAAAAGAATTTAATCAAACAATATATTTGCAGCTGCTGTGTTTTGTTAGGTTAATGGGGAGTTTGATGGGGTAAATTTTTATTTAGTAAATTATTCTAGTTCTCAAGTATCGAGGGGTGTGTTTATTAATAAGTATAGAATTCATTGTAGTCAAAACAAATAGACAGGGATTTTAATTGTGATGTTGGCGCACACATAATTTTGATCATTTTAAATGACCTCACTACTTTTTTTGGGGGGTGGTGGTGGTTGATCTTTCAATATAGTGCTTCTCTGTGTAGCTGTGGCTGTCCTAGACTCACTTTGTAGACCAGGCTGGCCTCAAATTCAGAGAGATCTGCTTGCCTCTGCCTGCCATAGTGCTGGGCCCTGCTCCCAGCTGACCTCACTAATTCTTACAGAGATATGTGCCACAGCTAAGCATTTGCAAGTCAACTGGTTTGAGCAACTGACATAGTGGATTGTTTTAATTTGTAGCACCAGAGATTTACATGATTTCTCAATTACATTCAAAGAATTTGTCATTTTCCCCCTGCTCATGAAAAATGCCACCAAGAGAAATCACATCATATGGGTCACATCATATGTTATAATTCTTTGGCCATAAATATTAATTAAATATCAAGTATTCCTGTAACTGTTCACCAAGATGTGGGCTGGACTTTGGACAAGTAGCTCTGGCAATATCTTATGCAATGAATAGATACTGAGAGGAGAGACAGAGTTACATAAGCAGAGGGCATGTTCACATGCTGGTGTAGAGAAAGGCAGGCTCTAATTATTTTGTATAATGGACAATGCCATTTCCCTTTGGTAACCACTGAGAGAGCTAGTTTTTTGGCCAGTGGTCTTGCTGTCACCAGGCTGTGGCATTAAGGAAGCCTTTACATTGGAGCCTATGGCTGCCCAGCCATAGTTCATGAGGCGGGGGGGGGGGGGGGGGGAGGGGGGGAGATGAGGCGGGGGCGGGGGTGGAGAGATGAGGCAGTGTGCTCAGAGAACTTTCAGAAACATGCTCAGGAATGTGCAGGTTCACGTGGGAAGGCAGTCTTGGAAATGCTGGCAGGAATTTTGAAATGTTCGTCCAGATGAAGACGAAGGGCGTTTGGGAAATTAGTGATGCTTCAGCTCTCTCAGATCACTAAACATAGGTGGCAGGCAGACACTGTTAACTCCTTTCGATGAATGGGATGCAGGGGTCAAGGAGAGCAATGGGAAAGTATGTTTGTGAGGAATGCCACAGGCAGCAGCACTCTTTGCGACATTTACCCAGCTTGCTGTGGCTTCCCCAACACACCACGATGCTTCCTCAAATCGGGCGGGTTATCTGGGGTATGAGCACACCTGGGGGAGGGAGCACACAACTGAGTCACCCCGACAAAAACAGACCCGTAAGAAAGAACCCAGTCTCCCCTTGATTCTCATGGTGGCACACGTCATTCGAAGTCCACATCATATGAAGTACACATCAACATGCTGAGGAGCGACAGTGTTCAAGTCCATCATGCAAAACCTGGTAGAAGACCAAAGGGAGCTTTTCACCTCAGCTGGAAACTATTGAGGCCACAGGGTCTCACTGATAGGACAAACATTCCAAAGTTCAGACAAGTAATGATGCAATTGCTTAAACCCTCGTCCTATGGCTATGAAGGAAGATGGGAATGGTTTATATTGTTTAACGCGGCACAGGGAGATGCGGAGACTCGCACCATCATAACGTCTACCTTTGTGTAAGGGGACTAATGATGGACAAACTAGCATGTCTAGAAGCCCCAGCCTGATCTTGAAAACTATAAAATGAAGCATGTCCCTAGTAGAGTGGAACTATACTGTAATCAGAAGTTGAAATGCAAAAGGGAAAAGCTTGCAAACTGTTTAAGAGAAACCAAGACTTCTTTTCTCCCACTATTTCAAAATACAAAATTATACACAAATTGACAATCCAAAAAGTTACACACACACACACAGACACACACACACAGACACACACACAGACACACACACACACACACACACACACACACACTTTTTTTGAAGGTTAATAAATCAAGAAAGAATATGATAATGTGCATGTTTCGTGAGAAACCATGACCGTAGTTCAGAGACTAACTAGGTAGGAGAGAGAGGGTACTTAGCGCACTCTGGAGCATATGGAAATCAAGTGTGGAGAGTTAAGCACTGCTCAGAGACAAGTGATGAGACCGGACAACACAGGCACATGGCAGAGACAGCTTGATCTCATCTGAAATAAAATGAGTGCTGGTCAAACCAAAAGTAATACTGGGAACTGTCGACAGGGCTGTGGTGGTCTCTGTGGCTCTAGCTTTCTCTGATGTACATGATTCTACCTATTGATTTCATTGTGATAGAATTTATTCCTAAAAGTCATGCACGTGAAGTCCCAAGACACATATATTAAAGAAAATTTCATCTGTTTTATAAGATAAAGATGAATCTATTCTATAATACTAGAATATTAAGTGTTGTGAGTAAAACATTTAATTTTGTAAGTATAAATACAACGAAATGTATAATAACCCAACATACAAGAAAAGAGGAGTTTTATAGAGGGTCATAAAAGATCTAAACAAACAGTGAGACTGCGGATTTTAAAATGTCACCTTCCTCCAAATTATATTTCACATTTGATGATGCCACTCCTAATAGCTTTTCGGCATACTTTTTAAGGTACCTTAAATGTAAGGACTCTTACATGAGAGCTTACGTGAGGAGATGAAGGTAGACGTGGCAAGGGATGACAACGAAGGCTCCTGCAGCAACTCAATGTGCCAGGGCAGGTTGGTACCCTGGGGGCACCTTCCCCTTCTCTGAGGAGAAGGAGAGGGGAGAATAGGGGGGAGCTATGTGTGAGTCGGGGGACTGGGAGGGCAGGAGGGGGCTGCAATTAGGCTGTAAAGTAAATAAATAAGATTTTAAAAAGCAGAAAGTGACACCAACAGACATTGTCATCAGTAAATGTGCAAGTCAAAAAAAAAAAGAATGAAGGCTGGATTCTTATCTCTTACAATCCTTCCTACATCCTTACAATCTAGACCCACGCTTTAACAGGCACTTAGCCAGTGTCTGTGGAGTGACCACGGGGAGCAGGAGCAGACATGTGCAGGGAGGATGCCAAAGTGCCTGGGGTTGGGATACAGCAGTGGGCTGACTGGTCTCTGGTCCATGAAATATCCCAGTAAGGAATGTAAAATTGGCCCAAGCTAGAGATCTTACCATCACACCTAATATAAAAAAAGGAGGCTCCAACTATGGTGAGAACTCATAAGCGAGAGCCCCGACTCTGGGACTGGCCTTCTAAGCAGTGGATGAGGAATTATGAACAAGACTTTCTTCACTGTTCAGCACGTGAAAAGCCTGACACATCATCAACCACTGCTTTATGGATGAACAAATGGCAAATTTCATCAGCTAGAAGCAAACATTTATATTAATAATTATGAAGGTTTTTTGTGCGGGTATCTATAGTTACTGCACCTGGTAGAAGAAAAAGTGGGGATAGCCTTGAACACATTGGCACAGGAGAAAACTTTCTGAACAGGACACCATTAGCAAAGGCAGTAAGATCAACAATTAATAATGGGATTTTATAAAACAGAAAAACTTCTGTAAGACAAAGGACCCCATCATTTGGACAAGGTGGCAGCCTACTGAATGAATAAAGGTTTTAACCAACTCCACAACTGTTAGAAGACTAATACCCAAAATATATAAAGAACTCAAGAAACTAGATACCCCAAACCCTAAATAGGAATGAAGATCTAAAGAGACAATTATCAATGGAGGAAACTCATATGGCTGAGAAATAAAGAAATATTCAGTATCCTTAGCCATCAGGAAATGCAGGGATGTGGCATAGGGGACACCCCTCCATTGATGGTGGGAGTGCCACTTGTACAGCTACTGCAGAAATCAATATGGTAGTTTCTCAGAAAGTTGGAAATTGATCTACCTCAAGATTCAGCTACAGCACTCACAGACATATACCCAAAGACCACTTTATTCTAGCGTAACAAAATTTTCTCAACCATGCTTATTGCTGCTCTATTTATAAAAGCCAGAAACTTGAAACAACCTAGATGTTCCTCAACAAAATAGCGGATAAAGAAAATGGGGTACATGCGTACAATGGAGTAGCACTCAATTATTAAATAAAACATCATGATGCAATTTTTAGGCAAATAGATGGAAACAGAAAAACAAAACAAAACTTCAGTTTGCTAACCCAGACCCAGAAAGAGAGCTAGGATATGTATTCATTTATATGTGGATATTAGCCGTTATGTAAATGACAACCAAGCTACAATCCATAGTACCAGAGAAATTAGCTACACACAGAGGAGAGGACTAGGGTGGGCTGCATGGATCCCCCAGGCAGGGAGATGCTTTAAGGATGGACTTGGGGTGAAGGGACAGAAACAGAAGGACCAGGTCGAGAGGGTCAGGAAAGGTAGAGCCAAGGGCGGGAATGCGGGGAGAGACAGCTACAATGGACAGGCATTTGAGGGGCAGTAAGCAAACCTGATACAGTAAAAATGTCATGAAATACATGAAGACAATTCTAGCGAAGTCCCCAAATAATGGAGGAGAGTGGAAATGAGGTCCCAATTGGCCATCTCCTCTGAGGGTCAGAGAACAAGGTCCTCTAAGCCAACTGATTAAAGCTCATATGGACTCACAGGGACTGATGCAGCGAGCACAGGGTCAACTTGGGTCTGCACTAGGTCCTCCATGTGTATCTTACAGCTTTGAGTTTAGTGCTTCTTATGGGATGCCTGAGCGTGCAAATGAATGGGACTCTAATTCTTGTGCCTTCTCTTGGGGCTCTTTTTCTTTTCTTGGTTTGCCTTGTCCAATTATAAATAAATTATAAGCTCAGAAAAAGACACTGGCTAGACACAGGGGAATCTCCTTTATGGTCTTTCATCTTATCAATGCCCTAAGGAGGAGCACTTCACCTGCTGTGGACTTCTTCATCATGCATATGAGGCTGCCTCTGTTTCTCACCTGCAGATTAATTGCACAGTGCTGGTTCTACCTGACAAAAACTTGACCAGTGGAGTAGAAGCCAAGTGCTTGGATGAAACCTGCAATGCGTAGTCAGGCCAGCTGCTATTAGCAGGGTGTATTTAGAAGGTGCTGTAGTCAGCCTCCCTGGGGCTTATGGCAGATAGGGCATTATCTAAGCGAGCAGACAAAAGATAAAGTGGGAGTCGGTGACATGACTAACAGTAAAATATCATAAAGCAAATAAATTAATTCAATCGCGTGCTCCGAGTGACATTTCCAGAGTGTCGCTTTTGGTTAATGTCTTTTTGAAAGAAGGATTGCCAGACTGTGCAGGAAGGAGAGCATTTTAGAAGCCATTCCTTGATAATTGCCACTGATACACTTCCAATTTACAAAATGCTCTGCCTGGGAATGAAAAACACCCTTTGCTGTGGGGCGGCTGGCAGGGGAGTTTTATTGGGATCGTATTTTCTGCAGCGGTGAAGGTTTATCTGAACCACTTCTAACTGTAGGCAGTGCAGCCCGTGGGAAATGGAGTGAGCATATGTGGGTGAGTCCCAGGATACTTAACTTGTCTGACCTCAAAGACTAATGTGGTGTTTCCTATCAGCAGCCGTGAAGTTATCAGCATTTCACTCTGGTTAAAGGATAGGGTGGAGGCGGTCAGATCACTGCGGTGTGAAGTCACCACTGAGCTCTCGTCAGATAACTTCCACTCACTCTCGCTGGGAAGCATTTAGAGAGAACAGAATATTGTCCTCCGAGGTACAGTAGCCTCTCCTGTGCAAGGGCTCCCAGACTCAGAAACGGCACAGTGCCATGGTATGCCCTTCAGACATGGGAGGCCAGCATCCCTGTCCTTTCTAAGAGACAGAGGAGAGATGGCTGGCCACACAGAAGGCATGGGTCGGCTGGATTTGGCTTCATGTAGCTGGAACTCACAGCCTGAGTTAGGAAACATGGAGATGGCAGGCAGGACTGCCTTAGCAGTTTTCATTTGTTTGCGTCTTCCAGAAGAGCCTCCCCTATTGGGGAGGTAGAGGAATATACGAGATAAGTCTTTATCTCAGCAGGTCTTTATTGAGTATCTGTTCTGCAACCCACACTGTTCTGGATCCAGCGACTGTGCCTATAGTGCTGAGCAGAGCCAAAGAAAAGTTTCATCTCCTTGCCCTGGCATGGGGTAGCAATGGACAGAAATCAGTTACAGAAAGTAATGAACAAGAATTAAGTATAAAGGTATAAATTACTTATAAAATACTTTTAAAAGTATGAATTACAGCCCTTCAATATCTATCTATCTATCTATCTATCTATCTATCCATCCATCCATCTACCTATGGCCTGAAATTAAGTGGGTCACTCAGTGTAACAGAGGTCACTTGGAGAATGGGGAGTGAGAATCATCAGCCATATTCATGTTAGAAGGTAGTGTGGGAAGAGATCAGAAAAGGAAAACGCATCATTGGAGAGCTGAGAGGCTTGAATGACTGGAAAGTAACAGGAAAGATCTGAGGAAAAACTGGCTGTGTTTGCATGAGCCATAACACAGAAAGCAACTAGGCAGCGGAAGGACTAGGTTTATTTTTCAAGGACCATAGCAACACTCAATAGCTCAAAGTGAGAAGCGCAAAATGACCAAAGATGTTGGTCATTCACAATCTCCGCTATGATGGTGGCGTGTACTGTGGACAACTGGAGGACAGGAGAATAGTGAAAATGCACTGGTTTGCTGTACTAAAACAGAACACACCTGGTGCATCAGCTCACATGGCTGTGCTCAGCCATCTACAGTCCGAAGTCAAGCCTTCAGGGAAGGAGCACCCTGTTCATAGAAGCTTCTTCGTGTGCTATGTAGGCTGACAGGATGATCTCACCTCCAAGGCTAATGGAGTATGTGTTTGCACATTGAATTTCTCCATATGGCAAATAGCTATGACAGTAATTCAGAACACATACTCTCTGAAGCCGTCAATACTGTTTTAAAAGTCTTGCACTGTGTCAGAGACAGGGAAAAACAGGAGAGGTTCAACAACACTGCAGCAATGGCTATTGAGCAAACCTGGACTGGGGGAAGGTGTGGGTGTAACTTCATGCCAGATGCCACACGGCGCTTTGTGGTTGACTATTGCTGTGTGGATGGAGAGAGACGTGGGCCATCTGTGAAGAAGATGTCCCTAGGGACCTCTTAAGGGCCTGGAGTGATGCATTCATATTTGAATAAATAATAACACAGTGTTGGCATAGAATCTGTTTAAACATTTTGCCATGATGTTTGTCTAAACTGAAGGAAGATGTAAATAGACATCTCGAATGTTAAATAAACAGCTCTGCTTTCTAACTAATGTACAATGATTTTCATCAGATAACAGTATGCAGAGTGGCTTCCAGCCCCAGCTTATGTGGAATATAGTCATGTGACCCAGAGACAGCATTCAGAGGATGTCCTAGCTGTTCCTTTCCATGAAAGTCACAGTTCATATATTCTTTAGTGTCTATATGTGTGTAAGCATATTTATACATATATATGCATATACACTTATACTCACATATATGCACACACATATACATATATATATATGATGTGTACGTATGCATGCACAAACGCAGCAACTTGTGATAAAAACTTTCATCAACTTCCTAGGCTACATTTTGCTTTCGGAAGACAGGTTCGCATCATTTTATCCTCAGTGCAGGATACACTGAGGGTACCTCACAGGAGGTGTGATGTTCCTGGAAGGGGAGAGGTTGTACCAGGTTACAACCCTTCAGGGATGATGAACTGTGTTCAGCAAAGGCCAAGGTTTACGTGGAGCCACTGTACATGCAGCACACACCCTGACTTCCCCCTTTCTTCTCGGGCAAGGGTCCGTCACAGCTTGTAAGTTTAGACTCAGACCTCACTTTAAATTGCTACATGCTTCTGCTTTTAACCCATGTAATTAAAAACATAAATACCTTTAACATTTCCCATGGAGCAGAAGCAGTGCTAGATACCATGTCTTCAGTGCTGAGAGGGTCAAAATCCTGAGGTAGGAACGTTGGGATGGTTTGATTGCGTTATATTATAAGCTCACTGTCTGGAGAGCCAGCTAGGAAAAGTAAGTTGTCATCTCAGAAAAGAAACAAAGTGCCTATAGCTGGGGGTTTTGATACTGGTACCTACAGTCTTTTTTTTTTTTTTTTTTTTTTTTAGTTTCTAACAGAAATATTTTCAATAACTCGGAATTTCATACAATATGTTTGAATTCTATTCAACCCCAGATGTTGCCCCTATTCTTCTACCCGGACCCTCTATCCAAGCCCCTAAATTCGTGTTCTATTTCTTGAATTTAAGACCTTATCAACTTCAAATTTGTGCTATACTTGTACTAGTTTGCATTCCCACCAGCAATGAAGGAGTGTTCCTCTCTCCCCACATCCTCGCCAGCATGTGGTGTCGCTTGAATTTTTGATCTTAGCCATTCTGATGGGTGTAAGATGGAATCTCAGAGTTGTTTTGATTTGCATTTCCCTGATGACTAAGGAGGTTGAGCATTTCTTTAAGTGTTTCTCAGCCATTTGATATTCCTCTGTTGAGAATTCTCTGTTTAGTTCCATGCCCCATTTCTCGATTGGGTTATTTGGTTTGGTGGTATTTAATTTCTTGAGTTCCTTATATATTTTGGATATTAGACCTTTGTCAGACTTAGGGTTGGTGAAGATCTTTTCCCAGTCTGTAGACTGTCGCTTTGTTCTCTTTACAGTGTCTCCTGCCTTACAGAAGCTTCTCAGCCTCATGAGGTCCCATTTATTAATTGTTGACATTAATGTCTGGGCTGTTGGTGTTCTGTTCAGGAAGTTGTCTCCTGTGCCAATATGTTCCAAGCTCTTTCCCATTTTTTCTTCTAAGTGACTTAGTGTCTCTGGTTTTATGTTGAGGTCTTTAATCCACTTGGATTTGAGTTTTGTACAAGGTGACAAATATGGGTCCAGTTGCATTTTTTTACACATAGACATCCAGTTAGACCAGCACCATTTGTTGAAGATGCTATCCCTTTTCCATCGAATGGATTTAGCTTCTTTGTCAAAAATCAAATGACCATATGTGTGTGGATTCATATCTGGGTCTTCGATTCGATTCCACTGATCAACCAGCCTGTTGCTGTGCCAGTACCATGCTGTTTTAATTACTATTGCTTTATAGTACAGTTTGAGATCAGGTATGGAGACTCCTCCAGAGCACCTTTTATTGTACAAGATTGTTTTAGCTATTCTGGGTTTTTTGTTTTTCCATATGAAGTTCAGAATTGAACTTTCAATGTCTTTAAAAAATTGTGTAGGTATTTTGATAGGGATTGCATTGAATCTGTAGATTGCATTTGGTAGGATGGCCATTTAAATCTATCTGGTGCTATCTCAGAAAAATGGGAATAGGGCTTCCTCAAGACCCAGCTATTCCACTCCTTGGAATATATCCAGAAGATGCTCCAGCACACAACAAGAAAATTTGCTCAACCATGTTCATAGCAGCCTTATTCATAATAGCCAGAACATGGAAACAGCCGAAGTGTCCCTCAATAGAAGAATGGATAAAGAAACTGTGGTACATATACACTATGGAATACTATTCAGCTATTAAAAACAAGGACTTCCCGAAATTTGTGGATAAATGGATTGAGCTAGAAATGATCATAATGAGTGAGTTAACCCAGAAGCAGAAAGACTCAAATGGTATATACTCACTTATATCTGCATATTAGCCCAAGGGGCATGTCCCACGAAAGCCTTCACTTACCAGGAAACTGAGACAGAGGAGAGGACATTCTAGTGGGATTCTAGATGAGAGAATCATGGGAGAAAGGCAAAGTAGAAGGACCCAGAGGGTCCTAGAAGCCTACAAGTAGAACATTATGATAGGCAGATTTGGGCATAGGGATCCCGCTCAAACTAAGGCACCAGCCAAGGACAATACAGGCGGTAAACCTTAAACCCCTACCCAGATCTAGCCAATGGACGGAACACTCTCCACAGTAGAGTGGAGAGTGGGATATTACTTTCTCACATACTCTGGTGCCTCACCTTTGACCATGTCCCCTGGAGGGGGAGACCTGATGGCACTCAGAGGAAGGACAGCAGGTTACCAAGAAGAGACTTGATACCCTATGAACATATAGAGGGGGAGGTAATCCCCCTCAGGAACAGTCATAGGGGAGGGGAGTAAGGGGAAAATGGGAGGGAGGGAAGAACGGGAGGATACAAGGGAAGGGATAACCATCGAGATGTAACAAGAATAAATTAATAAAAAAAAAAAAAGAAAGAAAAAAAAAAAGAAAAAAGAAAAAAAAATTTGTGCTATACTTGCACCTCAGGGAATTGGACCACGCACACTAGTGTGGTCAACCTACTAGGGGCCTCAATCGCAAGGAAAACAAACTCTCCCTCCCCAGAAGCCATCAGCTGTCCACAGCACCTCAGTTAGGGTTCGAGGGTTCATGAGTGTCTCTGTCCTTCATGCTGGCAAGTTTATCGGCTCCATCTTGTGCAGGTAAGCACATGTGTTCTCATGACTGCAGGGCCTTGTCATGTCCAGGAAGAAGATAGTACTTTGTTCCAGTCCTCCTGACCTCTGCCTCTTACAACCTTTTCAAACCCTCTTCCCATGACAGTCCCTGAGCCTTGAGGGAGAAGTGGAATATAGATCTTCCGTTTGTGACTGAGCCATCCACAGTCACTTGTTTGCTGAACTTGAACCAGTTTTGAGTTCCTGTGTCAGCCACTGTCCACTGCACAAGGAAATTTCTTGGAGGAGGTCTGAAAGCTGTACTAGTCTGTGTATAGAGAAATAAATTCAGAAGGGAGTTTGATATTTATTAAAGCTATTTTTATAAAACTGTGTTTGGTTTCTCTCTTAACCTGGCTATCAGACAAATAATTGAGAATCTTTTTTTTTCCATTTTTTAATTATTATTAATTTATTCTTGTTACATCTCAATGGTTATCCCATCCCTTGTATCCTCCCATTCTTCCCTCCCTCCCATTTTCCCCTTATTCCCCTCCCCTATGACAGTTCCTGAGGGGGATTACCTCCCCCTCTATATGATCATAGGGTATCAAGTCTCTTCTTGGTAACCTGCTGTCCTTCCTCTGAGTGCCATCAGGTCTCCCCATCCAGGGGACATGGTCAGAGGTGAGGCACCAGAGTGTGTGAGAACATAATATCCCACTCTCTACTTTACTGTGGAGAGTGTTCTGTCCATTGGCTAGATCTGGGTAGGGGTTTAAGGTTTACCGCCTGTATTGTCCTTGTCTGGTGCCTAGTTTGAGTGGGACCCCTGTGCCCAAATCTGCCTATCATAATGTTCTACTTGTCGGCTCCTAGGTCCCTCTGGGTCCTTCTACTTTGCCTTTCTCTCATGAATCTCACCTCTAGAGTCCCGCTTCCTCAAGACCCAGCTATTCCACTCCTTGGAATATAACCAGAAGATGCTCCAGCACACAGCAAGAAAATTTGCTCAACCATGTTCATAGCAGCCCTATTCATAATAGCCAGAACATGGAAACAGCCTAAGTGTCCCTCAGTAGAAGAATGGATAAAGAAACTGTGGTACATATACACTATGGAATACTATTCAGCTATTAAAAACAAGGAATTCCCAAAATTTGTGGATAAATGGATTGAGCTAGAAATGATCATAATGAGTGAGTTAACTCAGAAGCAGAAAGACTCAAATGGTATATATTCACTTATATCTGCATATTAGCCCAACGGGCATGTCCCACGAAAGCCTTCACTTACCAGGAAACAGAGAATCTTTTATATGTGTTTAATAATAAATTTTGCAACATAGTAACTGAGCAGTTGTTACTCTATTCTTAACCCTCTAAACTAATTTGGCTTCCTTCCAGCATAAGTCTCAGTGATACTTTGTAGCTTTCCTGCTCCAGCTCCTCTCTCCTGATGTTTTCTTGACCTCTTTCTCATGGTTGAATCTCCTACTTCATCCTCCTGGCTGGCAGGAAGTCCAGCCCTATTCTCTCCCCTGCTCAGTGATTGGCTGTAAGCTCCTTTATTGCCACATCAGGAAACAATTGGGGAGTACTGTTTACATAGCATTGAGACAGGAGATTCTCAGAACAAGGATTGCAACCAGATATGGGGAGGGGTACAGAAATCAGTATTAGATTACACAATAAGCTTATGCCTACAGATACTGTATCCATTTAGCAGGAAAGGAACAGTAGGTTTAGCCCTGGGGACCTGTAAGGCCACTAATCTTGGCTTCTCAGCCAAATTTGCAGTGTCACACATGCACTTCCTCCAATGGAGCAAATGTTAGGATGTAAGCAAATACTTTATGTTTGGATTTAGTATCTATACTTATTAATTGTACCCATATTAAAAGATAAGCAATGGAGTTAGATACCATAGAATTATTTTTTAAATAAAAACATACTGTGGAAAATTCCACTTAAATAAAATGTTCTTCACCTCTTAATATTCACAAAATTTTGTAGTAGATTAAAACATCACTCAGTGTCAGCAAAAAATGATATTATTCAATCAGCAAAGAGAGGTTGATTTTTAAAAACTGAATATAAACCTACTTTGAAAACATCATAGAAATACTTTTTTTTTCTTTTTCTTCTTTTTTTCTTTCTTTACTTACTGCAAGCAGCTTTATATCCAGCATCTGGATGCATGTGGCTTATTTTTGCTCTGGTTAAATGTCTGTAAATCAAAAAGTATAGAGAAGTAACTATGGTTAAATGTCTGTAAATCAAAAAGTATAGAGGAGTAACTATGCACATATTAAGAGTTCTGATTAAAATTTGTGAATTATTTTCAGTAATGTATTTACTGACTGGACTTTCTTTAAATACTACTTTAAGTTGCTGGCACATAATCATCCTTCTTTTTCACATGCTATAATTAATTCTTCAGTAGGAAAAGCACTGGTCAAATGTTCAATATTTATCAGTCTCACAGTATGTTATGAAATTGCTTTGCAGAAATAACTATTTTTACCCCATCAGTTGCCAAGTTTTCTTTGTAGTAGTCTCACTGGCCTCCAAAATGGCATACATGATTAAAAAATATGTGGTATATTCGTAAA
Source organism: Acomys minous (assembly GCF_964271855.1). NCBI lineage: Eukaryota > Metazoa > Chordata > Mammalia > Rodentia > Muridae > Acomys > Acomys minous. The sequence continues at coordinate 141,537,045 of NC_140485.1, read as the reverse complement.
ATAGAGGGAGAAATGGAGAACAAAACTTTCGGTATTTTGTCAGCCACCCCAGCACTTATACAGGATATCTTCATGCATGGCTATGTGGGTATGCATGCGCGTTCCCCTCCCAACCGACACTTGCCTAGTGAACAATCTAGGAGAATTTGTCTCAAATCTGCAATTCCTTGAAAAATATGAATGCAAGTACTTAAATATTGTATATTCACAACACACTGTCTCATTTGTATTTTCTCATGTGTTGCATGTTCTATATTTAAGCAATTACTATAAAAACACTAGAATAACGATTTATTTGCTGTGTCACATTGTCTTACTGATCGTCTTTTTAAAAAATTTAAACAATAGATCATCAAGAAATTACTTATTAGGTAGCCACTGAAGGCATTAATATTATAATTCATCAAGACAAGATAGTATAATTTTCCTCTTTTATATTATTTCATAACTAAGATGTCCTTGCATACCCACCACTAGCTGTTATAAACTGTGCATGTGTATGTCCACAGTGACAAAACTATGGACTAAGAAACCATTCTTCCTTTGTGATATTTTATTGTTACGTAAATCAGTTTCTGAAATGTTCATAGTTACTTAATGCTTCATCGTTTACTACAAATGTAAGAAAATTAAAATAGTGGGATTTCTTTATGTGACAGCCAAAGAAGAACACACATGTAATATTATATGTATGCATATATAAAACATTTAGAATCATCTTTTTAATTTTTATGCTTATTTTTATGCAGATGGGAGTTTTGCCTGCATATGTTTGTATGTTGTGTGCATGCACAGAAGATAGCATTGATCACCTCAAACTGATGCAAGAGAAAGTTGTGAACCAAATGCCGATGCCAGGAATGGAGTCTGGGTCCTTTGGAGGACCACTCAGTGCTCTTCATGGGTAAGCCTTTCTTCTAGACCCTAGTATATCTTTATAATTATCTAATAAACATATTTGGGGACCAGGAGATGGCTCAGTATGTAAAGGTGCATATCGTCAAATTTGATGGTCCCGGGACTCATAAGGCAGAGAGAACACACTGCTTACAAGCTGTCCTGTAACCACCACACATGTGTCACAAAACATGCATGCTCTTCTCCAGAATAAACAGATGTAATAGGCATATTTTCTGCTTAAATGGCTGCGAAGGCATTCTCGAAATATTGCATTTACTTATACGTTGTTAGTTTAGATTGTCTCGAAATGGCATTTTATTTAATATTTATAAAAATCTTTTTCTTTGAACAGCGATATTAAACCAGCTTTTGTAGATGGGATTTAGTTCTCTGAACCTTCAGATACTGAACACCAGAACCCCACAGCTTCTAATTAGCTTCACAATTGGAATACCAGCTTGACATTTGCATTTGGAATTTGGGAACCAAGAGCCATTAGTGATTCAGCGGGTCGAGTGATTTTCTACTTCTAATGCCACAGAGGATATTCCGCAACTGCTGAAAATCCTTACACTGGAAATTGTATTATTAACTTGAAATCTACTGTTATGGTTGTGGAGCCAGTAAGAGCCGCTCTCTGTGGCACTGTTGTGAGGTCAGCATCAGGCCTTTGTGGTCTGAATTGGGTATCATCTATGTATCTGGTACCATCTCTGTATCCAGTATCATCTATGTTCTTCTCCTTCCGTACTGAGGATAGAAGAGTTGGGTTTTCTGTGGTTTGGGAATCCTTTGGAGAAAGTTGCTGGGTTATCTTTATAACGAGTGTGTAACAGTCAAAGTGTAAGTTCTCTCTCTGTTTCCCACTGTGTCACCCCCAGACTAGCATCCCTCTTGGTGCAGAACTTGGCATATTTCAAGGTGGGATCAAGACAGTGGAGTGCAGCTAAGTTCGACCTTTCCACACCCACCTCCCGGGAACTGCTACGCTCTGACACCTACCCTTGGGAAACAGAGTTAAACCCTCACAGTCACCTTCAGTGTCCACAGGAGTTTTTTCTCAGTTGTATTCACTGTGAAAAGTGAATTAGCACAGAGGATACTAGACCCCGTTCCCAAGGTCCCTGGTGACCCGGATCCAAAGTATGCCTTGGAGGGAAACTGACCCTGGAACTTTCCAGTCAACTGGGCACAGTGATGTAGCATGGTACTGGCCTCACAATTAAATAGTTCAAGTGTCACCCAGCTCACAGTCTTCTTGAGACACACCAGAAAATTCTGGTGGTAGCTTACACTGCTGCTGAGCTACAGCTCCCTCAGAGTCCAGCCGGTGGTGTCACTCACTGGTGAAGGCTTAGCATCATGGGTGAATCTGGTAATCCCAGAGCTTGGAAGATGGGCAGGCAGGAAGGCTGGAAACTCCATAATGAACTTGAGGTCATCCTGGGCTACAGGAGATCCTAGGGAGGGGAAGAGGAAGGAAGAAGAGAAGGAGAAGGAAAGAAGTGGAAGGAAATGAAAGGGAGAGAAAGGAAGTGACAAAGGGCAAAAGAGAACTGAAGTCCACACCACACAGAGGCCTTAGCCAGGAGAGTGGTGGACTCTGGACTTAGGGTCACAGAGAGATGAGCTGGGGCCTTCTTTCTGTTTTAGAACAACCTTCGTTGCTCCCTCCCTGTTCGCACTCTGTCTTCATGGTTAATTTTCTATTCTGACATACTATTTCCAACGTGAAGAATAAAACATTAGAGCACATTTTTCAACTGATGTGAGATGCTGCGTTACTTGGCGATGGCTCTGTAGAACAGAAGGACCATGATGCTAGGGTGTCAGGCACCTGGTTACATTTTTCTATTCCAAGGGAAATTGTTGCAGGATGTTTGATCCCAATGTGATCCCTGAGATTGTGAGCCATAAAAACCTGCCTTTGATCCCTGAGACTGTGAACTGTAAAACCTTGTCTTTTTTTTTTTTTAAGCAAGGTTGAGCCCTAACACATACCTTTAATCTGTACACAGGGTTTAATAAAGTTAACCCTAGGTCAGGAGGCAGAGCAAGAAACCAGCTGGCAGGGATTAAAGAGCAGGAAGGACTTTGAGTTGAGGGGTATTTAAGACACTGAGTGTGTAGAAGTAGAAGGTCTTTTTAGTGCTTTAGCTTTTAGCTCTTTGGCTCTCAGGCTTGTAGACTCTTGGCTGTCTACCTCTTGAGCTCCTCAGCTCCTTGACCTTTGGCTTTTTTGGGCTTTGAGCTAACAAGCCTTTGATCCTGTTTTTTGTTTTGTTTTTGTTTTGTTTTTGGTCTTTTCTTCCTGGGCAGTCAGCTGAGCTAGTGAGCCTTTGGGAGCTTCTCCACTGGTATGTGAGCTGAGAAGGAAGGTCAGCTGGATGCTTTCTCTGCCTCTCTGAGCTAGCAGGTTTTCCACCACAGTATCTGGCTCCCAAGTCTTCATTGGTAAAATAGAATGACCTGAGGTTTTCAATTAAAACAACAGAAAAAAATTAAATATTTTCCTCATAGCATCTCTGAGGTGAAGAACACTATGCTGACATCTGACCAGAGTTCTGTGTCAGCTTCCCTTTGAGACACCTGCTCAGGCATACTGCGGCCACAGAAGCAAAGCTGCCAGGACATGCTGGAACAGCTTGCAAAACCAAGGACAAGACACTCTTCTAGCTGCACACTGAGTCCCAACCTACCAGGAATGGTGGGGTGACAGGAGAAGGATGCCCAGACTCATCTGGGAATGAGGGGGTGGAGGGTCTTGATCTATGGCCTCAGTTGCTGCTGAGAACACTGGGGGTGCATGTTCACTTTGTTTGTAATAAGTACAAATGGCCACTCCCACATGTGGATCTAAATAACACGAGTGGAAAGAACTCTCTTGGTAGAAGAGACAGAGTTGCTAAATTAATAAATTAGTCAGTGATACAATTAGTGTCTTGTGCTATAACTGGCTGTTGCTTCACAGTCCATGGGTTTCAGCCTGAATGCTTTGCCATTCTTTGTCGCCAAGGCCTAACTATCCAGCTAGTTGGACCTTGGACTGTTGTCTTTTGTAGAGATTTAAGAAACTATTTTAATTTTCCAAGAAGCAGGATGTATCCTAACAAATCTTTTCTAAACTTTAATACAGAGCCAATGTTGGTGCTGAGGTGGCTCTTTTATGACCAGGATGAAATGGAGGCAGACGAGGAAGAAAGCGCACTGTTGCTCCCTGAGAGGACAGTGACATAGACATGGCCTTACATTCTATCAGGGATCCAAGTGGCACTCTGAGAAACACGGCTAGGACACCAGTAATTGCATGTACTCTTGGTCTTCCGTTCTAGAAGTTACCATTGTGTTAACTATGATAAGAATTTATTGAAGGCTGAGGAGATGGATCAGCATAAGACTCTGAGTTCAAGTCTCCAGCACCTGTAGAAGATAGCTAGGCACGGTTGCACATGTGCCTGTAACTCCAGAATTGGGTGGGGATGGGGAAAAGAGGGTCCTTGAGATTTCCTGCCTTTCTCCAAATATAGTGACAGACCCTATGTTAATGGAGTAAGATGAAGAGTGGCAGAGCAGGAGCCCCACATCGTCCTCTGACCTCTGCATGTGCACAGGCTTGTGACTCTTCCACAAACATGGTTCTACACCGCACACGCATACGACACATGCATAGACATAGCAAAAAGTTCCTCAGAGTTCTGTCTACTAGCCTTGTAAGATTTTTTTTTCTGTTTTTGCTGTTTTTGCTGTTTTATTCATCAAGGTATAATTTATGTAAAGTAAAATGTGCAAAGCTGGTGTTTGCCTCTTAGTGTTTACTTACGACACACCCACACTCCCTGAACCAACTTACAGCACTCAGGACTGGTTGAAAAAGTCCCTGGCACTGCCTCTCGCCACAGGCTTTAGGCACGCACTCTTGTACACAGCCCACAGATCTTCTGTTTTGCTGCCAAGGAGCAGCCCACTGCAGTATGCTTATAGCTTTCCAACTGAGACATTTGAAGGATTCCATTTTATGCTATTGTGAATTAAGCTACACAGACATTCTCCTACATGTGTGTTTATTCCTCCTGAGCACGTGTCCCTGAAAATGGATATAACGCCAGGTATAATTTTTGCATTCTTCTCAATTGTTGTCATTGCTGAGAGAATTTGACACGTTTTACACACCTACCAGCCAGAAATGAAAATCCCATGTTCTCTGCTTCCCAGCTCTCAGTGTTATACGTGGTGCTGTTTCTTCAGTTAGACAAGAGACGTAGAGATGCTTAATTATGACTGCCCCTGCTATTTTGACGTCAAAATAACGACCACACTATTTTGTGTATGGAACTGCCTGCCTCTGGAATTTTAAACGCAATTTAAAAACTGTATTCTTAAGTCTCTGTATAAGCCCAGGTGCCTTGCAGAGAGGAAGCAACCATGTCATCTTGCCTAGCTACACAGGAGCTCACTACCTTGTCCCATGCTCACTTCTGTAGGCTTGCTTTGGTGGCTTCTCTCATAGCCATGGTGAAAATCTTGTCTCCAGTCTGATCCTGGGTTTAATTATTAGCTGTTATACCACAATATAAAAGGAAGATCTTGCTAAGATTATTTCATCACTTTTTTGTTGTTGTTGTTTTTGTTTGTTTACCAGTGGTGGTTATAATTAAAGTCAACATTACATACATATGCTGTATCTTATCTTGCTACAAGCTACAGTCACCTGAGAATAGGGAACTTCAACTGATAAAATGTCTCCATCAGATCTAGCTGTAGGCCAGTTTCTTAATTTGGGATTGGTGGGAGGGGTCCTAGCCCATTGAGGGTGGTGCAGTCCCTGGGCTGGTGGTCCTGGGTTCTATAAGAAAGCAGGCTGAGAAGCCAGTAAGCACATCCCTCCATGGCCTCTGTCTCCAGGTCCCTGCTTGGGTTCCTGCCTTGATTTCCTTCTGTGATGAACAAGGATGGGGAAGCATAGCAAAACAAATTCTTTTCTCTCCAAGTTTCTGTTTTGTCATAGTACTAGTCACCCTAACTATAACATATGCCCAATGGTTCTTAGATTCTCCCTTCTCCCTTCATTATCCTATCACCTGATGGGAATTTCCTTTTTTCTTGTGGAAATCAACATTGACAATGAGTCTTGTGTCCATAGCTCAATCTGTCTGGAGCTTCCTTAACCCTTAACTTCGAAAACCAAATAATAATGGTGGGGCTCACATCGCAATTATTTTGCAAAACTTATCAGTTCAAGGATCAATAGAATGCTGAAGTTACATTTCCACCTAATTTTCCACCCGTGCTAATTCCATCATCCTTGTGGGAGGTCAGTGGCTCAAATTCCCACCATGTGTTGGGACCTGCTCTATCTCAATACATGGTTGTGGTTTTATCTTTTTTTTCCCCTTTTGTGGTGGTTATTGTTCTAATATTTGTGATTTTGGAGACTCTACAAGCCGGATGTGGTGGTAGAAGGTTGTAATCTCAGCATCTTAGAAGTCGAGACAGTTGATTACTGTTTGGAGGACCGCCTTGCTAACAGAGCAAGATTCTGTCACAAAAGAAGCAAAGATAGTCTCTCTCTCTCTCTCTCTGGAAACCCACTGTCCACACTGATCAAGGGATCAGATAGGCCATCTTCACTTTCGTTCCCATCCTCCAGTCCCAATTCCTCAGTCTCATCCCCAGTCCCACGGTAGACCACCACCAGGGACCTGTCTTCTCTCTGTCTCTTCTCTGTGCACTCTACAGATCCTCAGAGCAGACCCAGCTTTCCTCCCCTGTGGACCCTCTCAGGCTCCCACACCTCCAGCTCACTGACATTCCAGCATGTTTGCTCCCAACACCTAGAAACCTGTTCTACTGGGGCCCTCAGTGGCTACACCTAGCAGTGATGCAGAAGCGCTCCCTACCTGGAAAGTCACAAACACTACACACTCTCCAAGAAGAAAGAGAAGAAACCCAGGTCAGAGGCACAGAGGAAGATTTCCCTGCACTGAGCACAGAGGTATCTGTCAAGGTACAAGAAGCATACAGAATGCCAAATAAACTGGACCAGAGAAAGACACATAATGATCAAAACACTAAACACAGAGAAAAGAACAAATATTAAAAGCTGCGAAGGGAAAAGAGCAAGTAACATATAAAGGTAGACCTATTAGAATACCACCTGACTTTTCAATGGAGGCTCTAGAAGCCAGAAGTGCCAGGACAAACGTGCTGCAGACTCTAAGATAGCACAGATGCCAACCTAGATCATAATACTCAGCAAAGTTTCAATTCCAAAAGATGGAGAAAGAAAGATGCTCCATGATGAAACCAAATGTAAGCCATGTCTATTTCTAAAGTTAGCTCCACAGAAGGGGATAGAAGAAAAACTTCAACCTGAAGAGGTTTAACCACACCCAAGAAAACACAAAGAATAGATAATCTCAGATCAGCACATCAAAAGTGTATGGGAGGGACACACAAAAATGAGGAGCCCTTCTATGGCACACACATGGCATACACATGGCACGTGGACTAAGAACGAAGTTAGAGAAGCAAATTGTACTATGAAAAACAACATGATCTTATCATAAAGACATACATGAATTTACTTGGAGACCCAGACACAAGTGCACACATCAATTGACACGTGAGTTTTGGTCGTGAAGCAAGATAGAAATACACACTGGAAAAAAAGACAGTATCTTCAATGAATGGTGCTGATCAAACTAGATGTTTTCTCATAGAAGGATGCAAATGGATGCATATCTAATACTCTGCACAAAACTCAAGCCCAGATGGACAATACGCAGAGAAGGAGGGACCTTGGACCACTCAATCCTAAATGGGATGTCTCCATCAATCCCTTTCCCTCATAGCTCAGGGTACTCTGTAGAAGAGAAGATAGAAAGATTGTAAGAGACAGAGGTGTTGGAGGATGTCAAAGAAATAAGGCTTTCTAAACACAGCAGGACAGACACAGAGTGAACTCACAGAGACTGTGGCAGCAGACACCAGGCCTACACGGATCTGCGTCTCCTGGGGTCCCAGTGCTGAGAGGAGACAATGAGAAAGCCCATGTCTCTAACCCAGAGGTTATCTCCAATTGATAGATGCTTATAAATAAAAAAATTATTTTCTCCAACAAAGTCTCATTGGGTATACAAACTGCATTTAAAGGCAGGAAGCCATGCCCAACACTACATAGTCAACACAGAATGAATGGCATTTTGGGAAGTTCTTTGGTCATAATGCCTTATTAGGACCTTTCCCCTATTTAAAAACCATTGTACAGGCCTTTTGTGTATTTATTATAGTCTCTGGTTTTGTGTTTTTATGACGCTTTGTGTTTGTGAATGTGTGTCTCTGCAGCTCTATTTCTGTTTCTTTGCTTTACCTTTTGCTCTATTTTTGTTTGTTTCTTTTATCTAGTTTTATTTTATTATTTTTTAGATTCATGTCTGTATCCCCTTGAGAGAGAGAGGGAGAAAGAATGGGTATAGATTTGGGTGGATGGAAAAGAGTAGAAGAGCTGGGGAGGACTGGGGGAAAGAAAATCATAATCAGAATGTCTTGTATTAAAATCTGTTTTCAATTAAAAAAAATGAAACAAAGACAATTATTAAAATGTCCAGTCTCACAGCAGGTTGCATTTTGGAGGATGCTCTAGACATGCTAGAAAAGAGTTTGTATTCTTAATATTGGGATGCAGTGGTTTGCACACATTGACTACAACAGATCTGTTAACCAATAAACTCTACTGATTTCTGTCCAAAAATTTGATATATTACAGACTGAAATAAATTGAAATATTTTCCTGTGTATTGTGAGTTTTTCTATTGATGTGTTTCAAAGGAATATGACAAGTACATAAATTAAGAGTAACCATGCTTTTCTAGTTGACCATTTGTTTTGCAAGGTCACCTTTTACCATTTACGTTGCTTCTTGCTAGAAAATCACCCATGATACCCATAAAACTATGTGGACTTTTTTTTTGATGGTTTCACAGTATACGTCTTTAGACTTTCAACCTTTCTATGCATTTGAATTAAGGTTTACTTCTTAGGGCGGTAGGCATGTGTGCCCTGATTTTGTAAATGCAGTGAACTGTACTTATCTCCCCTCAGACTCCCTCTTCTCTCTCATACTAGGAAGGTGTTGACCTCATTAAGTGTAAGTGGCAGTAGAGGTCATGTCTCAGTCAACCAATGAAGCAAGCTATTAGAGACAGGTCCAGATGACTGAACCAGAGAAATACCGGCCGTCCCTCCCAGAAATATGTCCGTATCCATAAAATTGGCCACATCAGGGTTCTTGCCTCCTCTAGGACCTTTAGGATGTATTCACAGCTCTTCTGTTACACCATTAGGAAATGCCCTATAGCTAGATAGTGTCCTCTTTGTGGTGGTTTGAATAAACATGACCCCCATAGTCTCATGTGTTTGAGTGCTTGGCTCATAGGGAGTGGCAATATTTGGAGGTGTGGCCTTGTTGGAGGAAGTGCACCACTCTACAGGTAGCCTTTAAGGTCCGCTATGCTCAAGCTACATTCAGTGTGGCTCACACTTCTGCCTGAAGATATAGAACTCTCAGCTCCTTCTCCAGCACCATGTCTGCCTGCACACTGCCATGCTTCCCACCATGACGATAATGGGCTAAAGCTCTGAGACTGTAAGCCAGCCCCAATGGAATGCTTTCCTTTATAGGAGTTGCCATGATCGTGGTGTCTCTTCATAGCGATAGAACCCTAACTAAGATACCACTCAAGTTGTCTGCCCCAGACAAGTTGTCACAGGATTTTTGGGACACAGGATGCAAGTTCCTTCTACAGACAAGGAACAGTAACACCAAACAGAAGGAAACCCAGGTTTATAAAAGAAACACTATTACAGCTAAAATTACATATTGCCCTTCACATAGTGGTAGCGGGGGACTTCAATACCCAACTCTTACCAATAGGCAGGCTATAAAGACAAAGGCTTAGGGAGTTAAGTGGTCCATTTAAATTGGGTACTAACATCTGCTAACATATCAGAGTCCTGTTTATATCAAAGGATGCCCATCTTTCACAGTCTAAAGGTGGCAGAGCAGAATGCAGCTGGCCCCATATTTCATCCACCCATATGATTTACTTTTGTGTTTTGTTTCAGTGGTATTAGCTAAATAACCGAGTTCTACAAGAGCTGTGCTGACGGATCCCTGGTTCTCAGACCCTGACTTGAGTTGAAATCTAAGCTTGCCTTTTTTCATGGGCAAGTATTTAAGTACATCACAGGAAGACCCATCCCACACTTTGTCCTCATTGTTCCTGTTGCAGCAGTCAAGTGCCGTAGCCACTTAGGATTCCACAGTGGTTGCAGCAGGTCTCAGTCCACCACAGTCACCACAGAGAATAAACCAATTAATTATGATGCCCTTGCATGGCACAGCTTTTGGCCCCTGGTGCTCACCTTCAGAGTCTGCCCGTGTACTCAAGCTGAGGGAGAAACTGAACTATTTCTGAAACACTGGCTTTTTATCTTATGCTTGCTTGTTTGTTTTTTGTATGTATGTGTACATGTGCCAAGGTATGTTTTTGTAGGTCAGAGGTCAGCTTTCCAGTACTCACACATGTCTTTCCACCATGTAAGTCCTAAGGACTGAACCTACATCCTCAGACATGGCAGCAGACACCTTTAGCATTTAAGCACAAAAATATTGTCATTATAGGACAATATTATGGGCTGCTTTTTGAGGCTTATTCCGCAGTAGTGAGGATGTAGGGAGTAGGGAGAGCTTGCTCCTCTTGCAGAGGACCAGAGTTCTGTTCCCAGGACCACTGGGACTCAGTGACTGGCTGACAATCTCCAGGTTCAGTGAGAGTCAAAAAAGAAAAAGAAAAAAGAAAACCCTCAGGTATAAAGAAAGGCCTCCAACATTGATGCCTTACAGTCACAAGTGTCTATTTACACATGCACCACAGACATATGTGCACACACCAACATCCACAGGTACATGTGCAGCACACATACAGAATTGGAGAGACAGAAAGAGAAGGGAGAAGGGGAAGAGAAGGGAGGAAGGGAGGGGGAGAGAGACCAGAGGAGACGAAGTGGGAGAAAGAGGAAGATGATGAAGAAGAGGAGGAAGAAAAAGAGAAGGGGCATTTGTTGTGAAGGGCTATATCTGAAGAGCTGATACAGGCAAGGCTTGCTTCACGAACTATCTCAAACTGTAGGGTCCAGTCATCGGCACAGCACTAGCTTAGGAACTGAATGTACCCACTCTTCTTTGATCTTCTTTTGTAGACCTAGCACGCCAAATGCACTCAGTCCCCAGAGCCAACATGGGAACAAGATACAGTATTATACGTGAGGGCACTTGGCAGATTATAAAGCAGTCTGTGTTTATTGCATGGCTATTAAGAAAGCCAATTTTATTGCCTAATTTAAACAAGGCAATTCCTTTAGAAAGACTTCTCCCTTGTAATGTTAATTTATTTTAGCACAAGGAAAACAAGGACATAATATGAGTATTTTTACTAATCAATTTGTAAGTAAATTACAGATAAACTTAACATGTTCATGAATTAACAAAGAGCTGGTGGAGACCAGCAGGAAGAGATGGAAAATTTTGTGTATAATGAAAGAGAAATAGATGGGTCCCTTTGCTTTCCTCAGAGCTACACAGATTCTTGTTTGTACTAATTCATGTTTAACATTCCACATTGTGTGTTCCATCCTATGTGAAGAGAAGCCTCTAGAAGCTATGATGAGGAAGGAAGAGAGGCAATCTCAAGGTGTTTACATGGCAGGCATCCACCAGCCTTGACCCCTCCCCCTGGAGAGTACTACTCCCACAGTCAATAGAGATAAAAGAAATTAAAAATTAAAAAGAAGGAAATCATTTCTCTCTGCATAGTGCAAGTAATCATGATAGAATGGGAGGAGGACCTGGGGGAACGTGTCCAGTTCATCGTCAAAATTTGCCACAATCTATTACCTCTAATGAGGTAACATGCACCGATGACAACACTGATGGGTGACTAGCCATACGCCAGCACGTAGCAGGAAATAGTGTGGAATGTTCCAGTGAGAATCAGGGAAGAGAATCGGCGATGAAAATAAAACACTGTGTGAGGTAAGGGACAGCTGTACTCATTGTGGCCACTGTCAGTTAAGAGTGTACCTGTCAGTCACATCCACTCACGACAGTTACATAGCTATGTAACTGTGCTTCCTGCTAGCAGTTTAGCAAATTTGGTCCTCAGCACGAACAGTCAGACTCCATGTGAAATTACGATAGCTTGTAATAGGCAACTCAGGGTTTTATCTGTATAAACTTCTCATACAGTCTGAATTCCATTCTGTAAGGGTTTGTGGTCCCAGCTCCTAGGGACTAAGACAAATATTGGCTCAGGGGCAAACAGGTCAGGGCTTCAAACAAGACCTTTCCTCTGTATTGAGGTTTGCAAGAGGTGTGGTTGTGTCTGCTTTTGCTAGACTGAGAATAGCATTTGCTCTCCTGATGCTTAACTGTAGTCTCATCTACAATAATGAAATACTCTGTCATGAAAGCGGACAAGTTTAGAGGCCCCAAAAGTCTATGCCATGCATGTAAATGCAATCTGAAAGTGAATGCAAGCTGAGAGGCAAGGGCTGAGGTGTTGGCATCCAGACCCAAGCACCGTGTTAATACTGGGAAACTGTTTTGTTTTGTTTTGTTTTGTTTTAACTAGGAAAGAATTAAAACGAAGCACATATGTGTTGTTTATAGCACACCTCAGGCTGTCATATGAGATTTGCCATAACTAGAGAAATGCCATGCACTGTAGACAGGCAGCTGCAGTCAGCATTGACAGCCCAACATGGACAGCCCAGCATGGACAGCCCATCATGGACAGCCCATCGTGGACAGCCCAGCATGGACAGCCCAGCATGGACAGCCCAGCGTGGACAGCCCAGCATGGACAGCCCAGCATGGACAGCCCAGCGTGGATGGCCCAGCATGGACAGCCCAGCAGAGAACAGGCCATACAGTGGAAACCAAACTCCACCCTCAACAACCTTATGATGATGTAAGGGAAGAGGTGATGAGAGAGGCGGGAGAAATAGCTCCCTTGGTAAAGTGCTGGCCTTGTAGGCATGAGGATGTGAGCTCAATGTCCAGTACCCACATAAAAAGCCAGGCATGGCTTGCTGACCATACTTGGCAAGGTCTGGGCACATTCTAGACCCTTTCGTAAGGAAGGTGGGGGACATGTCTGAGGATACAAAAACCAAGGTTGTAATACAAGGGCATATGCATCCATACACATACATATATGCATATGTGTGTGCATGTTTGCATGTGCATACACACAACACACACACACACACACACACACACACACACACACACACGCACACGAGTAAAGAAAGAAATTCCAAAGGGAATTTCATTTCAAACCAGCACAGAGTGTATTGAGGAATGTTCAGACTGCGCAAACCCCATGATCATCACTTCAGTGAGTTTGCAATTGTCTTTTTCATTAAATAGCAGTAAGCTAATGAGAGCAGTTACACTGCAGAAAGAAATCTTAATCAGAACGAACAGGGGCCTTTGTTTGAACAAATGCTGAGTTTATATCTGAAGGAAAAAACAAAAGAATCCGCAGGACATAAAACATTAAGAAACGAGGCTGCTGTTGTGTTCGGGTGGAAATTATGGGGAAATAGTTAACTTCAAGCCCATCTTGGTGTATGACATCAAGAGGCCAAAAGCTGCAGCCCCTGCATCCCAGAGACCTCTCCTCATTAACAGCTGTGTGGTGGCCGTGTGATCTGTGTGTCACTTGACTGGACACCGAGAACCCAGATTGCATTTCTGAGCATAGCTAGGAGCGTGCTCCTTGACCCGGGATGACGGGAGCATTCGCATCAGCCGGCGCAGGAAAGCAAGCCTCTCCCATGTGTGCGGTGCTCCTGTGGGCAGCCTGTGGCTTCAGCGAGACAAAGCAGAGGAAGGATGGGTGTGTCCTTGTTCTTGTGGCTCTCTGCTTAAGTTGGCTCTTCTCATCTCTCCTTCTCTGTTCTTCACGATCAGGTTTACACCATTGGGTTCCCCGGGGTTCATAACGTTAAAGTCATGCTGAAATGCACTGTCCCTTTCCCTGGGCTCTAGCCCACAGATGCCTGGACCTCTAACTTACTGCATCACACACACACACACACACACACACACACACACACACACACACACACACACGTAATGGTACACATAAGTACCATTCAAGTGCCCATATACGCTCACACACTCCAGTTCCTCTGGAGGACCCTGACTAGTATAGAATTTTCTATCAGGAGTGGTTCTACACAAACACTTTTGACAAGGGTCTTCTGAGTTGGTTGTGGAGTTGGATATGCATTGTGTATTCTTGTTAGGCACAAAAACTCTAGCATCTGTGCTTCCAGCAGTAAAGAGTACACGGGCAATCCATGGCTCGGGCAACTTTTGAAGATACTGAACCCTCCACACTGGATGTCTCTTATCAGCCACCAGGAAGAAGTGAGTGGTTAAGTGAAGCAGCAAATCACATTTGCAAACAGTTGTGGAAAACTAAGAAGTACAGAGGCATCTTTTGCTCCACATGATATCACCACATGGCACAGTGAAAGACAAGGATGGTGGTCTGAGATTTAAACCCCAGCTCAAGTGCCACAGACATGGCCGAGGAGCTTGCATACATGTCCCGTTGCTCCTGGTTGCGGCTGCAAAGCACGTGGAGAACCTCAACCTGAGAACAGTTCAGTTGCAATGTGATTTGAGCTCCCAGTCTCACAAGCCCTATGCCATTAAAGTAACAGATTAGACTGAGGGGGAAAAAAATCAAAGATGTAGGACCAGTGTGGTAGGCATTGCCAGTTAGGCAGCCTAAGAGAGCAGCGTGGCAGACTTAGATTGTAGTGCGCATTTGTGACCACGGCAGACTGCGAGATGACTTGATCCAAAGGAGGTCAGAGAAGTGTGCTTACACACTGACATGTTCACAGCACCCCCGTATACAGGCAGCGCCTCTTTGCCATGTAGACACGTGCATTTTGCTGAAGCTACATTTATCATTGGTGGATAACTTGGTAACTTTTCACAGATAAACGGTACACACAACCATGATTTTGACCTCAGATAACTCTCTGCACTGAGTCCAGATAACCACACCTGTTGCTCTGAAGTCATTAACTTGCATCTTCGCCTGTCTGACATAATGGTGGCTCCTGACTGGAGCACCTTCTGATCTCCCTTAGATAATTCATGTCATCTGCATAGTAGACATAGGCAGAAGGCTCTCAGAACTTGTGATGACCAAGTTGACCTCTGTAGGTAGCTCATTTTAGCACTAGCAGCAGTTGAAATAAAGTTGTTACAAAAGCGAGGTGTGAATAAAACCAAGAGGGTATGAGGAGGACACATGCCTGCCTTGGTCAGCGCCCTGCACAGTGGAAGAACAGGCAGGTGCTATGGCAGGTCTTGCTGGCCTTCATTGCACTGCACACACACCATGTTCTTGTGCAAACATGGAATAGAAAACATACTCCAGCCTATTCTAGGTGGATTTTTATTTGGGCAGGTAGGTTCCTGTATATGCTGCATTTGTTTTCTGTTATACTTAAAACCATTTTGGGCATATTCTGATGGAAATAACACTTTTTCTAAGACACATCATTTGGCACATCTTCCTTAACTGTCAGTATTTGGACCACTGGTCAGCTTTATTTCTAAGTTCTCAATAAAGTCTCAGGACTTGCTGTAGGTTTTGACTCAGGTAGGTTTAATGCCCACAAAGATGCCAATTCACAGAACTAAAGAGCCTGATGTATTCTTAGTGTGCCACTGTGGGGCAGTCATCATAGGAGGGGGTGTGACGCCAGCTCACCGGTGGCTTTCCAGGAGGTCTGGAAGATGAAACGTGTGACTAGACTAGTTGAGGACTCAGTCCCCAGCCCTGTCATTTACTTCTGTCTGTGAGCTTAGACTTTTATTATTCTACCTACAAACGAGAGGACTTGAAGGACCTTAAGGCTGCATTATCCCGTGAATGTATTTCACACAGCGATTCATTCATTTTCTCTCCTTCAAAGTAACTCTTCTGCAGGCGGCTTTCTGTAGCTTTGTGTGGTGTGTCATTTCCTTTACTAAGGCACTCTGATTATTGAGACAAGATACAACACGACCTATTCAAGTCTATATACTTATTCAAAAATACATATATGTGTTGGAGATTGAGGTTTGTTGCCTTTGCATTTAAAACGCTCTTTCATTTCCAAGGCAGCATCGGCCCTGGGTTTGTGGTGGGTTAATCTATGTTAAGATAATTCTTTGGGAAATAAGGTTGGAAAATCATATCGAGAGCAATACTTCATCCTGAGCAAACCGAAGCGTTCAGGGCCACCCTGCACTCACACTCCTGGTGATGGGTGGGGATTCATTAAGGGTGTGCTGAGAGTCAGCGTACGCCCTCCAGTGCCAAAGTCTGCCCTGGTGACTGACACTTACTGTCCACAAGGGGATTTTATACCAGCAGACTCAGTCCCATTATTCATTTGCACTCCAGACTTCCTTTCCAGCACATAGCCAGATTCATTGTTTTTCACTCATTATAGGCAGACTTTTCAGACAGATCTTTGAACCATTTCAGGACAAGAGTGAATTAGAAATGCCTGTGAGGTTTTGTTCTCTCTGAGGGTCTTTGCCTGCTGAGACAACAAGGCTGAGACAACGTCATCTGCTGTGGTTGTTATTTGTGCACTCACACATTGGGCTTACGTCATCTGCTGTGGTTGTTGTTATTTGTGCACTCACAGATTGGGCTTACGTCATCTGCTGTGGTTGTTGTTATTTGTGCACTCACACATTGGGCTTGCCCAGGAACTGCAGGTTGCCAAGAGTCTTTGTGCTGCACCTATGTTGCATACCACCCCGGCTGCACACCAGAGGGATGCATGTTTCATACCACCCCGGCTGCACACCAGAGGGATGCATGTTGCATACCACCCCGGCTGCACACCAGAGGGATGCATGGCATGTTAGCCGAGAGATGGTGTGTGGAAAAAACACCAGTGGATCCAACAGCTGGGGAAATGTCATATCCTAATGCTATTCACTGCTAAGCTAAACTAACACAATCCACCTCTCCCTAATCAAGGTGGTCCTGTGAGCCAGGCTACTTAGAAAGTGCTGTGAATGGACTTTCAGTTGTGCAGGACAGTGTTGCCCAGCCATAGATAGACTACAGCCAAGCAGGCCCAACTAAGCTATTTGAATATCTAAATCTCAGTCCCCCATATGTAAATGTAAGTATATATACATTTATATAGAGGTTACATGTAGTTCTATCTGGATTTCATTAGTATAGTTATCAATGCAAACAGGCATTTGAGTGTTTTCTTATTGACTATTTGTAGGGCATGACTGACCAGAAGACTCCGGGAAGAGCCTTTGGGGCAGCCTTTCCTCTCACTTAAGCCACGGGTTTGTAATCAATGGCAGCGACAACGAGAATTGTCTGGAGAATGGGGCAGCCTCCTCACATGGCTTAGGCAATAGATGAAGCCAGAGTTCACCAAGGATGAAGGCAGGCCCAAGCCAGCTCTCCCGATCCCCCAAGAGCCAATGTGAGATTGGTGTAAAACCAAGAAATCAGTTCAAACTCTAAAAAGTCGGAAAGTAGCTGCCATTGTTTCCTGACAGAAACACAAGGAATCCCACGGAGGAGAGGCTGACAGTGAAGGTATCAGTGTAAATTTTCATACATAGAGACAGCCTGCATGAGGACAGAGCTGAACCCAATGTATTACAAAGAAATGGTTGTAAAAATAGATAACTCTATAATAGCATAGTAAATATGTTCAAAGACTGAAAGACACAAGGGCATGAGTAGAGCAGAGATGCCCGTCCGCCCATCAGAGGAGGACTGCTAAGAGGAAAAGTACAATTCACTCTCTCCTGCCCCTTGAGAAGTGCCACACAGATTAGCATAACTGCCTCAAGATCTGGAAGGCTAAGGAAGCTAATGCCAGCAGACAGGGCCTGTCCAAGAGTGAGGCTAGCCCCACGGAACAGTAAAGAACCTCTTTGCATTTCCCTGGGGAGCTAAGCAAGAAGACATGAGGAGTAACAATCCATTGGGAGAAAATGCGCACAGAGCTTTTCTGTGAGAGCTAAACTCACAAGCAGACCCTGAGGGGGAAGGAGGGCCACTAAGCCAAGGGGAAGGCTCCAGCGCTGGAGACTGCAGAGTCGACAGGAAGGTGGACAGTGCATAGCTGGACATGGGTGGTTCATGATAAGAAGCTCGAGTTTGCCAATTTCCCCATTCTTCCTTGCTGTGTCCAGCATCCAATAAAAACGTGTGCGCGCACACACACACACACACACACACACACACACACACACACACACACACAGAATGGAAGGAAGGAAGGAAGGAAGGAAGGAACTTGGGAAGGAGAAAGCTTTAAGAAGAGTGTGGGGGAATAAGAGAAATTGATGGAGTGTGTACAATCTAAATCTAAATCTCTATATATGTATATATATATATATATATATATATATATATATATATGAAAGTGAAATAATAAATATAAAAATATGAGACAAAGAACAGAGAAAAATCAACACAACAAAACTGGTGGTAGAAATAAGTAACTGGAAACATTAGACAAAGATGTGGGAACTATTGCAGGTGATAATTGTTGTATTAATTAGCTTACATGTGTGGCTGCTTGTCTACACCGATGTAGGTGCATCCAGGCATTCGTTGCCTGTGGAGACTGGAAGAGGGTGTCAGTTTCTCTGCACCTGGAGATACAGGCAGTTCCAGTGTGAGCCCCCATGTGGATGTTGGAAAATCAGGCTCTTAACCCCAGAGCCATCTCTCCAGACTCTGATAATTGTTTTTTGAAAGCCTACTAAGAATCATGACCAATAAGAATGAAGAGTCAGGGAAACATCCTTAAGGAAACAGGAATTTTATAGAGGAGGAGAACAACACAGCCATGTGGCAGGGTGGCTGCGTGGTCTAAAACTGCAGACTCAACGACAAGGAGGAGGTGAAGAAACCAGAAGTAAAACATGAGCAATTCACGGACCCAGAGAGGATAAGTACCAAGCAGGATCCAAGGGACGGTGCCTGAGTCTCAGTCAGAATGGAAACAGAATAGACAGAGGAAGTGGTTAAAGAGAGGGAACATTGTAAGAGAGGGAGCATAGGAAGAAATGAGGGTGGATATCAGACCTGGGGAGAGTCGGGGTGGCAGGACAGAGGGCTTGGGCGGGGGCTTCTCTGTAACGAGCTGGAGACCAACACCGGGTAGGCTCTGGGGAGGATAGGAGAGAGACTCTAGCTGAGACCCCCAGTAGCAAGGGTCATGGAGGCTGAAGGATCCACCCTCTAACTAGACACAACTCCTAGTGGAAAGAGAGAAACACCAACCCACAGACAAAAACTTTGACCCAAAACTTACCCTGCCTACAAGATGTGCAGGGACAAAATAAAAGCAGAGATTGAGGAAATGTCCAACCAATGGCTGGTCCAAGCTGAGACCCACCCCATGGGAGACAGCCAACCCCCGACACTATTAATGATGCTCTGCTATGCTTGCAGACAGGAGCCTAGCATAGCTCTCCTCTGAGAGATTCTACGCAGCAGCTGATGGAAAAAGATGCTGAGACTCACAGCCAAACATTGAGGGGGTCATACAGAGAGTCTTGTGGAAGGGTTGGTGGGTGGTGGTGATGGGGGAGAACAGAAAGACTCAGAGAGGACAGGAGCCCTACAAGAAGACCAACAGAGTCAACTAACCAGGGCCCAGGGAGCCTGTGGAGACTGAAGGTCCAACCAAGGACCATGCATGGACTGGACCTAGGCCCCTTACTCAGATGCAGCTGATGGTCAGCTCAGTCCACCTATGAGTTCCCTAGTAAAGGGGAATGTGGGAAGACTGGAATGGACTCTCTTGCCTGCTTTTTGATCACCTCCCTCTGGCTGGGATACCTCGCCAGGTTACAGGGGAAGAGGATGTGCTCAGTCCTGAGGCGACTTGATGTGCTGGGTGGGTGGTAGAAGGGCGCCCTTTCTCTGAGGAGTAGGGAAAGGCGGTAGGAGAAACAGGGAGGGAGGAGAGGACCGGGAGGAGAGGAGGGATGGGGCTGAGACTGGTGTGTTAAGTGAATAATTAATAAAACAAAATAACACAGGCAGTGATGACAGCTTCTCCCTTAGACTCGGCAGTAGTCCACAAACAGCTGAAAACAGCCACTCTAAGAGAGGCAGCAGTATCTAAAACACAGCAATGAAACCTAAAGAAGAGGCAGCAAGGAGGTGCTCTGGATAGAGTGAGGTCTAACTGTGCAAACTAGAAGCTTCCCAGGAAGAGAGACAGGATGACTAAAGATCAATATCCTAAAGTTAGCAATAGACGATTCTGAAAGACCAAAAGGCACAAAAATCAAAGTCGCAAAAATATTCAAACAGAAGTAAAAATGTAAGCAACAAAACGAAGTGCTTAAGTCAGAGTGAAAATAATCAGATATGCAGAAAAGAAAAAATTAAAAATAAAAGATGAGTTATAATACATAGCACATTTGAAATTGTGAAAACTAAATGACAGTGCACTCAAGACATTGAAAGTTGAGAAAACTACAAAGTTTTACCAATGAATGCAGAACCACTTCCATGCAGAAAGGAATAAATAAGACAAGGCAGTCATTAGCTTGTGAATAAACACATGAGGGTTAAGCATATGATGTAGTAAATGAGAGAGAGAGAGAGAGAGAGAGAGAGAGAGAGAGAGAGAGAGAGAGAGAGAGAGAGAACATAAATATGTTTCACATATGAACAGTAAGGTCTGTGGCTGCCCTAGGATGTCATTTGTTCACTCTCATAAAGCCTTCAGAAGCACACTGCAAGGGCTGGAAGTTCAAGTGGGGAGGAGGAGGACTTGAAGGGACGCGACAGGCTAATGGCCCTCCACACACACCCTCTCCAAGGCACATGCGTAAGTGGCATCTCTGTAACCAAGGGGGCTTTGCCCGTGCTGTAGTTGAGATTCGTAGATTGTTCTGGATCATCTGGACGGGCGCCCTCTATCCAGAGCCTGTGCTAAGGACGTAGATGGACTCAGAGTCTATGGAATATTCTCCATAATAAAAGAAATGAAGACTAACGCCAGCATGAGCTAAGCAGCTGAGAAACACCATGTCCCTGCAAGCCTGAACAAGCACAGCCTGTGCTCTCCCCTGGGGAAGTGACCCTCTGCTGGACCCAGGTATATAGAGATATACCTGCCTGAAAGTCAGGGGCTCTGGATCTATTCCAACTGATGTGAACAAGTTTACAGACACATAGCCCAGACACACAGTGGAATAAAGCGTCTGTATATTAGTGGGTGAGTTAACATGACTCTAAATACGTCTTAACCAACACTCAATAAAAGGGCTTAATAAAGTCACACCACGGTGACTATTAGGTGAGAAAGGCACGGGGAAGGTACCATGCAGATTATAGTCATACATTCACAGTACTGAACACCAGGAGTGAGCTTCCGAGGGACCAGTATTACCAGAGTGGACAGGACTGCCCACTGGGACATAATCATGTAAGTTATGAAAATGTGAGTACATGTGAGTCCAACTAAAGAGCTTCACCATACATGAGGCGAAAGCTGGCAGACCCCAGATAGGAAAGTGAGCACACCCGGTGACCATACCCGCAGCTGTTCAATCTTGTTCACTCCTAGTTCGGTAATATCTATTTAAAAGTCAACATGTCAGTACGTACAAATACTGGAAAAAGTCATTAGTTATGGTGTCAACTACATATTACAGCTTTCCAGGCTACATACAACAATGCTACTTTTCTTAAAGGACATGTCATGGAATATTCACAAGGAACCCATAGCTGTTCTGTAATATAGATGTTAACAGCTACCTGCCAAGTGTATTCTTTAAGTAAAGAGAGTTTAGTTATAGTAGCATACATATGTTTATAAAATTCTCACCTTTTTGGAAAGTATCTTTAAAATTATCAGCCACTCAAATCATAAGCTATGAATCAAAGCAATAAGAAAAGTATGTTTTTTAATTGCATAAAAATAAATTCTATACCAAAATAGTATAGAGCAAAGTATATGTCTTGAGGTTAATGTGTGGCTTCACAACTCACATAAATATGAAAAATATTTAAACGTAACAATCAAGACCCTGAGGAGATAGCTCAGCAGTTGCAACTGCTCACTGCTGTTACAAATGACCTGGGTGCAGTTCCCAGCAATGGTGTGGTTGCTCGCCAACCACATGTAACTCCAGCTCCTGGGGAACATCTGTGGACGCCCGGCACATGTGCACAGTGCATAGACTCTCGTGCGTGCAAAACACCAGTGTATAAAATAAAAAGAAAACACTTGAAAAACACCTCACCTTCCACATCTGGAAGCTAAGAAAAACAAATTATAATCAAGATAAGTAAAAGCTTAAATATAGCAAAGATTAACATGTAATATTTAAATAATAAATGGAATACAACTAGAGCAAATCAATTAAACAAATGATCCGCAATTAGAAAATATAAACACAGATATTAAGATTTGAGTTATGGTAAGAAAGAGTACAAATAAGGGGAAAAAAGCAATGGCCATTGGGAGCAAGATCTAAGTGATCAGCTAAAAATTTTCACAGCCATTGATAGAATATTGAGAAAGTATTAGGCTAAGCATTGGGCCAATAAATGTAAAAATATAGATTAAATAGAAAAACAATTTGCCAAAATTCAGTAAATGTGTGATAAAAAGTTGAATAACTATATATTAATTTAAACTATTAACATCAAAATTAAAAAAGAAAAACTCTAATTAAAAAACCAAAAACTATGGAGACCTAGGGTATTACCATTGTTTCTCTCGAGTGTTTACGGAGAGGAAACCAACTAGTTCCAGGGAACATTCTGGAAAGAGTCTGGGCTACTGAAGAGAAATAACTCTAAGGCTGTAGCTGTACAGAGAAAGGCACAGAGCTATAGTTTTATAAAACAAAAATACAAACATGTTTCATAAGCTGTAAGAAAATAACCAGGAATGGAGGCACACACCTATCACCCCAGCAGTTGAGAGGCAGGAGCAGGAAGTCTGCAGTGAGCCATGGATAGGCTGCAACCAACTGAACTGAATAATGCACACTCCCAAATCTCAGAGTTGCTCTAAAGCTGTAGCCGTGGACACTGAGTTCTGACGCTTTGGACCCATCACTGTGCTAATTCAAGATGGTGAGTGTTGTCATCTAGTCATTGAAGGCTAGAGATCTCTGCTAGGGATATATATGTTCTATTTCCCTGGTAAAGGTAGGTTGTAAGGGGCAAAGGACTGTTGTATTCCAGAGATGTAAAGGGAGCAGGAACAGAGAGGGAGGAGACACAGCAAAGCAAATGCCTCTGAAAGAGAAACCCGGGTTCTTTCCTTCATGTGCTAAGTGGGGCTGAGCAGAACAATAAACTAATATCTACCCCCAGTTATAATGAATACAGTATATATATTTATTGTAATCTATATATAAATACATACACAAATATACAGTTGTCTCTCTACAGAACTCTCACACTGGGAATCTGCTCACCGGGAGGCAACTTACTGCTCCAAAGCCCTCATTTGCAGAACCTGCCATTCAGGCCATTTCCCTGTGAACAGCATCATCCTAGAGTGAGCATGTGAGGGAGGTCATCCATTCCTAGTCTGCCTCTCTGAAGAGGGTTATTAGGAGGGCAACATTTGCTTTCTGCAATAGTCATGAAATATTGTTTAGCTCTGTTTTAAAATCCTAATCAAAAGGAGATTTTAGTTTTGATTTTTTTAAATCTCAGCTTATTAAATTTTATCTTAGCACATGGGCCTATGCTTGCTTCGTTATAGTCTAACATCTGTAAGAGCTCTCTATTAATACTGTGTATTTTAGTTTGTTTTTTTTTTAATTCTTCTTTAAGTGTGTGAGTGCACGTGTGCATGCATGTGTGTGGGGTAGGTGCATATGTGTATGGGTATAGTTATGTGGGGGCCTGTAGAAGCCAAGAAATAATCAGAAGTCCTACTCCACCACTCTCTAGTGCATTACTTTTTGAGGCAGGGTCTTTCTAACAGACCCAGTGATGACAGCTATGGACTACTCTCCCCAGCCAGCTTTCTCTGGGGACTCCCCTGTCTCTGTTTACAGAGGCTGGAATTGCAGGTGAGCCAAGGTCCCTGCTGGGCATTCACATGGGATCTGAGAATCCAAATTCCAGTCCTCGTTCTCTTGAAGTAAGTGATTTAACCACGGAGCACCCATTCCCAAATATTGTTGTTTTTTTTTTTTTTAACTCCAACTTTGGGTGGGTGAAAATTGAGCCTAGTTCAAAGATAAAGATATTTCTGACACTAGCTCTTTTCGTCTAAGTGAAAATGGCTCATCAAGCTGCGTGTTTTCATAGGCATCTCTGAATAGCTATTTTGCACTTCATACTTATGTATTTTTCAGTTATTTCACAGGGATATCATGAGGCACAACACTGAATGGGCCTATGACATTTAAGTACAACAAACGAGCAACAGTGACATGCACAGACTGTCCATTGAATAAATGTGGGGAAAACTGTGCCTTAGAAAAATTCTGTGACTTTTCCATAGCAAGGCTCATGATGTGGATCCTGAGAGTGTGCCTGGTCTCTAAGGGAGTTTGGTTGTTTCCCTAATTTGCTCTAGAACAAGATAAAGCTATCTTGGAATGAACTGATGTTTATCTGTGACCAGCGATGTACATGTAATGAAAGAAGATACTTCCTAGGTCTTATTTTTCCTACGAAACTTCCAGGGTTTCAATGCCTCCCGAGATGGGAGGGCTGTGGGACAAACCTGTCGACTAGCTCCTCCCTCGGTTCACCCAACTTTGCCGGGGTTTGTTCTATCACCGGCCATGGAACATTCTAGGCGTGCAGTCATTATTGCTGAGCCTGATAGTGCTCTGTGAGAAGACAGGTCAAGAAGCTCATCTAGAAAAAATTGCTGCAGGCTGAGATGTAAGTGAAGACATGATGCTTACAGAGGGTCCTGAGAGAAGGCAAGATGGCGGCCTTCCTCCCACCTAGGACTCTCCTCTGTGTGCAACGTGACTGGCAGGCTTGTGAGCTGAGAAGTACCCCAGACACCAAGAACACAACACAACATTATGTGTGCCTTATGTATTGTTTCCTGCTAACACTGTTTTCATTTTAATCAGCTACATATTTTCATTTTAACACACCAGAACTGTGCTGCCCAAAATGTAGCCATCAGCCCTCAGAAATGTACGTTTCCAATAAAATAATTAAAGTTTAGTTAAAATTGAACAAATGTAACCATTTAGTCCTTGACTTGCAACTGGTCACTGGTGAACAGCGGCTGCTGTATTCAAGACAGTATCTAAACACCACAGTGTTATATTGTTCAGCGCTGGTCTAGAGTGAGGCTTCAGATCCGGGTGATGATTCCTGTGGGGGCAAATTTGCCTCTGGTTATGAGCTGTGAAATCAAACAAGTTACTGATTCCAAAATACAATGATGGGCCAGACATAGGCAATCCTGCTCTCAAGAGGAGAGATGTGAAGAGATGAAGGGGGAATTGATCCCAAATGAGACCAAACCCCTACAGAGAAAACAGTGTTGATGGCGGTGAAGGCCAGAGAATGATTTTCAACTCCGCAAGAAGCAGGTCGCTTCAGCTTTCCAAGTAGCCTTCCCGTGCTTCCCCGGGTAGCACTGTGAGGTGTCAGGGTTCTCCATGGAGACAGAGTGAATGAATAAGCATGACCACGGATGCATGGAAAGGGGTTCACTAGGGGCCTTGGCTGGTGTGTCTATTATAGGGGAGAAGCCCCACAGCTCTGCGTCTATAGCCACCGGCTTGGCTCAGTTCAAGTCCATAGGGCACAGAGCAGTGAGGCCTGTGGCATGGTTCCCAGTTGAGGCTGAACCTGTGGCAGGGGAGGTGTGGCTTGATGTCTGAAGTCTTGAGATGAATTCGTCAGATATAAAAGGGCTAAGTCGGGTCAGCTGAATTTTTTCTTGGGGCACCTATCTCTAGCCAGCTGGCTGGTATTTGCAGACCCCGATGACTTGCATTCTTTACCTGGTCTGTTGAGACCCACATGAGAGCCTCCTTTATAAATCTCCCCCCCAAGCATACAAAAAGTAATGGGTTTTTTGTTTGTTTGTTTTAATTGTCTTAATTCATCCAGCCAAGTTGATACTTAAAATAGTATCCTTGTGGGGTTCTCTGTAGCCATCAGCCTTGGGACTCCTCAGGGCGCCCTTGGAGTTTGGGTAGGCCACACCCAACAGCAGTGATCTCTACACACCTTGCAGAAGCCCTTGCTGGTGTGTACCAAGGCTTCCCACCTCTGCACTCTGGAGGGCTGCTCCTGCACTACAAGGGGGGCCCACTAGAGCCACCTGAGGCTGATGAGATGGCAGGCTCCGGCAAAGTCTAGGCTCAGAGGCTTGAGGGAAGGCCGCTGCACGGTGAGGCCTGTCCTTGAGATTGTTCTGCTTCGAAGCAGCGATGAGAGAGGTGCAAACCACACAGTACAAATGGCCGTTGGGTTCCCTCTTCTCTTGTGCTGATGACCAGCACTGGCCTGTGCTGATAGGGACTGGTTTTTTTTTTGTATGTTTGTTTGTTTTTGTTTTTGTTTTTGTTTTTGTTTTATCCAAGTGTGGCTTGACTGTGCCTTTATTTTTCCCTTCCAAATATGCTCCCTGAGGGGACTGAGGCGATTTCCAATGCTCATGGCATCCTCATCTTGCTTTCTCATATAGCCAAGGACCACCTGGGAAGGGTTGGCACCACCCGCAGAGTGATGGACCCTAGTACATCAATTGGTAATCAGGAAAATTCCTTCTTAGACATGCCCCTGGGCAGAGCCGTGGAGCTAATCCCTCAGCTGAGGCTCCCTCTTCCCACCTCAAGTCAACAATGAGCCCTAACTGTGGCAGACCAGGAGCACTGACTCAAATGACTGCTTTCCTCTGCAGTGCAGTGTGTCTATGTGCGGAACCCCGCAGGACACCCTTCTGGTTTGCACGCACGCCTCTGCCCTGTGGCCTCTGCCCTGCAGCCTCCTCCCTGCAGCCTCCTCCCTGCCGCCTCCTCCCTGCAGCCTCCTCCCTGCAGCCTCCTCCCTGCTGTCTCCTCCCTGCAGCCTCCTCCCTGCAGCCTCCTCCCTGCTGTCTCCTCCCTGCAGCCTCCTCCCTGCTGTCTCCTCCCTGCAGCCTCCTCCCTGCTGTCTCCTCCCTGCAGCCTCCTCCCTGCAGCCTCCACCCTGCAGCCTCCTCCCTGCCACTTCCACCCTGTGGCCTCCACCTGCCGCCTCCTCCCTGTGGCCTCTGCCCTACCGCTTCCTCCTTGTCGCCTTTGCCCTGCCACCTCTGCCCTGGCAGAATGAGGAGAGAAGAAAGCAAGCATGCATGTGCTGTCCTTTCTATGGTGCTAGAAATGAGATCTGGGACACGTTATAGAATTAACCTTCGTGGCAAGAAATTGGAGGGTAATTCTGTTACTCTTGTTTTTATTAAAGTTATATAACTTCTTAACCTCTAGTAAATTCTTCAAGTTTAAATAAAATACTTGTTCTACATTAAATTTGCAAGGTAAGAGAGGTAATTAATATAATCAGAGAGAGAAGGAGAGCGCTGACAGTTTGTATTACTCAGGGGCCAGCTAAGCCAGGGAATTTTTTTTTCCTCAGAAAATTCAATCTAATGTCTCATTCATTACCTAATTACCTAAAAATAGGTTTCTGAGATTAGAAACAAAACTGTTTCAGTGACACCTGACTTTGCAGAGAGGTAAAGAGGGAACTAAAAATAGAACGGAAGGACGGGGTTAATTGTCCTGAAACAGTGGCAGCAACAGCTGAGGATGTGGATCACACCTGGGCATAGTGGCGCACACCTGTAAAACACTCCAAAGGTTGAAGGAAGAGACTCATACCTTTGTGTTTAGCCTTGGCTTCACCAGGATTCTTTGACAAAACAAAACAAACAAACAAACAAATAAACAGATAAAAGGCCCTAAGCTCCCTCAAAACTGAAACAGAACAAATAGTGCTTAGAGGGTTTCAAGCCAGATTGTTGCTATTTGTTGCATTTCTGTTTATGCCATTTTGAAAAATTAATATTCAGAAGTCCAGACACTGATAAATTTCCTTCTCTGTGTGTGTGTGTGCATATGTGTGTGTGCACACATGTGCGTGTGTGCATGTGCATGTGTGCAGTGTGTTCAAAGGTAATGGGGTGCTTTTTAATATTAGAGCTGGGGAGGAAGAGAAGGAAGATTCCTGGAGCTTCCTGGCAAGCTGCCTTAGCCTAATTGATGAGCTCTAAAGAGTGAAAATCCTTCTCACACAATAAAGGGGAGGTCTGGGTGGAGTACAGGTGGAGCGTGTGGCCTTTTTCTCAGCCAGTGGGAAGAAGCCACCGTGGAGTGAGGGAGGGCAGAGCTTGCTGCCAGGGTGGAGGGGAGCAGGCCTTCCCCGCTGCTGGCTGCTGTAGCTCTGCTGAGCACAGTGGGCCATTCTGAGCTCTGGTTTGGGGCTTGGGGATGAACTTGGAGTCAGAGTAGCCTAGAGGCACAAATTGAAACATTTTGAAAAGGCAATGAATGGAACTAAAATCCCATCTGAGATTAGGAACCACAAATAGTTATAGCCCCTTCGACAAGCATAAATGCTCTAGTTTGTCTCTAAAGCGACAGATCTAAAAATGGAAAGAAATCAATGTTTTAAAAACACCAAAACAGAAGGAGATGGATAGGAAACTTAACCCCAGGCTGATGGTGCAGCCTGGTCAGTGGCTGCTTAACCTGCGTGTTGGGGAGGAACAGCTTGTGGTGGCAGCGTCTGATGAGGAAAGGCAGATGGTAAAGTTCCTTAGCTGGGCAGCTGGTTCCAGACCAGTCTGCAATACATGAGACACTGTAGATGGAAAAAAGAAAGGAAAAGGGAAGAGGAAGGAAGGAGGAATGGAGGGAGAAGGAGGGAAGAAGGGAGGGGAGGAAGAAGGAAGAAAAAAGTAGAAAGGAAAGAAAGGAGGGGAAAAGAATGAAGAAAGGACAGAAGGAGAAAGGAAGGAAGGGCAGAAAGAGGAAAGAAAGACAGGAAGAAAGAAGAAAAGAAGAAAGGAAGGAAGAAAAAAACGTGCTCACTGTAAGTTATGGGACAGTGACGGAAGTTGTCAGGTGCTGCTCACACTTGGTGAGTGACAGGGCAGAGTCAAGGCTCCACAGCAGTGCCACGGTCCTATGGGATGAGAGGAAGGTGTCTCCCTGAAGCAAAGGCTGGGGCAGACACTGAATAGTGCTCACAAGAAGTCAGTGAAAGGAAGGTGAGTCACAGTTTGATAATGATGTGGACAGGAAACTAAATGGAAAACATGCCGTTTTCCCATAAGTCCATGAGCAGGTGGGTGGGAAGATGTGAGAAGAAAGCAGCCATTCGTACAGACCGGGCAGGTCACTGAAGGTTTGGAGATGCTGCCTCAAGCCCACCCCTGCAGCCTCACCCCTGCAGGTCATATGCAAATCTGCATTTCTCTGTGGGAATTGGGCCGAAAGAGAATGGCAACAGTGCTGGTGTATAAAAAGAGACCCTTCAGCACCTGCACACCGTGCTCTCAGTTCAAGCCTCCTGTCTCCTGGCCCTGCCAATGGAAGTGCCCTGCTCTCACCCCGAAAATGAATCTAAAACCCGAGGACTGTAGTCTCTCCTCCACAGCAGCCCTCAAAGGCCCCGTTCCCAAGCCCACACTCTGTTACCACTTTATGCTCCCACAAGCATCCCTTCATCTCCAGGGAATAACGCCAGTGCTACCTGGTTCAGTCCACCCAACGGAATAACTCTGTGCCCTTTCTTTCCTGCACGTTGCTACTTCACTTCTGTGGCCACACTTCGAGCCATCTTCCTGAGCACCCGGTTCCCTCACCTTTCTCCTACCTGCCCGCATCGCCATTACCTACCTCCCAGACCTTCCCGGGTACTGCTCTCACCTCTCCAGAACCCCAAGGAGATACCCACCCTCCCGTGGAGTGGACTCAGGTCATGGTGGAATAGATAGACGGCCATGTCTCCTTATTCCACGTCCTCATTGGTGTCCTGCTCTCAGAATTGCCTCGGCTGGTGGTCTCACCAAACAAGCCTGCAGGACTCTTGTTGAGAGCTGGGCTCAGACACCCCCTGCTTTGTGGAACCTCTTCTGAGCACTCATGCCCAGGACAGCGACTCCTGCCTTTGGCACTTTGTGGCATCCGAGCTCATTCCCAGGATTCTCATAACCTACTGCATCTTTGCCTTTTAGAAACTATTTTCTATTCAAAGATTACATATTTTAAACTTAATCCACAATAACATATAAAAAGGAGTGCCTGACAGGAGAACCCAGTGCCTATCTGAAGTTCAAATGTGTTTGTATTTCAATAAAAGAAGGAAAATTTCTCTTTTAAAATAGACTGGAATTAAAGTCTTAACAGAAAGGGTGGCAGCAAAAAGTCATTGTCATCTCGGAAAGGTACTTGGGAGGAAACCACCCTAAGACAGTAGCAGGCTAAGGCGCTCCTTGATGTTGACATTCTGTGCTTACCTTTCCAGCACATGCTATGAGAAAGCAAGATTATTTTACATTTTCCCCGGAAGGTCTGCAGGTAGATAACGTTGATAGAGCAGTCTGCCCAGGAATTTATGAATTCTCATAAAAGTTGTAAGGATAAGTCCACCTGAACTCTACAAACCAGTGCAGTGAACTGAAGGCAGCACAATCTACAAAGGCAAGCCTTGTAAACTTTCACACACACACACACACACACACACACGCACACGCACATACACACAAGTTCAGCAGAAGCAGCTACAAAATGACTACGAGAAAGAATCAAGTCAGAAACCGGGAAGGTGAAGCTTCACCGTCAGCCTTCTGTTCCGTGCGCTGATAGTCAGCGGAACTGGGCTTTCAGGCGCTGCTGCAGTGTCTTCCCTGCCTGTGATGGCAACGGCCTGTCTACCAGCACTGTGCTACACCCTACCTGAGCAGCTCTGCATACAATCACACCTGAAATGCGATGTGCACAGCCTTAACTCATGGAAGGCTAAAATCTCATTGGACTAAATCTCATGTGTACAAGAGCAGCGTGTAATCCTCAGGCAGCCCGTTAACAAACACTGGAGATATTCGATTAAAGTGTGCTAGAATTAATATGTGGCCTTACAAGTAATCCAAGACTCAGACTCCTTTAATTTTTTTCCTAGGTGCTATTGTTTTTAAAGTATGCCACTCTAATAATTCTTTAACTACTAAAAGACATTCATGGGCATTTAATTTTCCCTAAATCTGCACCTTACATGGATTCTGACTGGTAGGCTTGGGGCAGTTATAGGCACATGCGCAGAGCAGGGCTTGTCAGGAAGATGTCAGGTAGATCTGCTGTTTGTGTAACTAGCATCTCAGAGCATATAAAGCTGTGTTTCTGGAGCATGGCATTGCATATGGCTACAGATAAGAGAGGAAATAGAAATATTGAGCTGTCAATCACAGGGAACTCAAGCTATGTTATAAGGGTAGAATTCAAGTGACGGCATCCTTTCAGCTTGGACATTTACCCTGAAGCTTCTTCAGTCTAAAGCTGCTTGGACAACATGCTTAGGAAACAGGCACTGGTCTCTTGCAGAAGGCTCACTATGGAGATGACCCAATAGGGAGGGATGTGAGTCACCCGGGTGATGGGAGATTAAAAAGAAAGGTCACGGGCACGGATGGCCAGTCATTCCAAATCCATATTGCTCTTCAAGTCATGGATTTAGGCCATGTTTCTGCTGCAGACCTGGCCAACGATGGAAGAAGCAGCCATATTGCTGCTGTCACTGAGGAGATACTTGGGATGAGCATTGAAAGCACATTTAGCATTTCACTGTTTCCTCAGAATGTAACCAGCAAGCATGGGCATCCAAGCTGCTAAGGAAAAGGACCGCAGGTCTTCCCCATCCCCATCCCACTGTGCCCACACGGTCTCCAGCCCACCACGCCACAGCAGGAACTTCACTCAAGCAGACCTCAGAAAACATGAAGGCCGTTGCAGCATCCCCTGCTAGGTCTGAGCTTAGCTTCCTTCCACCACAGGGGATGCTGATATCCTCCTGGCTGGAGAGAGAAACTCTGGTCATGGCAAAAACCATGGACTTTAAGATGTCTTGTGAGCTGGTCTCAAACAGTCAGAAGGGGGCCAATGAAACACACGGACGTGGTGCTGTGCTTGTTTCAAGATGGAAAAGGCTGGCTGGCTTCCAGGCCCTAGATTTCCATCCAGTGTGTGCCCTGTGTGCTGCTGTTTTACAAAGCCTGTTTCCGATTTTCCTTTTCCCACTCCTCTGTCACCTCTCTGTGTCTCTTGTTCCCTTCCCTCTGATTTCATCACAGCTGCCAAGTCTCTTCACTCTCCATCTCCAGCTGGAGAGTCTGTTGACTTTATGCTCAGAGTCTCAACCTCTTCCTAAAAGCACCTGATTGTCACAATGGCATTTTACACTCAGAATGTCCTAGATTCAAATTAACTAGCATATACTCTTCCTGAAGGTAAAGGCAATCCTCTCTGGGGACACAGACCTCACGGTGAAATGCCTTTGATGGCTCTCAGCTGGAGAGCCTTCACTGTACAGCGTACTGTTCTCTGAACACACTTCTGATCACCTCTCCCCTGAAGTCCTCTACCAGGTGATCCTGTCAAGGACTGCTCTCTACACATTAACTATAAATCGATGTCTACTGATTTTTACCCTCTTTCCTTTATAATTATTCTTTTGCTCTTTGATGATTTGATAAAAATCCATCTCATAGGTTAATCAATAGCTCAAGTAATGTGTATACTCTGGGAGTGACCCCCAAGGTCACGTGGGTCCCCCTTCTTTACTGTGCTGGGGTAACTTCCCCATTTAGGATAATGCTCACTCTACCATTCAGCAATGTTTATCTGCTGACTGTGTGCTGCTATGTTTACTAATTGATTTTTCAGTTTTCTTTAATAGATTATTTTGGTGCTCAGTATATATAGAATAGGTGAATTAAAATATAGAGAAACAAGTAATAGTTAAAAAGTAAAAGCCCATAGAGAAAGTATAAATATAGAACCATGACTTATAATAAGACTATTTTATGATGTTATTTCAGGCAACAGTGAGATATTGAATACCTTTGAACATAGAACATCATCATCATAGTGTCAACTTTTATAGCACAGTATTGATGTACTGGAGGAAAATCTGGAGAACAGACAGATGGACCAATAGACTCATAAGCTAAATGATGACTTTATAACACACATGGCCTGAAGTGTGCTTAAAGGAAGGTTGGTTTTGTAGGCATGTCGGTACCAATGGCTGGACTTAACCATGCAGTTTCATCAGCCGGGTTTCACTATCCTCTGCGAGGAACAGTGGTTTAAATGTGACCAGGGTGAGTTCTACGCAGGGGTGTTTTAGGGTCTAGACTTTGCCTGTTACCATGACAAGTGCAATGGCGCAAGTAGAGAGAGAACGGATGAACCGTTTGAAGGATTGTGAAAGCCCCAACCAGATAATCAGCTCTGACCCCAGATGCACATGAGGCAGATGGTCAAGGACTCCCTCATTTTACCCAATGGCTGCTTGTTTATGTTTTCAAATCAAACTTTTAAAAGGGAACCAAACAAGTCTCAAGTATGGAGGAGACCTGGCTAAAAACACTGACTGTGCAAGCATAAGGACTCAAGTCCAAGTCCTCAGTGACTATATAAAAAAAGCAGGCATGTCTGTGCTTGCCTGTAATCCCAGCTGTGGGGTGGAGACAAGTGGACTTTCCCATCAGGCTAGGCAGAAAAGTGAGTGTCAGGTTCAGTGGGAGACCTGTGTTAATAAAGCGTCATGGCAGAGAGCAATAGAGAGAGGCACCCAATGGCCTCATCAGGCCTCTACCTGTGTCTGCATGGTCATGTGCTCTTGCACACTTATGTGCATAGCACACACATACACACATGTACACCAAAGACACAGCAGACATACATACGCATATACACATATGTAAAAGTAAAGGTGCCTCAACTGTGGATCCCATGGTATCTCAAAGGAAAGCCTATGTAATTACTTTCTGTCGGGAGAAGCCCCAGAGAAATGCCATGGTCACATCTGACTGACAGCCTGGTGCATATGGATGTCCCCATGAAAAGAAAGCCACTTACAAAATTCAGGTTCTTTCTTGGACAACGTTTATTTTGCAGGGAACTTTTCAGTTGCTTATAGCTCCCTTTCCTGGGCACATCACACTTGCCAGAATCCCTTTGCCTTTGTGACTGCAGCCATGGACATGGCAGCTATGGATGCAGATGGGAGTGTATTTGTTATATAGGTTCAAAACCACACTCTGTTTTCATCTACTGCTGAAATAGAAGGACAAGGCTTACTGTCACATGCAGTTTTAATATCCTAAACAAATAGCCAAGACCTGGATTTCTCTGATCTTCATAGATATACATAATATAAATATAATATATAATATAAGTGAAAACCACATAGACGACATTAGCTTTATTACAATTAAATGAGGAAGAATTTATCTATGAGGAGACTTGGGGTAGGTCTCCAGACAACACTTGAGTGGGGATTTTCAGCCCAGAGACAGAAAAGACTTAGAATGATGGAAGAGGGTGGCTGTTTGTAGACGCCTATGCCCACAACCAGGCTACGTTCTACTGACCTTCTCTGATGTGTCTCCCTTTATCTTAATAGTGGTGCTTAAATCTTCCACAAAATTTTCCTTAAACTTCAGGCCCAATTTAAGTTAAACCAAGTGGGATATAAATAAGAAATTAATGTTTTTAAGAAGAAAAATTTTAACCCCTATATAATCACATTTTCTGCCTCATCCAATCTATTTTCCACCCCATGTGTTTGTGCACAGAATGCACCCCAGGTGTCTATCCTATCTCCTTAAAAGTCTGCAGATGAAGGTTTGAGACAAGGGCTGTGCACATCATTAGAATGAAAAGCATTCTGGGAAAGTACAGCCTTTCACGCTGTGGGGAAGTCCTTAGCTCCAAAGACCTGCCTGGAATTATGATAGAAACCCAGGGGAAAGATGCTCCCGGAGATGCCCATGCAGTGACACTCCTTCAGCAGTCGTGTAGTGTGGACTTGATTTGTCATTTTAGTATATTGGGGATGCGCAGTAAGGCCACGGCCGCATGTAAGAGAGTGAGAGGTGCTATTCACTTTAAATCATGGAAGAGCGGTATAGAAGTTATGAATACCACACACACACACGCACGCACACACGTGCACACACACTAATCACTTAGTTAAGCAGAACTCTAAAATGGAGTCAGAAAATCTTGACATGTAGAAACATGAACTTTATCTGAACCTCAAAGAATGTGGAATTAATTCACATTTCATTACGGACTGGTAATTCCCTTTGCACAATACAAGGTGGTTCCAGAGTGAGTGTGCTCTGTGTTCCTCTGCAGCTACAGGTCCTGTGAGCACCAATCCTAAAAGCCCAGGCAGAGTGGTCAGGCCTGGATTGGTTAATCAACAGACGTCCTCTGCAGTGCCTTTACAGGAAAGTGTCCTCAGTGCCTCAGTGTCCCAGCCTCCACTGCTCCACACCACATTGCCCAGTTCCACCCACTTACCATAACCACACTAAGTTGAAAGAGGTTGAAAACAGGAATAGTTGAGAAGGAGAAAGCAAAGGCTAAGATGACCCCTCTGAGGGTCTGACCTTCATTATCTACGCAGAGAAGATGAGAAAACAGAGACTCATTCTGCAGACAGCGCCCCAGTAGCAGGGCCTAGCAAGGCAACAGAGACACAGTTCAGGTCACGGAGTCAGCACCAGTTTGAGTGAAGTTCCACAAGGGCCCACATAGAGAGAAGACAGGCCCAGCCTGGTGCTGACTGAGGTGGTAGAAATTTTCAGAGGGAGAACCTAGTAGGTCTTAGTTTACTAAGGGGCTTAAGGCTATGACTTCAAAAGGACCGTGGGCCACTAATTTCCTTGTCTTGACTCTGACCTCTGAACCTCCCTCCCGCTCCATGATTGTTTTAGGCCTTTTGTTCAAAGTTGGCAAAGAGAATAATTTGGGAGTCTGCATAATAAAAGCCCACATCAGGGAAAAAAAATGTAAACTTTTATAATCCTCACATAATGAACATGAAATTGATAAAATAAGAAGGGAAATCAAAACATGATCTCTTGATTCTACCCGGCAGAAATAGTCATTGGCTGGTGAGTGTCTGTTGGTGGCAGCCTGCGCTGCTACAGGGGGTGCAAACACAACGGATTTCCAGCATGCGGTGCTTCCACGGGCTGCGATCCTTGCTCTGACTCACTGTTTGGACAGTTAGAGAAGCTTCTGGAATACCCACCTGACACTTCTGTCTAAACAGCCCTGGCTGCAGGTTTCAGAAAGTCAATACAGCAACTCTGATAGGCAGGCTATTTATTAAAGTCGCATACATCCCCCAGAAACCAGGAAGAGGCGCCTAGCTTCTCTGTAGTGAGTTTTGAAGTCAGGAGTGTGAGTCCTCCATCTTTGTAAAAATAATCAGTTGCTGTTTTGAGCCCCCCCCCGCCCCCCCTCTCCCCCCCCCCCCCCCCGCCTTCCATAGGTGCTTCACTGAGTCACAGTTTGAGACAACGGCCACATGCCGACACTGTTTTCTGACCTGTGGGCACATGCTGCATGTCTACATACCTAGATCTCACCAGCTATGTGTTCTAGTCTTCCATGCAAAATCTTTTATGGTTAAAATTGTCTGAGTTTTGAAACTTTTCTTATTACAAGTGCAATTGACCTGCTGGTCTTATGTTCAAAATGTTTACTGATAAACTCTACATATGCGATCAATCGTCATTCACAGTTTTGCATCCCATAGGCACCAGTGTCACACATCTACATCCTTGTATGTAGTGGAATGGCAACTTAGCGAACATTTGTAGGAACACTAGAGACTTTAGTCAAGGGAGTCAAAAGGTACACTGTTGGGATTACTGTATTAGCTTTGAGTGAGGATAGAGAAATGAATTCTCTCTCTCTCTCTCTCTCTCTCTCTCTCTCTCTCTCTCTCTCTCTCTTTCACACACACACACACACACACACACACACACACACGCACGCACACACGTGCACACACACTAATCACTTAGTTAAGCAGAACTCTAAAATGGAGTCAGAAAATCTTTAGAGACTGAAGGAAGTTGGATGCTGGATGCCACAGGAAGTACATGCTGCTGGACCTCTGGACTAAAAACAGTTGTTGGTGATTCTGATGAGCGGACGTTGATGAAGATGTAAAGAATGGCTGAGCACCAACTTCCTCAGAGGCGCAAGAGGGGCTGGGCTTACAGTTGAGGGGGATCGACTGTACAGTTGATCCTTTTGCCTAGGTGATCATCCTATGTTTATCTTTTTCTCTATTTTCCTTTTGGATATATTGTAGGATTGGTTTTTGGGTTTTTTTTCCCTTGTTTTATTTATAAACATTTCTACACACTGACATGATGATAAAGAGGAACCATTCAGAGTAAAAATTTTTGAAAACTGAAAGCCTTGGAGTGAAAGGAGTTGATACAGAAGGCTTTGACTGAAAGTTAATCAGTATGCTTATGTTTTCTACGTCTCTGCCCTAAATAGACCCAGCATTGAGTCTCAAAAACTAAGAAAAAGGTCCCATGAAAATCTTCACGTACCAGGAAACTGGTACAGAGGGGAGGACATCCTATTGGGACTCTAGATGAGAGAAGCATGGGAGAATAGCAAAGTAGAGGAGTCCAGAGGGTCCTAGAAACCTACAAGAAAAACATTAAGATAGGCAGATTTGGGCCCAGGGGTCCCGCTCAAACTATGGCTCCAGCCAAGGACAATACAGGCCATAAACTTCAAACCCCTACCCAGATCTAGCCAATGGACAGGACATTCTCCACAGTTGAGTGGAGAGTGGGATATGACTTTCACACGTACTCTGGTGCCTCATATTTGACCATGTCTCCTGGATGAGGAGACCTGGTGGCACTCAGAGGAAGGATAGCAGGCTACCAAGAAGAGACTTGATACCCTATGAGCATATAAAGTGGGAGGAAGTCCTCCTCAGTCACAGTCATAGGGGAGGGGGGTAAGGGGAAAAAGGGAGGGAGGGAGGAATGGGAGGATACAAGGGAGGGGATAACCATTGAGATATAATAAGAATAAATTAATAAAATTTAAAAAAACTAAGAAAAAGAAAAAAAGAAAAAAAGAGAGTGAGAGAGAAAGAAATTATCTAGGACCTATTCCATGGCCAAATAAAACAATTTAATCCAGCTACTTTCTCCATTCTTCAAAATTCTAGGCTCTCCTTACTTTAAGGCACCCAACCAGAAAGACCCAGCCTGGGTCTGCAGCTTCCAGAAGCCACCAGTGCTGCACGTCCAGACTGCCCTGCCCTCACTCCTCTGGCTCTCATGTCTTCTTGTTCATTATTCCTCCCGCAGGGTCAACTGGAGGCAACAAACGCTTGGTGTTTGATATACATTTCTTTTCTTTCTTGCACATGGTACTGGGGATCCAACCCAAAGCTTCCTCAGACTCTATCTTGGGACTCCATCACCGGGAGTAGGAGAAGCACTTGCCTGCTGTGCTCTGGTACTCACAAAGACCTGGGTCCATTTCTTAACCATGCCAGTGCCTGATATGCAACGTTCTGAATTCCTGCAAGTCTCACTTGCCCTCTCATCCATGACAGCTGCTCACTGCATTGGTACCCAAAGGCATCCTCTGCATCCTCTGCTGTGCTACACAGGGCCCCCCGAGGAAATGATCTACTGATCCCTCCCACTACCTCCTTCATGGTCTGCATTTCAGGTTATCACCTTCCAGGTGCTGTAGGAAAGTACGGCAACCTAGGGAGACCCCTAATGAGAAGACTGTAGCATCCTCGCCAGCATTTCATTGCTAAGAATAGCTGCGGTCCTGGCTGCCCCTACCAGACACACAGTGGGAAGGTTGCTTGTCAAGCATGCATGCTATGGCACAAGGCTCTGGCCTAGCTTCACTAAGGTGAGGAGAAAAAGAAGGGAAGGAGGGGAGAAAGAAAACGTAGGAAATGGAAACACACTGCACTCTTTTCCCTCTTTGAGGGATAAATTTTAAATTGTATGGGCAAAACCCCCTTTGATGCAATGCTTAGACTGGATATAAGGAGACGCTTGAACACCTGTGTGGCTGTGGCAGCCACGAGTGAATTATACCATGATGGTGATGATGTCCCCTGCCTCCCCTCCCCTCACACTGTAATTCTCAGTCCTGGCAGGGATTGCCCAGGAAACACAGTGGCACCTTCAGCTTCGAGCTCTAAACTCACTCCTCACAGGACATAATTACGATCACACACAGCGGCTGCCCTTTCTCCTGCTAGCATCACTTCCTGCCAGTCTCTCTATTGTTTCCTCCAACAATGTGATGAAATAAGAAGCCCCGATTCTCCCCCTTTTAACACCGCTAATGCTCACTGAACCACATTTAATTACAGGAATGTATATTGATACATGGAGCATAATCGGGTCAGGGACCGGAGCTGGAATTGATTGAGGACAGCTCTTTCACACTCATTTCAATTTATGAATGCTCGACGCAGACGAATAGTGAAAAGGATTTAATTTCCGCGCCTGGTGTTTGCTCATTCTTTATAATGTAAGCATTCATTGAACATGCTTTGTGTCAGCGTGGAGCAGCCAGGCTGGTCCATTTTTCATAAATGAAGGTCACGGGTCAATCTTGAGCAAGTTCTGGGCAATCTAGTTATAGAAATGTCCTTCTGGTCCTCTGTGATGAGAAGGACAAAGAGAAAAGTGTCACTGGGACATGATGCCTCTTCAGGCACAGAAGGGTGCCTACAAGGGAAAGTAAAAAGATGCCTTAGGATGCATCGTCCCATCGGCATGGGTGTGTAGAGAGCATTACCAAGCCGCCCCTTCATGCTGTGTGCTGATGCCGTTCTTCATCCCAGAGGGTGAGTGTAGATGGCCGAGCTTAAGCCAGCAGCTTTTGGTAAGGTTTGCTTTGGTGGACAAGGTATCTGTCCAATCCGCATAGACTTATTATAGAGGCTCAGCACACTGCGAGCAAGCTGAGGCGGGTGTCTTCCATCTGAAAGTGGTACACCCTTTTTCAAAAGCTTGTCAAGATGCCAGCTTTCATGTAAAAGTGGTAGTTTTTTTTCCAATGTGTGATTTTTTTCTAACTCAACATTAACAAATTTACATTTTAAAATAAAGACATTGAAACAATCTGCCCATTTATCAGGATCAACATACATACATACATACATACATATATATATGTGTGTGTGTATGTTAGTCACATACATATACATACATGCATGTAATGTGTAATAGTTACATATACGTGTTATACACATATACATGTATATAATATGTAATAGTCACATATATGTTAGTCACACACATATACATGCATGTATGTAATATGTAATCATTACTTCTTTATTGCTGTGAAGAGACACGATTACCAAGACAACTTATTAAAAACCACTTATAGGGTCTCATAGTTCCAGAGGGTCGATGACTAGCACAGTAAAGCAGGCAAGCTGGAGCAGTAGCTGAGAGCTGACATGTAATCCACAAGGAGAGAGAGAGAAAGAGGGAGAGAGAGAGAGGGAGGGAGGGAGAAAGGGAAGGAGAGAGAGGGAGGGAGGGGGAGAGAGAGAGAGAGAGAGAGGGAGGGAGAGAGAGAGAGGGAGGGAGGGGGAGGGAGGGAGGGGAGAGAGGGAGGGGGGAGGGAGGGAGGGGAAGGAGAGAGAGAACTTCTTCCAACTAGGCTATCCCTCCTAATTCTTCCCAAGCAATGCTACCAACTGAAGACCAAGCTTTTAAAACCTATGAGCCTATGGAATGGGGGTGGGGTGGGGAGTTCTCACCCACAACCCTACAGCTTGTATTCCTAAAGTGAAGATGGCTCTCTCTGGCTTCCACATGCAGTGTGCAGAGCTGGCACTGTGCTGCCATGTTCTCCATGTGGGAAGCTCACAGGTGCGGGACCAGGCCCTGGAGAAGGCTCTGAAAAGCATCACCTTCCTAAGACAAGCACACACACACACACACACACACACACACACACACACACACACACACAACCTCAGCTGCACTTGCCTCTCCGTGCATGGTAATTTTACTCTGTCTCAGAGACTAAAGCATCTTTACCTGCCAT
The DNA here is from genome assembly GCF_964271855.1 of Acomys minous. NCBI lineage: Eukaryota > Metazoa > Chordata > Mammalia > Rodentia > Muridae > Acomys > Acomys minous. Next base: position 141,495,881 of record NC_140485.1, on the reverse strand, counting down.
GTTGCTTCTTCCGGAACTTTTAAGACTTTGTGCTCATAGGTAGGGCTTCAGCCCTTACTCCTTATTTTGTCTTTAACAAGCAGTTTCTGGCTAGCAGCTAGGCAATACTGGCAAAACTGGTGTGATCGCACACTTTTAGCCTTCCGAAAGACTGTCAAAAGATTATCAGAAATGAAGATTGTCACCAGAAGAGCTAATCTATGCTACGTTCTACCTTCTTCTTTTGCCTGACTTGGTCGGGGGCAGGTGGGGGAGCGTTCTGTGTTTAAAAATTAAGAGATCTCAGGGTCAGACAGATGTTTAAAGGTCACCCTTCAGTTGAATTAGAGAAATCAGTGCAAGGAAAAAGCGAAGATGTGAGTCACAGTAGAAAAGTGAAGAACAAAGAAGCTGACTAACATGCAACGTGGGCTGAAGAAACGGCTCGACAGTGGAAAGCACGGTTAACGCTTTTCCCAGAGGTAATTTGTTTTTGTAGCATCTGTATCAGATGTCTCACAGCTGCCTGTAACTGCAACCCCAAGGGCTCTAACACCGTCCTTTGGCCTTGTGTGCATGGTGTGTGTGTGTGTGTGTATACGTGTGCACACAGAAAAATAAAATAAAAATAAAATAAAAATATAACTTTACATGTAAACACACATGCCAAGCTGAATTTCGATAGTAACATGAAATTTTATAATAGCAAGCTTTGAAAAAAATTTCCACTTAAAATGGGGACATAGAATGGAAAATTACAATTTCCAAAAGTCTTTTATGCCTAGCCCAGGTCCCATCCTAAAACATAACAGGGTAGGGATGGGAGCACCCTTTCATTGCTTAGAAGCAAAAGTTACTATTGGAGTGACAGATTTAGCGCTGTCACTAGATGAAAAGACATGGGCTCTCCCCATGCTCTCTGTGTAGCCTGTTCCCTGGGAGAAACATCAAATGTCTTTAGCTTTAGTTGTAGAAGTGACATGAATTTCTCTGACCTTATTTTTCTTTTTATAGCTTTCTTTAACAGATTAATACTTGTTGAGGTCTTGAAATTTTGAGAGGCAAGATATTTCAACACACACTAGGAAATATGTGGACAGAGTTATTGTTAAGAGATGAGAAAGAAAAAAGTATAAAGCGCCAGAGGCACGGAGGAAAAAAAAAAACCAACAGTTGACCTAAATGTCCAGGCTCAGAGGGAAATAACCACATACACTGGGCTTTCACTCTCGAGAAAGAAAAGCATCGTAATAGAGAGATTTCAGGGAAGAGACAGGTGCGTGTTCTAATAAGAGGGTCACTGATGGAGCCAGATGTGTGCCGTGCATCTTACAGGTCTAGACTGTCTCCTTCTGCACAGAGACTACTGGAAGGAGATAGATGAGAAGTTCCCTAACTCCAGGTATCAAATGGATCCCCACGCAGAAAAGCCCTGGGGGCTACCTTGGCTCAGAAAACAATGCTCTTATAATATCATAGGTGAGGTGGTTATAGGGCCACTAGACTCAATTCTAGAGTCAGGCGGGTCAGCAGCATTTACTTAGAATAAGAGGAAAAGCACAGCCGAGGACGTGAAGACATCACGCACACTCGCATGCAGAATCTGCCAACGTACCCAAGGCTAAGATCTAAAAAACTTTATTTTCCTTCTGGTGGTAAAATAAGCAGGGGGAAAAAAAACCAGAAGCCACAGGTGTTACCCTCCCTCCCGTGCAAGGTGAGGTACAGTAAAATTAACATTGGGGAGCCTTTCGGGTGTCCCCACTCAATTGAGTAACGACTGGTCAATATGAAGCGTTTGCTTTTTCCAGTGATGAAAAGTGGTGAAAAGAGTGGAATTTGTCTGTCTCCATTTCCTTTTCATGCCCAGGCTCCTACAGGAAAGGAGTGATTTGCAGTCTGAGGCAGAATTCCATCTCCCTAGTACTTAAGACGGCAATTCTCTTCCATTTTTGAATGAGTTTATATCGTGACTTCCTTTGGCATATACGACAGCCAATATTCACAGTGTATCTTAATCTCATGGCTCTGTCTGGAAACACAGCGAAAGAAGACAGAACCTTATTTCCCAAGTACAGCACGTTATCGACTTTAAGAGCTCCAAATAGGATGCTAGATGTCCCTAAACCAAAAAAAAAAAAAAAAAAAAAAAAAAAAAAGAGTGTAAGAATTTGTCCTTTAAAAGGTGAGCCACAGAACACCACACTGCCTACTGTAAGTCTACTCTTTATCATCCATACCTGCAAAATGCAAAAGAAGCCAGGGAAGCCCTACTTAACTCCACAGATTCTAAGCACTAACTGAAGAGTCTGTGACTTGTGCCCTAGGGGTCAGTTCCAGCCAAGGCGCATGTTTGTCAATAAAGTTTTATTGAAGCATGGCTGGTCATTTCCATTCATTTGTACAGGCTTTGTTTTCAATGGCAGAGTAATTACAACAGCTAATACATAAGCTTCAAAGGCAAAAATACTTCTACCTGACTCTCTGCAGGAAACATTTGCTGACTTCTATGCTCAGTGCAAAGACTTTTACACTGTTACATTAAATATGTATAGAATTTCTGATTTTCCCAGCACTCAGTTATTCCATTATTAAGATGCATGGCATTGGGTGTGGTAGCCTAGACATACACGCCTTGCAGTGGGAACTGAGGCTGGAGGTCTTCAGATCACAATTGGTCCTGGCTATATAGCAAGACTGTTTTTAAAAAAAAAGGTAAATTGATTACTTATTAACAAACAAACTGCACAGAGAGGGAGTTCTGGGTGATCTCTCTGTCCGCGTGTCTATTCTTAACGTTTTTCTCAAAACATTTCTCTGATGGGATATTTTAATCTCCGGAATGTTTAGGGCAAACAAGAATCAGAAATTCTCTCGCAGCTGCTAATGGAAAATGCGTAGTTTCCAAATATCTTCTGGCATTTTCAGCGCCTCAGTTCCTGGTTCATAGATGAGAAATGGCTATGGATGAACAACTTCCTTGCACCACCATCGTTTCCTTTTGAATCTCAGGTCGCTCTGCTCACAGCAGACTTTAGGGCTTCGTTGTGACTAGTGAGTGTTCATTTAGAATTCTTCACCCTGCCGTTGAATATTTTTAGATGAACCATAGCCTTCTCCTACTAACCTGTATTCTATGTACACAGAATATTAACGTGCAACTTTGATTCAATCTCGCAGCTTTTGTTGTTTGCCAGTGTGGATATAAATAATGCCTGTGCAGTTATTATCTTCCCAATGTTTTCCCCGTCAGCTCCTTTCTCTGAGCATATGCACTCTAGCAGATGGGTGGCTGTGAAGCCTGTTATAATGATGTTATTAACAATGCTCTGGAGCTCCTCTGCATTACTAATTTTGTAACAATGGCTCTTTCTAAAGCACTACCATTGTCTGAAATGCACGCAGCTAGCTACAAGGCTCCTTGCTGAGGGCCTGGGATTAATAAGTGTTCATTGCAGTAACAATTCTCTGAGTGAATTAGGCACAAGCGCCAATGGGGCCATAAAGCATTGGGAGCCATGTGGCTGACAGCACCTTTAGGTGAGGATGGAAAAGAATTCTTCCAAAGAGAACACAGCCATGCTCGTGCTTAAAGGATGCCCAAGAGTTTTCCAAGTGGCCAGGAAAACTGGTGATCATGGCACAGGAAAGGGGCACAGCAGCACTAAGATGCAGCGAGCAGAAACCAGGTTGGTGCTGGGTGACAGGCAGTCGGGGAATGTGACACGATAAGGTCGTAACAGAAGACAATGGCCCCGTCTCTTATGTCTGCCACGCCTGGGGTTTAGACTTCCTCCCGTAAGCTAGGAATGCCTATATCAAAGAGCAGGAAAAGCCACAATCATTTGTGGGCTGCTTTCCAAGGGCAAAGACTAGGAAGGATGTAAGAAAAGAGGGGGTCCCACACTAACAGGAGAAGAGTGAGGGTTCTGCAACTGACCTAGGCACGGGGGACGTCAGGAGTTGGAAGGGAGAATGAGTTAGAAAAAGAACACTGGGCCTCATTACAAATGGCCCCCATCCCGTGGGAAGGATGCCGTGATGGTAATCTTCAAATGTGCAGCTGTGAGGCCTGAGGTATGGCTCCAAAGAGGTAAGCAATGGGAGAATTAGAGGACCCCAAGTGTCCATTGAATAAATTGGCCACTAAACTTCTAAGTATGTATGAATGAAGAGCCTCAGGCCCATGAGAAGTTAGGTGCATGTCTGGCTAGAACTATTTGACACAACCAACTGGCCAAAACCTGGAACAGATGTTGAAAGAAAGGGGGAAATGGAAAAAGATACAACTCCACTGAAAAAGAAAATAGTATTTGAATGACAACGAAAGCTGGCTGTTGGGGAAGACTGAAGAGAAAAGAGAGGGAAAAAAAAAAAAGCAGAGAGCCATGGAGGTTAAGAGGAAGAGGAAGTAACCCCCACGGGATTTGGGGGGGACCCGAGGGGAAATGAGTCCACGAATTCAACTGGGAACAGGTGATGGATAAGAGGTAGCTGTAGGAAGAAGTGTCCTGCAGAGGAAAATGAGGGATGCAGTCTGACTGTCAGCGCTGCAGATACATCTAAGGTCTGCCTCAATGCCGAAGCAGAGAATGGTCCATGATGCTAAGTGGCCATGGTACCCGTGACTGGCCACAACACCGAGCATGGCAGTGACTTGAGAGATTTGTTGATAGGATGCAGTCTTGGGACACGATGAACACATAAAATAAGGAAGAACCATTAACGGTCATTGCCTCGGTGAGGCTGAGATAGAAATGATGGGATGGTAGCGTTCAATTGTGTAGGAACACATCCGCTTAGATTAGTGGAGGGGCAGCCTGCCCTAGACAGCCAATGTTGGAGCAAAGAAGAAAGTGGGAGGTGGGAAGGGATCTAGATTTGCCCACTCCATCTTCTGAGGTGGAGAAGTGGGTTATGGGAAGGCTGAAAGATGGGTTTGAAGCACAGTTTCAAAGTGTGGTACAGTCTCTGGGAGCGAAGCTGTAGCTGCAGCCGAGGCCAAGACCAAGGCCAAGGCCAAAGCAAATATTTCTGAGTGGCAATAATGGAGTTTTTGAAAGTCTTAACAAAAAATATTAAAATGTTTTCTCCTTAAAGCATGATAGCTGTGCTTTACTTCTCGTGGAGAGATGACATTCCTGTAATGCTAGCTGACACAGTCTCCTTGTACCAACCTACCGTGTGACAGACAGGCCACAAGGACATTATTCCTGCATTTCCAGCATTTTAGCCATTTTTCCACTGACACGACTTTCACCATCTCTATTTATTTCATCAAGAATCGTTCCAAGGGCAGAGGAGAAGGCAGCATGGGTGAGGTGCTCCCCAGAGCCCCTGGAAGAGCAGGGCAGGCTTGGAAATGACCTGGAACCCCAGCACCTAGGATACACAGAGGCAAGCTGTCACCTAACCGAGATGGAATGGGTAAGCTCTGGGTTTCCTGAGAGACCCTGCTTCAGCAAAGTGATAGTGACGGAGGACGGCACCCATCCTCAACTTTGAGCCTTCCCACGCCTGTGCACATGTGTGCACACACATGCCAACACATCGACTTACACATGCAAAAATCGTCATTTCAAAAGGAAACAAATACAAAACTAAAGGGGGAAGCTCGTCCCACTGTATTATAAGCAGATGGCAAGTTTACTGGACAGAAAATAAAAACAAAGGCTATTGCATAATAGCTACACGTTCCCAGAATCCTGCCATGTGTAGTAGGGTGATGCTCTCATAGGGTACCAGCATGGCATTCCCTCTTTGGTGCAGTCACGAAAAGAGATGGAAAGCAGAGAAGATGACTTTATCACAGTGGGATCCAGCAGTTGCATGTGTCCGGTCTGACTATCTCATAAAGTCCTCAGTGTCAGGGTGGTACTGGCCTCACAGTGTATGGCAGGAGAGGCAGGATCCTCTTTGTTCTCTTCTCAGAAGGTGGCATAGCAAAACATCTGCTGCTCAGGTGTGGTGCTGCGGAACAACCCTTTGTGAGCAGGTGTGTGGTTCAGTAGGTGAGTACCCATGGCTCATAAGCCCAGGATACTCACCAGATCATACAGAGAGATATCAGTGGGCACCAGGGGGTGGAAACAGAGTCTGAGGGGGGAAGTTAGCAAAGTGCAGATGCAGGGTCCCCTACAAAGGGTGCCCACTGAGCACCCTGGAGTGATTTGTTCTAGGAAGGGCGCTACACTTGTTTTAAATATAGTCTGAAGTTACTTGTTCTTCCCCAGCAGGGTCTATAAAAATACCACCTTGAGTTCCTTCATGTTTGTAATTTCCGGATCATTCTAACCTCTCCACTCTCTTGACTGGCGATCAAAGCCTCCTGGCATGTCTACTTGTCCTTGCGTGTGTCCACAGGAAGACAGCTAAATTGCCAAACCTAGAAGATGTGGAATGCCAGCATACCGGGCATAAGAAAAGCGTCCCTTGGTCTCAGAAGGCAGATGGGCTGCACAGAGAAGGGGCGATCAACTTGTGCGTTGTCCACCAAACAGAACATACACTTGAAACAGGAATGAAGGTTGGTGCTGTGAAAATGAAATCCCGTGAACAAAAGTCATCAGTAAACAATTAGGCAGCAAATGAAGACTTATATTGAAGTATTTGTCATGGATGAGAACGAAAGACGAGCCTGTATCCCATGAGGCTAGGCAAAGGTAGCTGGGGCACTAAAGGGTTCTGTGTTGATTAACTTTCTGTCACTGTGACAAATCCTTGGGGTTTGTCACAAAATTGTGTGTGTGTGTGTGTGTGTGTGTGTGTGTGTATGTGTGTTGATTTTCGCTCACAGTTTTGGCTATTTCAGTCTATGATTGGAGGGCTCTATTGCTTTGAGGCAGTACACCATGGGAAAAATCACATGGCTGGAGGAAGCTGCTTACTTCACGGATGACAAGAAACAAAAGGAGTCAAGAAGAGATGTAGCCCTGTGGTCCTGTCACTTCCCCAGTGACCTCACTGCCTTCCGTGAGGCTCTATGTCCTGAAAGTGGCACTCAGGCCCATCTTAGCAAAGGCTGCTGAGAACCAAGCAGTCAACAAGTGAACCTTTGTGAGATATTCAAGGCTTAAAGATCAGGAAGTTGTTTTTTAATTTTATCAAAACTTGACTGTTGAGTGCCAGTTGATAAAGTAGACATAAGCTACAAGAGATGAGTAAGATCCATGGATGAGGAGAGATGTAAAACAAGACCAAAGACAGCCTGCTGGACGGAGTCCACGTGTAGAGTTGAGTTGCGTGCAGGCTCTGTTCTGTCACAACCCTCATGCAGTGGTCGGACACTTAGTAGATAATCAATATGTATTTGATATGAACAGAAAGTAAAGCAAGATGTGAGAAACACCAAGCTGATTTTGTGCCTGATATGCTGTAATATGATGCAAATAGCCAATGGCTGAGAGAAGGAACAGTTAAGTTTTGATCAACAGAGAGATTTCTCTTCAGTGGTAATCACAGGATTGTCATTAATTTGACCTTGTTCATCCTTTTTCTTCCAATTTCCCCTGCCCTTATAAATTATTTTACATCACCCACACCTTGCCTTTCATTTTCTTGCTAGTGGCCTGCCCATGCTCAAATGGAATCTCCACTTTGTGAGTGTACCAGCCAAGAGAGATGGCAGAAGAGGGCTAAGTACTCAGTTTTGTTCCGAGGCCTTTCTTGCAGCAGTGAAATAGGCGACTGCTCATCAGAGTCACTCTCAGATCTGGGCTGCTGGAAACCCAATCTTTGCACATGCTCCTGTGACTTTGGCTGCCTTAGGAACCTCTTTTGAAGAGAATGGAGCAAGAAGCAAGATCTGGCCTTAGGGAAGGACACTGAATACTCCTGGGCAACAACAACACAACCCCAGCACCGCTGTACAATGGATCCTGTTCCCAGTGCCCAAATTTGTCCCAACAGGGCAGCAAACACTGATGTGAGACAAGAATCCAAAACTGCTTAGAAATGTTCAACTCTCTGCCCTTTTCATTTTTATTTCTAAACATTATAATTTTATTTATTTTCATATGTGTGTTTTTATGCTTATGTGTGTATATACACACTCAGATTTCCATGTGTGCACACATATACTCACATGCATGGATATGAGCACACCTGTGCATATGAGGAGGCCAAGGCAGGGCACTCTGTTCATTGGAAATGGAGTCACAAGAGTTTCTGAGAGACCCAGTTTAAGTAGGTGCTGGGATCCAAATTGTGGTCCTTGAGACGAGAAGCAAACTTTATTAGTTGCTGGGTTACATCTTCTTGGTCTCACTTTTAACATGTTGATTTTTTTTGAACCCTCATGACTTTCTTCTGCTGACCTCTTCCTTTCCAACTGGTTTTCCTCCTGCTTTCATGCCTTCTCTGTGAGCTGGTGGACTTAGCTAGGGTTGCTTGTGTACACGTGGACGGGGGACTATAGACAGCTCATTAGCTTATCCATGATTTCTATGCCATTGAAAAACCCACAGATTATTTCAAAAAATTGTTCTGTATTTTAGAAAGAAACAAAACCAGATGTTGAATTGCCCATTTATAGACTGGCTGAGAAACTTTGGAAAATGCTCCTGCTACCCTGGGTTTGGTATCCTGATACCCTGGACTCCTCTTTAATCAAATAAAAGAAAGGGCTCTGAGCATTGTGGAGGCTCTTGCCTCTCTCTCCGCATTCTCCTCTCCTAGTGGCTATAAGTGTGCACAGAGCAGAACTTAGAAAGCACACACAAGGACTGCCATTCTTTTTAGCCATCTATCCATGGTTTTATGACAACTTTCCTTAGAATGTAGGGTCTCAATAGAAGAGGGCAAGTCTTTGGTAATAACATTTAAAAAATAAAATCCAAACCAAAAATGATGCTATTATAAGTGGCAGAAGATCATGTTCAAAGTCCTTAAGACTACCCAGGGATGTTCCTCATTCGAAGCTGTGGTCGGGCAAAGCACAGGCCATTTCTGATAAGCGTGCAGCCTGCCATTCAGCCCATCGCTTTATCAATGAGTCATGGCACCAGTTAGAAGGACTTGAATTAAATCCTAAATGGGATGATCAAGTTAATTAACTAAAGCCTTGGAAGCTGTCTGAAAATCATTATTTTCTTGCCACTGCCCCTTGCAAAACAAGAAGGAATAAGATAGATGCCATAGGATGATAAAGTGTGTGCCATTTTAATTTTCTCACTGATGGCTGCATTCCTTTTGAGAAGATAGGAACGTGATACTTTTTTTTTCCCTCCTCATTCACAGTGAAAAGATTTCCTCAGTTTGAAAGACTGGATTTAAGGTTTGGTATTCAGTATATTGGATTCAATCACTGTTAAGCGTTTGGGGAAAATAGTTTATTTTCATTTAATTTCCCAGGATAAACCACTCACATCCAGTTATAGAGTTGGAGACTTTGATCTATTTCTCATTAGTATATACACACAGTACACCGAGCCAGCCAAGTCAGCAGGAGGATATTTACACAGCAAAGTTAGTTATTTAAGTGATGTCATAATTAAAATAACAGATTACAAAAACATGCTTTAACAGCTCCAGTTTCTACTAATAAGTGGAGCTAGAATTTACCCAAAAAGAATAAACAAATTAGAATCATTTAAATGTGCTTTTCAGCTTTAAAATGTCCTGAGCACTTTAAAGAGCACACATTTACATTTGTTTCCTAGGTTTAATTAAACAGAAAATGTTTAATTTCTTTAACAGAAATAAGTAGCTGTTACAAAAATACAAGTAGATACTGGGACGTATCCAGTAATAGGATATGTAGGTTGCATGCATAAGGCCCTAGGTTCAATCCCCAGACTCACCCTCTCCCCATAGCGATAATAACAGTAATTGACAACAGAAAACCGATTAAGAGGGAAATGATTTGCATTTTGTACAACTTTCGTGTTGCTTTTAAAGCCGTCCACCAGGACCAGGGAGGCAGCTCGCTCTGTCCCGAGCCTACCCAGCATTCACTATCTCACATCTGATCCCAACACTATACATCCCAGCGGGCACGGTGGCCAAAGTGCATAATCCCAGCATCCTGCTTAGTAGAAGAATCAGAAACTCAAGGCCGTCCTTGCTTCCATGGCAAGTCCGAAGCCAGCTAGGGCTATACGAGATCCTGCCCCCTAAAAAAGAACTAGAGTAACCACATTTTTACATTTGTTTTTACACATTTTGTGATTTTGTCTTTCTTTAAAGCCAGATAGTATATCATTTTCTTTAAAGATGGATAGTTTTCAGTCTTACACATATGTGTGAGATTTTTATTATTCATTCATCTGTCGATGTGTAGCTAGCTTGGTCCTATCTCTCTGCTGTAGTGGACACAGTTTGGGGAAATCTGGGCCCAGGTAAAGAGATCTGAGTTACCAGATAAAGTCACAGCCACCTGATGTCTGAAAAAGGAGTCAACAACACACAGCTGGCTCCGCAAAGGGTGCTGGCCAAACAGGATGTCCTCCTGCAGGAGAATGACGTCTGACTCATGTCTCTAAATGGAAGGAACAAATGTGTGTTTGCGGGGCATGAACACAAATCCTTCCAAAATGCACCAAAGACCTTAACGTGAAATCTGAAACTTCTAGACAAAGATATAGGAACACTCTTCCAGACACTGGGGTCAGCGGGAACTTCCTGAACAGAACACCAACAGCACAGGAACCACCCCAGATACCAATATGTGGGCAACATGGAATCAAACGTTTTCTGTACAAGCAAGGAAAACCACCAGCAGAGCACACAGCTCACAGAAAAGGAGACGGTCCTTACCAGCTACACCTCAGAACAGGAGAAACAGCCAGAACTTAGAAAACAATTGCAGAAATCAAATCCCAATGAAACAAAACTGCCAATCAAGTGAGCTAATGAACCAGTCAGTGTTTAATAGAAGAAACAAAAGTGGCTGATAACTGTTGCAAAAAGCGTTCAACATCCCTAGCTACCAGGGAACTGCAAATTAAAAACACTTTGAGATACTGTGTCACCGCAGTCAGAGCAGTTGTCAGCAAGAAACCCGGAAACAAATGGTGGAGCAGGCGTGGGGAAGAACCCCACTCATTGCTGCTGGGGGTGCAAATTAAGACAGCCATGGCAGAAACTAGTGTGGAAGTTTGTCACCGCACTAGGGGCAGTGGGACCTGGGAAGATGGAGCAGAGCCTTTGCATGAGGCAGAATAAAGTCTCGTACAGCAGCCAACTTGATGCAGAGAGTCAAGAACCCAAGTGTAGTTTTCGTGAGTTCAAGCTGTGTCTTACCACAAGGACAAGCCACACGTGGCAAAAACATGTTTTCCCACAGAGCCATATAAAGGGTAGTTTGAACACTTCATTGAGTAACAGCAGCAAGCAATCTGAAGTAAACTCACTCCTCCTTGCTACACCGGGAAGGAGAAGGGCAACTGAGGGCACAGAACATGTGGTTAGTTGTTTTCTCACAAGCATGCAGAATGCTCCTCACATTACTCAATTCAAGATAGAGCTACTGTATAACACAGTTCTTTCACCCCTTAGCATATGCCCAGTTAATTCCACACCCTACCACAGACATCTGCCAGCACTTCTGGTGAATGCTCCACATGACAATAATCCAGTGTATATGATTTATTCCAGAGTATGTGCATGTGTCTGTCTGTCGCATATACGTTTTCATTGTAACCAAAAGGAAACGAAATATTATTCTGAAGACATTCTGTTTAATTAAATCCTACATAATGGTGAACTGATTAAACCACTTTCATTTACAGATGTATTTACTTTTGCCTCTAAAGCAATAAGGGTATTTCCCAGACTTAGCTTCCATACAGACATATCAAGTAAATAAATTAAATTAATTTCCAAAATAATTGTCTTTAGGTATTTATTGTTTCAAGACATTGTTAAATCAGCCTACTTGACAATCAAATCCACACACCCTGAAAATAAAATTTAATTAAAATTTCAAGCAGAATAAAATAGGTTATTAGTTTTACAAAGCTTCCAAAATAAAACACCATGTTCAATATTATCTTTTTAAAGCAAATTATTAGACATGGAAAAAGGTAAACACTTATCAGGGCAGAAGTTAAAGTACAAATAACATAATAAAATACCTTTAAAAGGCCCCAACCCTAACAATTAAAACAAAGTGACATGCAAATGACTTTGCAAATCATATTCCAATAGTTTGTTAATGAACCAAGAGGAAAGGGACCCCCTCTTTAGTGACTTTGGGGGGTCTCGACGTGGGCATGAATGTGATGTGCGCAGTTTCTCTGTCTAGATAGAATCAGAGCTTTTGAAAGTCCTCATCTCCTTTCATAATCAAGAGGAACCCAGGTGGCCTCAAGTCCTCAGTCATGTGCCTTCCCGTTACTAACGCGCAGGAAAGCCGTGGGAAGCCGCTGCTGAACGTGGCCTATCAGCTGCTACAAGCTCATCACGGAACTCACACACCTCTCTGTTGTGTTTGAGAGGATGTCTGTGTTGCTCTTGAACCCAAGAGCCACCCACCCTCTTTCATCCTTCTCAAATAGTATAAAATTCCTCACTTGTGTATTTATGCATAAAATGTATAATGTGTAGAGAAACATTATTGATTTTTTTTCTCTGCTTTTTCTAAAATTGTGATTTCTAGTCTGGTACTTGCAATGGGAAACCACCATCGGATCTTATGCCTAGAACCCTTAGAACTAATCAGTTTATAAGCAGTAGAATCTATCTAAAATGATTGACTCTTGCCAGAGGGCACTACAATTTCACTCAGTACCATCTGACTACATCACAGTTATGTGTAGACACCGATGACAGTTAGTGGAATTTGAAATGTAAATGACAACAAAAATGCAGAGCTTTAGAGAGTCTCAAAAGCAAAGAGTTAAAACATGGCAGCCCAGGTAGGAAAACAAAATATGAAACAAACAAACAAACAAACAAAACCAAAGTGTTCCTAGCCTTCTCTTTACGAATTTGAGCTTATGTATGTGAGTGTTCATCCCGGCCAACTTGGCTGAATTTGGAATCACCTAAGGGTCACAACACTAATGAAACTTGTGAGGTGTTTACAGAGAGGTTACCAAGGAGAGAAGACCAGCCCTGAATGTGGGTGGCAGGGTTCCATGTGCTGGGGTCCCAGGGAAGATGGATAAGGTGAGGTGGGCTCTGACCTTCCTAGCCACAGATGCTAGTGAGCAGCCACCTCTGGTCCTTCTGCCACAGCTCTAAAAGCCACATGCTTTCCCTGCTGCGGTAGACTGAACCTCCAAACTGTGGGTCTGAGCAGGTTCTTCCTCCCTACGTTGTTGTCAGTCATAGTAACCGGAAGGCAGCAGACACAAGGTGCCACTACCTGAAGGAGTCATACACTAGGCTCCTTATAAAGAAACTGAAAACATTGTAATAAACGTAAAAAGGGAAAGACCTGAAGTAAGCCAAAACTGCTTCATATATTTATTTAAAAATTAGTTACATTAATTGATTGATTGATTAAATAATTAGAGGGGCATGCTGTAACATGTGTAAAAGTCAGAGAGCAACTTGGAGGAGTCAGTTCTCTTTCCATCATATGCTTCCTGAGGGTCACAGTTTGGTTGTCAGGTTTGGAAGCCGGTGCCTTTATCTGATGAGCCATTTTACCACCAAAGCTGCCACTCCTAACAACTCAGTTTTCTTATAAGGTTGCCGTTTAGGCGTTATTGCCTGTCTGTGCTGTAACAGTGGCCTTGCCTGCGTATAGACATTGCCCTACTTTAGCAGTGAGCAGCTCCCAGATAGCCTAAGACACTGCATCTCTCTAAGCCTGTCAGAGGGTGAAAGCACTAAGCAATCATGCATATTGAATTGAATCCATGACAAACCCCTCAGAGGACCAAAGGGACAGAAATGGATTCATTTTGGATACTGGAGGAAGTTTTAGTACCCTGATCAGTCAGTGAGACAGGCTCCAGGAATACAGCCTTTGAGCAAGAGCATGTGGTTGGGCTCAGGAGATGTGGTTGCCCCCAAACTCGCAGAGAATTTGCTCATTTGTGCAGCCTTTAGTGGGTTCTTCTGAAGGAGGCAGGGTAGTAAAGGTTGCATTCCTTACACATCTTGTACATGGAAAGTGTTGTTTAGCTGCACAGGTAGCAAAGTGGGAATCAGCTGTTGCTGGGATCAGGAAGAGGCTCACTGTGTGAACATTTCCCTCACACAAAGCAGGTGACACCACTGCAGGGCCACTGGCATGGGCTCCGGGAGGCGACGAGGCTCAGGTGAAGGTCAGAAACTAAAGTTCCCACTAGTCTGTTGTACAAACTAAGATGCACCCACTAAAGGAAGTGAAGGAGAAATCACTTGACATAATTGTACATACACACAGGAGATAGCTTGGTGGACACTGGAGAGGGACAAAATTGCTGTGCCCTAGACTCCCCCCGCCCCACCCCCACCCTCAAACAGAGAGCAGAGACTGGTTATCCTGTGGAGAAAAAAGAACTGAGCTGCTGAAGCCCAAGAGCACATGGCCAGACCATGGCGCGGGATGGAAAGGGGTGGGCCATTTCATTCTCCCAGACAGGCTTTGCGACAGACCCTACACAAGGCCATTTACAACAGTGACCCTGACTGAGAAATGACCATGCACACATGGGATTCTTCTCCACGCAGAGCAGCTGGTGTCAAATGGATGGGCTAAGGAGTAAAGGCTTTTCCTGGAGCAGGCCAGGAAACTCACAGGTCTACATGAAGACATGAATTACGTGGAAGGTAAGTGGATAGAAATCTAGCAAATTAAAATACAGTGGAAGAAAAGACATAACATGATGGAAGAGGAATTCTAGGAGTTTTGTGAAAGGCTCTTCTGCCATTGAATTATAATTCCAGATTGAGACAAGAAAATAGGAAGGGAAGGAAATTTTTAGTGATCCAATATCCAGAAACTTCACAAAATCAATGGAAGAAAGAAAAGAAAGAAAAGAAGGAAGGAAGGAAGGAAGGAAGGAAGGAAGGAAGGAAGGAAAGGGCAGATCAAAAAGCTCATATAACCAATAGCAGAATTAAATCACAAACTGGAGCTCACTATAGTCACACTAGTAGAAGTCAAAGGAAAATTTTCAGAGGAAACCCAGAAATCAACCTGCTAAAAGTATGTATAGAGAAAGGCAGAGACAAGGATTCGACCACACACTGCCAGAGCAGAGCAAACACCTAAAGGCAAACAATCTACACATCGTGTCACAATATCTTTACAGACAGAATGGACCAGTTTTCTGGAACATCAAAACCTGAGTGGCAGCACTGCCTTCAGATCTAAACTAAAAGGACAGGAGTGTGGAACGCTAATAGTAATAATATGTTTCAAGTTAAAATTAAGATGTGTGCTAGATAAAGATGTGAAGAAAATTAAAAGTAGAATTTAAAGTGGAAATAGGAAATCTCTTGTAGTTTATGTAAAAAGGTATAATTTTTTGTGTCTGGAGTGTAATAAGTTAATGACATATAGCTGAAAATTTCTATTACCAGTGGGTAATTTTATCCACATTCTCACCTAAAGATGGCCTGCTCACAAGAGGAGCATCCTCAGTGGAATGGGTACATAGAGAAGCATCCTCAGTGGCATGGGTATACAGAGAAGCATCCTCAGTGGGATGGGTACATAGGGGAGCATCCTCAGTGGCATGGGTGCACAGAGGAGCATCCTCAGTGGGATGGGTACATAGAGGAGCATCCTCAGTGGCATGGATACATAGAGGAGCATCCTCAGTGGCATGGATGCATAGAGGAGCATCCTCAGTGGCATGGATACATAGAGGAGCATCCTCAGTGGCATGGATGCATAGAGGAGCATCCTCAGTGGCATGGATACATAGAGGAGCATCCTCAGTGGCATGGATACATAGAGGAGCATCCTCAGTGGCATGGGTACATATGCTGGGCTCTCTAAAGATGAGGAGGGAGGGTGAGTCTGGAAACCCAAAAGCAGGATCTGTAAGAGCACACTACAAAATATCTTTCATTGGAAAGGGGTCCCCAGGCTGTCCTTTTGGCCACAGGCATCCTATGTAAAAAGAAAAGGTGGCATACATATCCAATTGAAAAACCCACAGCAGCCATGAAACTAGCAAGGGGCTATGACAAGCATGTTTTGAGGGGAGATGGATTAGAAAGCAGCAAATAGCATAAAGAGGACAAGGAGATTAATGTAATGGAAAGGGTTAAAGCGGGTAGAGGAGGAGAATAGAGATGGGATAATTAACACAAAAGATGTTTGAAAATGCCACGTATAAACCTACTACTGTAGAAGTTTCCTAAAATATATACACATAGATGTTTTAAAGGAATTTAAATAGAGATGCTCTATAATGGGGAGGACAATGACACTGCTAGACACCATAGGCTATGACACAAACCACTCGGGTTCAGGTCGCCTCTCTTTCCGATGTTTGTCAGTGAGGTACGACAGACCCTCTGTCATAAATACTACAGCTGTTGCCTTTGGTCTTTGCTACCCCCAGAACTTGATGATAAAACCCTGTTGCTGAAGGTATCATACATTTGGGTGACGAGAAATGGAGAAATCAACTTGCATTGACCTTGAAGCTTCATCCACACCAGCTAGCTTTTGCAGAGCTGGATGGTTCTATTTATGTAGTAGGAAAGAAAGTATTCAATAGTATACCCAGCTGTGAACTCAGCCAGCTAAAGTAACAACTTTCCTGGAAAGATGCGCCCACTGGTGCAACAGTGGCACAACTATCATTGGAGTAACTGACCACTTTATGATTAGCCTTAAATCCCACTCACAAGATGAAATCCATGTCTGACACCATGAAGTGGACCAAGGGTTGTGTCTGGCTGGGTCCTAGGCCCCAGGGAATACCAGTACTGTTATTCTGCTGAATGGATACACTATTAAACTATATTCTAAATTTTTATCCTTGTATACATTGGTTAGCATATCTCACACCCCTCATCAAAGAGTCTTTTTGCAGGAAGAGGCAGAGGCAGTAGAGGTCTGTATGGCAACATGACCGTCTGCTGCCTCCATGAGCTCACCGAAGCAGTGACTGCATGTGTGTGCAGCACACACACACACACACACACACACACACACACACACACACACAATCAATCAAACCAGTCAAAATCCCTGCATAATGGATGGATAGTGTTTTATGGAGTTCTGCTCTAGCTAGAGCTGTTGATGACTGACAAATGATCAGTGAAAAATATTTTCCTCAGGGGCGTGGTACTTGAAAGTTTACTCATGCTTCCTGTATACACAGGAAACACTAAATGGACTCAGTTGGTTCAATATATATATATATATTGAGAGAGAGAGAGAGAGAGAGAGAGAGAGAGAGAGAGAGAGAGATTGAGAGATCACATGGAATTGGAGAAAGCACTCTAACCCAACAAAGTTGTCTTCCGGCTGATATATACAAGCTTTAGCACACATTAACCATCTACACACACACACATACACACACACACACACACACACACACACATGTACACACAACAATAATAAAAATGTACAAAGAAAATAGAAGACAAAAATAATGCGTAAAAGTTTTAAGATGACTTTCTTAGAGGCAGTGTGATTTATTTTGAACATCAATTAAATAACAAAAATTATTGTAAATTTCAAGTACGTCTCCAAATGTAATAAAAATCAGCAAAATAAACCCAGCTATCACTATAATCATTAAGAAATTAAAACCATTGCATAGAACTTTATGCGTTGAAAACACAAACACCGAATTTAGGAAGTGGTGTGGGTACTTGATTCTAGATGGAAATGCGAGTTCCATGCAAACTCCTCAGGAGAAGTAAGCAGGAAAAGATCATTTTTAAATAGTGAAAGAATCCATAATAGGTTTAGAACCATAACTGTTCAGAGATTACTGAAAGAGGCTAGTGAAATATTATGTTATATAAATATAAATTATAAATATCTACAAGACTTACCTGAAAAAAAATGCAGTGAAATTTATAGCATCAGATATTGCCATTGTTAGCTCTCTGCTGCTGTGATAGACAACAGGACCAAAGGCAACTGAAGCAGGAATGGGTTTGTTACACTTTACAGCCTACAGTCTGCCCTGAAGGGAAATCGGGACAGGAACTCAAGGCAAGAGCTGATGCAGAGGCCATGGGGTGCTGCTCACTGGCTTATGCCCATGGCTTTCTCAGCCTGCTTTCTTATGCAAGCTTGGACCACCAGCCCAGGGGTTGTACTGCACTGCCCACATGGGCTGGGCCTCCTACAATAATTCATCAATCAAGAAAAATGCCCTAACTACTTGTATAGAAGACAATCTGATTGAGACAATTCTTCAGTTGGAATATCCTCTTCCCAGGTAACTCCAGCTGGTGTCAAAAAAATAAAAATCTAAGTACTATAGTTATTATTATCACATTCAGTGTTTCCTACGAATACAAGATGCCTTGATGTTTTACAATCTTGTAACTGTAACTGTAGTACTGTAGTACACACACACACACACACACACACACACACACACACACTGGTGAAAAGGGCTTCTAACTTACAAAATTAACTTCACTTAAAGAATTGAAAAGGAATATGATAATCTAAATGAATTTTGAATAGCTATTCAATAAAATAAGTAATTCATTAAGCGATATACTTTTAAGCCAGGTGTAGTAGCACATCCTATAATCCCACCACTTTGGAAGGCAGAGACGCAGGTGGATCTCTGTGAGTTCGAGGCCAGCGTGGTCTACAGAGTGAGTTCCAGGACAGCCAAGGCTATGCAGAGAAACCCTGTCTCTAAAAACCAAAAACCAAAACCAAACCAAACCAAACCCAAAAGGATATACCTTTAAAAGTCAAGGCCCTCCACATGTAAGTCCTTGCCTATCCCTTAATTTATAGTTAAGTTAAAGCATATAGCCCTTGGGAAGGAGACGCAAGACTGGGCTTCCTAACTGAATTTGACAATATGTTGACATTATTAAATATGATTTTTAAAACATAGAAAAAGAAAAGCACTACTACTAACAGACCATACGATTGCTTACTATCCATGTGAAAATCCAAGACCTCTTAAATTGAAAGTTTTACACTTATTGAAACACTTTGACAAGTTCAATGGATATGAGATCAATATTGAAATCCAAATAAATTATTATACTTAATGACACATGCTTTTAGAATAATTGTAGTGACAAACAGATATTGCTGTGATGACTAAAAGTACTGAATTATTGAAGCTGGAGGTTGGTGCACGCGGGGCCAAGTTCAACCTCTCACACCACCAGGAGAAAAATATCCAGAAAAAAGATACATAATTAGATTGAAAGAAAAGTGTGAGACTTACTAAATGTGAGGAAGAAAATATCAATACACAGACATAATGTTTCTTATATAAATACCTTAATATCTGAAGACATCAGCTTGGTGTCTACTGCAGAATCTAATGCAACCATGGTGATGTCAAAAAGATTTCCAATGAAACTGGGTAGATGATCCTAAAAATTAAAATTAAAAATGAAGATTAGGCTACTGACCTGCATAAGTGCAATATAAAATTATAGAAGTTGTAGCCAAATAGTGCTGGCATGAAAATAAACAGACAGACACATGGGAAAAAGAAGATCCAGGGACAAAGTGACACATGGACAGAGCTACATGTCTGTAGAGTGAGACTTCAGAGCTGCGAGGGAGGCTAAACTATGTAACAGTTACTGAAATAACTGTCTTCTGTAAGACAAAGAAAAATCAAATGCATTGCCATATCAAATTACACATGAAAATCAGCTCTGTGCTGCCCACAGAGTCATAACATATAGACTGTTATGATAACCATGAAGATATTTTCTCAACAACATTAAAAAATACAGAAGCAATTAGACAGCAATTAGAGTAACACTTTTGACTACATCAAAAGTATTATTACACATGTCCACCAAGAGACACCCAGAAAATGCCAAACAAGACACGGCAAGAGGGTTTGTGCAAACATGGCATTTTCTCCTTCGAGGTTCCCTCTTCCTAGTGACCCGAGCTTGTATCAAGTAGACAAAAACTGAGTAGCACACCATACTGACGAATGCTTACTGATGGCAAAGTCAGGATTCAAAAGAGAGTGTGTGGTGTATCCCCCAAGGTGGGGAACTCATACAGCGAGAGAGGGAGGCGCTGAGCAGAGGTAGTCCAGTCTGTGTTTGCGGCCCCGAGCAATCGCAGAAGAGCTTCTGTTCCGAAAACATGCATACCCTTTTTAGCTGTGTCTCTTCACAGGAAGGCTGACAGTGCCAATTTCGTTTCATTGCTTTGACCCATTGTTACATATTTTAAGTGTTAAATAGTAAATTTAAAAACATGCCCACATCCTTGCTCGTAGCTTACTCTTACTCAAAAACCAAACGGCAGCTTCCTGGAGGCCAACGTGTCTGATGAGGTAGATGACAAGACCATGAATTCAGTCAGCAGCAGCGTAGTGACTGCGTTTCTTGTCAGAAGTCTCTGACCTAATTCGTCAGCTACTTATTTATTTATTTATTTATTTATTTATTTATTATGTATACAGTGCTCTGCCTGCATATACATCTGCAGGCCAGAGGAGGGCATCAGATCACATTATAGATGGTTGTGAGCCACCATGTGGTTGCTGGGAATTGAACTCATGACCTCTGGGGTGAAGAGCAGTCAGTGCTTTTAAATGCTGAGCCATCTCTCCAGCCCCTCATCAGCTATTTAAATGTTCCTATTTTGACATCTCAGCTCTGTCTTCTAAATATCACCATACAAAACTTCATGAAGTTATGGTTTCATTATTTAACACAGGATGGTTTTTAGGTGAGGCACAGAGTTGTCATTGGTCCCCTGGTGGAAAGTTCACAGCTTGTTGGTTTATAGCCTGAAACCAAAGCTCCTGGATCTGAGTCCATGCAGGTTGGTGATCACTGGCTTCTTCAGATTGTTTTCAGTGTGTTAAAGCCAAGAGGAGAACACAAATTCATGAGAATAAATGTTGCATAGGCTAATTAAAATTTCTTATTTCTTTGTTTTGTCTATTACCATACCAATTCAGCGAGAGTAACTCGTGGTGTTCATGCTAATTAGTGGCTTTAGTTGGGAACTATAAATGCCTCTTTGACAACGAACAGTAATTTTGTGAATGCGGTCTGCTTAGTAATGAGCACACTTTGTGCTGCGAAGTCCAAAAAAGGACATTTGTTGAAATTTCTGTTCACATTTGAGAATCCTTGCAACATCAGTCATCACAAAGATGTCCATTCTGAGTTTAGTAACTTTCAGGATTAGGAAAATATTAGCTGCTTTTATAATGACCAATCCTTGAGTGCTATCTTCAGGGTTTTATTTGTTTGTTTGTTTTTTACCCTTTCTTAGGAAGTCATGTATAGCAAGGTGAGAATAATAAAACACTGAGCATATCACAAACACATACTCAGCTAACTCATGAGACAGAGGGGAAAAAAACTTATAAAACTCCTAAAAGGAATTACCACTGTAAAGATAGGGTAGACAGCCACAAGTCAAAGCTGTTCGGCCTCACTGGAAAGGAAGGGACAAAGAGCCTGCTATTTATTGGAAGGCTTCACAAGTTTCTATAAAATGTAAACTCTCCAAGCAACATGGCTCGACTTAAGTCAGAATGGCTGAGTTGGGAAGAGACTGAAGAAGGAGGTGACGTTTTAGAACACCGTGAGGATCCTGGTGAAAGTGCTCAGGGGCCCACAGCATGGAGGCAGATCATGGAGGAGGATTTCTGATTAAATGAGTGACTTAGGAGGGCCGCACTATGCACCAAGTAACGTGGCCAGTGGAAGCCTAAGTACTGAAGTCTGTCAGAGAAGGGATCCAAGAGTTCTGAGGTCACAGGAGCAGCAGGGAAGATACACAGAGACTCCATATTAGTCTAAGAAATACTTTGTTCCCATAGAAGTGGCCAAGTAGTAGGCCAGTCCTGACTGTGCCTCCTCTTGCAGAACACCCCCACCAATACCCAGGTATTATTTAGATTAAATAAACCACGAATTGAACAAGGCAGACATCATCTGCCTTAGCTGGTGTTTATGTTACTGTGATAAAACACTGACCAAAAGCAACTAGGGAGGAAAGGATTCATTTTGTTTTAGCATTCATAGTGCCTAATGGAGGGAAGTCAGGGCAAAAACTACAGGCAGGAACCTGAGGCAGGAACCAAAGCAGAAACCATGAAGGAACACTTTTCAGGCTTGTTTGCCTTGGCTTGCTCAGCTTTCTTACAGCACCCAGGACCACTGCCACGGGTGAAACCTCCCACAGTAGACTAGGCCCTCCCACTCCAATCATAGATTAAGAAATATGTCCTATAGATTTGCCTGCAGGCTAATACTATGAAGGTATTTTCTCAATTGAAGTGCTGTCTTCTTAGATGACCACAGATTGTCTCAAGTTGAGGTAAAAGAAAAAAGAAACAACAGAATACCCACAAACAAACAAACAACAGCACAAACACCAACACCAACAGCAAACAACGATCAGGGCAGTATACAAATAAAGAGCACAAGAGAATATGTGAAAGGAAAACAACAGGCATTTTCTGTAGAAGGCCAGAGGACAGTCCTGTAAACATTCGAACATTAAAACTTAAAATGAAAATAAAAGAAAAAGTTCTAAAGATATTAAAACTGTAGGTAAAAGTGACAATAAAATTACAAATATATGCAAATATTAAGTGTGTGCATCTGTGTATCAGAAAGGTCACAGGTCACCATAAAACACACCATGGTGGATTTCATTATATGCCTCATGTCTACTTTAAAATCTCTGAATGACATAATCATCTCAGTAGACATAGGAAAGGCCCTTGTCAAAATCCAACACCCCTTCATGATAGAAATTCTGTAGAGATCAGGAATTCAAGGGACATACCTAAACATAGTAAAGGCAACATATAGCAAGCCTATAGCCAACATCAAACTAAGCGGAAAGAAATTCCACTAAAATCAGGAACAAGACTGGGTTGTCTACTTTCTCCATATCTATTCAATGGCTAGAGCAATAAGACAACTGAAGGAAATCAAGGCAGTACAAATTGGAAAGGCAGAGGTCAAAGTATTGTTATTTGCAGACCCTAAGATAATACATACGTGACCCTAAAAGCTCTACCAGGCAACTCCTACAGTTGATAAATACTTTCAGTAGAGTAGCTGGATATAAGATTACCTCAAAAACAAACAAACAAACAAACAAAACAATAACCCTCCTAATAAAAATGACAAATGGACTGAGAAAGATATTTGGGAAACAAAACCTGTCACAATAGCCCCAAACAATCTAAATATCATGGGGGTAGCTTCAACTAAGCAAGTTTAAGGCTTGTATGACAAAAATGTCAGGTTTTTGAAGAAAGAAACTGAAGAAGGTATCAGATAGTAAAAATGGCCATCTTATCAAAAACAATCTACCAACCTTGAAAGTACAATTCTCAACTTCATATAAACAAAGAAAAAAAATCCATGATAGCTAAAAAAAAAATCCTCAAAAATAAAATGACTGTTGGAATTCTCAGCATTCCCAATTTCAAGTCATATTACAGAGCTATAGTAATAAAAACCTCATGGTATTGGCATTAAAAACAGGCATGTGGCTCAATGGAGTTGAATTAAAGACTCAGACGCAAATCCACATCCCTATTTTCACCTAATTTTTTATAAAGAAGTCAGAAATTCATACTGGAAAAAAGAATCCTGAACAAATGGTGCTGGTCAAACTGGAAGGCTGTGTATAGATACATACTAGTCGATAGATACTTAGTACCTTGAACAAAACTCAATTCCAAATGGGAAAAAAATCATCATAAAACTGAATATACTAAGCCTAATAGAATAGAAAATAAGGAAGAGGCCTGAACGCATTGGCACAGGAGACAGCTGCCTGAACGGAGCACCTATAACGCAGGGACTAAGATCAAAAATTAATAAATGGGATTTAATGAAACTGAAAAACTTCTGTAAGGCAAAGAACTTGGTCAGTCAGACAAAGTGACAGCCTACAGAATGGGAAAAGATTTTTACCAACTCCACATCTGACAGAGGGCAAATAATCAAAATATATAAAGAACTCAATAAGCTAGATGTCAAAAAAACAAATCATTCAACTAAAAAATGGAATAGAGCTTTAAGCAGATAATACTCAGTATGGGTAAGAAGCACTTTTAAAAAATGTTCAACATCCGTAGCCATCAGGGAAATCCAAACCAAAACTACTTGAGATTCCATCTTATACCTGTCAGAATTGCTAAGATCAATAATACAAGTTACATCTCATTCTGGAGAGGATGTAAAATAAGGGAAAACCCCTCCACTGCCGGTGGGGGGCAAACATGGAAATCAATATGGCAGTTCCTCAGAAAGTTGGGAATTGACCAACCACACAACCCAGCTATGCTCACTCTTGGGCATATACCCAAAGGATGCTCTATCCTACCACAAAACACTTGCTCAGCCATGTTAATTGTGGATTTATTCTTAATAGCTAGAAAGTGAAAACAATCTAGACATCCCTCAACAGAGGAATAGATAAAGAAAATGTACTGTTGACAGTGTCCTTTGCCTTATAGAAACATTTCAGTTTCATGAAGTCCCATTTATTAATTGTTGATCTTAGAGCCTGAGCTGTTGGCCTTCTGTCCAGGAAGCTTTCTCCTATGCCAATGAGTTCCAGGCTTTCCCCTACTTTTTTCTAATAGATTTAGTGTGTCTGGTTTTATGTTGAGGTCTTTAATCCACTTGGACTTTAGTTTTGTACAGGGTGATAAAAACGGTCTATTTGCATTTTTCTACACATAGACATCCACTTAGCCCAGCATCATTTGTTGAAGATGCTATCTTTTCCCCACAGCATACAGACTGGGAAAAGATCATCACCAACCTTACATCTGACAGAAGGCTCATATCCAAAATATATAAAGAACTCAAGGAATTAAACATCACCAAACCAAATAAACCAATTAAAAATGCAGTACAGAACTAAATAGAGAATTCTCAACAGAAGTATATTGAATGGCTGAGAAGCACTTAAATAAATGTCCCGTGTCCTTAGTCATCAGGGAAATTCAAATCAAAACAACTCTGAGATTCCATAGTACACTTACCTGAATGGCTAAGATAAAAAAAAAACTCATGCAACATCACATCCTGGTAGGGTTGTGGAGAAAGGGGAACACTCCTCCATTGTTGGTGAGAGTGCAAACTTGTAGAACCACTTTGGAAATCAATCTGGTACTTTCTCAGAAAATTGGGACTA
This sequence comes from Acomys minous, assembly GCF_964271855.1. Lineage (NCBI taxonomy): Eukaryota > Metazoa > Chordata > Mammalia > Rodentia > Muridae > Acomys > Acomys minous. The sequence continues at coordinate 141,470,677 of NC_140485.1, read as the reverse complement.
GTTCTGCCTCAGTACCCAGCTATATCACTCTGCGGCATATACCTGAAAAATGTTTCACCATACAACAAGGACATTTGCTCGACTATGTTCATATCCACTTTATTCATAAGAGCCAGAATCTAGAAGCCACCTATATGTCTGTCTATTGAAGAATGGATAAAGAAACTGTGGTACATTTACACAATGGAATACTACTCAGCTATTAAAAACACGGAACTCTTGAACTGATCGTCCTGAATGAGGTAACCTAGACCCAGAAAGATATGCATGATATATCCTCACTTATAGGAGGATCTCAGCCACATAATACAGGAAAGCCACATTACAACACACAGACCTAAAAAAGCTAAATAACAAGGAGAACAGAAGGGCAAATAGAACAGACACCTGAAGTCGTTGATGAGAAGGAACAGCATGGGATTCTACCACAGACGCCCCTGAAAGACTCCACCGGTCAGGGGATCGAAGAAGATGCTCCTGGGACTCCTTTCCTCTTGCTGGGTTGCCCTGTCCAAGTTCAACATGACAGCTTTAGCTTCCCCTCATTATAGGTCATTTGCCGTGTTTGCTTGTCTCCTAGAAGCCTCTTCTAACGTGACACAGAAAGGGAGTGTATCCAGACAGGATGGGAGGAACTTGGAGGAACAGTGAGAGGGAAAACTATAATCCGGATATATTGTATGCGAAAAGAATCTATTTAAAATAAAATAAAAATAAAAATTTAAAAAACTGTGTGGAATTTAATGGCACACCATACCATACAAAATTAAAGTGCCACATACTCCCACCGGCCCACTGAGCCTGCACTGGCAAGAGGGCACATGTCATTAACTACAGGATAGCTTGGCTCCACATAAAGCAGTCACAAGGAAGCCATCTGAACCAGCACTAGGACAGATCCCCCCTGTGCACTCAGCTATGGAAGCAGGTATGATGGAAGGTTCTGGATGCGGAGGTAAGAAAAGTTCCATTGCTCAGAAGGCTAGAATGAGATGCAGTGGTTTCATGAAATGTCCCTGCACCATCACTTAATAGAACACTAGAGTGTGATTGTGTGCTGTTCTCGATCACTGTGCTCCCTTCTGGAGGGGGATAAAAGAGAAGATCCCATTGCTGCCTCCATCCTGGGGCACCGCGCAGAGCTGATGAAGGAGAGAGATGAAGCTCCACCATTCTCTGCTAAGAACAAGATCCCAGTCCATCGAACAAAGGAGTAAGTACCAACAGCAGGGCAGATGATGACTTGCATTCTCTGCAGAAATGCAGAAAACCTTCCAGAACCCAGAGAGAGAGAGTGGGAGAAAGCTCGCTACTACAGGATGAGAATAAGCATCACTTAGCTCCATCTGGACCCACAGACTCAGCCCGAGACCGCATAAGGAAGGAGAACCCTAGCCTACATGGTTGAAAGTTGCAAGCTACAAACGACAGAGAATCTCCAGAGCTGACAGGGACAAAGGAACGTGGAACTGGATCCCATCTGAGGTCTTGGCCCAAAAGCAACACCCAAAGGTGATGCTGGAGAGAAATTCTGAGGGAAGGTCCCTCAGGAAACAATTCTCAGCCTATGACCACAGCTCGCTTTGAGGGTACTCGGTCCGCGAGCGGCGCTTTGAGCGCCGACAAAGAGACATGCACCAAATGTCCAAGTCAGACTGACTCAGAACTGATTGGCCACCATCTGGGAGACAAATCAGTGAACTTGAAATTTTCCATCGGACTTAAGCAAACTGAAATATTAATGTAAAAATGAAGAGAGATAACGGAGCTAGAGAGTTGAGAGCTCAAAGATAACAGTATCCATGATCTATTCGGCAGCTAAATGTAAATGCGTGGCATGGTAAATTTAAGAAGAAAGCGCTCATTCGCCAATGGAAACATCTTAAGAAAGATGAGCAAGGATTTTATGAATAAAATGAAGATATGGAGGAGAATTTTTTCAAAGCTTAGAAACCGTGAAGTGAGATAAATAAGAAAATAAACACTTACATATTTCATATTTGCAATGGTGCATTTGCCAGTGTGCAAGGCACCTAGGAATAAAAATAATACTTCAAGCAGAGATTCCACCCTGAGTTCTGTAGACAATGCTATGCCAGTATAAAAACAAAAATTAAAAACAAAAACAAAAACAAAAAAAGCAGCATAAAGAATAAACCCTCCCAGCTTTGTATAAACAGGGCATTTGTATTTCAAAGACAAGGATGTGAAGAATTCTTCTTTCCAGCAAGGAAAAGCAAAGCAAGTTCATAAATGTCCCTTTTCCTATGTCATGCTGCGGCATTAGAACTAGAGACATAAACTTTTGCTTGATAGTCGAGGGGAGAAAAAGATCAGCTTTAGAAACCACTTGCCATCCAAACTGAATGGTTAACCATGAGCAGCTTTGATGATAGCAGGTACAAGAGCATTTTCTCCAAGGCCAAGGGTATGGATAGACGGTGGATAACAGAACTTTGTGAAGACACCTACCACAGGCTTTTAAAATTCAAAATGCTATATATGAAACTACCCAGTGTCAAAATAAAATGGCGTATTAAAGCATTTCCTGTCACTTTCTGCTAAAAGACACCCCACTTGATGAAGTGTAGGTCTTCACATGAAAATAAATGTGTGTAGTGGCAGAACACAGCTTCTCCAAATGGCGGAGACGGAGGCGGAAGTAGACAGCTTCCCAGGCCTAGGAGAAACATTCCCAGTCCATGTTTGAGCCCTGTTGTAGACCCTGGGTACTGTTCCCACATTTCTTTCTCAGCGTTTGGAATAGCACACAGGTCAAAGGACATAGCTAATACATTACGGGGCTCTGACCCTGCACAGCCCGATGTCTTCAGGCATTTCTTGTCATGGTCTGCTCTGTTCCTGGGAACACAGTCCTTCAGAGTCCCCACATTTTTATCAAACTCTCTCTGCCTTCCCAGGACTGCGGAAGTATCGCTTAGAACTCGGCTCATTGAATCATTCTGGGCCATTATTCATTATTAAACACCTCCAAGAGCAGTTACTAATGCAGAGAGAATTTGATTTATGTGTCCAGGAATCTAGGAGGATAAGCCATAGTGGGGCAATCAACAAAATATCCTTTCAGAAGTCTCATAACAGTGAGGGGGAAAAAACCACAATAAAACAGTAAAGTATTTAAATTTTGCATTAGAAAATATAATGCCAGCGTTCAAAGCGTCCATCAGTGCAGGTGATTTATTGAATAAAGGTTTGCATGCAAATTCCATGTCATTCTTTTCTCTAAAAGAGCCATTATTTGTATAAAAATCATTTGGGAAATCTCATTATAGAAAAAAATTTACTGGCACAGTTGCATCTTGGGCACACAACTCCTGGCGGGAAAGGGCATTAATCAGAGTTCCTGTAAGTCTCAAACATTAGGAAAATATTTCCCAGACTGTTTGGCTATTTGAAAAGATCACTGGCAATAGTGGAGCTGTGGAGAGACCCTTCATGATGAAGGACGTGGTGACCCCGAGTCAGGGTGCAGGCTGTGCTCTGGCCGCGGAGGTTGTAAGCGTTGGGTACCTCGATGAAAGGGCTTGCCTGTTAGAATGTTCTGTAGAAACTAAGAGGAACCGAACTTATCTTAAGCTTGAGTCAGGGATGAATGTCCGGGGCTCCATCGTGTCTCTGAGAAACAGAGTAGGAACACACGGAGTTCAGAACCAGAGTAGCCGCAAAATGCTTCCTCCACCCTCCGCCCTGCGCGTTTTCTCTCATTTCTTCTTGCCACTTCCTGCCTGCACGGCCACCTGTGACCCTCAAGTTCTGCCCTTTATGGCTTAGTGTGCCATGAGAAGACTCCACAAGACACAAGTGCAGGGCAGTTCACCTTGGCTCTTAGCTGGTGCCCGCTCTCAGCAGAGAGACCTGACGGAGTGAGAGTGGTGCCTCACTGTACCAAGCCAAGCCTGAGGGAGGGTCCCTGCTGGGCTGAGTCTACACACCCGCTAGTGGCTGGGTGCCTATGCGATCTCTGCATGGCGGGAGCCCCCGCAGGCTGATACCTACGGAACAGGTGAGCCAGAAGAGAAGGGAGGAGAGTGGCTGATGGCAGTGGTCTGTCCCAGAATCCTTCTTTTCTCCTTTCCCCAGTTGTAGTATGCAAATAAACATTCCCAGGAAGAGTAGCTTTGAATTCTGTACCGATTATTCATGGCACCTTGTGTTTTATCTCCCTAACTCTCCATTTTTTCCTTTCTTTGCCTCCCATAACTCCCCTTCCAATTTCATGACCTATACCAACCCCCCAAAATATACACATATATTAAAATTAAAACCTAGGATTTTCAAATGATTAAAAAAATACACGTTATGCTTGTCTTTCAGGTCGGGGTACTACACTTCCTCATTCCATCTATTTGCTGTAAATATAATGACTTCCTTTTCCTCTGCGTCTGCATTTCTGTTGAGGATGGAGCGAGATATGGGGCATGAACTGTGGCAACTATACATGAGCCTTGGATTTACCATGGACCACTTATGTGCACAAGGGCTTCAGCCTCTTTTGGCTTCAGCGTCTGGGTTGCACACACAGGTGGACAGGGACCAAATGACAATCTGTTTATGTCCCCAGTAGACTATGGCACATGGTGAAAGCTTCAATAATGCACTCTGATGAGGGTGAATTGGACTGTTTAGGAGAATTGTGAGGTTTTTTTTCTCTACACTTTGCAAAGAGGTGTTAATTGTAGAAAATTGTTCACACTTACATTAGCTCCAAATACATTAGCAGTTGAACCTGGGAAATTGTGCCAGTGGTTGAATGACCTATTTTGGATGGACTGTTATGTGGATTAGTAAATTGTGTGACCAAGAACAAAAGAATCAAGGTTCCCATAAGTGCTTTATCTTTCCTTGGAGGTGGGTGTCACCCAGCCAGTGAGAGCAGGCACGGCCTCACAGCCCAGCCTTCTCCTCTCTGATCTGTACTTCCCCCTGACAACTAGTTTTAGAGGCTGAGGACTGTGGAGCTGGAAGTGTGGCTCAATGGTTAAGAGCATTTGTTGCCCCAAAACTCTGATTTGATTCCCAGAACCCTTGTCAAGTGATTTACACCTGCCTTTAACTCCAGTCCCAAGGGATCTAGCACCAGGCATGCATGCAGTATACATACATACATGCAAACAAATACTTATACACAGAAAAACATAGGTCTTTAAAAAGAAAAATCTGAGAGATTATATTTTTAAATATTTTAATATTCATACAGGCAAATAAAATATTTTGATTAAATCATTTCTCAATTACTTCCTCTCCAATTACCCCTATTCATGCCACTGTTTTTCTCTCATCTTCATATTCTCTCTCTCTCTCTCTCTCTCTCTCTCTCTCTCTCTCTCTCTCTCTCTCTCTTTCTCTCTCTCTCTCTCTCTCATTTTAATACCTGCTGAGTACACTGAGTGCTGCCCAAATGTGCATGAGTGTGGAGACCCTCTATATTGGACAAAACCTGTTCTCCATTGCCCAGAAGCCACCACTTGCCTCTTCTAAGAGGGCGGGTACTTCATGAGCCCTTCCATCCATGGTGGGATTGTAGCTGTCTGGATCTTGTGACAGACTTGTGCGTGCTGTCACAACCACTGCAAATTAGTGTGTGCAATGGCCCCATGTCTGGTTTGTATTTTAGTGGTGTGTAGGGAGAGACCTGGGTATCGCAGTAGTACTGAGTAGGTTCAAGGTGGTCAAGCATGGGAGGGGTAGAGTCTTATGGTTCTTCTAGTGAACAATGTTTTCATTTCTTTTGCTTTTAAGATTTAATTAAAATGGAACTCTTCAGAGAACACTGAACAATTGTTGCTATATACAGAATTGTTACTCTAGTGGCCAACACAGACAGCAACATTTTCTGTACTTAGAAAATACGAGACTCTGTATCTGTCACTGATAGTTACCCTTTCAAAGTGAATAAATTCGATTCACTTAGAAACTCTGCTGATAGAGTGAAGAAGTTTTTGAAAAAGGAAAAAAAATTGAACCAGCAGAGTATAAGGGACAGAGGGATGTCCATTTATCTGAAAAAGCCAATGAAGGTAAGGACAGTTTTCCTTTGGGACTTTGCAGGTTACTGGAGATGTCTGCACTTGGACAGGATTTCCAAATTCCCAAACAATCAGCATGGAAAATGCTTTCATATGAATCTCAGCTTTCTGTTCTTTAACAACCTGCCCCCCATGACAAGCTAGTGACATGTTGGAGCACCTGCTGACATGGCAGGGTTTCCACATTATCCCTTAGTATAGACATGGGCAGCTCAGTCTTTGATTCACCAATTTCTAAACAGTGGGAAAATGAAGTTCTCCACTAAGCCCTCCTCCGTTGCTTTCATATTCTACATTTTATGTGAATTTATTTACTCTTGACAAATTGAAAGAGAATTATGCTCTAGCCCTGCCTGATCTCTAAGCAGGGCGACATGTCAAGGGAACACAGACCTAGCTGTCCCATCACTGCCTGCTCTCTGGAGGGCTGTGTATTAAGGAAAAGTCTTAGTCACATACTCATCTGTTAATATGAAAAGCAAACGCACAGAGAGAACCAGAGTACGTCACCCTGCATGAGCATTCAACGTAAGTACTGCTTAGAGCTGAACACAGCTAACAAGCTCGTGGAATGCCCTCTACTGACCTTTCATATACCTGAAGGCAGAACACACACTTCCAAAGCCATGTTCCTCTCAGCACTTCACCGAGGGCGTGTCCTTCTTCCCAGCGACACTCACACCCTCCTATCCCACAAATTGCTCTGGAGCCAGCTGTCCTTAGCAGCCCTCCCCACTGCACGATCGGTTTCCCATGCCTGTGTCTTCCTACAAGTCACTGACGTAAGAGACAGGATCTGCTTTCCCTGTCTTGTCTCTTCTGTTCACAGTTTCTGTTTCTCTGCTAAGATGTCCTAATTTAACCACGCTCCAGAGTCTCTCATGCACATTAAGAATCTTCTGCTAGCTTCCCTTATGCTAGTCCACCCTTTTGTCATGGTTCACAGAGCCTCAGGGAGAAAAGTCAAGAGGTAGAGCATGTGTTTGTGCTATTCGTGTTCCCTCATGAAGGGCTGCACCCGTGTGAGGGTGTGCACACACATGTGTGCACCTGTGTACCGCTGATCTTGGGTAACTTTCTACATCACACTCCACATTATAGAGTAATAAGACAGGGCCTGTGACCAAATCTGGACCCCCACCAACGAGGCTAGCCTAATTAGCCAGCCTTCGCCAGGGGTCCCATGCTGGGACTATACTCAAGTCTCTCAATTCTATGCCTCAAGACATTTTCCTGCGTCACCTCCCTGGCCTTGCATTTGCCTTTAACTTCTACGTTTTCTTCTAGGAATGCAGTTTGTGACAACCATTAGGCTGAGGGCTGAGTACTGAGAGGCGGAGCAGGGCACACGTTGAGCGTGAGTTGTCCTAGAGCCAATGTCAGGGAAACAAGCGTCTTTGCACTTTGCACTTTGAGAATCATTTCTGGCTGCCTCACAGAGAAGCCGTCTTGCTAGCCTTTATAGAAAGCCCCACCACCTTCCCCACGCCCTCCTCCACCTTCCTTGCATGGCTGAGATAAGTTTTACATCTACACCTCTTTAATATTAATGGAATAGTCATTAACACTTGGACACTCATTGTGTCCACAGCTGTGCCTGGGCCTCCTAAGTCTGATGAGAATCTGCAGAGATAAGTGACATAAAACATCCCATTAACAGCCTGTCAGTGGCAGTCACCCGCCCTTTCTATTATGCTACTTGCTGAGTGACCACAGAAAGAACATGGCTTTCCTTTTTAATTACACTCAATTAATTGCAGTGGTGCCTAATCTAGTCGAAAAGAAAAGCCTCAAGATGCTATCGGGTGAGTGAAAAAATATAGTTTTCCCTGATTCTTTTTTCTTGGCACCTTCTGTGAATAAGTATGTTAAAGGTTCAATTGGTTTAATTATGCCAAACCAAATCTAGAAGGAATACGGTAAATGCAATTAAAATTTAATCAGTTTATGAAGAGTAGATTCAATCCCATTTTCTCCTAATCAAATAAGCGGAGGAACATGCTACTGATGTACCCAAGGCATAAATGGGTTTGTCTGTAACGTGGGCAGTTGTAGTCTTGGTGTCAAATTTGTGTGCTGGTGTGTCATGTGACTGCATGGTTCAGGAAAGGCACTAAAATCAGAACTAGCTGTTGGGCACTGATGTATACTTAGTACTTTAGGGGACATCTAAAAACAACAACTTGCTCCCTGCTTTGTGAGAAGTATTAACTTTATTTATATTGCAAGTGTTGTATGAATACCTCTAAAATATCAAATTGAGATTTTTAACTATATACTTATTCATATACTGATATTCAGGAAGACTCACCTTTTATTTTCATTTTTAAGTTGAATTTTCTATGGCTTGATTTTCTCATCATATAAATCAATGAGGCATTTGCCTAAAGTAGAAAGTGAATCACTTGAAAGCATTAACCATAAAGTCCTTAGTATTTGCCTAATCATAGGTTCAATGATTATCCAATAATTAACTTGACAAATTAATTACATTAAGACAGACATCACATCAGTTAGCATATAATTGTTTTGAGCCAGAATAAATTGTTAATGATGATTGTGATGGCAGGTTATTTTTATTTTTATTTTTATTGAGTCTTGAAAATAATTTTAAGAAATAGCAAAGGAGTTGAAGCAATTAAAACATGAAGAGATAGATCAATAGGCTGGTGTCTTTTGTTTCTGATGGCTAAATCACTCCATGGGCAGACACCCATGCAGCTGGATTTGTTTCTTGCCTAGCCTGTGGGAGCCAGTGACTCCTGGGAGTCTATGGGATTATCTCTGCAGTGCACGAAGTCAGAAACGCTCTCGTGGCAATATTGAGATGTCAGTTGCCATTTTGAGGTATTGACATTGGAACAGAGCAATGGCACGTGACCGGCTGGTAGCTGAGCCAAATGAAGGGAACGGCAACTGAGGAAGCAAGCATGGAGCCTGGCACAGCCATCACAGTGGGAAGACAGGACATATTCAGGTAGCAACATCGTTGTTGGAGCAAAAAGCATTATTAATTTTATTAAATTCCAACCCTTGGGTAGTTGTCTTTTTTAATGTTCCATTTGAGGAAATGCGAAGTGTAGCCGAAGCACTGCTGACACCAAGGCAGGGTCACTGTCTCCAGGAAAAACTCTGATTTACACGATTTTGCTTGCAAATTGAATAAGATAATTTTTTTCCTGGAAGGGCTAGTTGGGAAATTATAACCAGTAAAACGCGAGTGTTCAGAAGCAGTTTGTCACAAAGCAACAACAAAAACAAAACAAAAGCAAACAGACAGAGGAAAGTGAGCCTGCCAGACCAGGACAAGCACTGGCGGTTACTTGGCATAGATGCTAAGAGCTAAGGTGAAACGCCTGAGCGTGGGGATGGTCTGCCCACCTCCATGAATGCGCCGGCTTCCCAAGCTAGGTGACTTAGGTCTGGGAGTCTTTGATACTGGATCTGCCCAACTCAGAGGACCACATGTTCCAAATGCCCATCACAAGAAGTGCAGAACCATAAACACTGAGACCATAAACACTGAGACCAGTGTTTTCTTAGTGTAATAGAAGGTGAAAGGTCGTTATTGTGAGAGCACAGCTTAGAAACGGGGAAACAGAGAACACAGAACTTGGAAGAATGAGCCAAGGAAATATTAAGAATCAAACACATCTCCTTGGTCTGCAAAACAAAAATTATAAAAAGGCAACATTCAGTGTAACAAGATGGGGGCTGGAGAGGTTGGTTCAGTGGTAAAGAGCTGCCCGTTCTCCCAGAGGACCTGGGTTTGACCCCCACTGCCCACACAGGGCTCACAACTGTCTGTAACTCCAGTACCACAGGCTCTGACACCCTCTTCTGGCCTCCTTAGGCACTGTGTGTACACACACATACACACACACACACACACACACACACACACACACACAAATACATGAGTAAAATAAAATTAACTCATCCCCCCAAAGTAAAAAGTGAGGAAGAATAAGTAGAAGAGAATAAATAAATAATACAAGTAAGTAACAGAAAGTCTTCAAGGAAGAGCACCAAACACGTCAGCAGTGACGAGGGGCGAAATGACACGAATGTAAAAACTATTATTGATGAGATGGTTAGACTTTAAAAGAGCACAAGACATACAAAAGTATCAAAAGACATAAGGAAACCTCTTCCCAACCCGCAGAGACTGTGGGAGGGAGGATGCACTGTCAGACACTGCTGCAGGGACCACGTGGAAACAGACCCGGGAGACTGCACACATTAACAAGTGTGCAGATAAATATTCAAAAAAGGTAGATAACTAGACGTTTGAGAGATTTTTGCTAGTTAAGTCATCGGTAACATGATAAAAGGTAACATTCTGGAATTCAGAACATAAATCCACGAGCACTTATCCAGAAAAGTAATAATGTTTTGACCATGATATTCAACCAGAGAGAAAACAGAAGTTAAGAATTTGCTTAAAAGTGTCGTAAAACAAAAGACTGGTTCTGAAAACAGGTGTAATTTTGCGATGACAAAATGTTGGATCAGAGACCACGGAGCAGTGCTCTGATTGCCGTCCAGCCAGGCTTCAGGCCACTGTGGCAAGACCGGATTCTTGCTGTTTCAGAAACATAGGAAAACCACCTGTCACGTCTCCCACCCTAGCTTTGAAGGACTTTTTAAGGCTAGCAATCCCTTCTAGTTAAGTAGCATTGAAACGCTTCATGTCTGTTTCTAGATTATTACCTAATTACATTTTTAAAAAGAATTAGATTTAAATTTTTCTTTCAATTATAGTATATGTGACGATACTGCTTTGTAAAATTAGTTCTCTTTCGAAACACTAGGGCAAATGTTTGAATAAAGTCCTCCAGCTACAATGTTTATTTTCTTGCTGAAGTTATTTAGAAAGATAATTCCTGTTCTTCCACTCTTATTTACCTCCTCTGTATTGGCTAAGCTAAGTCTCATAATAATTTCATTAAAAAGTTAATACACGAGGCAAAAATAAACAAACTTGTTTGGAAGAAAGAGTGCACAGACGTCCTTGGTGTTGTTCACACACATTGTAGAGAACAAAACTCATCATAATTTCGTCATCCCTCCCTAGCTCCAAGGCTGGAGCTCAGATAACAAAACTGCACCTGAGCAAAGACAGACAAAATTTTTATTTCACGAAACTTTATGTGGTGGGGGAACTTCCAAGAATGAAGACTGAGGGAGCGATCTGCATCCCATGAAGAGTTTAATATCCATTTTTTGAGGTAGTGTAATCAAAAGATAAAGTTATATGACCTATGTCCCTGGGGAGCAAATTCTACAGTGCAAGCCCTCCCACTATTTCAAGTTTGCTTCATCCTTGGGGTAAAAGATATGACCTCTCTGCCCCATGTTCTTGCTGTCAAGGCTCTGTTCCTCTACCATTCACTCTTACTCATCTAGAACTACAAGCCAAAAAACAAACAAACAAACAAACAAACAAAACAACCCCCCAAAACTCTCTTCCTTTAGTTTTCCTTCGTTGTGGAGTTTTATCATAGCAATGGGAGAGCAACTAATACACAGTCTTACTCTATGGATTTTTATTTTCATTAAACCATGAGAAACTAACTCCTCTCCTATGAGATAGTGCTGTCTCCCTTCAGTACAGGTGACCTGCCAGTATCACTTGGAAGGGACCATTTAATATTTTCCAAGTTGTAGCAGTGGAGTTGGTAGCACTTATCATTTATCAGTATTTATAACATGACATTCTGCATCTCCCGTGTTCAACCTCAGTAATGGACACATTGCCTTTTGCATCTCATTTGGAGAATATTGCATATGCAGCACAGAACCAATATGAGGTATGGACTTCTGTAACCGCCACAACATATTTGAAGGCACTAAGGAGGCTGTTAGGAACACAGGTGGGACCTTGTAGGCAACGTCACAGAGCTTTCCAAAAAAAGAAAAAGAAAGAAAGAAAGAAAATAAAAATAAAGGAAGGAAGGAAGGAAGGAAAAATTAAGGGGTTGTCATTCTGCATTCTTATGAGGTATTGTTCAACTTCTGTAGAATGAATTGTTTGCAATGAACCTTCACGATTCAGGTCTTACAATCTTTAGACAGAGGTGCGTTCATGTGTAGAAATTTTCCCACAGTGAAAATCAACTTTGTAAGCTGCCTGGCAATGGGCTGACCACAAAGCTAATATGTGTTCTCAAAAGCTGCTATATGTTATCAGTAATGTTGGAACCTCTGGAAGTTGTCGCTATCAACACCCTGAGGAGTGAGCCCCTCAGCAGGAGGAGTGGCACACAGGCACTTTCTCTGACTCGTACACTTAGGCAGCTGGCAAAAGTGTCTATTGACTGGCCTCCTACCTGAAATGTTTTGAGATCAGCAAAATCAATGTCTTTATTTTTAAATCCCCCTTCACGCCCCCTCTGTGTCTGTCTGTCTCCCCCTCTTTCATTCTTTCTGTCTCTGTGCGTCTGTCTCTGTGTGTATCTCCCTGTGTGTGTGAGTATCTGTGTGTGTGTCTGTGTGTATATATGTGTGTCTGTATGTCTCTCTCTCTCTCTCTCTCTCTCTCTCTCTCTGTGTGTGTGTGTATGTGTGTCTGTCTGTCTGTCTGTTGTCTGTTTGTCTGTCTCTTCCCCTCTTTCATTCTCTCTGTCTCTGTCTATGTGTATCTGTCTCTGTGTGTATTTCCCTGTATGTGACAGTATCTGTGTCTCTGTGTGTGTGTGTCTGTCTATATGTGTGTGTGTGTGTGTGTGTCTTTATCTGTCTGTCTCTGTGTGTGTTTGTGTGTATATATGTGTGTCTGTCTCTCTCTCTCTCTCTCTCTCTCTCTCTCTCTCTCTCTCTCACTCTCTCTCACTCTCTCGTGTGTGTGTGTGTGTGTGTGTGTGTGTGTGTGTGTGTGTGTGTGTGTCTGTGTGTAATCATATGTGTCACAGTGTACATGTGAAAGTAAGACCACAACTTTGTGTGTTTGTCCTTGCCTTCCACTTTGACTGGAACAAGGTCTTTTGCCTGTTGTGGATGCCAGGCTGGCTGGCCCTCGAGCTTAGGGGGAGTCTCCCATCTCTGACTCCCATCTCATCAGAGATGCTCTGGGGTTGGAGATGATCACTTTTGCAGCAGGTGCTTTACCCATTAAGCCATCTTTCCATTCCAAGCCTGTAAGAATGATCTTAAGTGAAGTGAAGATGATAATTTTCTCTTTTCCTTTGCATATATTTGTCTTGCATTAAACTGTTAAATGAAACCAATTTGCCCAGAGCCAGCCTCTACATTTGAGAAACTAGTTACAACTAGAGCATTCTCCATGACAGGGAATGAAGCAGCCTGTGTGGAGGCAAACACCATCTAAAAGAATATGATTGTCATGAGTGATGGGGTCTTAACCTATCCTAGCAGCTGAACTTCCAGCCAATCAGAGGCTAAAAGCTCCCAAAGTATGACAGTATAGTCAAATACCAGTGCTGGCCAGTCAGCTGGTTTCCATGTGATGTGTATGTAGTCTACAGAGTTGGGGTGGGAGATCCTAAACCAAACCCCATTGGCTTCCTGCTTGGTTCAAGGGCCTTTTCCTTTGCTCAAGTAAACATTATTATCTTGAACACTATTATCTCAGACTTTTCTTTTAGTAAAACTCTTTGATCTTCATAACTAATTGACAGCTACATTGTAAGGAATGAGGGCTAAGCGTATGAAATGTTAGTCAGGGCATAAAAGTTAAATATGAGAAAAGTAACTTCTGAAGTATTAATTTCTTAATTAATTTTTTACGAAAGCTGAGGCCTTACCACTCTCTCCAAGGAAAGCATTGTCTTTGCATGGTGCTAAAAGTGTGATGTTCCTCAGAGAGCCTGGATAAAAGCAATTTAAGTTATTATCACTGGGAAGTGGTGGAGGCTTGGATTAGCCTACTAACTACTTAAGTGTGGTCAGGTCAAAATTCACATACTGCACTGTCTCAAATAAAATGTTGAGAGATGTGCGGGGATAAAGATGGAACAGACATTGAGGGACTGGCCAACCAATAACTGTCTAAGCCTGAGACCCACCCCATGGGAGATAGCCAACCCCTGAAACTATTAATGATACTTTGCTGTGTTTGCAGACAAGAGGCTAGCAGATCTGAGAGACTCCACCCAGGACCCATCTCAAAACAGATGCAGCCAGATATTAGGCGGAGCTTGGGGAGTCTTGCAGAAGAGTGGTAGAGAAGGACAGAAAGACCCAGAGGGCACAAGAACTCTACAGAAGGCAAAGAGTCAACTAACCTAGGCCCATGGGGCCTTACAGAGACCAGAGCACTGACCATGACTGGACTTAGGCCCCCCCACATATGTAACCAATGGGCAGCTTGGTCTTTATATGGGACCCCTACTCAGTGGTGTGGAGGCTGTCTAAAACGTGTGCTCCGTTGCCTGCATTTGAGTAACTTCATTCTAGTGTGGCTGCCTGGCCTGGCCTCAGTGGAAGAGGACGCACTCAGTCTTTATGAGACTTGATGTCCTGGTGTGGGTTGGTATGGGGAATCCCCTTTCCTCGGGAGAAGGGGAGGGGAAAAGGGGAAGAGGATCGGAGGGTAGAACTGGGAGGAGAGGAGGAAGGAGGCTGCGAGCAGGATATAAAGTAAATATATAAAATGGAGGGGGGGTTGGGAAGAGATCTTACTGGGGAATTCAATACCAAGATGATCGTTGACAACGCTGCTTTGGAACTCTTTCCAATCCCACACATGGGGCTAGATTTCACACAGACAGAGTCAATGTTAACAGAGATAGGTTGGGATATTCCTTCTTCATCTGTTTTCTGGAATGTTTTATTCAAAGTTGATACCACTTCTTTAGGTAGTTCATACAATTTGCCAAAGAAATCATTGGGGACTATCAAGTTTAATGACTAGGATCTTAACTACAAATTCAATTTCATTAATAGGCACGGTTCTATCTCATGTATTTCTTCTGAAATCAGATTCTGTAAGTGTAAACTCCAGGGAATGTGGCCACTTCATTTGAGCTTGCTATCTTATTAGCATGAGGTGCCACTTAGGTGTTCCTGGAACGTGTGTTGATGACACTTCTGTCATTCCTAAGATGTGTCTTTCTTTTTGTCCTGACCGCCTGGCTGGTGGTGTGTCAACTTGATTGATATTCCTGATGTCTGAGCTGTGGGCCTCACTGATTTTCTCAGTTGTTTCCCATTGTATATTTTATCCATCATTGAATCTTTATTATTTCCTTCTTCCCATCCCCGCGTTTTCTATTATTCACTCCTTTCTATGAATTATAAAACAGAAATTGAAGTTATTGGTTTGGTGTTCCCCTTTTTTTTATCTATGTATATATTTAGTGCCATAAATGTAATATTTTCCCTAAGATTTTTGTTGTCAACAGCATATTTTATACTTTTATTTTCATGCAAACCACTATCTTTATTTTTTTACATTCCACATATCTGACACTTTTCCACAACTTCGGCATTGATTTCTATTATAACACCACCACAGTCAGAGAATGTACTCGCAATAACTTATGTTTAGTTAAGCCTCTCCATAATATTATCCATGTGATTAGCCATGCTCCTGAGAATGATAACTTTATGTTTTGGAGGGAAATTCTATAAAAATAACTTGAGATTGCAAGTAGATTTCGGCTCTTCTATATTATTCCTGAATTTCTATCTACTTGTGCCACCATTTCTGAGGGAAGTCTCTGAGTGTGTTCATCACCTGGAATATTGTCTTTGAAAAGTGTTTGATGCACTAGACACATGTGAGTTGGCACAGAGATACATGGTCTCTTTCTATTCAGAAAACCCCGCTTCGCCATTGGCCACGTTGTCCTGAGATCTGTGATTTCCTGTACCAGTTTCTTTCCCCAAGCTGTCTTTTGACTGGCGATGAATTTACCATGACATTTTTACTGGTGCCCATGCAGCTTGAGGATTTTCTTGCAGCCATACACGGTTATAATTTTTGCCATGAGTGGGGTGTTTAAATCAGTACAGACGGCAGGATGAGCATGTGGCTGGCTTCACTGCTCACTTCCTGCATCTCACATTTGCTTCCGGCTTTGTCTTGATCCTTTCGTCTTCTTCTAAGTGGCTACTCTTAAGTTTTTACTGTATTCCCTTCATTGTTCCATTAGCTACAACTCTTTGCTTTTCAATTTTATATTTTCATCACAGTAATCTATTAGATTGAAGTTAAAAGGCCACAGCTCCCCTCTCTGGGAGAGTTTCAGTGCAGAATTCTTCATTTCTTCTCTCTCGGCCACCGAAACAAGTCTGGGCAATTGTCTTAAATCTGCCTGCATTATTACTGCCTTTATTTAAATATCCAGCTATATTTTGAATTATTTAAATGAAAAGAACAAATTTACATATCTATCTAAGTAGTTGCTATTTCTGGCCTCATTGTTTGTGCAGATGGATATTAATATTTGACATTTAAATGAGTACCATTCACGTTCCTTACATTGTGACTCTGCTGAGCATGGACTAATTTGGCTCTGTATGTCTATGTGCTTTGCTTTACAGAGATATATTTTTATTGCTACCAAGTCCTGGGTTGATGGGACTTTTCCTGTCATTCTACCAAGATGCTGCTCCCATCTTCTCTCTTGCAAGGAATCTGTTGTTATTCTTAGTTCTGGGTTTTCCTATATGTATTATGTCTTTACCTCTGGATGCTCTGAAAAACGTGTTCCTATTTTATTTTTGTGGTGTTTGTTTGTGTGTGGGCATTTTTTTGGTGTGTGTATGGTTTGTGTGTGTGTGTGTGTGTGTGTGTGTGTGTGTGTGTGTGTATGTATGTGTCTGTGTCTGTACATGTGTGAGTGTGTGGTGTATGTGTGTTTGTGTGTGTGTGTGCGCGCCTGTGTGTTTAGAGCCTTGCATGTGATTGGTCAGTGCTTAGCAACATCCTCAGCCCAAGATGCTTTCCCTCAAGCTGGCGACTTTGAGTGTGCTGGTCATGTGCTTCATGTCTCTCCTTCAGACATTTCTGTGCTTGAGTTTTGTTTAGATTCTTAGAACTGTGAGTTTCTATTGTGCCATACTTTGAATATTCCAACTGTTAATTCTTAAAACATATTCCTTTCCCCCATTTCAAACTGCATCTACATATTCTGTTAACATTTTCAGGTTAATCTGTTGCTCTCATCCTGTGTGTTTTCTTCACACCACACATTGCAGTTTTTATCTCTAGAATTTTAACTTTTGTCTTCATTTTATCTCTATGTCTTCGTTTAGCATTGGCGTACATGAGATACCATTCTGAACACTAATTGTTTTTGACTCTTACTTCTAAGATTTGTCTGGTGAGGTCAATGCCTCCTAATCTACCCTACTGCTCTAAGTCTTCCATTTACACATGAACTTAGTAGCCCACTCCAGTCCTGTGGATAGCCCTGTGGGGGGGGGGGTTGAATGCTGTTCGCACAAAGCCTTTGGTCTCTCCCTCCCTTCCCCCCCGCCTCATATTTCTTCCCTCTATTATGCTGAAATCCAAACATTTCTTCTTGGTCTCGCTGTACTTCCAAGCTGTCTCTTCAGCACAGACAGTCCACTGGGCGATTCCTGGGTCATTTTGTAGTAACACACTCTAGAAGTTCTCTGCAATCTGGGGGCGATTCTAGAGATTTTCCCTGGTAGAAGTAAAAATAAGCCATAGTGGCAATATGTGCATGTGTCTGTCTGTCTGTCTGTCTGTATGTATGTATGTATGTATGTATATTTGGTCCTAGTCTGATTGGAAAGCTTATGAAAAATTTCAAGTCAAGACCACCAGCTCATGCAAGTCCCTTCCCACACCTTTTCGCCCCCATGATAAAGCTGAGAAGCCACATGGAGTGGGGTCCACTTCTGGATCTCAGTGCTGGAATTTTGACTAGGACAATTTGAACTGGAATTCTCCGTCCAAGCTTCTTATCACAGCATTTTAAGTCCAAGAGTCCCAGAAAGAACCCAGGCTCTCCACAGAGAACTTGTAAAAACTACTCGGGAAAGACATTTGGTTGCCCCACTGTGCCTACACTATGCTCACACAGGAGCCAGGTTTATAGAGAAGCAAGGTTTACACAGGGAGGCCCTGAGAGTGGGAGTACATTCCCAGTCATGAAAGCAAAATGAGCAGAGCATCAAGTGGGCATGTGGCTGTTCAAGGCAACCATGCCTTTCATCAGAGAGAGGGTCAGCGGGGAGAGTGTCTGTCTGTGTGTTTCCTCACAGAGGTCATCAAGCCCACAGGTTCAGGGCAACAGAAGCACAGGAGGCACCCACACACTGACATTTGATATTTAACTGAGAGAAAAGAAAACCTACCTGAAGCTATTCCAGCAGCGCCGTAGATACTGTTTGTACAGGGTAAGAAACAAAAAATAAATGCCTTTAACCAAGGCAGCTGTAAGGCTTGCTTTTCTTTGGCATGATGAAAGTAAAATCACAAGGCCTTTTCCAGAAGGGCAGTGCTGCTGATTTTCCCAGAGAGAACTTTTTAAATGGAGCATTTCAACCTGGAGAGATAGCTCAGTAGGTAACGAGCTTACTGCACAAATGTGGCGCCCAACTGCACATTCCCTGCACCTGTGTAAACAGCTATATGTGGTTTCATGTGCCTGTAACCCCACCACTGTGGGTGGAGGCAGGAGGGTCACTGGGGACTGTGCCACCAGCCTTGCTCCAGGTGCAGTGAGAGATCTTGTCTTCACGGAAAGAGGTGATAAGTGACAGCAGGACAAGTGACATCCTCCTCTGATTCCCTGCATGCATATAGGAACACACACACACACACACACACACACACACACACACTCACACACACATGTGCACATACACGCATGCAGAAATCCATGCATACATGTGCACATGCACACACAAACTTAAACAATGAAAGCACATTTGCACATGCACACACACTTAAGTGATGAGAACACATTTGCACACACATTCTGAACACTCTGGTGCAGGCATGTGAACATCCTGCTGCAGACAGGGAACACAGGAGCTGGAGAGGGCACCCTTATAGGGCAGGAGCAAGGCTTTGACATTGGAGTGAAATCCCCTACAATTGGTAAGTTTTATAACAGAGAAGAAAACTGACTTGAATAATTCAAGAGGAACTTATAATTCTAGAGCTAATCAGCAAAGGAGCCGTTGAATGACTAAGCCAATGTTTGATACCTAACAACAAAGGAAACAAGGCACAGCCAGTGCTTGGGAGCCTCACAGTGGAAAGGCCTCTTGCTGAAGCAGGTGTATTTTCAAAGCCCCTAAAATAAAGCCAAGGAACTTGCAGATGATAACTTACAACAAGGTGACTCAACAATGGCCTTTTTGAATTCAGCAACTGTTCACCACAGTTTCCAAACAAGCCACGGGTGGCCTGCAACAAGGCACCATTTGAACATCTAACCACACTGTGCATTTTCATCTCAGAGAAGAGCACCCAAAATGCAAGACACTGTTCAAGTGACCTACAAGAGCTCCAAAGTTCCCTAGACAGGAGCCACTAACCAAAAACAATATGGCAGACTTGACACAAGCTTTAGGTAACTTGTAAGTTAGAATTTAAACCTAGGCCAACTAGAATTAGGGAACAGATTGTTTGTGTGGACCAGGTCAGTGGCGTCATTTGTTCTCTGCAGAAGCCACCTCTGGGAGAAGGAGGCAGAACAGGCTAATGTGCTCAGGATGATGTGGTATGACCTATGCTGGGCTTCAAGATGGCAGCCTGTCTTTGTGGGCTAGGGGTTCATGTTAATTGTCTCAGCTGGTTTGACATAGACCAGGGCACTTGAGAGATAAAGTTATTACTATGTGAGGTGCTTAACTGAAACAAAGCTACATTCCTTTTGTAACTTGAATTCAGCAACTCAACCTTAAAGGTATGTTTTTAAACTTTATTTGTAGTATTCTTTAGTATTCTTAATTGTGTAGGGTATTCTTTTGTTTGTGTGCCTATGCATGTGCACATGTCTCTGAGGCAGTGCACATGTGAGTGCCAGTGCCCTGAGAGGCCAGCAGAGGGCATCAGATCCTCTGGAGCTGTGAACTGCCTGACATGACTGTTGGGAACTGAACTTGTGAGCTCTGAAATAACAACCTGTGATATAAACCATTAAGCGAGTGCACCAGCTCTGCAAGTGTCTTTTCACTGCTAATATAATAACAGAATGAAAAAAAAATGGCATCTCTTTCTTCTTGTTCTGATTCTCAGGGCTTAGGGAAGAAGAACAAACAGATGCCATTTTTTTCAAAGACTTAATTTTATGGATGGATTAAACAGAACACCGGCAGTCACCAACCAGTCACAATAAGTATATATTAGGTACAGATGAACACGTTAGCCACTGACCCACAGAACCTGAGGAGAAAGAAGCAGTAGGGGGGAGGCACATTTAGAGGCTTCAAAATCCTAACTCTAGGTATGACTTCATTATCTCCCCACTGTAATCTTACCTGGCCAGGGAGTCTAGCCTCACTGCTCTCCCACAACAAACCTACACTGTGTCCTGCTTCTTGCTGAGGTCTGGAACTCATTCCAAACTGCTGATAATGTTCCAAGTCAAAGTACCACAGGAACTCGTCAGGCATGGGCCTGCTGGAACTACACTGCGAGGCTTACAGTCCGTCATAGATACGCTACCCTGCCATGATGGCATGGACAGAGTGACAAACAAGACATAACCCTTGCTGAACACCAGCAGAAAGCCACTCATGGACTCAGAGGTTTAGATTTTGTACGCTTTGATGCATAATAACTTCTTCTTTTTAACCAACAACTTCACAGTGTGAAAAGCTCACTTAGCTTGTGGGCTCAGCAAACAGCAGTAAGTTAGGACTTGGCCGGGGGCCACCGGGTGCTGCCTTGCGCTCCAGGTAGAATGGTTGTTGTGTTGCTTAAAAACTGGAAGGATCATGATCCAGGAACAGAACAGAAGAAGGCTCACAATGGGGAAACTGAGGCACAGAGGTGGCCCCGAGCCCTCGGCAGAAAGTTAGGTCCTGCGGAGACACAGTTCTGAGAGTGGAAGGGTGAGCCCACAGCTTTCCTCAGGAGCTGCTTTGCCTTCAACATTACAAGGCAAACACTCACTTACCTCTTCATTCCTCAACACAGGCAAATGCCAAGTGAGCCACAAGGACGCACCCAGACAGCCAATCCAACGAGCGTGCGGTCCCAAGTGTGCGGAACCAGGAGTGAAGTGCACTCAGGCTCAGAGCTTGGAGGGATTCTAGAGAGGGATTCGCGATCTGGTGCAAGCCACAGTTATCCTCAATACATAAAATGCGTTCACAGGCAACAAAGTCTAAGAAATCCATCAGTGTGAGCTCTTATTATTAAACTCCTCTCAATGAGAAGTTCCATGATCCACTTGAGAGAGGAGGAAGGAAGTGAGAGGCAGGAAGTTCAAAATACTGAATTCAATTTCCTCTCTGACATACACATACATACGCACACACACACACACACACACACACGTCTAAAAAGCTTCACTTTCTAATGGCACTTTCAACCACCTTTGGTTTTGTCAGAAAAATGTTCTTCTTTCCTCTGTTCTAACTAGATGGCAGGGACCAATTAAATTAATGAGCCTCACAAAGGCATTTCCCTTGGAAATGGCAGGCTGTATTAATGTTTTCACAGTGCAGTTTCAAGCTGTAAGCCTCGCTGTTGAACCACCTATGATGCAAACAATACATTCGTGTGTGACTGTTTCCACCAAGGGCAGATATGAAGGAATGCAGTTAAAGCTTTATTGCCGCACACAGTTTAGACGTGTACGAAAACTGTGGTCCAGCTAAAGCATCCGAAATGTGATTCATGTCTTCATGTGACATCACTTAGTCAAATAACTTAGTGAACTGTGAAAAACAAATTTTCTTAACTGATCATGAACACCTTTCAAATGCTAAATTCATGTCTCTTCACATTGTTTCCATAGAAAATATTTTGATAATGATCTAAATAAATGATTAGTAGAATCCTTTGAATGTTATATTTTAAGTTTGTAAAAACTGAAGAATGAATATATATGTATTGCATTATTCTTGCTCCATAAAAAAACCAATAGGTTCATTGTAGATATTTATACTGACA
The DNA here is from genome assembly GCF_964271855.1 of Acomys minous. NCBI lineage: Eukaryota > Metazoa > Chordata > Mammalia > Rodentia > Muridae > Acomys > Acomys minous. Next base: position 141,448,558 of record NC_140485.1, on the reverse strand, counting down.
TATGGGGGAGCTGCAGTTATAACTAATATCTTTAAGAGTATATTATATTTTCATAATGCTATATTAAGTGACTGTTTGTGTACAAAAAGAACAACAAATAAACATGGTTATTTTTTCAGTATACCTTTTCTATTCAGATACTGCTTCTTCAAACAATACTGTACACCTCAGTAACCACACAGAATGTCCTAGAGCTCGTGCCACCAAAGAAGTATTTCCTGACAGACTGATTTTATTAGAAAGGGTTGTAGTGACACACTGTCTTCCAGAGACCCAAAGCCACCATCGTTTGCAGGGGGCCAGGTAAGCTGCCTGTGCTATCTGTCAGTGCCCCCATTCTCCTCACCCAAGGGAGTCTCTAGGCCTGACTGGGCCAGCCTCAGCTTATTCTCCAAGCTCAACTCTATCCCCTTGGGAATCGCTGCCACCAGAGACAGCCCTACTTCAGAGACCTTCAGAGTCAGTTCCATTTCCCCATGTGTTAACTTATCACCCATCTGACCCACTGAGCACGTCTGGGACTATTTGGAATCTGAACCCAGAGTGCCAGCCAGAACCTCGGATTAGGACCAGTTGGAGTTTGAACCTTAAAACCCAGAATACTTGAAGGTTGAAAAACAAGCATTGTTTAGCTGGTCCACAACCTGAGAGACTGGGGCATCAGCAGCCAAGTAAATGAACACCTACCCAACAAAGGTAAGACCAGTTATCCACACAAAGAAACACCACAGACTCCTTAACTTGAGATGCCTACATTAGCACAGAAACACAAACACAAACAACAAGGGCAATATATACCTCCTCAAGAACTCAGCACCTCTATTGAAATAGTCACTGAAAAGAGCAATTTACCTTCAGTACAAAACAAGAAATGGCAGCTCTGAATATGCACAAGGACCTTAAAAGAGGATAAGAATAAATGCCTCAACAAAGACTGCGGAGACACGCCGAAAGCTATTCAAGATATAAAAATTGAATCTAACTGAGCAATAGAATAACAAAAGAAAAGCCAGGTTGAAATAAAACTCAGAATGAGGAACTCAGGGAGCAAACACAAGGCTCAGAGGGATGTGTCACCAACAGACTAAATGACAAGGAAAGGAGAAGTCCAGGTTGTGAAGACTTGGTAAAAGAAATGAACAACTCAGTCAAAGAAAATGTCAAATCTAAAAATCTAGGTATGAAGCAACCAGGAAATCTGGGACACTCTGAAAATTCCAAACTTATGAGTAATAGGAATAGAGAAACCAAGTAAAAGGTGCAGAAAATATTTTTAATAAAAATCAAAGAAGGGAATTTCCCAAGTCTAAAGAAAGTGATGTCTACTGAGTTTCAACAGACATATAAAGCCACCACAAAGACTGGAAAATCAATTTCCCACAACACAAAATAATCAAAACAAAAAAAATGTACACAATAATGAAAGGGTATTAAACAATTCAAAGGAAAGAGACCATGTCACACACAAAGATAGTCTCACTACAATAACACTGGAATTTTCATTTCAGATTCTTCAAACCAGAAGTGCTGAAACTGAGGCTCTATAATCTCAGAAAGGCTACCGATGCCAGCCTAGACTGCTACACTCAGCTAAACTATCAATCGTAATTGCAGGAGAAAGAAAAACATTTCATGATAAAAACAAATTTAAGCAATTTATGATGATCAATGCAGTGCTACAGAAGACACCAGAAGGAAAAATTAAATCAATCAGTCTGAAGAAGCCCAAGATGATATAAGGAATAAATAATCTTAGAGCAACTGACCAAAAGAAGGAAAAAACTAATTAATAACAACACTATAACAAAATAACAGAAACTCATAAACCCTGTTCGGTAATAACTGTAATTATTAATGGTCTCAATTCAGCAATAAAAATATGTAGACTGATAAATTAGATTAGAAAGCATAATTTATCTTTCTCCTGTCTCCAGGAAACACATCTCACCATCAAGGAAAGAAAATAATTGAGGGTACAAAGATGGGAAAAGGTATTCAAAGTAAAGGGAACCAAAAAAATAAATCTAATTTATTATCTTAAAAAAAGAATTCAAACTAAAACTAATTGGAAGAGATAGAGAAGGACATTATATACTCATTAAAAAAATTAATCCACCAAGAGGATGACAGTTCTAAACATTTACAAGCCAAACACAAGGGAACCCAATTTTATGAAATCAATACCATTACAGCTAAGTCACATACTGACCTCATTACAGTTGCAGTTGGTGACTTCAGTAACCCACTCTCACCAGTAATTATACAATTCACACAAAAACTGCACCGAGACACAGGAGTCAAATAATGTCACAAATCAAATGGACCTAACAGACCTCTAACAACTAGGAAAACTGTTGCCAGAGCCCACACAGGGTAGCTGTCAGCATCCCCCTGTGCTGAACCACAAGTTACACAAAACACAAAGCTCCCACAGGACCAGAGATGAACTTGAGGAGAAACAAAGGAAGTACACTGATACAGGATGCACATGACGCCAAGGGAAAGAGTAAGGTTGTTTCATGGGTGTGATGATAGAGAAACCAGGCAGTATAGCATAAGAGGAAACCCAGTGATAGCTCAGACACGACTTCTGAGAAAGGACGGGCTAATAATGCAAAGGGGAAGCATTGCTGAAAAGCTAAGCTGTTGTGTAACATGTGTACCGTCACATGGGGGAATGAGTCTGAACCTCTTCCTCACACTACACACAGACTATTAGCATGGAATGAAGGAGCATTTACAGGTGAAGAGCAAAGCTCTACATCTCCTGCAAGAATGCTGTACAGTCCATTGCTACTGCTATAGATAGGCTATAGGCTATTGCTATTATTTATGACTGTGAAAGAAGAAACAATATGAACTGGCACAAATGGGCAAACAGGAAATAATGGACAAAGAAGAAAAATGAGTTGGAGCTTACAAAAAAAAGAAAAGTGATTGCTCACCAAAAGAAGATATGAGATCAAGGGCCAAGTCACAAGCTGAAGGATAATATCCCTGCCTGGGATTCGTATGCCCAGCAAAGACTCTATACCCAGAACACGCAAAGATCCCTAACATCCAGCAAGACAAGCGACCAGCCGACAGAACCAGTAGAAATTAGACATTCACAGAACTGGACCTCAAGTGGTCAATGAGCATCGTTCTTGTTGCTCTGCGAGACTAATGAGAATTAGAAGACACAAGACAGCAATTAGCAAAAGAGCAATGCTGTTAAGTGAAGCAAAGCCCCAAGTGCTCTCTTAAATGTGAATGAGCGGTAATCCAGTGATGGGATGTGAATACTGTACCTGCTTTGGGTAATGGCCAGGCAATATCTAATAAAGTGAAAATTCACTTATCTTGTGATATGTCCAGCAATACCACTTCTGCATTCCACACTCCCCAGTGAGTGCCTGTCTCCGCTGTCCCACACAAGTCAGAACATCCAAGTCATGGGAATGGCATACAAGACTAATGTGAACATAAAGTAAAACCTCAAGTTTGAATCTTGGTCTTGCTTTGCTGTGTTTTGTTTTGTCTCTCGAGTCAAGGTCTTGAGGTATGGCCTAGGACTCACAGCATAGCCCACCCTGACCTGGAACTCACTGGCTGGCCTCGATTATGTGAGCTCTCTGACTTTGCTTCCCAAGCCATGGGATTGTAAGTACCCATGGTCATATTCGGCTTTGAGTTGTAATATTTAATAATCTTCTAAAATTGTTTAGTTGACTTAAACCATCAAAGCATTGCAGCTTCCAGAGACATGATGTCCTCTTCTGGTCTCTTCTGTCAACTGCATTCACTCGCATGTGCACAATTATTTGCATACTTGTGCACACATGTGTACACAAGCACACACATGCACACAATTAAAATAAAATAAAACCTTTCTTCTAAAGAGTTCTTCGTAAATCTTAATGATAGGCAATCTGTCAGATACACATTTGACAGCTTTGCTCAGCTGTGGCTCATGTTTTTATCTCTGTAGAAACGTATTTTCAAAAGCAAACAGTAGTTGATTGGCCATTTATTGTAATCCCTGCTTTTTGCCTCCCCCTTAAAACTATTTATCTTCCTCAAGATCATAAATTTTCTTCTGTTTTGTTCTTAGAAGTGCCAGAGTGCCAATGCATTTAAGAGACAAAAAGAAAATCAACAAATAATTATATAAACTGTGGAATATGAAAAGAAAATTGTGTTGCATCTTCACCCTGGTACCACTGGGAAAAATTAAGTAAAATGGACCTGAGGGGGAAACATAAAATATAAGATCATGACTTCTTGACAGAATCAAAACTATGTATGACATACTGCATACATGGGTTTCTCACAAAACCAGGACCCTATTTTCTTAGTACATTACTGCAGAAAACTTTTAGTTTCCAGCTCTGTAGAGGGCATTGGAAAGACCTCCAGGAGGGACCATGGGTGAGGTCCTCATAAATATGGAGTTTACAGTTTAGAGCAAGAGACAAGAACCAGTTTGTAGCCATCAAATGGGTAAGGATGATATCTAACGATGAAGCTAGGAAAATCCCTGTCACATTTATCTCAGACAAGGCAATCTCAGAAACATATCCCATGCTTGGGCTGTTGAAATAGTGTCCACTCTTCTACTAGGACTGCCTCTCCATAGAGGAGCACACATCCCCAAATTTAGACTGCTCACAGTGATGGAAAGCACCGGAAAAAGAGAAACAGCTGGATGTTGGACTGCGAACCCCAGATTTTCCTCATCTGTATCTAGTGCTCTTTCTTGTTAGCTTTTTCACAGGTGTTGAGTGTTTTCAAGCAAGAAGTCTGGGATTTTGGATTGTTTAGGAATTTGTAATATTTGCATATACAAAACAAGCCATCTCAGGATTGGAACCCATATCAAAAGTGACAACTGATATGTGTTTCATTTACTTAGCACACCCACAGTCCGAGAAAACATCACCCAAGAACATGCACTCCAAGGGTGAAGGCGCCGAGGATAGCTGTGGAACGGCCTCGCTGAGGTACAAGGCAGAACCCAAGTTTCCGATTCTGGAAACCTCATGCTTCGGAGAGCAAGAGAAAAGAGAAGTGGGTAGACATGCGTCTGTGCAGGGGACAGAAATCCATATCAGGTGTATTCCTTGGTTGCTTTCCACCTTGTTTTTTGTTTGTGGGGGGATTAAAAAAATATTTAATGATTTTACAGCCTGATCTTAGCCTCCCCTCTCCACCTCTTCCCAGTCAACTCTATTGCCCCTCCCCCTATTTCTCTCTTTCCTTCTCAGAGAATGGGAGGCCCCCAAGAGGTACCAACCCACCCTGGCATCTCAAGTCACAGCGGGACTAAATGCAGCCTTTCCCACTGAGGCCTGACAAGGCAGCCCAGGTAAGAGAAAGAGATCCAAAGGCAGGCAACAAAGTCAGAGACAGCCCATACTCTCATTGATAGGGAATCCATATGTTGACCAAGTTGCACATATATGTGTAGTGGGGTGGTCTAGGTCCAGCCCATGCTGGTGATTCATTCTCTGTGTGCCCCCCATAGACCCAGGTTAGTTGACTCTGTGGGTCTTCTGGTGGTGTCCTTGACCCCTCTGGCTCCTTCTATCCTTCCTCCCACTCTTCCACAAAACTCCCTGAGCTTGGCCTATTGTTTGGCTGTGGAACTCTGCATCTGTTTCCATCTGCTGCTCCTGTCTGCAAGCATAGCAGAATATCATTAATAGTGACAGGGGTTGGTGCTCTCCCATGGGGTGAGCCTCAAACTGGGCCAGTGATTGATTTTCAATTCCCTGAGTCTTTGCTCCATCTTAATCCCTACACTTTTTGTAGGCAGGACAAATTTGGGGTTGAAAGTTTTATGGATGGGTTGGTGTCCCTCTTCCTACACTGAAAGTCCCACCTGGCTACTTGCAAACTGATTCCAAGAACACATCAAAAACATCATTCACCATAATCAAGTAGGCTTCATCCCAAGGATGCAGGGACAACCATATAAAAATCCATCAATGTAATCCACCATGTAAACAAACTGAATGAAAAGAAACAACATGATCATCTCACTAGAGGCTGAAAAAGCCTTTGACAAAATCTAACATCCTTTCATGTTAAGAGTTTTGGAGAGATCAGGGATACAAGGCACATACCTAAAAACAATAAAGGCAATATACAGCCAGCCAATAGCCAACATCAGGTTAAATGGAGAGAAACAAAGCAATTCCACAGACATCAGGGAAGAGACAAGGCTCCACCTTGATTTTCTGAGGCAAGTTCTCTCACTGAGCCAGGAGTTTGCCAATTTGACCAGAGTGAGTTACAAGGATTCTCCTGGTGTCACCTCCTCTGTGGCTATGGGCATAGGCCACCACAACGGGCTTTTATATGGCTGCTTGAGATCCAAACACAGATCTGTATGCTTACGTGATGAGAGACTTACTGAGACTTCCCTGGCCCACCTCAGCCCTGAATGTTCAAACAATGGATAAGCATGTGCCTGTGCCTTCATAGTACAACATAATAATCACCCTTTTTTAATTAAAAAATGAACCTCTTTAATAACATCTGTTTTGTTTTTATTCTTTTGTTTTGTTATGACAACAGAAATGCTGCAGCGAATAGCCTTATGATATTTGACATCTTTCACCAGGAATATCCTCAGGGAAATGATTTGATGATTCCATTTGATTATAAAGTATAATTGTGGCTATAGATTTTCATATATGATACTTATTAAATGGAGAGTCTTCTTGTTGGCTCCACATTTTGGTACATTTTTAATCAAAGATAGTGAATTTTCTCAAATATTTCATACATCAATCAAAAAATAATTTTAGATAATGTTAAAGTTTTCATATGAGCTCAAAAGTAGGTATAGAGTTACTTTAAACATTTGACAGTTAAATTAGGTCAGTTATGATGTCCACATTCACATGCAATACAAGCTGAGCTGTGTAGGACCAAAAGCTACAATTGCTGTGAGTCTCACTTTGCATTTGGCAATCTTAACTTCCTATAGCATTATCAGCACTTTCACTTTGGAATGATTTTTGTTTGCTAAAACAAATATGTAATTTGCCCTTATTGGTTATAATATTGATTTATCAGACAGCGGAAAATAGATGTGAACAGAGTTCAAAGGAGAAAAAGGAAGGAAGGAAGGAAGGAAGGAAGGAAGGAAGGAAGGAAGGAAGGAAGGCATCAAAAAGAAAGCAAGTGCCAGAACCAGTGCAATCTCGCATGTGTTTGCTGCTGTGATGTACACTAGAGAGAGACAGATGAGTTGGCACAACGTGACCCCCTCAAGCTCTTCAACCTAGAGGGTGGCCTCCTGTAACACTTTGCACTAGCGGGAGCCCGAGGTACCTGGAAGAGTGTCTGGAGCCTGTCCAAGGCAACTGAAAGATGAGCCTGAATCCCACAGCCTCAAAAGCAAGGAGACCAAGGGTACTCAGAAGGACCATGTCAAAAAACAGAGACCCAAGCAGAGAATCTGAGCCCAAATGCCCGAAGTTAAAGTGCTCTGAGCTGTTGCCGACGCCCCACCCCCACCCCACCCAGGGAGTCAGGCAGCAACTCACTATCCAGAAAAACTGAGAGGAAAACTGAATATTCAATCTTTCATTATTTAGGACAAGTTTTTGTCTTATGGAAAGATCACCGATAACTTAGGTAGAGAGGTTGATGGAATTGGAGAGTTGACACTGTGAAAACTGTTGTGACTTGAGGCAAGAGTTTCACTGTGAGTCAGGCCAGGAGCTAAAGTTTGAGGAAAGGTTTCCAAGTAGAAACATCAGACAGATGCCACCAATCAGACAGTCACAGCTTGATACTGCCATATAGGAAGGACCTAAGGAAGAATGTACTCTCCACATATAGAATATTGCAATTGTTGATCAAATACACAGAACAATATTTGTTTGAATTACATGTAAATTTTATGTGTGTGTGCCTATGAGAGAGAGAGAGAGAGAGAGAGAGAGAGAGAGAGAGAGAGAGAGAGAGAGAGAGAGAGAGAGAGTGTGCGTATGAATGTGTGTGCCCATGGAAGCCAGGAGAAGGCACAAGATACCCTGACGCGGGAGTTACAGGAGCTGTAAGCCTGCTGATGTGGTGCTGGGAACCTAACTGGTTCTCAGCAAGACCAGTGCTCTAACCCCTAACCCACTAGGGAAATACAGGCTACACGAGAAAATACAGAGAACATCTCAGAAGACAGAAACATCAAACTGAGCCACAATTTCATAGTGTCCACTTCTCATGAACCTGAGAAATTCTTTGCATAAATCTAGGCAAACCTAGAATGTTTTATTTCATTGCACAAAAGGATGAGGCCAGGCAGTGGTGGCACAGGCCTTCAACTCCAGCACTCAGGCGGCAGAGGATCTCAGCCTGGCCTACAGAAAGGTAAGGAACAGCCAAAGCTACACAGAGGAACCCTGTCTCAAAAAGCCAAAATAAAATTAATAATAATAATTACCATACTTTCCAGCATATAAGATGACACCCCAACTTTAACTTTAACTTTTCCAGTTAAAATATAGAGTTTGGAATAAACTCATAGTATAAAACTACCCCTCTTCCAATGCACACTCTGTCCAGCAGACTCAGGCTGCAAACTCTATATTTTAACTGGAAAAGTTAAAGTTGGGGGTTTTCTTATATGCCAGAAAATATGTTGTTGTTGTTGTTGTTGTTGTTCTTGTTGTTATTATTATTATTATTATTATTATTATTATTATTATTATTTCAGGGGTACTAGTATGAAGCAGAAATGGGTTTTTTTACATTTACTAAATGAGACTTGAAAAAGAAAAGGAAAAAGGAAAAAAAACAGAGACTTGAATATATATATTTAAATTAATTTTATTTATTTTTAATTTATTTATTTTATATCCAATTATAGCCCCCTCCATCATCTCCTCCCGGCCCCACCCTTCCTTCCTCTCTCCCATCCCCAAGTCATCAGAAAGGGGGAGCCCTCCTGTTCTACAATGCATCCTCTTCCTCTGTGGCCTGGTAAGGCTGCATGCCAGGAAGAAGTGATCAGTGAGTGGACAAAAAGTCCATGTCAGGGGTAGCCCCTACTCCCCATATTATGGGACCCATGATGAGACTGTGCTGCCTATCGACTGCATCTGAGCAGGGGGTCTAGGCTCTTTCCCTTAAGCATAAGAAGTAAGACAGTGATTCTCAACCTGTGGGTCATAACCCCTTCAGGGGATTGAAGGATCCTAAACACAGACATTTATATTACTTTTCATAACAGCAACAAAATTACAGCTATGAAGTAGCAATGAAAATAAATTTATGGTTGGGGGTTCACCACTACATGAACTGTCTTAAAGAGGCACAGCATTAGGAAGGCTGAGAACCCCTGGGTTGGGATAAAGGGGGGTGCTTGGGGAAGAAGTAAGACATTCTAGGGGGCAGAAGGATGGCGTTTCAAGGGCATGTGGCATCGTGCGTCGTTGTGCTAGCTACTGAATACTATTTTAGTGGCTCTCAATTTACATGTCAAAGTCTCTAAGAAAAATTTCCCTTTTTCCTTCTTTTTGTTAAGTGTGAGTTTATGGTGACTTCAGGGCACCTTGGATGGGATTAAGACCTGATAAGGTGACACCAGGAGCTTGTACACTGAGTTGTACAAGGGGCTTAGGACACCTCCTTTCCCAGTAAATGGGCTTCAGAGGAGATTCATAGAGAATAGAGATTTATTGGTGAGAGAACCATCTACCTCCTCCACAAGTCTTGCTCCTCTGAACGGGTAGCAATAGTATACGACTCTTGTATTTTAATTTGGGAAGCTAGACTTAAGGCCTTTAAGTTCTTTTCTCCTACCTCATACAGTTTGCTTTACTTTTGTTTATATGGGTTCGCCTTAAAATATATCCCTTTAAGGGCTAGAGAGATAGTTCAGTAGTTAAGAACAGTGGTTGCTGCTGCTAATATATGCATAGTCTCAGGTACACACACATGTGCTGAAAATAAAATACATCTTTAAAGAATACCATATGTATATGGAATTAAAAATACATTTAAAATATTAAAAAGTGTCCTTTTATCTCCATGCCCTGCAGGCTGTGTGTGTGTGTGTGTGTGTGTGTGTGTGTGTGTGTGTGTGTGTGTGTGAGCGCGTGTGCATGCATGCATGCATGCGCCTTGTGATTGTGTTCCTGCATGTATGTGTCTATGGGTCTGTGGATCTGTGTTTTGTATATGTGTGTGTGTATCTCTGCATGTGCATAGGTTACTAAAACAATCCATACTGGTGCTCTTTTAGTAAATGATGTTTCAAAAGAATGCAATGCCCAAAACATGCCAGTCTTCTGAATCAATCCTTCCACAGCGACAATTTTAAATTCCAGTAAGCTGAAAACTGAAAATGTTAGGCAAAGGCCCTCGAGATAGGATGTGGTTCCTATCTTTCACCTGGTTAACATTGCCCCCCTGATTATGTCAGAATGTCAGTAATAGGATTTATCCAGTGACCACAATTTGTGTTAATCCATAATCAAATCTCACTGGGTTTCATTTAATTCCATATTAAATGGAAGAGTTAAAGTAGAAAATACGTAAATAGGGGAAATGGGCTCCCTGGGTAACCCCTCCAGTAGCTTATGAGAAGTGAAAAATAAGACACCAAAGGGCACTTCACTTTTGTCTGCTCACTGAAGTTAAATCACTCCCGTGAAGACATGAAGTTGTGACAGTCCAGTCCGGACAGATAAAAATGGACCCATGAGATAGACATATCAGAGCCTGGAGCTCTGGAGCCATCCAGAGGGCTAAGAGGGAAGGGTGTCAGGTCTAAGGAAATTGAGAAACAGGACAGGCTCTGTCAGGAAAAAGCTGCTTGCTGGGGTTAGGGCTCTCAGGGAGCCTGCAGGGGTGTGGTGAAACACATACGGTGGCTGGCTCCAACACCCCTGATACCATTGAATGGCCTTGGATTCCAAGAGAATAATGAAACAGCAGCAGTGACCCAGGTCTTCCTTTGCCTACTGAGGCATTAGGAAGGGACCCATGAGAAAGCTAAGTCTCCGGGCCTCTCAACTCCAGATAAACAGAACACAAGTATCCAGCAGAATGTTAATGCTTTCTGATCACCAAAAAGGCTCTGGGTCCAAATAAATGTGCCAACTTCTGGCTGTGCCACACAATGGAATTCTTCAGTAAAGAGTCTCACACAGTATTTAGCGTGTTGCTCAGGACAATTCCCCAGTGCTGTGTGGCATTTCCCAAACCCATTCAACTTGGGAATATTTTTTTCTATTTCAGAGCCCCCATTAGCATGGGGCATTTGTGTATGGGTGCCTCTGGATTTGGCAAACAGTGGTGTAGGTCCATTTACATTTCAATGGATGCCTGTAGAAGGCTCCCACTCCATTTGGCACTGAAACCCCCAAGGAAGCTGACTCCTGACAGGACGGAGAATAGAAAGGCCAGTGTGCAGCCCCGGGCAGAAAATCTGCACACTGGCGAGCTTGTTCCCAAATCATTAGAACAGACAGTGCTCTGGCCATTTATGCTCCATGCTCAGATCTGCAAAGAGCCACGTTGTCCTGTGGGAAGTCTATTGTGCCCAGAGAGACAACTGGGAAGGGAAATGAACAGGAAGAAGGCAGGAGGTGAGGGGGACCCCGCAGATGTCAGTGCATGCAGCGAACCTCAAAGAGAGGAGAGTAAAAACTGGATCAGTCTTTGGGGAGTATGATGCCAGGCAGTTCATTGTCAGCATATTTAAAACACAGTGCAGCTTGGGAAAAGGTTTCTAGGCAACCGTCATCCCAGTTCTACGTGTACTATAAAACTGAAGGTGTGACTACATAGGAACTCCTTTACCACGCGTGTGTGGCCATGACGGTGAGCTCTACAGCTAAAAGAGCTACTGTCTAATATGGTCTCTACTGACAGAGCATAGAGGTCATCAGGCCATGAAGTACATGAGACATCTCCCTAAACCATAGGTCTATGGGGGAAGAGTCTGGGATAATCACCCTAGGTCATCTGGGTGTGGTCTACCTCTACACACAGTAAATAGGTCGCCAGGTCACTAACAAAATCCATTCCCAGCTTTCCAGCCAGGAAAACAGATATGTTATCTCCTCCACTGAGAAAAGGTCCCTGAGTTTCTCTTGGCTTCTCTACTGACTGTGGGCACAAGGACCTTTGTGGCCCCAACAAGTAGGGACAAGGGCCTTGGGCACAAATGGTGGGAAGAGTGAGGATGGATGCCAGGGCTCTTGGTGACCTAGGGCTCTTGGTGACCTAGGGCTCCCGGCTATCAATCCACTCGGCCGGGCTTTACTCCTTTTGTCTCTTAGCTGTGGAAAACCTGGGAACACAGAAGGAGTGAAGGAAAGAGAGAGAACGTTGAAAGGGAAAGAGGGAGGGATCCACATTTGTGCCTCTGGAGATGCTAACAACTTTGTTTTCTGATCTTTCCCTGAGAGATAAGAAGACAGAGCACAGAAGAGAAAGACATTGACACCTAGGACCCGAGACACTGGCAGCAGAGTGACGTCAAGTAAGGGGAGAGGTCAGATGTCTACAGGAAAGTGAGACGTTGTTCACCACACATATATCACTATGGTCACGGGTCATTGCACAACACAATTAAATTGGATATAGGGATCAGAAGAAGATGGGAGAGAAATCAACATTCACAAACCTCATGTAAACTCATCATTTGTAAGCAAATCGAAGGGTGTTTCTGTGTATAAGTTATACACACACACACACACACACACACACACACACAGAGAGAGAGAGAGAGAGAGAGAGAGAGAGAGAGAGAGAGAGAGAGAGAGAGAGAGGAGAGAGAGAGCCTTCAGACAATGAATAGAAAAGAAACTAATGACTAGAAAAATGCCAGTGACAACAACCATAAAATTTTCAGTAACCCGATAACTTTGTTAAACGCAAAGCTTTGTTAAAGGGAAATCATAATCCTCTATCACAACTCTCATTAGCACAGGTAATTAATAGATACGCTGTATTACTGAAAAGGCCTTAATCGCGAGCATGTTCGCTCAACCTGATCAGGCCACTGCTCCAACAGTAATTTCAACCTGGGTTTTGTGCGATTTGATAAGCTGAACAAATGATTAGCATTAGCCAGTCTTTCCCATCGAAGAGAGATAGCAAAGCAATGTGCTGGGTTTGTGGGTGTGGTCAGGGAATGTGTTTCTTTCCTGTGGTTTGTGGGTGTGGTCAGGGAATGTGTGTCCTTCCTATGGTTTGAACTTGGCTCTCTCTGAGTTCCTAATATGGTTGATTTTCCTTATTTTTTTTTAAACTTGTTTTGTTGTTGTTTTTCTCAATAGGGTGACTGACTTACCTTTCCTTTGGGATCCATTTTTGATGTTCTGGATAGTATAGTTTTTCAGTTATTATTACACAAATATTTTTTCTACTAGTTAGTGGTTTGCTACCTAATTCTACTCATGATATCTTTTGGCAGGGGCCAAGAAGTGTTGAGATACGGGCTCATGTAGCCCAGGCTGGCCCAAATCTTTTTATGTGGCCGTGGATGACCTTGAACTCCCGATCCTCTTACCCAAGCCTCCGGAGTGCTATAATTACATATGTGCAACACTTAGCTGGCTTAACTGGGGTATCTTTTATGCACATGTACCTGGCGATACAGTGACATTTGTTTGTGTCTCAAAAGTGTTTTTCTAGCATATGATCATGAAGAGGCAATTGTTGAGTCTGTTTCTAGCTGAGCCGTCATACACAGAGGCTGGAATTTCCTTGGGAATGGCATAGCCATGATAAAGTAGTCAAATTTCTACACACCCAACTTCCGATACTGTCACTTGTGGGAACAGAATTCTAAAGTAAAATATGATGGGGACACAAATGTCCAAATTAGAGCCATCATCTTCTTAGACTTTGAAAACTATATAGTAAAAATCACCACTCCATTTTCCTCATATCAATGACAGGTTTCCAGCATCATTTACACCCACCCTTGCTTGTCCGTGCTGAGAAGAGGTCAAGCAGCTTAGCACTCACAGAAAACCCTCTAAGCCGTTTCCACCTGCCTCTGCTTTGCATAGGAGCAAGATGCATTCATTTTTCTATCTTCCCAAATGTTGCTAGTAGGAATTTTTAAATTACATATGAGGCGCCCACTGCATTTCTGCTTTATAGGCTGATGTAGCTCATTATAGAAACCAGCTCTTCCTTTCCAAGGTTTGTTGAGTCATTTCTTTTCTTTATTATGCTGACTGGATGCTTAAAATCCATGTTAGAATGATGTAATCATAGAGGAAAATTTCCTGGCTGTGAGAGTCTGGGTAGCATCTCACCATCAGAGAAGGTGTTTATATAAGCAGGACCTTTATGCAGACTGCAACACTGCATGGCAGTTTCCCTCCATTCTTAAATTACTAGGAGCTTTTTGCCTTGATTTAAATTACATTTGGTTATTGTAATATATGTACATGAACCTGTTATATTTTGTTAGTTGTTTTCTAATGTTGAACCAACTTGCTATTCCTGTAACAATCCAAATTCAGTATGTGCGATTAATAGATATGAATTTTGTTTACTTAGCTATCTGTTCTCAAGACAGAATGATCTCAGCACTCATGCATGCACACATATGTACATATGCATACAATGTGCTCACACACTTGCACACTCATACATGCATATATATTCATACATACATGGTTATACTCACAAAGACACATGAAGGATTGTCCACACTGATACTTATGCACATACATATATACACATGTGTACATATGCTTATACATGTATACTTTTTCATGTGTACACACTCACACAATCAAGAATAAACATATACAGGTATGTGTTTAAATATACTTGGATATAGGTACACACATATGCTCATGTGTGCTCAAATATGTTCCTACACATGCACATATAGGCACTTCCATATAGGTATGTATATATATATATATATATATATATATATATATATATATGCATATGCTCATACTTGTACCCACATGCAAATATATATGTGTGTATACATATACACACTCATGCTCATACATGCAAACACATGCAGATATGTATATACATTTACATAGTCATCCTAAAATGTGTACTTATGCACTTGCACACAGGTCATTACTACATATTATAAATTCTGTATTTATAATTATTCCAAAAATTTATCTTTCCCTTTATTATGTTTACTATGACTTTCCCTTCTGGAATAATTTTCCTTTGTCAAAGCATAGAATTCTATCAGTGAGGGGCTACAATAATTTACTCTTAGGTTTGTGGTGATTTGAATAAGAATGCACTATAGGCTCCTATATTTGCATGTGTAGTCCAGTTGGTGAACTGCTTGGAAGAATTAGATGTATAGCCTTATTGAAGTGGGTGTGTCCGAGTTGGAGTAGGTGTGTCCTAACTGGAGGTAGGTGTGCCCTTATTGGAGTAGATGTGTCTTTGTTAGAGGTGGGTGTGTCCTTGTTGGAGTAGGTGTGTCCTTATTGAAGTAGGTGTGTCCTAACTGGAGGTAGGTGTGCCCTTATTGGAGTAGGTGTGTCTTTGTTGGAGGTGGGTGTGTCCTTGTTGGATGAGGGTGTGTCCTTGTTGGAGAAGGTGTGTCCTTGTTGGATGAGGGTGTGTCCTTATTGGAGAAGGTGTTCTCACTAGGGATCAGCTTTAAAATGTCAAATACCCATACCAGGCCCATTTTGCCTGCTGGCTGTAGATCAGGATTGAAAACTCTCATCTACTATTCCAGCATCCTGTCTTCCTGCCCCTCCCCCCACCGTAGTGTAAAGTACTAAGCCTCTCAAACTATAAGCAAGCTCTCTATTAAATGCTAGCTTTTTATAAAAGTTGCCTTCATTGTAGTGTCTCTTTATATCTCATTTAGGTAATATTGGAAAATAGCTTTCTTTTCAGCCCTACAATGTGGTTTTACTTAGTTTATACTAATCGATTATAATTTGTTCCTCTGGCACTGACCTCGCTTCCAATTGCTTCAGTTGCTATGTCTGCCCGTGGCTGTCAGTCAGGCCAGCAGCCTAACCGGGTCTCACTTTTGCTCATTTTTCTTTGTCCGTTGACTACTGCCTCTGTATGTTTCCTGGTTCTAAATGCCCACAAGGCATGATTAGTCTAGCAACCATGTCACGTGTATGGTTCCTCTGTCTTTGCTGCCTCTGTTTTGTTCCAAGAGGTCCCGTCTAATTTGTTATTAAGTACTTTCAAATCCCATTGCGTTCTTCAGGAATATTTAGCTGTATTCTCTTGTTAAAGGACTCCAGAATCTGCAGCACATTTCCTTCGATGGCCCTTACTTCTGTTGTCAGCTCAGATCTGCATGTGGTAACCAATTTCTTTATCTGGTAAGTTTAGATGTTCTAAGCTTCATTTTCTCTGTCACACTTAAAAAGACCTTATCAATTAGTTTGAGAATATTACTTATAAAGTGCCGACTTCTCACAAAGTTAATATAAATTATTTGAGTAGAACATCTGTACCAGACGCATTTTATATATTTCCTTAAATGATCTTTTCATGGATAAGAAGATAAGAGATATGGTTTTTTATACATTTGTTATGCTGTCATAGAAGTAGTGTTCCAGTAATCATGTGTGGTTTGAATCCAGTAACAAGAGGGATCCAACGAGGTTGCAGAAACTGCAAGGGGAGCCTGAGGTCCATCTGATGCCAGATCCTTGTCTTTTAATACCCACTAGGGCAATGGAAATGAAAGAATGTCCATTTTGTTTCAGATAATAATTAAATCAACATCATTTAGAAATGCATCTTGTAAAATGGCATATGCCATGGAGATGAGTGGCATCCATCTGCAGAAGACAAGCTGGTTTTCCTGTCTGCACAGATTCCGGGTGAGGATGGAAAGGCCTTGCAGAGAATAGGACAGGTGTTTCCAGATGAGGGGTGCTAGCTTTCTGTTACTACAGGAGGACTAAGAAGGAAGTCCTTTGATGCTATGGGATGGCCTCTACCAAAGGGAGAGAACATTGCCTGGTTTGTTTTATGTAGGTGCAATAATATAGATATATATGTAAAAATTTTTAAATATTAATAAAAAATGTTGTTTTCATTATAAAATAATGAAAGCCTTACTTGAACTTAAAAAGCACACACACACACACACACACACACACACCATCCAAAGACTAAAAGAAGGACTCATCATTTTAACTCTCTTCAGTGCTGGGCTTGGTGGCAAACAGCAGGAGACACTCACTTAGCTCTCTAGAGAGAACTCTACAGAATACACTATTGTTGGGATGTTTTGTTACATGCCTCTGGTGTTATGAACAACTTGTAACACTCTAGGTAGATGACAAAGAAGTCCTGGTCAATGGGAGTTTTACAAACAAAAAGCCTTATTGGAGGAATGTGCTTGAGCTACAAGAACAGGTACTCCTGGCTGATAACTATGCAGATTCTTATACTAAGGAAGAACAGTTTGTTGGCTCCAAGCCAATGTCAATGAGAGCCCAGCCTCTCAAGTGACTTTTTACTCCTAAGCTTTCAAATAAGCCTCCTGGAGAGAAGCACCCCCCCCTCTCTCTCTTCCCCTCCTTCCTTCCCTCTCTTCCTCCCTCCCTCCCTCCCTCCCTCCCTCCCTCTCTCTCTCTCTCTCTCCCTCTCTCTCTCTCTCTCTCTCTCTCTCCCCTTCATTCTCACAACAGCTTCTGAATTCCAGGGTGTTTTGAAAACGCTCCTACAGAGATACAGAGGCTTATATCTCACAGCTTCTAAACAGCCTGCCTTCAAATAAAAATACTCTGTTCTTCAGTATCCCTTGCCTCACACCCCTCCTGAGCTGCTAAGGAAATGGCACTTGTCTGCAGGGAATACATTTCTTTTACAGTGAAGAGCCCTGCACTCACTCTTGTGAGATATTTAGCAGCATGACCCTGCGCCACCACTCCACGCTCCACTCTTTGTCAAGAGAGAAACGTGAGCCATTTTTCTTAAACTCCTTCTAATGCTGACTCTGGGTGGGTGGCCTTGTTGTTTATTTAAGTGAGGAAACAAGGCACGACTACGGATTGCTGCTCTGTTCACATAGACCCCTTGCCCTCGGTTAAGTTTGATGATTCTAATAAAAACATTGTTCTGTGTCATCTGCCAGTTACTTTCATCCCTTGCTTTTTCTCCCTTCATTTTCATTGTACCCATAATGCAAGATGGCCAGCGAGCAGAAGGAGCTGGTCCTTCATTGCATGAGTCACCCCCTGCAGTCAACACAGCCTTCTTGACATTTGATTGGTTCGCCCGTTTCTGTCTTTGTCCTTTACCGTTAAGATCTGTTTTCTCCTTAGGCTGATGACCACCAGACATCAAACTATTGGGCCAGGGAACCTGCTGGTCCCCTTACTAGGACCAGATAAATTACCTCATGATTCTGAAAATATAGATCTACCTAGAAATGTTGGAAATACCTTCCCAATATTCACAGCAATGAAAGCAGCACAAAGGAAACATCAAAAGCCTGTAGTAGCTCTGTGAAGCAGATGTAACTTGGGAAAAGAGAAGAGATAGCAAATAATGGTAAAATATATAACGTGTTCTGCAACCGACAGGCTTTATGCATACACAACCTTACAGGATGATGACAAAATAAAAAGTTTAAGTTGCTCATTTGCCATGGGTGCAGCTCCCATGGCGGAAACACACATATAGGAGAAAACTATGACAGAACATCTTCCCATGTCCCTACCAATCTTCTAAGTGGCTAGAACAACTGCTCGTCTGTAATCTGTGCTTTTGACAACCCATCAGGATAGAGGAGAGCCACCAAGCATATTGACAATTTATCCTGCAACCTTGAGGAAATGACCTGGTAGTTCCTCAGATAGTGAGCAATTCTCTAAGTTGGAGAGTCAAGGCCTCGTCATCTCTCATACCAAACCTGTAAGCGTGAAAATCCCTCTCACCAGAGCCTCTTCCTTTTGTGGTGGCTCCAGCATAGAGTCCTAAAATGGCACGGTGGCTATGCCACCTTCCTCGCTTCATCTGCTAGGCTGTTTTCCCTTTCGTCCACTATAGTCCTAGGATTGGAGTGGGAAGGGCCAGCAGGGTAAAGAGACTCTTATCTAGTGTAACCACAACATGTGTACTTGGACTTCAAGGTTAACCCCTAAGAGAAGACGATGACAGGAAGTCGGGGTGGTGGTGGTTCAGGAACAGCCTGGACATGAGTAACGGGTGGGTTCAATGAGAACACATTATATTCATGTCTGAAATTACTAAATCATAAATATATTTCTTAAGGAGGATCATTTAAAGTTCCCCTTCCTTGAAAACGAACATGACCCAAGACATGAACATTTCTCCCCTCTGCTCTGCTCTGCTCGGCTCTCGGAGTCTGCACTCAGTGTCCAGGAAGACCACAGAAGTGCAGGTGGTTGCCGTTGTGTCCCTCTGTCCCCTGCAAGACACCAGGCAGCACCTTGCTTTGAAACGTGCCCAACCCTGATATCAAGTCACTGGGCTCACATCTAGGGATCACATCGGGCGCTCTCGCCTCTCTTCTCCAAGGCCCCACGGCCAGGCCTATATGGAAGAGGAAACGGGTGCAGCGGTCTCATACTTCAAGTGGCACAGGGATAACACTAAGCACCCACAAGACAAATTCTCCAAGGTTATACCAAAGATGGGATTTCTTTAACTCACCATGATAAAAGGTGTGTGTGTGTGTGTGTGTGTGTGTGTGTGTGTGTGTGTGTGTGTGTGCTCTGTGTGTGTGCGCATGCATGTGCATGTGCTCCACTGACACTAATACACAGACGCCATACAGAGTTGGCACTGAGGTTTGTGCAGAACAGGTAGACAGGACCATCTTTAGATAACTGAAGACCTTTGCCATGAGTGTGGGTTCTAAAAAGAGATTTCATTTCTTCAAATAGGGAACTCAAGACGACTGAAGAGAGGAACACAACAAAAGGCATTGTTTTCACAATCTTGTGTGCATTAAAATCTCTAAGTGTGCCCTGGGGCTTGCATGTCTTCATCAAAATGCATTTCGCAGTCAAATCTCCGTGGTGAGGTAGCAAGCACTGAGAAAGTATGGAATCTTCAAGAAAGGATTAGATTGCTGTCACTAATCGATGTCACCAGTGTGGTCCTGAGCCTTGACAGTGGGTCCTGTCATAACCAAGAGTTTGCTTCAGTGTTTTATCTGTTATTACCATGACACAGCATACTCTACATCACCGCAGGACCCTCTAGAGGGTGCCGCCAACAAGGAGGCCTTTGCCAAATATAGGCCACTGACCTTAGACTTAAGAATCATGAAAAGAATAAACTGTATTCTTTTATGAATCTCTCTGTCTGTAGCATTTAGTTATAGCCACAGAAAATATAATAGGAGAAAAATAAAGAAAGAAAATATAATAGGAGATGATGATAGAAAACAAATGCATTCATGTTTATAATATATAGATGGCATTAACATTGGTAATTTGTATGTGGCAGAAATATGACATTTATTTAGCCATCCTTCTTGTCTTTATTTCCTAATTCTCAACAATGTTCTTGAATAGCTTTTATAGCAGCAGAAATTTATTAAAGAAGGGAGCAGATGATAAATTTTGCCCAAGGAAAGTCTTTCTTGCTTTCTCCATTATAAAAAATAAACATTCATGGCAAGTCAGAGGGGGAAAAAAAGCAGCTATTTGAAAATGAATGCTTCCACAAGCTACCCAGCATCTCACATTGGCATGGAGGTGTGTGTCATGCCAAGTCTGTGATCCCAATGCCTCTGAAGCAGACAGAATGCTTCCATTTGCCCCTATGATGCTCACTAATTCACTGGCTAGCAAAGCTAACTACAACTTGAGATGCAAATCACACAATGTCCCAAAGGGTAATTCACAGAGAGATGGTCTCTTACCTTAACCACAGCCAAAGCAGAACTCAGAGTCACAGATAGTAGGCACAACCATCTATTGTCCTCCAGAGGGCGGTGACAGCAGTGTCTGTGGAGACCATGCATGCATGCATGCTTGCCCTGTAAAGTGTGAAAGCAGGGGGTGCTGTGTCTCCTCATCTCAGTAAGACACAATCAGATTTTTCACTGTGCAGAACAGAGCTGTGTCTTCCTTCTGTTCATCAACAAATCCCTGAAACAGTCCCTCTGTGTCATCTCTGATGTTCCTGTTTCCTCTTTACTGGCCCTGTCCTCTTCCAAACTTTCTTTCTCTCATGTAAGAACCTCGACTTCATTACAATTTGCTTATTCATTATGTCTGTTTATACTATTTTTGTTTTCTTTCTTTTCCTTTTTCTATTTTTTTCTTTTTCTTTTTCATGTGTTTTTGAGGATAAGGACACAGATCTGTCCTGCTTTGTGACTTACTCATCTCACTGTCTGGTATGTTGTACAGTAATGTCATGAATGTTATGGGAATAACCAGCCACTTTTTGAAAATGTATTTAGGGCCCAGTCCATCAGATGGAACCCATATCTGACCCTGCTAATGAGGCCAAGAGCCTTCAGTCAGAGAGATCATGGGCCATGAAGGAAGACCTACGAGTAATATCCTGCTAGAAAACAGCAATAAATGACTGCTAACTAATTATTGCTATGCCTATAGACTAACACATTACTTAACCCTCATCAAAGGGGCTGCTTCTTGAAGTAGGTATCAGCACAGATACCCTCAACTGGGCAGCATGCAGTAAGTAAGAGACGTTGGAGTGTTGGGCCCTAAATGGGATCTCTACTATCACACCCCCTCCCCTCACGGCTCAGGATCCTAGTGCAGAATAGGAAGTTGAAAGAGTGTAAGAGCCAGGGGGTGGTAATGGCTTCAACCAAGTGCTGCTTCCCAGACACAACAGAGCAGATACACATATGAACTCGCAGAGACTGTGACAGCATGCACAGGACCTGAGAATGTAAAAGAGGAAGTGAACACAAAGTCCCACTCCTGGCTGAGGAACTGTTTGCATTTAATTGTTTCTGGGAAGGAATGTGAGGTTTCTTCAGTGGAGTGACACGTGGTGTCTTGACCATCCTCCAGGGAAGGCCCCACGTTCAGGAGTAGTCAGTCAATGCCAGCTGGACTCCATGGGTCAAAACAAACAAACAAGCATAGGAAAGAGTGTATGAAGTTAAATTTGTAGATATCTGGAGGCTGCGGTATCTGAGAGAAGTTAGGAGAAGCGGGTGGAAATTATCATTGCATGAGATTCTGAAAACAAACCAACCAACAAAAAAACCCCAAAAAACAAAAAGCAAACAAACAAACAAACAACAACAACAAAAAAACCTAGAAGTTTGATGTACCATAGATATAAACAGTAGGAAATTCCCAGGGGTTTGGAGGGAGAGAAAATGAAGTGATAAGAATGAAAGTTTGCAAATGAGAAGTTATAAGGCAGGAACAAGTCTAGACAATGACCACAGAGCGTAAGGACTGGAGTGAGTGGCGCTTTCCTCTGTCCTAAGAACATGCTAAGAGCATGGCTTGCAGTTGCTTTTATCATGATATGTAACAACGTGCTGTTACATGCTTTGCTGCAGCCAGCACTCACACATATATGGTCTCCCAACTTAAGTGAATACAGTGGAACTAAGGCTTAGCTGGTAGATGCCCATGCGGCATTATTGAGGTCCTGTGTTTGGCTCCCAGCAATACACAAACTGGATTAGCTACACGCTTGCAATCTCAGCATTCACAGCATGAGAAAAGGTGCCCTAGGGTCAAGGTGTTCTCTGCTGCATAATGAGTTCCAGGCCAGGCTGAGCCTCAATAAATAATATTAGATAGATAGATGATAGATAGATAGATAGATAGATAGATAGATAGACAGACAGACATTGGAAAAGAAAAATGTGTACAACAAAGTTAAAGTGTAAAATTATACCTGAAAATGTCTTCAACAATAAAGCCCCTAAAAGGTGTTTGAAAATATAACCAAATTGTAAATAAGGCCCCTTCTCTCTGTCTCTCTCTGTCTCCTGGTGAAATTTCACACGATGCTCTGTGCCCACCCACTGAAATCAGAGGAGAAGGCAGCCAGTGTGTCCTCATGCACAATAGGTCCACAGCAACTACTTCTGGAGACAGAATTTGAAGTGATTTATTTTTTATTTTCTTCTCCGAACATTCTAACATGATTTAATATTTTCCCTTTAATAGTTCTATTATTTAAAAAAATACAAGCTTTAACAAAAATACTACCCTTTTCTGCCCCCCTCAATGGTTTTTATCACACAGGACTAAGTACAGCACTTAATAGTGCAATATATTGCTCAATGAAGTACAGAAATAATGAAAATCCTCACACTGCTATTTCCTCAAACGAGGATGTGGCTTTAACCTTGAATTAATTGAATTTTAGAATTGAATCTGTGTATATTCCATAAGGCTAATAGAAATTTTATGCCTGCTCTTTGGGGCTATGGCTCCTATTGTACTGTTGGCAGCCTAAGCAATAATTATAGATATATCTTGTAAAAAAAAAAAAAAAAAACCTCTGAACTCCTGCCTGGGTTTATAATGCTATTCATGTTGAGCTGGAATTCTTTTGACTTGCTTTGTACCATGATTAACTGGAATAAAAGATGAGTCACTAAAAACTGCAAAAAAAGAAAAAAAAAAAAAGAAAGGCATTGCCTTTCCAAGAACAGGCAGCCTTTTTTGCGTTATGATTTGGAGATGTTATTTAGCCTCTAGACTTATACTCTATTTCAAAGGGAGAATATTGTACTTGTGTCAGGAAGCCAGGAGTTCTTCGCTCATTGCTGTGTTCCTGTGGGAGAATTGGGCACTGACATAGCTGAATGAATGGGACACCTATACGCTGAATGCTGACCCCGAGATACCAAAGAAATCCACACTGGACAATGGATGCATAACCTGCGTGACTTAGAGTATTCTTTATGAACCTTTTAGCAAAATTCTCCAGTGGCCTCATCTGGAGGAAATGTATGCTTTCCTGCAAAAATCCCAATGATATTTGTCTTAGGTGCTTTTCCTAATGCTCAGACAAAATACAAGAGAGATAGTATGAAAAAGAAGTGGCCCTAACAGGCTCATGTGTTTGAACTCTTGAACCCCAGTTGGTGGTGCTGTTTGCAGGGACTAGGGAACCTTCAGGAAGTGCACTCTTGCTGGAGGAAGTACATCAGTGGGGGCAAACTCGAGAGTTTGTTGTCTTTGACCCACTTCCAGTCGTTTCTGTTTCCTATGTGACAATGAATGTGATCAAGTAGCTTCTTGCTCCTGTCACCATGCCAACCTGTAGTCCTGCCTTCCCTGTCACTATGGACTCTACCACTATGTAACCACAAGGCAAAATAAACTCCTCCTTAAATTGTTTTTGGTCATGATATTGTATCTCAGCAACAGAAAAGTAGCTAAGACAACATGATTAAAGCAACTTAAGGCAGAAAGAGTTTCTTTTGGCTTGTAGCTCAAGGCTATCGCCTAACATGGCTACTGGTCACATTGTATCTACAGTCAGAGAGATGAACTCTGGTGCTCAGCTCACTTGCT
This sequence comes from Acomys minous, assembly GCF_964271855.1. Lineage (NCBI taxonomy): Eukaryota > Metazoa > Chordata > Mammalia > Rodentia > Muridae > Acomys > Acomys minous. The sequence goes on along the minus strand of NC_140485.1, from coordinate 141,424,106 downwards.
CCTTTGTGTTCAGTCTGGGCTCTGGAATAGTGGTTCTCGTCTAGAGTGCATCTTCCCTGCTTAACAAACCTAGTCTAGAATCCCCCTCACAGGATGCCCGGGGTCCATCACCTGCATTACTATAGATCCTACCAAGCTGAGAACCAGTATTCACCACACAGTGCTAAGTATAAGTGTGATGTCCCAGTATCTTATTGTGAGATGCCATGACTGCTCATCTATTTGAAGTTTGTACTGTAGTGTTCCCTTCCTCAGAGTGACTAGAATCCCATTTCTTCCTTCCTGAGACTCTTGGTCAGCATCTGTATGTCTCGATGAAAGTCTTTAGAAGAACTCATGTAACTGAGACTCACCCAGTCAAAAGATGACCTATGGCCTGCCAGACCCAGACACTGACTATTGTCCAATTCATCTAGTGGAAGTGTATTATCTGATGATGCCTTCATATGTGGGATGGCTTCTGGGGACTTTTTCCTTCCTTCATTGGTTCACAAGGAAATACAATTTCTTTCCAGAATTCCCTACCTCACATAACAGTCTTGAGAAATTCTCTTACCTGAACTTAATGTTTCTTCAACTTCCCCATGTACTGCCATCGGTGTGGGTATGCCAAAGAGAAACAAACAGCGCCCTGTAAGACTTTTTCTCTATTAGCTATTTCATAGACTCTTAAAAATTAAATTTAATGGTATATCCTTCACTTTTTAATGTTAGCTATCTCTCAAAAATGGCTGACATCCCACAAGAAATTTCTTGTAGCTGTCTTAAACACCACCCTATTTATACAGACACTCATTCACTCTGGGTTGTTTATGCTCTTTCTGCTTAGACATCTTCTGTATCCCTTTATTTATCACTAACCAAGGATCTCTCTCTCCCAGCCAGAATCTCAGGAGCTAGCCCTCGTGTCCTGTTAAAATTACCACTTTTCAGTCTCTGACTTAAAATATTGTCTATTTTTCTCTTACATATTCCATTTGTTCATCATGGCCTGGGTTCTCAGCTGTGTAGCCACTGAAGCCTTCGTTTATTTTATTCTATTCAGTGTCTACTGAAGACGTCAATCATTTATATTCCTGTGTTGGTTCTATTTATAGAACGCTGAATATGACAGAGCACATTTCATGAATCTCAAGGCTGCTATCCGACTCTTCTTTTTCCAAGATCCCTAATATTTATTTTCTAACATAGATTTATAACTACAGAACAGTACACTACCAGTGGTAATTTAAGGCTTACTCAAAAATAAAAATTTAAGGGGAAGGCTGTGGTGGTGCAGGCCCTTAAAAGCAGCACTTGGAGGCAGTGGCAGGTAGATATCTCTGAGTTTGAGACCAGCAAATCCCAGGCAAGCCTACATAGTGAGTCCCGTCTCAAAAGAATTAACCTTTCTAGTCGAGCCTAGCTTTTCATTGCTAGACTACTCCACTTTTTATTAACTTGTAACAAGAGATTCTGTATTGCACCACAGATATCCTGCAAACTATATCAAACTCTCACACAAATGCACCTCATATGAGTGTGGTCTTTTCAGTTTCAAAACACTTATGTGTAAAAGAGTCTGGATTATTCTCCTCATCTAATAAGTATCTTTAACTTCTGTTGATAACAAAGTCACGGCTTATTTTATTTATATGGAGAAGTCATTCATTAAAGTGACACTGAGAAATTCTTATGTAAAGGACATTGCTTTGTCACAAGGAAGCTCTTGCATGCACCAAACCAGTGTCACACATGACATAGATGAAGGCTAACAAGTTCATCTGTGGGGAAACTTGCTACACAGTTATTGAGTTTTAAGAAGCTGAGGGGAGTTTTCTGCAACCTTCTTCCATTAAGGACAATCAAACATAGAGGGCATCTCAGTGTGAACAGGAGAGGCTGCACATGACCAGACCTGCCCATTGTAGGAGATCTAGAAAATCGCTGTCACTCGGCTCTCCTTAGCCTTTGAGCAGATCACATGTGAAGTTTCCTGGACTCACTTTAAGGCCACCCAGCTCCAAGTGGACAGAGCTGCCACAGAGCAACTCAGTACCAGGTGCTCATGGGTAACTTGAATGTCACTATAGTATGTTCTCACTCTTTACCTTCAGTGTTTTCACAGTTTATTACTAAGTTAAACTTAGTTTAGACAGCACAGGAGATCACAGGAGTTATGTAACTGCCCACGGTGCGCTGTGAAATTCTGATACAGGCAGGCATTGTGCACTCTCGCCTGCACTCTCCTTGGCCACTGTGACCACTCTCCTCTTTTCAATTTCCATAGGACAAACTCTACTTTCCACTTATAAGTCAGATCATAGGACTTGGGCTTGATTTATTTCACTTAACGTGATCATCTCTATCCCGTTCCATCTGCATTGTTACAAAGAACAGGATGGCCTTCTTTCCTTATGACAAAGCGGTATTTCATTATATATGTGTGTGCCACATTTTCGCTGTTAATTGCTGAATAGACACAGGAGCTGACCATTTCTCTACTGTTTAATATATATGGAGTGCCGATGTCATTTGGGATGCTGGACTTCATCTTGAGCTGGATGTATGTATTGGAACCGAGAGATCACCGGTTTTATGCTTCTGGTTTTAGTTTTGTGAGGGAAGGCGTTGTAACTTAGACTTCTTCAGGAAGCGCTGGTTCTATCCCTACCACTGCTGTGCACGAGGTCCCTCACATCCTCATCAGAACTCTGGACCCTTTTTAATCCTTCTCTAATGGCCACTCTCGATGGAGAATGCAACAGCTCTTTGTGGTCAGGAGTTGCAGTGCCTTACTTAAATTTTAGTCAGACAAGCAAATGATTTAAGAGATCTCATGTGGGACTGGGGAGAGAGAGCGCTGGCTGAAAAGGTTCGCTGCTCTTCCAGAGGACCTGAGCTGACTCCTGCCACCCAGCATGGACGCTCACAGCTGCCTGTTATTCAAGTTCCAAGGGCTCCAACCCCCTCTGCTACACACACACACATACACACACACACACACACACACACACACACACACATGCACGCGCACACACACACACACACGCACGCACACACACGCACACATGCGCACACACACAAATTAAATAATAAATAAATATGCTTACAATTTTTACATGAGGGATCTATTGTACTTTGTGGAAGCAAAAGGCTAATAAAATAACACTGTGTTCTTGAGTATTCTGCCAAGGTAACAGAACAAGTATGTAGTCAAATAGCTGAATTAGCCATTGTAAAGTATATTCATATTTTATGTAGCATATCAACATATACTATCTATAATTTTCATTGTTAAATAAAAGTATACATTTGTAAAGGAAGAGAGCATCTTTATCCGCTCCCCCCAAACAGACATGTCATCCTCTCATTATGATGATTTGGCTTCCCTACATTCAATGCTCTCTGCCTAGGCTGATGTGCCCTGGACAGTCCGTTAATCACTTGCCTCCATTTGTGTGCCTGGTTAGAATTAGAGTTTGGAAAAACTGGCAAAAATGATGTCCATATTCAGGTTAACTTGGCCAATAAGAGGAATTAGCACACCGTCTTTGAGAGGGGAATGTAGTGTCTTCTGACGTCATTAATGAACTCTTGGCATAATAACCTGAGAGCATATATGGCCCTGGGGCCCGCTTTCTCACCTGTTAAATACATATTGTTATTACTTTTATTAACACACATTTTTGAAGATAGAAATTACACACACACACACACAAACACACACACACACACACACACACACACACACACACACATACACACACCTCAGAAACTTACTTAGCTTGTGGCCTGGGTTTAAGCTGAGTGGCTGTGAGAAAGTCCCTTCATGCCTTGCCTCTGTAACGGGTAAGTTACGTCTGTGCTGGTAACGGTCCAATCAGTCTCATGGTTCTCTGAAGAATAAATTCTCCAGGAACATCTCCTGGCCATCTCTTGCTGTGCACTGAGCCAGTGGTGGCTGCAGAGGATACAGCAGAGAACTTTATCTATGCACTGGTGGCCAGTGGTAAATGAGGGCTGGTTAGGGAGAGACAGTCAATGTTCAGTGTAGGAGAGAGAATTAGAGGAGACGTCAGGAAGTAGTCTGTTTGAGGCCACAGATGCCTCTGGAACACACTTCATGTTTGAATTCAGTGGACAATAAAGAAAATCCAGACACACATCAAACAGTAGGGGCTACGGACACGTGGTGAAACCCACTCCAGCACACCCACACAAAGGTTCGAAGTTAAGCTCAGTCAGTTCAAGGCAGCAGGACTGTGGACACTCGGCTTGTCCTTTGCGTGATGCTCCACGTGAAGCACATAGTAAGTGCCCAAAGATGTGCTGACTAAGCAGGAAATGAAGCTCTTTAGACACTTGGGCCTGGTGACTAAGTTAGAAGTTAACACTGTGGCTTTGTCCAGCTCTGCCCTCTCTAAGATCTTGGAGCAGACGTTGGCAGACAGCACTGGGTTTCAGTCAAGGCCAGAAGGCAGATTCAGCGGCACGTCCTGTCACTAGCGGCATGTTTCCGCACCCCAGCTGGACCTTGCTGCTTCTCTCCAGGAGAAAACGGTGTCAACCTCGGTTTCCTTGCAAATTGTTTCCTGTTTTTGTCCCGCCTCCATTCGGGCTTTCTGTGATGAGCACCAGGCGGTAGCCACAATGGAGAAATACACTTTCTGACAGCTGTGAACAGTGTCTCGGATACATACATTTCTTCAGAGAAATTAAACCATCTGTGTACTTTTCCTAGTGCGTTGAGTTTATTGGGGGGGGAAATGGATCTTGTTGGAGAGAGCGAGAAAGGAAGGTGTTTCTAGAATAGATTATATATTCATGACAAGTTTGATAACCTAGAATAACTCCCCACATTGAAGGAAAAGGGGCTTTTGATTTCATGCATATTTCCTATTTTTTTTTTTTTTGCTCACCTGTTCAAAGATTGGAACAATATCTATAACTCTACAGGAAATGTTTACAAGTAGGAAATGTCGTAATTATCAGAGGCCATGACACTCAGGGAGCACCAGCTCCCTCTGCGAGGCCCGCTGCCTTATCAGGCTCCTCCCAGCTTTACAGATAATAGTGGGAACGCAACCCTGCTTTGTCAATTGAACGGAAATAGCAGAATAATAAACAACTTTCCTCACTAAGACCCCTGATGCAGCTGACAGCACGGCAAGTTAGCAGGCCGGGCAGCGCTGACATTTGTGGCCATATAGCTGGAGGTCATAGGTTAATGGAAGATATTTCTGTGCTCTGTAAACACAATAAATTACAATGGAATAGCATCGAAACGCTCCAGTCGGGGACTTCATTTTGCGCAAGCTTCAGAAATAGTTAAGATCTTCCAGGCTAGGAGTGAAAAATTAATTTCTTGATTGACACCGCCAAGTTTGTCCTCATGCCATTGCCAAGTTGTCTTTGGCAGGGGGAAGGGGGAGGGGGGAGGGGGGAGGGGGAAGGGGGAGGACTGGCTGGACCTGTCCTCTAAGTGAGACTTCTGAGGGCCAGAGAAGGCTGAGACAGTGTCAGGGCAGGATTGTTTTCTGGGTGTCCTTGATAGACTCAGATCTCCCCTTTGTCTTCCTGAGCACATCAGACTATGACAGGAAGAAAGGACCCTGAGGTGAGCACGAATGGGCCAGGACAGCTCCGGGGCCACTCTGTCGCAGTCCCCTTCAGGAGTTTCCTCTGGCATCTCTGAGCAGGGCCAGGCCACTCCTGAGGTATGAAACCTAGGCTGTCTGCTTCTTGCACATCTTGGGCAGGTGGGCACCGTGAATACGATTTGCCCTATGCAGCCAGTTTTCCATGGCCTTGGCAGAACGGTTAACAGTGGGCGGTGGTGTCTTCCATCCCTTGCTGCCTGACCAAGGGTGACCAACGTGATGGGCTGTGCCTTGAGGACCGGAAGAAGCCACTAACTGGCTCACAGTGACGCTACTGGACACTGAACAGGAGACTGTGGGCTTCCCTACTGGGTGACTGCCTGCCCCTGGGCCTGATGAACACCCTGGGGAAAGGTTGCCTGCACCACCGAGTACCAGCGATGCCCTTGTACTTTGTGTCAACCAGACATCCCAAACACATTCCTAGTCTAACCGAGGGCAGGGTGGTGGCATCAGGCAAGGCTAGCTCTACCTTCTGTCCCTTGCCAGTTTCTCCACAGCATGGACAGGGTACCTAAGGACAAGCGGATCTCTCTCAGGGGTCATATCAAATCCTGGCCACAAATGTTTATAGGTGGTTTACAGCTTTTAAAAATATCATGTGTTTTTCAAGTTTAAAAGAAATGTAAAACCACAGGAGGCAGCTTCTAGAAGACAAACTTTATGCCTTGGCAGAGATTCTAATTCTCAGGACCCAGTACAAAATGGAAATCACAGACACCTTTTAAAATGCAGGAAGTGGTGATGGTGTGTGTGTGGGGGGGGGCTCAGCTTGCAATTAAGTGTGCTAAAATATAGAGATTTTTCTTTTAAAATATTTTATTACTTATAGTATATTAATAGAGGTATATGAATACAAGTTATGAGAAATAATATTTTGCTGGCATTTTATGTAATGGAGGAGCCTATTAGTGCTGCAGCTAAACTAGTTCCAATGTTTCCTTGGGTCATTTTTCTACAAACACATTTATTAGGTCATCAAGATTTATGCTTCCGGGAACTCCATGGAAACTGGCCAGTTGCTCGTTTTATTGCTGCCATTTCACAAGCCACTTAAAGAAATTAGCTATCCAACAGGTAAGTGGTCCTGGTGAAGTATAATGTGTCTAGATAAAACTGATTTTTTTTTGAGGCCCTCAGCTTATGTTTGAACACTCTTCCCTTTTATTAATTAAAATTTGACATTAGACAATTTCACAGGTGTATACAATGTATGGTAGCAACTCTCATGCCGTATTTCCCATCTCCCTGCTGTCCTGTGCATGCCCTCTCCTCCCCACACATCCCCCTCTCCTGTCATGTCTATTCATCTCACATTTAACCTACTGCGTTTAACTGGAGTTGTCAGAGTGACCATGGCAGTGACACCCTTGGCTGAAGCCTGGTGAGCTCAGCAATGGATACTCAAGTAAGGACCAAGATTTCCCTTTCCCCAGACCCTCTCAGTAGTCAATAGGCCAGCAAGAAAGGGTTGGGTCCTGTGAGACCCTTCCCTTTGCATGAATAATTCTTGAAAAGGCCAGCCCTGTGTGGGCTAGTGCAGGTACATCACAGAGGTGAATTTCTCATTGTACTGGCTTTGTGGACTCTAGAGATCAGCTTTGCACAGCCCTTCATCCTATCTCCTGCTCTTACACTCTTCACCGCCCCATTCTGTGATGTTCCTTGGGTCTCAGAAGGACTGGTGTAAATGTCTTTCTTAGGGCTGCTGAGTCCACAATCATCATTTATTCCTTTTTGACTCAATCCCTTAAGCTAGAAATTTGGGGTCATGATCTAAATTCTACATGAGGAGAAGGGTCTGCCATGGGATCCCCATGTACTGAGAACACCTGTGCAGAAGCTCACAGTGAGTTAAAGGCAGCGTGGAAGCCTGTGGTAAACACCGTTCCAAACACCCATCAGAGTCCTTGAACCCCGGGCATAGTTAATGCAGCTGTTCCTGGAACCATTAAGGGTAGGACAGAAGGTGTGCACTCCCCAAAAGCTCCGACAAATCATTTCAAATATAAGTTTGGTATAAAGAGAGCTAAAGATCCCCCAAAAGAACAATTCTCTTAAAATTGTACTTCACGTAAAGCCTTCTCTCTGTCTGTCACGCTCTAGATGACACACTTGACATCTCACTAGGACAACAGCTACCCTCTCACTAATGCCATTCTTTACCACAGGGAGTATCTGGGGTGGGTAGATGGTGACAGTGTGCTTGCCCTTCTTTGTCTCCTGGTCATGGTACTGACTGTTCAATGTGTCACATTCATACAAGACCACTTTGAGCTTTTACTAGACTTGATTAACTATCATAGATAACTTAAACAATAGTGAGAGAAGGAAACATTAAACTCTTGTAACTGTTCAACAGAAAACAGAAAAGCCCCTTTTCAAGTTACAGGCCTAGAACATCCATCTAGTTTCCTTCTAAAGTCTCGTCTCTTCCTTCTTACGTGGCTGTTTCACCGCCAAGCACCAGCAAGTGCCTGTCTTATCAACACATTAGGCCTCTGGATGTGTGCAGTAAATACATCTGTTAGGCTCCAGGAATTCACTGAGAACTATTTCCTGAGCATCCACTCTCTTCCGGATAGTCTTTGAGATACTCACAGTGCATTAAATAACAAAATCACTCCAAGTCTTGGCCTCTGTGGTACAATCATTCTAAGAATCAAACATCATACACAACAGATGTAATAGACTTAAAGTTACGTATGTTACAACATGAGAGTAGGCGATGCTACAAGCCAAGATGGAACAAGGGGCCCAGGCTTGGAACAAGGGGGGTTTTAAATGCTTTATCAAGAAAAGAACATTGGAGAATGTTGGGTCCATCCTCTTTCTGTTGAGAATACCACAGCCTAGGTTACAATACTGAGAATAGCAATTCACTCAGCATATGCTTCTAGGAAGTCTTAGAGCACCAGATAGAAACCAGATAATGAACTTCATGCTATGATATCCTTTAGAAGAGGAAGATAGGGGCCAAGAAAGGGTTGAATCTGCCTTTGGTACACTGACACCCTTGAAGTCACCAACCCTCTGGACAAAACCATGCTAATATTTTTTCCTCAGGAATCATCTTCACACTGCTTATCTTGGGGATCCAGCCACATGAACTGAGAGGCATGCACACTATGGTAGGTGTCTACAAAGGCATGCATACCATGATAGGTGTCTACCAAGGCATTCACACCATGGTAGGTGTCTACAAAGGCATGCATACCATGATAGATGTCTACCAAGGCATTCACACCACGGTAGGTACCTACAAAGGCATTCACACCATAGTAGGTGTCTACCAAAGCATGCACACCATGGTAGATGTCTACAAAGGCATGTATACCATGGTAGGGGTCTACCAATGTATGCACACCATGGTAGGTGTCTACAAAGGCATACGCTGCAAACATACATAGGAGTAGGTGTTTGCTGAAAAGAAGTAGACAATGTAAGGTATGAGAAAAAAAGGGTAAGAACGGGGTAATAGGATATGGCAGACACTTGGATGCATAAACAGATGTAGGTCCTGGAGAACTTCAACAGTGTACATCTATCCTTGTATCTTTGTTTGATAAACTGGTCAAAATTGAGAAACTACTTTATAGATAACTCTTAATGTGATAATGACTTACTGTCAACTCACAGCATGTCAAATGTCACAGAATGAAAAAGGATGGGAAAAAGATCTGAAGGAGGAAAGGGGCAGTTCCCAAAGGGAGTGAGACATTACCCCATTTCCTTTTGTAACTTGAGAGGAGAAGGCAGCTCAGAGACGCAAGATGGCCACATAGAAGACTGTTGTTTCCTTAGTTGATATTAAACTGCTTTGTCCCTTCAGCCAGTAGGGCTCAGCTTCCGCTGATCCCCATGGAAATCAGAGCACACTTTAGGTTACCATCTATTCACCATTTGTTTGCATTTCATCGTGTAGAATATGTTCCCAAATCAGACAAAGGCATGGCCTGTGGCCTTGTTTCTGTGGTTTTAGTTGAGGAGAGCCTCTCCCTCTGGGGCGACACACCAGCTAGCCTTCATCACAGCTCCATTCAAGCCTTCCCAGTTTTGCCTTCCAGGGAAATCCACTTGAGCCTATTTTTTCCTCAGGAGTTGCCAAACTGAGAGATGGCAAAGATTGAGAAGGGCAGTCTCCAAGGAGGATTCTGAAGAGGCTCATATTGAATATCCGTTGATTATGTTTTGGCTACGTTGATCCCAAGATGGTAAGGACCTCATACGCTGAGACACTTTGGTGTGGACCAGTGTATACTATCTGGAAATTTTATTTCCACAGACATGAGAGGGGCTCAGTGGATTAAACTGCCACAGAGATCCTCCTGCCAATCCCCCTCGTATTGGGGTAACTGGTACATATGTAGTTATAGCTAGGGTTTTACATGTGTGCTGAGATCTGGTCTCAGCTCTTCAAGGTTGGACAGCCTGCACATTTATCCACTGAGCAATCTCAGTTCTCAACACATATTTCTGAGGTTAGACAGGATATAAGCAAGGATAGGTCAGGCAGGGGAGGGGGATACAACTCAAAGCTTCGACAGGATTAGGGAACACACACAGAGGAAATGACACTGTGTAGAAAGATCCAGCAAAGCCAGGAAATAAATGTGAAGGAAGTGGAGACAATAGCAAATACTGGGCGCCATGGCTGTGTCAGGGATTTTGTTGTGTAGCATACATGCCCCTAAGTGAGGTACTGCAGAAGTCCGGCTTTGTAAGGTCCAGGGGAGACATTTAGGACAGGGTGCAGAATTAGTGTTTGCTTTATGTCTTGGGTCACCAAGCTGATGGCTCAGGCAGTTCATCACCACAGAAGATTGAAAGAAGAAGAAAGAGGGCAGGGAGCCCAGAATTCCTTCTCTAGTGACTCGGAACTGAGTGAATTGCAGGACAGACCTTACAAAATACCAGACTATCTTCCAGAAAGCCCACATGCCTGCTGAACTTTCCCAAGTTAATGCCTCTCCTCAAAGTACTAAGTCACATCCTGTGGCCTGAGGAACTGAATCCTCTGTAACTCCCTTGGTGATATAGTGGATGCTATTCTCCCGTTACATCTGTCACCCTTGCAACAGAAGTTAACTCTAACAGATGTTGCAACTGTGGGAACATAGTAAGGCTCATATTAGTTACTTTGTTTGTGGGTGTAAACAAATACCACTGTGTGTATGTGTGTGTGTGTGCGCGTGTGTGTGCTCACAATTACCTATGTGCAAACTGTGCACATGTATAGGTAAAAATACAACTTGTGGGAGTCAGTCCTCTCCTAACATATGGGTCCTGGGAATCAAACTCAGGTCAGCTGGCGTGGTAATCAGTACCTTTACCCACTAAGCTAAGCTACCTCACTGATCCACGAGAAGCCCTTAGGGGAGGAGGGCTTATTTGGGATTATATTATAAATGTACAGTCGTCGTGGAGGGCAAGAGGACAGCATGGGCAGATTGTAGCTGTGGTAATGAAGGCTACTCAGAGATAGTGGGCCAGGAAGCTGGTTCTCAGCTGCCTTTTTCCATTCCCCCTCAGGGCTCCTGACCTGTAGGATAATGTCTCCCCAACTCAAAGTGTTGCTTCCCTCTTCTGTTATACCTCTTTGGAAACATTGTCACAGACACACCCAGAGGTGTTTCCCTTAGTTGATACCAAACCTGCTCAACTGGAAAACAAAGTTGACCATGGCAGAATCTGTGGAGATGACATCTGTGGACAAGGGGTCCCTAACTTAGAAGATACCTTTTAGTTACAAAAAGCAGTTTCTGCTGCTGGTGGGACTTTACCATATCAGAATGCTCCCCTTGTAGGAAAAGAAATGCTCAGAAACTTCACCAAGCATATCATGTGTTTTCTCAGTTATGTGGTTTGCTTGGTTTATTTTTGTGGAAAGGTGGGACTGTCTACATCCTGAGCTCTCAGATGCTGGCTCTTGGATTGCTAGTTGCAGCTGCTTAAAGGGGCAATTTGGATCTCTGTAGAATTGTCCTAATTACTTGTAAGACATGTACAAGCATCCCAGAAAACACAGGAAAGCCCTGCTGCATGTTATCTGAAGGTGGCCAAGGACCACTGCCTCTGTGGGGACCCTGTGTCGGCAGCTGTTGCCAGGCGTGTGTCTGCATAGTGTTACGAATCTGTAAGTAGCCTTGGCTGGCTGTGGCAGGGTGGATCCCTGAGGAGGAACACAAACTCTGATGGCTCCCAAGGTCTTTGTGAGTCAAATATGATTTGAAACCCATTTGTAAAGTCAAGTAAGTTGTTCTCCAATTTCTTTTATTGTTCTAGGAAATGAAAAATAAGTAGTGGTAGCTTTCCAAGCCTACCCCAGGCTTGCCTTCTGAGAAGATGTCTGTCTGACTTTCTAGACTCATCAAAGCAAGTCTGGGCTTACCCTTAGAAAAACACCAACCAATGCCTTAGAACTGAAGAGGGACCCTGATGGGTAAAATACTTGATGCACCAAGTTGGCCTGTCTGAGCTTCAGGAATTCAACGTCTAGCATTAATTGTACCTGACAATAACAGAAGGGATGGGGAAAAGACAGTGGCCCACAGCTGGGGAAACTGCTACAAATAATAACTACAGAATGGCTCAAAATGATGGAAGAAGGTTTGCATGGTCCAAGAGAAGGCAGAATCAATCCATAGATCCCTAGGGGGTGACAGACCAAGCCAGTCCTGCTAAAAGACCACAAGTCATCACAGATAAGGACATATTCAGCTCATAGAAACAGTGTAAGAAATCATAATGATAAGAACATTAGGAAAAAATTTCAGATGTTAACATGAAACATCACTACTTTTCCCTGGGCGATGGGGGTATTTTATACATTTTAAAAAATTACAATATGCTTACTTTCAGGATGTGCGTACATAGATCTTGATTCTAGGGCCTCTTATCAAAGCAGGATACAGGTAAGTAAATGGTGTCTCATACACGTTCAAAGGAAAAAAAATCCATCCATGCTTAAAAGCTGGGCATGATAGTGTGTTTGTAATTCCAGGACTGGGCAGGGGCAAGGGATGGATTCTGAGGGACAATTAACTCAGGTCAAGATGCTACCATGGCAAGCACTTGACCAACTAGTCTTCTACCAGCCCAATAATATGTTTTTAAATTTGGAGATAAAAGTGAATTGTAGGCATTGAGTTAGTATGCACAGTCTATTTATAAGTGCAGAAGGCAGGCTTGCAAGCCATTCCTACAAAAGGTTACTTTAGGCTCTGCAGGTGACAAGTCACATGGTTTCCAAGGCAACAGCTTACCTTTCACTTTATAGAGAAGGTCCCCAGAGACAAGATGATTGGCAGGCATTTCTGGGTTTCAGTAAGAATTTATACCGAAACATTGGACACAGAGTAATGATTGGGTACCTACCAACTCCTCAAGGACAGGTATTTTTGTTTGTTTTGTTCACAAATTTCTTCCAAACACCACCACACTGTCTGACATGCACTGAGGGATGCAAAATGCAACTGACAAGTGATGAAGAAATTAAGAAATTGAATATGAAGCTGGAGCAATTAAGTAAAACTAGACCAAGGAACCCAAGAGAGCTACCCTAAGACATGGCTTTATTGCACAGATAACAAAAAGCCACCTCAGCTTTTGACAGCGCACTGTCTGCGGGTCAGAGTGTCTCTCGCAGATGTGCTTGATGACCGAAAACAACAACAACAACAAAACCATGAGGCTAGAGAGCAGGCAGGCAACCACATCCATGCGATGAGTAGACAGTGTACCCTGGCCGGAGCATCGGGCTTTATTACAGTGGGCATGCAGAGCCTGCCACTGTAAGATTCAGCCGTCGCAGAGCCTGCCACTGTAAGATTCAGCCGTCTGTTCAGAATGAAAAACAAGAGTCTGGGAGTACAATAGAGCCCCCTGAAGATGCATCGGAAGGAAGCCGTTGGCATGGATAAAGTCTTTAATTCAGAACACGTCAAGTACAGATGAGTCACCATCACACACACACACACACACACACACACACACACACACACACACACACGTGTGTAAGTGTATGTAGTGAGTGATTAGAAGGTAAGATCACTATAGTGTTCTTCTCTGAGGAATACTCATGCGTTACAGGCTCTTTCACACGCCTCACAAGTGGCTGAAATATTCTGTGGATGGTAGAGTCCCATGCGTGGATTTATAGATCCTACTTCTAACACCTATTTTGACAGTAAATGAGAGCCGGGCATCCTTAGGAGGGCCATTCAGTCACGAGCACTGGGCATCAACATGCTGAATTGTGTTTTCCATCTATATTAAAAAAAGCCTTGTAAAATAAACAAGCAGAACAAACTAAGGTAAAAGCAAACTAAAAAATAATGGCATGAGTAGCAACCGGTTGGAGTTTCCTTGGTTTATTTATTTATTTCTAATAAACTATGGATCTGCTTTGATGAACAAAGCCATAAGCTAGACCAAATATAAAACCTTAAGTTCTTTGCCTTCTGGGTCACTAATGCAGAGAGATGGCATGCGTCACAACTGTGTAGTGTAGTACACAGGAGGAAGTTTCCAAAGGTAAACACAGTGGAGGGTTCATTTGGGCGTAGTTTCTCAGCTCCGTTCGCTGTCACTGCAGCTAAGAGAGGACACTCGAGTGAGAACCATTGATGAAATTAACTTGAAAATTTACAAATGAATTTGTTCCTAAAGAAAAGAAAGTTTAGTAAATAGAAAGTCTATGTCATCCACGGCACCACATAGAGAAGGGAGATGGAGAGTTTGAGGACACACTGGGCTAAGAGAGAGAGAGAGAGAGAGAGAGAGAGAGAGAGAGAGAGAGAGAGAGGGGGGGGGGGAGGGAGAATGAATTACCTTGACTATTTTTTTAAGACTATGGTCATCACTTCATAGTTATTTAATCTTCTCTCCTAGTTTCTATCATCGAAATATTGTTCCTAGAAATTCTATTTCCCAGAGAAAAAAAGTTATAGATTCAAATTGTCATAGGGGCCAAAGAGATGATGTCATAGTGTACATAGTACATCAGAAGTAACAGGACAAAATAGGTGAGCATGGATGTCTCCCTTCCAGGAATATTTGCATCTCAAAGAGCTGCAATTCATCCCAACAGAGCAGAACTTTGAATCACTTAGCTTTTACATCATCTATGCAAAACAGCACATCCATGCATCTTATGTAAAATTCATGGAAGTTTAAATGCGGTGCTTAATTAATTGTTAATATACATAGGGAAGATGAAGGGTACTAACTAATTCCCCAATTTACTATCTTCTGTTCTGAGTAAATTTTCTTGTGGGATATCATTGATGAATTTGTTCAATAATTCATTACCATTAGCCATTGTTTTTAAAAATGTGTTTATAAAAATTATATAGGACTTGTGTCACGGGAAAACAGATAATCCTTTAGGAAGAGTTATCCTGGTTGCAAAGCTTTTTATCATATTAATTACTGTAGTAAGTGCTCATTTCTTCCTTTGCCCACATGGAGAGCCTCCTAAGCAAAGAGCTCACTCCTCCCATTGAATGGAAAAGGAAACTGAAGTCCAAGGAGATGAAATGGCTAGTCTGACCTCACACAGCCCAGAGGTGGCAAGTCTCTAAGTTCAATATCAGTGCAAGTACACCCGTCCTCGTACCGCACAGTCACCCTGGCACAGCAGGAAGTCAGTTTGCCTATTTGATATTAATTTAATTACTGCTGAACTGGGAACAGATTCCTTCCTATTACCCTCTATATGGTTATCGTGAGGCCAGGGGTAGAGAGAACGTGAGATTCTTAATGTGCTGCCAAATGCTACCTCAACATGACTCGCTGTGAAAACCTGCTGTAAAGCCAACATTGCTGAGTCCCAGAGGCACATCAAACAGCCTAGCTGCAGTCATGCCAACTCTGTAGCCGCCGTGATGCAGATCACGGGCACAATGGTTGGTCATGGAGTAGCTGAAAGATCTCAGTCTCAGGCTGAGTTTTAAAGCAGCTTAGACTGCTGATGCTTAAGTAAGAAACCAGATATGTGGTGAATGGGATGTGACCAACAGTGCAATTCCAGGGACACTTGAAAGACTTCCGGCAGAACTGCAGCTTCCTTCCCCCTTGCTGAGCCTCCCTCACTACTCTTCTTCAAGGTCTCTGTATAACTGATGGCAAAGAGGTCATGGGTTGTATGGCCCTTCTTCTGGAAGCTGATGGGGTCCTCCTGCCTCACAGGGCAGAAGCACCTTCGGAACCTCACAGTCTGTAGGTCTGCCACACTACTGAAGGGAGACGGTCTCCCTAAGTATGGCAACTAGCCTCAGAGAGCTGCATCACTAATCTGTATAGTGTAGCTGATGGGACAGAAGGAGGAGAAAATCAAAATAGCAAAGCAATATAACCCCAGGTCGACCTAAAAGGATGAATGTCTGCTCTGGCCACAGGAGAGCACACACCAGGGAAGAAGAGGGCTGTTTTTAAGTGGGCGTCAACGAAATTATCAAGAGAAATCTGCTCTGCTCTGCTGAGAAAAGCAGCGTCTAGACAGGTGGTCAGAATGTTGTCGCCCAGGACAGACCCCCTAAGTGAGGAAGATGCCAGAGGGCCAGCCTCCCCCCTGGTCATTCTCATAGCACTCACAGATGGCCAATATGCAAGGATGCTGGATGTTAGATGGCTAAAGGTTAGAAACATCTAGAAACAACCTCACTCAGTCCTGCTACAAATCCTGTGATCAGTATTTGTAGCTAGTATTAACTCAAGAAGCTAGAGACTTAGATCAAGCTCTCCAAAGCAAGGCCAACCAAACTTAATCTTAATTCCAGCTTCTGCAAAGCATCACAGAGGTTGCTGTAGCTTTACAGAATACACATTTTTTCCTTTGTTTAAAGAAGTGTTTGTATTTCAGGTGGTGAACATATTGTAGTAGAGACTACACAAGAGGCCAGGGAGTAAGCCTCCTAAGCCCCTCCCCTTAGGGATGCTACTCTTAGCATCCCCTTACCCCTGCCACCACAAGTGAAATCTCTCTTCATATCACTTAAGTCTAACCTCATTTCATGCCTTACTCGAGACAATAGGATGAACCAAGTGGTCCTGACACTGCTTCCCATGGGATTCTCTATCAACTTCTTCCCTTCAAAGCCTACCCCCACCCTTGGAATCCAATGTCCACTTTATCTGGCCTTTAAAGATGCCATGTCAGTTGTCTTAGCTGAGAGCGAACTTCCACTGCCATCTCATAGCTGCCCTGGCACTGACCTTAAATATACAGAGAGAATTCCAACAAGGACACTGAATGACTTTATTTTTATTTTAGATATGTCTCCTGCTAGGCTAGAGACAGAAGTTCTGAGAATTTTGAATGGAGAGGTCACAGATTTCCTTACTCAAATGTCTTGGATATTCATAGAATCACACTTCCAAATACTCTCATAATTTGACATGAACAGTGACTCTGGAAACATTAATTAAAGATAAAGTTTGGTTCATTGATTTGAAAAATTGGGAATATATATTTTTCTTGTTATTCATTCCTTCTCCTTCAGAGGCATTTGAGGAATAAACAGAAGAGCAGAGTTAGACGGAAACATAATCAAGTTCCTGTGTCTTTAATGAAGGGTGCTTCTATTTTAATCAAAGCCAAACCTGAAGATAGAGAATTGGCATGCAATGGCGGCTACGCCGAGTACGGAGGACGATCGGGTCTTAACAATAACAACAAAATATTATGTCTCAAACTGTAAAGTCCAAAGTCAAGACGCTGGCAAAATCAGCTTCCTCTAAGGACCGAGAGAGACGCTCGCTCCTCTGCCCTTTACTGGCTTTACATGGATCTCTTCTTGCTGGCTTTCTTTTCTCCTATCTTTACATCTGTGCCCAAATGTCCCTTTTTCTACAAACACCAGTCGGATTAGACTAAAGTCCACCCAGATACCATTATTTAACTTTGCCTCTTCTGTGAACATTTTTTTCTCAGCACGTATTAATTCTGCAAAATGATGTGTTCAGTGTGAGACTTCATATACGCATCCAGCCACTCCCCTGCTAACACTTCTCGTCCCATTCTCCTAGTCACCTTACTCTTCCCAAACAGTGCTCCTCCTACTTCCATGTCTTTAATTTCCTAGATACTCCCTTAAAAACCTGTTTCTGCCTTAGTCAGGCCAGGAAGCCGTAGCAAAGTTCTGCAGGCAGGAAGTCCAAGATCAAGACACTGGCAAGGATGGTGTCAAGTAAGCATCTGGTTCTTGGCTAGTAGACAAACTCTGGCTATAACCTCCCGTGGCTGAGAGAAAAACCATCTCTCGCAAGTATCTCCTTACAGGGCATTATGTTAGCCTCTTGTTGGTGTAAAAAAAAAAGATTTGAATAAACTTAAAAGAAGGAAGACTGATCTTGCCTCATACATTGGACCGTGGCTCTTAGTCACCATGCTCCTGTGTTTATGTGTGATGAGACAGGGCAGCATGTTAGAGAGTAATATAAAAAGAAAAAAAAAATACTAAAGAGCCTCACCTCATACAACATAGGAGGCAGAAAGAAAAAAGTGGGACTAAGTTCCCCCAACTATGCTTCATCCATTGTTTCTACCACTTCCCAGCAATGCCATCAGATTCCAAATCCATCTATAGATTGACCCAGTGATGAAATCAGGGCGCTGTTGATCCAGCCTTTTCTAAACGATGGGATCTACTGAATGCATGAGCCTGTGGGAGAGTCTTTACATCCCGACAATAACAAGCTTTAACCTCCATCATGAGGGCTCCTCTCCCAGGGCCCAGTCACCCTCCAAAGACCCCATCTCTAGTACCAGAACCTTAGGACTGAGAACTTAACACATGGGTTTCAGAACACACACAAAGGGGTACTCCCACACATTCCAGCTTCCTAGTCAGTAGAACTTTAACTTAAAGTTTGGTGAGGGGGGAGGGGGGATCACAATTCATCTTGCAATGGGATAAAGACAGAAGGAAGCTGGGGATGTAAGCATTAAATACAGAAGAGGGCATGGCCCACAAGGAAATGATTTGGCCTGCACAATAAGATGGCCCCATGATTTGATCTACATCTCTAGACAGCTACAACATGCAACGCATCAGCAAGGCAGGATACATTAATCTTATCATCTACACTAGATATAATGAGATAAATAGCCCCATAATAAATACGCAATTTTGGAGGAGAAGGGCATGCTCTCATTTCCTTAGTTTTTAAAATGTACTTTACAAGAGGGCCATGTTCACCTTTTAATCTGTAGTTTTGTATGATTTGTGGGGTTTTTTTTGCAATTTATGACTCAAATGTATCCGTTTTTTACTTTTAATGGAAAAATCTGACTTACATATCTTTAGCTGAAAGATATTTCTAAAAAGAGTGCAAAGCAATATGGTCCTTAGCTTTTCTTAATTTTGCTCACCCATTCACTTAGCATGCTCAGTCTACATATTTAGCTGTATCTGTGCCTTCCAGACCTGACTTTTCAGACCACACTGTGCTGTGACCTGATATCTGGTCTACCTCCATCAACAATCTAAAGGAAAACAGACTGATTTCAGTTGGTATTGGCATTTAGTGGTGTGGTAGTTTGAGTAAGAATGACCTCCCCCATAGGCTCTTAGATTTGAATGCTGGGTCTCTAGTGGTAGAACTATTTGTGAAGGTTTAGAAGATGTGGCCTTATTAGAGGAGGTGTTCCACTGGCGTTGGCTCTTTGTCTCTGCCACCTACCTGTTAACAAGGATACAGATACTGCTCTAGTGCCACGCCTGTCTGACGGCTGCCATGATCCCTGCCATGATCACCATGGACCCAGCTTCTCAACTGGTTAACCCCAAATGAACTCATTCTTCTATAAGTTGTGTTGGTCATAGTGCTTATCACAGCTGTAGAAAGGTAACTAATTCAGCTAGCATCTTATTATGTTATACACGAGTATAATAAACTCCAGTTCCTTTCTGAACTGCTGGAGAAAACAAAGATATTAAAGACAATGGAGAATATGGAAAGAGCTACTATGGCAGATTAAGGCTCTCTGTAATTTCTTGGGCTCTCTTAAACATGTACATTTAATTTTGATGATCTGAGATTTAAGTAGGTTAGTTTTCTGACAAAGTTTTTATGCTGTTCTCTCAGAGAACAGCAGAAGATCTGACGTGCTATCTCGTGGACATATGAGGAAATGGAACAGAAACCTTCTGTGGGACACTTGCTGATGGAATTCAACCTCTGTAGAACTGTAAAGCACAGGTAGTGCAGGAGATCCATCGTGAGGAAAGTCAAAACCTTGACCACTATTCCTCTCAGAGACTAAAATCAAAACACTCTATAGGTTTGCTATTCAAGGAAAAGCGTCAACGAGGAAATTTCCAGAACTGGTAACAAAGATGAACCTTATCCTGCAGAGCTTATCCATACTGCCCATAATGGCAAAATAAATGATTACTGTTGCCCCAAGTCACAAAGTCTTGTTGGAAAGATCTGGCAGCCAGGAGAACAAACAGTAAAAGCTATTTTGTCTATGAACACTTAAACATAGCTGCACCCATAAGCCAATAAGTGAAAGATGATAGACAGATATATAGATAGATACAGAGATATATATATATATATATATATATATATATATATATAGATAGATAGATAGATAGATACATACATACATACATACATAGATAGACGATAGATAGATATAGTTGATGACAATAAATGGATATATAGGAGATAGATAAATAGGTAGATAGGCAGATAGATGATTGATAGATAGATAGATAGGATGAGAGATAGGTAGCAGAAAATGATGACCAGATGATAGATAAGCAGTAGATAATGAGAGAATAGATAGATAGATGAGATATAGATGATAGATATGTAGCTATATGTTTATGAGGAAGTATATATAGATGATAAGTGTGTGAGTATCCATATAAATACATAAATTATAGTTATTAATAAATGACATGGATGATATCAGATGGTTTAGAGAAGGACAAAGCAACAATAAGTATGTAAATATGCAGACTAATATGTATCTGCATATACAGAGCAAAATATGTAAGCAAATGTGTAAATAAATAATGGATATTAGTAGATGATGGACTGACAGATAAGGACAGCTGATGGACTGGATATCAGACTATAACTGTGTCATCAAATAGACATTTGGAATGAACATGCAGAGTGTGCGCTTGCTGCTTGCATGGGGTAAATAATAACTGTTTGTTGTGTGTGGAAATGCTTACATACAGACATGGGAATCAGACTAATGCTTTTGAGGAAACTATACTTATTCCCAAATGCATGCTGTTCAATGAAGTACTAAGAACATTGTAGCTTTATATGCATAAATTTGACTTATTTTATCTTGTGTAAAATATAGTTCTTTTTTACTATAACTATGCTTTTCCTTTTTGTTTAAGCTGGCATATACTCCTGGTCCATCTTTTCCTAATACTTTAAGTTTCTCTGTAAAGGGAAGGATTGATGGCTTTTGTCCTCTTGTAACCTATCTTGATCTTTTAATACAGCAATTCATTAGTTTGCATTTCAGGTTCAGATTAATTTATTTCATTTCATTTCCCTCTAAATAAAGAACTGCCTATCTTCTAGTTTGAAGTTCTCAAATATATTTTAAAAAGAACATCCAACTTTAAAATATTTCATAATATAAATTACAACAGGAAATTGACATAAGATCTGATATAAATTTTATATTAGTGTAAGCTGTCAGAAGAAATTTTATAGTTGAAATGAGGGGCTGCATATACCATCTCCTTTCATTCTTAGTATTGCTATTTTAATTCTGTTTATAGTTGGTACCATTGAGATATAAATGTTTATTGATTAGCTAAATAACAGATCAGTAATTGTGGTGATTTAAGCACTAATTTGTTTTAGAAGGAGAATCCACAATTGTTTTGCACTTTCCACTCTACTATGTATGTCAGTGGCAGAGGGTAGAGAGGGAGGACAGTCGAGAGGGAGGAGGGTGGAGAGGGAGGAGGGTGGAGAGGGAGGTTCCAGTTCTTACCATTCCAGTCCATGTTAATGACCTTTTACCTAGTGAGAACCATGGACATCAGCCACGCTTCAAATTGTCACACCAACCTGGACCAGTACAGGGGGTGTGGCTCCATCTGGTGGCCCAGCTTGAAAAAAGTGAGTTGGCTCAGGTCCCAACACTCCTCACCCCCATGTTTACAAGTATGAGGTCAGAACACCACCATCTCAAGTATGATGACTTTCCCCGACATGAGCTTGCTTGATAATAACTGTCCAATGTTGTGCTCCCAATGGCTCCTCCCTTGGTCTTCTTTCTTAAGTCAGTTCACATTGTACACAGAAGAGAGGTGTGTTTTGCTGGGGGAGGGGGGAAGGGCAGGGCGCAGAGGTGTAAGAGGTGCTGTGTGAAGCATTCTTACTCCTCTTAGTTGGTTAATGTTTCATGAGGAAATGGCCTCAGCAGCCTACAGCTGTGACAAGTGTAACACAGTCTGGCAGTCTGCAATCACACCTGCTGGCTCCCTAAGGTTTCCGCCACTAGCTCAGAAGTAAGTCAGCAAAATCTCAGAGCGACTGGAGGAGGAGGAGATGGGGAAGATTGCATCTAAATGATTCCTGAGATAAAGGCGATCCCCTTCGTCAGCAGAGACATTAAGAATGAGTTTGTTTGTTTTGCTTTTTAAGTTTTTTGTTTTTGTTTTTGTTTTTGTTTTTGAAGGTCAATAGGATCATGGAGGTGTACATCTATTCTATTGTGACATCATGTCAACATCTAGGTCAGAATGTAAAATGCAAAGAACATTTGAAAAATAAGATGTGTGTGCCTGTGCTTCTGGTATTTTCAGATCATACTATGGAGAAAGGCTTTCTTCACCAATCATGGAGCCACTGGTGGTCACACAGCAGAGACTGGCAGTCACAGTGAGGGCTTCTTTAAGAGCCACTGTAGCAAGTGCTTAAGGTTCTAAGCCATATGGTAGAAAATAGTTCACCTTTAGAAGATATAGATGAGATTTGTAACTGTTTAGGGAATGTACACTGGTTTCTTTCTTGGCAGAGGTGGCTGTTGGGCTAGGAAAGGTAAGGAGCGGTCTCACTACACATGATCCCCAGAGGAAAAGGTTTCCAGCAAGGAACAGAAGAGAGGCTGCCAGAACACCGCTAAGCCTGAACAAATGAGATTAAAGAAAAGATGGAAGAGTTTCTGCTCTTAATTTCCAAGTAAGACAAGACTATCTGTACCGGGTTGTCACAGCACAAGAAAGGACTGTCAATCCAAGAGCACAAGGACACAGAAGCCCCAGAAGCCCCCAGAAGCTCCAGCTGCATGATGGGAGCTGCCTGCGATGAGACGTGAAGGCAGGACAACAGGACTCAGTCACTGAGACAAAAAACAAAACAAAAACAAAAACAAAATCAAGAGTTTGGCCAGATGGCCTTTACCTGAAGGTAAAACTATTAGCACAGTGGTTCTCAATCCCTTTGACCCCCTTTGGGGGCCAAAAGACCCTTTCACAGAGGTCACATACCTGACATCCTGCATATCAGATGTCTACATTATGATTCATAACAGTAGCAAAAGTACAGTTATGAAGTGGCAAAAAAATTAACTTTATGGTTGGGGGTCACCACAACACAAAGAACTGTATTAGAGGGCCACAGCATCAGCCAGGTTGAGAACTGCTGTGTTAGGGTCGTAAGTCAGGGTAGGGCCAATGGGGGGTAAAGGAGAAGCCATACCCCCTCTACATACATCCTCAGTGACTGACATGCCCTAACATAGGCCCACTAATAGCTGAGAAAGAAACCCAGAAGCTTCTCCATGCACTAATTAAGTGCCACTTTTGCTGGGGATGTATGTGTCCTAATTTTAATCTGCTAAAGATTGACCAACATCCTAAGATTCTTTCTCACTGGGGGCTGGAGTGATGGTTATAAGGCTGAGCGTCCTGGCTGCTCTTGCCTCATGCCTGGGTTTGGTTCTCAGCATCAATGCTGCTGCCTACAAATGCCTATAACGTCAGTTCTAGGGGATCAAATACCCTCCTCTAGCTGCCACAGGCACTGCACACACAATGGTATGCATACATGGAAACAAACCGTTCAGACGCACAAAAAATAAATATTTTAAAGCTTTTTCAATAAAGGGGAAGAGTCCTAGGTTTCCTGGGTACCAGGGCCACCACCCACACAACTACCCATGCAGCATCCGTGGTCTTTGCCAGCACTGAGCCCTTGTGATCCATATTTCACTTCCTAGCGCAGTCTACATTTGCAGAGTCAGCAATATCAGGATGCATCTTCCTCTCCTGTGCTCTCCCTGGAGTAACTGTACCTCCCATATATTATAACAGATGCCTCCTAATGTCAGTTAGGGTCCAGCAGGACCTACCTCTGAGGCTTGAGTCTCTCTGAATCTTGCTGCTGTTTCTGTATGGAGATTTGTAGGGGCATGGCGGCTTGCCACTTGAAACACCTGCCAGTTCATTTGTCACTTCTAAGCAACAAATCAGTTCATCATTTGTTTTCCAAGGAAGGCAGAACAAACGGTGACAGCCATCAGCACACAGACTGAATGCTAACCTGGCCTGTTTTGAGCTTAGGTAGGTCATATGGGGGCTGGGGCAATTACAGAGTCAGCAGGGCTTGCCACAGGAGCATGGGTGCCTGAGTGAGGAGGTTCTCAGCACCCACACAAAAGCTCAGTAGGTGGTCATACCCTTAGTGCTAGCAGCTGGGTGGGTGGCAGGGACAGGGCATCCTCACAGCTCCCTGGGAAGTCGATCATTAAGCTCCAGATTCAATGGGAGACTATGTCCTAAGGAATAAAGTGGAGAGAAATGGAAGGAAACCATAGATGCCAATCTTTGACGTGACATGCACATTTATAGACACACACACACACACACACACACAGAGAGAGAGAGAGAGAGAGAGAGAGAGAGAGAGAGAGAGAGAGAGGGAGAGAGAGAACTTTTCTCCAATAGGATGTAGTGTTCCATGAAAGCAGAGTCCAAACACTGATTCACCGTCTGGTCATTTCTGTCACTGAACACTCACTTTTCCTTACAAAGGCAGGAGCAGAGCGAGTGTCAAGATTGACAACTTCAGGCACAAGCATATATATCTCAAAGGGAGTGCAGCCAGCGTAGACTCAAGAGGTGAGTAACACAACGTGTTGCCTTCTTTCTTTATTGCTGTGACAAGGCACCTGACAAAATCAACTTAAAAGAAGGGAAGGTTTGTTTGTGCCTATAGTTCAGAGTTTGAGGGAATATAGTCCATTAAGGCAGAAAAAGGTCGGCAATGAGGCTCACTCGGCGGCTCCCATTCCATCTGCATCCAGCAAGCAAACAACAGACAGGAAGAGTTGGACTATAAAGCCTCAAGGCCCACCTCCCATATACCCGCTTCCTCTACTCCCGGAAGACTCCATTTCCCACAGCAGAACTACCAGTTGGAGAGCCAACTGTTCAAACACGTGAGCTAGTGGGAACACGGGACAGTCAAACCACCGCGCATGCTCAATAGCTCCTGGCTTCCCGCATCTAGGCAGAGCATAGAAAAGAGTCCTAAGGTTCCTGTGAAAACCACTCTTCTGTCCATTGTGCTGATTTGTCAACTCAGGCCACTTTCTGTTTTCTTGTACATTTCTAAAGATCCATCGCCAAAGAAAGCAAAGCGCACCGACAGCGGTTTTAAGAAGGCAGAGAGGGTGCCAGCTTGAAGTCTCTCCCATTACTTCATGATGGCAGAGTTGGCATTTCAAAGCTGGGTGCAGCTGTTCGGGAAAGATAGAGGGACTTGGTGCCTAACAATGGTTCCACCCGAGAGTGGAAACATGTTATTGACACCCCAGATGCCCTCCCTAGGCTTCTAAAGTCAGAGTCACTGGGCTGGTGTGCGGGATGGTCCCATTGTCCCCAAAGCGTCTGAAATAAAAGCTGCAATATAGGGAAAAGAAATAAAGAGACAAAATACCAACAATTAACTGGGCACGATGCCCTGGGGAAAGTACACTTGGTTCTAGCAAAAGACGCTTTACCCATGGAGGCTTTTCTCTCTCTTTCCAAGCAGAAAGAAGGATAAAGCATGCTTTTAAGGAACTTCCTGGTGCCTGGGAACAAAACACAGTTTTAGAAGAGGTTTTGCTTTATAAAGAAAAGTACAATTCACATCAATTGATGTGCTAGGTAGGTTTTTTTTGTTGTTGTTTTTTGGGGTTTTTTTTGTTTGTTTGTTTTTGTTTTGTGTGTGTGTGTGTGTGTGTGTGTGTGTGTGTGTGTGTGTGTGTGTGTGTGTCAACTTGACACAGCCAGGATTACCTGGAAAGAAGGAAGCTCAAATTGAGAGAATTAGTTCATCCGATTTGGCTATAGGCAAGCCTGTGGGGTGTTTTTAAAAATTAATGATAGATGTGGGAGGGCCAATCTCCTGACAGACAGCGCCACTATGGGCAGGTGGTCCTGGGTTATCTAAGAAAGCGGAATGAGCAAGCCTGAGGAGGAGCCAGCAAGCAGCACCCTTCACGGCCTTGCATCAGTTCCTGTCTCCACCCCTGCTTCTGCTCGCACCAGCACTCCCCTCAGTGATGGACTATGATCAGGATGCCTAAGCCAAATCAATCCTTTCCTCCCAAGCTGCTTCTGGTCATGGTGTTTGTCACAGCAACAGAAAGCAAGCAAAGGAATACCGTCAACTTCTGGGGAAGAAGAGAGGAACATACATGGTAGGTGATGAAAAACAGGGACATTTTCCTGATCCAGGCCATGTTAGATTGATGCTATACTTAGCTATGGAAGATCATCTTTACACTTCTTTGCTCTCCTTGATGTGTGTGTGTGTGTGTGTGTGTGTGTGTGTGTGTGTGTGTGTGTGTGTTCTACGCACATGTGTGTACAGACACACTCACCTGTATGTGCATATGTAGAAGTCAGAAGTTGACAAGTGTCTCCCATCTCACTCTCCACCTTAATTAAGACAGGCTCCGTGTCATCTCCCCAGCCTTCCCTCTGGCTTGTAACACTGTCGAGGAATTCATCTTAAGGGTGTGGCCACTGTGACCACATCTCCACATCAAGGCCTTCCTGTTGTTTATTTAGTAAGTCTCCGACATCCTTGCAAGTATAACAGGGCTAGCGTGAGCTTGTACATCTACGGGTTTGTTTTATCACAATGGTCATGAATTGAGCATCAGGATGAGCCTTTTATAGGCACTCTTCCCATGGCCATGGTGGTGTGCTTTCCTCACCGGCCACCTGTCCTGCAACCTCAGCACCCCACTCAGACACTTCTGCCCAGACTCTGATGCTATGTAGATGCCTAGAGGCAGCCCCTCATTTGATGAAAGAGCCCCAAAGTGCCATTAGTAGGGGGGATATTTTAGTAGTTATCAGAGGCGTCATCATTGAATGCCCAATCAAGGGTATGTGACCTCACCCGGATGTGGAAATGAGGCATCCTTTGTGCTGACAATGCTTAAGCTTCTCTGGAGCTGCCAGCCAAGATGCATGTTCTAACATGCTGACCTGTTGAAAGGACAAAGTCTCCTGTCTGTGCTTACCTTGACACCAGGAAAACCTCTCAGGTGTATGCGCAGTGGCAGGCCTAATCTATCAAGGGCGTGGGCTCCTTGGCTTCCTGGGTCTTTGGAGCTGTGTGAAATCTATTTTCCAAAACCCAGGAAGGTGGCAAGAGATGACACCCAGCAAGAGAGAGTGGCTCCTTTTGGGGACACATTTGTGATAAAGTAGTCTAATGCATCACGCAGAGGGAGGTGTGGAGTGACACAATATCTTGGGAAACTCAAACGCATAGCGAGCTTTCTTTCAGCTTCCAGACCAAGGTCAACACGTGGAAGCGAATTCTCTGCTGACCTCTGAGTGCTAAACTCAGGAAATGAATCAGGATACTTGCTTGCTTGCTTGAAAAGAACACGTGTAAATTTCAGGAGATGTCAGGAAGCAGTTAAAACACCATCTCCTTATATCTCTCTCAGAGGAGGAGGACAGACACATGTACATGACCTGGACAGACTGTGCAGAAAACTTAGGAATGATGAAAAGTTAAAAAGAAAAGAAAAGAAAAGTAATGAAAAGAACATAAAGGAACATATACCTTAACTCTACCCTCAGTCACAATTTACTGACTTCCTGGTAGAACAGAGATGCTATCTCAGCTGCCACAGGATAAGGTAATGCTGGGCTTTCAGAGCTGCAGCAGTTTAGGTTTGGGTTTTAACTGTTCTTAATTAAGGAAACCCACAGTGCCATTGTGTCTGAAGACCCACACCCTCCCCTAGTGACTGAGCAGTGCCCAGCAGTGTTACTGGAGGAACTGGTGCTGATATGCTCAACGCTGATTTTAGTAAATTATTTATAAGTCACTGTCCATATCCTGTGTTTTAGTCTTAGTAAGGGAAGTAATAGAGGGATCAAAACTCCTGTTCCTTGAACATCTTACATCCTTGTGGGACAGGTGAACAATGGAGCATCAAACCGTATGAGATGTGTAGTCATTGCACAGTGCTAAGTGGTCAGATTAAAGGAAGTCAGAGGAAAGGAACTGTTGACTAGAAGGAAGGGGAGGCGGGAAAAAGCCTTACCAAGAGTATGAAATTTGGGTAAAGACATGAAAGAAACAAGAAAGTAAGTCAGGCCAAGATCTTAGAAGACTAAGGAAAAGGCACAAAGAGAGCCGACAGCAGCACTGGGAATTGTTCTGACGTGTGCAAGGAAACGCAAGGGGGCTGCACGAACAAGACGCAGAAGAGGCCTCCTTAAGCCTCATCCCATCACAAAGGCGCATGCTGGGGTTTTTCCTTATTAGAAGCCAATGGGCCTATTTGAGCAGAAGGAAGATCCTTTTGTTCTCAATGTACTTCCGGTTCCAAAGAGGAGAGAGGGCAGAAAGAGACCTCTGTGATAATCCAGGACAGACCGAGCAGTGGACATGATGAAGAGGCATGGTCAGGACTTCTCTCTCTCAGGGGGTGGAGCAAGGACTTGATAGAGTGTCATGAAACATCCAGAACAAGGAAGAAACAGTGATGTGTGCCTGTTCACTTGTGGGGGCGCCTGCAGGAAATGCAGGTTTAGAGTGGAGTGATGTCAGTATTAGACAGGAAGTTTCCTGTGCGTGCAGTAGTTAGCTGAGGTGTGGAGGGGGCAGCAGGAACTACAAGTGTGAGGGCAGAGAAGGAGCTGTGAACCGCAGACTGAAAGATATGGCCATCTCACATGAATGCAACCCCATGCCCTGAATTGAGAAGATCATCAAAGGGAGCATTATAGATTGCCAAGAGCATCTAAGCATTGGACCTACAAGTGTCTCAACTTCTACAGATGAAAAGCAACAACAACAACAACAAACAACCACAACCAAAACAAAACAATTCACTGCAGATGAAGAAGGAACAATCAGTAGGATTACTTGAAAATAGTAGATCCTTGTATTTAGGGTGACAATAAAAACAAGCCAAGGTTTCAGGATAAGAGGTGGTAAACAGCCAGGTGCTGTAATCCCAGCCCTTGGGGAGGCAGAAGCATGCAGATCTCTGTGAGTTTGAGGCCAGCCTGGTCTACAAAGCAAGTTCAGGACAGCTAAGGCTACACAGAGAAACCCTGTTTTGAAAAAAAAAAAACAAAACACAAAAACCAAAACAAAAAAAGAGGTGGTAAAGAAGCATACAGAGATGGCAAAGTTTGAAAGGTGACCACGGGATTTCATGATATGGCTTGAGAAAATATTATTGAACCATTTTCTTTAATGTAGCAGATAAATAACTTTGTTTAGTTAATCTGTTACCTTCCCCAAACATGTGCTTGCTTCTGGAGCCTTGCTGAGATGTCTGTGGTTCTGATAGCCCTAAATGCCAGCCAATGGTCAATCAACTATTATTTCTACAACTTACAAATCCTCAAATGTAGTAGACTTCGAATAAGAGTTGAATATGACCTGGGAAAAATGTACAGAAGGTAGGAGGCAGACCACAGATCCCAGAGGAAGATTATATTAATTAACAAAAATTTAAGAGATGAACTATCTCTACAGTGGTATGGTCTCAGATAGTGAGGAGAGCTATGAGACTTGATAAGCTTCCTTAGTGTAGCATTTAAAAGGAAAAAAATGAGCAAAATCAATCTCAATGTGTAAGATATGAAAAAGAAAAATTATGAAGTTAATATTTAAAATGGTTGTAAATAGTTGTGTTTAGACATTGTCTTTTACTTTTGCTATGATAAAACCTCAACAACAATAAGAAAGGCCTATTTCATTTGGCTCACAGTTGATTGATGACACAGTCCATCATGACTTGGCTCACAGTTGGTTGATGACACAGACCATCATGACATGGCTCACAGCTGGTTGATGACACAGTCCATCATGACAAAGGAAGTAAAGGAAGCAGGACCATGAGGCATCTCATCCACATCCACAGTCAGGACACAGAAAGTAATGAAGGTGTGTGCTCAGCTTGCTTTCTTTTTATTATACACTTTAAGATCCCAGCTCTGGGAAATATGCCACCCACAGTGAACAGATATTGTCACCTCAGTTATCTCCATCAAGGTAATTCCCTAGAGTCACAACTATGGACCCATTTCTAGTTGATTCTAGATCTCAACAAGCTGACAATGAGATCAAACCATCACAGTTGCCCACAGATAAAAGGCAGATCTCTACCCTTGTATACTCTCTGGGTAGCAAGTCACCCTGCACCATGGTATAAATTCTCCCAGGTAAAGTTTTAAGAATTATAAAGTTGTTTAAAACTATAAAATACAGAAAACTAGGTAATTATTAGAAAAGTATTGGTATTATCAAAATAAGAATAGTGTCCTAGAATTTTACTAGATATCAGAGGATTTAAAAAAAAAAAATCAAACAACTGAAAGGGAGTTTGAAAATGTGATAAGAAAACACTTTTTAGTGTTATTTTTATATTGAGTACTCAGAATAACTGGCCATAGAGGGATCTTGAAAAAAATATAGTGAAACATCTTAAAATTCAATGGATTGATAAACAGTCATGTAAGCAGACGAAGAGGAAGAACTGCTAGTCATAAAATTTAGAGAAAAAAGCATATATAAAATAAAGATTAGAAGACATCAATGAAAGAGTGGGTCACATTAACTCAGAATATCATAGAAATATCAAAGACTGGGGCTTGTGGTATGGTTCAGAAGACAAAAGCGCCTGTTGCAAAGCCCAACAACATGAGTTAAATTTCTGGTTCCCCTATGGTAGCAGGAGAGACTCCTCCTACCTATAATGTATCTTCTAACATCCACTGAAACACCATGGAATACACAAACACACACATACACACACTCACACTAAATGCATTTAATAAAATATTTTATTTCACAGATTATAAAGACAGGTACAGCAAACATAGAAAATACATCATGTAATTAAATTATATCCTGGCTAAATGTCTACAACTGCATTCAGCACTTTGTGTGCACTTTTAAAGCCTACAGTTTACCAATGGCATCCTAAGGAAACCTGTAGACAAAGATCAGCTCTAGCAAAAGACTGTTAAGTCTTAGTACAGAGGAATTTAGAATTTTACCAAGACTTAGAAGCCCTCAATAAAAGGGATGCTATACTCAAAGGTGGAGTCTATGGCCACACCACCCTAAAGAGGCCCGGGCTTCTCTGATCTTGAAAGCAGGAATTGTATCCATCCTCCCCACAGAGTCAGTAAATCCTGGGAGAATCCTAGCAGGAATGTGCAGAGTTGATGTCTGGTGCCAAAGCTTTTAGGAAAGAGTGAAGGGTCATAAAAGCCAAGGGAATGGAAGAAAAAAATAGTGATTGTCTACCGGGGTTCAAAATTTATAATACCAGGCTACTTTCATGAATCAAACTAGAATAAAAAATAAAACCCTCAAAAGAAAATTTTTAAAAACCCAACTTAGGAGACAAGATCACCTTTGGATGGTGAAGGCACAGAAAGACGACCCCAGATCAGAGAAGGGGCACTGTACGGCGAAAAAAGAAATCCACCTGCTCATTTCCAACAGTGACTATGAGAAACAAATACAAGGTAGACAATGGTAATGAAAAAAAACTTGAAAATAGAAAAAGAGGTGAAAAGGTAGATGATTTTTAGAAAACTTACCTACTAAATTATTTCTTAAGCTGCATTAATCTCAGAACATAAGGAGATCAATGAATTTGATAATGGTAAATCAAATTTTCAGTCAGTCAAAAGATACTACAAAGTTACAAAATTGTAAGTGATGACCACAAAGAGTATAATCAACAGAATATTCAAATCCAGGTTATATACACATGCATGTGTATATATAGCAATATAAAACACACATATAAATAAATATGCATCTATTTATTTATACACATGAATACTTACAGACAATATGTGTGTATATATATATCTAATAAATCAAGCAGGGTTTGTTTGTCTTAGAGCCTACAATCCACCATGCAGGGAAGAAAAGGCAGGACCCTAGAGGCAGAAACTGAAGCAGAGGCCATGGCGTGCTTACTGGAGTGCTGGTCCCCTTGGCTCACTCAATGCGTTTCCTTATGCAATCCAGGACCACCTGCTCCAGGGTGGTAGCAAGGGCACCAGTCATAAACAAGAAAATGCCCTGCAGATGTGCCCACAGGCTAGTCTAATGGAGGACATTCATCCAGTGAAGTCCCTCTTGCCAAGGTGTGTCAAGTTGATGACCAAGTGTCTGTCTGTAACTCTAGTGTGGGGAGGCTGAGGCAGGAAGATGGTTATGAAGTCAAGGTTGCCCTAGACTACATGAAAGAAGGAGGGGAGGAGGAGGAGGAGGAGGAAGGAAGGGAGCAAGCATGATACACTTTTATACAACAGATGTACTAATTGCAATGCTACCACTCGCTTGGGGGACGTGATCACTTCACGAAGATTGTCAGCATTGTTCAATGAAGCTCAATACACACGCGTCTACATCTTCACTTTGTTTTTCAAATAGTTACACACGATCAGAAGATATTATTCCAGCATAGCACATGATGTGACATCTGCAGACAGATGTGTGAAATAACCTATACAGTGAGATACTGTATAGCAGTAATAACACAGTCAAAGCATTAGAGAGGAGACAAGCTTTGGAAGGGCTAGTTTCTTTGGAGAGTCATGGTTTGAATAAAAATCATACCCTGTGGGCTCAAATTCCTGACCTAGTTGTTGGCACTGTTTGGAGTGGCAACTGCTGGATGTCACTAATATTTGTTAATATCAACTCTAGAATGTAGGACGTAGATGCTACATGAAAAATGCCATCCCCATCCCCACCCTAATAATGGCAAAAAGATGGTATCCCATGAGTGAGCTGAGGCCATAGGTTTTCTCCAAGAGTTAAATCACTGTCTCCTTTACTTTCCTGTGGCTGACATCAAGCACCATGACCAGAAGCAACTTTGGGGAAAGAGCTTCAGTTGGCTTTTGGGTTCCAGAGGGATAAGAGTCGATTGTGAACGGAGGCATGGCAGCAAGCAGTGACGTGGCGGGAGGAGCAGGAAGCTGAGAGATGACAATGTCACATTCAAGTTAGAAGTGGAAAATGAGCTGGGAGTGAATGGAGGATTCAAACCCCAAGGCCTCTGACCCCACTCCCACCCCCACTGCAGGGACATACTTCCTCCTGCAGCAAGCCTGAGCCTCTTAAACCACGCCAGACAGTGCCAGCAACTAAGGACTTAGGATGCTAACACTTGAGCCCACATGGGACACTTTTCATTCATATCACCAGTCTCCAAAGTGATTCCGAAGACAGAAAGAAGCCAGTGACTTATCTGACAGAGCACACTGAGCTGGCAAAAGCAGCCAGGGAGACTAATCTGAGAGATTAAAGCCACCAGAATCTGTGCGGTAGGCTCAGCAAACTCCCTTCAATCCCAGAAACATTGCTTTAGAGTTTCAAGTTGCATAGTCTATGCTTCAACTACTCATTTCAGTGCAAGACAGCCAGTCGTGGTGCCTAGGCAAGTGAGATCACATATAGCCAGGCTCTTAGGAAATATGGCAAAATACAGGCAAGGCTTTGTGGAGTTCATAATCAGATGTTCCCTCATTGGTATTCCCTGATGTCTTCCATGGAGTTCACTGTAGCATAATCTCGCCTAGAAAAAAAAATTAATGGTGTCTGGGCAGAAACTGCCTTAGCAACCATCATCTCATTCGAAGGTGCTAAAGATGGTCCTCACCTTCAGAGGAACTTCCAATTATACTTCCACTCCGCACACGAGCTCCCAAATTGCCTTGTCTTAAACTGTGTGGCTGCTATTGCCCAAGTGCTATAGGCAGACATTTCTTTCTCACAGCCCTGGAGGCGAGGGAGTTTTCCAGATCCAGCTTCCTGACAAGGGCTCGTCTGGATTCTGGACAGTAGCTTTCGCACTGGGTCTTCACGTGTGATGAGGGGAGACAGCTCTAGCCTCCCTTTCCTTCCCACTTCTCAGTGACCTCTCTTGGGTGTCTGAACTTTCATATTCAGATTTTGAAAGGACAGAAACTTTAACTTCATTCTAAGTCTAGAGATGCCATGCGCAGCATCAGCTGGTCAGGGTTTCATCTGTGAGTGGATGGGGCTCTGAAACACCATGGACAACATGTACTGAAAGGCTCTCAGCTCTCTCCTGAAGAGCCTTAGGGCCACTCACTGGGGGGGACCACACTCAGGGGTAGCAAATACCAGTCTCTCGAAGACCAGGAGAAAAAAAGGGAACTGGGTTGGCAACAATGGAAAGAATACACAGTGTCCTCACAGTGTGATTGCTGGAGCAAGGATATAGTATATGGAACAAATACAGTCCTGGCCAGACCTCTTTCCAGGTACACATGCAAGGCTTCTGCTTAGGGTTCAGAGAAGCACAGCCCCAAAGCTTCTAGAAAGCAGGGACTCCCAACTAGTAAAGTAAGGTGGCCAGAAGTTTCCAGAATCTGTTGCTTTTTATGGGTTCTGTTCATGGAGCTCCGCTGACTCTTGGTAGCTATCCTATGCCTGCTATTAGTCACCAAGAGCCAACAGTATAGGCTGGAATAGGTTGACATTGAGACCAAACAAAGCCTACAGATGTGTCAACATATGTCCCCAACCTTGCCTCTTAGGGCGCTTTGTCTCCCTCTGCCTTCAAGAACCTGACCCAGGCCTCTTCTATCCAGAACTTACCTAGGAAGGATGCTTTTTTCCAACTCATGTAGTGTTTGGATGGGAGACTCTTGTCTCCTCCCCTGGCTTCCACTGGTTTTTCCATCCATTTATTGACCTCAAATTCACAGGTACTTATATAATACATTGGCTTGTCAGTCACTAACTACCATACTTTTTGGGCTCATATGGTCCGGATTAATCCACTGTAACTGCCTTCACTGGGCTCATGTATTGTCTGAAAATGACCCTCAGCAAGGCTTCCTAGATTCTGTAAACCATCATAAAAAAAACAGTCTGTGTAAGCCAGGGGCACCACAAAAGCCAAGGACTAACGCCATGGCTCACTAACTACTGATGGCAATGAAGAAGAACTAAACAGTTGGTGATAATTTCTCGAATCCACTAATTTTAAGGACTTTGATTCTCCAGCAGAGACCTGCCTGATATGGGAAAAGAATCCATTTTTAAGTAAATCTAACCTCAATTCTCCTGGAAACGTAAGATTTCCAATAACTGTGTGTCTGTCTATACTAGATCTGCTAAGTGATGACCGACTGAACTCCACCTGCCTAAAAAGTCCCATCAGGCTGTGTTTGAATGGCCTTTGATTAAGACTCAAAGCTAACTCTTTATTCTAGGACATAACTCTTCCTTAAATGTACAGCTAGCAGTGTATGCGTTAATGCACACGTGGATGTGACACATGGGCTGGGTCTCCACTTCTCTTCCCAGACTTCTAGAAAAGGCCAGAACAGTTATGAACAGCAGATATACAGACTAACAGACAACACCAGACACCAGCAGATCCTCACAGCCACAGCCCCTGGCTCCCAGGGTGTGTCCATGAATGAAGAACCAAGCCTTCGTGCAGAATGCTTTTCTGCAAGTTATCGCCATTAGTATTTATACACAGAGAAGGAGAAACAAATATTTTCAGATGTTTAAAAATGTAATGAATAGGACCAAATGGGTTTGACCGAGGTGACACTTGATTAATAATTTTAAAAATACCCAGCCTACGTCTGTTTTACTATATTCTTCTACTTCAAGCAAATAGAAAAAAAATAGTCAAGGCTCTGGAAAAGGCTATGAATACTCAAGGCTTGTCACTGCTACACTCTTCCTCCATCTCAGCATAGTCAAGGCTCTGGAAAAGGCTGTGAATACTCAAGGCTTGTCACTGCTACACTCTTCCTCCATCCCAGCATAGTCAAGGCTCTGGAAAAGGCTGTGAATACTCAAGGCTTGTCACTGCTACACTCTTCCTCCATCCCAGCAAAACAATTTAATGGAGTTTTATCCACTTACTCCCCTTAAATGCATTGGATAGTTTCTTTAAAAAATCAATAACCATTTAAATTATAGTAAAACAATCTAGAGACTGCCACTTTCATAGTTAGCATGAAAGACTAAAATTCTTGAGCAATAGAAAACATTTAATATTCATAGACACAGTAAAATGCTCTACAGAACAATAATTAATAGTATCATGACAATCTGTCATGTTTTATTAGGTAAAAATTGTTTGACTTTGCTTTTAATACCCAGATTTATATACGCTGATGGATGGAATATTCATAATGCCATTTTACTGTTAAACTCCCCAAGTTTCACTTCATATTTTAAACTAAACAATTAATTTTGCCTGTGTGCACCCTATCTGAATAGACTGACATGAATTTGTCACTTATTCTAATTATGCATGCAAAATAGGTTGCAGACAGCAACACAGTCAAGCTGTGTGTGGGGTGTTTAATATTCATGGGTTTGAGCCGTGATTGGGCTGCACTTGCTACAGGATTCCTGCTCCTTGGGGCACATCAATTCTGGTAAACTTTGTAGTCAGGGTACCTGCTCCATCCTCTCCTGTAGCTTAGCTCCCCCAGTCTGCTACTCACACACAGGGCTCCAGGTAGTGACGCTTTGTACCTACTTTGCTTTGTACTAAAGCCTCAGTCTGCACAGGTGCCTGCATCCAACATCTGAGAGAGCACTCCAGCGGTCCTGGGGTAGGGGTGGGGTGTGGGGGGTGGGTGACAAGATGGTGGGAGAGCACCAGGGAACAAGGATGAGCACAGCTTCCTATGAAGAAAGAACTCCAAGTATGTGTCCCACAGATAAACTTGTAGCTTGTGACGACCGTCTATGCTTCCCAACGTGGTTCCTGACTGAACCGCTACAGATCTCAGTTCCTGTGATGGGTATTTTTTAGCAGATTTTACTCTTATTTTGTCTCGTGAAGCCCAACCATGCTCTTATTTAATGGAGACAAATGATAAAGGCCTTTAGAGCCACCGTACCAACAGGAACATACTCTTGTATACACAAAGCCACTTTTCCCAGAGTCGCTTGAGATACCCTGGATGGATGAGGCCAGAGGACCAGAAAGATAGCAAAAACAATTCACTGAGTATAAAACGGCCACATAGAGAAAATAATGAGCTTTGTACGGAGAGGACAATGAATTCTTGGGATTATAAAGTCACATGGGGCTGGTGAGGAAACAGAGGAAAAAAGAGGAAGAGGAGGAGCCTGAGATGACTCTGAACCGGAAACCAGATTTTAATAACCATAAGTGGTAAGAATGACTGGAGAGACTCCAGGCAGATAAGAGATGAGAGGCGTGAAATAACAAGTGAGGAAAAATACAAAGTTCCGGTTCCTGTAATCACCGGGGAACAGTAAATGGGTCACATGTCTATAGGGGCATGCCTGCAGATAAGAGGTGGAGAGAAAATTAACTCAGGCGGTGAGGTAACAGCTGGCAGTGTGGGGATGCCTGAATGTCTGTATCAAAAGTCCAAATTTATCTTTCTGTGTCAGAGTGGAGGGGGGAAGGAAAACACGTGGAGAATGGAGGGGAGGAACACACTGGCGTGGGGAGGGATACAGAGAGAGGGCTGACCCCTTCTTTCATCCACTGCAAAGAAGAAAGGATCTTCTTGTGACCACGTGGGATTCCAGGGTCAACAAACATGCCCAGATTGTGACCAGGGCTATTCCTCCCCAAAGGACATCCTCCTTCCCTCCCCTTGGTTTGTGGTGCTATTTTCTCCATCACCTTTTTTTTTCTGTGTAGGAAAAAAAGAGTGTCCCATGCTAGCTTTGAACCCGAGTAGCAAACTCTGTGTTATTCTGTGCAAGTCTCACACACTAAATCAGCTGGGAGATACCCAAGGTGGACCAGTCCTTTTCCTTTTACCACCATTCCCTAAGGAAAAGAAAGCACTGGGCTGGATCCGTGCAGAGTACATGTAACAGTGCCTTGAACTCTCAATGGTGTCCAAGGGAATTCTCTCCAGGAACTTCCCTGAGAGAACCGTCTCCCTCATATCCTGGAGATGATAATGAAATAGCTGGAAAATTAGAACTAAACATGCCACACTGGAGAAACACGGCCTTGAAGGTGAAGAAGGCTCAGCTGCTGGCAGAAGGGGCTGGATCCATCTTGGCAGTAAGTAGATCCCCCCAACTTAATGAAGAAGTGGACGGGGTGGTAAGTGATCCCCCCAACTTAATGAAGAAGTAAGTGGAGGGAGGAGCATGCCTAAGTTGAGATCAGCTTAAGTCCACAAGCATTTCTCATTTCCAAGGATGATTTCCAGGCTATAAATAGATCATTGAAAATGGCCATTAAAGCAACGGTGGGTCGAGAACCAAACTCCACAGACACCAGAGTAACAGGGCAGAGCGCAGATGGAGCAAACTCCCCAAACAGCAGCAAACCCCGTCTATGTTCAGAAGACAGACAACTAAGGGCACTTTGTATGCTTCACCCCAGTTGGTTCTTCTTGCTTCCACAGCCCAACAGGAAGATGGGACTAGAAGGATGTGTTTTCTTAATGGAAACGGGAGGAAAGATAATGAAAAAAAAAGGTCATCTGGGACCAAGTCCTGAGGATGCCACTGTCTTCCCTAAGATGGGGCTGAGTCTTATGCTGCATAATTCAAACAGGGACCCAGAAACCCCGCACTTGACTCATGTAGCACCCTTCCCCAGGGCAGTATCTAAGCAATGTGTCCCTCTGGTCCCCACCTAGCTGCCACCACTGCACCTTGTCTGAGTCCCTTCTCCCGGGACCTTGAGACTGGGTTGATTGTGGCCCAGTTTCCGGTTCTGGATAGCTGACCAGCTTGAGATCAGTGTTGGGGCTACACGTAGGCATTTTTTTAAAACTTTCCCATGTGGATCAAATAGCCCCAGGCATAAAGGGGGAAGCCCCCACCCCAGGATTTCAAACCTCCCCACCATGGGAGGATTTTCCTGTGTCGATGGACACAGGAGACAAGCTGCCCATGCTGTTCAGCTGCCCTGACTCTTCTCTGGTCTATAATAGTAGAAAGTTTCAGAAAGCAGTTTTCTAAGTCTTTGGGCTCCACGCTACCTACCCGGCATGCCTCCATCTTTACAACTGTAAGCACAGATGTGTGCTTCCTCCCTGCCCCCCCTGCCCCTTTCACTCAGAATATTAGCTTTTTGGCTTATGGAATTAACCTCTCCCGTGCATGCATCTCTTGTTTGTTTACTGTTGCTATTTTAAACAGCGGGTCTGTTTGGCACTTTCGCCATAAGGCCCTCGAAGTGTTATATAAACCGACACACTGTGAATTCTTTTTATTTCACATAACGTAAATGTTGTTAGAAACAGCCTCATTCAGTAACAGGTACCAGAAACATCACGCGGTCCTCTAGGCTCTCCCAATGGGTTGTTTTAGTGCTGTCCTACCTGTGTGGGTGGCCCATATCTTGCCTTGGACAGCAGGATAACATACCTTTATACCACATCTTATTTCCTTGTTAACCTCATCATGGCTCCTCCTAGGGATGTGCTTTTCAAGCACGAGCCAACCAACTCAGCCTTAGAACAGCTACCTCTTGTCCGCAGCTCTCACATGCAGTCCTGTCTGCAACTGCCAATCATCTCAGAGCCATTAAACCAAGGTGCCTACGTGAGCCAGAACCCACCTGAAACACTCAAGTCAGGCAACGCTAAGCTTGCTTGATACCCCTCTCTGTTCTTTATTAAAAATAACACAGGAGGGTCTTTGTCTTCTACTTCCCCCACAGTCTCCCTCTATGACAAGGGTTTTGCTTGAATTACACTGTGCTGTTTGCCCACCAACCTGTGAGCATGTCTACACAGAACTCCCTTCTCACGCTATGGTGACTGGAGACACACGGGTATCAAAAGCCTGAAAATGGAGAGAACTGATCCTTCTGAGACACCGTAGTTCTTAGATCCCCAGATTCAGTGACAATCTGCTGATACCCTCATTCATGGGGATGAAATAATTGTTTGCTTTGCAATTTCTCCTCCTTCTCTCTCTCTCTCTCTATCCCCCCCCACCCCCGTTTGTTTGATTTTTATGTAAATTTTGCTAAAAGAAATAAGATGTAATTGCTGCGTCTCCTCAAAGCAAGGGGAGCGGCAAGCATCACGGGAAAGATGAAATCGGTTTACATTCTGTGGGTCTTGGTGTCTTCTACCAAGGTTGAATACCTTTGGTGGATTTAACTCTTCAAGTTCAGGCACCATGGGAAATGAGGAAAGCTCTGACTCTCTTTGGGAGCCACAGTGTAGAACTCTCTCAGGTATCAGGCTGGAACTGGGGCCATTCCTGCCTTTAGTCTGAAAGGAGGGGTGGAGAGCAGGCTCTCCTCTCCAGCACACTTCTCTGGAGTGCCCTATCTTCAGCCTGCGCTCTGCCTTCTAGGATAACTAGGCTTGCTTTCTTTCACCCTCATGTTTATTTATGAGAACAGGCATATATGCATGCATAATAACCCCCTAGGTAGGGAGGGCAAGCTCACATAAATGTAAATGTTGACAATTACAAACGACTGTTGCAGAGATTATCTTAAACCTCATGTTTTTACAAGTGCCTCTTGCTGTCCTTCCTTTATTTTCACTGATGCACAAAAACCACCATTCTACATACTAATGGGGAGCATGCTGCTCTTCAGTGTGAGCACATGTGTGTACACTGTTAGGGAGCGTGCTGCTCTTCAGTGTGAGCACATGTGTGTACACTGTTAGGGAGCATGCTGCTCTTCAGTGTGAGCACATGTGTGTACACTGTTAGGGAACGTGCTGCTCTTCAGTGTGAGCACATGTGTGTACACTGTTAGGGAGCGTGCTGCTCTTCAGTGTGAGCACATGTGTGTACACTGTTAGGGAACGTGCTGCTCTTCAGTGTGAGCACATGCGTGTACACTGTTAGGGAACATGCTGCTCTTCAGTGTGAGCTCATGTGTGTACACTTCTAGTGTTCAGAGCATCTGAAATTCGACTCTTAAGCTCCAGCCAGGCCTCACAGAGGGAACCTCCGAGGTCCTTTCTGCGTGTATGTTTTAGTATGTAGGCTATAACTGTTCCCTGAACACTGCAGTTGTGACAGCACACCAGCACCTCTGAGTTGTACCTGGCTGGAACTGTAACCTACCAATCAATCTTTCCCCCATACACACCCTGTCTCCCACATCAGGGGCACACACATACCTGTAAGCCCAGGCTCTATAACACCCCTCCTCACCCTCCACATACAAATTAAACAAATTATTTTTTTTAAAAACTGTTTCTTTTTTTTAAGGAACAGAAAAATAACATTATGAAAAGCTTAAGAGCTTTTGTTAAGGTCTCAGAAATTTTGTAGATTTTTTTTTCTTTTAAACAGAGGCTTCCTGATGATTACACTTTATACAGTTTTAATTTGCTGTATTTAATACAAAGACAACAAGTGCACGTACGAAGTTCATCTCCCACTTGCTCTATTCCACTGACCTATCATATCTAAGTTGAAGTTCTAAGGGACACCACACAAAGTTCTGTGCCACCGATGGGCATCATAACTTGACTTGGGATAGGCAAGCAGAAAGCTTGGTACGAGCCATGATGGGAACTAAAAAATTGTAAAGCTACTCTCAATTTTCATATGAATTTATTTTATATGATGAGTATTTTTCTTGTATGTCTGTGCATCACTGGCACTCATAGAAGTCAGAAGAGGATGTTGGGCCCCTTAGGACTAGAGGTACAGATGGCTGTGAACCACCATGTGTGTGCTGGGAATCGAGACCAGGTCATCTGCAAGGACAAGTTCCCTTAACTACTTTGACATCTCTGTAGGCCCCAAATGCTAGTCTTATTTGTTAACTTTTTTCTGTAATGTCTCGCCATGCATTTCAAAAGTCAATAACATAAACAGAAGCAAAAAGCAAGGTTGTTTGTGCCTTACACTGTAAATGGAACAAAATACTAGGCGGGCATGGTTTTGCTATATGACCATGTTTTTTCTAGTTGGTAGAGGACACCACATATTACTGAGGCGCTAGTGGCTTCCCTTGTGTGTCCTGGTTGTACCCTCCTCATCTGTATGTGGGAATGTGAGCCATCACCGCACACAGACACACTCGCTCTAGTATGTATTTCAGCTAAATGTACTCTGGTGATATGACCATCCGCAGTGTGGGGAGCTGGGAAAGGAGGTGCAACAGCAACCCAAAGACCAAAGGATAGCCTGGACTTCTCAGGACTGTGGAAGGAAGGGGTCTCTGAGGACAATGGTGTAAAGAAGGCAGGATGTGGGCTGTCAGGCCCTGACTCAGGTTGCCTTGGGCCCAGTTTCAGGAAGCAAATTCTACTGCGTGCCTTGAGTATTTATGTGTTCAGCCAAGCTGGGTCTGCCTTGAGCCTGGGATGTGAGAGAGGCTGCAGCTGAGTGTCAGATAATCCTTCCCAAGTGGACTACATCTGTGGTCTAATATTAAGGAGATTGTTCGCAAAGCCATTGGAAAGATTATGTGATTTTCAATGTGGTATATGAAATAACACAGAACACTTCATATTTTGTCAATAAGTTGTT
Source organism: Acomys minous (assembly GCF_964271855.1). NCBI lineage: Eukaryota > Metazoa > Chordata > Mammalia > Rodentia > Muridae > Acomys > Acomys minous. The sequence goes on along the minus strand of NC_140485.1, from coordinate 141,381,486 downwards.
ATACGTTTTAACAGTTAAAATGTATAAAATTGTGTGTTTATCCCCTACATGCCATGCATTTACTAATAGTTAAGTGTTAGCCAGACAATGGTGACCTTTGACCGTGACGCTGGAGCCTGTAAGCTCTCTGGAGGTCACACTGTGTGTGCCCTCTGCCCTGAATGTAGTCAAGCATTGCTTCCATCAGCATTCTTTAAGGGATCCTTGGACTAATCCTGGAACGTCCCCACACCAGACTGTCTCAGGAGTGGAGGTGGCACTGATGCTGGCGTCCTCAGGCAGCATCTCCAGCTAGCTGTCTCAGGCCAGGGCCATTTGATCTCCAGGGTAGGCTTGCCAGGCTACTGAAGTCGTCGCAGGCCCAGGGCACTACTAGGCTGATGATGGACTTCTTGTGTTTGAGTCCCACTTCTGCACTTCCGCTTCCTCAGCACTGTGCCTCCCCAAGTGATTACAAGCCCTGTCTGTGTGCTACGAGGCTCTGTGTGCACCCCAGTCAGTCTGATCCCCGGCTTTTCTATGTAGACAAATCACTGAACCAGAAGGAGGCCAGCTTCAGTTCTGCTGCACTGATGATGCTGACGTTCTGTATTTAAAGAGCGCAGAGGCATTCAGAGAGTCTGGGAGACAAGGTGAAGGGAACGGCGGGCAATACAGCAAGGCCTCAGAGCAATGCTAACGCTCACAGGCAGCCCTGTGTTCTGCAAAGATGCCTTAGAAAGAGATGGAGTTATCAATGTACTCTAAATGCTTCTAAGCACCCACCCAAAACACAAGCAACACACCTGCACACATACAGATATATATATGTACATGTCTACATACACTCACACTTACATGCACTCATACCCTTCTATTCACACTCATACACACACCAACACACTCACTCACACACTCACACTCATGCTAACACATTCATACTCACATATTCTTTCATGTTTACACACTCATCCACACTCATATACATTTATATTTACATACTTGCACACTCACATTCACACTTTCACTCACACACATTCACATAAGACACACCCATACACTCACTTACGTGTATACTCTTTCATATTCACACACTTGCACATTCACATTTGCACATTCACACTCATACACATGCTGCTGCTTGTTTTAGTGATAATTTCTCTCTGAGAACTCTCACTGAATTTGCATTATTCATAAGAAATGATACTAAAAATATCTTATTTAGTGGCATTTATTAGGCACAAATCACTAACAAAGTATTTGGATGAGAAAGGGAAATAATTAATCAAGAATACTCATTTTAAAACATTAGAGAGATATGATCTATTTTACCCTAAAATTTAAATCAGTCGCTTTAAAAACAAATACAGGACAGGGAGGGAAGAGGAGGGTGGGGGAGAGATATTGTGAGAGAAAGCTAAAACCAAGGGCTGTTTGAGAAGGAATATGGAAACATAAAGGAATAGAAGCTTCCTAATGTATACACAATCATAAAGGCAATGTAGATGAAATCATCAAAGAAAGGGGGAGAGAGAGCCCCAACTGGACACTTCTTGTCACCAAATGAAGCTTTAATACCAGGAACGAGTTACATCTAACTGAATTGTTGGCCAACGGGGTGCTATGGGAACCCCTAAACCACACAGGCTGCTGTCAAGGCTGTTGGTTGCTCTCTACAAATTGACAGCAAGGCCTTGATTGCTGAAGACAAAACTCACTAAACATGGAAGAGTTGAGGCAGTGTCAGATAGCATCCTTGGTGCCAGAAGGTACTCTGCATGCTGCCAAACATCAACTCGACGACAAATCCTTTGATCTGCAAGATACAGTGGTGCAATAGTGGCACAAAGCTTATGGGAGAAACCAATCAATGTCTGATTTGACTTAGGGGTCCACTCCATGAGTTCGCATCCATACTCAATGTTGCTTGGATGACCAAGAACATGAATCTAGATAGCCCAGTGACCTACAGGAAAACCAAATGCTACTGTTTTACAGAGCAAGAAAATGACTCTTAATGGCTATACTTACAGATGGGTCAGTGCCTTGTTCAGCCCATCATCACAGGAAATTGATCTTGTAGCAGATGGGAACAGATACAGAGACCTACAGAGGGGTAATGCAGATAGTGAAATACCTTAAAACACTCATCCCTGAGTGGGCGATCACCATTGACTTCCTCTAGTCAAGGCTCAGAGAGCTCTTATTAGGGGAGACAGAAAGGGAATAAGAGCTGAACGGGATGGAGGTCACCAAGGAAATGAGGTTCTGTGGTCAGTTGGGTCCCCATGTTACCTTCCTACTTGGGCCAGAACTTATTACAATTTTTTAAGACATCAGTGGGATGCTGTTAGTCCTGAATAAGAGGAAAACAAAGGGGTATAGGCTTCATGAAAGTGAGGAGTCACCAGGGGTTCGCTGTAAAAAGCCCAGCGTCCAGGACACAGAGCACAGTGTGTCTGTGGCCTGGGCAGCTCTCAGAAGTGACTCAGCTTTGTTCTCCCGGTCCAGAGGCTGTTCGCACTGTGAGGCAGATCTCGCACCAAGGAAAGAAGCTGTTCCTTTCTACCTGTTAATCCAGCATGGCGCCACAGCCTCTCTGGCCTCTGTGTCTGGATGATTTCATGTTCTACCTTACTCTGGGATGTGTAATGAAGCTGAGTCACATGAAGGTGTCCCTGATGGAACTGGATTGGACGAGACTCCCAGGAGTTAGAGCTTGTTACAGTTTCCCCCAGATCAGAGAGAATCAAGAGCCTTGCTTTATCGCCACTCACTGTCCAGATGTTTTCCTATCCTGAAACGTATAAACCCCACAAGGAATGATTGTCCATCTGGCCTACCAGCTGCTTCCTGCCTCTTCTAATACACAGCTGGACCACGGCTTTGATACTAATGGCAGAGTATTGCGGACAGGCGGGAGACCTTCCCAGGATGTGGAGCATGCTATAATGAGGGTGGCAGGCAGCAGCCAAGGCGTCTCTGAGGGCCAAACTCCAAGGAGCATGGCCCCTTGAGACAATGATTCCAAGAGGGTTTTATGTGTGTATGTGTATTTGTGTGTGTGTGTGTGTGTGTGTGTGTGTGTGTGTGTGTGTTCAAGAAAGAAAGAGTATGAAGGATACAAGGTATATGCCGTGTGTGTGTGTGTGTGTGTGTGTGTGTGTGTGTGTGTGTGTTCAAGAAAGAAAGAGTATGAAGGATACAAGGTATATGCCGTGTGTGTGTACATATGGGTAAGGGTGTGCCTACGTGAGTCCATATGCTTGAATGTACATGTGTGTATATGTATGTATATGAGTGTTTGAGAGAGTAGGTGTGTATGCAAGGGTGTGTGTGTGTGTGTGTGTGTGTGTGTGTGTGTGTGTGTGTGTGTGTGTGATCTATTACTAGGAATCACTTCCTGATTTAGGAAATCATACTTGGAATCAAGCTTTACCTACAGTAGCACAGTGACCATGACATCTGCATAATGTCAGTAAGCATGTCCCCAGGTGTCTGTCTTGTGACAATCGGCAGGATAGTGTCAGGGAAAAAGCAACCTTGAGCTACGTTAACTTTATAAAATACCAGCGCGATCGAATGAGCTCTCCTTTATGACTATTATCCATGCATGCTGCTCTCTGTCTTGCTTGTTTAAGCCCAGGGATCACTTGGTTTAGGGTATAAGAAGTGCTTGGACTTTATTAACCTCTCTAAGAGGTGAAGGCGTGTGAGGAGGGCCATGAGGTACAGAGCAGAGACAAGCTTGCTCACCCAAGACCTTGGCGATCCATCGACACTCAGTGACTTCTGATCAGCGCTGATAATTACAAATTTTACTGCTGACTTTTAGAACATTACTGGGACTCTCTAGGGAAGACATTTTAAACGGCAGATTATACCTTACACAAGATGAAACAATCCTGGCAGCCAGCTCCATAGCCAGACCCAGTACTATCTACTGTTCACTTTTATAATGAGGAAAAAACAGTGACGGAAACTCAGCTCCTAACTAGCATGTTCTGTCTCCTTGCTGTCCTGTTTCATCCTTTAAAGGGAAGGCAAACGTCTTGCCATTTCTTGTAGAAAGCACAGGTTGTAAGAAGCAAGGTCAGCTGTTCCAGTCATACAGCCCAGCTACCTGCTGCAGAGCTGGTCTTCTGTCCCTGAATTCCTCCCCTGACAATGGCATGCTCCCTGGGTTAATCTCCCAGCCAAGAACTCCCTGTGTCTGTGGCAGGATGATTGCAGAATATGCTGGGTTCTGAGGATCCGACGAAGACTTGACATGTGAACATCACTCACCCATCACTGACACAGGCGAGCCAAACAGTTTGCTAGGAGAGCTTAAGAGAGCAAACATGGGACACACCTATTAGAGTGTCAACCCATATGCTTAACCCAAGACTCCATGTGACTACTGAGATTGGTACAGAAGCAACGGCAAACAGAGAGTGAATGAGAGGGAACAATGCCAAGGCAAAGACGGACCACCTCAGCCCCCTTCTCTTGGGTCCCTGCCGTTGGGAAGAGGTCTACACTGCAATGAATTTTGAAAGAATGAATTTTAAGATGTCTTATTAAAAGGAGAACAATTAAACAATCCAAGGCCTGAGATGTGATCAGCATGAAATCCCAGCTGTACACATGAAGCCTGTACTTCCCAGAGCTCTCAAGTTGTGCCCCCAAGCAGCTCCCATGCGTTTTTCTCAGTGGTCCTTTACTACAGGAAAGGGACCCCATGTGCCCGTAATTACTGGAGTGACCCCTCCTTTGTAAGTTAGAATGTCACTCCCTCTTCTTTTTAACCCCCTACCACTGTCATCAACAAGGAGATGACATGCCCTGCTCCCTAGGTCCCTTCCTGCATGACCTCTGAATCATGTCCTTGAGCCCAGCCTGACTCTGAGCAATCCTTTCTCCACCCTTGCTGGTGGCTGATGATGTAAGACGACCTCCCCACCCCCACCCATGAGTCTCAGCCAATGTCTGAGTCTCTGCTTCATGGCCTGCCCTGGCCAGGCTGCGCTCTGCTCCTTTGGAGGAGAGCTGCCAGTGGGAGAGAAGCAGGTTTGGAATCGGCCACCACTTGCAACACAGTGGCCACCCACTCCACCGCTAGGCCCCTCTCCATTTTGTGTGACCATGCTTACGTCATCTCACTGTTACGCTAAGATCCTCTGATTATTGTGCAAAGTTAAAAGTTACAAATACGGGTACATTCTGTCTATAAAATGAGCAGCAGGCTACCATCTTTTTTTTTTTTTTTTAATCACGAAATGCTCAGTTAGAGTAGCCCTTCTGACCATCCTAGTCCCACGGTCTCTAGTGTAGAGTTTGCAGGGCCATCCCACGGTCTCCAGTGTAGAGCTTGCAGGCTGACGGATTATTTTTCTTGATTCTCCTCTGGTGTCTTGTTATTCCCCAGGAGGAGTTTTTACAGGCAAAGCATTTAGTTGCGTTCTTTGTGAACATGTCTGCAAGGGCTATTCTTAGACACTGTGGTAGGAGGCGGAGACCAACCTCCGTGGAGAGTGATTCACCACTGCTCCACTAATTATGCGTCATCGCTGCTGTAGATTGCAGGGCTAAATATCTACAAAACCAAATCCGAGGAACCTGGAGGCTAATTGGGCTGCAAACAGCCCTCTGCTAAAGCCCAGAGGCAGAAGATACACAGGCAATTAAGTTCTAATGGGCCAACCCGGGCAACTGCTGTTCTTCTAGCTGCCCACAATGGCCAGGCTCAACACGCCAGCTGCAGCACACAGCAGACCCAAAGAAAGCCCACTTAGCCCCCACAAGCAATTTTCTGGTAAGTTCAGATCACGTTTGTCGGGAATTTCTTCTTACAAAATGTGACTGACTGGCATTTCTTAAAAAAAAAAAAATACTGTCAGAGGGTACCATCCTGACCTCAGGCATGAATGAGGTATTTGCATCACCGAAATGTATCTTGTAATAGGGGGGTGATAGACCCAGGTACAACACAATTCAAAAAGGAGCACTGCCCAGTGGGTGGGAAGGCCCCTGCTCTAACAAGAGAGATGCCCACTATGCCTTGACCCCAAACTGGAGTTCTGCAGGGCTGCCAGTGCTCTCTCAGGACCTGTGGAGAGAAACAGCATCAGTGGAACATTCATTCCTGTCCCTTATTCTTGGGATCCTGTGAAACCCACAGGAGAAGTGTCTCCGTGGATTAGGTTATGTATACCCTCAGGGAGGGCACACCACACCAGCAGGCCACAGGAGGAAGGATTTACATGGAAACAGATCCCACCTGATGAAACTTGAGCCGGCATCACACAGACCAACAGATATGTGTTTTATATGTATTCACCAAGCCACTGCCATGTGCTAGGTCTGGGCTCAGGGCTGAAAATACAGATGTTAGCTAGCAACACATGCTTTTTTTAAATGCACTTTCTTGGTAACAATGGGGTTGAGAAGTGGCGGACAGACACATAAAAGGAAATATATACTACTCAAGAAATACATGAGATACTTGGATAAAAATCATCGATTTGGATGCCCCTTCAGTCATGTGCACTCAATATTAGACCAGTTAGGAGTCTCTGCAGTAGCCACTGTCCATTTTAAAAAGAAGCTTCTTGACCAAAATTAAAGTGACATTAATCTACAGGGATAAGCATAAATATCAGGAAATAGCTAGGGATAGGCTGCCATGCACCTGTCAATTACCTCTCATTACCATCCTTTAAGCAACCTTAATTAAATGTATGGCTCACAAAAACATGATATAAAGGTAGAAATGGCATTAACTGTTAAGAGAAGTGGGCGGGCAGGAGTGGGATAGGAAATAGGAGAGGGTAATGGTGGTGAATAGAGTCAGAATAGGTTATATACATGGATGAAAATGTCGCAATGAAACCCCTTATTGTATTTAACTTAAATGACTAATAATGGCGGTAAAGGGCTGAGGATGTGGTTCAGTTGATGGGACGCTCATCTCCCGAGCATCCTATAAGCTGGGTGTGGTGGTACATGCACTGGGAGGCGGAGGAAGAGGCAGAAGGATCAGAGGTTCAAATTCACCTTGGGTTATATCACAAGTTCAAGGCCAGCGCTGGATACTCAAGACTGTCCCCTCCCATCCCCGCCATACAAAGCAAGTTAAGTTGAGACTGTTATGACGTGATCGCACTTAAAGGGAGGAAGAGGGACAATTTGAGAAGTAGGAGACGGTGCCAAAAAGATGACAGCTGTTCAGATGATGACGGGGTCAGGAGTGACGAGGAATGTTTGGGTCCTGCGTGTTTTTGAAAGTCAAACTGAAGGGTTCTGTGTTAGTCACTTTCTGTTGCTTTGACAAGATACTTGGGAAAAATAACCCTGGGGAGGAAGGGTTTATTGTGTTTCATAGAGTTATAAGACTCAGCCCGTGGCTGCCTGTTTCCGGTTTTCAGGTCTGAGAATGGGAAAACAACATAGAGACAGTATGGGACACGACAGCCAGAGAGACTTATGGGAAGGAGGCAGAAGCAAGATCAGCCAGTATGGCACACGACAGCCAGAGAGACTTATGGGAAGAAGGCGGAAGCAAAATCAACCAGGACTGTGTAAGCTCATCAGTGGGCTAACTCATCAAAAAAGCTAGCGCTTTGTGATCCAATCACTTCTCATGTGCCTTTGGGCATATTATTAGGTTCAAACTGTAACAGGGTGTTTTGCAGGGATTAAGTAGTATGACCCTGAGCCATTTGGTTCACCGGGGACTGAAGGCCTTACTAAGACATGGGGCTTTCAGTGCTAAGCCTGGCTGTTCTGGTTCAGGTAGGACAGGACACCAGAATTATCCCAGCAGTGGGAGGCATGGGACTATCCAAGGCGGCTCAGATTTGGCCTCGAACAAAATAAGGTTGGACTTGGAAATTAACAAGACCGAGACGGGTAGAAGACTGCAGGGGGGATATCAAACAAACAGAGAATCTTCCGACAACAAATTCAAGACACTTACTGATGACAGAAGTGGATATCCTGGATGATGCTGAGAAAATACCGGAGGATAAGAAGGTGCCTGCCTTCAAGGCTGATGGCAGTGGTGTGGCCCTGTGTCTGAGAGAGCTGGGGAGGGGAAGAGTAGGGTAATAAGGCTGCAGGGTAATTGGCAAGGAGGCCAAGAGGCTCTCTTTCCCTCTGTCAGGCATGGGGCGTGGAATCTGTGTCAAGAAAAGAGCCTTGCAACTGATGGTGAGGGAATTCCTGCCTCAGGCCAGAGCCGCTGTTTCCCAGACATTGCAAAATGCGCATGCATCTTAGTTCCCGCCCTGCACTTTTGGTGACTCACAACTGTGGGTAACTCCAGCTGCAGTGTATGCTCTCTCCTGGTCTCCAAGGACATCGTACAACTGTGGCATACATTCATACTAATATACACATACATATAAGTCACAAATTTAATGCAATAAATAATCTTTAAAGAAAACGTCGCTGCTCAGTGCTTGTCAATTCACAGACATGTACTAGTCACTGAGAAATATTCTTAGCTGTTTCCTATCCACACCCATGGCCCTAATTTTCTGTGTCTGAGTCTTGAGAGCCTAGGGACATTCTAAGTACAGAATCCGTGTCAGTGGATTTACTGGGCATGGCTCCCCTTAACTCATGCGAGTCCCAGATTCTGTATTCATCTCTGGATACAAGTCTCCACGACCTGAACTGTATAAGAACAGAGCTTTATTTTCCTAACAGTCCCAGAACACTGAAAGCCCAAAGTGGAGCTGCTGTCAGAAGCATCTCTTCAAAGCCTATGTGGAGATCTGTCTTGGCCTCTTCTGGCCTCTCGAGGCTGTGGGCAGACCTCCGCTTACAACTCTCCACCCCTCCCCGCTCCCCTCCCCCTCTCCCCCTCCCCTTCTTTCATCACCACCTGCATCTTTCCCAGGCCTGCATGGTCCTTCTTTTCATCTCCTATAACAGCATCCGTCACAGCACATTGAAGGCCCTGCCCTAACACAAGATGGCCCACTGCCAGCAGAAGGGTGGTGTTACGAGCCCACTGTGGCAGGAGGATGGTCAGTAGAGGCTGACCCTGTCCCATCTGGGTACCCAAAAGCAATGAGGCCTTGGAGTGGGAAGCACCCCAAGAGGAGAATACTCCTAACTTCAGTACATGGCATGGTTGCTGGGAAACAGAGAGATGGTGCTGAGAAACTCAGGGTAACTTTTTAGAGACTTATCTAGGATAGGAGAGAGAGAGAGAGAGAGAGAGAGGAGAGAGAGAGAGAGAGAGAGAGAGAGAATACGATTGATTGTATCTGTGTGCATGTCTACATGTGTGTGCAAGCATGTGTGTGTGTGATTGTATGTATGTATGAGAATTTTCATTTAATATTTAGAGGCTTTAACATAGGACGACTATTGATTGAAAAAAATAGAGAAACTGTAGAGCACAGATATTTCAGAAATTGGTGGAGAATTTTGAGAGTCACGTCCTTGAGCATGCTGAGTCAGGGCCTCTCTTCTTTACCTGGACATATTTCATACTAAATAGATCCCAAGTCGAGTGGCTTTTTCTCCTCTCCTTTCAGATATCTTTATTAATCAGCACAGAGCCCACACTGCCATCCGTCGAGAAGTGCACACTAGAGAACTCAGAGCTCTTCTTCCTTCTGCTGCTGTTTGTCTTGTCTGGGCTGGGTTTCTACCCTCCATCTCCATCCCATTCGTTAGCGCTGTGAAATCTGTGCTTTCCGTGCTGGGAATGTAACTTCATTTGCCACCAACGTCTTCTCCAACAATCCACCATGTAATGGTGCAACCCTGACTGAGCCATTCACTTGTTTCACTTCAGTCCCAAAGTGCTCTTAGCTCTTTTTCCAGAGCCATTTGGGCTTCTGTTTGTGATGGGTTTTGCTGGCCAAGAGGGCTTCTGTTATCTGAAATTTTGCTATATCTTGGGTTTTACCATTTTTAAGTTAATTATTTAGCATTCTGTTTCTCTATCAGGAAGAAGAAACGGAGCAAGGAAGGAAGAAGGAGAAAAAGAGAAACGGAAAGATGGAGGAGAGAGAGAAAGACAGAGACAGAGACAGAGACAGAGACAGAAACAACATTCACTATAGAATGGAACCAAACATCTCCAGACAGTGCTGGAATGCTCCCAGCTGTTTCAGCTTCATTCTTCTTCCCCTGGGATGGAGACCAGAACCCTCAGCATCAACCCATGCCTTCCCGTTAGCTTCCCCCGGCAAATCCCAGGGCAGCCTTGATGAGGTGGCACGCGCCTTGCAGCAGATGCTGTCATGCCTGCTGCCGTCTCTTTCACTGACTGAGCCCAGGTGGCATGAGATCCAGGAGCATCCGCTGGGACTGAGGGCTCAGCACTGTCCTGAGGACAACCCAGAGGCACTGCTTCACCGCTGTCAGGTGGTAGCCCTCCGCTAACTGATCCCAAGCTTGCCTCTCTCTTCCTAGCGAGCCTTAGCACTTTAATCAGTGTCTGGCTAGGGGTGCAGTTTCTGTGTCTCATCCAGATCCTCCTTAAGTGAAAGAACAAATGAACTCACGGATGAACATGAAAATGATGGCAAGAGAAGAGACGACACAGAAGCCAAATAATCATCTTGGGGCTGGCTTTAATGGGATTTCCTACCTCGTTTCTGATAGTACAAGAGAGAAAGAGGCGACGGCTGCAGGTGGTGTGACAAGTAAAGCGGGGTTGACATTAAGCAATTTCCTTTGAGAGGGCTCCTATTTTCTTTGTGAAGTGAAACGTGAGATTGTATATTAAAAGTCAGTAGTAAATAAAAACATGACCGGAAGAATGCAGACTGGAGAAGAGTTTGAGAGCGACTGAGTTTTCTCCAGCGTTGCCCAGGGCTTAGGGTCCTAAAGTGTGCACGTACTAATCAGCTTTAAGAGGTGGGTTTGACGGTTGAAGACAAAGACAGGACAATGCAATGATAGGAGTAAGGGGTGAAGGCAACTGCCTGTGTGGAGAAGAAGTCAAGAGGAAGGACAGCGGGGTAAAGGCTGAGAGCATTCCTAGGCTTGGCTCTGGACTCTGATTAAGAGCAGCGTGCTCAATTACTGCAGGCAGTGGGGAAGAAGAAACAGTGCCCCCTACACTGGTGTGGGAAGGTTGCAGCAAGCAGGCAGGCACCTGTACTGCTTTTCTTTGGCTGCCACAACTGCATGGTTTAAACACTGTATTTATTTCCCCTCATAGCTGCCCTGGAGTACACTACCTTGCTTTGCAGATGGCTGATTTATGCCCGTTTTCTCATGGCCTTTTATCATGCCCTCCTGCAAGTGTGCTAGCCTATTGGACTGGAGTTCAAGCCTTATAGTCCTATTTAGTTTAACTGTCACTTTACACATCTTATCTCCAATATGGCTACAACATAGGAGAAGTGTAGCATTGGATAGGTGAGACCTGGAGGACAAAGCTCAACCCATAACACCTTGACCATCTGGTCTTGAAAGCTGGTGCCATTCTCAGAAGCTAAGAGGAAACACAAGAATCCCAGCATCCCAGAAAACCTTAGCCCATCCCTCTAATAACTTCAACTCCGCCTCTTCACCTACCATTATCTGTACCAGTCAGTGGGTACCAGTAGGAGGGCTGGAGTGAAGACTCATCCTGAGGCCGACGTCAATGTTTAACCTGTGAACCAGGCATACTCCGTACTTGCAACCAAAAACACAGTGTCAGGGAAAGGCATAGGGCAGTCTTTCCGCTCCAAACTGGAGAAACTTGAAATAAGAAAGGAATCGGGTGTCCTAAGTACTTCCTGGTTCTCAGGAATAATATTGATTGACATTTAATCTGATATACCCATCTGTGGGTAGCACTATGTTCTGGGACTCCTGTGGCTCAGGGAGTCCTCTCAGGCTTGGGTGACGGTCCCACTCCTGTGCTTCTGTGCAGCAGCCTTCTCCCCTTAGATCTCAGGTGGTGACTGTCTGGCTTCTTAACACTGAGGGGACAGGCAAGCCTGGGAGGCCTAGGCCTTTGGAGAGATTAACATGCCTGAGCATCTCTGAGCTACCTTGAGAGACATCTCCCCTGCGTACAAATACTAAATGCTTACTGCCTGACAGAGCTGCTGTTTCACCAGAGCAAATTCCAGGACTCTGATCGCCTTCCCTTACTTTGTTCTACCACTGCCTTCTTTTGTGAGGATAGCAGAGCTTCTGTTGAGACCAGCCCATGGTCTTCTCTACCCCTGGTCTCTGCTAAGGTACTGCCTTGGCTTTGAGGGGAGGGCGTTGCATGCATAACCTAATCTACATACCAAATGATTCTCCAGCTGAGACACCTTGATGTCTGACTCAGAAGTTCTTTCCCCTGACCTCTGTCATCTCCTCCACTAAAAAAAAAGGAGGAGGCTGAAAACTCTTAAGTAATGGTTCCTTCTCTCTCTCTCTCTCTCTCTCTCTCTCTCTCTCTCTCTCTCTCTCTCTCTCTCTCTCTCTCGGATCCCCAGTTCAATCCAGCTCTCTTCTGTCATTCTGTTATAGGCAAAAAGAAGGAGCTGAGCCATAACTCAGTTTTGCTTAGAAACTTCCTCAGCCAACAACTTAATTTTATCACATTACTCTTCACTGAGCTGCGTAACATACTTCTGTCAAGATATTTGCCATTTTCAGCAAGTGTTATCTTTTCTATGATTTTTTATATGTACCTCATTTCCTATGACACCTCTCAGAATCACTTTTAATCATTTTTCTTCCAAATATCTAGGACTTTTCAAATGTGCTCCTTAAACCTCTTTCTACCCTTTGGCCATCATGTAGTTTGAAAGGCCTTTCTATAATAAGTATCTGTTCCAACATCATTTTACCTGACAGCTCTTGTATTTGGCATTACAAAACACCACAGGCTAGGTTACTAAATTAACAGGAATTCATTCACAGATTTTGAAGCCAGGAGTCCAAGATTAAAGTGATAGCACTTCAGTTTTTTCTCTTGGCAGTGGTCAACCTTCCAGTCCATCCTCACATAGTCTGGGAGAGCCACAAGGTGTCTTCAACTTCTAGAAGAACATTGGCTGTGTCAGGCAAGACATCACTTAATATTCACTGTCCTCAAATGCTCTGTGTCTAAGGGCCCGGGACCACAATATATGAATTTGGAGAAGACACACAGCCACCCAGAACAGCTTCACTATGACTGGGGTGAACATTTTGAAAGGAGTTCAGTGTCTAGCCTTCTAATGAGCACGTCTCATCATCAGCATGAATATGTGGAAAACAGAGTTCTTTTCTGGAGACTCTAAACTATGAGCTCATTATTATGAGAGTCTAGGGAGTATGATGGCATTTTCTGAGGGCACCACAAAAATTGCCAATGAGCTTAAAATTCTTCAGTCATGGAATATTCCAGATGTGGTGGAAGTCAATATTAATTGACCTGTGAAAGTATCTTTCAAGGCCAGAAATCAAATGAATCTAGTTAAAGTCACAAGGAGCTCAAATTCAAATTCATAAGCAATCACCTCCTAAGAAAACAGATTCCATAATTGATATTTATGCCGAGTCACAATTTGCTATAGTACTTTGATCAGATATTTGAAATTTTTTGCTGTAGACAAAAATATTCTAATTAATTTAATAAATAAAAGTAGAAATTAAAAGCAATAGTGATAGAAAAAGGAATCATCTAAATTTAGAATAGAAATTAGACAATAAGTGACATTCTAGATGTTAAAAGATAAAATAACGTAACAAAACACCGGAGGTAGAAGAATATTAGATGACTCATAGAAGTGGCAAAATAACTCACCATGTCACGATTAGTCCTATTTTACACCAAGTCTGAGTTTGACCTTTGACAAATTTTAGCTGTTAAAACAGTAGTGACCAGTCCATTAGCAGAGATGCTTCTAGAACTCAGTACCCACCTTATGAGAAATCCCAGGCTCATCTTTCTGATAATGAGAGAAATATGGCTAAGTGATCCCAAATACTCCAGCTTCCTAAAGGCATGAGAGGTTCCCGGGTGTCTGAGATCTACAGAACTACAGGGTAGCTGTAGAAATCAGAGAGAGTTCTCCAAACCAGCAGATGATTCAGCGAGTCTACAAAGTTCTGAGAGGTGCGAGACATTTGCTTTTATATTGCTAATGTATTCACCAAACTCCAACTAACATGACCACAGTTCTCAGCTACAGAAGAGACACAGTGATGTAGAATAATTCTAAACTGCATCATATATAAAGAGAAAAAAAAGATGAGAGACTGGTGTGTGTAGGACAGGAACAGTCCACATATCTCTAACCTGGAGATGGTAGAGAAGATAACATTTGCAGAGATGATGGCTGATGGCTTCCCAGGAATCACGGAAGAACACCAGTCCTCAAAGAAACTTCAACTAGAGAAGTTATTGGAACTTTAGATGGAAAAGAACGACATTAACACCTATACACGGAACAGGTAACATGAAGAGCAGCAGAGGAGAAGGTTCTTAACACACCTCACCTGGAGACTGTCCACGAAATAACTGGGTTTACTCCTCAAAAGTGTGAAGGTCAAAAAGACAAGGAGAGAAGCCCAAGTAGTTATTTCTGTCTAACTAAAGGAGACTAAAGGGCATAATTAAATATTAAAAGTCATTACAACCGAATGTTTAAAACAACACTAATTAAGAGCTATGGGACTTAGTAAGGAGATACTTGGGGCTTTGAAGTGTCTTTATAAGTTTATTAAGGAAGAAAGTAGAGTTCAGGAATTGACTAATATTCAACTTAACAACCTGTTTAAAGTAACTTCCTGAAAAAATAGAAAAGGGCCATTGTGAAGGCAGACATTAACACAATGGAAAACAAATATGTACAGATAAAATCAGCAGCAGCTAAAAGTTGATTTCCAAAAACAAACAACGGGTGTGATAGCCAACAACACAGACATCAACAGCAAGTGGGAGACAGTGGAAATCTAAGAGTCGCATGTCAGAGGTCACTGCACAGAGACCCAAGGACAGCACCACCTTTGAGTTGTACTGATCTGCTTTTCACAACTATAACAAAACATCTAAAGAAGGTTAATATAAAAACTAAAAAGAGGGTTAGTTTGCATCATCACTCTAGAGGTGCCAGTTCCAATCAGTCTGGTAATGCCTAATGGGGCCAGAATTAGAAGATAGAGCAAAGAAACACAAGGAAATGTGTGTGTGTGTGTATGTGTGTGTGTTTGTCTGATTGTTTCTCTGTGTCTATTTCTGTGTCTGTGTCTGTGTGTGCCTATTTGTGTGTATGTCTGTGTTTGTGTCTATCCATCTATGTGTGTGTGTATTTGTATATGTGTCTGTACAACTGTGAGTGTGTCTGTTTGTGTGTATGTCTGCATTTGTGCCTGTGTGTGTGTGTGTGTGTTTGTGTCCATCTGTGTTGGTCTATGTGCCTATTTGTGTGTCTTTCTGTCTGTCTTTGTGTCTCTGTATGTTAGTCTTTGTCTGTCTGTGCATCTGTGTTTGTTCCCATCTGTCTGTATCTGTGTGTGTGTGTGTGTGTCTGTGTTTGTGTGTCTGTATCTGTGTGTGTGTCTGTGTCTGTGAGTCCATATTTGTTTTTGTGTGTACATGTGTATGTGCAAATGTGCTCACGCAT
The DNA here is from genome assembly GCF_964271855.1 of Acomys minous. Lineage (NCBI taxonomy): Eukaryota > Metazoa > Chordata > Mammalia > Rodentia > Muridae > Acomys > Acomys minous. The sequence goes on along the minus strand of NC_140485.1, from coordinate 141,365,953 downwards.
GTGTGCATGTGTGTGTGTGTGTGCACACGCACGCGCATCAATCATGAGCTCTTCAGCACAAAGCACATCAAATCCTAATCACATTCCAAATGCCTCCATATGTCAAAATCTAGTTAAAGTCTCCCTTTTAAAATTTTCCAATGAGGATTAAATCTAATACATAGAGCTTTGGGGAAAACACGCAAACTACATCCAGACCACAGCATTAAATAAAGTGAAATGTGTCAAAAGAGAGAGTTTAGAGTACTCAGCCCTAAGTAGAATATCAATGTCATATCCTCCCCTCGGGGCTCAGGACTCTATGCTAAAAGGGACACATGGAAAGACTGTGAGAACCATGGCTTGTGTGACTCCAAGGAAACTGTCTTCCAAACATAAAAGTACTGACGTACACAAGAACTCCGAGAGACTGTGGCACAAGGTCAAACCAGACAATCCCCACACTAAGAAGTGGAAGACGGTCCTGCCCTTAACCAGGAAGCTCTTTGCAATTGATCCTGCTGGAAAAGGGAAAATCGGTTTTCTCTCGCGCAGTGTCACTGGGCGTGTAAGCAGACTTCAGGGCAAGTGGAACGTCCTGGGGTAGCTGGCCTACACAAAATGGACTCCATAGTTTTCTTGTGCACTTTTTTGTTTGTTTCATTGTTATTTGTCTTACTGCTTTGTTTTGGTTCTTGTTTTGCTATTGCTTTTGTTTTGTTTTTATACAGAGTGAGAACCTGTACTTTGGTGGGTGGAAGGTGGGGGGATGTGGGAGGAATGTTGGGGGAGCAGGAATATGATCAAAATACATTGTACGAAAAAATTAATAAAATTTAATTAATTTTAAAAGGAATTTTAAAAACCTGTCAAATCACCAAGACTGATTATAGACAATAATTGAATCCACCCTGAAATTTTTTCGCTCTAAAAAACAAAGGGACTTGGGACATGACTTAGAACAGAGGCTGCCCTTTTAGAGGGCCTGTGTTCAGTGCCCAGCACCCACATGCAGCTCATAACTACCTGTAACTCCACATACAGGGCATCTGACAGCATCTTCTGGCCTCTGCAAACACCAGACATGCAGGCATTGGTCATACACTTATGTGTGCACACACCCATATATGTAAAAATAAAAACTAAATGTAAAAAGAACCAGCAAAAAATATAAAGATCACTCAATCGACAAATAGCCAAGAGAATTTTTAAAAGGAAACTCTAACATGCATTTAAGGAATGATTACTTCCAAACTTTTACAAGTCCATTTAAAGAGTAGAAAGCTAGATCCTCATCCTGGTAGCCTCAGCAATTGTTTGCGTAAAAGAGCAAGAGAACAGAAAGCAAAAGAAGCTCTAGTTGGTTCTTGTTATAATGGTGGGTGCATCCATCATGAGCTGGGGTGGGCTACATTCTGATCGCAGCCCCCTCCCTCCTCTCCGCCCAGTCCCACTCTCCCTCCACTGTTCTGACTTACAAAGGATAACTTTTCCTTTCGTTTATGCACTTTCTAAGCACCGTTTGCCTAAAACTCCAGGCCTTTTCGCCCTCTGTCTCCAGCCCCTCTCCTGGCTATGCGATTGCTTATCCAACCCATGGCTGATGTCCACGCCATCTTAACTCAGACAGCACGGCTTTCTCTTTGTCTGTTCTCCATCTAATTCCCCCAGGCGGCTGTTGAGGCTTCTCATCTAAACCCTAATAATACTGTCTTTGATCTTACGTTTAAGTCCATTCATAAACTCTTTAATTAAAAATGGCCAAAAGAATCCAGCAAGAACAAAAATCTCTCCAGGAACATGTGGTTCCTGTTGGGGGAACTCCTCAAAATTTCCAGTCTCATCCCCAACTTCTTTCTCATAGAATCTTTGCAGCCCCATTTCTGTGTTTCCTGGGCTGTGCAGTGGTGGCTGCCAGAGATGTCCCACTTAGTTCTGATCCCTCCGTAGGCACATATGCTCTGCAGTTTGGCTAGTTGTGTCTACACTCATTGTGGTCTTCTGCGAGCAGAGGCTTCCCTGGCGAAGGCTGAGAGCCATACTATGGCTGTGAGGTGCTCTTTATTCATGAGCAAAACTAAATTTAGTTTGTCTTTCTCATTTCCTGGATCTGTTTTTTACCATTTTTAAAGACTCCGGGCCTTTGAGAAAGCATTCAACTGTCTCTAATAAGGGTCAGGTCAGCACTGGTTTCTTAGCATTATCTTGTTATAATAAACATGTTAGAGCCACTTCTTTTAAAAACTCAACCCACGCAATCAGTTCAGCTGCCCCCACCGACCACGGATAGTTCAATCAAAGACATAATATTGCCAGCCACCTCTATCACTGTAGAAACTCTAGTGTTGTGTTTACATGGCCCTCCATGGTTTCTGAAGTATTTCTCTCATACATCATTTTATGCGAATACTTATTAGCACACATTGGCTACGACAAGGACTTTATGATACTATTACTAAGGATGAGGAAGAGGAAGAAGAGAAGATACAAATGCCCCACATTTCTTGAGCTTTTACATTCTATGAAAATACCAACTGCTGTGTGTGTCTGTGCGCGCACGCGCGCCTGCACGCACGTGTGTGTGTGCGTGCGTACACACACACGCACACACACACACACACTGAGGTGTTCCCATTGGGTTTCAAAGACTACATGCACGTATATAAGGTAGTGATTTTGTTACTATATCATCATTGGCTAAAGTGTTTAATCCCTTATGTGGCCAAATACCAGGGATAAACTTTTTTCTTCAGGCCTGCCAAACATTCTGCACTTTGAGCTGAGCCTCTCCCTCAGTGATTTTTTTTGGCTCACTAAAATAAGCTTAGTAACTTTTCCAAATACGATGATGTATATATTACTTCATTCCTGCCCTTTAACCAGCCAATGGGATTCCCAAAGGTCCTGTCACTCTCTCCTGTGCTGGAAAGCGACTCTACTCAACCACTAAGTACACAGGACCTCTGTATGAGACCCCCACATGGGGTCTCTGTCCTCTGTGCTCAGGAAGATTCAAGGAGGAAGGGATTTGAATGAAACTCTGAGAAGGTGGGTAGTGATGGCAGGGCCAGTGGGAACAAGGACTTGAGCAGGATCGGAAACATAGCAGGAAAGCTGAGGAATCATAGACGGGGTGGGGGTGGGTGGCATCAGGTGGCCCTCCTCCTCCGTGTGCAGCCAATAGGGGATGGCATCAGGTGGCCCTCCTCCATGTGCAGCCAATAGGGAGAGGCTTTTGTGGACTAGCACATTTACAAAAAGCTATTCTGCTTTTTATTAACCCACATACACATAGTTCCAGACAATTTCAGTGCTAAGATACTTCATCTCTTAGAAAAAGCATTTGCTGGCCTAAGTTTTCTTATTTACCAATGAGCAAAGGGAATTTCAGAGTCTGTGTTTGTCATGCCGTGTGCCTATCTGTGGGGCACATGTGTGCCCTCATGAGCATGTCAAAGTCAGAGGACAACTGTGGCAGTTGGTCCTCCGTCTTCCAAAGGGTTGGACTCAGGTCCTCGGGCTTGGTGGCTCGTGCCCTTATCTGCTAAGCCACCTCACTGGTCCAGAATAATTTCATAGCCCTCATAAACCTGCCAGTCCTGTGATTGCTACCCCAGAATCTGCATCTACGCCTATATACAGAGTGAGTTTGCAAAGTTTGAGCAGCACAAAAGTTAGCATTGGACAGCCTTAAAATTGTGTGTGTGTGTGTGTGTGTGTGTGTGTGTGTGTGTGTGTGACATATTTACAAGGTTACATGACAACTCTTATGATCCTTCGACTTTTCCACGCATTCAGGGGAATTCAGGTCACCAAGCATGTAAGGCAGAGATCTTACACACCAAGCCGACCTGTAGTAATCACCTGGCCCCGACATGGCAGTGCAGACACACGGGGCGAGAGGACTTGAGTGTCCCCACCCAGAGTTCTGCAGTGGCTGCGCTTCTGCTGTATTTGACTGTGAAGCAGAGGAGCAACGCGAACGTCAAAGACTGATATTTTTACTTCAAAAGTAAAACTTTTAGTTCATGGATGAAATATTTTAATGAATTTAACTAGCATTGGTCTTCAAGGAGAATGAAGCAATTTTTTAAAAAATGTTTAAATGTCAAAACCCTGAAGTTACAAAGCAATTCACTGCAGCAACCACAAAACATAGTAAAGTGGGCTTGATGGGGTAAAGAAAGCATATTCTGAAGCACAGAGGATGAGTGAGACTCCAGCCTTACATGAACTGAAACAATTAGCGGATTCTTGAGAATTTTATTCTTGGAAATAATTAGAATTTCCTTAGTAAGCAGTAAATACCATTTTTCTATAATTTTTAGAGAAAATGAAAATTTTTAGCTTTTAAGCAAAAAGAAACCGTATAGATATATGTATGTACCTATGTGTATAATTGTATGTGTGTGTGTTTATGTATATTTACTTGGTAAAGTAACTTCCTCCGCAGGGACATGGAAAGCCTACAGGAAACAGATCTGATGAAAATACATGAAGATCTAGGCAGAATTTTAATTGCTGAAACTTCCTGTGTAATAAAGTTTATTATGAAATCTCTTCCAAAATTTACCATTATTTTGAAAGCCTTGGCTATGTCTCTCACTTTGAGTGAAAGACACTTTTAAATGAAAATGAAGGGAACCCTTTTGACTAGCTAACAGTGAAGGTGAGCAGGAAGAGCTGTTTCTTTGACTGAGCAGCAAAGAGGCAGTGGGCAGAATCTCAGAGGGCGGAGGGTAATCAGGTCTGTCCTGTGGCAGAGTGGCAGGGCTCCTGCTGCCTCGCAGTTTACCATGCCTTTGTGCACTGCACCTTCCTGTTTGCACATCAGAAAGGTTTCCATAATTTGCATCATGCCACAGGTATTTTTCTGAAACCATGGTTAACTTAATCTCTGCTCGTGGGAATATTTGAGTGACACTTACAGGGCTGCTCTGTCACTGTGACTACACTGCCACATTTCATAACACGGACATGGCTTTAAATTTTGTGATGTGTCTTCCTGGGAATGAATGTTTCTTGCAAAATTTTTTGTGCCAACTAAGAGCACCCAGGCTCATACCTCCCTAGGCTCATACCCACATTCCTACCAAGGGTATGCCTTGGAATTGTGGGAAAGTGCTTGTTTAATACCCAGGGGCCTTTGCTACACTGGGAATATAGCTCCTCCAGCTCCAAGGTCTGATGTCATTTCCAAGTCCTAGTGAGGTCAAACATCTTTTCATTCTTTGTGTGAACTAAGTGCTCAATGTTCCTGTATATTTCACTGATTCTCTGTGTCCTCTAACAGCCCTGATAGTCTCAATATTGTATGAGTTATTAGGCTTAAATTTGATGGGAATTCTGTTTATCAATTACTATAAATACCCTAAAATAAGAACAATGAAAATTTTAAATTGTATACCACCAGAAAACTGATCCTTTGAAAAATCATTTGAATATAAGTTTGCTATTAGGTTTTACAGTGATTTATGGTGCAATCTACTGTTAAGGCAAGAATACTGAGAAATAATACTGTATTTTTCAGTGACACAGAACTATGTCTGATATACAAAAATAATTCAACCACAAAAAATAAACTTAAAATATATAATAGTATTTGTGAAAACAGCTTTATTGTGTAGATCGGTATTTGTGAAAACCAACCCCTTCGCTATATCGCTTTTCTTTTCCAATCCTTCTTCCTGTGGAGAAAGCCACTCGCCCCAGCTCCCTCCCGCTCCAGAGCACACCCAGCTCACACCTGCTTCAGAGGGCACACCTCTCTGCCTGAAATCCCTCTGGGTTTCTTCAGGGCCTGAAAACTCACATAGCCCTATGCACTCCAAGCAGCACCCTCCATCTCCATGTCCCTTAGCTCCTTTCTTCCTGTTTTTGTACAGTAATGCTTTAGTAATCCCATTCTTCTGTTTGAACTTCTCATCTGTTCCACCAAAACACAGTTCCAAAAAAGCAGGACTCTTGCATCTTCCAAAGCCCCATCACAGCAGCGAGATGCCAGTGCATAAATGCAATCTGAATGTTAGCTTGAGTTTGAAGACGACACATATTTAGATAATTTAGTTCATTTGATGCTAAGAAAGTGGATGCCCAGAGACTATGAAGGTAACTTTTTATGGCTCTTACAATTCACTTTCTGTAGTCTATGCCACACACTCAATTCTAAGTTGAAGGTGGTGCTTTGGTACCACTAATCAACAGGGTTGTGAATTACAAAAGGCATGTGCTTTGTATATGGCAACAAATGAGTAGGAATACAGTTGGCTGCACACAGCACTGGCCTGCCGGAAGTCTCAGAGGTGGTAGTGGCCAACCAACAGTGATGCGCCTATTTCCCCCTTTTACTCATTAAGGAAGCTTTAGTAGAGCAAGGATATTACGAGCCAAATCATGGTCCTCGTTTAGTTATCAATTCTATTGCTGAGAACTGACATCTGGTGCTATCTGAATTACAATTGAAGTAAGAGATACTTTACATTTTTGCACTTTGCTAAAAAAAAAAAAAATCATTTCCCCAAGGTCTTTAAAACATTAATTTGCTTTTAAATTTCACTGTTTCTGTTATCTGTTGTCTTAAGCCAAGTGATCCAGGGCTTGCATGCTCACCAGACCTGGCACTGACGTGGCACAGAAGATTACAATTTCCTTTTTATTTAGTTTCCAGCTTGCTTCTTGTTTTCATAATTTTTTGATGTCTAGATATTTTTCTTCAGTGACACGGGAGTTTGATGTTTTCTTCTGCTCAACTTTAAGTGGTCGGGACACCAGCAACAGTGCTGACTGCTTGATAGGGAGGCTCTTTAGCTTGGTGGGCTTGCAGTACAGCTATGGCTTCATCAACTTTGGTGTGGAGACACTCTGGGGACTCAAGCATGTGGCGTAGTTCCAAATTATCAATTTCCAACAGCATGCCAGTGATTTTACCCGCGAGCGCAGGGTGCATGGTCTGGATAAGTGAAAACAGCCATTCCCCTAACATTTGCTTTTGGGCTTGAGGAGGAGCAGACGCCAACATGGAGGCAGTCAAAGATTCTTTACCTGGAACAGGAACAGTAGACCGCTGTGTGGCGACTTGTGGCTGTAGATTCAGATGCTGAGGGGGATTTCGGACTCCGGCAGTATATTTATACTGGGTAACTGTGCGGGCCCCAGGAGCAGCTGCAGGATGTAGGCCTGTCATCTGTGTGGATGTGTTGGCAGCACGATATGTTGACATACTTCGTGTGGCCTGTGAGGGAGCTGGTCCTGACGTACCAAATGATGAACTAATGTTAGATGGGTGGGCGGTACTAGACATAGTTGGGAATAGAGTCGCTCTGGCACCTCGAGCACTCCCGCGGGGGCTTGGTCCTTGCTGAGAAGTTTGGTTAGGGGTATAGTAGACCCCACAGTTCTGAGTCTGTGGTGTAGCTGTCATGAAGTAACCTGAAGGAGCCTGTGCTGACTGGAAGGGATTGATGACTGGGTTGGGCACGGCACCGGCGCCCACCATTCTCTGCAGGTACTGGCTGCTGAGGTGAGCCTGGCGCTCCTCCTTACGTTGGGCTAAAGCTACGTAGAGTGGTTTGGTGGCCACAATTTTACCATTCATTTCCGTAACCGCTTTAGTAGCTTCTTCTGGAGAGGAGAAACACACGAAGCCAAACCCTTTGCTGCGACCGCCCTCCATCGTAACCTTTGCACTAGTGATGGTACCAAAGGGAGAAAACTCCTTCCGGAGGCGCTCATCGTCGATGCTGTCGTCAAGGTTTTTCACGTAAAGGTTGACGCCCTGGCATCTGACGCTTCTGTCTTGTGGCACCTGCTCGGTCTTGTGCTTTTCGCGCTTCATCTGTCCGAATCGGTGCTTCAGTTCTGTCTGTCGCTCCACCTTCTTCTGAGCTCGGCCAACATAGATTTGTTTCCCACTGAGGTCTTTTCCGTTCATCTCATCCACTGCCTTCCGTGCGTCCTCATGCCGTTCGAAGCTCACAAATCCAAATCCTTTGGATTTTCCACTTTCGTCAGTCATGACCTTAACACTTAAGGCGGGCCCGAATTTGCCAAAGAGACCCTGGAGTCTCTCATCATCCATGTCTTCTCCCAAATTCTTAATGTAAACATTGGTGAACTCTTTGGCCCGAGCTCCAAGTTCGGCCTGCCTGTCTCTACGAGACTTAAATCGACCAACGAATACTTTGCGGTCATTTAGAAACATCCCGTTCATTTTCTCAATTGCTCGTTCGGCTTCTTCCTGTGTCTCAAAGTGTACAAATCCATAACCCTTGGAGCCGTTCTCATCACACTCCACCTTACACGAAAGGATGTTACCGAAGGCAGAAAACGTATCATACAGTGCTTTGCTGTCAATGGATCGGTCCAGATTTTTGACGAATATGTTGCCTACTCCACTTTTGCGCAGAGATGGGTCCCTCTGAGACCACATGAGGCGAACCGGCTTGCCCTTTATCACATCAAAATTCATGGTGTCCAAGGCCCGTTCAGCGTCCTCCACCTGCTGGAAGTTGACTGAGGCATAGCCCAGGGAGCGACGGGTGGTCCTGTCCCTGTAGACCCGGATGGAGAGGATGGGCCCAGCCGGGCTGAACTTCTCATAGAGCATCGCTTCGGTCACATCGGGGTGCAGGTCCCCCACATAGAGTGAAGCCAAGGAGTCACTGGGGTCACTGGGGTTCATGTCTGCACAAGGCAGAGCAGGGAGAGGGACCAGTGCAGGAACAGAAGTCAACCGGAATGGAAAGAGCCTCAACGGCCAAGAACTCGGCGGTCCGCAGCGCGGGAGGATTGGCTTCCGGTTGGGAGCGAGGCGGAGGTGCCATAAGCTGCTGTGCCCCGGTGGAAACCCACCTCTCCATCTGGGTTCCGGTTACTGATTATGCCTGGCTGCTTTTGGCTGGTCTCCCGTTGCTTATTCAAAGTGGTGGAAAAGACGTGGATTTGAGGGTTGCCTTTTCTTTTACTATTTTTTAAATGGTGGGAGGATGAGATAATAAATGTTTAAGTTTAAAGCAGACACTTTGTGTACTATGCACTAATAGGGAGAGAAAGCATAAAAAGGAGGGGAGGGGAGTGGTGAGGAGGGGAAGGAAGGGAGATCCCCTTTGAGGTAGCTTTCAATTCATTTTGCAAAAACAAACTTTCAATACAGACCCAGAAGATGGTGGAAGATTGAGTCTTTGCAAATGATTTTGAGAGCTTATAAATTAATCAAATTGAAAATCTTGATCCAGGTCAATGTAGTAGTTAGCTATAGAAAATTACTGTAAAGCTTAAACAACAGGGATATTATTTCTTGCTTAGAAGTCCAAGATCAAGATGTCAATAAATTGTGTTTGGGGTTTTTGTTATGAGTGTGTGTGTGTGTGTGTGTGTGTGTGTGTGTGTGTGTGTGTGTGTGTGTGTGTTCTCATGAACATAGGTGACACCCCACTACAAATTCTGTATATGTGTGTGTTCTCATGAACATAGGTGACACCCCACCACAAACTGTGTGTGTGTGTGTGTGTGTGTGTGTGTGTGTGTTCTCATGAACATAGGTGACACCCCACTACAAACTCAAATGGTCAAAAGGAGGAGTAAAACTTTCTGGAGGCTGTTGAGGAAGGCAACAATTATTCCAAAGGTCATAACCCCAGTGATTATTTTTCAGTGTATAAACCACTTAGAGCACAATTATATCATTCTGTTTGGCTGTTTTACTTATTTTTTTTTTCTTTTAGAATGCAAAAAAAAGTGGTCTCCTGTAAGTTCTTCACATGAATGCATCAAAAATAGGAACATAATATACGATAGGCTGAAACTTCATACTTCAGTCTAATTAAAATACTCATAATTTAGAGCACTATGAATTGACTCTCCATTGGCAACTACTTTATTCCAGATGCAACTAATTAGTAATAGGAAGATAGTGGCTTGGGGATGTTTACATTATGTGGTGGTGAGGGGTATAGCTAATAAGCTGCCAAGGGCATAGCTATGGGAGAAGGGAAGACGTGTGAAGAGCATCTCCCCCTCATTTTAAGCATCCCCTCAGGCCCTTAGTGGGATCACTTATGATTATCATCAGTGTATTTGTGTGTCAATAAATGTTTATGCTTTCCAAAATACTTTATATGCACAATGGCATAATGTGTGTTCAATGCCACCAGTAACACCACATGTTTCTTAACAAGACACTGGATTTCTAAAAAGCCAAGCAACTCAAAGAAGGTCATTTTTGTTTGCCAATTATAAATCATAACTTACTGTTTCATAACCCCTGAAGATCTTTGCCTGAATGTACATTTTGTTGTCAATTCAATTCATTAGAAATTAGAATCTCAATAGCTCCTAAAGTATTATAAAAAGCATAAAATGATATTCTTTACTGATGTCAGCTTTTACAGAGCTACTCACTGCCACTGCCACTTTTTCTGTGGTGCTAAAGAAGAGAGCAGGGTCTAGTGCCCACTAGGCAGGTACCCACTCCACCTACTGCTGAGCTACATCCCTGGCCATCACTAGGCAGGTACCCACTCCACCTACTGCTGAGCTACATCCCTGGCCATCACTAGGCAGGTACTCCCTCCACCTACTGCTGAGCTACATCCCTGGCCATCACTAGGCAGGTACTCCCTCCACCTACTGCTGAGCTACATCCCTGGCCATCACTAGGCAGGTACTCCCTCCACCTACTGCTGAGCTACATCCCTGGCCATCCGTTATCCAGGATCAGCCAGGCCTTCTCACGGAGGGCACCTCGTGTCCTTTCAAAGCTCTAGTTCCATGCAACCAAATTTTCAGTTGTGCAACTCTTGTGGGTTACAATCTATCATAACAACATTGATGTACAGGTGGTGTCTATATAGATACATTGTCTTCTAAAGTATTTTCTTTCTGGGCTTTTCCTCTATCATGTGAACCTAACTCAGCCCATAAATCACAGCCTATAAAAATCCCTAAGAAGATAAATACACAAAGTAATCTACATACAGAATATTAAAACTGATTGTCACCAAAGGAAGGATCATTGACCAATCTAAGCTAAGAATAAGCTCTAGCACACAATTCAGGAAGTCAGTTTTCTCCTCTAATGACCAACAAAATAGTGTTTTGGTTCATATGGAAAAAGAACTAAAAACAAATGCAAACAAAAACCTCTCCCATGCCCAAAGCCAAGCACGTGTTTCACATGCCCAATATGCTCCCTGTGGCTCCCTGGATTCTGTATTCTTCACGTACCCAGTGTCACCCTCCTGCCTTTAAGTGGAGATATAGCCCTACTGTTTTCATTTTAAACCACGTTCATCTCACCGATTGAGACTCTGAAAATTCCAAACAAGATGGCAATATCACCGTTTCTAAAATCTCAAAGTGATGAACTGAAGACATTTAGTATGTTGTTTTAGTCACTTGTGTTTTTTAAAAGAAAATAAAATGACTGTATGAAGACAATTATGGCCAAATTAAAGGAGACAGGTATTATATTATTTAAATGTGCAATTTAAAACCACATATTGAGAGTTATGGCCCATTAATGTAAATTATTTCACAGTGAAAAATATCTAATTATCTCTTCCAGATAAGAAATATAAAGGCAGTGCTTCAACCTAATCACAATAACGTGCAGGATGAAGGGCCGCACAATTAGAAGCTGAGGATGTAGCGCAAAGTTGAATTCTCTGTGAGACTTGCCTATGTGTCTCCGGTGTGCTATTTCTCAGAGACTTTTTTTTTTATAAGGGAGGACAAATGTATTAGCTTTTACTGTACTGTAATTGCATTTTTATATGGCAATTATTTGGTATGGTAAGGGATGACAATGACTTTTTAAAAACACTTAGTTATCATGGTTCTCAGTAAAACACATCCATAAAAGTTAGTGTACATAAAAGTAAGTGTACATAAAAGTTAGTGTACATAAAAGTTAGTGTACATAAAAGTTAGTGTACATAAAAGTTAGTGTACATAAATTAATGTCAAGGATGTGTCACCCTACAGAGTCAGGTCAGAACCACTAACCTCCCTATAGATAAATATAAGTAGAATTTTGTAAGTTTTAAACTATTTCAGATTTTAAATACATGCTGAAATCGTTCTGTAATACAAGACGTGCTTCTAAGACCTTTGGAACAGTACCTTGCCATAGTGGTTTGGGTTTAGGTATTTTTAGACTAGGATCTCTGCTCTTTTTCTACTTAGACAAAGCTGAGTTCTGTGATTAAAGCATCAAATTCCGATAACAGGCATTATGAAGCTTGGGTATGCAGCCATCAATCCAAATATGCCATTGGTTATTTAAAAATCATTGATTACCAAATAAAGAGCCTAAAAGCAATGTGTTCTGATTTGCTTTACTTGTCAAGTAGACATATTCTAGCATTATCTTGGAAGGATCTTGATAAAAGATTGTCTCCATTGGGTTGGCCTGTGGGCATGTCTTAATTAGCTTAATTGTGTGGGACAATCCAGTCCACTGTGAGTGGTATCACTCCCTAGGTACGAGGTCCACTTTGAAATAGTAGAGACACTGCACTGAGCAGAACTAAAAAGGAGAGTGAGAATGTATGTGCCCACTTACCTGTGCTTTCTCACCACAGATGTGATGTGACTGGCTCTCTGAAGTTCCTGTCTTTGATTCTACCAGAATAATAAACTGAAACCAGGAACTGTGAGCTAAAATTAACCATTTCTCCCCTAAGTTGCTTTTTGTCAGTGTGTTTTATTACAGCAACAGAAATGAAGCTACAGTACACGGGCTTCTGTTATCAGGAGGAGAGAATAATGTTTCCACATAAGAACAAATTAAGTATTATTTCATTCATCCTTCCGTTTCAGCTCAGGGTTAATTATTCCACAGTAATTAATTGAAGGACATAAAACCAACCTTGATGCGTTTCAGAATTTTCCTATTGGCTTCGGTTTAATGAAAAGGCCGTGGGCTTATTTCAGCTGGACCATGATGCTTCTTGTGTGCTTAAACTATTAGATATACTTTTGGTAGCAATAAGAGTGGTGACTTAGGGGAAGTAAGTTTTAAAGATAGATGAGAAAAAAAAATATCACACATTTTATCTATAAAGCTACACCTCAACACGAAAGTCACATCCAATGGCCTCACGAAAACTAGAGTGTGCTATGGGGAATTGAGTCAAAGAGCAAGACATCCACAGATTTGGTAATGGCATCACCAGTACTCCTATTTATGACTAAAGTACATAGTGCTGGAAGTGCTGTTCATAGTACTGGAGGAGGAGAATCATTAGTCTTACCCAGACATGGACCTTGAGAGTGACAGCAATATCCTCATTTCTTTCAAGATGTGCCAGCCAGTACAACAAGGCCAAGAATGTTGTGAGAGTAACCACACATTATTATTAGACTTAATGACAGCTCCGTTGAATAGGACCCATTCCTTACACAGTCAATGAGGTCAAGAACCCAAGGCTAGACAGATGATGTGCTCTAGTGGGAAAGCTACCTACTATTATTATGCTAAATAGAAATATCAATAAAATGACCCTTAACGACATACTGTTATACCTACAGAGCACGGTATCGCTCAACCCTCATCTGAGAAGGTTCTCCTTGCAGTAGATTGAAATTAAAACAGAGACCTACACAGGAAATAAAAGAGCTTGGAATGCCCAGCCCTCAATGGGATGGCTTCATCACACACACATACCCCAAGGCTCCAGGATGTATTCAGAAGTGGTAGAAAGATTGTAAGAGTCAGAAGTGGTGGCTTATGTCAAGGAGACAGCATTTTCCAGACACAGCATGGCAGATGCACACATATGAAGTCACAGAGATGGTGACAACATGCCCACAACCTGCACAAGCGCAAGCCAGACGACATCTGAGCATGGAGGGCAGAAGGTAGGCACAAAGCTCCACCTCTAGATAAGGAGGTGCTGGTCTTTTATTGTTGCTGGCAGTGGGAGAGCTTTTTGCTTAAGGGAGTGCATCAAACCACACCCCAGAGTATGTGTCATGCTCAAGAATAGCTGGCCGACACAAACCGCACTTCGCATCTGTTCTGTTTTCTTTTAAAAGCGGGTGACAGTAGAGATAGATAGGCATCTGGGGAAACCGGGACAAGTCAGGGGAGAGAGGTGAAAATTAACAAAATATAGTATTTTAAATTCTCAAAGAATAAAAAAATATAATTTTGTCAGAGAACTACAAAAATGATTATTTGGGGGGAGGGATTTGTTTTATGCTCTTATGGCCTCACACTGGGAGGCTTGCTGTCTGTCTATTGAGTGAACTGTCTGCTGTGACCTGGCCTAACCCAGACCTGAGCTGTAAGGCCCCCCACTTTGGGGCCACAGTGTCCACAGTAAGGCTGCTGCTGGCTGATATCAAAGATGGAAATGCATTTGCTGTACAGTGCTCTTGCACGGGTTAAAAGAAGTTGTTAGAATAGCGGGAAAATGTATTTCATTTTGGAGGCCCAGTGCCAAAACCTTCCTAATGCAAGATAAATCTCTCTGACTGCTGTCCAGCTAAAGCTCCTCAGAACTGGACAGAAGTGGTCCAGGACAGGCAACCTGCTCAAGCGCTCAGCCAGGGTGGGGGGGCCGAGTACCAGGATGGTTTGCTTGTACCTACCATCTGATTCTCTCCCTTTCACCAATAGATGTCCCTGTAGCAAATGAAAACATTTTGAAAGCAGTCCAGGGGTGTAATTAAGTGAGACAATACAGATGCCAGAATTTAAACACTGCCAGTTTTATGTAATTTAATTAATACTGTAGAGAGGGTGGAAAAATGCTAGCCTGTGCAGGATTTTGTGAAGGAAAGAGCTGCTGACTAAAGGCCATCCCCCTGACAGGAAGCTGAGAGGCGATGAGTGCTCCATCGATGGCTCTACTGCGTTAGAAAGCCCAGGCAAGCCCAGGGTCCTGTTTATTATTTCATGCCTGACATTTTCCAAGTCCATGTAATGTAATTATCTACAGAAACTCCAGCATCACACAGGGCTGTCCCTTCCCGGTGCACCTGCCTGTGCACACAACCTAACAGGCATCAATTACTCAAGACATTGCTCTTCTTTTGCTGGCACATGATACTTAGATGCAAGAGGGAGGGAGAGAGGGACACTTGAAGCTAGAAAAAAAATGAGCTTCTTCCTTAAAAATACATGTAGGCAAGCAATGCCATTACTGGTATTTGTTTTGCTTTTTTTATTCAATTCAGACATCTTGATAAATGTATGTTTTATCTGCCTCAGAGAAGTGGTGGCTGCAGCTGTAGGTGAACTCAAAATCAATTTTAGTAATAAATGTGGGTATAGCTCACAGCTCCCTAAATGAAAATCAGAAGACACGAGAGGAAAGGGAAAGCTATGAGCACCCAAACACTCAGATGCACGCCTGATGTCTCAGGTGGGTGCTTGAGAGCAGCTTATGGACTCCGACGGAGGGAAAGCTATGTGAAATTTCAAAGAGCTGGGGATTTTTTTTAAATTGCCTGTATTTAAATCATTCTCCTTTCTCCACTCTTTGTACCTCAGAGTTCTTTTTCCAAACTTTCATCCACGTTGCATGGCAAACGCTCGTGTGTGTTCCGCAAATGAAAGCGGGATGGTAACAAAGGCCTCGGAGAAAGAAGCTGCCTGGCATCAAAGGCATCAAAGGCCTCCTTGGCTCCCTCCTCTCCCTTAGTCACTTCATCTTCTCTCTACACACAGGACCCTAAGAGTGGTGTTTGCTGACCACCCTACGTCATCAGTTATGATCGGAACAAAACGGTGAGCAGTTTCAGTCAGAATACGTGTTCAAAATAAGGAGAAACCCATCATACTTTTATGAAGGGCATGATAACGTGCGTGTCGCACAATTCAAACTTAGATGCAAGTTCCATTTTTTTCTTTTTGTTTTCTCTCCTTCTCCCTCTTGCCTGCTCCCATTTGTTTTTAAATGGTAGGTATTGAACCTAGCATGCACCAACGCTAGGCAAGGGCAGAACCAGCACATTCGGCTCCTGTTCCAATTATAACACACTCTCCTCAATTATGTGCACAAAACAGATGCACTTTGGTGATGTCCAGTGAAAATAGAGGATTCCATCTAGAGGGGTGTGTCTGAGGCAGGGGAAATCCCTCTGTGTATTGTCACCTCTAGATGGCTGCTTGTCTGCTCGGTTAAGCGAGGAACTACCCTCCTCTTGGTTACTTCAACAGCAAGCGTTGTTTACAATATTGTACATCAAAAAATCTAGGCAGGCCCAGGAAGGACATGCACTTTGATCTGCAAGATGTTATCCAGCATATACAGCTGGGTGTCTTCACTTGTGTATAGGCCATGTTGAGGGAGAAGCCGCAAGACTGAGACTCTACTCAGACAAGGTGGTGTCTTTGATGACAGGGACGGCATCTTAGGAAGACTCGCTGCAAAGTTTTCATGGCACACTCCTGGCCAAAATTTAGGCAAAGGGCTAAGCCACATCCAAGAGGTGTCTCTCAAATAACACTAGGAGTTCAGTTATGAAATTATAAATTGAGTCCACAGTAAAAAAAAAAAAAAACTGAACCCACATACTCTTTGTAACTAACTTCTCTATATTTTGGCTGTGAGAAAAAAACAGGGCAAATGCCAGTAAGAAAATTGGATCCTGAAGAATGGCTTATTGCTCTAGCGACAGGCTCCTCCTCCAGAGATCCAGCTGTTCAGTTCCCAGCACCCAATGTTGGCTCACAACCATCTGTCACTCCAGTCCCATAAGATCTGACATCCTCCTGTGGTCTCTGCAGGTCCATGTGGTGCATTGACATACTGCAGGAAAAACATCCCACATGTAAAAATAAATCAACAAAATGTCTATTAAAGAGTCTTAGAAATTCTGTGTATTTTGTGACCTCTTCAAACTTCCTGGGTTCTTCATGGAGGCTTTCTACTTGCATTATCTTGTTTTGACTTCTGTCCTTGACTCTGAGTTTATAGTAGCATCTGTTTTTCCTCTTTCATGGTAGTCATCTCTTCTATCAGAGCCTTTATCAACATAATAGAGGAGAAATGAGAAACAAAGTGTTTTTCACAGCTGCAAGGCCCACATTGGGATTTCATCTTTATATTATGCTTCTAAAATATATCTTATCTTTTTCTTCATGTTTTATTATTAAATGCCCAAAGAGTGATAGCACATCAACGCTATCTGGTAATTTTCTAATTCAAAGCTAAGGGTTTGTTTATGTGTGTGCTATCTCCCCTGTTCCTACAGACATCAGTTTTGTCAAAGGCTCCTCAGCTGCAGAGCTTACCTTCATTTTCCAGGTGTTAATCACAGGGCCATCGGGATCATTGACAATCTTCATGCTAACATGCAGGTTTCTGTTTTCCCAAGCCAACACCATAGGTTCTGGGTTTCTGTTGTGAGTTACCCAACTTCTGACACCAAATTCTGTTTCAATTACTGTCTAACAGTCTACGCCATGACACTGTAGCTTACATAGCAGTCTGTTAGTGATTACAACTCCTTGTGTCCCCATGATGTTCTCTCGTAGGGTCATGGGACACCTGACTAAGGAGTCAGAATGCCCTGGTCACACAGGGCCAATTTGTATTTGTCCCCAGCTTTTCTTCTACAGGGCTGGAGTCTGCGGCTTTCGTACCCTCCCAGGAGGTGTTTTCAATGTAGATGCTTCCACTTGATAACAAAGTGGAGGCTACATTCCCCTGGAGGACATTCTAAGATGGGGAGGCAGAATCCTTCACCCTGTACAGCTCAGCCTCAGGATTAGTTGTAATCAAAGAGAGATGAAATACCATCTGCGTGTTACCGAGAATAGGTGGTACTGCACAGCCAATGTGGAGACGTGGGGTTCCTGTGATGAATTAAACGCATGTTACAGTTGGATGTATGTACTGGAAGAATGCCAGAAGAGTGGTAGGAAAAGTGCACTTATCACACAGTTACACATCGAAGTCTTACGTGCCACTTCTTTACAGTGTGCTCTTACTTAGATCCCGTTGAACTGGGATAGTCCAAGTCCCTGCCCCAGTATTGTTATCCACATAAACAGAGGAAACCCAGACACACAGATGTGCACAGAGAGGATGCCAGGTGGGGATGGAGGCTAAAATGTCTACAAAACAAGGGCTGTCAGGAAATTCAGTGTGCCAATGACTCAGAGTCATGTGGGGTTGGGCAGAGAGAGTAAGATAGATTATCCTCATAGCCTGGGGGGAGGAACCAGATAATGCCTTGATCTCAGACTCCAGCTCACAAATGTTAAGTCCTACTATCTAGGCTACCTGATGCCTGATACTCTGTCATGGCTGCAGTCAGAAGCACAGACAAATCACCATAAGCCTTTCTTTGGCTGATCATCAACCCTGGCGGGTATAGCATGCACACCAAGATTTCCCATGGCCCAACTTTCCCAGCTTCTTTAAGGCTCTAGACAAATAGAAGTAATCTATTTTACTCATATTAAATTTTCCACAAAAAGAGAAATAAAGCATTTTTCTAAGGTAGTTATGACCACAACTCCAAATTTTCACATGCTGTACTAAGGAGAGTGGCATCTGAGTGTGTGTGGTGGCATCCGAGTGTGTGTGTGTGTGTGTGTGTGTGTGTGTGTGTGTGTGTGTGCGCGCATATGCACATGAATGAGATATGTGCCTATATGTTTATGTGTGTGTACGCATGTGGGTGGTGTGGCTTCCTCCAAGGCTAAAAGCACAGCCACACTCAACATCCTACAGTGGAAAAGCTTCCGAGATTGGCGCTGCCCTCGGTTCCATCTTCTGTTGCTTATCAACAGAATCACACTAAAATCTCTACTTCTGCAGGGTCCACTCCTCCACAATGCCAGGGCCATACAAGTGCATGGCACTGACGCCACACATGCTTGGGCAGCCAGTCGTCACTGCCAGCTTTGAAGAGCTTTGGCCAAGCTTTCTGCTTTGCTAGTTTACCTCTGAAGGGTTCTGCTCTCTCAGCCAGGGCGGCACACTGAACCTCCCCTGTAGATGCTAGAATATGTCTGAGGATGTGACAAATTCTGAGCTGTCCATGGAGGATTGGAATGTGAGCGTCTGCTGCAATGGAACTAAGAGGAATTAGACTCATCAGTGCAGTGATTCATACTGATGGCTGTGTTTGCTCTCAGGATGTTAAGGGAACCAACCACCCACTTAATCGTCAAAGCAACTTTTTTTTTATTTTACCACCCCCCACCATTCTCTCAATATATAGATTTTTATATAGATATATCTACAGATAGTATGGCTGGCTCAAGCAAAGAAAAATTATAATGAGCTAATTTTTTTTGATTAATGTTAGTTCTTGTGCCTGAACTTAGGAGCATAAATATCCCGTTTAGAATGATACTGCCTGCAAATGAGATCAAATCAAATTCCAAAGCACTTTGTTAATGAAAAGTATCGATTTTTATACCATTTGGTCCAAACCACTGCCAATTTCCATGCATTTGCCATCTCTTTGAACAATGAGCTTACACCATTAAGACCTGCAGATGCCCTTCCATTTTTCTTTCACAATGGCTCACTCCACTCTCCTCATATGCTCCAGGTCTCAGCTCTGAGTCTCTCTGCATCACTACCCCCAGGGATCTGTCATTCTATGCGGATGGCTCCCCAACCGCCATCTCTGCAAACACTCACATGGGTGAGTCTAGCTTGTTCTCTCACTCTCATCACTCTTCCTACAGCTTAAGGCTTGAAGGCCTCCTGCCAAAGCACGATTGCCTTGAGAAAACCAGAATAAACATCCAAGTCCTACCCGCTAACTCCCCTGGGCTGTAGTAACCTCCATACTGTCTTGCAGTCCAGACGCCGTCAGCTGTTACGCAACAATTCCAGGAGTAGAGGTCAGGTCCCCATAGGCTGTTTTGAGAGGATACATGAAGTAGAGTGAGCTTCAAGGGGGGGGGGGGCGGGATTGGTGCTGGAGCAGAAGTTGACTTCACCAAACAAATGCAACCCATCAAAGCTAGACCAGTGACTGTAGAAAAGTCAGAGTAATAATTGAATCAATTCTCCCTCCCCCCCTTCTCTCTCTCTCTCTCTCTCTCTCTCTCTCTGTGTGTGTGTGTGTGTGTGTGTGTGTGTGTGTGTGTGTGTTGGAGTAGGCTAGGCTTCTGGTTTAGCCTTTGTAAACCTCTACAATGCTGGGGTTGCAAACATGCACCACCACTCCTGGATTTTTTTAAAATGTGGGTTTGGTACTGAGCCATCTTCCCAGCCTAATGCTGTTATTCTCTTAAGTAGTAACCACATGCCTTATGTGACAGCTTATGTAAATCTAGCACCTATTTGCCCTTCCTAGTTATGTTATAAATTTCTACAAATAAATAAAACAAAGGTTTTGCTTATTTACCTGGGATGTAGGTTATATTGGCTGGGTTTGTCAACTTGACACTAGAAGAGAGAATGTCAGTTGAGAAACTACCTCCCTCAGATTGGTCTCTTGGGCCTTTTCTTAATTGCTAATTGATGTAGAAGGGTCCAGCCCACTGTGGGCGATGCCAATGCTTGGAAGGTGGGCCTGGGTTGTGTAAGGAAGGAGGATGAAGGAGGATGGAGGAGGATGGAGGAGGATGGAGGAGGATGAAGGAGGATGGAAGAGGATGGAGGAGGATGAAGGAGGATGAAGGAGGATGGAGGAGAATGAGGGAGGATGGAGGAGGATGAAGGAGGATGGAGGAGGATGGAGGAGGATGGAGGAGGATGGAGGAGGATGAAGGAGGATGGAGGAGGATGGAGGAGGATGGAGGAGGATGGAGGAGGATGAAGGAGGATGAAGGAGGATGAAGGAGGATGGAGGAGAATGAGGGAGGATGGAGGAGGATGAAGGAGGATGGAGGAGGATGGAGGAGGATGGAGGAGGATGGAGGAGGATGAAGGAGGATGGAGGAGGATGGAGGAGGATGGAGGAGGATGAAGGAGGATGAAGGAGGATGAGGGAGGATGGAGGAGGATGAAGGAGGATGGAGGAGGATGGAGGAGGATAGAGGAGGATGGAGGAGGATGAAGGAGGATGAAGGAGGATGGAGGAGAATGAGGGAGGATGGAGGAGGATGAAGGAGGATGGAGGAGGATGGAGGAGGATGGAGGAGGATGGAGGAGGATGGAGGAGGATGAAGGAGGATGGAGGAGGATGGAGGAGGATGGAGGAGGATGGAGGAGGATGGAGGAGGATGGAGGAGGATGGAGGAGGATGAAGGAGGATGGAGGAGGATGGAGGAGGATGGAGGAGGATTGAGGAGGTTGAAGGAGGATGAAGGGGGATGAAGGAGGCTGGAGGAGGCTGGAGGAGGATGAAGGAGGCTGGAGGAGGATGAAGGAGGATGGAGGAGGATGGAGGAAGATGGAAGAAGATGAAGGAAGCAGAGGAAGCAGGCTAATGAGCGTGTTCTTACATGATTTCTTCTTGAAGCTTGCTCCTTGTGTTGCTTCAGAAATAGACTATAACTTGTGAGATGAAATGTATCCTGTCCTGCTCAAGTTGCTTTTGATCAGTGTTCTATCACAGCAACACAGAAAAGACAATAAAATTTCATCTCTCTAAGAAGAATCAGAGTCTGTTTCGTCCACCCCCAGGATGTCGCCAAATCTATGTCATACCACTAGAATACAAAGGTGTCATTAAACTGTGTAGCCATGGTAAAATACAGGAGTAGAAGGCTTCATCTGGAAACAGTTTGTACCAGCAGATAAGGGAGTGTGCCAAGCATATGGACTTCCTTCACAATAGGAGGAGGAGGAGTGGGGGGGGGGAGACAAGGGAAGAAGGAGGGGGAAGAGAAGGAGCAACACAAGGAGGAGCAGAAGCAGTAGTATTTATCAATAACCCATATTTAATAAGCTGCTTTTAGCAACATGTGTCAAAGAAAAGGTTGACATTCCTTTGTGGAGTAGAGCATGACCTTATAAGCAACACTATTGATAAAAGGCCACTGTGTTGGGAAATAGAGGGATTTTGCTTGGCAAGCAGCATCTTTGTGTTTGGATGGACAAACATGACACTGATGGACTCCAAGCAAGGGTATGCCATTCTGCACAGCACTGAGAGAAGGAATTTCAATGTGGGTGACAACGGGTGCTCTGCAAGGAAAAGGGAGGGCAGCCTTCGAAAACCAGATGTCGAAGTGAATGATTCCTTCCCTACCTGCTTGCTTTCTTCATTGCACAGATGTGTGAGGTTTAGTCGATTTAACAAAATGAGTTATATTTTCTAGTCAACACAATGGAAGCCTAGCATAAATCAATCATTGCTGGTGTAACGTTCCTAAATAATAAGAGGCAGGGAGCAGAAAATGAAACAGGCTAATGAAACATGTTTTTAAGAGAACAGTGAAGGCCAAAGTAGAGCAAGGCATGACAGGCCAATGTGCTGAAAGCCAACGGCCTCTGGGGTTATCCAGCAGCACATACACTCTGAGGAGCCAGGCCCTCATCATGTTGCTTAACGTGGCACCTCACACCTCCCCGCTGCCAACATGACTGAGGTGTAAGGTGTAGGATTGTTGAATAGTTGACCTACCTATATGCATAGCCTGGCTACTTTTTCCCTGCATTGTTTTTCGCTTGCATGTCTTCATCATCTCTTAGGCTGGGATCTCTGCAGTAATTATGAAGATGGCTTCCTCTGGGAGCGTGCTGAGAGACGCCATGCTGCCTTGCTGGAACGATCACTGATGACGGCGGAGGCTGGAGGTATATCAGGGATGGCCACGAGGAAGTAAATCTCACAGACATATGGCCTGCTTGCCACCTGAGGCAGAGGGGCTCTGCCTTCCATTTTCACTCATAAAATATGTTTTGAGATACAGACATTTTTCATGCATAAATCTTCAGTGCTGAAAGTCCAATCTTGTTCTCTCGACTCTGAAGTTATTTCAGGCCATATGCCACCACCAGAGCATCCAGCACAACAGGGGACATGTGGCATTACAGGAAGGGAGGGCAGGAAAGCCAGGAAGTCCCCACTAAGGAAACATAGTAAATTTACATGATCTGCTGTCTGCAATGCTTCTGTATCCTGAGTTAATTAGTGTGACAGCTAAGGAGCAGAAACCACAAACCAAAGTTAGAAAGCACAAGATCAATAGCACTGAGTCCTCATGGGAAGGAACCCCTAGGGACTCTTACCCATACATTCAGTGGGATCTAAAGCTACAATCACTGTTATTCTGAGTGTTGTTCTAAAACCCCAGAATACAGGATTTACTCAGACCAGGTAGCTCTCATTCAAGGAGCACTGTGTGTTCCAAATGGCGTGAGATGGAACATAACTATCCCCTCTATGTATTCTTCCAAAGAAATACATTTTTAAGGAGAATTTAAAACACCGAGGATTATAACTAGGTGAAATTTGGCAAAAGCAGAGGTAAACACGTGGAGCTAAAATGCATAAAATTGAAATAAAATTTCACTGAGAATGTGTGGTGAACAGTAACATCACGTGATGAAAACCTATCCTTCTGATTCCCTGTAGTCAAAAGTATAGATTTGAAAAGGAGACTGTCAGATGAAATGGGTTTTCTAGAATGTCTAATTGCCACATTCAGCTAGTTAGTACATCTGAGCATTTGGGAGTGGGGAGAAGAAACGATTGAGCCAGGCGGACACCGGGATGGTTAGCACACCCCAGCCAATGCCTTAATTGTACCGTATACTCTCCAACCTTGACTTTCTGGTCACACACTCATCATTTCACTGCTTTCCCTCCAACAGAGAAAGTAATTTCTGAAGGCATACACAACAAGAAGGCTCTTGGGTCTAATTTCCATTCACCCAATCGCACAGATTGCACTAATTCAGTCTGATGTCAGTTTGTTCGGATTAAGAAACACCCAGGAAGGTGCCATCTACTGCAGTAATTGACGAGCCATTAATCCCTCCAGGACTTCACCCTGTCTCGTAGTGCTACTCAGAAGGCGGGAGAAACCGAAGAGCCTGTATTTAGAAGAACGTCGCCAGGGGCAGGGGTGGGAGCAGAAGCTTATCTTACTCCCTTTTTTCATTTTCTTGCTTCCTGGCCTCAGCGTTGTGGGCAGCTCGGATCCCCCGTTTCTTCTCTGCCATGATGGACGGACATCACCAGTACCATCAACTAAAATAAACCTCCCCCGTTTTTGTTGTTTCAGTCACAGAAACAGGAACCATTGCAGAGTTAAGAAAGACTTGGTCCTTTTCCATTTTCTACGCATCTTCAGGGTAAAAGGATAAAGGAGCTCTTCTTAACCTTCCTGCTACCCAGTTAGTGACAGGGCCTCTGACTGTATCCTGTGGATTCACCTAGGTCTGCAGGCGCCAGCTGGGGAACGCAGCCCTGCGGTCAAGCTGGGCCACTGTGCGCACATTATGGCTGCTGACCAGCATGCAGCTTCTCAGAAGGACCCTCCACCTCTAAGTAGACTCTGACTTGCAGTCCGTAGCCTCTATGACATCAGCCCTCAGAAGGCTGGCTGCTCCCCCCACCCCACAACATATGAGGCCCCGTTTCTGGACCTTGGGCAAAGGAGAAACAAAGGAGCCACAAACGGAGCATGGACTACCTCTCTCTGAACTGCAGGATTTGCTCACATCTGAATGAACAGGACGTGCTGGTGAGGAGCAGGAATTAGAAGTTAGAAAAGCCTCCGTGCAAGTTGCCAAACTTTATGTTTTAATTCTCGATCTTAATTGTATGATAACAAAGCTTCCTGGCTCGAAGTAATAGGATGTAGTTAACGGCCCTCGGTGGCAATATTTCATGCAGGCTTGATGGGGCAATTTGAAAATATCATTAAGGAGACATGTTGTACAATAGAGCACGGCAAAAGTGTGATTATCTTAGGAGATTAAACCCTCAAACATCATGTGCCCCCCTTCCCGGTGTGCACCTCCTACCCACTTAACCCTTGGCTGACAGCTGAGCTTCCAGCCACTGTTTTAGACACAGAGGCTGGATGTCTTCTATCAGAGTTCTCAACAGTCTTGTATCTTCTCAAAAGGTATCACTTGGTACAATGACAATAAAAATTATATGGTTTTCGTTTCACTGGGCATATTAAGAAGAAAAGGAGGGGGAAGACGTGAGGGAAGAGGTGGAAAAGAGGAAAAAAGGAAGATAACAATGAAAGAACACAAAGAAAGGAAAATGCACCCAGCTTCTTGTGACTCAGACGGAACCAATGATTTGACTCGTTCCCATCTTCCAATTAAAGAGTTGGAACAGAGCCGGGTACGGTGGTGCACGTCTGTAGTGCCAGCACTCAGAGAGGCAGAGGCAGGCAGATCCTGTGAGTTCGAGGCCAGCCTGGTCTACAAAGCGAGTCCAGGACAGCCAAGGCTACATAGAGAAACCCTGTCTCAAAAAACAAACAAACAAACAAACCAGAAAACAAAAAAACAAAGCAAAAAGACTTGTAACAGAATATGCCATATCACCAGCAGAGCACACCAAGTGCAGCAATGTGGAGTCCATCTCACATGCTTCTCTCTGTCGCCCCCTTCAGTGGATGACACGGCATGTCTCCCTCACGGCATGTTCTCAGGTTAATAGCTGTGTCTCCCTCACCTGTGTGTTCCTGTTCTACAGTGTTTATCCACATCACATTTCCCTTACTTGCTTCTCAGTTGATAGGCATCTAGGCTGTTGCCACCTCCATGCGGTTGTGAACAGAAGCCTGATGTTTCTAGTTCTTTGCTTTGGTTTCTGAGGACATTGCTTCTGAGGGCTGAAGAGAACAGTGCCTGTGGAGTCTGCAAACATGTAATTTAGCTGACATTTTCCCCAGGAGTTCATGTCATACGCCTAGAAATTAACTCTGTGTGATCAGGTTTGAGTTCATAATATGTACTTTGAATGCACACATGACCACACTAAGTGTTTGTTGCCATCGCCAGGGTCCTTTAATATACACAGATGTCACTGTGTCTAAAGCCAGCTCATAAAGAACCTGGAGAAAGAATTCATTTAGCTGAAAATGTAAACATCTCTAGACAAAGGCTGTTCATTACTTTTTTCAATCATGCCAATCCAAGGCTCTGTCCTCATGTTTGTCACATGATGTCCAACACTGATATTTAAGTAATCGAATCTGGTTTTAGCACTTACGAGTAGAAGAGTTAAAGCAGGTGCTTGTGGAAATAATTAGATCTTTCTACATACAGGATTTACTCTTAATTATGTGCATATTTTTACATCCTCCTCATGGTCGCTAATGACTCTGGAGCCTGTTGCTTCACACCAATGCAGAAATATATGGAGCAAGGCTGGGAGGTCAGCCAGGACAGTCACTCTATGCATGGCTGAGTTACCCTCTAGACAACTTACAGGGCAGAAGGTGTTCAACGGGGTCTCTCCTACGCATTATTTTGATTTGTAGCCGCCATGCTCCCAGTTGTAATATAAGTGCCCAACTATGCAGGTTACCAAAGAGACACAATCAAAGAGATTGCTTGTCAAGGATCGGTTGACTTTCCAAGCCATTCCTCCCAAAACTCCTTCTGGTTCATCCCACCATGTCTGGCAAAATTATTAAAATGAGCAAATTAACGTGTGGCATTAATCTGATATGTTCTGGGAGATTAGCGCATGTGAGCCCTGTTTCCCATGGGCTCCAGGAATTAGACAGAAGAGTATCTATGCTGGAATCTCACTGGAGAGAAAGAATGTCAAAGAAAATGCTTTCCCCAGGTTAGGGCTCCCTGGGACTTGCCTAGGAAATGGGGACACTGTATGTGTTACTTTCTTTTGTGATAACACAGCACAACCAATTGAAGGAAGTGTGTATCTGGCTTAGGGTCTCAGAGGTTTAGAATCCATAATCATGGAAACAACATGACAGCAAAGAGCAGGCGCTAGAGGGGGGAACAGAATGCTGGAGGCGCACATCAACCTTGGGAAAGAGGGAGCTGAGAATGGCACATGGCTTGGAAAACTGTAAGCCTGCTCCTGGTGACTGATGTGCTGCCTCCAACAAGGCCACGCCTTCTAGACCTTCCCAAACAATGTCACCCACTGGGGATGAAGTATTCAAACACCTAAATCTATGGGAGACTTTCTCATTCAGACCATCACACTCACATACTGCTGGGCCATTGAGACAGGACACAAAAGCATCTATCATTTGAGCCACAGAGGGGCTGGGCGTGTGGCCACTGAGGGAACACTTGCCTGGCATGCACAAAGCCTTGGGTCCAATCCCCAACAAGGGGGAAAAAATCAAATATAGATTAGACAGTGTCTCGTAGAGATGGTTTGATTATAGATCAAACTGAAAAGTGAGGTTTAAAATCTTAAGGTTAAATGGAACCTGAACAACTTCAATGTCATTTCCACACACGCTTAGTTCAGACCACACTAAAGACTCTTACATTTCTGTGTGTTCCACGAAGATGTGTATAAGTTTCGGGTCTGAGTGGATTGAGCACTCAAAACCATGTAGAAGCAAGCCTCTTCTCTCCGTAACCCTCTTTGGCTCTAAAGGAGTGGGTCTGTCTATACCAAGAAGAGAAACAGAAACAGAAGCCAGACTCCCTCACACTGTGTCGTGTGTCACTGCAGGCTTCCTTCTAGTCAAATCTCCCAAGTGCATAAAACAAAATGAAAACTGAGATTCTAAAAAGGAAAAAAAACCCACACACTGTAAATGCCATCTCCTCTTCAAAACATTCCCAACAGGACCTAGGGTTTTTTTTTTTCCTCTCTTCTCTGGGATGACTTTAGAGTCTACTGTGCCCTTCCTGTAGATGCAATCTGCCCCACATCTTTGATTGCAAAATGCCACCACACTGAGTCTGAGGCCGTACAGGGATACCCTCATTACACAGAAAGCTGAACCAAGGCCAGACAGGAGAACTGAGAAAATCCTTGCTTCATAGAGCTGAACGGTCTCCGAACTGCAAGTCCCCTCCCCATGCCATCAAACTCCGTGGTCTTCCCTGAGTTCAGTACACACACAGGGAAAGCGCTCTGCAAGCCTCTTGGGGCCGAGGGTACTGAGAGGGGAACCGTGATGTATACCCTTTCTCTTTTGATCTCATCTAATGCTCTCCGTTAAATACCGAGGTATTAACAGATAAACCATGTGGAAGTGGGTGAATAGATGGATTGCTGCTTCTACGGCATTACATGGGGGATTGGACTGGATTACAATTTCATCATTTATCTTCCACAGTCCCCAAAATCCACTGTTATTTTTACCATTCTACATAAGCCAAGCGGATGTGCTTACATGACTTATACTTTTAGGCTGTGAAATCCATTTGCTTTATCCATTATACTTTAGAGATGACTGATACCGAGCAAACACATAATAAAATACAGTCATTATACAGGGGGAAATGCCTTGCTAAGGTAAGGCTAGACTTGAAGAGAGCTACACTGCACATATTTTAGCAGGTGTACGTGTGTGTGTGTGTGTGTGTGTGTCAGAGAGAGAGGGGGGGGGAGAGAGAGAGAGAGAGAGAGAGAGAGAGAGAGAGAGAGAGAGATGTGATATGTAATTTGTGAGTATCCACTGAGCGCTACCAGGGCAAAGTGTGTTCTGATTGGTTATTTGAGTTACGTTGTGTGCTCAGCCTTAAACAAGGCCACCTGTGCACTGGCTGAACTCCATATTATCTTTTCTCCCCTAGCTTTTGATCGAATTAGAAGTATGCTGGGGACAGCACATTTAGTAAAGCCCTTCAGGAAGAATGAACTCCCCATTCTGTTCAAGCGTGTGGACAGCATTTCCTCTGAAGGAAAATGGTGGAGATCGAGCCACAGGCATCATGCTGCTGGGGGTTTGGGAATTTGCCCTAGATTTTTGGAAGTTACTCTAGGTGTTGAGAGCACAGATAACAGATGTTTCTGAATCTTTCAGATCTTCCCTTTGAAATCTCCTCAAAGACTAAAAGAGGCATGTAAACATTTTTCCCTAGAATGAAGGCAGATGACACCAGATGTTTACATCTGACGAGAAAATATCATTTATGAGAAAATACTATATCATTGTTGAGAAAATAATTTTGCAGGAAACCCACCACGTTCAGGCATACTTCCTATAGAAAATCCACATACCAGCTGTAGATTTAAGATACCTTAGGGCAGAATAAGAACCTGGACGTGCAGACACAGGGTGCATGGGTGTGACGGGCTGCAAGCTAACAGCTAGTGAGAAACGGGAGGGAATCTACAGGTGGTGCTGGCCTCGGTTTCCCCCCACCAGGGCTCTTCATTTGGACTTGGTAATTTCCTGACTTCTGAGGCCCACTGACCAGCAATTCCCAGGTGAGGAGACAGCGTTTTCAACGTGTTCTCTATGGAAAGATGAGCCAGTGACTTCATAGGATTCTATTCTCGGCACGAGTGATGTGCTCAGATTCCCTTTGGGGTTTCTTTTCAAAGCCATTCTTACTTTCTGGTGGAGGGGGGCAGGGCGGGATTTGAACACTCCTCCACAGACTTTCTTCCACTGAACTGAGGAATATCTGCTCTGCTACAAAAGGGCAGAGAGAATATGGGACACACGGTGGGTTTTCAGAGGGAATATCTTTTCCTGCTAGTCAGGACGTGAGCTAGAGGGGAGGGAGGGGTCAAGTTAAAAGCTCTCCCCTGCCCTTATATGTGCTTTCACTCTACAGTCGGTTCTAACTTAAGGTATCCTTTTCTTAAGAAAATTACTTCCAATTTCTGAAATTCTTGAGAAACACTCCCAAGGTAAAGAAAGAACATTCCCGTCCTTAGTGTGATTCCCTCTTGAATTCTTTGTGGTTTCATAGCCCGAACACTCAGTCTGCAATTTGTCTTTTTGCCCACGTTAACTTCCAGGATTTTCAGAGATTGCATGTTTAAGGCAAGGCTTGTACTTCTTTTAAGCTACTGACTAGAAGAGGAGAAGTCATCCTCTCTGAAAATAAAGCTTCTGATGCTGCCACAGACAGTGAGCAAGAAAGCAAGATTCTTTTTTTTTTTTTCTGTCAAATGAGGGCCCAAACTACACAATGCTTCATGAGCATGGCAGGCGTGATGCAGGTGCCCACATGCCCAGCCACCGGGTCACCATGGCCACTGGCCAGAAGGCACTCAATTCTGCAGGGCTGATTCTTCCAGAACCTCTGGCCAGATGGAAGGTGGAGGCTCCCTGAGAACTCACAAGCCAGTTAGTTTGGTTTTGGTGGACACAATGGCGAACTATGAAAAAGAGACCTTATCTCACGGTGGAAGAGGAGAACCAATACCCAGAGCTGTCCTCTGACCTCCACACACATGGCATAGCACACACACCCATCCTTACACACATGATCATGTCCTCAGTCATACACGTGAGTACACGTACACACATAGACATGCATACACAACACACACACACATACAAACTCTTAAAAAAATAAAATATGAAACATTCATCTGCTTGCTCAAGCATGTTTCAGTTGCAAGCCTGCTTCACAACAGTACCAGAAGTCACTACCTGCCACATTGATTCAGAGGCCTGCCTGGTTGAACCCCAGGCTTCTGCAAGATTTCTTACAAGGTGAGGGTGGGAGGGTGACCAGCTAACTCAACTGGAAGCTAAGTTTAGAGAGCTCTCCTATGCTAACTTAGCATGGGTGGCTGTCACAAAGGTACTCTGGTAATCATTTAATGCATGATCTAGAAATACAACTCCTCATTAAGATATTTATCAAGCTCACTACACGGTAATCCAGCCCAACAGTTAAAATAAGTACGAAATGTGTCCAAACCACTCATGAGTCACCTACAATAAAATGTCCCAGATGCAATTATTTTCCAAGTCAGCTGCATCTGCAGTTGGGCAGGTCTGCTGGGTCGGCTTTCGGAGCTTACTACCTCGATTCTCTTAATAAGCTGATGGTTGAGTTTACAAGCTTCCGGCTTTTAATAAAACATGTGAAAATAGAAGGAGAGCCAGTTGGATAATAAAAGGGAATCGGAGGGTAGGGGTGGGTGAGAGAGGGTAATGAAGTGAATGCGGCAAAACCCACAACATACGCGCAGGAAAGCATTATAATCATAAGCTCACTAGGTATAATTAATATATACTAATCAAAGAGGAAACCCAAGCGATTCCTACATGCACAGAGTCAGTGTAGAAGATGAAGGAGAAAGTGGCTCTAGTGTTGGATACGGAGGAGCAGTGTCATCAGGCTTATAGCTGAGTTGAAGGAAGAACATGTTCAGCAGCTAGGCGAGACGGACACGTTCTGCAATTCTAAGGTGAATGCACTGACAAATTCTTCTTTGGCTCATTTGTAGAGTCTTAAGATGTTATCATATAGAAAGCAACTGGGATACCGAGAAATCCCATTTTAATAGAAAGTCTCCACTCAGGATGTTATTCCCACATGTGAATGTGGAATTGTGAGCATGGGTCAAGCAAGTGAGAACCAATGGCTTACCCTGGAGCCTGGACAGCCACACTTATGTTGCCTTAGCACTATTAATAACAGAAAATAAGGGATTCTAGCCATGTCTAGAAAGTTTGAGTTTATAGTCAATGTAGATAGTTAGATATGAATTTTGATAAGTTAAATAACATGTGTTCAATTTACTAAAGTATTAGCATTCTTAGAAACCCAGCTCACATCTAAGTAGGTGAGCCTATATTATACCACAAATCTAACTACAAGGGCTGACTTCACCCTGAATACAAAGTGACCAAGAGACAAAAAAAGGTATTTGTGAATATAAAAAAAATTATAAAACTCAGTAAATGTTTTAAATTCTTATAAAATATCTTGCAGGCCATTTTATACCAAGAAATACATAAGTTTAGACTGGATAAAAGAAGTCACTCATTGCTGACATTTTTATCCAATTTGAACAGTTTTCTTATCTAAATTTAGTGACGTGTGTTCACTGTACAAAGTGGGGGTATCTATGGAGACACTTGAGGTTTGTCAGCCAAGGACTCTGAGCATGTTGGTCCCCCCATCCCTTCCTTTCTCTTCCTCTTCTTCCTGCTCAACACCTCCCCCTGCTCCGCCCCCCCAACAGCCTCACTTCTATTTTCATGACATGGACACGAACAACTTTATGCATCTCCATAAAATCTAAGACCCACAAACGAGAACAAACATTGCTACCATCGTCCCCCTGACTTGAGCTTATTTTACTTAGTGTGAGGATCTCCACTTGCATCTGTCTTCCTGATATTTTGATGACTTCGCCTGTCATGGTAGAATAGAGCTACACGGTGTATATGAAACACAATCTTATCCATACATGTGCTGACGGGCACCTGGGCTGATTGTAGCCCCTGGAAATTATCACCAGTGCTGCCATAAACAGACTGCATGTAGCTCTGTGGCATGGTGGCTTCAATTCGAGCAATTCTCAGGTAAGAGATAAGCAGACTTTGGACTCAATATTTCATTATTCTGAGGAGTATCTTCCAATTTGGAGACTTTAGTCACTGGGGCATATTGCACAGTTAATGGCAGTGTTCTCCATCTGTCTACTGACATTGCTTGGACACTTCTATCACTCTATATAGTGCGGGCATGTGTAGGTCACTACACATGTTGGTAGTTCGCTTTGTTTCCCTTGGTGCCAAGAACAACTTCACACAATCTCTCTGTTCATATGAGTGCTAGCTAAAAGAACTACTGTGCCAGTGGAGTGAAAAAAGTAGCACTTACTATTTTATGTCCTCGTGGTAGAGGCTGCCTTCCCTCAGTGTCAGCTTTGAACATCCACAGGACAGCCATGATGGCTGTGAGGCGCATAGAGGAGACCGTGGCTTCTTATGATGACCAAATCCCAGAATTCACTCTTCATTAAGCTTTAGGCTACAAGCCACTAGACACTGTTTGTTTTGTAATTAATTTGTATGGCTTTGCTAAAGCCAGTAACAAGATGAACAGAACTGTCTTGGGAGGAGGAAAAAGTTTGTGAAAGAGAGGATTTATATGGCTTCTACTTTTCTGAGTCAACCTCAGCGTGGAAGGCAGTTCGTGCTATCCCCTTGAGGAAAAGAGAGGCTCCAGACTCCATGTATAATAGGGAGACTGTATGTAAGGCTGTTCCTCCTATGTGCTAAGAATACACTTGTAAGAAAACAGGCCATGTAGGTAACTTCAGAGAGGGAGAAGCTTACTTCAAAAGACGAAGAATTAAATAACAAGTTAGATCAGACCTCTGTCATTCACGGCGTGTGTTCCCAGAGGAGGAAGGCAGGCCAGTGAGCTGCGACAGGTGGGGCTGTGCTGGAGGCCTCTCGGGGCACGTGGCAAGCAGAGATCTGTGCAAAGAGTGCTCTGACATGACAGGGGAGAGGCATATTATTTTCATCAAAGGAAAATGGACATAGCCATGCCCAGGGAAGAGAAGGAAGGAGGAAGTTTCCTGCAGTACAGCGATGACCCAGGATGGATGCTAAATAGCTCGGCCATAACGAGCCTGGCTTAGATGCCAACGCTTCCGCACATTTGCACTGCACTTCTTAAAACCAGGCCTCAGTTTCAGATTTCAAAGGAAAAAAAGTTTGGGTATTAAATCTTTTTATTTGTTTGGTTGGTTTGGCTTGGTTTTTTTGAGACTGGAACTCACTCTATAGACCAGGCTGGTTTCGAACTCAGAGATCCACCTGCCTCTGTCTCTGTGTGCTGGGATTAAAGGCGTGTGGCACCACCAACTAGCTTGTGAAACAATTTTTTTTTTTAGTTTTTATCTTTTTTTTTTAATTAATTTATTCTTGTTACATCTCAATGGTTATCCCATCCCTTAAAGGGCAAAAAAAAAAAAAAAAAAAAAAATCTCTCTTAGGAATTTCTCAAAGATGAGTACAAAAAGCAAAGGTGTATTGTTTCCAGGGCTGAAGCCGATAGTAGAGGTTTAATAATTCTAAATTGGAAATGCCACACCAAAACAGCATATTTCTGTCTGCTTTGTCCCTGATTGTCAAATATTTCTAAAGCAATTCTATACAAATGTGCTAAGACGCATCTTTACAAGAAGATGTAACAACTGCATAGTGGACTGTAAGCTGTGAGGCAGATTCAACAATCAGCAGATATTACCCGCTTACAATCATCTCTGCGGAATTATGAATGCATCTGAAGTGTACACATCTCCTACATATTAATGTGTGAAGGCACCAGGCTCCAGACAAGCCCAATTAAAGCATAAGGAATATATTATCTTCCCTATTTAGATCATCATTAAAGTCACTGTTCAGTCACAGGGCGCGGGAAAGCGTGAAGCCGCTCAACAATTCTTTTTGTAGATTCTGTCATGATTCTGAACACTTAGAGATGATGACTTTTCACGGATGATGTTGAAATTAAGTGCTAAAATCACAACAAACCTGAGCGCCGGCTCCTCAAAGTGAGTTGCTTTGGGCAATAACAAGTGTGAAATGTATCGTCAAAACATCTGCGAGGAGTTGGATAAATAACGTAATTAGCAGTTGAGGGTGACGACTGTCAGTTTCAAACTGTGGCCAACAGAAGTATATCTCTTTAACAAGGTAGGAGTCCACTTTTGAACCCTCATCAGGACCACAAGCCACTGTTCTGTTTCTCTTACACTGAATCTTTAAAGTGATTATTTTTATGCTTAATGTGATTAGTTGAATCAGTGGGTCCCAAATCCAGAAGGAAGCCCATGAGAATATGAGAGGAAACCATTTCAAATATGAATTCTAGGATTTTAGTCCAAGATGGCACTTAGTTATCTCTCTGCCTTCCATATGGAATACACAGAGATTAGATTAAACATACGGGCATATGAACACACATACTGACACACACTCATAGACACACAGAGAGAAACAAAGAAACACATACAGATTAGATGCCAGCACACACACACATATCAGTAAAACATTGCAGACAGGTGAGCATGCCAACACTAGACAACATAATTGGTGGCATGCTGGGCGATTTTAAGCTGAAAGTTTCAAACCTAAATAGATAGATAACAGATAAATGATAGATAGATAGATAAATAGATAGATAGATAGATAGATAGATAGAGAAAGATAGGTAATAGATAACAGATAGATGATAGACAAAAAGATAGATAGATAGATAGATAGATAGATAGATAGATAGATAGATAGATAAAGATAGATAATAGATAGATAACAGATAGATGATAGATAGATGATAAACAGACAGATTTATTCTATTAGTTCTGTTCCTATAAAGAACCCTGACCAAAACACCCTTAGAGAAACCTGTCTCTGTCTAGGATCTCCTACCACTTTAGAGACATCCATGGCAGAGAAATATTTCAGGCTCCCAACCCTTTTTTGCATTACAGCTTTGGAATGGCCGTGATGGGCTCGACCGGGAGAGCAAAACCAGCAGGGCCGTATGTGGCTCCCACAACCACTGAGAAGGAAAGGTACAGCCCCCAGAGCAAACACAGTTTCAAGCAGAAGTCACACAGCAGGCGTGTGCAGGGCTGGGACAACGCCTCACACTCAGCGCGAGAAGGGAAGACGGGACTATTACACAGAAGTCGCGACTACCGTAGCCTCTCTGGTTCTCTCTGTGGTTGTTCCAATTCCAGTTTAACATCTACTGTGATGAACTTTGTGTTTAGTTATCTGTTTAAATATCTGCTCCAGATTGCGGATGCCCAATGAGCATTACCCAGTTTAATTCATTTGGGGACCCACTCAAATCAACCCCATCTCTACTTAGAAGACCCGGGGCTCAGTGAGAGAACAAAAAGGCTTTTGATCTGTGACTTGTCCAAGCGAGACACCCACAGTTTTCCCATTCAGTGCATCCATCTCTATTGAGTCCTATGCAAAGGTAAGTGCAGTTCTGTAGTGAACAGGAGATCTGCTGCCCGTGGTCACTCATTTGCATGCAGAGGACACGGGAACCTGGCAAAAGAGATGCTGCCCATCCCCTGAGAGCTGGGTGACAAGGCCTCGCAGAATGCCTGGCTCAGAATTATTAATTAGCGCTCTCAAGGATGGTTTGTTTGCACATCAGCCACACTGGTGTCCCATACATAATAAGACAGCCTGATTAGGCCTACTCATTAATTAAGTGTCTTTGCTGTGAATAAACAATGAAACCTCCCAGTCTGAGGGCTCCTCTGGCACAGCAATGAATGTGCAGCTGATGACACTCCCCTGACGTGACTTGACATCTTCATCAGTTAGCAGGAGCTGCCTCCCCAGGGACACCAGACCCAAGGCATAGGAACAAGACATTTTGCTGCGTTCATCCCTCCAAGTTACGTCATAGGCAAGTTTACAAATAATCTAAACTAAGAGTAAACGAAGAGGAGGTTTGCTTCCGCCTTTCCCTTTGACCCTAGGCTGTCACTTACATGTGAACGTCTAAGGTGCACCTGGCATGTTTTGGGTACACAAACTTGGACAAAAATAATATTGTGCTTTTATTTTAAAGAGAATATATAGGTCTATTATTTTATTAAAAACCATTCAGGGTCTGGGAAGATGAGCACTTGATGCATAAACATGAAGACCCCAGTTCGAATCCCGGTAAACCAGGCAGGCCCGCCAATAATGCTGACATCAGAGCGTATAGCCGGGCACAGGCTGGAGGCAGAGGCTGGAGGCTGGAGGCACACTGGCCAGTACACCTACCCAAACTGGCACACTTAAGGTTTGGTGAGAGACCCTATCTCAAGGGACTGAGGCTAAGAATGATAGAGCAGGCAGGCCCTCTGGTGTCTTCCTGTGGCCACTGACTGCTAGTACAGCCACATGTTCCACACACACCTTCAGATGCACACGTGCTCAAGTAAAAATATTGTGTTTCTAAAAAAAAAATAGTAATAATAATTTAAAGTCCGATTCTAAACTTTTCCAAAAGCGTTTTTCTAACCTTTTCTAAGATTGTTAAGAACGCCCTTCGTTGGAAATCATGTGGAGAACCAGTGTTTATTGAGGCTGCACCACTTGTGACATCCAGCACTCACAAGTTTCCCTCCACTCTGCTGCCACCGGCGAAAGGGATTTTTAAACTGCAGAATGTGCACGAAATAAAACAAACTGCTTTCTTCTCATGGCAGTTTCGCTTGAGTCTTGGTTACTCATAGTTAGTCTACAGAGGAGGCAAATGTGGCAATTTCCTAGAATTGGGAAATTTTCAACACTTCCCGAGTTGGAATTCCCTTGACCTGGATTGTGACCTGGAACTAATTGTGACGTCAAATAAAGCCTCACTGCCCAACTTGCTATGTGTTAGGTGTTTTATCACCTAACACCAAAATGAAACCAGAACAGTGGACACCTAGTAATTTTTAAGCATCTGTAATCCTTACCTCCACCTGTGCTCCCAAACAGACAAAAGCTAAAACTGAAAGGGCTGGTTGGTCTCCTTGCTATTCTAAATACTTTAAGGGAAACCATGGTGAGCTGGTCACGGCAGCCATTTCTTGCTCTTCTGTAGGCCGAAAGCTGGGGACCAAGGAGCATCAGGTGTGGGATCCTGAGGACTTGCTCCACCCACATTCTCACTGTGCCTTTAGGAGGTTGGGTATCATGAGAGGCTATCCCAGCCTCTTTCAGAAGGATTCTAAGCCAACCCGTGCCATTGCTCAGCAGTGTCACCATGGGAGTTGGGATTTTGACTTCTGAACTGAGGAAGGCTTAGACTGTTAAAGCGGTCTATGCTTTTCCCAGACGGAAGCACATCCAGTTCAGACATGCCTCTGGGTCAAGGACAAGACTTCTTGTACGGACCTTCTGAATCAGCACCCATCTGCTGGCCCCGTGGGAAATCAAGCCAGAAGCAACCAAGCTAGTGGATCAACAAATCATTTGAGGAGCAGTAGGGTGTGTGCTCGCCTTGAATAGGAAGGGAACTCAGATGTGTGTGGAAGCTCTACCCACGCTTTGATTATGTCAGGACCCTTCGTGAGGACCCAATAGCTTATGATCATCTTACCGGAATTAAACTTTGAAAAGTGTGAATTGATGTGTTAGGTCACTGCATCCTTACCCCTCACCCTAACAGGGTCCCAGAGGAAGCAACAGTCAGAACAGGCTTACCAGATCGGGCCACCAGCTGACACTTCCGTGAGCTCTCAGGAATGCAGTGCTGTGTTTTCTGTCACTCATGCACCCACTGGTAGGAAGAAGTGGTATGTGGACAAAATTCAAAAGTCTGCGCACATCCTGGCTCGGCTGCTTCTGCTTGGCTCACTCTCTTTTTCCCCTCCTCAGCTGTTGTACCTTCCCTGCCTGTTTGCTCTCTCTGTGAGACCAGAGTTACTCAGCCTTCTGCACAAGATGCTGAAATTCATCTCTTTCTTCAGTTTGAGGAATCCGTCAAGAGACTGGAGCTCCAGAATGGGCAGATACCAAGTGTCCAAAGACCAGACCCTGAAGAGAACTGGATACAGCCGGGGAGATGATGCTCCCACTGATAGACTCCTTGCTCCTTCTTTACCTGCAGTGACCAAAAGACTCAGACACTAAATTTACCTCCTCTCCTAAGCCAGATTTTATTTCTTAGGCGTCAGCCCAGCGATGTAGCCACTGATGTGCTGCAGTCTACCAGTTCCTTGACTCTAGGATGGACCATAACTGGATGGGACATTGGAGTCAGTTCGTGAGCTCTTCTTTCCAAGGCATAGCGTCGTGCAGAAGGCCTGTGGAGACAGCAACATGAGATGCACTCCTACCAATAACTGTGGATTCACACTGCACATCTCAGAACAGAGGAAGAAAGGGGGAGCCAGTGTCAGCTGGCCCAGTCCTTCCTTGCTTCTCCTGCCATTTATCTCCACGGGCATGAAAAGCTTCTTTTGAAGTCAGAACTGCAGGCATCCAGCACGAAGAAATTTGTCAAGAGAATTGAATTCAGAAAGATTAAAATGTGGAGTTTTAATATAGCTGTTGCTGACACATGTCAAGGAGATAAAAAAGAATATTCTGGATTCTAAGAACAGTGCCAAGACTATGAAGTACTACTTTTAAAATACATATTATTTTGATTGAAATTTGTGGAGGGAAAAAAATCAATATAATCAGCTACTCTAGTAAATGGATGCATTGAAAGGATGCTTTTGGCCCTACAGTGATCATTTTTTAAAGAAAAGGAAAAAAACCCTCTGCTAAAGTATTCTTCTGTTCTCTAGCAGGCAATACTTCTAAGTGAACTTAACCTAGAGAATTTTTCCTTTTCCTTTTTTTTTCTTTCTTTTTTTTTTTTTCTGGATCTTTTCTCACTCAAACAATGTTGTTAACCCTGAATAATCTAGAAAGCTAACCTGCTACCAGCTTAGCTGCAGTAGGATGTTGAGGTCTAAATGTTTCTGTAAATAGACATTTGGAAGTGGAAGTTAATCTCTCTCCACAAAGAGCAGCCATGGTAATACTTCACCTCTCCAGGGAAGGAGAGGGCAGAATTCTGAGAGTCACCGCAGCACTTAACATTTCTCTCTGCAGAAGTCCCTCAAGCTCAACTCCCGCAACTGCGTGGACAATGTTTTCTCATTAAATAAGGGACCTTCAGAAATATTCTGGAAAATCGTATTAAAATCCGAGGTCAGTTCGCATATTCCAAATTTGAAAAAATGCTGAGGTGTTTCTATGATGCACTGTCTGAGTTTTCTGAATCCTCTAACTGTAATGAATGTTTACTACTAGAGAAATAGTTTTTAAAAAGATGCAAAGAGTATATCATACATAATCATCATCATCATCAAAGAAACAAGCCAACACGTAACACTTGGGCTCATATTTCAATTGCCTCACCACTGCCTTGTTTCATAAATTATGAATGCCAGACAAAACCCTGGGGTTGATGCATTATTTGAATTAGTCTCAGGTTCATGGCAGAACAAAATCTAAAAAACAGCAGAGAATAAGGGATTCCAGGGAAAGGTAGTGGATTGCAGACGGATGCTAAAGTGCCTATGAGGCACTTGGGAGATCCCTGGTAATCTACTGGTCTTGTCTGAGAGTCAGAGGTGCAGCGCAGGTTCTACACGAGCAGTGGGGGGCTTGACAAAAGCTGAGACCACAGGAAAGATTGGGTGGGGCGGGGGGCATTCAATGACTTGATGCATGTAGTGAAGATATGTGTCCCTAAGTACATGGTTATAGTTGGCATGGGTAGATGGAGAAGGCGACTCAGAACAACCGCGCCATCTTTTCAAGGAAAAGGGGTCAAGTAAGCAGCTTCCGGGAAGTCAGGTAAGAGGACAGCTGAAAAATAAGCACAGAAGTTAAAAAAGAATTTAGTGGCACACAACAGGAAGCTGAAACCTAGTCTCATGACAACATCAATCACATCAATGAGCGTCCACACAGGTTAACAAAGGAAAGAGGGAAAGAGTGTGAAGAAATAATGCCAAAATAGAAAAGGAGCCATCACTACAGGCCCGTGGACAGTGAACGGATAATAAGTGAATATTAAGAGCAGTGCTACAACCACGTTTGATAGCTTGGATGAAGTGGGCTGAAATGTGAAAGATGCCGTACTTCAACAAAGCTGTAGTCTGGTCACCAAATATTTTTCCCTCTGGTTATTCCAAAACCCTGTTCTGGATCCTCATCTGCATTCTGTGTATGAACATGCATCTAACATCCACTTCCCTGTCTACTCTTAGCGAGATACATTTATGAGTTTCCCAAACAGACGAGTTTCCCCTAATTTCCGCCCTTAGCATCCTCTTCTCTAATTTGTGTTTCATTTATGTATCAAGAAATAAGATAAAACATATGGAGATAATTTAGTATCTATTGCTAATCCAAACCCCAGAGTCATATTTACAATTCTAATCTTTTAAAGATTTTCCTGCCAGACGATGCTCCACTGCCATTCCAGCCAGGCTACGGAGAGAGTCCGTTCCTTTCCTACGGCCTTCCTGCTGACGCCAAGAATCACTTTAGCGTTATCCCTGCGCTCTATCTCGAAAGTGGAAATGCTACATGATGCTGCGTTTATTTTTCTCTTAGATTTTAACTGCAAGCCACTTCTTCTTTCTGACAGTTGGAGACCTTGCACCCATCTCGCCTCCACTGCTCCTGATTTGGAATTTGCTTTGAGGTTCCGCCTGCATCCATTTACCTTGCATATAACCTCTGAACCCTAGGCAGAGTTTTCAGAAACCAGGGTTGGTTCAGCATGGCAGGGATTTATCTGCCAGCTTTCCTCTATGCTTTCCTCTATCCTAGTTTGTATCCATACTTCCAGCCTGACTTACTGTTCCAATCTGAGGATTAGCTTCAAGATTTACTCTTGAGCCTCAGTTTGCTACGCCACTCATAAAAAATAAAGTTCATTTTATGCACCGTGCTTCCGAATGAAATTAATAGGATGTGGGAGGAATGTGTCAAAATCGTAGTGCCACGACAAACACTATTAAAAATGACACATCCTACTGACTTAAATACACCCATGCCTTTGATTTTTGTGACCAACTAGTCAGTCGGCTTTTTTCCTTTGCGTGAATAGTACTGACAGGCCGCTGTTTAACAACAATGAACTGTATTAATTTCTTACTCTTTCATAACCTGAGAGTTGGATGATTTTTATTTCCTCAGAGATAATCAGGAAAAGTTTAAAAAAAATTAGTGTGCCTGCATCCTAAGTAATATTTAAACCCTATTTTTGCAAAAAAAAAAAATGTCATTCTTGTCATAACTGATTGTCAGCCCTTACTCACTGCTTGTCTCTCAAGGCAATGTGGTTGTGATTTAGGAGAGTTGAAAGGACCAAAGTGAATCGCTTAGCTGGTTAATCACCATTCCTCCCAGCCCTGGAAGGCCAATTGACACGCCCCATCCTTGGTGGGAGGGCAGGGATGCTGTGATTTGATAATGCTCCTCTAGTGAAGACTGCAGATCCTCTTTGGTACCCCATTTGCCTTCAGACATAATCTCCATTTATATCCCATTTAGTATACCATCATGCCATGCTCGTTCTGCGTGGCCCAGTGGGGTCTGACCACCACCACTAGTCTGTATGGGGAAGGAGTGACTAATTCTTATACATTTTCTTCCCTTGTCCCCACACCTTTCAAAACTGTTCTCTGTATTAAATACACTCTAATACCTGATCTAACAGTCTAACATGCTTCCTGTGGAGATCCCAGTAGGCAGAACTATCCAGGGCATGATCTTACATAGTTAGTTTAGTTAATTTTTAAAAGCATGTATGACGCGTTGGTGAATAGAAGACTAGTTTGATTCTCTGTTTCTGTTATATACGTCATGATTAAAAGCAATCTGGAGAGGAAAGGATTTGTTTCAGGTTATAGGTTGCAGTTCATCTTCGAAGGAAACCAACAAAGACACCCAAGTCAGGAACCTGGAGCAGTGTAGTGACCACTGCTGTTTGCTGATTTAATTGCTCTAGCTCAGACTCACTCCCGGTCTTATACAACCCAGGGCCACCTACGAGGGGTGGCAATACCCATAGTTGGTTGGGCCTACCACATTTATTAGCAATCACAAATGCCCTACAGACTTGCCTCAGGCCATCTGACCATCTGAGGTTCCATTTTCCCAGGGGACTGTAGTCTGTGACACGTTAACGACAAAACTAGCCATCTTTCTCCAAGGCAACAGGAGCAAACTCATGCACTCAAAATGTGATAGGTGCAATATCATAAAAATCAATGTCTACACAGACAACATGGAAAATGTGATAAATGAACCACAGAGAGAGGTTTCCGTAGGCTAGAGAAAGTTACCAAACATATGGCAAACTCGCATTAAATGCGTATGGACTGATAAAGGAATACAATAGAAAATTGCTAATGCAGTCAGTATGATTAAAAAAAAAAACAAATGGATTTAACATTTTAAAAAATGTTAAACATGCATCTTATGAAAACAAATAGAGATTAAGACCATAACTGTTTTTGCAAATTGAGTTTTTGAAAGGTTTTTAAGTAAGATAATGCATTCGCCAATGCATGTGTCAGTCAGTGATCGGAACCTTCATGCATAATTGACAGGAGTATGAATTGGCACAACCCCTTTGGGGTGAAGTTTAATAATATTTAATAAATAACAAATAAATATATTCCCCGGCCCAGCAATTCTACTTCTAGGAATTTCTTTTCCAGCTCCATCCACAGACACGAACAAGGGTGTTGGCTATATGTTAACTCTGTAGTGGAACACACCAGCTTGAGACTGGACATTAGTGAAGATGGCCAGAAGATACACTCTCCTTACCCTCAGCAGTTTCCCGGTGCCCTAAGCCCGCCCTCCTCCTCCACTCTATGGCCAATCCTGACCCTGCAGTTTCCAGATGGAGCTGCAGCCGTGGGCTGGAAGAAGACTCAACAAAGGCTGCCGGTTCTCATGAACCCTGGGGCTTCGGCTCTCCTGTCCCAGATCTCACAGAAAAGCCTTGCCCCATAAACAACTGCTAAAGGATACAGTTGCTTTCTCATAGTAAATTATGGGAATTATGTGGCCATGAACAATGAGGTGGCAACGGAGATATGGTTCAATAGGTAAATGTCCTTTCAACCAAGCCTGAAAACCTTAAATTATTCCCAGGATTCACATGGTGGAGGGAGA
Source organism: Acomys minous (assembly GCF_964271855.1). Classification (NCBI taxonomy): domain Eukaryota; kingdom Metazoa; phylum Chordata; class Mammalia; order Rodentia; family Muridae; genus Acomys; species Acomys minous. The sequence goes on along the minus strand of NC_140485.1, from coordinate 141,322,545 downwards.
AAACAGACACCTCTAAGCTGTCCTCTGACCTCCACACAGCATGCTATGACATTCACTTTCTTGCCCATCACACAAAACAAGTAAACAAATGTATGATTAAAATAAGACCTTGGCTTTTCATAGGATTATAAAGCAATGCCCAGGATTATATTATGCCAAAAACTGAGCCTCGGGAGCTGCATATAGCACATCATTGTTGGGGTAATAAAAGGGAACAGAGCAACAGGGATGCATTCACACTCAAGGCTACACAAGCCTTCTCCTAGGGCCCGAAGAACGTCATCAAGGCCTCTGTGAGGAGAATGTCAGCAATGCCCCTGAGGCTTCCTTCCCAATGTGATAAGACACCCAACCCAGACAAAAGGCAACTTAGGGGAGCGAGATTCCAGCTCAGGACTCACAGTCCATCACAGCAGGGAAGTCGGGGCAACAGGAGCTTAGAGAACAGCTAGCTACATCACAGCCACCACAGCTAAGAGCAGAGAGAAAGGAATATACGGATGCCCACTTGCTCATGCTCAGCTCAGTTGTTCTGTTTTGTGCAGTCCAGGACCCCATTGTAAGGGCACAGACCCTTCAGTGGGCCGCCATGTGGACAGGTCAATCCAGTGCAGACCATCCCTCACTGGTCTCATTTTCTCAAACTACTCTTCGGTGTGTCAAGTTGACAATTAACCCTACCTCACATATAGCTTTTATACTGTTTGTTTTTTCATGTGCTTGCATTGTTTTGTTCTGATTTTGGTATTTCACACATATCTACATGTGTAGTGTGTGTGTGTGTGTGTGATTGTGTGTGTGTGTGTGTGTGTGTGTGTTTGGGTTTATACATGTGCAGGCACATATGTGTACATGGGAAAGTACAAAGTTGATGTTGGTGGTTTGTCCAACTACTTCCCACATTACCAAGGCAAGATCTTTCATTGAACCAGATCTCCCCAGTTTGGGCTTATCTCCCTAGGCAACTTGCCTGGGCGTCATCTCTGTCTCTCCAGTTCTGGGATTTCAGGTGGTCACCACTCCTGCCTAGCTTTTCTGTGGGTTGTCCCAGCTTTGGATTTTTTTGACTGATGATACTAGCACCTTAGGAGTAAAAGCCTTATGAACTCCTGCGGCACACGTCTCCTCAGCATAAGGGCTCTCAGAAGATATGAACCTCTGTACACTTCTCACACAATGCTCCGAGCAGGAGCACCCATGATTCCTTTGTCCACGAGAGAGGATGATGCTGAGTGAGCAGTGTGATGTATACAGGACTGATGGCAGATGGAGCCATACAGTGTCCTCACTGTGAGGTCAAAGGGCACACTCAAAGTCAGAGGGCATTGCAGACATGGCCCTAGTAGTAGGAATGGAAATAAAGGAGATGTTCATAAAGCTTGTTCTCAGCGAGATTTTTTTTTAAATCTCAAAAAATGACAAAGGTGCAGGTGCAGGTGAAGGGAAATGTTTCTATGCCAGTCAGCCTTGTGTGAGTAGTCACATCTCTGTGGAAAACATGGGCAAACATGAACCTCGTTACATCTCGAGACTGGAAATACCTGCCAGTGACAAAAACACCAGAAGCTAAATTTCTGATTTATTTGTTGCTAAAGATGTCAAAGGCATGTTAGTGTTGATAAGTGTTAAGAATATTTGACATGTGCTGTTTTGTGTGTCCAGCGAGGTTCATCCCCAGTGCAGATGTTTAAGAGGTGTGTCACTGGTGGAAAACATTAAAGGTTTTCCATAAGCAAGTGATGGGGCACGGGCACACGTTGCCACCATCATGGCCTCTGGTCATACCTCCTGGGCTGTGATGGGCACTAGCTTATGAAACTGGGACTCCAGTTAAATCTTTCTTCCTCCCTCAAGTGAGTCTGTCAGATGTTTTGCCACATCCAGGAGGCAGTAGCTAACGTGGTGGCTCTTACTGTTGGAGCCAGGTACCTGCCTGACATGTGGTGCCTCACACGGGAAGAGCACAGTTAGAAGACCCTCACCACATGGGAGCTGTGTGCAGACCTTGGACCTTCCAGAATCCCTAACTGTGAAGCCAATATGCTTCTAATGTCAATATATTACTCTGCCTATGGTTCTCTGTTAAAACAGTGCAAAACAACCTAGGTCTCCTTCTTTCTCTCCCTCTGCTCCCCGTGTGTGTGTGTGTGTGTGTGTGTGTGTGTGTGTGTGTGTGTGTATGTGTGTGTGTGTTGTATGTATGCGTGTGTGTTTGTGTGTGTTAATGACTTAGAAATACATTTTTTATGTGTCAGAATAATCAGGGTTTCCTCCAAAGTCACAGAAAAGATAGGCAATCTAGTTTAATATAAACTAGCAAATGTGTTTATGGCAGCTTATAAATTTGGGGAGATATTCACACACAAATATAAAATACTTCAGTACAAATACAACTTTAAAAAAAAAAGCAACGCCTTGAACAAGGCATATTTTTTATCTAACTGGTTGTAGGAATCAAAGTCATATATTATGGCTTGTACTCAGGGAAAGGAGCCTCTGTCTACCTACACACTTGCACCTCCGGAAACATGTCACTGTGTCCAAACAGCTTCCTCTGCTGCTCCAGGGGAGTTGCAGCAACACAGTACCTCACAGAAGGGTCACTCACTCTTTCTTCGCTTCTGTCACTTTGAGGGCTGGACATTGTGCTTGAAGGGGAACCATAGAGGAGATCGTTCCAAAGGTCACCCTGGAAAGAGGATTCACAGCCTACAAAATGACCAACCCAGCGGCCTCTGCCTCATGGTTGCCTTGTCAGCCTGGTCTTACCCACAGTGACCCATGGGGAAGGACAGTGAGAAAGGGTGATTTGCATTTCCCTGATGATTAAGGAGGTCAAGCTTTTCTTTAAGTGTTTCTCAGCCATTTGATATTCCTCTGTTGAGAATTCTCTGTTTAGTTCTGCGTCCCATTTCTCTATTGGGTTATTTGGTTTGGTGGTGTTTAATTTCTTGAGTTCTTTATATATTTTGGATATTAGACCTTTGTCAGATGAAGAGTTGGTGAAGATCTTTTCCCAGTCTGTAGGCTGTCGCTTTGTTCTCTTGACAGTGTCACCTGCCTTACAGAAGCTTCTCAGCCTCATGAGGTCCCATTTATTAATTGTTGATGTTAAGGCCTGGGCTGTTGGTGTTCTGTTCAGGAAGTTGTCTCCTCTGCCTATGAGTTCCAGACTCTTCCCCACTTTTTCCTCTAACTGGGTTAATGTCTGTGGTTTTAGGTTGAGGTCTTTAATCCACTTGGACTTGAGTTTTGTGCATGGTGACAAATAGGGGTCTAATTGCATTTTTCTACATGTAGACATCCAGTTAGACCAGCACCATTTGTTGAAGATGCTGTCGTTTTTCCATCTTACATCCATCAGAATGGCTAAGATCAATAACTCAACTGACACCTCATGCTGGCGAGGGTGTGGAGAAAGAGGAACACTCCTGCATTGCTGGTGGGAATGCAAACTAGTACAACCACTTTGGAAAGCTATCTGGTGCTTTCTCAGAAAAATGGGAATAGGGCTTCCTCAAGACCCAGCTATTCCACTCCTTGGAATATACCCAGAGGATGCACTACCACACAACAGGGATATTTGCTCAACCATGTTCATAGCTGCCTTATTCATAATAGCCAGAACTTGGAAACAACCTACATGCCCCTCAATAGAAGAATGGATAAAGAAACTGTGGTACATTTACACTATGGAATACTACTCAGCTATTAAAAACAAGGAATTTCCAAAATTTGTGGACAAATGGATTGAACTAGAAATTGTCATAATGAGTGAGTTCACACAGAAGCAAAAAGAGCTAAATGGTATATACTCACTTATATTGAGACACTAGTCCAAGGTGTACGTCCCCATGAAAAACTGTACCTACCAGGATAGTGGGTAAGAGGGGAGGTCATCCTATTGAGACTTTAGGTGTGAGAAGCCTGGGAGAAAGAGGAAATAGAGGGATCCAGCGGGTCCTGGAAAACTACAGGCGAGTCTGGGCCCTGGGGTCCTCCGCAAACTATGGCACCAGCCAAGGAAAATATAGGCAGTGGACCTCGAACCCCTACCCAGACTAGCCGATGGACAGGACATTCTCCACTGGTGAGTGGAGAAGGAGATCTAACTTTCACACAAACTCTGGTGCCCCATATTTGAACATGTCCCTTGGATGGAGATGCCTGGTGGCACTCAGAGGAAAGATAAGAGGTCACCAAGGAGAGACTTGATACCCTATGAGCATATACAGGGGGAGGAGGTCCCCCTCAGACACAGACATAGGGGAGGGGAGGGGAGTAGGGGGGAAGTGGGAGGAAGAGAGGAATGGGAGGATACAAGGGATGGGCTAACAACTGAGATGTAATATGAATAAATTGATTTTAAAAAAAGAGAGAGAAAGGGTGATATTCAGGAAATGAGACACAGCTGACAAAAACTGCTCTCTGAGAGGTGATGGCCATGCGTGGGGCTTTACTTTCCTGATCGTCAGAAGAGAATCAGAGAACTCCGCCTGGCTCTAGCCACACGCCTAAGACCTTCTAGTTTAAACAATAGTTGCGGCACCAGGACACCACTTTTAGAGATGTTCCCAAGTCTCCCCGTGACCCTGAAGACAGGCTGCCAACCACTCCTCTTGCTGGAAGGTGTAACTCTGCTTCAAATATCCGTGGGTCTCTAGTGCTTGAAAACAGGGAAGAGGCCCTGTTGAGGGCTATCCCCATCCTACTGTCGTCCGCCCTACAATGAGGCCTCCTTATCTCTTGTCAGCCAGGAATGGCACAGTCAGGATTATTGCCAGGCATTCACTGACCACCGTCTTCCTTGTGGGCTTATGACTGTTTTTCAAATGGATTACAAACAGCACAGATACAGATCAGTTCACACAGCAGAGCCTATAAACCGGAGTAGCAGCCCACTAAGGTGGCAGCTATTCATAAGGAATGGGTTGGTTTCCTTGAAGCCGTGGACTGCGTGGCGAGTAAGGACCGTTGCCTACAAAGCCAGCGCTGCCTTAGGCATTGAAGTCTGAGTGATAACTCAGGCTCTAGAGGGTAGAGCTTTGCCAGGACTCCCACAGGGACTGAGACTGTACTGTCTACCCCATCTTGGAGAGCTGTCAGTGGTGTAGCACTAGCCTCGGTCCACACAGCTAAATGACTTACGATGCTCATTCACCTATGAACATCAAGCAGCCCACACCGCGCTGTCCTCTCTTGCAGAGGCAATGGTGGCATCCTCTTGCATCTGACAGTGTGGCCCAAATGTGTTTCTTTACGAGCATCCTACACTGAGTGTGTTTCTATATATGGCCTTGTGAAGCCTGTGGTCTTCGAGACTCCTCCCAGAGGCTCAGCTTGGAGTAGATTGCTGATCTGCTTAACTCCACCTGCTCCAGCATCTGGAGATCCTCTGAGGTGCCTTCCTGTGTGCTTCAGCTCCCCCCCCCACACTATCCCTGAAGTAGTGTTGATGGGGAGCCAACCATCTCCCATCTGTCTAACTTTGTTGTGGTTGTGGAAACAGAATCCATCTCATTTGTATCATCCTTAGTGACCAGGACTAGAGGTCCTCCGGGCAGGTGTGAGAGAAGCCAATTTTTAAATGAGAATTCGAATTGATATTTGTACTATTATCTGTGGAGAGCCTCCCTCTATGGCATTTGGTGAACTTTGTGGCAAAACACAGTTTTCAAGACATGTCAACAGTGCGAACAGGAGTTGGTGGGTCACGTACACGTAGTGAATTTGCATACCCCTCTCTCTGTATATGGGGACGCTACACTCACAGATGCAGCCCTGCTCTAGGCCAAGGATAGTTCTCAACAGTGGGTCTGTGTGGATCAGATCCAGTGTATAGGTGTTCTTTCTCTCTGCCAGGGCTTCCCTCATAATGTATTTATACATCAGTTTACCTTGTATTTAATGTTTTAAATAATACAGAAATAAGTTAAGACAATATAAGAAGAGCCTGACATCTCTATGTTTAGGTGTCCTTGGGGATCACAGAAGCAGCCTCATGTGGGTGCTACGGGGGAAGACTATTGTTTCAAAGAACACTTGGAAAGTTTAAAAGTAGAAAAGGCAACATGGTGCCTATAAAGTCTTGGTGTCCTATCTGTCTAGAGTAAGGCCTGGGACTCTGCACTTTCAGGACTTGGTAAGGCTTTGCCTACCCTGCAGGTAGGACCATGCCTATGGTGCAAAACGCTACCCTCACACATCCCCGAGTACCTTCCAGTCCCCAAGCTGAGTGTTTCCCTCACTCAGCATGTATGTGTGGACACTGTTCTGGCCAGACTTCCTCTCAGTCTATAACTAGCTGCAGCCAGAGAAGAGTCATTGCCGCATCACCAGGGCTGAAGCAGCACTGACAGGAAGCGTGTCACGAGAAAATTCCTAAGGAATAGCACATCCAAGACAAGAGAGCAACAGTGCCTTTCCTTCGTGTCTGTCTTCTGTTTTGGTGGTATCGCTTTACTCCAAACAGAACACAGAGCTAGAGTTTCTACAACTCAAAACCCACTTCCGAAATGCAAATCAAAACAACTCTGAGATTCCATCTTACACCCATCAGAATGGCTAAGATAAAAAATTCAAGTGACACCACATGCTGGCGAGGATGTGGAGAGAGAGGAACACTCCTTCATTGCTGGTGGGAATGCAAACTAGTACAGCCACTTTGGAAATCTATCTGGTGCTATCTCAGAAAACTGGGAATAGGGCTTCCTCAAGGTCCAGCTATTCCACTCCTTGGAATATACCCGGAAGATGCTCCAGCACACAACAAGAAACTTTGCTCAACCATGTTCATAGCAGCCTTATTCATAATAGTCAGAACATGGAAACAGCCTGTGTCCCTCAGTAGAAGAATGGATAAAGAAACTGTGGCACATTTACACTATGGAATACTACTCAGCTATTAAAAACAAGTAATTCCCGAAATTTGTAGACAAATGGATTGAACTAGAAATGATTATAATGAGTGAGTTAACCCAGAAGCAGAAAGACTCAAATGGTATATACTCACTTATATCTGCACACTAGCCCAAGGGGCATGTCCCATGAAAGTCTTCACTAACCAAGAAACTGGGATAGAGGGGAGGACATCCTACTGGGACTCTAGATGAGAGAAGCATGGGAGAATAGCAAAGTAGAAGGATCCAGAGGGTCCTAGAAACCTACAAGAAGAACATTATGATAGGCAGATTTGGGCCCAAGGGTCCTGCTCAAACTATGGCACCAGCCAAGGACAATACAGACCGTAAACTTCAAATCCCTACCCAGATCTAGCCAATGAACAGGACATTCTCCACAGTTGAGTGGAGAGTGGGGTATGACTTTCACATGAACTCTGGTGCCTCACATTTGACCACATCCCCTGGAGGGGGAGACCTGGGGGCACTCAGAGGAAGGATAGCAGGCTACCAAGAAGAGACTTGATACCCTATGAGCATATACAGGGGGAGGAAGTCCCCCTCAGTCACAGTCATAGGGGAGGGGAGTAGGGGGAAAATGGGAGGGAGGAATGGGAGGATACAAGGGATGGGATAACAACTGAGATTTAATATGAATAAATTAATAAAATAAAATGTAAAAAAACCTACTTCTGGTTTTAGCAGCAATCAAGGATCGACAACCAAAAATGAGCAGAGACCATAAGGACCCAGGCTGGGTCTCCCGAGGGAAGGGAACCGTGAGGCAGCCCCAGCCAGTCAGTGTACACCAACCTGGCAAATGCCAGGCAGGGAGTTCCCAGTGAACATACCAATGAGTCATAGACATTTAGGGCCGATGTGCAGGGAGAGAGCACCAGGAAAGTAGCAGCTGCAGGCTAACCAGAGCACTCAGCACGGGGCAAGAGTGCTGACACTAGGCTTTCCCAGAGACCCGTTCTGATGTTGCACTCAGACACACTTGTATTGAAGTAACAGAGAAGGAAGGAGGGAGCCAACAGTGAGGGCGGAAGGCCCAGGGCGGTGACAGAGACTGCCCATCTTGCCAACTTGTGCGAAGCTTATGTTAATGGAATCAGAAGATGTTGCGTTTTAGTGTGGGATGTGTCAGGTAGTTACGATGAGGCTATTCAAATGGTGGGACGCTAGGGCTTCCAATGGATATGCCAGTACCTTGCAGGTTGGCAGAGTCTTGGCAAATCCAATATAAGAATGCATTCACTTTTTTATTTCACATCACTGAGGGATCTTCCTGGTGGGCTGCAGTGTGCTGAGTACTGAGAAAGCAAGACCCTTGGGGGACGGATGAGTACATCACTTCTCTCTGTTCTCTAACTATGGAGCAAGGTAGCCTGTAGAATACAATGGAACCTAGACAGGAAGAAAGAATAGCGGTTAGCGTTGTCTACCACATGCCAGGTGCTCTCATGAGCAGCTCTGTGAGCATTGTCCAGAGAGAAAACATGGATGAGTAGAAAAGAAGCCATCATTCTTGCTGAGGGTTCTTATCCAAGGGGTCAGAGCCCAGTAGGACGTTTTCTGCAAAGATTATGTTTGCATCATTCATAGACACTGAGGTGAGTGCTGGCTTTTCTGAGAGGGATGGGGTAGACTTCCAAGGCCATAGGGTCTGTTCTGAGCATATTCCTGGGCTTCTTTATGTGCATGGCTGCTCTGGGGTGTGGTCAGAATGCTTGTCTCTGAGAGTGAGCATCGTGTCCCACTAGAAGCTAAGCACAGAAAGAGCCAACGTGCTTGTGGAATTTGAAGCAATTCTACTTCCTGGCTGAGACTTGACTAAAAGACAGGAGCGACACAAGTGTGGCTCAGCTGTATTGCTGAAAGGTGTGCAGTGAACGGAAGTTCCCAAATAAAGACCAACTACCACTCACCTTCTACAAAGTCCATTGACTGATTAGAACTTCAAGCATGTGGACAAGTTGGAACTTTCCAGGTGCAGAACCAGATTCTCTTGAGTCATCCTTAGGCACCTTAACAGCCATTTATTACCCATCTCTGTGTGGAACCTCGAAGGTAAGTCCTGTGGCATGTATGGGGTCCTAGTTTCCACCAACTCATAGGCGAGAAAGTGATCAGAATATCTGCAATCTGTAGCAGAAATGTCCCTGGTTTTCTTTGTCTGCCTACCTGGTGTTCTCACTAATGCATTTCAAAAGTGTCCTGCTTTGTAATCTTCTTTGTTCTGTTAATATCAAGCCACATAAAGCTGTTATGTTGGGACATGATGTTTGGGGAAGCCTGAGTCGGTGCCTTCGTGCCACAGTCACTCGTATTTGGCTCTAAAACAAAGAATCTATTATCTCCTTTGAGGTGAGAGCTGTGTTCACACATCGACAGTGACCTTCCTCTCTAAGAGTATGTGTACACTCATGCTCATACATTTGAACCAGATGTCAGTTCCTAAATATTTACCATTGCTTTCCCAGGTTTAGTGCAAGGCTGCTATGCTATGCTTTCCTCCTCGGCTCTGTGGCATCTGCTGATTCATGCACCAGCAAGAAGAGACCGAAAAGGCCAGTGAATCTGGACACTGTCTTCAGCCAAGAACTCACAGAGCTAACAGCCCTGCAGCCTATGCAGGAGAGTGAAAATGGCCCTGATTATTTTCTTAATGGGCAGAAATGGAGTAGCCCGAGCTCTCCCTTCTGTAATGGAGCTAGAGCCACGACAGGGTGATAACCAGGCCTTCTACCATAATTCACTTTACGGACATTCAAAGTTGTTTGGTGAAGGCCCAAAATTCCCTTGGAGGAATTCTGCAGTTCTACAGAAAATGCCATTTGCTTTGCTCTGTCTCCTGCAGGCATCCTGCGGGCCAGCTTCCAGAGAGCCTTGCTCAGGGCGGCAGCTAATGACTGCACTCCCCAGGAGTCTGCTCAGAAATGCTTTCCCCAGGATGTCTTGCAAAAGCTCATAACCTTGTTCTTGGAAAATTCTCACATTTGTAGTCATTAAAGCAACAGGCATTTTCCTATGAGAAGGTGTGTGTGAGACACAGGGATAGGCCTCCCAATTCTTGAGTTTTTAGTAAGCAAAATGGAATGGTGTTATGTCAGAATAGTTAGGTTCACACACACAAACTAGAAGTTTATGAGGAAAGTAAAGAGCCTTTTGAATCATCACACCAAGTTGGAAACTCTGGTCTGACGCCTGCAGCTCCTCATGGTTCAGCGAAAGGGGCAGTTAGCGTTTCTTGAACAGTATAGTCTTAGGGGTTATCCTTTCATTCTTCCTAGAGACAGTTGCATGATTATTCCTGGTTTTGTAAAACAGGAAGGTAAAGAGTAGTGACGTCATCGACAGGCAATGGAAGCCTGAGAAAGACAAGCACCTCCCTGGCACTATGATATGAACAATGACGAATTGGAGTTAAATTCAGAAAGGATGGCCTTGGTTTTGTTTGCTCGCTCTTCACTGATTTGGCTTGGCTTCCCAGTCTGAAATCATAGTCCTTTTTCACCCTGAAAACCAGCTCCGTAAAACTAACCCAGCATACTCATGCATGTCAGATAGTTCCAAAACATGGTGAAATCTGGATATTTCTGAGTCTCATGGGTATTCTTTCTAATACAACATCTGCTAACCGATGATCTCCCTTTGAAAGTGCCCCATCCTGTGACCGCCATGAAGTCCTGAACAGACCTGAGTCTTTATCTTTAGTTGGTTGCAAGAAAATTCTGTGCCTGGCTGTTTTCTAGGTGTCTGTGGATTGGCTTTCTCACCAACCAGTGTAATGGACAGCCAGCGCCTTAAATTAGCAAGGAGGGAACAGAGGAAGGAAAGAGAAAGATAGGGGAGGGACTACCCTTAGATTATGCAGATATGATCTCCTCTTGACAGACACAATTAATCCATCCCGGAACCATGCTAATACAATAGAGTCTCTTCCAACCTGGAGACTGAATCACTACTGTTAATGAGATACTGAAAGAAAACACACTTGTCTTCCTTAGTTTTGTGCCCTCAAATTCTAAATAGATTTATTGAAGAATTAACTGCTGGTGGTTTTTTGTGCTTTATTTATAATCATGGTTTCTTTTGAGGCTGCTCCTACCTTCATGGTTGGTGACCAAATGAACCATACCTGTGTAAGTTATTTTTCATACAGTACACTTTCTGAGTTGGTATGATTCCAAGACTTAAAACAAAATCAGCTTCTATTTTGCTTATTCAATGCTCCTGAGGTAAAATGTATGATTACAGTCAGGGTTTTGTTTTGTTTTTTTAATATCAATATATCAAGGGCTCAGAGCTCTACCAATATTTGGTTCATAATTCCTGATCTGAAAACCAAAGTTTGGAATCTGGATTCTTAGAAGAGATTCTAGAAAAATATAATAAAGGTTATGGAAGAGTTCCAGTTGGGGGCTGGTGACTAGCATCATGCCAGAGTAGAAAGAAAACCGCCCACAGCCACATAACTAGTCAGTATGCGAAGCAGTCCTGTAGCGCCGCATGACCCCAAAGGCCAACAGACTAGGTTTTCTCCTCTTCTGAATTGAACTGAACTTTATCAGTGGAAACATCAAAACTACAACAACAAAAACAAAAACCATGTGGCCTGTGGTCCCCAAGATTCAGCCTTGCCAAGACTGCTCCCAGAGTCTTGCCATGATGTCCTCCATCGTCTCTTCCTCAGTTCACTACTGTCTTACCCAGGGACACTCCAGTCTTCTGCACTGAAGAAGCTATTCTTGCTGCTTCAATCCACCAGCACTGTCCACCTCAACTGAGGAAACTCTGACTTTGCCTTGATGAGCCTTCTTGTAGCCTAGCCCTTTCATGAGTTGGTCTCTTCTGCAATTCTCTTAAGTAACCTTTGAACCAGTTAACTCCCATTGCCTTGCCTCATGCATTTTATGACAGTAACATCACTTTACCATCTATATCTCAAGCACCCTATTTATACACTCACCTCTAAGTTCTGAAGACCAGTCTCAAAAGTAGGCAAGGTTGCTGGCTGTTATGTTAATTTTCAATGACCAAACTTACCAGTGTGTCTTTTAACATGGTTTTCATTTTCCTGGCATTCCTGATTTATTGCTTATACAGTTTTATGTTGATAGGTAATTATTAAAACCACTCTATCAAATTTCTTTGTAATTTCCTTTTCCTCTCTGGGTTAATGTAAAAGCTAGCTGCTCACCCCCACTACGTTTGTCCTCTTCCAGTTGGACATGACTTTTCCTCTCTAGGTTAATGTGAGACCTAGATGCTCACCTCCACTGCTTAGTGGACCAATTGGACCCGGCCTCTCTACAATGACTCATAGCTTAAATCATGGGCCAGTGACCCAAGGCGTGGCCTTAATAACTGGTGGCTATATATGCTCTCTTATTCACCCCTCTTTCTACTCTACTGGATGAAGATTTCAAAACTGATATCACACGGATTTGTGGCAACCCCCAAAGGTTCATGTGTTAATGACAATCTGCAGCACTTCCCGGAGGAGGGGGTGGAGCATCCAAGAGGCCATCAGGTCCCGGGAACCTGCCTTTAAAGTGAACGGCAGGTCCCCTCCTTTCACCCTCCTATTCATGAGGTATATGCTTGTCCTCAAGCAAGCGTTTCTGCATTATATGTCCGTTCCTATGGGCTGGAAATGGATGGTAGACCAAAACCTCCAAGAGTATGACTCCAGATGAAAGTTTTGTCTTTGTAAGTTGATTGCATTGTGCACTTTCTTATAATAATGGAAAACGGATACAGTCTATTCTTTCCCCCGCAAGCTTTACTGGCCTTCTCTTCCATTCTCCTTCATATGCAATATCCTTACTTAATAGTCCACCATTGAAAGAAAGGATATTTTGTATCTATTTCCTACCAGAGAGAAGGAAGGCTCCTAAGACACAGGGAGCACACAAAAATCATTCAGGAAGTTCAGGAAGTTATGACTCACATGGCTCCTTCTGTAATAATGGCCCTGTACAGGATACTTAAATAATCAGGAAGTACCGTGCCTCTGAAGCGCTTCAACTGTCAATGGCTTCCAACAAGAAATGAAAGCATCTCACAACTTGGCTTGTGAGCCATGGAAGCCAGCAAGGTCAGTCTGAGTGTGACAGAGCGGGGAAACTGAGAAATATAACCCCGTATCCTTCCTTAAGGCAAAATCTGCAAAATCTGAGTCCCTAGGAGGGAAAGGAGCCCCTGGTGAACTTGCTCCTGCGCGTCGTCACGGATGTTTAGTTGGTTCTTGCTGAAGTTACTGTGAATATGAGGGACTAGAAGACAAGAGAGAAAGGACCGGCATTGCTGAGAGAACCAGGGTAAGGTGGCATTTGACGCTCAGCTCAATAGACTTGTTATGACTCTTCTCAGATGAAAGTGGAGAGATGAATTGATTCACAGCATGGGCTTTGTTCACCCTCACGGGAGGATGTGGCTTTACGAGGCAGAAGGCACTCGGCTGGGTCTGAATGGCGTTGTGTTCAAACACAGTCTATAAGGTGCTATAAAGCATTCAGAAGGGGACGAAAATGGGGGAAGTAGACAGTGAGCAAGTATGACAAGAGTTGCGTGGCCTTCTAGGGTGGTGTGTGCATGGGCAGGGGAGGATGACAATAAGCCAAGGTTTGTGCTAGTGAGCCTCTGGAAAGATTTAAAGCCTGAGGGGTGAAAATTGCAAAGGGAGAAAAAGAAGAACAGATTACAGAAAACACAGAATGCCTTCCCTAGAAGGAAGTTCATTGTCCCTGAGTATATTTATCCATTGCCATGAAATGTACCAGGGCTGGAGACTGTTTGTCCAGCCTGCAGTCCTTTCAGAAGCCAGACACTACTGACAGGGATGGGATGGCCTCAAAGCTAGCCAGCCAGCACCTGTCAGACTCACAGCAGCAGGCAGATCGTGGGCTTGTTCCTCCTCGATGCTGAGGAGCATGAGTTGTCCTCACTGACCCTCGAGAGTAGAAAGATGTGTCAGCCTCATGGCAGTGCTCAGGATAAGAGAGCAGCATGGCTCATGGAAATCAAATATAGATTATAAAGGACATGGCTATTTTTCTAGGACAGCTGATTCAAGTGATAATATGTTTCCATGCTATATTGGATCTTGCTAATATTTTTGTTTGCTGCTAAATCCCAAGGCCAATTGCATTGACTTGAGATAGAGCATTTGAATTTCTAAATATGCTGACCACACTCTGTTTCGTTGAACAATAGAACTCTTAAGTATGCCACAGATTTGGGACGTCAGACGATAACACAGTGAAAATATCAGCTTCAAAGTTTAAACAAAGACAATCTAAATGGGTGGGAAGGGCACATCCAAAAGCCATAACATTGTTGAATGAAAATCCCAGGGCCAAGGATGAACTACTTCCATATAAATTATTCACTAACGAAGCCTCTAAGGGCCTAAAAATCATAAAGAACACTGCCACTGATATTGGTTGCATTCCAGAACAAGTTGGTTTATAAGACCCTATTGTTGAAGACACAGAATGCTCTAGTGACAGTATATAGAAGTTAAGAGTGGCCTGTACAGTAACTCCATCCTGGCTGGATTTCACAAGGCTGGAGGATGATATAGAGGCTGCATGGGAAGCCTATCACCAACAGTCTTGCTCAGATGTGCACTCTACACACCACCCTACCAACATGTCAAGCCATGGGTACTTGCTGGTGCAATAACGGTATGGCTGTTAAGGGTAAAACAAATTGCTTTCTGGGCGGACTTAAAGTCTACTTCCTAGAAGGGAAGTTGTGCCTAGACTTATAAGCCACACAAAGACATGTCTAAGGAGATCATAGGCACCAATAGAGAAACCTCTGCTACTATTCTGTTAAATGAATGTGATATATCTGCCAACGTATCCTCTAAGCAGTTCTATTTATGCCTCTATATTACTATTGTTTTTTAGTTTCCATTATGGAGGGAAATTCCTTCCTTCTTTTCACTCTTTCTTTCTTTCTTTCCTTCTCTGTTTGCAGTAGGTAGTGGTTATTGTAGCGACTCATAGCTGGTCAGACTATTGGGAATGAGAGACTATTACTATGACATAGTTGCTCAACATCCATGGAGGAAGAAACTGTGGTCTTAGTGCAACCATATTTCATCAATCACGTCTACAAAATGAAGCCCCAGGGAACCCCTGGTACTGCATAAGTAATCCTTCAATGGGAAGTCCTCTATTCATTTTTGTCACACTGTCAACTAAAGGGGACACAAGACTTTCACAGGTACAACCCTGCCAGACTCTGCCATATACATTTTCCGACTGAATGATTTTTAATGTAATTAAATTTTAATCTCCTGTAAAGAATCTAACCTTGAATATAACAGAATCTGGAAACTTGTGTAAGTCTTGAGTAATCAATAAATATGGATGTTTTAGAAAAGACCCTGAGCTTTCAGTTGGTACTGGAAATGAGTGGGTCTCTGTGGACTCTTCCCTCTAGCTCTGTGGTTGGGCCACCTCCTTGCACTAGGAGTCAGAAGTTCGGGATGGACACTAATGTTTCATATTTCAAATAATTCTAGGCACTGTAGCCAAAACTTGAGCTTGCTGGGTAAAAAAAAAAAAATAGATGGATGGGTGGGTGGGTGAGTGGATGGAAAAAATTAGCCTTATCTCACATTGATATTGAGAAACATTCAACACGACTGTCACTCAGGGCTAAACAGCACATTGTTACCTGTCTTTCATCACTTCTCACCCATGGACTTTAAGACTTACAAGACAAAGAACAAGCATTCACCCTGGTGTTACCTGTTCTCAAATTAAGCCTGAAAATGTTATACGAAGCCACAAAGGACACAATACATTGTCATGTTTTGTGGACTTCTTTGGAACTGAGCAGTTTTGGGCATGAAGTTGTAAACATGCTGTATGAGGAATGGATTGGCTGTGAAATTCAATGTGTCTGCTTGGGCCAAATTTCTTTTACTGTGACAAAAATGCCAGAGAAAGCAATTTGAAAGGAAGAAAAGATTTATTTTTCCTTTATGGTTCCTGAGGCCTCACACTCACTCTTTGGTCAGCTGGCCTCATTGCCATGGGCCTGGGATGAGGCAGGTGGACAAAGCAGCAGCAGTCTGTGGGAAAGCAGGCTGCTCATTCATGGTGCCCAGGGAGAGGAGGGGACTTACAAAGTGAATTATTTGTGTATTGACTGACCTGCTTACTCCAACTCAGCCCCACACACTACTTTCTACTGTTTCCTCATAATGCATCAATTTATGAGTCTGAAAGTGGATAATCCATGGGTAACGAGGAAGCCTTTGGATCCATTCATTCAAAAGCCCATCATTCGAAGGCCAACCTGTAACAGAGAAGCCTTTGAGGGGCACACCTCACATACAAACCACCATGGTCTTTTACTCTGTAAGGACCACACCTGCAAACTAAACACAGAGGCACTCAAAGATGCTGCCAGTACTAATGTTAAAATACCAGTGCTGCCTAAGAAGTCAGTCCTTCCTTTGTTAGACAACAAAATAATTTTAATCTATTCACATTACAAATACAATATTCCTTTCTTTTTCAGATACTGTCTTTCAGTTTTTAATCAGCTACATACAAGATATTCCCAGAAAACAACAAATTGTAGCCTGGAGTGGAAAGGAGCACAGGAACTGAGTTAGCAGAGCCTCGCAGAGCGATGTGGACCTGGATGGGACCCTCCCAGACGAGATGCCCTGGGCATTTAAAACATAAAAAGATGCTGCAAAGGGCTGATGTGCAGGTGCAAGGAATAGAACAGGCAGATCTCATTTTCATTCGAATTGGTAATAAGTGAAGAGTTTTCGACCTCCATTTGGGTTCACTTTCTGCTAGAAAAACCTGTGGCCACATGGCAAGGGGGTCAGAGGGCAGGGCATCGGAAACAGTGCAATTTGAGCTTCAAGGCAAGTCGGATTCCCAAGAGAACAGGAACCCTATTTACACCCTCAGGTAACACAAGAACACATTTCCCTGCTGGGACATCGACAGTGAAAGATTAGACTACAGCTCGGGGCTGAACAGGGACACTTTATCAGTTCTATGATGTGGAGAAGTATACACACGTACACACACACACACACACACACACTAATATTTTAGGGCCCCTTCTCAAAAATTTTCAGCAAGGAGAAATAGGCAAGATCAAAATACAATTTTGACACTTAGAGATTTAGGGGTAACATAAATAACCTCGTCTTTTGCAACCCACCACTAGCGTCTAGGTCATCTGTCTCTGTTAGAGATGGACGCTTGGCTAATGAGAAATTTCCAGAATGAAAGGGGAACTGAGTAAATCTCATTCAAGTTGTAATTTGAATTTAACGCCTCGTCTATAAAACAAACAAAAACATCATAAAAGTGTTCTATGGTACACAGTGAATCAGGAAAATGCAAGCAGTGCCTAGCCTGATTTATTCCAAGGAGAGTGTCCCCTGCTGAGAAGAGCTGAGCTCTCCAGGATAGGGTCTCTCACAGCCCAGCTTTCTCAGAACCTGCTGAGTCAGTTGGAAATACTTCCCCCCCCCCCCCACTATTTAAATCATGTCACTGAGTACCCAGGCTTGAAAGTTAACATCACCATGTTTAAGAGGGCTCTACCCACTCTTGGCAGAAAGCCTGGGATTTTACAAGAGGCAACTTTATTACTCAGTATGGACTCTTGAATTGATCCAGTACCTCTGTTTGGACAGAAAATCCTTTCCTTTTCATGACTTGGGAGATTCACATACCATCGTCTCACTTAGTCAACGTGCAGAAAGACATACCTTTTGTTTAGTTGCCATGTGGTCAGAAGTAGGGGTGGGGGGGGGGGCTTTAAAATTGTGCCTGCATGTTGAACCTCCAGCTGTCCCGTCTGGAGCCACGTGGGGGCATTGAGCAGGGAGGTCCAGGGCACTTTTCATCATGAATACTGTGCTATGACCCAGTGGGTGATCTCTGGAACTTAGGGTTTGACAGCAGAGCCACTGCTTTGTGAAGAGGCTTGGGAAGGATGTATTAGCATCAACCTTCAAGCTGCTTTGTGTACGAGTGTGTTCATGTGTGTGTGCATATCTACATGTGTGTAAGAGCATGTGGAAGCCAGAAGTTGACATCAGGTATCTTCCTCAATTGCTCCGCCTTGGGTTTTGAGACAGAGTCTCTCTCTCTGAATGATTTAGCCAGGTAAGCCTCAGAAATCCTCCTGTCTCTGCTTCCCCAGGGCTGGGATTATAGGTGTGAACTGCCCTTATCCAGGAAATTAGGATTATAATGACTCCCTTAATGGGTATTATATAGGAGGGTACATTTAAATCAATGAGTATTGTCCACAAATGATAGTCCCCTAATAAATACTCAGAAATTATTACATTTATTTATTTGTTTCAAACATGCCTTGTAAACTCTGTGTGTGTGTGTGTGTGTGTGTGTGTGTGTGTGTGTGTGTGTGTGTCTCCCTGTCTGTGTCTATCTGTGTTTGTCTGTATGTGTGTCATCTGTCTGTCTGTGCCTATGTGTGTTTGTTTGTATGCATGTCATCTGTCTGTCTGTCTGTCTATGCCTATGTATGTATCTGTGCATGTGTGCAGTTCAAAAAGGCATCTTTGTTAATCTGAGAGACCATGATTACCTTTCAAGAAGGAGGTGCTATCATTTGAAAAGCCAAAAGCACAAATAAAAGTGACTTTTCCAATATCATGAAAGAAGGTTTCCTATAGGAGTTTTCAATAAGGAAATAAGTACAAGCCATGAGCTCCATGGAACCTAGGCGGGTCCTCTAGGACTTCCAGTGGCAGCCCCGTCCTGCCTCACAACAGAGCCGCCTTCTCTTAGACTGAATTCTACCTTTGGCTTGCAAAGGTTCGGGGGGCGGGGCATGGAGAGTGGTGCTGTCTTGAAAGAAAGCTGGGCATCTGGTGTCAGGTTATGTAGACAGTTGAGAAAAATACCTACAGAAATCTGTCTGAGTAACATACATGCAGCACACACGGACTTAGAGCGAAGACACTGGTGCCCTGCTCACACATAGACTGATAAAGCTGTTTAATCACACTCTCCTATAAACACAGCCGCCTACAAGAATGTCTTCAGTGTTTGCAGAAGGCCCTCACACTGGGGCCTGTGTGCTCTTTCTCATGCTCTTCCTTGGTGGCTAGGGGCCTGGGGACCTTTGTGGGCAGCCTGAGGGGAAGTCCTTCTCCTCCCCCTAAGCCTTCACTGTTTCTGCTAAAATCCTTCTATTTAAAGGTAAGATAATGAGGTTTTGTTCACTTGGCTTGGATCAAAGACAATCTCTGAGCAGAAACAAAGGCAGCCTTAGGCTGGGAGCAGTTAGTGCCTTATTGCCTGGAAAGAAAGGAACTGTTTTGTGGCTTTCCTTTCTTTTTCTCACCAACCCCCCCCCCCTTTTTTTTTCTAATTTCTTTTCCAGCACTGGCAGTTCTCATGCCCTGGAAACCCCAGTCATGGAAATCAAAAGTGTTTCTAAAAGACAAACATCCCTATTATGAGGGAAACAGAAGTTGGCTGACATCTGCAAACTAGTGGGCAATTTGGCACCAGCGGCCATCCTGTCCTGCAACGGGAGGGTGCACAGACACTTTGTCCCCATCTCTGGCGCCTCCTTGGGTCCCTGACATCCATCATGCCTTCCTAGTTATGCTGTCTGACTACTGGGTAAGCAGCCCGCCTTCCTGCTCTCCTGACTGTGGGACGTGCAGCGTGGTTGAGCTGCCTTAGGTCTGTTAAAGTGCTGGGCAAAGAGAATGGGCAGAGGTCCAAACCGGACTGTCCCCCAACTGATACGTGAGTGGGCGTAGTGAACTTGGGAAGACGCAGCCAAGGCAGCCTCAGGAAGCCAACAGTGGGGAGACTGAGGACGCTCGGGCGAACTTCCTGCAAAGTCACCTTGTAGCAAGCTTGTAAATGTCTCAGAAGCTGCCAGTTCCCTGCAAGCATACAAGGGGGGAGCTGGGGACCCAGGTGACCTCCCACCACCACTGAAGGTCTTCTCCAGCACCGCTAGCCTTTACCAACTCTTCCGTTCCTTGCCCTTGAGAACCCTGAATACCTGGGGCCCTGGTGGGTGACTATTTAAAAATATAGGTCAGGCTGGGACTCCATAGGAACAGTGGCTCAAAATGTGCTTTTCTGAATGGTTTCCCCTCTCCTGAGTCGCAGGAGTCTAAGAGGGCCCTTAGTGTCCTCAGGAAAGGAACAGGTTCTGCATTTCATCTCGGACACTGCACAGAGCACCGGCACCCAGCACTGCTCTACAATAGACATGGGGTCCTTCAAAGCCCCCCCTTCCCCTGGACCTGGGCTGCAGCTGTATGTCCACTACACCCTGCCTTGTTCCATGCATGGCCATCCTGGGCTCTGCCCTAGCCTTTACAGGCTTCCCCTCCCGTGAACCTGGCTGCTCCTTCTACCAGAATCCAGGCTTCCTCCCAGCCTCATTCTTCTCCTATTTCCCATGTGCATAGAGAAAACACAGCACATGATGCTCGTTCATATATATATGTATATATATATATATATATATATATGCCTATATATACATATATATATGCATGTGTTGTATGAATGTGCATATGTGTGTGTTATATGAACACATACACACATACACACACAAAGAGGGAGCAACAGAGACAGGGAGAGATGAAGCAGACAGGGGAAGCTGACATGTGCTTTTCTCTTAAAAATGCCTTTATTGCCAGTAGCCAACAATGTGACATTCCTGTTTCAGAAAATGACCACTACCCTTGACAAATAGTCATAAGCACAATGTCTGATTAACTATAAACTCTCTAATGAAATCTACACGATAGACCCACAAAGGATTCTATGTCCTTAAGAGTTGTTTTTTTTTTTAAATCATAAATTGGTTTACCAAAATGCCATTGTAAAGCTACATGTGGTAAACTTGAGAGAATGACATTCATCCTCCGCGGTCTTTTGAACTTAAGTTCAATCCTGTTCCTCTCTCCATGATGACCATCACTTGAGTCACACACAGTCAGTGACAAGTAAGACTTCCGTCAGTGTCTGGGACTGAGATGGCTGTTTCAAGGAAAGTTTTAATTCAGCCAGGTTTGGGGCTTTACTGCAGTACACAGGCCGTGGCAGCTCTACCTCCCGCCTTTTCTGTTCTCTATTCCAAGAGACCATTGATAAAACTTAACCAAAGAAACATGCCCTTCTGCACTACACTCGCACGCGCATACATTTGTCTGCTGAGCAGCAGCAGGATCCAGCTGCCTGAGACCACAGGAGGAAGCCACACAGGTGAGGGTCAGCCAGGAGCCCCTTCCCATGCTGACACCTGTCATCTTCTCAGAGTGACCGTGTGCCCAGCACACCTGCATGGTCCCCAGGTACACAGATGCTGCTGTCCTTGCCGCTCTCCCTCAGTCTGACCTGATCACTAGATTGATTCATAACAGTTAAAGCTGGCAATATCTTCCAAGTCCTGAGTATTAGAACTTTCTGAGAATGTACAAAGTGCTTGAAAATCTCAGGGGCAGCATCATTCCTTCTCAGGGCCAGGAAAGCCCTTCCTCTCCACAACCTCACATCTGTGCAATGAACAGGAGAAATCCAGCTTAGTGGAGAAAGACTGAGACAGACAAAGGCATCATCAAAGTGGTTGGTGGAAACCAGCCTAGAAACAGGCCTCATGCCGGTGTCTGGTTTAAGACACACACTTTATGGCAGAAGAGGTGAAGTGTTCACCTCTTCAGCACGGTGCTGGGCCGATGGGCTGCCCTCATGGAAAACAAATATATTTGAACATTGTACAAAGAAATCAATTGGTGACAGATCTCAGATCTCACTGAGAAAGGCAAACAATAAAGTGAACAGAGGAAGATATAGGGAGGGTTCTTATATCCTTGGAGTAGGAAAAAAATGTAAAAGGTATATAAGGATGTAATAAGAAGAAAAAGAAATGAATTGAGTCATAGGTCTACTTAAAATTAAGAAGAAGCTTCTGCCATTTGGATGGTAACAAAACAATTCACAGAGCTGGAGCCCAGAGTCAGTCATACCGCGTGTATTTGAAGTGAGGCAGGTATCCATAATCTGTAAATAACTCTTAGAAATCAATTAAGAAAAAGCACAGACAACCCAATTTTAAAAAAAGAACAAAACAAAACGACTTCAACAGATACTTCACAAAATAAACTATTCATATACCCAAATGAAGAAGTGTTTAACTTTACCATCAGCATGAAATACTACTTAAAGGCCAGAGTATGATTCCACTGTGTAGCTGCCAGCTTTGGTGAAGAACCAGAGTGCCTAAAATTCTGCACATATCTAGTAAGACAGTTATGTCTGGTACCATGCTCTTCCAGGGTGCAGAGGCTCACAGCCACTCTCTGGTCACCCTGCAAAATAAGCCAACAGCCAGCAGTCATAGAGTAGGGACAAAACTGTGGGGCGAACACCCATGACAACAGGTACAATGAAGGGATGAAAACAATCACTAAGCCGCAGAAGGAAGCCACCCAAAATCACAGTGTTGCACTACAAAGCAGGGTGTCAAGAGAAGGAAGCAACGCAGGAAGATGGAAGCAAGAACACTGGCAGGTCTCCGATGGGCAGATGGCAGCAGTGGGTGGGTGGCGGACCCTGTAACGTGGGGTGAGGAGTCTCCAGAGTACAGCTTGTCAGCAGCTTTGTCATATGGATTGGGTAAATGTTAGGATTTCTCCAGTCTCTGCAGCTCGCATACATGCTGTACTGGCCTGAAGGAGAAATGCCCCCTACAGGCTCAAGTCTCTGAACACTTGGTCCCCAGCTGGTAGCACTATGAGGAGAGCATGTGGAGCCTTGAGGAGGTGGAGCCTTGCTGGAGGAAGTGCCTCCCTAGGAACAGGCTGTGAGAGTTTATAGCCCACCCCATTTCCACTCTCTCTCCCCTTTCTCTCTCCCCCATCTCTCTCTACTCCCCACTTTGCTTTATCTTTGCACTTGAAGGTGTAATCTGCCACGGCTCGCAGCTGCTTGCTGCTGCGCAACCGCCACCATGATAGACCCCCCCCCCCCACACTCTGCAGCTACAAGCCAAAATAAACTTTCTCTCCAGTGAGTTACTTTGGTTGTACTTTTTAATCACAGCAACATAAAGAAACTAAAACAGATGCCTCCCTAAAAATAAAATAAAAAATAAAACTCCTTAACAGAAAGACAAAAATCCTTAGTGGATCCTGGGAAGGGGGCATTGCCCTACTGAATTCTCTGAGCTTGGGGAGTAGGGGCTAAGGAGGGGCAGGTTGTCTATTGGCGTGGCAGGCGTGGCAGGCGTGGCAGGCATGGCAGGCGTGGTTTGAAGTCTGCACTTCTCTCACCACTGATTTCTGGGACCTTTTGGGGGGAGGGGGAATAAGTTTTATACACAAATGGATCAAATGGATGTAATAGTTAGATTTTTATTGGCAGTATTGTTGAGTATTGCTGTTCACTTAAGACACCTATTTAGCTGTTTTCAGACTTTTCAAGCGAAAGTTCCTTGGCTCCAGACACCATGGTAAATCATTAAAAGCAGGTATTTTAGGGAGAATCCGAGAGCCAAATAAAAGGCAGCATCAGCATCCTGGGTCTAGGAGATGCCTGAGACACAGACCACCACCTCAGACACCCACCAAGGAGGAAAACCTCTTTCAAGTCCTAAAGCACAGAAAATTAGAAAAAAAAAAAGTCTTACTATCTAACATGAAAATTCTGGGGCTATTATCTCTGTGACATTTTATAGAACTTTACCAGAGCTGTGTGGGATCTTATTTTGCATTATTTGCCTGACGTGGCAGCATTTTAAACTAAAACGCTTTATCAAGTGAAAGTCCAAAGAAAAGAAAATAATGTAGATAATAGAAAGGCTGAGCTCTTGAGTGGAAGCAGGTGAACCTCTTTCAATCATGGAGCATTGGGGAAGCCTATGGTTTTTTTATGAATTTATTATGCCGGGATTCAGGTCAATTAAATATAGTGGGAAATGTGAGCTGATTTTGCTTTGAAATAAAATATATGTTAAAAGACCCATGAAAAAGTATTGAACAATATTGTAACATTAATAGGTTTTATGAGAGCTTGTATTTTAACATGAAATTTTATATGATATAACTTAATTTTCTCTCAGTAGATGAATTCCATAATAATGCCACATGCTCTTGGAGGGAGCTACTTAGAAATGTCCCTTTTAGTGATTTGTGAGGCCTCAGAATAGTATTATTCAACTTAGAATTGAATGCAATTATTCATTCATGGGGTTTAAGACCTGGTATGGTGAAAAATTATAATTAACTTGGGCTGAAGTATATATTGTTTTAAAGTTATTCTTGGGATTTGAATTCAGAATGTCACATTTTCAATGTGGTTCTTCCTACGTGCCCTCTAAAGGATGGCCCAGGCTAGGCTGCTAGCTTGAAGGTGGCAGCGATCACGGGACCCCAGGATGCAAAGCTAAAAGGTTTTCAACTCAGAATTAAACCCTCTGCTGTGGGTCTATTGAGTGGTGGCTTGTTCAAGCAGAGTGAACTTTTACATCCGGAAATGAAGAAATATTCAGTTATCTTGTTTTATTTCTACATTTATTTATATTCAATGCTGTTTTAGTAACAGAACAAGTATGATATATATATGTATATTTATGATTATATATTATATATAACATAATATTGTGTTATAAAGAACTGCGAAACGAAGATAAATTTGGGGCAGCTGAGAGAAATGATAGAAATGTGGGGACTATTGAAACTGAATCTAATGTTATTTCCAAAATGTTTCCAAACGAAAGCCATTCTAGGCAAAAAAAAAAAAAAAAAAGGTGTGCATGTGAATTCCTCTCACCACAGAACAGCAAGTCTAACAGGGAAGAGGCACAGAGCTCCTGCAGCCCACAGGCCCTAACCCTGAGTGGGTCTCCCCTGCCCTTCATCCCCGCCCTCACTCCTCTTAGGCTTCCAGGGAAGCGCTGCGCAAGGTGCTTGGTGCTTGGGCTGCAGGCAGCTGCTTCTCTCCTTCCCTGGGTGTGTCTGGTATTATTTTTAAAGCCAGGATGGGTTAGCATAAGCAACCAGAGCTAGGAATTCCACAATATACTTCAGATGTTGTCTCATCTGTTCCTCCAGCTTCACCATTACTTGGTATTTATTTGTGTATGCCCATGCATGTCCACACTCTTGTGGAGGCCAGAGGACAGCCTGAGCCATCATCCGCATTGTTTGTCGAGCTGGGGTCTTGCATTGGCCTGAAGGTCTCTGATGATGGCAGGCTGGGTGGACAGTGAGTCTCAAGGATCTTCGTTTCTGACATCCCAGTACTGGGATTTTAGTGTGCGTTATCATGGCCAGCTTTTTTACATGAGTTGTGTATAGGCAACTCAATCTTCACACATGTGAGGATGACCTAGTTGCCAAACTCAGGCAGTATTGTTTTGAACAACAATGACTTCTCAACTTTCAACTTTTGCCTTCTCTATCTGCAAGTGACCACTGCTACTTTGCAATGGCACGAAAGTCATTACCTTTTGTCCAGTGCGCCATGTGCCTGCACTTCCTCTAAGTTATCAACAGACGACAACCACTTGTCCTTGGTGGCCTAAGCCCAGTGAGAAAGATAGCTCTTTATTTCTAAAATTTGACTCTTGTGACTAATTTTCCATCATTGCCAAAGACTTTAAGATGTAATTTCTAAGTTCTTTTGCTATGGCCTTAAATACCAACCTCCAGCAGGAGGCGCTAGGCTACTAACACGTCAAGGTGCTGCCGGATCACCTGTCAGAAAGTAGCTTTGACTTCAATAAAATTACTCTTCTTATCGGCAAGCTCCTAGCAAGCTTGATTCGGCGGAGCTGCGGCTGCTTTCGCCTATAATGGAGATGTCTGCAGTTGGCCTCCGACTCACCCAGCTCTTCACATACACAAGGTGTCCAAGGTAAGCCACTTTTGTGGCAGTTATTGATGAGAGAGGGGCTTCTGCCTCCTATCTTTGACCAAGCAATTTACTAGCTCCGGTGCTGACATCTTAGCATCTCAGTACTTCAAAATTCGTATGTGTGAAATGGACACAATGCTGTCATTCAGTCAGTCAGGTGTCTGGAAGAATCATGTCAGTAATGTGTGTAGAGCCCTTACTCGCTATGCAGCAAAGCCCGAGAAACCTCCTGCCATGGGTATCGCCGCCGTCCCTGCCACATACGCCATCCCCATGTCAAGAGGCAGTAAACTTCTATGATCAGTTAGAAGATGGCGTATAATAAATTAGAGTTTTGGCAAATTTTATGTTGCTTTTAAATCTCTTCAACAGCTTTTCTTTGCACTTTCTTTGGGTACAAGGAAATGGTGTCAAAGCAAAAATAAATTAAGTAACCCCCAATATTAACATTTGGTAAAAGCAACGATTAGGAAATAATTGTTTCCATCTTCTAGGTTCATAATCTAGCAACTGTTCCTTGGCCTTCCATGATCACCGTGGCTACACCTTCTGACTTGTCTTCCTTCCCGGAACAGATGAAGCAAAGCCTCCAAAAGATTTCATGATGACCAACGCAGCAAGGGGATTTCAAATTCAGGGTACTCCCATCTGAGATTTCCCCAAGGTCATTTTTAATCACTTTAGATGATAAGCCAAAAACATTTCTGTGTTATCCATCAGCCTTCCATGACAGAGAGAAAACCCCCTTTGGCTGAGCTTCAGAGCACGGCTGAAGGTGACCAAGGGCTACACCAAAATCTAGAACTTGGCAGAAACAGACCAGTGCAGCCTCAAATGTTATTACCTTTCATTTGGCTTGGCTTGACTTTATGTCACTAATCCTCATGAAGAAATTAAGAGATAAGAGTTTACTCCCATTAAAAGGGAGAAGGCAAAAGGCTGGGGGTTCTAAGGCATGCCCCAGCTTAGAAGGCGTCAGCCCGCTGGGACCTCACTCAGATGCACTAGGACAGAAATCCTTAAGCCACAAAGGGAGGTGTAAGGCTTGCTGTGGTTGAAGATAAAGAACATTTAAGAGTGCAACCAAAAAGATCCAGCAGTGTGCAGTGCTTAGGAACTGAGAGTCCTCAGTCAGCCTGCACAGAATCCTGTGGGTGGTCCCATAGCAGACACCTCTGAGCACCTGTTTCCTCCATGTGTGAAACGGCAACATGGTATCACCACACTGACACTTTAAGGGGAGGAGTGAGACAAAGATTGACTTGTTATTCCTTGGAGGATACTGAGGTTGCACAGCAAGGGCCTTGCCTTCAGAGTTACTAACAGCAGGAAGCAGAGAGGAGCACGCCAGGGGGACACTACTAAATGCCAGGAGCCCGGTGCTCACCACCCACGATTCTCCTCGCCTGAACTCTACAGCAAGCAACCATAATTCCTGAACAGACATCTCAAAAGAAGCTAGTTCACTCTGCGAAAGAAGCATTGGCCTTACTCACAGGACAGCAATGTAGCCAGCACCTCCTCACAGGACATCACTGTTGCCTGCGCCTCCTCACAGGACATCACTGTTGCCTGCGCCTCCTCACAGGACATCACTGTTGCCTGCGCCTCCTCACAGGACATCACTGTTGCCTGCGCTTCCTCACAGGACATCACTGTTGCCTGTGCTTCCTCACAGGACATCACTGTTGCCTGCGCCTCCTCACAGGACATCACTGTTGCCTGCGCCTCCTCACAGGACATCACTGTTGCCTGCGCTTCCTCACAGGACATCACTGTTGCCTGCGCTTCCTCACAGGACATCACTGTTGCCTGTGTCTGCTCATAGGACATCACTGTTGCCTTGTCTCCTCACAGGACATCACTGTTGCCTGTGTCTCCTCATAGGACATCACTGTTGCCTGTGCTTCCTCACAGGACATCACTGTTCTGTTGCCTGTGTCTCCTCATAGGACATCACTGTTGCCTGTGTCTCCTCATAGGACATCACTGTTGCCTGTGTCTGCTCATAGGACATCACTGTTGCCTTGTCTCCTCACAGGACATCACTGTTGCCTGTGTCTCCTCATAGGACATCACTGTTGCCTGTGCTTCCTCACAGGACATCACTGTTGCCTTGTCTCCTCACAGGACATCACTGTTGCCTGTGTCTCCTCATAGGACATCACTGTTGCCTGCGCTTCCTCACAGGACATCACTGTTGCCTTGTCTCCTCACAGGACATCACTGTTGCCTGTGTCTCCTCATAGGACATCACTGTTGCCTGTGCTTCCTCACAGGACATCACTGTTGCCTTGTCTCCTCACAGGACATCACTGTTGCCTGTGTCTGCTCACAGGACATCACTGTTGCCTGTGTCTGCTCACAGGACATCACTGTTGCCTTGTCTCCTCACAAGTCATCATTGTCGCCTTGTCTCCTCAGGATGTTGTTGCCTGCCCCTAGATACCAGATTTCTCTCCAAGCTTTACACCTAAAGAAGAAAGCCCAAAACTACCAGTATCTATAGAACTGTCACACTGGATTTTCAAATCTCTGAATGTTCCATATTCCTGTGTTTATTTGTGTTGTTTTAATGATTTCCAAAACAGTTTCCATTATTTTTTCTTTAAAACCATTTAATTGGATGGAAATCTAGCCATTTAATTTAAGATGTTATTACCATTTAAAATTTTGAGACGTTGTAGGTATGCACATCAAAAATTGACTTTTATACACTGAAATAATACCCAGAAATAGTAAGTTCATTTATCAACTCTAATAACTGACCTCTGCCTTTGGGTTTTTTGGTTGTTCTATTGCCCACGTTCCATGGGGCACATGGAACACATGGGACACAGCTGGGACTAGGGCATGCTCCATGGAAGACTTTAGTTACATATTCAGCTTAAGCCTCACATTCAAAATCACATTTAAAATCATTCATTTCAGCCTTGCTTAGTTATATTATCCTGGAAATGTATTTCATATAAATTTTCAAGTTGGTGATCATAAGTTTTGCTTGTTGAAGCTTTTTTTAAGTAGACTATTTTAATAGTTGTATAAATTTTCATTCCTCATATGAGTGATTTTTATATTTAATCTTTTTTAAAAATAGATGCCTGCCAATTGTTTGTTCTTTTTAAAGAATCAAATTCCCTTCATTTTCTCTATTGTGTTTATATTGCTTGTCAATTTTTACTCCTTACTCATTTTATTTTATACACTTTGTCCATATAACTGACTTCTCCTAATTTCTTAAAGTGATTATTTATAGTAACAATATGCATGGTTCTATTTTTCTAATAAATAGTCTGAGTAATATAAATACCCATCCATGCATCACTCGGTAGCAACCTGCCACTTTTTATAAATAGCTGTTATCTCCACATTTCTTTTAAAGTAATTTAAATTTTCTATTGAGCCCATCAGTTATTTATTAATTCATCATTTCAGGTATTTATTACTTCAGAAATTTAGAGCCTTTACTTCTTTTACTCATTTCTACCTCAGTTCTGCTGCACTCAGAGAACATATTCTGAATCGTTTCTATAACTGAGTGTGCTACAAGCTAAACAGTGAGTTAGTTTTAAAGGAAAGCCATCAAAGAGAACTCTTAAAAATTATGATAAGGATGCTAAAGTGAAGCTGTCCTCCACTGACGGCTTCTGGCAGATGTACAGGTAGAGGACTCAGTTATCTTTGGGGATCTGGCCATTGGATCTTTGACTATGCTCCAGTGAGCAGATTGACAACACAAATTGGATTTTTCTTTCTTTCTTTCTTTTTTTGGCAGTGGGGTCACAAGGGTAGGGAGGAGTGCCTGGGGAGACGGGGAAGGGAGTGTGTCCAGGGTGCATAATGTGTGATTCCCAACTAATAAAAATATTATGATGGGGATAGAAAGAGTTTGGCCTAGTCTTATTGTGTTACTGATCGAAAGCAACTCAGGAAAGACAGGGTTTACTTCAGCTTTCTTGCTTCTGCTATGTAGGTTACATAGAGCATCACCGAGGGAAGTCAGGGGAAGACCTCATACAGAAAACTTGAAGCAGAACCATGGAAGAATGCGTCTTGCTGGGTTGCCAAGGTTCACACTTAACCAGCTTTCCTGTGCAGCCCTGGACCCCATGCCTAGGGAATGGCGCCACCCACAGTGGCAGTCCCCTATGCGCCCATCCACAGGCCAATCTGATTTTAGTAGTCCCTCAGTTGAGACCCTTCCCAAGTGACTCTAGACTGTCCAGTTGACAGGTAAAGGTGACTAGGACAGAATCCCATCCACAAAATAAACAATGATTATGTGTGGTTTTGATCTGGGAAAATACCGTGACTTCTTTGTGAATTTGCTTTTTTTTTCTTTTTTCCCCATACAGGCTCCTTCCTGAGTGCACACGTTTACTCATCTCCCTGATCCCAGAACCGCAGATGTCACCCTCCTGCCGCCGTGACCCCCAACTGCGATGAGCGAGACCCTTGAACTGTGAGGCAGCACAAGGAGGCCTTTTACCCTCAAGGAGCTGTTACTGCGCTGTCTTATCACAGCAACAAACAAGAGATTCGCACAGAGAGTGACGGTCATCTCTTTTATTTATACTTCTTAATGTGTACTTGTGTAATTAAACCTGGATCATAAGAAGAGGAAAAACATCCGGTCTACATAAAATATTGGCAACTGCATATCTATTTTGGCAAAACAATAATTTCATACCAAGGTTTCATAATGATAAAATTTAACAAAGGCATGCCAAGTGTGGGTGGTGTGCCAAGGCTTTGTCTCCTGTGCCTAATTTTCTTTTCTCCATGTAAATAGTTTTTATAGTTTTGCATTTATTAAACAAGCTTTACTTCCTTAAGTCTGTAATGCATGTCACAAAAGATTTTGCTTTCAGGATATAAACATACATAGTGTTCAACAAAATTCCCAAGAGATAGTTAAATGAACAAAACACCACCATAGGGGAAATCCCAAGAATCAGTGAGTGTTAAATAAATTGAGAGACTGGGACTTAAAGCATGCATTAGCTACAAAGTAACTAATTTTTAAAATTTTGTTGTTATTCTAAAGCACACAATATTTAGTTAAAAGTAAATTCATTTTAGAATAAACACTAAGAAAATTCAATATTGAAGAATGTTGCTACAAAATAACTTTCACTTGCTCCCCCACCCCCATCCCAGACTGGGAGAAAATAAACGGAAGGGACCGACTCTTTATAAGGATGCCCGGAAGGATCATAATTAATGAGCACAACGTGCAGGAATACGTGGCTAGTTTCCAATTGCTGTGGTAGATAATGCAGTCGCACTAGACACTTTCCACCTGCAAACAACAGCCGTCCTTCCTCCATTCCGGCTCAGGCAATCTCTCCTGAATGCGGGCCTGCACACAACTGCAGGGGACTTAATTAAAACTACAGATCGTAATAGCTGTTAGTTAAATACTATTGGAATTAAACCCATGAATTCCCTGAGCACGCTCATTTTAATAAACATAAACAATTACTAATCACAAGCCCAAGACAGCCACATCCAGTACGACTTCTAGGATTGGTCCTGGCCACCTCTGCCAACCACAGAGGGTCCACTTCCTGTGGTGAAGGATGGGGGAGACGGACCTACCAGTGCTGTGAACTGCCCAAATGCACAACACACAAGCAGACAGCTATATGGGTGACATCACTCAACTGGAAGGTGAGACAGAATAAAGAGGAATCACTAGGGCTCAAGGGTCTGCACTGTCTAATACCACCGTCCAG
The DNA here is from genome assembly GCF_964271855.1 of Acomys minous. NCBI lineage: Eukaryota > Metazoa > Chordata > Mammalia > Rodentia > Muridae > Acomys > Acomys minous. Next base: position 141,290,982 of record NC_140485.1, on the reverse strand, counting down.
GAGAATGTAACGAGAGGTACAGGTGGAACCTAAACTTCTATAAACCATATTTAAAAACTTAAAGTAAAATTAGTTACAATTGTAGACTTAACATATAAAAACGCTGTCGTTTCTCTATATAAACAATGTAAAACCACTAAGGGATCTTTGTGTTATTTTTTCATATTTTATAGTTTCTAAAATTACCTCCCTTTTACTCATGTGATGGCCACATGTGGCCAATATTGACCACTTAGAGAACACACATATAATGACACAGTCATTTTCACGTAAACATTATAGACATCTATAGATCAAAGTCTTGAGGAAAAATAGTTAATATCTATTTCCAAGGAGCATAGCAAATTAATTACCTTGTTCTTTGTAATGAGAGCAAACATCCTCATTTTCTGAATGTAAAACTGCAGTACACGAGGCTAAACAAATATCAATATATGGAAAAACAATTCTACACATTGTTGATAAATACAGTTAATAAATATGTATTTTTAAAATATAGATGAGTATGAAGACTACATACATCATATGTAGAAGATCATAAAATAGTATGTGTTGTCCTGTTTTAAAGAAACTCTTTTTAAGAGAAACTCTGTTGTATTTCATAGTTTTACTGTTCTGAGTAAAGTCTTCCACTTGACGCCAAGTAGCAAAGTGTAATGCAAATGATTTTTTTCTCTTGTGAAGACACTTCAGAACATAACATAAAACAGAATACCAGAAAGTTTATATTGAGCTTACTTCCTTAAAATATAAAAATTACAAAGAATTCAAAAGAAAGAATTCGCACATTCTATTTGCTCTGTTAACCAAACTAAGTTTTTCTCAGCAGGAACTAAGAAGGAATCAAATGCCATCCAGTCCCAATGGTGGCATTGCCACGCCATGCCGAACTGCAAGCACACGGCACAGGCCTACGCCTCACCTTGTCACACATCTTCCATCTTGACCTTTCTCCACTGAGGCCCAAACACCAGTTATGGTGACCCAAGGAGCTCATAGTGATCTTGACTAATTTTCATTAGTCTGATTCTAAATTGGTCAGTCTCCCCGCCCCCACTTTGTTCATGTCTTAGTTACATTTCCCATTGCTATGACCAAACACTTGACAAGAAGCAAGTCAAGTAAAGGACGGTTATGTTGGCTTATAGTATAGTTCTAGGAAGATAGAACACAATATGGCAGGAAAGTCACACACAGGAAGTGGGAGAATGAACAGGAAGTAAGGCCAAGGAAGAAACCTCAGGACCTGCCCTTGGTGACTCACTTCCTCCAGGAAGACCAAATAACTTTCCCAAATATTCCACAACTGGTCCAAACAGCTGAGGACCACATTCTTAAATCACATCCACTCATTTTATTCTCTGATCAAAACAAAGTCCTAGCAAGGCCAAGGCTGTTCACAATAGGAACACCTGTTACTCATTTCCTCTAAGGTAATTTCAAAGTTACATAGAGTGAAGGGAAAGATGGTAGGAAAACCATGGGATCCCTCAACCTATGAAAAGACAAATTTCCATACATACTGCTCATACCAGCATTCATAGAATCAGGTGTATGCAGGTTGCCTTCACAAACAGCTGTGAGGGAAAGCATATTTCACTCTTCTCAGGGAAAGACCTGCGTAGATACCGATCAAAAAAGTAGGTCCTGAGTGCCCAGACATTTCTCTCTGTCACCACTCCTGAGCCACAGTGTCTTCCATACTGAAAAAATCACAGCACATGCTGGGAAGTCAGAGAGGAGCTGAGCAGAGGATATTGGCATTAGCTTTATTGTGTCTTAAGGACTAAGTAAACCACAAGTAAGTCGAGCATTGATTTACTCATATTCAAATACAAAGGATAGGTGTTCTGCCAGCATGATTAAACCCCAGTAATCACAGCTTTCATAAATCAAGCAGATAATTTCCCACATTTTAGGTCTCTCAGCATCATAGGAATCTTTGCCAGTAACAATTCATTAAATAAATTATCCCTGTGCTAACTCTGCTCATTATGATCATTCATCAGAGGGAGATGGGATGAGCACTGGAGAGAAAGACAACACAGAACATCCAAGAAACGATTCTTCTGAGGCTAAGAGGTCATGGGCAGAGCCGTGGGTCACTATGATGTGCCCGCCTCCTCAGCTCTTCACCCTGGGAAGATTCCAGTGAGCTCTGTGATAGGAAATCAGATAATAAGCAATTTGTGAAGAATGAAAAGACATCCCCGGGTCTTGTCCAGGAATGGCCTGAGCCACACCCAGAGAGTCACAGTCACACCTGCAATGGCCGTACTTTGCAAAGCCCTAATCACGCAAGTGCCTACCCTAAACACATTCCCAAGGAAACCAAAGCAAGCCATCAACAACTGCTCATGTTCAAGAAATTCATTCCTTGTAGCATCTAGGAAAAGAAAGAAAGAAAGATAAACAGAACAAAAGCATGAAGGAGACCAAGGGGGACCAAGAAGAAGCTGTATCCCCTGCATGGTCACTAGTGAGTGAAGAGTGAGGTGTGGTCCACCAGAGCCCAAAGTGGATGGGAGGGCCTTCTGGACAGTGGAGGAAAGAACACTTAAGATCCCACTTAAAACTAGCCCAAGGGGCATGTCCCATAGAAGTCTTCACTTACCAGGAAAGTGGGTCAGAGGGGAGGACATCCTATTGGGACTCTAGGTGAGAGAAGCATGGGAGAATGAGGAAATAGAAGGATCCAGAGGGTCCTAGAGACCTACAAAGAGAACATTATGATGTGTGGATCTGGGTCCAGGGGTTCTGCTCAAACTATGGCACCAGCTAAGGACAATATAGGCAGTAAACTTCGAACCCCTACCCGGACCTAGCCGATGGACAGGACATTCTCCACAGTTGAGTGGAGAGTGGGGACTGACTTTCACACGAACTCTGGTGCCCCATTTTTTACCATGTCCCCTTGATGAGGAGACCTGGTAGCAATCAGAGGAAGGATAGCAGGCTACCAAGAAGAGACTTGATACCCTATGAGCATATACAGGGGGAGGAGGTCCCCCTCAGTCATAGTTCTAGGGGAAGGGAGTAAGGGGAAAATGGGAGGGAGGGAGGAATGGGAGGATACAAGGGATGGGCTAACAATTGAGATGTAATAATGAATAAATTAATAAAATATTTAAAAAAAGAAACTGAAAAAAACATGCCAATTAAATGTCAAAGGCAAGGTGGTGGGGTTCCTGGAGATGGAGCCCTCCATCTGCAGACCTAATGGATCCAGAATTCTAAGGCACAGAGCAGCGGGGAAGGACAAAGGACACATCAGCCACACTATCCTCTTCCTATTCTCTTCCTTCAGGAAGGGTGGAGGCAGAGGTGCCCTGCCTGGCTTACTCCTCCACAGTTCATGTCACTGAGCCTCTCCCTGTCTCCTCAGCACTTAGCGTAACAGCAGCAGCAGGCTTAAGGTTGAAGGTTTGCACTGTATCCTTTTTACCCAATTTGTGTAAGCCTAATAAAATGCAATGGTTCTTTTATTGCACTAAGAAAGCACTTCTCAGTTAAGAAAATGGCACCATGGAGGAAGAATTCTTTTCAACAGGAGGTCACTTAGTGTGGTTGTCTCAGTGTAGCCTATGATATCGTAGGAGAAAGAAAACCCAGCATCATCAGTAATAAGCTACAAAACAATTAGCTGGTGCTTTACCAACCAATAGTCACAGCAAGCTGCTAGTGTAGAAAACTCATGAGGATAATTGATTTAAGGAAATGTAACTGTCAACAAGTAAAACTGTGTGATTACTTTGCCTGGACTTCCAGCTGAGGACCAATTTACATCAACAAACTCATTATTATTTTTTTTTGTTCAGTCCTTAACAAGTTTATCTATTAATTCATGGGCATACTCAAACCTGCTAAATGGAAATTCTGTAAAGCATAAATATTGATCCATGTTTCAAAGGCAGCAAACACACCCCGGGGACAAAGGATGGACACAGTGTGGAAGTGCAATTGTACAGATATCCCCAGGGCCATGGTAGCTGTGCAGCTTAGGGCCAGCCTGGCTGAGAGAGATTCTTCACTCAGCACTTTCTAGGGTGGTGTTGTCCCAGTGAGGTGTTGAAAAGAAGAATGCCACTGGTCCCATCCTTGTCCTCATTACACATAGATCAGATGGTAAATTCAGAAACTGACTGCGTGGGCACGGTTCCAGAAAGTTCATCTGTAGTCCCAGGGGCACAAAGGAGTAGAGCTCCGGCTCCAAGCTGCACCTGTGTGGACCTGTGTTCTCAGGCCTTCATTCCCACCACTGCATGTGTTCTCAGACCAAAATGGTCCCCTGCACATGTGTGCACGTATGTGTGTGCACACGTGTGTGCCCTTCTAAACAACCATCAATGTAAAAAAACAAAACAAGAAAACATTTGCCATCACAAGGGAAGTAACAATTTGTTCTGGAGCCAACAACCGGTGCCCAAGACCTGGGGACATAGACTCCGGTTTCCGCAGGTTCCACTTCCTACTTTGGAAGTGGTTACATGAGATTCCATTAGTTTCAGAGCGAAGAAAGCATAAGCCACTGTATTTATCAAATGCATCAGTGGGACAGCGGCATACCGGGCACAGCAAAGAGAGAGCTCACCCAAGGGTTTCAGAAAGTTACTGCGCACATTCTTATGGTGGAGTAGTAAAGTTACCACAGGTCTACTGAGAACACACTGGAAGGCTTGATAGTGACAGGAAGGCAGGACAGACCCAGGTTGAGCAACGGAAGGTTCTCAGGCAGACTAAAAGTGGCTCCGTATACTTGGCTCTGCTTTGCAACACCCTAACTCTCCATAAAGTCAAAGGACAGTCATCTTGCCTTGGGAAAATCTTTAACATGAGTGCATATTTTTTTCTTTTTTCTTTTTCTGGGAACTTCATTTCACATAATCAATGGTTAAAATGAAATAATTGGGTCCAAGCATGGCAGCATACACCTTTTAATCCCAGCACTCGGGAGGCAGAGGCAGAGGCGGGTGGATCTCTGAGAGTTCGAGGCCAGCCTGGTCTACAAAGCGAGTCCAGAACAGCCAAGGCTACACAGAGAAACCCTGTCTCAAAAAAAAACAAAAACCAGAACAAAATTAAATAACTGGGTATGATCTCCACCCATGTCTTTCTTCAAGGCACGAAGGCAGTGACAGGAAATGGAGACAGGAGAATATCTGCAGCTGCAGCTGCAGTGTTGGGCCCACAACGGAACTTTCCAGAAGCATAGGCAGTTTCTAGACTTCCCACACTCCTCTGTTTGTTTAGGACGTGTTCTGGCTAGTTTTATGTCAGCTTCACACAAGCTGGAGCTACCTGAAAGGAGGGCACCCCAGTTAAGAAAAATGTCTCCATAAGTTCCAGCTGGAAGGCACTTTATTAACTAATGATTGATGAAGAAGGGCCCAGCCCACTGTGAGTGCTGCTGCCCCTGGTGGCCCTGGGTTCTATAAGAAAGCAGGGTGAGCAAGTCATGAGGAGCAAGCCAATAAACAGCACCCTCCATGGCCTCTGCCTCAGCTCCTGCCTCCAGGTTCCTTCCCTGCTTGAGTTCCTGTCCTGACTTCCTCCAATGATGAACAGTGATGTTGAAATGTCAACCAAGTAAATCCTTTCCTCTCCAAGTTTCTCTGGTCATGGTATCTCGTTGCAGCTACAATAACCCTAAGGCAGAATGGGGAGACCCTTTCTAAGGCTTCATATTTTAGCCTCCAACAAAATGCTGATCTTAAGTGGATTAAAATTGATCTAAGCATCTTGATGGAAAAATTCCCCAAAGGTGATGTCAAGACGCTAAGAGTTGAGCCGACTATAATTACATCTGCACATTTGCTGGGGTTAACAGACTCTCCTGGCTTGGATGTGGCTGGACTGATCAGCATTTGCTTTTTCTTTTGGAAAAGTTGGAACAAGTAGAGGATTTAAGTATTACCCAGTGTTGGATGAATCATAGCTTGGCTTTCCAGAGACAACTGGTGCTACCTAAGACCTCACAACAAGATCCCCAAGACCCAGCAGGAAGCATGAACGAAACCTTCTTTGCGTAAAAACTAAAACCAACAAAATTTCAAAAAGAGCCAGTCAAAAGAGAAGATACACACAACCCTATGTCCAGGTGTTTTCTTTTAACCTCCAGCACAGGGGCTTCTGATGGTCCAAGAACAAGAGTGGCCCCTCAGTGCAAAGGGAGCATACACTATCACTTCACCCTCACAACCTTCTCCAGAGGCCTCACTTTTCTTTCCAACCAGACTATGCTTTCAACCACAGAAAGCAGCAGAAATACCAGAAAGTGCTACCTGTCTCCTCTTCCTCCCATTACTGCTTAGAAGCCAGTAGCTTCTGATGAAAATGAGACCATGGGAGAAAAAGCTGGACAGAACGTCCCATGGGTCCTTTCTCCTCAACTTTTTCAGTCTCCCAGGTCAGCCAATGGCCTATGCTGGTAGGATGTGCTCTCATTGGGAGGTGGAATAAAGACCACTGACTTAATTCTGCAGTTTCTGTGGTTGTGCTAGGACCAGTATATATGCGGGCTTGAAAAACTAGGTCATGCCAATATGGGGGTTGAAGGTATGTGCCCCCCTACAGATTGACAAGTTGAAATCTGATTCCCAGGGCCTTGATAAGTGATGAAGTCATGGGTACAGAGCCCCTTGGGTGAGATTAGTGTCTTACAGCAAAAAGCCCTGGAGAGACTTTTCCTCCTTAAGAGCCACGGTTCTCAATGCTTTAATGCTGTGACCCTTCTGCCAACCTCAATTCCACATCTGTACAGCAACGTCACGGCCTTCATCCTCTGCAGCATCTGCTATCACAATATACAGCAGTGCAAGCTGATTGTTGGAAAACAGCCTGAGCTAATACCAAGCCATTTCCTAGGACACAGATCTGCTACAACCTCCAGATAAATTTATGTGTTTCTTTATTATTTTATTTTACTTGCATTCAGTTTGGTATCTTTAGCAAATTTTTCATTCTATTACTTAAACAACAATTTAATTGAATGATGAGTGTGGTTCATTGGATCACTGAACAACAGAATTACCATCCTGAAAAAAAAAATAGCAATCTGGGGTAGAGACACACAGTCAATTACAAGAGTACAATGGGGAAAGAGATATAACAGTCATAAGCATCTCAGTATTTCTGTTGACTTGGCTGTTTGGTTTTGAAAGGGTCTCTCACTCTGTAGCCCAGGCTCGCCTTCAGCTCACCACACAGCCTGGCCAGTCTTCGGTTCTCACTTTCCTGCCTCAGGCTCTTAGGGCTAGGTTTACAAATGTGTGACACCATGCCTGGCCATTTTTAGTCTTGATGTCAACTTTTATCTAAAGATAGAAGCTCTTAACCATGACCCGGAGTTGTTGTCAATGAGTAAATATTGTTATCTGTCCACCACACCATTATACCTAAATCACCAAAAGAGCTTCGAGCTTGTGTTTTAATGGCTTCTTTTCAAAGTAACCCTCACGCCAATCACACAATGTAAGGGAGACACTATCGCAAGATCAAACAGCGGTAAACACAGTTCAGCATTATTTTTTAACTTCTTGAAAGGGAAACAGAAATAAGTTGCGCATCTGAGCACCCCCTGGTACTTAAAGTTCCTCAAAGTAGGTCAAGGTTCCAAGTACAACTTGTCTGAGGCAGCAGCCCTCTCCATCCTTAATGGATGGAGCAACCTTAATCGCTAAGACAGTCTTCCATGTAATGAAATAAAAGGTTTTCTTTTTCATTTCTTCCTCGGAAGCCAGCCCTGCCCTCTGGAGCTCTGTAGTGGCTGGAATCTGTCTTCTGCATAATGGTGGCCCTTTGCTGGAATCTGTCTTCCCCATAATGGTGGCCCTTTAGCACATGGCAGAGGCGCGGGGGAAGACCCCAGGCCCCTGCTTGGCTTTCTTTTCTCCTGACCAGCTCCCAGTCTGTGTCGTGTCTATTTTACAGCCCTCAAGCAGGGGCTGACTTCTGATCACACTTAACCTTGCAGGATCCTGGACCATGATGCCCAGCCGCTCCTATTGTTATGGATACTAACTACCAGCACAGGACTGCCTGCCTACGGATGTGAGGTAATGCCACGTGACCTTCCTCCTCTGGCCATTCTCTATGGAAACACTGCCATGACCTTTAAGACTCTTTCACACATGTAGCTATTTAAACAGATGTGCGTGTCTGTGCTTGTGCAGCTGGTTCCCCTGACAGGAGGACACATTTTCACAGCTACTCCACCCTGTCCATAGTCACAGATTCTACACATTTCCCATTGCCCTCTGGTGTCTAGAGAACCTGGCTCTGGCATGCCTCGTGTCCAGGGAGGGCGGACTCACCCATGCTTTCCATCGGCATCATCCTACAAGTCCTCATTCTGGTACCTGAACATCTTGCATCACATGACCCGGCACACAGAATCCCCTCGGCAGCTCTAAGTAAGGCTCAGTCAGAGCAGCAGTCTTCAACACCCCCCTTGGTCTCTTGATCCTCCTGTCATAAGAGATCTGGTCGGCAAGCTCCTCTTCCTCCTCCTCACTTCCCCACTCCCACCAGCCTGCGTCTCTCCACATTGCTCCCCACTAGACTTGGGGTGCACTGGTGAAGTGAAGGGAAACACCACACTTAGAAGTGTCTTGGTTTGCCAGCTGTACCATGTTGACCTGGTCCACTGAGACACGTGAGAACAATGCTGGCCAGGGCGTGTGATAGTCTTCTAACGTTTGAGATGTCCCCATGGTAGGAAAACTACAAGACAGTTGCCTGAGGTGAGACTGAACTAGAGCAGGGAGCTAATCCTCAAAGGGGGGTAAATGCGAAGCCAAGAGAGAGCGAGGAAGAAAAGCAGAGGAGATTGCTGCCAGCGCCAAAGGGAAGGACCAAGCAGGGCGTCACAGCCCAGAGCTGCAACTTGCAGAGCAGACAGAGGTGAACAGGTTCCTGGGGGGCCCTCGCCAAGCTTATCCATCTTTGATGTGATGAGCTGTGAGCACAGAGTCAAAGAGAGACCAACTAAGATTATGATTACTTTTTTTTTTTTTGTACACAGAAAACAAGAATATTAGATCATTGGGCTTGTTTTCCAGCCTAGGGAAAAACTAACACTCAAAGTTAAAATGTGGGCATACCTCTCTCTTGACACCAATACAAGCAAGAAATAAATAAATAACAGAAAAGCTTCGAGGCTTAGAAATTTCACAGAGAGGCTGAAGAATGTGGAAATCACGTGTGATTTTTTTTTTATCTGCATCTCCTTAATTTTAAGAGACTCTGTAGCATAATATCTTCACTTTGCAAGAATCAAACACACGGAATAGGCTATTAATCGGTGCCTTGGGGACTCCGTATGGTTTTAAATTCTCCTTTCAGCTTCTAAGCAAATACAAAATAGCTTTGCACTGACTCTTCTTTTTCTAACATGTATCCATCCTTACAAACTGATGGTGAGGCTTTTTGGTTTGTTTTATGTTTTTGTTTTTTCCAATCCACAGATTCTGTTTGGCAGTTCATCTCTCCCAGGCACACAGACCATTGTAAATTTGGATTCATCAGCAATGGGTAGGAGGGCTCATCAGCGCATGTGCTGAGCCTGCGCAGCCGCTGTTTTAACAAGCTCCTACGTGGCGCCTGTGAAATGCCAAGGTCCTAAATGATCTCAAAATCTAAAAGTAAGGTGTGCAGAAACACTAAACCCTGGAACCCGGCAGGAAAGTACACCCCATCGAATAGCCTTCGGACATCTGAAATGGAGCTCTGACTGTACATTGAGGGGCTATGAATGGAGGTGAGGCTGAAGTCACCTCACAAAGCCCATTGAAGCGTGCCCCCTCCATTAAGGTCTGCCGCCCTCACGGTGACGGAGCACGATTTTACAGCATTTGAATTCATATCAAATCCAATTCACAAACATCAACTGAGCGTTTATCGAAAACAAGGCAAGAAAAGAACTCTTAGCAGATAAGACTTAAAAGGGAAAAACAAAGCGTGGAATGGTCCGTATATTGGGGGACACCTGGGTCTGTGCTGAGACGTAGGCCTGAGACTCAGATAACTTGGCAGTGGTGGGGAACCTTGACAGGACGCCTAATCACTGTGAGGTTTGCAACAGACAGCCTTTAAGGCAGACTACAGCAACACTCATAGGACATGAGACGTCGCAGGCTGCTGGGAACAGGGACCAGGAGCAGAGAGTGAGCGTGCAGGTGAAGGAGTTCTAAGAACCAGTGATCGGTGACACACCTGTGTCACACCTGTGTCACAGGACATCACTGAGCACTATAAACCATGAAGACCACAGACCGCACACGATGACAGCAGAACCTAACGGTACACAGGGGTGTTCAAGGCCATGGGAGTGCTGGGCCCTCTGATTGTGGGGTGGGCATCCTCAGGGTGTATAGATAAAGCCCAAGTGCCTTGAGGTGTATAAAAGAAGTAAGTATGACACAGTCTGTATAGTAATTCCTCAGCAGGACAAATAGACGTGTAAAGGATCCACTGACATCCCAGAGTCCTTTTCAGAAGAAAGTCTTACTTCTGGGTTTCTTGTGAAATGTTTACACCGACAACAACAAAAAATAAGAGGGAGTGTGATAGTTTGAATAAAAATGGTCCCCTTAGTTGATGGGGAGGGGCACTATTGGGGGGCGTGTAGCCTTGTTGGAGGAGGTGTGTCACCAGGAAGTAGGCTTTGAAGTATAAAAATGCTCAAGCCTTGTCTAGTGTCACTTCCTCTTCCTGCTGCCTGCTGATCGGATGCAGAACTCTCATGCCTTTCTCCAGCACCATGTCTGCCTGCTGTGAGGATAAAGGACTGAATCTCTGAACTGTAAGCCAGCTTCGCCTAGATGTTTTCCTTTACGAGAGTTGCCGTAGCCATGGTGTCTCTTCACGGCAATAGAAACCCTGACTAAGACAGAAAGGGACCAGGAAATGGCTCAGTGGCTGAGATGCCTGATGTACACATATGATGGTCTGAATTCAGGCTATCAGTACCCATGTTCAGTGTTCGGTGCAGCCATATGCATGTGCCCGCAACCCCAGCGTTGTGGGACCAGAAACAGGAGGATTTGCTGGGATTTGCAAGTCCAGGGAGAGATTCTGTGTCAAGGGCATAAGGTTCTGAGAGATAGAGCAGGGCAACCAATGCCCTCCTATGGTCCCTGTACATGTGTGGCATACACATGTACATACATATGCCATGCATAGATACACAAGCACATAAAATGGAGGGAAATACCAAAGAAAGGGAGAAATAAAAAGACACAACAATGCATCCTGCTGTCTCCTCAGCTGCTAAGATAGTGGGGGGGGATGGAATCAGTGAAAGGGGAGGGAGGCCTCTGTGTTCACAGGGTTCTATAAGATTGACAGCTCATGTCTCAGCCACTGAATTTGTTTCTTTTCCCCACAAGAAAGCATTTATTACTCAGCAATACATACTTTAACAAAAAGAAGGGGAAAACCCTAGCAATTAGGTTTTACGGTCACATACAACACTTATTTTTAAAACTTTGACACCTTCAAGTTAGAGGTTCAGATCCAAAAGACTCCTCAAATAATTCACCACAGGATCTACAAATTTGGCCTACAATGGACAGAAATGCTCTTCCTTGGGAGTTTTCAGTGGATATAAGAACAAACAGGGTTTAATTCAGATGCCAAGCAAGTTTCCACCAGACCGGCTGCCCACGAGGAAAGCCCATGGCTGGCCTAGGACACAGGTTCCAGCATGTTCTGTAGCCAGCACCACCTTCCTTGGCCTCAACACTCCTATGTCTTCATCACTCCTAGGCCTGTTTAGTGTCCCCAGGTCCTAGACACCCTGCTTTTTCACACGTCCTTCTGCAGAGGCAGCCACAGGGGCTATAGCCTCTCCTGTGTCCCTTCCTGCTTAAGTCTCTGCTGCAGATGGTCGGGCAGCTTTCTCCTCCTCCTGCCTCTACTCTTTGACACTTGGAGACTGTTCAGTACAGCGCTTGTCTCATTCCTGCCCCTCCACCTCCACTCTGCCCAGCACTTTTGCCACGCCACATTCTTTGTTTTCCATCAAACTCTCTGTTTTCTTTGAAGGGAGGAGGATTTTGTTCTCCTGTTTTTCACTGGGTTCCCAGGACCAGGCATATCAGGGTTTCATAAGGACTGCCAGCTGATGAGCCTCTGTCCCTACCCAAAGATGATGGCCAATTTCAAATGCCCCTGCGGGACTCCTACTCTGCTGCTCAGCTGTGTCCATCCATCTGAACACAGCTTGACACAGAGCAAGTGCTGGGAGCACATGCCCACTCAGAAAGAAAGGGGAGCACTCGGATGTGGAGGGCCAGAGGCAGACCTGGGACAGGGGTGGTGCACGCTTGTAATCGGGCACCCAGACCTCGGAGGGTGAGGAGTTCAAAGCCAATGCTGGCTACATAACAAGTTGGAAGCCAGCCTGTGCTAATGAGGCCCGTCCCGCCACCTTGGTAACAATGACAACAGCAAAGAAGGGAGAGCAAGGGAGGAGGAGGGGACAGACTGACGAGAGGGAAGCGAGGAGAAGCAGCAGAGAAATGGGGTGCACCCTGACCAGTCTCCTGTCCTCTAGGACCTTCATTTCTGGTCACTTCAGGTTACAGATGTCACATTGTTTTTGTGAGGACTGGGTAAACTGAGGCATGTGGAGAGCTGAGCAGGGCCTGCTGACTATAGAGAGCTGTCTGTGTCACCTCGGCCCTACCATGCACCAACACAAAGGAGGGGACACAGACAGGAATTCATCCAGGACTTGTTCTCAAAGATAAAAAAACAAGAGAGAGGGAGGGAGGGAGGGATGGAAGGAGGGAGGGAGGGAGGGATGGGAGGAGGGAGGGAGGGAGGAGATAATATGAGTGAATATGCATTGGGATACCCATGTGTAGGGTAAAGGCTATCACAAGGCCCAGCGAAGGCTCTGGTAGGTACTGATCATATTGGTAAGAATAATAAATCCACCCATCCCTCCAGTTTTCTCTCTTCAAATTATGAACTAATATTTTTATTCCAGATACATAACTTGAGTAAACACTTAATACAAAAAAAATTGAGATTTATGTTAAAAAAAAAAAAAAGGTCTAGTTGGTGATCCTACACCCATGTCCTTACAGGTAACTCAGTGAGTATAAAATCAAGAAGCATTAAGCAGGGAGAGAAAAGTAGGGGGAGTGGGGGTTATAAAGGGGAAGAGTTGGGGGAGAAATTATCAAAACATATTATATGCATGTATGAAACTCTCAAATTTTAAAAATAACTGGGTAAGGGGGAAAAAAGATGAAAAGTTCAGGCAAAAGCACTTTCCCCCACAAGAGGGCGCACCTGGACCCGGGAGCTGTGGGATTGAATCTGTTGTTCCTGGGACACCCAGACTCACCATAGAAAGTGGCAACCCTACTTAGTTACAGACAGCAGCCAGCCATTTCCCTGCTCTCTGCAGCGACCACGGGATCTGATGATCAAGGAAGGCATCAAACCAAAGCACTCAGGCTCGTCACTAGCAGTTTTTTAAGTACAGAGGGAGCTGGGGTATCCTACCCACGCCTCCCTGGCTTTCTCTCTCTCTGCGCACTCTATAGGTAAAGGACCGTTCTCCTTGTGACACAAATCCAGCTGAACTTCCATTTCTCCTCACAGCCAATCAAGAGTTACAGTCACCAGAAATTAAAAACAGCATGTTGCTGCACGGCAAGGTGGTGAATGACACAGGAACTTTGGGAAAGTCTGGCTGGATCTAGCCAGCCTCACCCTCTGCCACCCCAGGGCGGAAAGGAAACATGAAGCTCCTGGGGAGCATGGCCAGGCCAGGGCACAGAAAGGATTTTCCTCTGAGTCGGGAGAAGACAGCTGTCCTCGTGAAGGGAGGAGTGGAAAACTGGATCCGCTGAGCTGTGTGTGCTGAGTCCAAAGAGGCTTTGAGAAGCCCCGGGACGGTGATTCGCGGGACATCAAAGCTGCAACTAGCAAAGCTTCCTGGCTGTTGCACTCTGTGTATTTATGGCCCATTGCACATTTAAATGCTGTTCTCATAAGATGTTTCAGCAGTCAAAGCCCCGTATTTGGGCGATAAAAATGACTGAGAAGTACCAAGGTTCCTGGATGCCCAATGCCAGCAGCATGCCAAGGCCAATGACAACCAAACAACCACCACTACCCCCCAAAAAAACAAAAAACAAAAAAATTCCAGTGAGAAACAAATGGCTCCCAGGGTCACCAATGGACAGGCTGGTGAACAATCAGGGCGCCATGGGGGGGGGGGGGGGAGACAGGGAGTGGTGTGCGCATGTGCGCATTCCCTGCTGAGTAATTCATGGCCAGTTTTCTTACTTTTGGTTCATACTGCTTATCTCCCCCAGTGTCCCCCTTCACTGGGTTCCCTGGGCTCCCCATCATCCGTTCAAGGCCTGGTTTCCTTATAAAAAAAAATCTGTAAGAGCAGCGCCATCACTGCCTATGGACACCTGTCTTCAGAGCTATGCTTGGGCCTGAAACTCGTTTCACACAGCCACTTGCAGCTTCCCAAGATAGCCGGGGCCAGGATTTAATCAGCCCTCCACAAATAAAGCATATTCTGACTCCACTGTGGAAGCATCCCGTGAGCTAAGCCTCTGGTTTCCAACAGTTGCATCAGCCATCACCACACCGAGAGCTGGCACTCAGTGGGCAATGGCTCCCTCCGCATGGCGGCAGCACCATTGTGACTCATCCGGGTGCCCAAACGGAAGGTCACAGAGGAATAGACTTGCGCTCTGTCTTCGTTTCCCGTAAGAACGGTCTATGTTCAGTAAGAGCCCACAGTTTACCCCAGCCAGTCCCCAAGATGAAGGCACAAGACATACGGGTGGGTAGAGGCTGTGGGCTGAATATGACGGTCCAGTAGATGGTGGAGCCAAGCTCTGAATCCAGCCTGGACCGAGAGGTCCCAAGCTTACCCACGCAAGCTGCCCCGTTCCTTGTCCCATCCCCCAACAAAGGTCCTTTAAGGATGTTTAATAGAATACCCCTCCTTCTGTGACAAGAAAAATGTAATTAAAGAGGAAAGAGAAGATTAAAATTACCCCAGCGTAGCCGGGCTGGTGGCGCACACCTTTAATCACAGTACTCAGGAGGCAGAGGTAGGCGGATCGCTGTGAGTTTGAAGCCAGCTTGGTCTACAAAGCGAGTCTAGGACAGCCAAGGCCTCGAAACGCTGTCTCGAAAAACTAATAAAACAAAACAAAACAAACAAACAAACAAAAAAACCACCACAGTAACTTGCTCTGGCCTCTTTCTCTGTGGTACTCTCTGCTGCAGAGTGCTACAACTTTCTCTTGCAATATGCTTAACTTGCTCATGTTTCTCTAAAAATATATACAAATTCTCAGAGACATCAGGGCTCTGGGGACCCAAGCTCCTTGCTCCATATGAGGACGGTGGTGCTGCTGTTTTGGTTTGGTTCACCTGTGGCGATACAGTGGGTGTTTCACGGATGTTTGAGAACTGTGCGGATCAGAGTCACATTAGAACCATTCCAGTGATGTTCACGAACACCAGAATTGCCAGAGATCAGCGATCTGGAGGGCTCAGGACTGGCCCCAGGTCGAGTCAGTCCCTCAGCTTCTGCCCTTAGGTTTTTCCATCAAAACAGACGGGCTTATGCTGCCACTCAACACTCAGGAAGCTAAGGCAGGCAGTCATTTAAATCTGAACCCAACCTGGATTCCAGAATGAGTCCCAGGCCAGTGTGGCCTCATGATGTCTTTAAAGAGTGACCAAAGAAAAAGATGGGGCTCCCAACACAACCTCAAAAATCGAGTGGCCCCTAAGGTCCCTGGCAGGAACAAAAAAACCCACCAGAGCTCTCAGGACCCCACGTGCTAGGCTTGGGAACCGGGGTGGACCCTGTTGCCCTCAAATGTGGTAGAACCCTGTACAAACAGGCGTGCCAGGGATCGCCTTAGCCATATCATGGGGTTGTAAAACTAGGAAGGGTATGTGAGAGGGTCGGGAAAGAGGAAGTAGGAGGGAGAAATCATATCATTATAACTTCAAAAAATAGTAAAAATTCTGGTTGGGGTCCCCTGAGCCACTAGGGGGAGCCAGGGGAATGGCATCAAGCGGTTCTCAGGGTCACCAGGTCTGAGGAAGGACTTAGGAACCACTACCACACAGGGACTGTCTCACCTTCACAGGCTCAGACTCCTCTGAGACACTCACTGAGGACACTGGCCCTTCCTTGAGACCTGCAGCCTCAGTTCTGGCCAGCCGAAGTCACACGTGGCTGAACATCGAGGACACAGAGGCTGCCAGCAACAGGACTGTTCTCAGAGAGGTGGAATGGAGGTGACCAGTCACAGTGGAGGTCAGAGGAGTGAGGGACTTTGGGCCTGAAAATTTAGTCATAACTAGACCGTCTCTGAAATTTAGGACCCATGTAAGTGGGGTGCAGCAGCATACCCTGAACCTAGGGGCTCCTGGCTACATTCATTCCAACAGGGCATTTCACGTGCCGCCTGCAATTACCCCCAGCCACGTGACCCAAGAGGAAAGTCACAGCCCTCAGCCCACTTAGCTTTTGCCCTCACTCATTTTTTTTCCTCTAAAGAAAAGTGCTTGCCACCATTTCTCAAGCCTTAATTATACATAAGAGCTATCTCTTTAGTCAAAGAAAAGCTGAATGGAAACTCAAAACCATATTGACATTATTGACCCACCATGTCCCCACATGAGCCTTACATCTACCTGTCAATATGACAGAAACTGGTAGGAGGAGGACACAAACGTCCCGTGTCCTTGACAGGCAGCCTTCATTTCCACATGTTCTGTCTTAGCAGATTTGTGGGGAGGAGGAGAACGGAGCTCCTGGTACAAACTCGGCCTTGAACTCCTCGCTCGGGTGGCAAGCAAGAGCCACTGTGGCTCAGCACTCTCCGCCTAGTCAAATTCTAAATATGGATCTGCGCATATGTACAGATCAGAACTGGCCACGCTGGAGGAAAACAAGCTGGCTGTCCATCCCTCCCATCATCCCCTCCCTCTGTAGGAATCTGGCTGGGGATGAAGGTTTGAGCTCATAGTACTGACATTCTCAGAACTCAACAGAACCTGGCACAGGAAATAACCATGCTGGCGCCTGAACTAACTAATCATCCTGCTTGCCAACAGAAGGTTAGGCTTTTGTTGCCCCAGGTCCTACCCTGTAAAGGGCGGCCCATGTATTTCCCCTCGTAATGTCTCCAGTCTGTTAGCGCTGAATGGCCACGGATTGTGGAATGGTGCTCTGTGTGTTTAACCAAGGTTACTTTTTTTTTTTTTTTCACCACAGTGCTATTTTGGTCTTAATCATGCTTCTGGCCTTTGTGGTTCTATGGAAATTCAGTGTCCTTCAGAGGAGAGGAAGAGAGTGATGTGTGCCCAGAAGAAATCTGGCTTCTCAGCTCGGCCCCTCGGCTGCCTTGGAGAATCTGGGAAGACGATCTTCTGTGCTGCTCGGCAGCTGTTTCTGGCTTCTGTATGGTTGCCCTGTCCTTCAGACACTGGTGAAATTGCCATTTTTGTCCCTTTTAGGGGTCTTGTGTTCCCTGCGCCTTGATCCCAAAATAATCTGCGACTGAATATCCCCAACGCTGCCCAGGAAACAGATGAAAACTCACAATGTACATGAAAAGGAGGGCTATTCACTTGTTCAGCCAGACCATCTACTCCCTGCTGGAGAAGATTTGAGTAAAATGCCCAAAACAAAGGCTCTTAATTAGAACTGAAAATAAAGCAAGCAAGCAAACAAACAAATAACAGATTCAGAAACATTTGTCCTGGGTAAAATTAATACTGGAAAGCAAATTGTTCTGTAATCTATAAATCCCAGCAGTAATCCCCGTTGGTTGGAATCACCAATCTCATCACATTGTGAAGGAATTTGAGTGGCTACGTGAGCGAGGGTGAAGTGAATAAACATTGGAATTGGAGGGTTTAGAAATGGCCTCTCCGTCAGGCCAGACCAGTTCTTGGACTGTGGGAGCCTTTGGGGCCTGAAGCTCCTTCCCTCTCAGGACTGCAGCATTCGTGTGCGCTTCCCAGAGCTCAGCCTCATGCTACAGACAGACTGAGAAGGGCTTCCTAGCCACTGTAACACTGAAGTGACAGACTCCACCTCTGCCTGCAAGCCATGGGAAAGGTGGGGTTGCCAGATGTTAAGCATATGCAAATGAGGCTGAGGAGTGGCATCCCTAACCAAGCAAGGTTTTCCCAGAGATTAATTTCAGCCAGGTTAGAACAGGCTGCATTTCTAAGGACAGACACTGACCTCACCTCTGACATGCATGCATGTATGTAGCGTTGCATTTGATCCTTTGAGCGATACCTCTGACTGTGGTAAATCTATTCCACAACGCATGGAACACTCAGGAATCTGCATTTCTCTACTACACAGGAAAATCCACCTGTCTTCATCATTTGTGGACAGATATAACTAACTCTAAGACCATTCTTATATTGAATTATGAATATCACCAGGGAGCTTCATACTCATACAGTGTCACCCGTGGACACTGGTTCTGCCCTTCCAGACTCATTTGGGTGTATCTTTATCCTTCACTTGGCAGGGCTTCAAAAGATCAAAGAGCCATGTGCCCCCTTCAGGTGGGAGTTGTCTGACGGTCCCCAGCTTCAGGCTGCTCCCCTCGACACTCACACAGGGATGCTTCAGCCTTCACGAAGCTCAGCTAATGAGATGTCTCAGCAGTTGGGAAGCCTGGACCACTGCTGAGGAGGACCCAAGTTCAGTTCCCAGCACCGTTGTTGGGCAGCTCGCAACAACTGCCTCGAACTCCGGTTGCCGAAAAATCTGACACCTCTGGCCTCTGTGGGTACCAGCACTCATGTGTAGTGCATGCACAAGCGTGCGCATGTGCGCGCACACACACACACCTAAAAATAATGAATCTTTTAAAAATATTTGTCTAAGAATAAGAATATAATATCAAGTAAGCTAAAGCAGGGATTAGGGGTGAGAAAGTCAAAATGCAGCCCCATTTCAAGAAGCATGCTTCGGACATCTTCCTACGCCCCGACTGCCTGCCCAGCTGTGGGTAGGTGGATGCTTGTGTTTTTCTATTTTCCTACCCTACCTCCTTGGTTGGCTGTGCACTGTGGGATATGAGTTCTTGTTTCCAATCAAGGCTTTTTGAAAAACACAGCTGATTTAAAAATGATAACAGACAACACCGTCAGCCAAAAGGCCTTTATGTGGGCTTTACATCCCAGGGGCTGAACTCAACACAGCCTTTGAGGTGACCATGTATTAGATGCCAAGTCACTTCGTGTCTAAAAGAATTAATAAAGTTCGGATTAAATATTAAAGAGGAAGGCTCTGGTCCCCCCGCTCCTGCAGGAAGGCTGAGAAATCTAGTTTTCTACTGTTTCTCTCCACACTGGCACTGTAAAATAGGCTCTATAAAAATACCTTAGCTTTTTTTTTTTTTTACAATTAAATTTTGCAATTAGAAGCTGCACTGTGTCCAAGAACATTTTACATTGGTTGTGTAGTTTTGTTCAAACGATCCAGAGACATAGCTGGCCTCTGATATATTTTATTTTGCTCTATTTTGATGGCAGAAAAGGAAGGCAGAGTTGTGAACAACCTCTTAATACAGTTTAGAAACTTCGTGTGCAAAGGGCACTGATATAGTAATTACCGGTTTTCTTTTATCAGCTGCGGTTCCTTTGTCACTCTGCTATTTAAAGTTACTGTTCACACACTGTGGCTAATTCCTTTTGTTAAATTCCACATTGAATGCAGCTTCCTGAATATTTGTTATTGCGGTCCTATGGATGTAGGCTTCTCAGATAAAGGAAAAGCTGGGTGCATCCATCTGTAGGCAAATTGAAAATGAGTTTAACCCCTTGACTCCCGTGCCTCCGCAGCCTTAGGCAGAATGTGTTCTATGGGTCTGACCGACAAGATTTCACATTGTGGCAACATCTGTGTTTCATTTTTAATGGCATTTTCTAGAACATCCAAAGGAATTGTGTTGATATGACCTAAGTTAATGCAAAGAGAGCCACCTGGGGAGGAGGCAGAGGGGCCATGGCAGGAGAAAAGGATTTAGCGCTGAGGGAAAAGGAGGAACAGCTAGAGACACGTTTGAAGTCGGAAGGATAAAAGCCTGTTTTCACTGTTCAGGGCATACTCGCTGATAGATCATCAGATTGTTGCCAACCAGAGACACTTTAAGCCAAGAAGAGAGGGAAGTAGAAGGGTAGATGAGGGTGGGTTTTTGTCTTCCCCACTCATCTAACGTCCAAAGCATCGCGCCGACAGCAGTCTGTCCTGGGGGAAGCCAGCATGCTCAGGGTTCTCTCATTTTTTTTTTCCCCATTGCAATTTTCAGAGAGAAACAGGAGGAGGAAAGAGAATAAGAAAACAGTTGGCCACGTCTTTCTCGTCCTCTCAATCTCATTTTGAAACAAGCGAAAGGTCAGCCACACGAGGAGAACGGATTTTGCATTGCTTGGGGGGAGGGGGAATGTAACACTTGTTGATTCATCCACCAAACCTTTGCTGAAGGACATCCATGCCCCGCCCCGCCCATACACACTCTTTTGTATTCCCAAGCTTGTGGGAAGATGGAGAAGTCAGAGAGAAGTCAGAGCTCTAAAGGGGCAAGCATCACAGGAAAATTGTCACAGACAGGAAAGCACACAGACAATAGGTGGAAAGGAACTGAAGCAGGGGGGTGACAGCACAGTCTCTCTAGAGACCCTGGCCGGAGGAACACCTGCAGAACCCATCCCAGCTGAGGGTCGAACAAGCACTAACATCCCAGGCCAGGGAAGAGCTATGAGTATTGCAGAAACCAATATGGCGGGCTGAGAAGAGGAGCCTGGGGACGAGGCTATGAAAGTTGCCCGGCCTTGGATTTTACTCAGGGTGCCTGGGGAAGTCAAGGGAGGGGCTTTTTCTGTTGACTCAACAACAGTTGTTGCTAAATATACTCACACTGTGGAAAATGAGCAACGTGAATCTTGCATTGGCATTACCCACCTCCAATGGGCAGCATCTTTGATTCATCCAACCTCCCCTCAGCTCCTTATCAACACCTTCCCAAATTTATTTTATCATGTCTTGTTTTCGAGACAGAAATCCCATGTATCCCAGGCTGGTGTCAAACTTGTTGCATAACTGATGATCACTTTCAACTTCTATTTCTACGAGCATCACCCATCCCCACTCAGTACTAGAAATGAAGTCTGTACCATTATGCCGGGTCTACCCAGTGCTTCGTGCGTGCCGTGCTAAGCACCCTTCCCACAATTGTCCTACAGAGTCTTAATTCGGCTTCTTTCCCACATAAATAATTCAGTGTGTAGCACACTGGAACATTGAATGGTTCTTTAAACGCTGCACTCTAATGACCAGACAGCATGGCTATGTGTAACAGTTGAACGTGCATGTAATTTTCTTTTCACTTTGTTCAGATCAGAATACAAGTAAGGTCCGTGTGCTGCTTCTGGTTAGTACTCACTTTATTCTCTTTTAATCTGTAGGTTCCTTTTCACTGGAGGGTTTAAAGTAAGGAGATTTCATACTTCTTCATGTTTTAAAATCTCTGATTAAGCCCTGTGTGTGGAGAAACTGTCTGTGGTGAGGGCGCAATGGGGGAAGCAGCAGCTGCTGACATCTGTGACGGTGACCCACGGCTTCTGGGAGCAGCCCACACTCGGTGACACCGAAGGAAGAGGAAAGAATTTGGAAGGATGCACAAGCTGTATACTGGCAGTCTTGTTTTCTGGGTAGAACTTACTGGGATGATTGTGTGTGTGTGTGTGTGTTAAACTAACTGAATTTGCAGATTAGAAATGTATATACACCTGCATAAATGAATCAAACTGCCAGTGGATCCACACATTGAATCACAAATGTATTAAAAATAAAATTATGTCTGTAGCATGCTTGGATAAAAGTAGGGTAATATAGCAAAAGGGAGTCTCGGATTCACACAATAACACCCTCTGTTCAGATTACCCCACTCTCCCTAAAATAAGGTTGTTTCTAGCTGCCCAAATGTGATTTCTTCTCAAAATTCATCTCCTTCCTTACAGCTCTCACGGATATTTAAAGTGACAGCATGACCTGGTAGAATTAGCTATTCATCCCAGAGAGGCCACAAAGTACCTGAATTTAAAGTTACATTCTATAAAGATGAACCAGGAGCTGCAGGCTACTTGAGCCAAGCCGTGTAGACTGTTTCCAGGCCCCGGGCTTTCCAGGGCCAGCTGCCCTGTAGCCAAGCCCACCCCTGCTACTCAATAGAAGTTGTTTTAAGTCTTTTCACTCCTGATGGCTTTGTCCCTGCTCCGGCTAGCCAGATCCCCACCCACTCTTCCTGGGCTCCTTTCATCTACAGCGTGTTTTCCAGCATTCTTGCAGAGTTTTGGGTGAGGTTCTGAGTGCTCCCATTCACTTTGTTCTGTGTTCTTTCACCCGTGGGGCAGCATTCTTTTACTCTCACTGCCCATTTGGCTCGAGCTCTCAGGGCATGGAGAAGTGTCATCTGTGAAGGCAGCTAGCATGTTCGGTGGCCACTTGGGTTATGACTCAGATCCCCCACAAGCCTGCAACCAGTTTCTTAAGTCTGGCTGTCATTTGGAGTTGAGAAAGGAGGGAAACAAGGGAAACGAGAGACCTGCGCAGGCAACAGCACGGTTCATTCATTAGTATTATTATTTAGCATTAGATGTGAGCCAACTCTCAAGAGCCATGGATGCCAATGGACAAGCGGGCATCCATGTAGTTATCTCTATGTCATAGGTCTGTGCTGTCATTCTGCCCAGTGGTGACATCAGGGTTCTGGTTTCACATCAGTGGTCCTTGCTCCTTATATTTTTGAGAGCATGGGTGCATTAGTAGTACATGCCTAATAATCCCAGTACACAGGAGGCAGAGGCAAGAGGATCTCTGTGAATCCAAGGCCAGCCTGGTCTACAAATCCCATCCAGGACATCCAAGGCTACACAGAGAAACCCTGTCTCCTAAAACAAAAACAAACAAACAACAAAAAAGGTGGAGGTCAGGGCTGCTATACCTGTCCTAGGCATGATGTTCACTGATGACAAGTTCCCTGGCTGCAGCAACTCTGCGTAAGACCAACACGTGCATGGCCATCTTTCTCCAGTGAAGCGATGCACATTTCCTCGGGTTTTGACATGGTACCAGTGTCTTTATCACTAGTGTTAGGCAAACAGGACACTGCTCTCCATTCTAAGCCAGTGGCTTTCTTCCACATTTCTTGGAGGAACTCTGGGGCCCCAGCTCCCTGGCAGCCTGTCTTCTAGATAAGAGCTGCAAACTGTAGATTAGAAGACTAACACATGTGATCTTTGAAAAGCAAACAAACATAAGAGCTCTAATATTCTCTAATCCTGAGCTGGCAAGATGGCTTCTCTAGGTAAAGGCACTTGCTGCCAAGCCTGAGAGGCCTTGAGCCAAATCTGCAACCCACAAAGCGAAAGGAGAGAACCAACTCTTGCAAACTGTTCTCTGACCTCCTTATGAGCACTGGGGTATGTTCGTATCCCCCCACACACATGCGGACATGCACATACAGAATAAGTGACAATAAACAAATGCAAAGGAGTCCTTTGATGTTTTCACTGGAAAAGAAAAAAGTCCAAAATCCCTTCTGCTTCTGCAAATAGGAAGATAGAAAGCCTTTCTGCTGATTCTATCAGAACAGAACATTTGGTTCTTCATTAGAGGCCCTGGGAATCTGCTGAGCTCAATCACATGCTATTGATATGACCGTTTCCCTCCCCCAGAGCACTCGCAGATCAATAGCTCAACAAAGATGCCATTCTCTGTGGCTTTCTAGGACGGTGCCTCAAATAGCATGGCCATCATCCACTTGAGATAAATCTTTCAGATCCTTGGAGCCTCTTCATTTCCTATAGGCGAAGCAGGGTAATTAATAATTACTATTTTCATGATGAGCGTTTTGCCTTGCGCCAGCCACAGAGCTAAGCATTTAATATACGTTATCTCACTTAATCCCTTCAACAACCATTAAGATCTCTCCATTAAATATATGAGACACCTGGGATTCAGGACGTTTAAATAACTTGCCCAGAGTCGCTTGACTGAATTATAGAAACATGACCCATGCACAGCCTATGTTCTGATACCGTGCTCTCTCCTGAAGAAGCACTTTTATTATCTGGTCATTAAAGCTTTACCATATTATCATTGTCATTAAAGCCTCACCATAATACAGTGTGTGTGTGTGTGTGTGTGTGTGTGTGTGTGTGTGTGTGTGTGTGTGTGTGTGTGTTTATTGTTTGGTCAGACTCATTTCTGTTGTTAAATTTCAGCTTCATAGCATTTCCATAGTCCACAGGCAAGTAGACTATCTGCAAGAAACCTAGGTTGGCTCCCCTACAGTGTTTCCTGTTGAGCAGGCAGGAAGTGTGCAGGAGTCTCCAGGAAGCCTGTCAGGGGGAGATCCCAACAGTTGAATGGGCAGAAAACCATCAAGGAGCCAAGCTCGCCTTAGAAGTAGAAATGGATGTTATAATCTTGAAAATAAAAGAGGGTGGATAAAAGTTTTTGTTGTTTGAAAATTTAATATTTTCTACTCACATGCTAGGAAATAAGCTATTTTATGCTATTGGTTTGCAAGTTCAGTAGAAGTTGACTAAATCCTAAAAGGATAAAAAAAAAAAAAGGCTTCATTTTGGAACAGGCTAGTTGTAAACACTGCCAAACTGTTCTGTCCCAGAGCAAAGGCCAGCTCTCAGCAGACAGTGTGGCAGCTGGGGTCAAGGGCAACTCAAAGGCACTGGTCTCCGTTCCTAGGCTCCCAGAATGTTCCATCTGTTGGGACATTCCTCTTTAATAGATCAGTGAGAACAAGAGACCCTATGCTAGTTTGGGGTTAGTAAAGCCGAGTTCAATTAGGGAAAGAGAGAGAAAGCAGAATTGTCCGGGTTCTTATGCAAGAAAAGTACAAAGTGTAAGTTTATAAAGGACATGAAACATTCCTTTACGCCATGAATGACCTTGTTGAACACCACACTGCTCAGATTCCCCTCAGGTCTATGACTCTACCTCCAACCACCGGATGCTCCTCATCACCCCTTCATTACCGCAGGAAAGTGGTACAGGGTTTCTTGTGAGACCCCCCTCTCTTTTGGAGATGTGTGTTCTTTGCAATTTCCTGTGAAGAACCTCAGCTGCATAAATGCCTACTAGAATTCTCTGTCTAGAAATCCCACCAGCATCTCCAGCATGCCAGCTCAGAGCCACTCGTGCTGTCTGTCCATCTGTTGGACACACGGTATAGCACACCCAGGAAACTCTTTGCTCTAAGCAGGTCATCTTTGACCTGCCTGCTCCTCTAGCCCCTCATCCAGGAAATCACCACACACACCAGGAAATCACCACACACACCAGGAAATCACCACACACACCAGGAAATCACCACACACACCAGGAAATCACCACACACAGTCCCTCCTCTTCTTTCCAACTATCTGTTAAATCCATTCATTTTCCAAACTTCCATCAGCAAGTACCTCACACATTCCTGGTGTGGCTATTGTGCAATCTTCTGTGATGGATGGACAGACATGACTCGGGTCAGACCACGTGAGTCATGACTGCATCTCCAGGCACCATGGTGCCTTGGTCTTGCTGTCCCAATATTCATGCCAAGTGGCTCAGCTTTAGACTTCAAGGGTCTTCAGCAGTGAAAGTAACCCTTTCAGAACAAAGAAGAACACATTTCCTGATATGACAAAACTTCCTTTAGGCCTCTAATATGTCATAACTATCACATGACCATAGAATATCTTTAACCATTCCTCCAGCTCTCTGGCCCACTTCACAAAGCCTGTCTCCATCAATTGCCAGGAACGCCTTCCAGTTTCTGACACCTCAAGTCTCCCTTGCTCTTTAAGTATCTGTTGGGCACTTCGTTAGAAAAGGCCAACTTCGTTGAGAAATGGAGAAAAAAGAAAGGTGCAAACACCTCTGAAGCAGATGGGGGGCGGTGTGGAGCACAGTATAGTGAAACTTTGATAACAGAGGAGAGCTCTGGGGGACATTCCTGGACTGGATGGATAAAACAGGGGCGCTGGACGCATTCACAAAATCACCTTTCTGCTGTAGTCGATTAATTTTAGGGAGCTTTCCTTCAATAGGTAACCCCCATAAGAAGTGCATGGCAAAACAAGTTTCTTAGTAAGTTTTGATTTTTTTTTGTTCTGTTTTTGTTTTTTGCTTGCATCTCATTATTTAATTATTCTACAGACCCTAAGAGCCTGTTCTGAGGAAGAATGGAGCGTACTGCTGAGACCGAGTGGACTGCATCCCACAAAACTTTCTGTGCGCTGTGGGGTCACACGGCTGGGAGTTTAACGGTGAAAATCATTTGAGCTATTAGGTAGGCACCCCAATTTAGAAAACTCCACAGAAGAGGTGAACCCGGGCAGAGTGTGACAATGCTTTGTCAGGAACATTGGGCCACCTGCTCCTTCTGCATCACTGAGAACATGCCACAGACACCTGTGTCACTTTTACACACACCCCAGGTAACACCTAAACGCCTGACGTGGGGCAGGCATCCCGAGGTCTTCCCGGAAGGTCAGATGGAAACGCCATGTCGCCTGTTTTGGTCCTTGTTTGTCAGAGCATACTTTTCACCCTGAAGAAATGTCTCAAGTTTCCAGCACAGTCTCTAACGTTCTATACAAGGCTCAGAGAGCTGTGCACACAGTCGCATTTGAAGCCACCGAGTGCCTGACACGGGGGCTGGAACGGTTTGAACGGCCAGGCATGAGCAGTGGAATGAAACGCCAAGCTTCTGTGTTGTGTCCAAATGGACAGGTAAGGAGCGGCATTTTCTGCCATCTGAGTAAACTGCTCTTATGAGTGAACTCAAGACATAGTCTTCGAATAAACAGGATGGTTGTTTCCTATTTGTTTTGTGAGATCTCCACCCATAAGTGATTGACTCACATCTAATTGCATAGAAGATATTTGATTCTCTTTTCCTCCACTACAGTTCTCTGTACATGAGGTGTATAATTGGCCGTCCACATTTTCACAGGGTGTCATTTGCCCTTTGACCTAACTTAAGATGCATATGTTGTACAAAGTTAGTTTTTAAGGTATTAAAATATGAACTATTCAATGATTACATCTGGACTTCGGGTTCTTCTTAGAACTTTTTTCAGGATAGGAATGTATTTAATTTTTTTTCTTTTTCCCAAGAAGGCTAACAATTCATTTGAATATCATTTATTTTTAAAAGCTATCTTTCCCCAAAGGGCTGCAGATGTATATTAATATTTACACATATGCTTATATCACCTTTGCATTATACTGACTTTTAACTTTTATTTATCATTCTTGTGTATTTGCATGTGTGTGTGAACGTGCTTACCACCGCACATGTGTAGGGGACAAGCTTGTGGAGTTGGGACTCGCCACTGTGTGGGTCCTGGGGATCAGGCTCAGATCGTGAGCCTCGCATTGATGGAAGCTATATGTGGGGTCCGAGGATCAAGCGCAGCCATCGGGCTTATGTCACACGGCAGACAGCACCCTTACCCTGTGAGGCATCTATGTCACCAGCCTGTGCAAGTTTTCAACATGTACGTGGAGTCCTTTCTAAACCTTTAATTTCTTTACTCCATCAGTCCTTAAACGCACCCACGGCTCTTAGAGAAGATTTGTATTTTGTTTTATTATAGCTTACTTCTTCCTTTCCCAGTAACTTCAGCACCCAGAGACTTGGCTTTGTGAAGAAAGCAGGCATGCGTGCACATGTGTATGTGTGCGTGTGTACATGTGTGTGCATTTCTCTGTGTGTAAGGGTGTGTGGGATGCGTGTGTGTATGTATGCATGCGTGCATGCATGCACCTGTGTCTTAGCTACTGCTGAGCTACACTCAGAGATAAACCTGGAGGTGCTGAGTTGATGATGGTGAGACATTCCCATGCTCCTAAGCCTCCCTGGGTGGGGCAATGGGCTGCAGGAGATTTCAAGCCATTATTCCTCAGTTTACATTTTTCCGTGTAATACCACAGCTACTGGGACTGTTCCCATTTGTTATGCATGCTGACGGGCTGTGTGCGACTATAAAGGCTATCAGTTTTTATATGTTAATTTTATATTCTGCTAATTGATTGCCTTTTTTCTTTTCAATGAGATGAGCTTTATCATTAATTCTTTGGAGGGATTTCATGGTATTTTATCATGTCAGCTAAGGAAATTGTATTGTTTCCTAGCCGTGTTGCTGTTACCTTTTTACTCTAATCCAATAACATTGGCCAGGACTTCTTGAACAATGTTAAATAAAGTAAGCGAGTGGAGGTCTTTTTTTCTGATGTTCAAAGGAATAGCTTTAGTGCATCCCAGTTAGGACAGAGTCTAGATTTAAGTTAGGACCCATGTTAGCTAAGTCCATGACTTTTCTTTTATCTCTGTCTCTGCCCCATGTTTGTTTATTCTGTTCTATTCTATTCACTTCTATTCTATTCTTGAGACAGCATCTTATAATGGATGTATCCCAGACTGGCATGAACAGCACTGTCCTCTGTCTTCTGAGAGTTCAGACAGCTGGCGCTGACTTCTATGTTTCCCTTAATAAAAAAATTTTTTTTAATTTAAAATAAAATTTAAAAATAAAAAATAAAAGAAAATTTAAAAAATATATAATCCTATTTTTTCAAGATCTTTTATGAGGAATGGAATAGATTTTGCTTATGACTGTTTCCCACACTTTTAGAAACACGTATCTTTCTCCTTAGATCTAACTATACCATAAAGGATATTAGCAAGCATTCCTGGGTGGGCATAGTGGAATGCACCTATAATCTCAGCACTTGAGAAGCAAAGGCAGGGGGACTGTGGCAAGTTGGAGGCCAGCCTGGTCTACACGGTGAAGACCTATCTCAAAAATATAAATATTTAAAAATTATTTTCTAATGTGGAACTTGAGCCAAAAATTAGCATGGTGAATGATTTTGGATTTTCCCATCACTGGTAACAAGCGAGGCTGGTCCACAGTCCCCCGAGGACCTTCCATTGTCTGTCTACATGGTTCAGGCCTCCTAAAGATGATCTGCACTTTACCTTACATCGTCCCTTGAAACTTACACAGCACTTAAATATGTGCAGTACCTCCCTCAGCCACTGGCTGGATTCTGTAAGGAGCAGCACCTGCTACCCATCTCCATTTCTCCCGTGGAAACTGTTTATGCTTCCTCTATCTATTAGGGGCTACAGCAGTGGAGCAGGATTTGTGCAGGTGCTCCTCCAGGATTTCCTCCGTTCTCTGTAGACTCAGGCACTCCTTATCCTGTAGTTTTATAAGGCATTGCCCACATTTTCCATGTTCAAATTCATTAATGGAGTTTTTGTTTTGGTTTGGGGATTTTTGTTTGTTTTTTGAGACAGAGTTTCTCTGTGTAGCCTCGGCTGTCCTGGACTCACTTTGTAGACCATGCTGGCCTCGAACTCACAGATCCGCCTGTCTCTGCCTCCCGAGTGCTGGGATGACAGGTGTGCGCCACCGCACCTGACTGTTAATAGTGTTTTTTATATTCACATCTTAGAACGACATCTACTCACTAATGCAGTCTAGCTCCGTCTTCTCCATTTTATCACTTTGTCATGTTCGGTCTCATGCTGTGTAGCTCAGGCTGGCCTCGAACTCACACCTCTCTTGTCTCACCCCCACCCCATCATCTCTGGAATCAGTGTGCGACACAATCACTGCTTCCACTTTAAACTTTAGCTATTTGTTTTATTCACTTTATTTCCACATCTTCAGATACTTCCTTGAGTCATTTTGACTAAGTTTTAACTGTTAGCCACCGTTCATTTCTATCTCTTGTTTTTTTTTTTATAACCATTTTTCTAATGTGCAAGCATGTATATCTCTGGGTGGGTGTGTAACAGGAGTTTTAGATGCCTACAGAAGGAAGGATGTTAGATCTCAGAGAGGCTGGAGGTCCAGGTAGCTGTGAGCTGCCTGATGTCAGTGCTGGGAATCAAACTTGGGTCCTCAGAAGTGCAGCACACACTCTGAGCCATTTCTCTGGCCCTCCTGCTTTCTTTTTTGGTTTATCAGTTTCTGTGTGCTAATTTCTGTATTCTGTTTTTCTCCAAATGGCCCCATAGGCACATGATTTGTATTTTCTACTCTGGTTCCTCATATAGGCTGAGATTTCTGCTTAAAGTGTACTTTTCCGAGTGATTAGGAACATTCATTGGCTGCTCTTCCAGAGGACCCAGGTTCACATCCCAGCACCCACATAGCAGCTCATAACTGTCTGTAGCTCCAGTTCCAGAGGATCCGACACCTTCACAGAGACATGCATGTGGGCCAAACACCACATGTACATAAAAAATTTTCAAAACAATAATACATTTTTTAAAAGTGTACTTTTCCATCCACCTGCTGTCTGCTTGGTGGCTGTCTTGGTGGATGGCCAGGGTGGGGGGAGAGAGATTGGTACGTGCTCTACGTTCAACCCTGTCCCTCCTGTTCCCTCCTTTCTCCTCACTGGCATGCCCCTGGTGGGTGCCACCTTCCCTCACCCACATTATCCACAACCCTCTCAGAAGCCACTGCCTCCCGGCATTCACATCCCAAGCCCTTCTCTGGGGCCAGTGTTCCAAACAGCTGGACAGACGGGCTTCTGGGAAGATGGTCTTATCCACGTCATCCCATCTTCCTGAGCCTTCCCAGCAGACCACAGCCCTGAATCTAGCAACTTCTGAGGCTGGCAAGACAGCTGGTGGAATCTGGTTGACCTCTTTTCCTCCAGGTCCTTCTACAGGTCCGGGCCATCCTGTGTCTTCCAGGAAGCCGAATGTGCGGGTCAAGGGTGAAGAGTCTAAAGTGGTGCTGCACCAAGGCCACACGCTCTGCTCTTCCTCCCCCAAGGAGGTCCCTGTCTTCTCCTTGACCCTGTCTGTCTCTGTGAATCGAAATCTAAGCCCCTGAGAAACCCAAGGCCAGACTCTAACGAAGGCAGAAATGAACCCATGCTGAGAGAGGAAGTGTGTGGGCGTGGGGACACGGCCATATCCAAAGGCGCCGGGAAAAGATATCTCTGGTGGGGTTGCCAAGAAAATTAACCAAAACAACATGTGTGACAATAAACACCTGCCATGCTGTGCATTCTTTAAAATGTCACCACTGTATCCAGCTACTAGAAACACTGCTCTGGGCTCCCCCGGGGACGGACTGGACCCAACTTGTTGGCTCTTTCAGGGGATGGTCTAAGCACTGACATGGCGAGGGAGCTAACAGCTACTTAGCCTGGAGCCCTCCTTTAAAGGCTGAATTGGCGAATCTGGGACAGGAAGCTGCTAAACAGTAAATAGGCATTTTCCTGCAGACATGTAAAAGAAAAGGAAGCTAACAGCCCTGGTGCGGGGCATGCCACCTGCCTTAGCTGCTGCTCTTTCTTACACAGGAGACAACAAGGTTCACTTCCAAAAGTGGACGGCATCCTGAAGGAATAGTTGAGGTTCAGGGGTTCATTTTCCCTTCTCTTCGCTGTCTGCATAGAGTCCCACGATACAGCGAACTGACCCATTTTCTGGCCTCCTTTCTCTTATTTTTTTCCTTTGCCATCCACCCTCCCCTCTACTACCCGAGCCACCTCAGTGGCCAGGGCTTTTCCTGCGGTCTCAGCGGCAGCAACGACTGTGTCTTAGTGAAAAGAGGAGATGGACAAAATATTACCCTCACCTCGGCCGCATGAGCAAAGCCCTTCTTAGAATTCGAAGGCCGCAGCTGGAGCTTCCAGCATGGGGCAGGAGGTACAGTCCAGTATTGTCAGCTCACAAGTGGCTCGGACTTCCTGGCAAGGGCAGGGAATTACTCAGTCATTTATGCAGGCTTTCAGAAACGCTCCACTGTTCCCCAACAAAAAGGCATTCAGGGAGAGAGTGGGGGCTCCCCCAACCAGAACTGGAGAGTGGCTTTGGGGCCTTGAATGGACGCTTGGTCTAGTGTCAATGGCCCCTGTGGGAAAGGCAGTGATGTCACCACAAATACATTTAGGGTTTTGCTCTGCCATCATTACTTGCTTGCCACTTCCGCTGCTGTTCCCTTTCGTCTTCTCCTTCTCTCTCTCTCTCTCTCTCTCTCTCTCTCTCTCTCTCTCTCTCTCTCTCTCTCTCTCCTCCCTCCCTTCCTCCCTCCCTATTTCAGCTTCTTTGAGGCCAGTACTTTCCTACAAGCAAATCTCAAACCCAAAGACCCACATCAGAATTGTTGCCATGGCAATGCCAGCCTCCTACCCTCTCCCTCCCTCCCTCCCCCTTCCTCTCTCTCTCTCTCTCTCTCTCTCTCTCTCTCTCTCTCTCTTTCTGCATAAAAAGTAAAAGAGGCTTGAAAGCAAGGACAAGAATGAGGAGGGAACAGAGCCAGTTTGGCCCTGCTAGGTGTCAGAGGTGGAAGAGAAAAGGACAGACTCAAATAAAGGGATAAAAACTATGGGACCCGCAAGTGAGAACAAGCAATAGCCTTTGAGGAGCCAAGTGTAATCCTTCACTTTCAAACCTTCAAACACAGCCTAAACCTCTGGTCATGGTGACACCAGAGATGACGAGTGGACGGACGCCAGGAGGGTGATGGAGTTTTCACGAGAACTAAGGTCCTACTTTTAAAACTGTGCCCACTGCCAACATTTAGAGGCAGCTGCATCGGAACTCAGCTCCGTCCTCAGAAGGGAAGGAGAAAAGAAGGCTCCAATCTCTGTGGAGAGAGAAAGAATATGGCCCATGTCTAGGTTCTGCTGGAACCTGGCTGCAGAAACCAACTCCCACTGTGTCAGCTGTGTGTTACCAGCCATCGCCACCAATAACCAAAAAGACAGTGTCATCAGTCCCAGGCCTCCTTCCCAGGGGACACAGTCTCACCCTAACCTCCTGAAAGGAGAGAAACATGTCGTTTCTGGTATGCCTCACCTGCATTCCTCAAAAGTTGGATAAAGCAGCTCAAATCACTATTGCTCCCGTCGAAGCCGGAGCTGTTCAGATGAGGCCAGGCTGTCCACCCTGCACACACCTGTCCACACGTTCCACTCTGCCGGGCAGGGCACCTTTTCACTGGCTGGCACCTGCCACCTGATCTAATGCTTGAGTCTTTGGCCACAGGCAGTCCCTCCTTCCTTCCCAAACAGCTACTTGGCTGTGGAGAACGCATCCTGTCACCATAGGGTGGCAGAGACACATGAGACCCGGTGTCCTTGGAGCATTTGAATACTAAGTGCACAAAACAAAAATGCCCCAGAAGGCAGAAGACTGTCTGGAGGTACCACTAACAGGAAATTTCTGGAAAGAAGAAAGAGAGGAGGAGGTGAAAACAGGCTTCTGAGGGGACTCCAGCTCGGAGGCAGGTCAGAAGTGGGAAGACGTGGAGATGGAGAGTGTCTGCAGAGGGCACAGTGGAAGCCATTGTCTCTCCCAACGCTCTTTCCCGTCAGCTGTGGCCTCCACTCAGGGCCTCTGATGCTTCTCGCTTGCTTTTAGATGCTGAAATAATTTTATTTCCTCCCTCGCTCCCCCCCTTTTTTTTTGGCATGTGTGTACTCCTCCACGCATTCACATGTGTTCCTGTGTGCTTAGGCGCATGTGCATGCATATACATATGGAAGGTAGAGGTTGACCTCAAGTATTCTCAGGAGCTAGCTACACTGTCCTTCGAGACAGGACATCTCAGTGGGACCTAGTCTGGCTACAAAGAATGGCCAGTAAGCCCCAGGGACTGGCCAGCTTCTCCCTCCCCTCTGCTAAGACTAGAGGCAAACCCTGTACAGCTGGCTTTGTATATGGCTGCTGGAGTTGAATTCAGGGCGCCATGCTTGTGTGTGTTGCTATTTCAACAGTGCTCACTCTTATGTTCAGTTGTATATGCTCCCCTTCTCATCGCCCCCTCTTCTCCTCTTTCCCCTTCCCTCTACCCAGTGTGTGTGTGTGTGTGTGTGTGTGTGTGTGTGTGTGTGTGCGCGCATGCATGTGTGTGTGTGTGCATGCATGTGTGTGTGTGTGCATGCATGTGTGTGTGCATGTGTGTATGCATGTGTGTGTGCATGTGCATGCATATGTGTGTGTGTGTGTGTGTGTGTGTGTGTGTACATGCGTATATCCAGGTGTGGAGCCCAAAGGACAACCTCCTGTCTCACCCCTGTGTACCTTTTCTTTCTTAGCCAGTATCTCCCATTGGCCTAGATACAATCTAGGGTCCAGGCTGGCTAGCCCGGCCTGTAAGCCCCCAAGGATCTGTCTCTCCTCCTCCCCAGCACTGCAATTATAAACATGCACCGCCATGCCTGGCTTTCTGTAAGGATTCTTGGGATCAAACTCTGTCTTTATGCTTGCCAGGCAAGCAGTTTACAAACTGGACTCCCTTCTTAAGCCCCCAATAATTAGGTGTTTATCTGTTAAGATGTGCACTCCAGATTAGAATGCCGTTCTTATGAATAAGCAGTCTACCCATCGCCAAGGTTATGCCACAGCGATGGGACTGGCACCAGGATTGACAGGCGTATAACAGAGGCACCTGTGGATACTCCTGCTGGCAGGTTATCTCCATGGCTGTGTCTCAGGAGGCCCCCACCGCAGCCCTTCCTTCAGTGGGTACTTGGCCAGATGACACCCCATCTCCTCTCCCTCGGTCCCCCCCATGAAATCATCATAGGCAATTGCCCTGCTCTCCTTGAATTCATGCCATGGAGCTCCACCTGCATCCTTCACCCAAGAATTCTTACAGTGAGATCCAGGAGACTCTGGGGGACCCCAAGACACATGCACAGATGCTTTCAGTCCCTACTTCCTTTGGTGAGGATGGTTTTTCAAGACAGAGTTTCTCTATGTAGCCCTGGCTGTCCTGGACTCACTCATAGACCAGCCTGGCCTCGAACTCACAGAAATCCACTCTCCTCTGCCTCCCTGAGTGCTGGGATTATAGGTGTGTGCCACCACACCTGGCTCAGGCTCAGTCCCTACTTTCTGTGGCCCCAAAATGAGTCCAAAACACCCCAACATCTGCTGAGAGCCAGCTTGTGTCTGTAGTTGGGTAAGGAGGAGCCACCAAGAAGAGTTGAGCCCATCCCTGTCACGTTTGCATGCTTGTGGGTCCATTTTACTACTAAGGGGTTGTCCCATTATCCAGCCTGGCTGGGAAGGTATGTTCCTGGTCTTTAAAAATGCTTATTTTTAATATAACTTTTTATAACATATGTGTGTATGTGCATGTGCATGTGTGTGTGTGCATGTGCATGTGTGTGTGTGCACATATATTTTTCTGACCTCACATACATTTACGTGTAACTTTAGAAATAAAATTAAAACAATAAAGTTGTTTTAAAACATGGAGAAAAAAAAAAGAAGAGCTAAGTCCAGAGATCAGAAGGAGCCTGGTCTAGACTCACTCACACATTTTGTAAATATGAGGCAATAAGTCACAACCCTCCACTCATTTTTCTTGTCATAAAACCAATTTCTGGGCTTTCTCCGTTGGTGGAACTGATCTTCTTCATTGTCCCACATGCAAATCTTCGAAGTTATTTTTAACTCATCAATCATGCCCTTTACTTAGTACCTGGTTATTGAGTATTTTTGTCAGAGTTTCCACTGAAAGACCTCAGACAACTGAGTTTTCTCTCTCTGTTCTCTATCAGCAGCACCACACTGACCCAATTCCCTGAGTCCAAGCCACCTGGATTACAATAATATCCAAACCAATGCCAGGTGGGACCCAGTCCCGCACTACTCAGCATGCTGATTTTTCTTAAATCTCCAGAATGTTCCTTGGTCTCTCACTTTGTACCCCTCAGCATCTCTTCTCTTTGCCACAGAGACCCCCAGTGTCCTGTCCCCATTCGCTCCACAGTCCTGCATTACTCCATTTGGTCACATGCTTCCCTGGGATCCTCCTGGCTACAGACATGGCTGTCAGGACCACAGCCTGGCCACTTCCTCCTGCCGACTTACAGCCTAGTCAGAGATTCTCCAGAGAAGAATGAGATTTGCTTCAGAACGGAATAGCACTGCAGCAGAAACGTGTGTGTGTGTGTGTGTGTGTGTGTGTGTGTGTGTGTGTGTGTGTGTCGCCATGAAGAGAAAGCCGAGGCAAACAGAAAGTAAGGTGTAAAAGCAAAGATGAGAAAAGTCAGGTGAGATATCCTGGTCTGCTGGACTGACAGCGAAGGAGGCGCCTGTCTAAAATCAAACAGAAACTTGCTGGTCAGGAGTGTTTTCTGAGTGGGTGCAGTGGCCTCCATGTTAGGCAGCTGTCCTCGAAGGCCTTTGTGATACTTCTGCCATCAAGCCTATGTCACAGCGTCCCTTCCTCCATCACATCCAACGCATTGTTTCCAGGGTTGATACAATGGCTGCTTTGGATTCTGTTGACTAACATGGTCCAGTGGAGGCTCCGTGCTTCCTCTGCCCAGGACTCATTATCTCAAATGACCTGGCCAAGGTTTTCTCATGACTGTAGTGGTCTGAAAGCCTCCCACGCTCCCTTCTTTGTCTTCACTGATATATTATTTCCAGGTGCATCTGGTTATTCTTTTTTCCTTCCTCATTTTTCTCCTCAGACATTTCTCCCAATAACTTCTTGTGTGTTGTGTATTATTAAGAGTGCCCCAAATTCTACACACCAAAGGCCAAAACAAAGATCTTCTTAATGGGTGTCTGTTCCCAGCGGGGAGAATGCAAGCATCAGAGAGCAAAGCGGAGAGGCAAGAGCAAGCTCATGACGGGAGGTAGAATTCTCTGGGATCTCCAGCTCCCTTTGCCTGAGGACACAGAGAAGACCCCACTGATAAGCTGTGGGTGGGGCCTGACCATTGCAAACTTCCTGCCCAGGGGCCAGCAAAGGAAAGTGAAGTCACAGCCAGGACTGGGGAGCTGATCTTGCTTTCCTGTGACTATGACAGGGGAGAATTTGCATGGGGCCCACAGGATCCCATAAACTGTCTCTTGGTCAGCTGACAGAAACTGTTAACAGAAGCCAATGGAAATCCTAAGCTGAGATGGTGCAACTGCCAAGGGATGGCCGCCACAGGAAGTAAGTACATCCAACAAGAGCTATAAAACACAGTGGCTCAGAGTGAAGGCACAGTAAACACAGACGGGAGGTGCCAATGCTACCACCAACACACACTACTCAGTCCCTCCCTCAAGAGAGCCCGCTGTAGGTCCCAGACCTGCAAACACTGCCCTGCTACGGCAATCATACTGAAAACCATAGGTATCCTGAGTGTGCCCAGTTAGGGTGCATTCGGAGGCCATGGATTGAGCCATTTCTGCCAAATGCAGACTACCTGTAAATGTGCCACCTCTGCTCAGGGACTTATGGGAGAGGAAGCTGAGATGGAACAGCAACTTCATTGCTACCACCTCAAGCTTTCCTCATGCTCCGACAGATGTGAACCCAGCTCGGCTCTGCCTGGTCCTGGACTTGCCCTCTGGTTCTCCCTTGTCCTTGGTAAAACCCCCGTAGTCTCATGTGCATGGGGTCCCCTTAGCTCTTCCCCCTTGGAGAACCTAATGTGACTATGAGGAAGATCCGGTCTTCACAACGTGCTCCCAAGGCCAGTGCTATTTCCTGTTCCCTGTAAAGCTCTTCGGAGGAAGATGTCCTCTGCTCCTCTACATTTACCCACTCAAGAGCGCTCAAAAATAGCAAACGCCCCCGGGGTTCAGCATTCAGGGATGAACACAGCCAGCTAATGAGCTCCCCACCTTCTGAGTTCTCCTGATTAGCTCGGTCTATTAGGCAGCAGCCACGAGGCAATCGGCCACCTGCCCACTGAAGCCTAAATGAGACAGCCCTCCTAACTTGTGTTCTCGACCCTCCGAGAGGCCTGTTATTCTAGCAGAGTGTGTATCGGAATGTAAACCAGACATAAAAGTGAGAAAGGTGAGAGAAGCAAGTGGCCTGCCACACTTTCTCGGTGACCGGAGATCATCACAGGGCAGGCAGCTCATAGGTCCCGGTGAAGAAGGCCTTGAATGTCCTAGGAAGTATGACTCTGATGTTACTCCAGTTGGTAGTGACTAGAGCAAAGCAAAATTCTTTCCCCATTTTTCTTCCCACAGAAGGAAGCTTTGTGAGCTTAGGCTGGGCTATTGTCTGCTCCCGACTTAGAAACCCTGGTGGTAAAAACTCCACTTGCATCGGCATAAGAACCGCCTCTGGGGACTGGGGGTGGCCGTGAGCAACAAAATAAGTGATAATTTACTGAGGGCAGATTACTGTCATCATTACCACCACTGAGAGAGT
This sequence comes from Acomys minous, assembly GCF_964271855.1. Taxonomy (NCBI): domain Eukaryota; kingdom Metazoa; phylum Chordata; class Mammalia; order Rodentia; family Muridae; genus Acomys; species Acomys minous. The sequence continues at coordinate 141,252,708 of NC_140485.1, read as the reverse complement.
TACTTGGTGAGGCATTTTTGCAGCAGACCCCAGGAAGTATGCAAGCGGCAAGCCTGGCCCCATAGGTCACTGCCTAGCCGGGGACATGAAACACAAGCTGACTCAGATGACAGCAGAATGGAAGCCAAAACGCTCAGATTGGAGCTGCACTAAGGAAGCAGATATGGCAACGGAGGGTTTTGAGCTGGCCTTTCAAGAGCAGGAGTTTTACAGAATATGGAGTAAACCATACCTGAGCCCACATGGAACACAGCAAAAGCCAACTGGCAGAGGAAGCATGCCTTGGGTAGGGAGCCTGCCAGTTGCTAAGGAATCCAGGTCTTCCTGTGTAAGGACACTGGAGTGTCAGGCAAGAAAAAGAGAACAAATCAAGAATGCTACAAGGGCCAAGGCTCCATTGCTGGCCAGTCAAATCCCTTTCTAAGCTAACAGAATCTTAAGTAGAATGTGATGCGGTCAGGCATACGGCCGGTGGGGAAGCACTCACTTGACATGTACAGACTGCGGGTTCCATGCACAGCACTAAGAAAAGTAATTGTCCGGATTTCAGGACAGCTTTACATATTTGTTGGTTGGTTTTTGTTTTTTGGTTTTTTTTTTTTTTTTTACTATTATGGGGTTGAACTCAGAGGTTGGGCAGACATGCGACATGCTTAATGTAATCACAGAAGTCAATGACCAGTCCTTAAGCGGGACCTGCCCAGCAGCACACCAGCTCATGTCATGCAGAGAAGGCGTGATGAGAAATCAAAGGAAGTGGCTCATCTTTCTATGCACGTTGAAGAGGCACGCTAAGCATATTTCTCATTTCACTAAGAGCCATTGTTTGCCCAAGTCCTGTGTTCTTACTTCTGTCTCAACCCACAATTTGCATTTCTCTATAACCTCTTTCCTGTATTTAGTTATTTGTGTTTGTGTATTGGGGGTGGGGCACTTGCCACAGCTTGCATTGGAGATTAAAGGACGACTTTTGGGTGTTGGCTCTCTCCTTCTATAGTGTGGGACCTGGGCATTGAACTCAGGTCCTCCAGACTTTGCAGCAAGTGTCTTTCCTCACTAAGCCATCTCCCTGGCTCTTCCTCAGAATCTTAATCCATGTCAATGCATAGTTTTAAATGTTGTCAGTGTGTGTGTGTCTGTGTGTGTGTGTGTGTCTATGTGCACACTTGCATAAGTATTTTGTGGTTTTTTTTTTCCTCCATACTATTACAGAGCTGAACATGCAGAATTCAAAAAAGTAACTTCATCCTTCAGGACCTGTTCTCCTTTGGGTCCTCTGACTCTAATAATGCCTTCACTCATCACTCACTCGTTCAAGCCCCAAGATGGGCATCTAAACATCCGTTCTTTCTCCTCCCTCACCTATTGTCTGTAAGTCAATCACACGAGTCTTTACCCTCACCCACTTCTTTCTCTCCCCGTCTCATTCAAGCAGCACCACCTCCCTAAGACTCGTGGAGGTCCTATTGTCACCATCCCCACTCTGTCCCTGAGCCCACCACTAGCCATCTTTCCCTCTGGTAGGTAGTGGTCATCCCCACTCATATCTGCTCAGGCCAGTCCCCTGCTTCAACTTCTCCCAGCCTCCAAAGAAAGGCTCACCGAACCTGTCAATGTGACAACTGTCTCTTCACCAGGGTTCCCTTGATCCCAAGCACAGTGTGTCTTTCTCACTGTTCTATTGATGTGAAGAGACGCCATGACCAGGGCAACTGTTACAGAATCTCTCTGCTCTCCCCCATGTTGCCCTCTGACTGGGATACCTTCCCTCAGTCCTCCCTGGGGTAACACCCTCTCTTCATATCAATGTGTCCTTACCTTTAGAAGGTTATCTAAGAAAAATCTAGACACAAAATCCTACCTTCCCCTCCTGAAGCTCAACTCTAAACTAAAAGTGATTTTGTTTCCTACCAAACTCCCAAAGGACTAAAACTAATTATACTAATGTTCGGTCTTGGCATAGGAAACATCACATGCATGTGATTTTAAAAAGCCCAACACCTACCCACAGCCACAGGGACAGAATCTTCAAAACGAAGTTCCTGGAGAGCAATCCTTGGTGGCTACCATCACTTCTGGGCCTCACCATCTGCAGCAGTTGTTGCCTCTTTATGGGCTCAAATGCATTTTGATCATGTGACTAATAAAGGACAGAAGTGGGAGGGTCTGCTTCTAACCCACTTTTACAATTAGGACAGAAGTCAGGGGGAAGTTTCTTTATTCTTTAGCCAACAAATCAGTAATTTTGAATTGGTAAATTACTTCAGGGAGACATACAGAATTAAAGCAGAAGTTTTAATTCTGAATTTCCCATTTCTTCCTGTGACCTCAGAACTGTGAGTCTAGTCAGTCACGGTAAAGTACCTGGGAAAGCCCGTGGCCTCGTGATTGGGAGAGGCGTAATGACAAAAAGAGGAGTGGGTGTACAAGCAACTCTTCTGTCTGGAAGTCCTTTCTAATATGCTTGTTTTAATGTGAGATAGATTTGGACTATGAGTCACATACTTGGCTAATGTCTCATAATATGGCCTGACAATAACAACTGCCAAAAAAGATGTGAAATACACAGATCCTAACATCAAAATCAGTAATATGTTAGTATAACTGGTTGCTGTGACCAAGTTAGATTTATTCCAGACATGCAAGGTTGGTTCCCCAGTCAAATATGATGAAGTGCATATAGTTCGCCATGCAAACAATATAAAAGTATAAAATCCATAGACACAGAAAAAGCATCTTAAATCTAATACCAATTCATGAATTACAAACAGGAACAGACAAGAGGAGTGCACAGAAGACTAGGGATAGAAGGAAATGTCATTAAGTGAGTGAAGAACATTTACAAAACCTTAGCTCTCACCGAGTTACCACTGGACACTGTCTCCTAATGCTATGATGGGGGTTCAGTGTCTGTGCTTGTACCCCCTTTATGCAACAGTAGGAGGGGTGGTCTAGCCAGTACAAGATTCCAAAGTAGAAAGAAGGAAAGCAACAGACAGAAAGGAAGAGATTACACTATCCTGCAGCAGACAACATCCATAGCACACCTCAAAAGAAAAACATGTCAATTATTAGAAATTGTAAATTACCTTTACGAATTAATCAAATCACAAGATATGTGCTCAGCCCTTGAAATTCAATCATATTTCTATATGTTAAAAACATGCAGAAGTATTTTTTTTTACAGTTGGTACCATGTCTTCTTAATGACTTCACAGACCAGAGCTTGTGTTTCAGTCACATTCTGTTTAGGAAAATCTACTCTGAGAACTTGCACATTTGGTTTCTTGTGGCCACGGATGCTGGAACTGGTAGAGGCCAAAGTTTAGAAACAGTACCATTTTTTCAGTGAAAAGTAAAATGATATAAAGTTTAAAGTATAAATACATAGGGTCTATATGCTAAGATTATGGGTATGGGAGAGAGGGCATAAATAAATGAAGGTAACATGTCTACAGTTTGGAAGACCACACAGTGAAGAGAGAATTCTCTTCAAGGTGATGTAAATGCTTAGTGAAGCTTTTATTAATATCCCAACTATTTTATAGCTACAAACAAGCTAAAGGCCCATTTTCCAAGTAAAATGGAAGTGGAGGAAGTCAGTTGCCTCAAGCTCAGGACTTGAGTAGGCAGCACCAAGACAACACGCCGTGTCCAGGTTAGACACAACGGTCTGCTGCAGGAAGACTGGCCCAGACCTGATCCTCAGAGGCAGTTTCAACTGGCATTCAATAAAAGCACAAAGAATAAATCAATGGAGGAAAGGAATAATTGGTATGGAAGGAATTAGACACCTCAAGAAATTTTCATTTATTTACCTCGGCCTAAGCCTCACATCTATACAAAATTTGCTTCAAAATGAACCACAGGATTTAAGTAGAAAATCGAACATTTCCAAACTTTCAGGAAAAAAAAGCTTGATAAAGTTCCAGAATCTGTAGCTACAAGACACCAAATGTGCAAGTTCTCAGAGTAGATTTTCCAAAACAGAGTGTGACTGAAACACAAGCTCTGGTCTGTGAGGTCATTAAGAATGATACAAAACATGCTACGGATGGTTTAAAAAAATATCTAATTGTACTTGTAGAAATAACTATACTCTTGAATATAAAGAACTCTTAAATCTCAACAGTGATAAACAAACAAAACATAAGCAAGCCAATTAAACCATGGGCAAAAGATATTTCACCAAAAAAGAAAACATAAGAGGTAAATGAAAAATGTTGCATGTCACTAGCCATTGGGGAAATGCAAATTAAACCAAGATGGGGCTTCCTTACACATCTACCACAATGACTAAAAAGTAGTGCAAACTCAAGCTCCTGGCAAGGCGGCTGAGAAACCCCCTTGCTGCTGAAGGGAATGCGATGAGCCTGAGCCAGTCCTTAGAGGAAACAGGCAGTGAGTTCAAAGGATGAACACACAGCCAGGTGCGGTGGCGCATACCTGCAAGCCCAGCACTCAGGGAGACAGTGACAAGCAGATCTCTGTGAGTTCCAGGGCAGCCTGGTCTACAAAAGTGAGTCTAAGACAGCCAAGGCTACACAGAGAAACCCTGTCTCGAAACAAAAAAAATCTGAACATGATAACACAGAATGCACGCCATTTAGTTTAGTGGATATACTATACTTCCAGACAGCAGCAGGAAGGGAGTGAATGCCTGTTAGTGCCTGAGGAGTGTGCTTCCGCTTCTAGAATACAGGTGTTCAGGAGCTTCCCTTCGTTGTTTTTTTTTTCTACTTCCAACTCTGCCACAGTACTACATTTATATTGATAATTTTTATAACTTAGTTACATCAAAATTTGTTTCTAGGAAGTAAAAACTGGATTCTTAGCATGGCGACTCCCAACATCTCTTTAAAAGTTAATGAAAAGGTTTGAAAAACTGGTCTTAGAGAACACCTATTTTCTTCATCTTTCAAGTCTTTCTTGCTCTCTGGGTTTGTGTCTTCTGCAGAGCACTCCTTTGTCAGAGAGGTGGTCTTTCCCTTCCCTGACCCAGTGAATCCCACAGGCTCCCTTGTAACTGCCAGTCAGCCAGTGGTAAGGGCCCATGATGACGATGCTTCTTCTGTAAAATCAAGCTAATTCTTAAAAAAAAAAAAAAAAAGTATTCAGGGGGCCTTAATAAACAGTGATTAAAACAAACAATTTGTTGGCGACTTCTTCCTCCGTCCCCCTATGAATGCAAGCGACGCAAGGAAAGACACACATCCTCTGGACCCTGTGTAAAACCCCTGAAGCCAGCTAGGAGTTGCTGACCCGGAACAAACCATTTCATCAGCATCAGTAATTATATTTGGTTCTATTTGGGTCATTTCATGTTAAACCATGAAATCAAAAGCTCTGTTCACATTAGAGGCTGGATCGCTGTGCTAGCCACTGGGACAGCCTCTGCACACCATTGTGAAAGCGCCCAGAATTTGTTCCCTCCAGACACAGAACTTCCGTCTATTTCCTTTTTAACATCCTGCTCTCTCTTTGGAGCTGTCCAACGAATTTCCTTTTTTTTTTTTTTTTTTTTTTTTTCTGTGCAGATAAGTGGCAGGGAGCTCTCATTTGAATGGACAGAAGAGAAAGTTGAGCCCCTGTTTACTGGTCCCCGCAACCTCGTCCTCCTCCACCCCGGGCCCCTAAACAGAGCTCCAATTCATGCCCTGTGTGTGTAGGGAGGCTTGGCTGGTACACAGGGGAAGCCAGGGCCCAGGATGCAGGATGACTTCACTCTGTGCTGTTTCCTGATGGGTTGTTTTCTAAGCATGCATTGCGCATGCCCAGATCACCAGAAGGAAGCCTTGCCAAGATAAGGGAAACTTCACAAAAGCACAAGGGAGGGGGAAATGGGAAGGAAGCGGGTGGGGGGTGGGGGCTTTGTTTATCAGCCGTGCACACACTGCATTCCATTCTCCAGACCTTCTGCTTCTCAGAGGGACCACGGAAACCTGCAAAGACAGCAACTGAGAACCAGCCACAAGCCCTACAGTCACGCATTGTTTTCTCCAAACTGGTGAATGGGAAAAAAAAAAAAAAAAAAAAAGGAGGGAGGGCAGGGCAGAAGATGGGAACAAAACAAATGTATATTTAAAAACCTATTTTGTTAAAGTAACTCTGTAGTCTTAGTACATTTTAAATGTGTTTATTTACTTTACACTTCGATCACGGCTCTCTCTCTCCTCTCTCCCTGCTCCTACCCTTCATCCTCCCTCGCCTAACTCCTCAGAAAATGGCAGCCCTTCACCACCAGGACTGAGTGCATCCTCTTCCCCTGCAGCCTGGCGGCCTGGCAAGGGGAAGTGATTACAGCTCAGGAAACAGAGTCCACAATAGAGACACCCCACCTCCCAGCCCCCCTCCCCTTACTAGAGGACCCACGTGAAGCCTGAGCTGCTATATCAGTGTAGGGGGCCGAGGGCCTGTCCATGCGTGGCCCTTGGTTGGTGCTTCAGTTTCCACAGCCCTTCTGGGCCCTGGTTAGTTGTCGGCTCTGTTGGTCTTTCTTGTGGAGCTCCTGTCCCCTCCCAGTAAGGCATCAGACTGGAAGTCTGAAGGCCCAAGGTTCAAACCCTGCTCTTCTCCTTCTGATCGCCTGCCATAAACAACAGAGGCCCTTAATATGTTGTAAAAGGGACATTTTATTTCTCTCAGAAGTTTACTCATGGGAATATTTCCTATATTCTCACAAAGGCAAACACTTAAATCTACAGGTTGAAGGTAGGGGGGTTATCTGTTAATGACATTTATTTAGACAAAACATTGGATTAATTTTCTGTGTGGATAATTTTACCCATAATTATTCCAGTATTTGTATTGATTAACAATAGAAAACCCAGGATCAGCAAGATGGCTCAGCAGCCAAAGGCACTAGCCACCAAGCCTGACAATTTGAGCTTCATTCCTCAGGACCCACATACAGATGGAGAGAGAAAATCAACTTGTGAAAGTTGTCCTCCAAGCCCCACATGTGGGCTGTGGCATCCGCACAGATAAATAAAAAGGAAACTCTTCCTGCACAGCCACAATGTAGTCACCCCACCTCAGCAAGGTACCTACAGGCCTTGATCTGGCCTAAAGTCTGCAGTTTTGCCACCATCTGTCCTGTCCTTCCTTCCTGGTGATGCCAGGAAGTTATCGCCAGAGCTGGAACCTGTCTGGGACCAGCGTTGGTTTCAGTTGCAGGCGTCTCCACTGTCTTTTGTCTGAAAGCCCTCAGCCTTGCTTGACTGCCTTGGCATCTGTGGAGAACTCAGCACCTCATCTTGTCAGCAGGAACTCGATTGTCTGTTTTTTCATCATGACTGGATCCAGGAAGTGTGTTCTCACACAGAATACGACAGGTGGACCTATGCCCATCTTAGACATTTCCCTGGAGGCACTGGTGTCCCTGTGTCCTCTGCACTTCCCGGAAATTAGATCCGGCCCCAGCAGGAAGCAATCGAATTCCACTCTTGTCACATTTTTTTTAAATAAACAGGCAGGCTGTGAAGAGACACACCAATGCTCTGTCTCCTCAGGGGGTTGGGGAGACAGCTCAGAAAGTGCTTGCTGTGCAAGGCTGAGGACCTGAGTTCTCATGCCAGCATCTATGTAAAATGCCGGCCACGGCAGCCTGCTCTTGTAATCCCAGTGTGCGGACGGACGCAGAGACCTGAGGATCCCGGCCCTCGATGGCCAGCAATGTAGCCAATAAAGAACTGCAGCTGAGGCAAGAGGAGACTGTCTCAACAATCGAAGAGCAACAGTTGAGCAAGTCATGTGACAGGATCTCAGATCCTCCTCAACACACACAGACACACATACACACACACAATTTCCCATTTCCATCCACTGATGACCCTTGTCTGACTTTCATTTGGGGGGATGCATATTACCAAATTCCAGCTCCACCATGGTCCCCCCATAGCCAGGTGGTGTTTCACTACCAAAGAAGACCTAAGCCCCCATCCTCTGTTTATTTTCTTTTTACCTAATAACATATTACAGAATGTACCTGTGATTTTGGGGTTCAGTTTTTCATAAGGTTCTGAAATACATAATGATTTTCTTGCCGTCTAGATTTTTATAGCAGAATTAAATAATATGTGCACACACAGATGTACATCCTGATAAAGTGTGAGTAACAGCGCACGCATGCATATGGCTGTGGCAGCCAAAGGAACACAGCGAAACGAACTTCATTGTGTCCTTCCTTCCACCCTGTGTTTGTGAAATGCAGAACAGATTACATGGTTACAAGCACTTTCTTCTGGGCAAAGATAAAAATAATCAAAGAAAAATATACAAGTAAATAAGAAATTAGACATAATATTGAAAGAAAATAAGCCTAATTGTCATTGGTTTAAAAAAAAAACATCATGTATTATTAAGAAATCTTGCCCGGTGCGGTGGTGCATGCTGTAATTCCAGCACTCAGAGAAGCAGAGGCAGGTGGATCGCTGTGAGTTCGAGGCCAGCCTGGTCTACAAAGTGAGTCCAGGACAGCCAAGGCTACACAGAGAAACCCTGTCTCAGAGAGAGAGGGGGGAAGGAGAGGGAGGGAGGGACAGAGAGAGAGACAAAGAGACAGACAGACAGACAGAGAGACAGAGAGACAAAGAGATAGACAGAGACAGAGAGACAGACAGACAGACAGACAGAGAAGAAATCTGAAATGACAGGGTTTGGCAAATCTTTGGATATAAGCCTATATTCAAAATTATAATTCATTTCTATTCTACAGCAGTAAAAATGCTTTAGAGACCAGACTGGAAAGATGGCCCATCAGATAGCATTGTTTGCCAAGAAGCCTGAGTAATCCCCAAGCCTCACATTGTGGAGAGAGAGAACTGACCCCCATGAGTTCTTCTCTGACTTCCATACTGGCACAGTGACATTCCCAGCATCCACCCCCCAACACTAAGTAAATACATGTAATAAAAATAAATGTATATAATTAAGCAAATGAATCTGAAATATCATTCTACAAAAAATGCAATCTCACCAATGATGCATAAACATGTTTTTAGAAGATATTAAAGATTTAAATATAATAAGAAATCTATCAAAATTTTAAATAAAAATCAAATATGGAACTATGTCATCTTTGTAAGTAGGTCTATAGACTTGATGTTTTCATAGACTTCGTGAACTCTGAAACTTTAAAATAAAGTTTGGAGATACACACACACACACACACACACACACACACATATCCCAAAGATTCCCAAGAGCAACATGGAAACGATTGTCCTACTGGAGAGTGAAGCTGGATGTAGGGCAGGAACTAAGTTTGTAAGCATTTAATCAAGTGACAGTAGCCAAGCTGTGTGTAAGCTGATAACTGTGCGCTGCATACAGACAAAGGCAAACTCTGCAGAGCTGTGGGGAACACGTCGGTCCTGCTGAGAACTAGTGAGTTGTCTGCTAACTTTCTTATAACCAATGAGCCTCCCGTGGTCTCTAGACAGTGAAGGACCCCCTTCCCTTCCTCCTTTAGATGAAACAGGACCTCAACCACACAGGAAAGTCTAAAACCTACCAGGCTAGCCCCCACCCACAGGCAGCACCATCCGGCCACAGCCTCCGAGAATTACAAGTGCGCATCCCCAAGCCAATCAGTAAGGAACATTTTAAATGAGAACCAAGGAAGCAGGAAAGATGGTTGACATGATGCCTCCTTGTTAATTAATTACATCCAATCAGTGTGTCCATATTTAAAACCACGCTATCAGAACTCTTCTTTACCCTTAAATTTTAAATTACATAACAAAAAAAAAATGTGAGCATGAAAGAGTCTTCTCTCAGAGGCAGGGGCAGGAGGATTGCTGCAAGTTTAGGCCAGCCTGGTCTATATAGTGAGTTCTAGACCAGCTGGGACTGTACAGCAAGGCTCATTCTCAAAAGGCTAAAATACAACAAAATGAGGGGGGAACAAGGTTTGTTTCTAAAACCTCAGAATATTTCAAGTCACAAAAAGGCACTGATGTTAATTCTACAAAATATTTTACTTGCAAATCAATTTGCTGGTATTTCCTTCCAGCAAACGCCATAATGTGGCTGCATATTGTATTATAAACAGATTTTTTTCCAAATAAACACTCAGTTCCACGACTCTGAATAAACCATCCTGAGATGTTGGCACTTGATTACTTGAAGATAATAATGATTATTATAATATTTCCTGAGGGACCAATAATCCAGTAAATTAAATCCAGTGAAATGTAAACATGCTGCCATTATCTTTCATTATGGCTGAACCAGACCAAGGAAAGCACAAGGGGTTATGGGTAATGTCAGGTGTGTTTATCCACACTGACCACACAGACGTGCCTACTATGCCCTGGCATAGCAGTACCTGGCTCAGACTTTATCATTCTAAAACGAAGCCTTGAAGAAGAGAGAACATTGCACCAGGCCCTGACCCTGAAAAGGATTGTGGGATTTCCAGCTCCAATCCAACAATTTCCTATTGCCTAAACATGACTGAAGCTTACAAAACATTTTTATCTTGCTCAGACTGAACAGCTATCAGTGGGCAGCAGTATGCTTAGGTGTATGTTGGGGTGCGTGGTGCACATACATGGGAGTATTTGCCCACGTGTGGACATACAGCCGTCAGAGGAAAACCTTCTGTATTCTCTCCGATGGCTCTCCGTATTATATTTTCTTGACAATGTCTCTCACTGACCCCGATGTTCACTGACTGGATGAGGCTGGTCAGCTAACAAGCACCCTGAGTAAGTTTGCTCTCCAAGGCTAGGGCTAAAGACAAACATAGCCATGCCTAGCTGTTATGTGGGTGCTGGGATGTGAACTCAGGTCCACTTGCCTGAATAGCAGCTGCACTCATGCACGGAGCAGCCCCCCCGACCCCCCAGTTCCTGCAGTGTGGTTCATAAACCTTGAAACCCAAGCAGAGCCTGACGTCTAAGGAGAGGGGACTTTCTGTGTCAAGTACAATCTGAATCAACTGCTTCCTGTGATTCTAAACCAAGGCCACCCGAACCTCTGGCATGTTCCACACCTCCTAAGAGCGTGAGTTGCCCTTACCTGACTGATAGCACGCTGAGCATCCTGGGATGTAGGCCGTTCAGAGGCAGACACATGCGGCTACTTTGTGTCTCCATCACTTTCTCTGCTCTGTTCACGGGGGAATGTATAGTGCAGACATTCACAAAGACCAAACTCTGAATTACAATTCTTTTTCTATTACATTTCTGGTTTCAATTGCAGTGGTCTGTGCTCTTATCATTACCATATATTTCCTTTTAACCATGTTGTGATTTTATCATTCTTATTTTCAGTCCTTAAGGGGCGGCGGGGGTGGGGGGGGCGACATTAACATACTGTGGCATTGACCCTCCTACACACACACCTATGTCCTGCCTCCATTTGTTCTAGTCCTCTGTGTTCTTTGGTGCCTTGAGACCCAGCCTTTGATCTCCTGATTATTTATAAAGGAGTTACTCAGTTTTCAAATGAGTGCTGAGCTTATCGCTATTTTTCCTGATATATTGTCTACATTGATTGCACTGACGTGTCAAGAGCTTAAGGGCCATCCTCCCGTGTAATAATAATAATATAATATCACCGCCAACAGAACTGAGTGAACTGAAAATCGTTGGCTTTTCCCGGACAAAGAAACCTGAGATGCCACAAACACTACACCGGAAGACAAGATAAATGCCGAGAAGTGGAGCTAAGACCTGCAGGCGGCATGTAGAAGCCAGTGAAATGACAAGCCGGCGGGGATGTGCAACAGCAATTTTGATGAAATATGAGCCTAAGTGTGGCATGGTATGGGAGTGAGAGATCCGAAGTGTGGGGGGGGGGGGCACTCACTGCCGTGACTCCAGGAACCTGGCTACGTGCTCATTGTAGAGAGCTAAGCTCATCTCTTTTTTTCTGATGGGCGAAGGAAAGCAGTGTGGAATATACTCAATATTCCCCGCAACCGAAAAACACTCTCCACATTACATTACCCCCCAGGGCCTCATCGGGGGAGTAGGGCAGGGGGGATGGAGGCGGTGCCATTGCTCGATCCGCCATTAGTCCCCCTCTATTAACCCAATGAAGACAAAGAAGTAGTAACAAAGCCATGAGCCCGCCTTATCCTAAGACACAGACAGCTTCATTCCCACTCATCCAGCTGACCCAGCAGCAGCCCCAATCTGACAGTCATAAACTAGAAAGAGTGCTGCGGAAACCCAGTGACGGTGGACTGGGAGCATTCTCGCTCAGCTGTCACCCTCTCCACCCTAAGCACTCCTTGGACTTTCCTCTGCATGTTATCTGCCTACTTAGCTTTTGTAGGTCACTGGAGTCACCCCACTGAGGCGCACATGTGGGTAAACAGGTTCCCAAGACACTGTACAATTCCTGACTCCAAGGCAAGATGTGGTGCCTCCTGCCCCATCCAGCATTGTCTTGACATCCGTCTGTTCTAGTCACACTTGACGTCCTCTCAGGGAAGCTACTCTGAACTCTTCCTGTGCAGCCCTAAGTTCATTAAAACAGGGGTTCATGGTTCAGAGGGGTTCTGAGAACTGTCATTGATCCCCATTCCTGAGAAATAAGACAGTCTGAATAAATATGCATAAATCAAAAGCTTAATTCCTCATATGTATCTCAGCTCAGTTCTGTGTGTAATAAATTATTTCCTCTCTAAACTGGCATTGTATTGTGACCTCAAAATGTGCCTGTTCTAATATAAGTAGAGCACAGTGAAAGCCCCAGATCCCCCTACCCTCAACTGAGTTCCCGAAATGTCTCACTTTTACAGCCTCACCATTTTATATCAGCAAATCTCAGTATTATTCTGACCTTCTGGTTCTTTAATTTTTCAAAGACATACTTCATTTTTTTTTCACTTATGTGCCTGTGTGTCTGTGTCTGTGTGAGGCCTGAAGAGGACGTCAAGTCTCCTGGAATTGGAGCTATCAGGAGCCTTCCGCTGTGGGAGCGGCAGGCACTGTCAGCACTGAGCCATCTCTGTAGCCTCCCTTGAAGTTCCTGCCTCTATGAGCTTGTCACTACACAGGACCTTTATCACAGCATCTGACCTTAAGTGCATCCCTGTGTTTCTGCAGAGAGGGCTTCATTGCTTTCTCCAGTCAGGACATCTCCTCTGCTCTCTCCAATGAAAAGATGAAATTCTTAAGCATTCACTCTGTACACGCGTCCCAAGAACTTAGCATAATTAACTCTCTTGGCCCTTAATGGTTACTGATTAGTTGTTATTACTTTTCTTTTCAAATTCATTTCCCATACTGTCAAGGAAAAAAAAAAAGTCTCCAAACTCAAACTGGGACTAGCTCTGGGGATAACATCAGGGTCATTATCGGTGAAAAGTGAGGTATCCTAACGGTAAGTCACATGAGCCAGGCAGATAAAGTGTGGAGTCGTGGAAGCCGAGAACAGCATCTCAGCATGTCCACACTCAGAGCCATGTGTCCCTGGCTCCAGAAGGCCATCTGCTAAGGCAAGGAAGACAGCCTTGCAGCTGACCAGCCATATCGCAGGGATATCAGAATAAGGGACATGCTCACATTTAGCTGCATTGAGAAATCTTAGAGCTGGTGCCGGTTGGGATTCAGTGTGTGTCCCCTATTAGTCCCCAATTAGTATGATGCTATATGATGGAGCAGAGACACGACTCTTTATAGATGTGCAGAAGGAATGTTCAGGAAGGAAAGGGTAGCATCTTCCATTAAGAGAGACTAAGATACTCCACTGTGTACCTGTTGGTTACAATTGTCTGAGTGGTATTGCATGCCACCTAAATTCTCCTTGTGTTGATGGAAGGAAGAAGACCACGGACAACCATGGTATCTGAAATGTCCTCTACATCCATCAGGCTCAGGATATGTAGAAGCACATTCCACCTTCCCTAAGAAATGAACTCTGACACAGACTTACCGAGATGTACCGCAGCAACATATAAAAAGGCAGCCATTCACTTTGCAAACTCAACTGGTTGTCAAGATGGAAATCGTGGCCAGAACCCTGGCTGGATGGCACTGTTGTCTTGGCCGATACAAACACTCCAGCCATGTAATCTAGGTAATGTAACCTAGCATATTCTGCATAATGTAAGAATCATTTCTGTTTCTCCTTAACATTACACTGAGCTGCTAATTCTTTCAGAGTTGGGAGTGTGTCCGTTTACAACAAACCATGTGGGATAACTAATTACCAAGGACAGCCTCCTTCTGTTGGGTCTAAATGTGCTTCCTTGTTACCACTATTTATTGTCCCTTAGTTTGCACAACAAACCTGCTCCACCCTCCTCACAGTGACAGGGGAGCCTGTGAAAGCATTCACCCTGTGCCCTTGAAACTTGCAATGACTGCTCTACATATAGCCCAACTTGTCATAGTTAAATGTTGAATAAAAGACTGGTCATGGCAAATGTCTCCAGTGCTGGTATTGGTTCACACATCACATCAGCCTACAGAAAGTAATTACCTTTTTGTAGGCCAGCAAAACTTGATAAATTACAAAAGCTTCCCAGGGTAGTGTTGCCGTCACCCACTTGCGGTGATAAATCAAGTAGGCGATCTCATCTAAGTGACTTCATTACTGCGTGTGCGCTGAGGGAATGACTTTCCACATTAGCACCGCTTACATAGAAACTGAATGGATATTATAACAGCACAGAAAACACGATTTTAAAGTAATATTACTCCCATTGATAGATAATTGGCATTAAAAAATAATTTGGCCAACATATTTGGGTTTGGTTTTCTTTTTGCTATGCACTTGGTCCCTTTCCTCTGAGATGGTAAAGCTGAAGCAGGGCCTCATGCTTGTCATGAGAAGGCATGTGGGAAGTCTTCCCTGGACATGTGGAATTATTCTGCCTCTACTTATTCAGTTATAGCCTGCTCACAAGCCCTCACCCGAGACCACTCTCCTTTCTTTGCCTCCTGTCTTCCAGCCTAAGCCCCAAGGGTCTGTCTGAATGGCTGCCTGCTCAGTTTTGAACAGAGCTCAGAATCATAGTTATGTCTCACAGAGGATCTGGATGTGAGTCGCTCAGTATCATTATCAGAGTACATGGTATTAACATGGCTCGCTACAGCCTTCATCCCTCAGAAAGGTGGCACCCGAGGAGTTTCTCCAGCATCATAACTATATTTCCATCTAATGGTCTAGTATTTGGAGGCCAACAACTATGTTGCTCTCACCTCTGCATAAAAGAGCCCAAAATCTCAGAGGAGGAAACATATGCTGTAGTTTATAGTTCCTCAATAAGGATTATCAGCCCCTTCTCATCCATTTACTTTTTATTTGATTATATATTTGAATATATTATATACTATATATTATATATGCTAATATATGTTAGCATGAGCTCATGGATAGTTATCCTTTGGGTAAGCTTTGTCCATTCAAAGACGTTTGACTTCTTTTTGCTCAGTTCGGTTGGGTTAACTGCCTTTCCTTATACGTCTTTTGTCAAAGTGTGTGTTACCGACACACAGCTTCTACTCATTTGTTTCTCTGGACTCTTAGTGGTGCATTTGATTAACAACACTTCCTAATTGTTACTAATCGCGATTTATCAAAATATCCCATGAGAAATCAACACCTTCATGAGATTTTTTTTTCCCTCTGAAGCAGGAAAATCGTGACAAGGACAAAGCTCTCATCACCTCACAGAGGATGTTGACAGGCAGCCCCAAGTTCTCAGACTAAACATCCAATACCTTGCCCAAGAGACACAATCTGAAAAGGGGTTGTTCAATACTTTCTGTTGAACTGCTTACTATCTTGTTTCACCTTCAACACTGGCATCCTGGTCAGCAGAGAAAGAAAATAAAAAGTTCCCATGGCTGCTGAAAAAGACACGTGCTTCTGATCCTTCCGTTAATGCTCACACCTTCAGAAAGCTAAAGGAAACTGCTAACAATTTATTTAAAAAGAACCAGACTAACAGGATTGTCAACTAAGAGCAATAAATGGGAAGTTAGCTGTGTTTCTACATAGCAATGGTATATACGTAGACAATGAATGCTTCAACACCACATTAAATAGTAAATATTAGAATAAAAATGTTTCTGGTAGATA
Organism: Acomys minous; assembly: GCF_964271855.1. Lineage (NCBI taxonomy): Eukaryota > Metazoa > Chordata > Mammalia > Rodentia > Muridae > Acomys > Acomys minous. The sequence continues at coordinate 141,236,661 of NC_140485.1, read as the reverse complement.
CATAGAGCCCTAAGAAAAGTATTATTGATAGGAATTTATTATTTCAGTCTAAGTTGGAGAGACATACCATGTTCAGGGATTGGATAAATCAATGTCATTAGAAAGGAACAAACTACACCTCTAATGTATGTATGGTACAGTGACTACAGCTAATGCTGCTGTACACTCTAATTTTGCTAGAAGAATTTATCTTATACATTCTTAGTGCACATACATATACAAAGAGAGAATTATGTGATAAGATAGAGATACTAAGTAGTTTTGTTGAGCCAATGGCTTTTAATTATTTTTCTTGTTACAAAAGTTTTACATGTATTCAATGAAATATAATCTTGCAATGAATGAATACCTATATCAAAACATGACTTTTCACACAACTCAGTGTTGAAATGGTTTTTTAAACATATCCAAACACAGGAACAGGGTAATGTACTACAAGCCACACATTAAATATGAACAACACAAAGCGCAAAGAACAAAAATGCCCATGGAGCTCTGAATCCAAAGATTTGACGGAATCCCTATCAAAATCCCAGGAACCTAGGTTAGTAAAGATCTATGAAGCATCTTTCAATGTGTTTATGAGAACTAGAAGAATTGGTGCCTTCCTACTACTCAAGTGCAATAACCGCAAAGTCATCTTTTTTAAAGGAGGAGGAGGAGGGAGAATTCTATCAGTAAACTCCCTAATGTCTACATTTTCCCTGACTCACCCAATTTCAGGCTCTGCACTAATGTTATCCTATTCATTTGGAGCTCAGCCTCTGACTCAAAACGTAAGATGAGGACATTGGCTAAGTATTAAGCATCCCCTTTATGCTTGTCTTGTCCACTTTCATTCCAAGATATTAAAGATGATTTCCTTCACCCAAATTCTGAATCCTCTTTAAATTCAAAAATGTCATTTAAGCAACACTCCCAGGTATAAACATTCTACAATCCACTGATTAGCTAGGAATCCCTCTGCAATGTCCTCAGCTCCCAAACAGGGAGTCCTGTCTGTTGGCTCCAAGTAACAAACAAGCTCTCAGCAACATTGGTGTCACTATTAAGGTTAGCAAAGCAAGCGTCCTGAGTGTTGGGTCACAACAGCCCAATCTAAGCTACACTTAGCACAGCCTGCTGCAGAGTCCCTCATCTGGTCAACAGGCACATAATACAAGGTTGTAGAATGCTGAGCCCTGAATGGAACATACGTACTACACCCCTCCCTTAAAGGCTCATGTACCTTCACAGCCCACTGGGAGGGAAGATCACTAAGAGCCAGAGATAAAACATCATTTTAAGGAGACTTGTGTCTTCTGTCACAATAGGGTAGTTACACAATACACTTACAGGGCTTGTGACAGCATGCATAGGGTCTGCACAAGCTCAACCTGGACCAAGCCCCAACAGGGAAGAGGAGAAGTGAGCATCCAGTTCCATTGCTACCTGAAGACCTACTGGCAGCTGATACTGGTGGAGAGTGAGAGTCAGTTGTTCTCTTTAACGATGTGACTCCAGGTAGGGTGACCATGTTCCAGTGGAAAGCTACACACACAAGCGACAAAGAACACAATTTAGACTGACTGGATTTTTAAAAAGGAAACTCAATGTCTGGGGAACCCGGAGATGAAGGTGGCAAGGGTGGCTGTAGAAGGACTTCTGTGTGTGTGTGTGTGTGTGTGTGTGTGTGTGTGTGTGTGTGTGTGTGTGAATGTGATCAAAATACATTAGTATGAACACCTCAGATAATTAAGAAATACTATTCTAAAAGCAAATAAAATCCTAGTAAAACACCCCAAATCACAAAATGGTGCAAAGTTAACTGTGTGACCTTATATTTCAAACCGCTTTAACAGGTTTAAAATTTTCAATTAAAGTAAGAAAAGCTGTGTCTAGTCCTGGTAGTGCCGCCCATAGAGCTTAGGGTGCCCTTGTGACCCTGTGACCCCATTCATCATCCCTGACCCCACAGAGGCCACAGCTCCTGCTATAGTCCCCAGGCACCGAGCCACCTGCCTGGAAACTTCCTCGTCTCTGAGAGGATTCCACTTTTCTCTCCAATCCTTGACAGTTCAGGGTGGCCTCATACCTACAGCCTCACACTCTGCCCACCACATTCGTCAAAGCAATTTGTACACATGAGAGGGTCGAGTTCAACTTCCATTAGGCTCCTGTCCTCACTTCAGCAGAAGAGAAGCCCTAATTGACATCTTGTCTTCCAGGACACACCCTCACATATGCACTCACCGATAGTCTCCATGGTAACCACAACACAACCAGGTCAAGCTTCCCGATACCCAGAGTCCCGAGTGCCACGCACATCAATGCATTTTGCATTGCTGAGTGTGTGAGAGGGTTACGTGCAACTTTTCTTGTTTTCTTGGCGATTTAGACACTGCCTTGAAGCAACCACCTTCTTACTGACTAAGGCCAGTGGCCCCTACCATGTGTGGTGGCATCTCTGGTCCTCTTATGAACACATATGCGTTTGTTTTCATAATGTCTCTATAATGGTACCAGCACTGCAGGCACGACATTGCACAATTCAACAGAGGGGCCCCCATCAGGTGCTCTATTAGCAGAGCCCATTGCTCATTTCCTTCATTGTCTAAGAGTTGTTGCTATGATTGCATTTGACACAAACACCAAATCTGGTGACTTAAGTGTTAACCATTTTAAGTTCTGGCCACCCTACTCTCACACCTACTGACTGGACTCGTGCTCTTTGGGGAAGGAGCCTGTCCTGATTTTCTTCTCTATTACTGTAATAACCAAAAGGCAATTTGATGAGGAAAGGTTATATCCATCATCAAAGAAAGCCAGGACAGGAGCTAGCAGAAAGAACCCGGAGTCAGTAATGGAAGCAGAGAGCATAGAGGGAGCACCACTCATTGGCTTGCTCACTTACACTTCTTATGCAACCCAAGGGCATCTGTCTAAAGATGGTACCACCCACAGTAGACTGGACCCTCCTACATCAATTAGAAAGCACCTCACAGATGCTCACCGACCAGTCTGATGGATATAATTCCTCTGTTGAGAGTCTTCCTCTTCCTGGGGGGTGTGAAGTTGGTAACCAATAGTAACTACCACAAGAATACTCCCTGTCAACTTGACACAGGTCCATCACTGTAAAGCCATAACCTTCCCTAGTCACAAGTCTACCCACTGTCAACTTAACACAAGGCCGTCATGGTAAAGCCATAAACTTCCTTTGTCCTCAAGATCTCATGTTAGTATCATAGTACAAAACACTGTCAAATGTTAAGTTCCACGGTCTTTAAAAACAAACAAACTTCTATACATTAAAAGTCTAAGGTCTCTTTAAAAATATCCAGGTTTTCTTAACTGTAGGCTCCCATAAAATAAAAGCCAAAACAGGTTAAATACGTACTCATTCCAAGAGGAAATAACCAGGGTGCAATTACAATCATACGAAAGCAAAACCAGCATCTAACAATGCCAAAAGCTCATGGTCTGATGAACTAACTCATGCTATTCCGGGCTACAGGGGACTTGGGCGGGCTCCCAGTTGGGCAGTTTTTCTGGTTGGCTCAGGTCTACTCCACACCTGACACCATTCTTGCTAGATATTCCAGTCGCTCTCAAATCTGGGGTCTCACTATAACTAAGAGCACCCCTTCACCAACGGCATCTCCTGGTCTCTTACAATATAGCCTCGGCGTCTCTCTGTGCTCCACTCAGGCCGCGCTTTGGCCAGTGGCCTTTCACACTGTCAAGCCTCATCTGCTCTCCATGGCTCTTCAATCCTTCAGCCTTCATGACTTAAAAAAAACAATTCCATGTGAGAGACTGTTACATACCACCAAGTTCAGCTGAAAGCTTTAGGGGCCGCGCTCGCTCCTCTGGACCACGGATACATTTTTGCGCTGACCCTGAAGAAATCTTCCCAGATTCCCCTCGTGATTCTGATTGCCCTACTAGTCACAGCTGGCCTGTTTGGTCCCAGCTGACCAGCATCTATTGCTTCAGTAAAGCAAAAATCCTTAATCAAAAATATAGCACACAAAGGACGTCAAAAGAGTCTTTGAGGGACTCTCAAATGCCCCTCTGAAGCTTGACAAGGCAGGCCTCCACCACCTCCACTTCTCTTAGTATTTTTATCTTCTACACTCTCATAGAACATTCTGGTAAGCTCAAAACACCCAATGGCTTTTCTAGCCAAAAGTTCCAAGTGGTTCCCCAAAACCCTAACATGGACATGTCCAACGAAGCAGCATTCTGTAACCCTGCCACCGGTTTCTGTTCCAGATTACTTTTCTGCTGCTCTGACAAACCACTGTAACCAGAAACAACTTGGAGAGGAAAGAATTTACTTTAACTCACAGACTATCATCCATCCTCAGGCAAATCCTAGGCGGGGAGTCAAAGCGGGAACTTGGAGACAGGAACTGAAGCCGCTGCCGCCATGGAGGTGTCACCACTGCTTCCTGGCTTGCTTGTCTGCCTTCCTTACACAGCACAGGTGAACCTGCCTAGGATGGCACCGCCCTCAGGGGGCTGGCTCCTCCTGTGTCAATTAGCAATGAAGAAAACACCCCCATGGCAAACCCGCAGGCTGATCAGATGGAGGTGATTCTACAACTGAAGTTCCCTTTCAGCTGTGTCCCTTTGACAGCCAAGATCAGCACCACCCAAACAAGCCACCGTTAACTTCCCTTCTTTTGGAGAGTTTAAATGTCCCCACAGTTTAAATGACAACTGTCACTGGGCCTGATAGACACCTTTATAATTCCGAAATGTCTGGGAAATAGAACAAAACTCCAGGCAACAAGGAAATAGAAAGGCGTTGGGCTCACACCTCCCCTGGGCCCACAGTAGCAAGAGATCTAAAGAAGTTTTCATTGAAAGTGTTCGCCGTAACTCACTGACCACATGTGAAGCTGTCCGCAGGCGTAAAGTGTGCTCTTTGTCAATATCTATGAGCTCCAACCAGCGGTGGAGACAGAGGGTGGGGATAGGACTCGGCCCCAGGCTTCAGAGCCGTTGCTGCAATACCACGGGTTCGTGATCTAGGGAGGAACGTGTGTCAGACACATTTAATTTCCCCGAGGATAATAGCATGCTCATCAAGGCACCAGATCAGATTCTTGGAGACCTCAGAGAATTGCAGGATATATATATATATATATAAAACATGCGGAGCGATCGATGCTGCACCCCTTCCCCCAGTGGACTGAACATATGACTCTCAGTAAATGCCTCTTTATACTCGCTCACCTTCATAGGAGGAGAGTGATGCCGGGCTGTATGGAAGCACATTGCCAGTATAAGGATACTGTGTGTTTTCTCAGAGATGGTTCATTGTACCAGCTAATCACTGAGGGTGAAAGGAGAAAATAGAATCATTTATAAGCTCTTCACGGGATATGTGTTCACGGAGTTTAATTCAGATCTATTAAATTACTGTGGTGTTGATTGCCAACTGGACATGACCTAGAATAACCTAAGAGAAAGCGTGCCTGTGAAGGCTCCCCTAGACTAGGTTAGCTTAGCCTCTGTGTGTGCCTGTGAAGGCTCCCCGAGGCTAGGTTAGCCTAGCCTCTGTGCGTGCCTGTGAAGGCTCCAGTAGACTAGGTTAGCCCAGCCTCTGTGCATGCCTGTGAAGGCTCCACTAGACTAGGTTAGCCTAGCCTCTGTGCGTGCCTGTGAAGGCTCCTCTAGACTAGGTTAGCCTAGCCTCTGTGCGTGCCTGTGAAGGCTCCCTAGACTAGGTTAGCCTAGCCTCTGTGCGTGCCTATGAAGGCTCCCTAGACTAGGTTAGCCTAGCCTCTGTGCGTGCCTGTGAAGGCTCCCCTAGACTAGGTTAGCTTAGCCTCTGTGCGTGCCTGTGAAGGCTCCCTAGACTAGGTTAGCCTAGCCTCTGTGCGTGCCTGTGAAGGCTCCCTAGACTAGGTTAGCTTAGCCTCTGTGCGTGCCTGTGAAGGCTCCCTAGACTAGGTTAGCCTAGCCTCTGTGCGTGCCTGTGAAGGCTCCCTAGACTAGGTTAGCCTAGGCTCTGTGCGTGCCTGTGAAGGCTCCCTAGACTAGGTTAGCCTAGGCTCTGTGCATGCCTGTGAAGGCTCCCTAGACTAGGTTAGCCCAGCCTCTGTGTGTGCCTGTGAAGGCTCCCTAGACTAGGTTAGCCTAGCCTCCGAGCAGACTTGTGAGGCATTATCTAGATTTGGTTAATTGGGGTAGAAAGACTCACCTTAATTATTGTGGTCAGCACCATCCCTTAGGCTGAGGTCCCAGGCTAGACAAAAAGGAGGAAGCCAACTGATCATTGACATGCATCTTTCTCTGCTTCCTAACCTTGGATGCAATGTGACCAGCTCCTCTGTTCTCCCTCCACTACGCTTTCTCCGCCATGATGGAGTGTGTTCCCTCCAACTGCAAGCCAACGCAAACCCTTCCTTCTGTAGGTTGCTCTAGTCAGGACAATGGGACAACTGCTACAATTACAGAAGGAGTTTGAAACAATTACTATTACTAAAATAAATCATAGCAATTAAAAAAAACAAAAAACAAACTTAAACTGAGGGAATACAATTCAGAAGGAAAGCTTGGGTGAAGACAAATTGATGGAGCCTGTGAGGCGACACCTTGGTTTCCTTTGCACCAATTAGGGTAGGGAGCAGCTGTGGCTGAGTGCTCAGCACACCCAGAGTGAAACAGCAGCTGCTTGGATAAACAAAATGATTGTGTTTTGAGTTTGGTAGGAGGATGACACGGAAATAGAAATGTTGGACTTGTAGCAATTGGGGGACTATTTTTAGCTTTGTCCTTGTAATATCTCTATAGTAAATGCAAAAATTGTTTGCTAATTATTTCCTATAAGGCACGTTAATTCATACCAATGGCTTGACATCAAAGTGACATTCACTAGATCTAAGGCACCCGTTCGCTAAGCATGGCAGCTTGTTACACGGCTACTTGTTTGATCCAAAAATAAAACTTAGACTGCCTGGATTCCAGAAGAATAAAGACCTGTGATCCACTCAATTTCAACAAAGGCAGGACAGGGGCTGTGTCCTAATCCCTCCCCTTTTAAAATAAAGCCCCCACCTAGAGTTGACACACAGGTAGGATTCTCCTACCACTCAGCAGAACATTCTGAGACCAGGGTTGCCCCATTTGGCTCACGTTTCCCCTCAGTCAAGCTAAGCGCAGCCCATGGGACATTAACAAGGTAGAATTAGGAGGATGGGAGAGAAAGGGTGTGTGAATCACCAAAGGAAGAACAGGAAAACACTCCTCCCACAGCTTCAGCTTTCAATGTGAGTAAAAATAACCACTTTGGAATGTTACTGGGCATGGTGCTTTTTAAAAAAGTCACCTTGGAAGAAAAACATGCATGTCCTTAGTTCATACAGTGGTGACCAGGCCCCAGCCATGGGATTATTTATCAACTCCCATTTAACAAACTCAGGAGACACCAGTGCCTCGACTTCCATGGTAAAAGGCAGTGACTGTCTGCTATGGCACATTTGGATTCTGAAAAGTTCACTCCAGTTGGACCAATGGCTAGATGGCCCTTGTTCCCAAATCTGTTGGTAGTAGTTGAGCTTGTGGCTGAATAAATATTATGGAAATCCACGGATAGGGATGTCAAAAGGATGATATTTTTGTGAAAATCAAACTGAGTCCAATCTCTACTACAAAGCCATGACGCTAAAATCACTGCTTGTAGATCAGAAAAGGGCGGATTAAGAACTCTGCAGAGAAGTTAAAGTGTGTGAGGATTTCTGGGTTCAGTCAACATCACACATGGATATTTTATCTTTGTTTTGTTTTATTTTATCTTGACTTTTGGTTTTGCCATAGGTAACACAAGTTATACCCACAGTGAGCCTCCTGCCTTAGCCTCCTGGGTTATATGTACACACTACCACATCCTGCTTATAATTGTAATGTCTGACTCCCTGTAGGAACTCAGGGAAGAGGGTGTGGATAATTCCTTATGACTGTGGTCTATAGGGGAAAAAAACTGCAAGCACAAGCCTGTGCCCGCTAGGCAGTGGCTCCAAACAAAACATCTAACGTTCTTATAATTCCACACCCAAAGCCCAAAGATATCATCCGTCTCCATTTTTTCCACCTACATCGTAAGCAATACGTGTCTCCAAGAGGTGAGGTCGCTTCATCCCTTGAGGCGACGTTGCCCTGCAGAGACCTGGCTTTGCGAGTATGCACGCAATGCCCTGGCTCACAGTCCTACGCTTCATTCAGCACTTTTCATTCTCACTCTGAGACAACCTTGTCTTTGAGCTTGAATTTTGAGACAGCATTCTGACAGAACAGTGGGGACACAGGCACGTGTGTAGTCGACCCACACCTGTAACGAGACAGGCCATAGGCAAGGCCAACAGATCACGTACAGGCTTCAAGTGCAGAGAAGCTAGCACCTCAGGGCTTTCTGGAGAGGGTGGACAACTCATGTCCTAGGCTCAATGTTGTTGTTAATTTATCTGTACGGGTCTGGTAACTGTTTATTATCAGGCCTATGATTATTATTACTTCAGTATGCCCGCCTAGCAATCAATCAAGACACAGACACTTGTCATATTTTTTTAAAAGCCTTAGTTAACCTGGGGCAGGGCAGACATTAATCCTCTAAACTATTTCCCATACCTGCCCCAATCCCATGCCATCTGCTTCTAATAACTTTTATCAAGCTGCCTCATACTTGTAATCTCAGATACTTGCTCATGTTCTTCATCTGGGCCAAATCTCCGTCCATGCCTCCCATGTGTTTCTCTTCCGTCTAACCCATGGTGGCCTTCTACTCCTCCTCTTCAGACCCTGTCCTCTAGTCTTTCTTCCTTTTCCTTCCCAGGATCCTCTCTGTCTCTCCAAAGGTGGGAACCTTAGCCACACCTATCTCATTTGCCTTGCCCAGGTGGGATGGTGTTTTATTAATTAGCATCAAAATACATCAGACCAACCTCCAACAGCTCAGGCTGGTGAGACAGCTGGCAGCCACAGCAGCACCAGCACCAGTCCTAGTCACGGCAAGTGGAGGTTTTTGCATAGCCACAGACCAGAATGCCAGGACACATGGGTGGGGCTAGCTGCCCATTCTGCCCGGAAGGCTCTGTCACTACAAAGGCATTCCACTAGTTCTCCACCCTGGCCACCAACACAGAAGCTCCCAGCACACAGACAGCAGAACATTCTAGAAAATAATTATGACAGAAAAGCATATGCAGGAGTATTGCCACACTGATGTGAGGAAACTTAACAGAACATTTTGATGAGTTCAGAATCTCTGGCTTTGAACCTCGTAAAAACACCTCTCAGCTGGCGCAGATCTGAAAATGTCTATCTTAGATGCAGAAGTCCAAAGCATAGGAACACTACTTTCTTATCAGACTTTAGATAATTAGGCCAAACAATCATTAAGCAAGCAGGCTAAGCTGGCTAGGCAGCTAGCAAAAGCGGCCAGCCTGTCTCCACCTTGCCACTGCTAGGATTTGTCAGTGAGCTTCATCATGGCTGGCTAACCCAGAACACGGGTTCTGGGACCCAGCTCTGCTACTCACAATTGCATGGCAAGAACTTTACCAACTATTTCCATGAACCCTCTTTCTTTTCTTTCTTCAGTGCTAGGTAGTGGACCCAGGACCTCATAACGTGCTAAGCACGCGAAATCTGAATGTGTAAACCATACATTATAATGGGGGAGGAAGGGTGTCTTAGGCAAAGTATCTGCAGAGATACCAATGTAGACATTAAATCAAGGACGTGGGATAGAAAGAGAAAAGTTTTAAAAATATGGCTTCACTTTCCAACACTCAAATAGATATCAGGCCCCAAAATCTCACTGTTGATTACAAAGGATGATTGCATTGTTGGATAAAATCACAGTGTGAATAACAAACAGAGTTGTCTGTGTGGTTCTGTGGTTCTGTTCTTAACTCAAGGTCACTAGAGATGGCAGGTTATTTGCCTTGGAGGAGTTCCTCCTCTGTAAAGTTCACTCACAATACGACAGAAGAAAGCAGCTGGTCAAAAGCACACCTTTTCTTTTACCTCACCTGTGTCATTCTTACTGAGCATCATTAACTGGCATGCCCCAGCCAGAGCGTTTGCTGTTGGCCATTTGGTTTCATCTTCTCGATAGCCCATGAGGCTCGTGACTGTGAGTGCCCTCAGTCTGTGGGTAAGGAATCTGAAGGGGCTGTGTAAGCTTCCTTACCAAAGCTGCGCTCAAGTTTAATGACTACATGTCCATCTCCGCATGCAGGGGCCACTCTCTCCAGCCTCAATGGTCCACCGTGCCTACTGCTTACCCTCTGGAATGTAGCTCTGAGGTGAATTCCAGGTCCCTCACAGTGTAGCTCAATGCAGATGAACTTCACTTCTAGAGTTCCATATTATGCAACTAAAGCCACCGGTAACCCTGACACCTGCTTTTCAGAGTCGTATGCACTCTGCTTCCCCATAGGTGGATGACTTCACCTCCTGTCTCAACAGTTAGCTTGCTCTTTGTTCCATCAAGTCTTTTTTCTCCATGTGTTTTTTTGGAGAACACTTTCAAACCGATGGACTCCTATTACCTCTCTGAGACAATCTTCCTGTTACCATCAGAATAACTCCAAGTTGCAGTCCTTCCCATGGCCTTCAGGGTCTTTAGAAATTGGCCCTCACAGCCATGGCCTTGAACATAGACATGGCCTGTTCCATGGGAATATGCCACCAAGAACCTTGCTTCTCAAGACATAGACCATTCTCCCATCTTTGGAAAAATCTCCCCTTCAATCAGACCATCATGATGTTCTTAATGTAATTCTTTTAGAGAGAATTTTTGATCGTCCTCCAATAATAACAGTACGGCAATAGGGGAAGATCCTCATCTAACCTCGGTCCTAAAATGAGATAGTATGTAGTTAAGGAAGCTGTGCCTTGACTCCACTATAGGCCACCAACACCTCAAAGAGAGACTTGCTCGAAAATATCCAGACTTACAGCTCCCAGGATGTGCTCTGATACTTCAACATCCACTGAGAAAGGAGACCCAAGGCTGGGGATGCCACTATGGAGTCTGCCCTATCCCTGAGCTCTACTCTCCATTTCCCTTTCATCACTGGCTGAACTGTCAGCAGCATAACCTTCGGGCCACCCTTGTGGTATTTCCTCCATACACCTCAATGTGCACTAGTAAGATTTACTTCACACCTCTTAAGTTTGTCCTTGGAACAACTGCATTCCAGAGATTGAGTTAGAGCTATGAATACAGTCCCAAGAACTATAGCCCAGAGACCAGCCTGGAGCACACGGAGAATGCAGAGTGGTACCCATCAGCTCTGGAGCACATACATGGAGAATGCAGAGTGGTACCCATCAGCTCTGGAGCACATACATGGAGAATGCAGAGTGGTACCCATCAGCTGTACTCAGTTTTTGAACCGTAACACCAATATTTTCCTTCCCTCAATTTTTGTTTCTGCTTGGCCTTGAGTCAAGGACAGGACAGTCTTAAAAGAGGTAGACCAGAAGGCTATGGAACATTACAGCATACATAATACATAAAAACATATTCTGAGACTGAAAGCATGATTTTCATGGACACACTCGGAACTGCAAGAGTCTAGGCATTTCAACATTGAATACCAGTCTTAATTAATGAGTCACTCTCTCGCAACCTCTTTTCTTACTCAGGAAATAGACCTTGCATCTGAGCCCAATACACACTAAGTGCTTAATTGATATGCACTTTCTTCCCCTTTTTAATTTAATCTGCATTAATTCTTTCTGACATCTATTTAATGGATTCTTCCAAGAGAAATACACCTTCAAATGTTGAACTAGTTTCAGTAAGCAAATTATTGAAAGATTTGTTTTTATTTTTTAATTATGTTCATGAGTATGAATCTATGTGAGAGTATGTGCACATGAGTGCAATTGCTGATGGAAACCAGAAGAGGGCATTGTATAGCCTGGAGCTGGAGTTAACAGGAGGTTGAGAAGCTGCTTTGTGGGTGCTAGGAACCTAATATGGATTATCTGCAAGATCAGCAAATGTTCTTAATCCTTGAGCCGTCTCTCCAGCCCCTCAGAAATCACATCGTTAAGAAAACAAGATCAGCACTAGCTGTTATTATCACTACAGTCCATCCTCATGTTAATGCCTCATGAAAATGTTCTTACGGAAGGTTCAACTGTCGCTTCAGAACTTGCTCTCCCTTCTTCAAAGCCTGGGTGGGATTTCTAAGCCACTGCCAAAGGTAAGCTCTCTGCTCTCCTCAGGCTGTGATGTCATAGACACATTGGACAAATTCACCACATTCTTGTGATTACTTTCTGCCTTGGCATAATTCAGAAATGTCAATTAGTGTCCTCTGAAATCTAGCTATCTGGTGGAAGCTTGCAAATATCTTAGTCTCCCTGGTGACGGCTATGGATTTTTTTTCACTTCTTACAAGGAGATTAAATAAGGCCTCCAGAGGACTCATTCTACCTCCAGCTTTTGGTCAACCAAGAAGATGCTCTCCTGGGGACCCATTAAAAGACTCAGAGTAGAAAGTCCAGAGCTCAGATGCCATAACGAGTAGCAGTGCGCTCAGAGAACTGTCTGCAGTACTGGCCCTGTGATCTGGGCTCTGTCCTACATGAAATGGCATTTGGTCCTGAAGCCTCATCTCTCTCAGTCCCCCGCAACTTCCTAAAGTGGCTGTGTTTGCCTGCAGCATCAGTTTACAAGATGGCATCACGACTCTTCCCTTTGTCTCACCAAGCAACAATTTTCAAACCCAGTTATTTAATTTTGCATTCGACATGAAAGGAAGAGTAAGTGTTGTTTAAAATACCTGTTGAACAGGTAATGAGGTCTAGGACTCCTTAAAGGCATTCACGCTTTCTCAGGGCCTCTGGAGTCTGAACAGTTGCACGTGGTAAAACGCTTTGACTTCGCTGACCCACCCTTGATCGTTGTCTACCAGGGCTAGACACTCCTAGACACCCTGGTTACACTACACAGGAAGATTGTATTGACTTCATCCTGGCTTGTACACCTGGTAATCTCTACAATAGCAGCATCTTTCATCTTGAGTGAAGAATTTGCATCTTACTTGACTCACCAGGCATTCTCAGTAATTACAGGGGCCTCATCCCCAGGCGAGCAGAGGCCTAGAGGGGGCATGCCCAAGCTTTGGAAATCCAATTCTGCGTTCTGGACCTTGTATCTAATACTTCTGATGGAGCCACAAGAGCAATTCTCTTTTCCTATGGGGAGATCATTTATCAGCTAAAAACTCATCCTAAGGAGTGATAAGCTAAGACCAGCACCCGGGAACTTGAACTCTTGGGCCAAGCCTGCTTTCCTGGAGTGTTACTAAAGCAAGTCCACATGCAGATGTTCTGGATTATGCCAGAGGCAAACATTCAGAACCTGCAACAAGACTCCTGTCACTGATTTACCCTCCAAATCACATCTTTGCCTACCCGTGAGTGGACAAGGACCTGGGCCCTTCTGCCTCGCCTCTTTCCTCTTCCATTTATACTCTGCAGAAAGCTGAGCTCATTCTCAAGACTAGTTCATAGTACTTAGTGGTGAAACAAAACCTCTAACACCTTTATTTGATCTGAGATAAACATCCTTTACACCTGCTCCTGGACTCGTACGTACACACACACACACACACACACACACACGCACGCACGCACGCACGCACGCACGCACGCACGCACGCACGCACGCACGCATTCATGGAACCAAATTTTTTTTTCAGATCTTTTTAGATTCTAGGCTTATTTTAATTATAGAGTATTTGCTTACAGATGATCAGAATTCTAGGGACTGAGCCCAATATAAACTCAAAACTCATTTTTGTTTACCTATACCTTTTACACTTAGATTGAAGGTGATTGTGTGCCATACTTTCATAATGAAATATGAAATGATATCACGAGTGGGACTTTCCACTTGTGGCATTGAGTAACATACAAAAGTTTTGAATTTTGAGGCATTTTCATTGTAGCGATTTTAAATTAGGTTTGCTCAGCTTGTGCTCAAGAGTTGTCCTGGTGTTGGGGTGGGCTTCTCTTAACTTCTTTCATACTAACTTCCCAGTGGGAACTGCTCTTGTTATTGGCCTGAGGACTGACCACAGGTGTCTTTCTTGCAGCACTGCCTGCCTCCCAGTTACCCCTCTCCTGCTACCATCCTGCCCCCACCCCCCACCCATCCTCCCAATCTCCTAATCCACCCAAGCTTCCAGCCGCCCTGCTGCCCACCTTTCCCTGCTCCCATTCTGTGCCTCATGTCTGAGCTACAGAAGGCACGTAAGCACTGTGCTTTTCAAAACCGGGAAGGAAGGATGTGAGCGCCATCTCACAGGGAAAGGATGCATTCACCATCTCACAGGGAAAGGATGCACCCCTGGGGAAGCAGGTATGCTGAGGCTGATGCTGCAGTGGGCACAGGAAATGAAATATTCCCTGGTATTCTGTTCAAACGTACAGTTACATGTCTTAAATGTAAGTTAGAAAAGAATACGTGATGACACTCAGAAGAGAAAGAACTGGAGACATGAGGAGACATCCTCTGCACAGCTGAAAGTACTCGTGCTAACCGCCCGCCCCTGCGTCCCTCATCAAACCATTGCCTGTCCAGATGGGAGGCGCGCTGGCTAGCTCACGGGTGGGAGGCGCGCTGGCTAGCTCGCGGGTGGGAGGCGCGCTGGCTAGCTCGCGGGTGGGAGGCGCGCTGCCTAGCTCGCGGGTGGGAGGCGCGCTGCCTAGCTCGCGGGTGGGAGGCGCGCTGCCTAGCTCGCGGGTGGGAGGCGCGCTGGCTAGCTCGCGGGTGGGAGGCGCGCTGGCTAGCTCGCGGGTGGGAGGCGCGCTGGCTAGCTCGCGGGTGGGAGGCGCGCTGGCTAGCTCGCGGGTGGGAGGCGCGCTGGCTAGCTCGCGGGTGGGAGGCGCGCTGGCTAGCTCGCGGGTGGGAGGCGCGCTGGCTAGCTCGCGGGTGGGAGGCGCGCTGGCTAGCTCGCGGGTGGGAGGCGCGCTGGCTAGCTCGCGGGTGGGAGGCGCGCTGGCTAGCTCGCGGGTGGATGTACAAACTTCCTATTGTTCTCGGTACTTAACTGCATCCTTTGCTAATAGTATTTATGTTTTATTGGATTTTTAAACTTCTTTTAATTTTCATGATTTTGCTGTTTATAGCCACAAAACCCCCCTAAATGCCCTGTATTCATCCACATCTTCTGCAGTGGCCAAAGGCTTTATGGAAAATATTTCCATATTAGAAGACACTGCGGAAGTGTATTATTTTTAGTAAAAAAAAATCTATCTATATAGTTGATTGCCTAGGGAGGCAGAGAGGTTTTCTTTTAGAGTTCTTAAAAATTATTTAGCAAGAAAATCTGCTGATCTCTTCTAATTTCACTGGCAACTCTATAGAAAACAAACTCCTTATTCAGAAATAAAGACACACAACTAGACCACTTTGGTCAGGAAGCCATCTTTCCTGGCACAGGGTATATAAATGCATTTAGACACTGAAGGCGGCCCATCTTCTCAGGGATGGTAAGATATAAATTTGCTTCTACAGGGATGCAAAGAAACAGCGTGGGAAGTCTGGCTCCTCTTTGGGGGCTCAACATTATTCAAACATCACCACTTATTTAATCTTGCGGGAAGGACACCAGAGGTTCCCCAGTGGGGAAAATAACACATGGACAGATGCGAAGTTCATCACAGGGTCTGGGTATGAGGCCATGTTTCACATGCAAGAGGTCTATAATTGGACACATGGGGCTGAGGCCCCTCCCCGATATCGACTGCCTGAAATCTTGGCCATTCCCTGAGACAAAAATGTGAATACAATAAAGATCTGGGGTAGGTAGCCAAGGGCAAAGGAGCCAAGCCAAGGTCCTGACAGTGCATTTCAGATTTTTGATTAAAGGAGAAATAGAGACCAGCCCAGTGGGAATGGGGACTAGACGCGAATCGTCCGGAGGATCGTGGACCTGACCAGTTAGACAAGACAGAAGCATCATCCAAGGTCCCCTGTGCCAGCTCCCACACAGGACTTGACTGACAAAAAAATCTATCTGCTCTCCATTTAGTGTGGGATCATTTCCCCCTTTTGACAGATATTTGGTTAATTTCATTAGAGGGGTGGATGGATGGATGGATGGACGGACAGACAGACAAATGATAGAATGTAGGGTGCTTAGGGAACCTCAGGTTTTCATTTGGGCCTAAGAGACTTCATTTCAACTAACAACTCCATTCTTACCTGTTGCCTTAAAAAAGGAGAGATGGTCCATTCAAAGGCAGCTGCCATCCAATTAGCACTTGACTCCAGCTAATAAATCATATCACAGACTTTATTGACAACTTGTAGGACATTATCTTTTCAATGGCACTTGGCATGACCTTTAACTCGAAGTGGCCTGAAAGATGTTCGAGTGCAGCCTTCCAGGGCCCAGCAGCCCCGCGCAGGGCACAACACAGCTTATACAACAGGGAGCCCAGCTCTGTACAGAAAGGCTTTGCATGAAATACAATTACTGCTGATTAAGCGTCATCCAGTGCTCCAGGAGCACACGTCTATTTTTATCATGCATATTTAAAATCCACTTGAACTGGATTTCCTTCCTCAAGAGTTCATTATTGGTACATTTTTCCCCATAGAGGGAAAAAAAATCAAATGTTCCATAATGCATTTTGTGTAGAACGTGGTTCTAACACCACAGAAAAATTCTGTTAAATGTCAAAAGAATTTAAAGACTTGTTGTTGAGAAATCACAGGCTCAGGATGTTATGAGTATTTGGATTCTTAGGAACTTTAATAAACCACGGAGTGCGAGAATCTTTCAGAAGTCCCAACTTGGCTGTAGCATATGCTATAATCACCAGTTTATTAAAAGTAACCAGTAATTATCCATGTAAGACAAGGGGGGGCTGCAGTGGTTTTCCTTTGGTGCCGTATCAGCATTCCTCCTCATGCATCTTAAGGATACAAGCTTTTATCTTCCTTCAACCCTTTGCTGTACTAAATAATCATGACTTTAGAGCTGTTCGAATAATTTGCATCTTGCTACATCCTTTGAGTGCTGAACAAAAACAAGGTACTGAATGATAAACAGAGACAGCAATTTTAATCTAGAGGCAGAAGACTGCAGAAGACATCAAAGGGAGTTCAGTGTAGGTTAAATGCAAAAATGAGCGAACACACAAGAGAACACATGCAGACACCAGAGCACAGATATGCACACATACACAGCCACATATGTATAGATACACACAGGTATACACACACACACACACATACACACACACACACACACACACGAACACATATATGCGCATACAATACACACTCAGGAACATACATGTATATGTATATATGCATACACAGAAACACACATGCATATACACAGCTATAATGGTGCATACAGACACACATATGCAGAAACACACATAAGAACACAATATATACACACACACATACATAACCATACACTTGCACACACAGGACCACACATGCACACATATATATGTACAAATATGTATACAGAATCACACAGACATGTGAACATACACAGTTATACATGTTCAAATGCATATATGGACACATACATATACAGGTACATATACTACATATACATACATGCATATGTATCCAAATAAGTATGTGTGTACACACATACACTCCTACATGCATACTAAGGTAAACATATCTATAAACATATATAGATACTCACAGGAACACTTACCTGCACATATACATCAGAACACAAGTACAGGCTAGTACATATACACACACATGCACACACAGGTGTACACATGCATGTGTACACATGCACACAAACCACGCTGGAAAAGAGAACGCTTAGAAAGCATTCATCCTCTGGTTAAATGCTAGAATAATCCGGAAAACATTCTATTCCTGACAACTATTCATGTTTCCTTTCAAGGATTTTCTGAACCTTACCAAGTGCTGCCTTCTCTGGTCCTGAAAATAATTATAGCCCTCGATGTTTGAGGCCTGACGGTGCAGACACTGAAATACGGAGCCCAGAGCTTTTATGGAGAGTAGCTGATGGATCTCAGCAGTAATGAGGCTAGGAGGGATTCAATCTGGAGAAAGGAAGTTGAACTTTTATTACCTTTTAAAAATTATTCTTTTAATTTTCCAAACAATGTATATTGACCCTATTCTTCCCCCTCCCCAAGTTCTCCCAGATCCCCCCTATTTCCCTACTCACCCAACTTCATGCTCTTCTTCTCTCTCACACAAAAAAGGGGGGAAAGACTTTAAAAAGAGAAACAAAAGAAAAAGGACACACACACACACACACACACACACACACACACACACACACACCAGTTGCAAATAGCTAATTGATTAGGGCCAGAGCTTCGCATCCACTTCCCCTTCTCCTTCTTGGGACTTTTTCTCTGGTTTGAACATGTGCGGGTCCCGTGAATGCTGTCACAGGCTCTGTGAGTTCACATGTACATCCATCCTGCTGTGTGTGGGAGATGCTGCCTCCTTAGAGTAATCTCTGGCTCCTATTATAATCCTTCCATCTCCTCTTCCGCACAGATCCCTGAGGGGAGGGGCTGGGTGCTCTCTACATGTTGCCCAGTTTGGGATCTCTGTGTTAATTCATATCTACTACAAGAAGCAGCTTCTCCTATGAGGGATGATGTGGTGTTATAGCATGCTAGCTGAGTATCAAAATGTGTCACCCCTGGTGGAGAGGGTTCTCCTGGTCATTGAGGAACAACAAAGGAATGGAGGTTGGCTAGGAGACGTGGCTGAGGACAGCATCGAGGAAGAGGTGGGAGGACTCTGGGTCTCTACCAGGGCCCAAGGGGATGAATGCAGCCTGGGAGGAGGGGCTTGAGGCCTGGGAGGAGGGGCTTGAGACTGGGAGGAGGGGCTTGAGGCCTAGGAGGAGGGGCTTGAGGCCTGGGAGGAGGGGCTTGAGGCCTGGAAGGAGGGGCTTGAGCCTGAGAGGAGGGGCTTGAGGCCTAGGAGGAGGGGCTTGAGGCCTGGTAGAAGGGGCTTGAGGCCTGAGGGAGAGGCTAACTTCAAGTTTCTTGGAAAAGATGCTACCAAGATTTACAAAAAAGACACATAAGACCACGTCTTATGCCCAAACCTACTCTGTGCTGAATTGAACGCTCCTCTCTGCCAGGCCCCTCCTCGACTGACACTAAGAACAGAGGAGGGGACATAAATGTGCGTCTACTTGCTAAGCTCATAATATGATGTGACAAATTAAACTCTAAACACAACCAAAGAATACTCCTAATTGAAACCTTAGGCAACAATCATAAATGTGCCATAAGCCAGATTTGTATTCCATGTTATGCACGTCAATTCAATCTATTATATTCAATATTAATCAGTGGCTACTGCTGTATAATGGCAATAAATCAAATTTTGAGTAAGGAAAAAAATGACAAAGTTTGTTAGGCAAAATTGGAGAAAGCAAATCAGGAAGGACGTGCGAAGTTAAGCGTTTGGGGAGCAAGAAAACTCAAGCTTTGTGCAAAATATTCCTCCAGCTGAATACTTTGCCAAAGATGCAAGGAAAAAAACTGAGAAAGGATATAAAATATCAGAGTTTAAAAGGAACCACAGGTTCACTGGAACCACAGTTTTGTTGTTGCTGTTGTTTTGTTTTGTTTTTTAATAACAGTTGTTTTGTTGAATAATAAGGTAGAGATTGGTAGTTACAACTTGGAAAATACAGCCCTCACCATGAGAAGGTATGGGACACAAGCCACCCTCTCTACTTGGCAGAGGATCTATTGGCAATAAGGGGTCTCCTTCGGGGACATCCCTGCTAGTAGGGTGCCTAAGCCTCCAAGGATGGCCCACACCCCCACACATAGGACGGCACTAATTGGAATCAGGGGTTATCAATAAAAGAAACCAGTGGAGGACATAGAGATGAGAAGGCTATCGAAGGGGGTGATGAGGGATAGAGATTATTGAAATGGGCGGGATAAAATGTGTACAATTTTTAGGTCATAAAAAAATATTTTTAAAAAGAAAACATGGTCTTGGAGACATGACTTTGCCTACACCTGCCTGGTTGATAGGACATCTGAAAAATTCTCCTTCTTGAGACAGGCCTGAGAATGACATAAGTCACAGAAAGTCCTGCCTAACGCCCGATGCCTGCAGTCCACTAAGCAAGTGTTAGTTTCTTACTTACCACCCGCGTGCTTCCTCAGCGTTTGCTACAGACTACTCTTACAGTCTAGCGTCAAAGCATCATGAGAGAGCTGGAGCCTGGTAGTGTCTGATAAATTATATATTTAAGATTCACATTACCCTAATAAGATTCTATTCTGCTCTGCAGGAGTCCCCACAGGAGCAAGATAAAGTGACTCTTAGCTGTGTTCTGCACAATGGAATGTGTGCATCTCCTGGACCCAGAAGCACCTTTGTGACTGAATGGTATTAAGCGTGCACTGCGTTTTGCTAGTGTGAATGTCCACAGACACAGATCCTCACATGCCATGTGTAACTGCATTTTGTTTTAACTTCACTGTTTTTCAATACAATTCATTCTTCCATTTTCCCTTAGGGTCCCACTTGTGCCATACAGCACAGCCACTCAATAAAGAGCCACAGAGAAAAAGTCTTAGATGATGAATAAAAGGAAAGAGTGAGAACTCTGTGCATTTTTTTTTCAGTTAACTTCTGATGTGTTCTGGTCACGCTAACGTCAAGTGAGACCCACACAGATGCTCACTTCATCAAGTGTCACACAGCACTCCTCCTTGTTGCTCCAGTGGGCGCTTCCCCAGCTCAGTGACAACTCGATATGCCTTGCCTCTCTGTTGTGTCATGTAAAAGCAAGAAGATGGCATGGTACAGGGTGGTATCCCTAAGCGAAGGGTAGGCTTGCTTCCCCTGTGCACACATGTCAACCAAGGTCCACAGCACAATTATGCTCCCCTACTTCTTCAGAATGGAGCAGGGGGTTCTTCTGCAGCGGCATGGGGCTTTAATGAGACATGCGATGTCCACGTTCACACTCTTGAGCACAGATGTTCCACCTCTCCCAAAATAGGAAGTCCTGCCTTGAGAACAGAGGGCTGCTTGCATCAGTGAGCAGCACACTTCTACCAGCATAGTGAGATAGAAGCTGAGATACAAACAGTAGGGTCTTCAGAACAGGAAAGGATGATTTATGGACAGAAGCAAAATGAGAGTGAAATATTTCCTTTCTGTGAAATACTTCCTTTCTGTATCAGTTTTCTCAGCCCTCAAAAATAACATATACAGCGTTTTTCATGAATTATGACACTCCAGAACACTGAGCTGCAGGCTTATTCCTTCAAAGCACATTCGGTCCAATTAAACAAAGACCCAAGGGAGACATCCATGGGTATCAGCCAGATAGCTCTGCTCAATGCTGTTAGCTCTGGGATAGCCCCTGATTGAGTGTTTTGGAGCCTTCCCTGCTCCCATTTAAAAAGTTGCCGTGAGTTTACTGTTTCCTCACACTGAATTTCCTATTAGATAGCTTACAGAGATGTCCTTCCTCATTTATACATGAAGGTTGTATATGCTTCTGAAAGGCAACATATCCTTCTCTGGGTCTTTATTTTCCCAGATCTTACTTACCTTTTCGACCCAACTTTGTTTGCAGATTGTCACAGTAGAAGCTTCATTGAGTTGCATTTATCCACTCATCCATCATTTATCCATTATCCATCCTTCACTTACCCATCATCCATCTCTCTCTCCATCCCATCAATATTAGTTGGGTGCTGAGCTCCAGAGTAGGCTCTGGCTGGGATCAGAAGGGAATGAGGAAGCCAAAGCAAGACGTGCAGAATGGAGAGCCTTCTTCTGTGAGTACGTTCCCATTTCATGGGGGTCTATGTAGCTCTTGCCTGGGGAACCAGCAGAGTTGGGTGTGAGGAATGTCCATTTGGGAGTCACAGCATCACAAAGCAGCCATACCCCACTCTTGAGAACTGGTGAAGGCTCGTTTGTCCTTGGGAATGTGGTAATAGCTTTTGGCCACTACAACAAACACCCAAGATAACCAATATGCAAAGAGAAAAGGGTTCTGTAGTCTCACAGTGTTGGAGATTTTGGTCTATGGTCTGTTGCTGCCACCATATTTAGGCCATTGTTGAGTACCTGGCAGAGCAGAACTCCTCACTTCATGCCACAAAACCAAAAGGAGCAGGAGGACAAGGCTGAAACTTGTCACACAGTGTGAGGACATGTTTCCAGTGGTCTCAACTCCCTCAACTAGGGTGCCTCTTTCAGTGTCCACTACCTCCTTCCAGTGCCAGCCCAGGCAGGACTAAGCCTTCATCATATGGATCTTTGTAAGATGTCTAGAGCCAAGCTACAGGAAAACCTGTAGATAACAATAATATCTTCTTAGAGAGGAAAAAATGAAAAAAATACAAGTACAACCTATGGTGCAAAACAAGTGTGTGCTCAGTAAACATGAGTTATTGTGATTTTTAAAAAGTATTTATTTATTAGGTATACAATGTTCCATCTGCATGTGTGCCTGCACACCAGAAGAGGGCACCAGATCTCACTCTAGATGGCTGTGAGAGACCATGTGGTTGCTGGGAATTGAACTCAGGACCTCTGGAAGAGCAACCAGTGCTCTTGACCTCTGAGCCACCTCTCCAGCCCCGAGTTATTGTGATTTTGTCTGGGCTTTTTCGGCTTAGGACTTGAGGTGTTTTGAGCCTGTCTTGGGATGACAAGCTGCCAGCCTGTATTCATCCCCGCTGTTCGTGGTACTCCTATGCTGCAGCACTGATTAAAAATAGACTTTATTTCCCCCCAGGAAAGAGCTAAGTCTGTACCTGTGCCTTCCCATTGCACTAGGTCATCTCCCTGACAACACGCGTCGGTCCCTAGCCTTGTACTGTGAGGTAAAAAGAATTCAGGAGCCCCTCCTCCAGGGAAAGGAGTCTCGCTCATTAGACAAAAGCTGTGAATTCACTTTTGCTATAAACTCATTTTATTAATTCCAAGAAATCAATTGCTGTTAAAAAAGAATGCCTCCTGAGAATGAGAAGAGCGGCAAGTTTTGTCCAATATGAAGTCTTTACAGGAGAAGGCAGGACTGGAGCTCACTGCCTCATCCCAGGCATATCCCAGCCCCATCATGGGTTCAGATACAGGGCTCTTTATTCTAAAGTTAGAATGTCCTTGGTCTCTCTGGGCGTTCCATGCCCTGCACTATCTCTCTGTGTCCTGTGACTTGTGAATGTGTTTCTCTTAATTTACAGAGACAACTTAAAAATCTCATCTGGTAATGGTTTTGTCAGGCTCTGCTTAACAATGAGTAGTGTGGGGACTGTGTCAAAGACATTTCTGTGGCTCGTCTGGAGGCAGGATGCCGGAGTGTCAAACCACGTTGTACATACCCTGAGAAGGAACTGAGTCATTTCCAACCATCTGCCCAGAGAAACAGCCTCTCACCTGTGCAATAGTGAGCACACAAATAGAGGGGTTCCCACGGGTTCCTCCTTGTGAGAACCAGCCATGGTTGGGAGAGGCTTTGACAATGGCACATCCATGTTGAGTAACAAACACAGCCGCCAGAGAAGCTGCCCGTAGCTCAAGTCATGGGGTTGGGGAAATCACATCTGATATCAAGGAGATGTGTGTGTGTGTGTGTGTGTGTGTGTGTGTGTGTGTGTGTGTCTCCCTGGACAACACCCGGTATCAGTCATTTTGTGCTGTTTCATATAGCCTGTGGGAATGTGCAGTGTTAGCCACTAGGCTGTATCTGCATCCCCTGTCTCTCAAGGTCCCCTGCTTTCTTCAAGCAGCATCTCTGCTTTCCATCTGTCTCACACGGGAGATGACCTCCTTCTCCCACCACAGCCTCCAAATGCAAATCTGTCCTCCAAGCCACCGATTAACCTTCTTGGGGGAAGATGGACACAAATAGTTTGTGACAGTCACGCAAGATGGTCAGACACACTGGGGGAGCCTTCGGCAGCTGAATACAAAATCACCCACTGTTAGATAGTCTCTTTGCTATGCAAATTTTATTTACATTTTAAATAAAAAATAGTATACTTATTTACTTTCACATTTGATTATTTATTGGGGGGGGGGTAGGGGTGCACATGTCACAGCTTGCATGTGGAGGTCAGAGGACGACTTGCAGAAGTCAGTTCCCTCTTTTGACCCTGTAGGTCCCAGGGATCAAACCCAGGCCATCAGGCTTAGCAGCAAGCACCTTACCCACTGAGCCATCTTGCTGGCCCCATTTAATTTGTATAAAGCCTTAAAAACATGCTGAAAACATACTGTGTGGGAGAACACTTCCCTGGCTCACACAAAGCCCTGGATGCCCACCCTGGGACTAGAGGAAAAGTATGTATGTTTACATAAATGTTGGAAACATTGGAAAGAAAACTGGCTGATTGCCAGTGTACAGTTCTGATAAGTATTAGGTCAGTGTCAGCTCAGCTTCTATGTGGCTGGAACAGCCGAGTGTGGGAGGTAAAGGAGTCAGGTAAACAAATCCAGAGAATGACCTCCCGTGCATCGCATGGAAACATTGGTGGGGGGTTCTCTCTGCCCTGGAGAAGGTCAAAGGAGCCGCTCTACCCCAGCAAGGCTGGTATGACAAGGCTGCGTTGCCCTTTTCTCTGTAAAGAGGAAGCTGCTGACTGCAGTCACCCTCCACTGTCTGGGGTTTGGGGATGAGCACACTTGCCTGGACTGGTGTATTTGAACCATTACCCACCCTCTTCACCTCTCAAATGACTCTTAGTAGAATTAGGAAATGCCTAGGCCAGCAGAGAGACGCTGTTGATAAAGAATATCATCCTTGACTGTCAGAGCTCACACTTCCAGTGATCGTCAAGTTAAGTAAATGAAGATGAATCAAGGCTCCGCTCTCGCACTTGGGGGCAGCGTGTGCTTAG
This sequence comes from Acomys minous, assembly GCF_964271855.1. Classification (NCBI taxonomy): domain Eukaryota; kingdom Metazoa; phylum Chordata; class Mammalia; order Rodentia; family Muridae; genus Acomys; species Acomys minous. The sequence goes on along the minus strand of NC_140485.1, from coordinate 141,211,767 downwards.
GGGCGGCCTAAAGATTGGACATCACTAGGTAAACAGTGCTGCACCCTGCTTGCCCTCTTCTGTCTGCATACATCCTTCATCTTCATCTCCTCCTCATCCTTCCTCTTCTTCCTACTAGTTCTGGAAATAAGTTAATGGTTTCCTGGCTACATGGTCTCCTTGAAATCTCGCAGGGCACCAGTACTGGGGAAGGCGAGGGAATGGAGAGCCTATTTCCAGCGATGAATTAAGAGTCCCCCACCCCCTCCCTCCCTGGGAGTACCCAATTCCCAAGAAACCTGCTAGCTTTTCCGGTATACCTCAGAGGATGTCCTGTCACCAGTGACTCCAGAAGAAGTCATTCCATTGTAAAGGAATAGGGGAATGGAACACTCACAAATTTTCTGTGGTAAAAAAAAAAAATATGGAGGTTCTAAAGAGGTGGGGGATTAAAGAGGTGGGGGATGGGAACTCTGCCAAGGGGTGAATAAATGAGATTCTGAGATTCTTGTTTGTAGAATGTCTTCTCTAACAAGCCAGAAGCCAGCATCTTCAGATCACTCGTGTAAATGCTTCCTGGGATGTCGACCCTGATTAAGGATGTGTGAGGGTTATTGAGTTCTGAATTAGATGCACTTTAATAAAACAGTAGACTGTTCTTATCTGCCTGCACCTGTATTGATTGTGTTCAAAAGGTCTGCCCTTGGATCCAGGTCAACGATTTTACATAAACTTATGGGAGATTCAGACAGCGTGTTCATTTGTCGATTCTGCAGCCATCCCGTTTCTTAGGCTTCAGCACGCTGAGCCTAGAAGACATGGCTGCCGCTGAGTAGTTTATTTTTGCTCCTTTGCATTTTGCTTAATCTTTTGGCCAGATATCTAGTTAATTTTCTGAGGACTATATTAGGAAGGGACTTGTATTTCAAGTGGTTTTGTATTTGAAGAGGTCTTCCATATGAACATGGAATGCACAGTTAAAGTTGCTTGCAGCTGCATGTCTAAATAGCACCCAGCGAGCATTTCACAAGTAAAGTAAAAAGCACAGAACAAGAGACTCTGGCAAATGGGAAGATGCTGGCAGAAATCCAAGGGTGTCTGCTGCATTTTATATCTATTTGCTCACTGAAAGGAACAAGATCCTTAGCCAAGACGAAGGGCAAAGTAAGGCAGGCAGGAAGGGATGGGGTCAACAGGTCCTGTGCAGCGATGCACTAGTGCTGCCTGGCAGGGCTGAGCACTCGCCACTGTCCTAGTTGGACAGGAATAGATGGAAATGAGAGCAATAGAAAAGAAGGTAAAAAGAAGATGAGAATGATGGAAGCAAATGACAGGGACGCATGAAACCTTGCAGGGAAACTCATCACAGATAAGAAGTATATGCTAATTAAAATACTTTTAAAATGTTTACACTGGGATAGCTTCTCTCACTAGGCACAACTATGAGGTTTTCTATATCACATTTAACAGGCTGAGTATGGACACACACTTAATGGAGTTGGTTTAATTGAAACACGAGTATCTAGGGTGTGTTCAAGGGAGCAGAAGTTGTGATGGGCCATGAAATTGATGGCCAGTGAGGACAGGAACTGGAGAGGAAGGGAGGGAAGGGTGCTGGGAAAGGGAGCAGCGTAAATGAGTTGGGGGTGTCTCAATTCAGATGAACTTCGGTGTGGAAGTAACCGAAGAATAAGAGAGCTGAAGAGAAGAGGGCAGGCCTCAGAGCAAGGCCTTTCACGTCGTGTAGAGTGTGGCTATATAATAATAAATGCAGGAAACGGCTCTGAATGTGAACACCAGAAGCCAGAGGCAGAAAGTATATGTGGGAGGGGAGGGGGCTAGCGAGTGGGGGTGTGGGGCAGAGTGCTCACTGACCCTTTACCTAGAAAAATGTCACCAGAGGTAAGGGGCTGTGCATTGGAGAAGAAATGGAGGGGGAGTGGGTTAGAAGGAGGCTAGGCATTGCCAGCAAAAATCTGAGTGTATCAGGGACATTACTAGGTTTATCTGATTTTACTTTATTTATGTTAGGGGAGCAAGACCAACAGTGATCCTTGAAGAGCGAGAAAGATGTTAGCTGGCCTCCTGTTGCTCTGGAACACACCATGTGGAAGGGCAGCTATGAGCTATCCAGTGGAAGGTGTCTTTCTGGAGGAGTCACCCGGAGGGAGGTCAAGTCTGTGTGATGGCCTGAAAGCGAAGCATTGAGAACAATGAAACTAGGCAAGCAGAAGCTCAGATGAGGGTGGAACACAGAGAGAAGAAGGAAGTGCACATAATCCATGTTCAATGGTTGGCTCTGGTATCTCCCACACTAGGTTAAAGGACAGGCAGGTATGATGGTTGGTGTCAGCTGTCAGCATGGCAGCATCCAGAATCACTTGGTAGACAGGCCTCTTGGAACACCTTGATTCCATTAATTGAAGCTGGATGTGGGCAGCACCATTCTCTGACTGGGATCCTGGGCAGTGTGAATAGAGCAAGGGAGCTGGGCAGCAAGAGGCCTTCCTCCATTCCTCTCTATGTGCGACTGTGGATGGGAAGTGAGCAGATGCTTCCTGCTCCTGTCACCTTGACTTCCCACCAATCACAGCAATGGGGAAAGAAACAGAGACAGCAAGTGTCCCAGGTACATGGTACTTCCTTATCACTGCCCTGCCTTCTCACCACCACCACCACCACCACCACCACCACCCCCCGCTCTACTGCCCCCCCACCCCTGTGCCTCAGTTAGCAGTGATCCCACCCTCCTCTGCTGTGAGGGAAGCTGGATGATCTGACTAGGATGAATGACGCATCCTATGTGTGTCTGAGGAAATGGACACGGGAGCACCTGGGCTTGGAAGACCCATCTCAATCTGTCTCGGAGTAAGCTTCTAGAAAGAAAGGAAAGTGTCCGATAGCCTCTCTGCAGGGATGTCAGAAGACAGCTGGCCTTTGAACAACACAGTCTATACTGCGTACTCCATGCATTGATTCTCTGAGATTGAAAATGAAGGAGATAAAATGTCTAGACACACAGGGAAAACATTATAGATGCCACCCAAAACACATGCAAATAATGGCCACTTTTGCCATTAACTCCATAACGCCATAAAATATACATACATCTGCTATGAAAAAATAGGTTACAAACAAAGAACATTCGTGGAGAGTTCTAAGTAGAGAGAAATGTAAACTAGCAGCATTCAGCTATGGCTGCTCAGACCTGGCTCTGGCCATTCCACAGCCACCTCTAGGCGCGATTAGGTGGGATCATGTGACACAAACATTGATGGACCTACAGCGAGAGCCACGCAAAGCTCTGAGGCCACGTGGCCACTCACTCAGGAGTCAATACTTTTAACCGGAAGTAATAAGGCACCACAGGTACTTTTCCTGTGTCAGGAAAGAAGGTCTTATTCTTGCTCACAGTTCAAGGGTAAAGTACATTATTGGGTAGGGAGGGAGCCAAGGCATCAGGAGCTTGAAGCAGCTGGTCACATGACATCCACAATCAGGAAGCAGAGGGAAATAAACAAATGCCACGGGTGCTCAGCTGCCTTTCGCCACTCATACAGGCCGGGACCTCAGACAAAAATCAGTGCCACTCACAGTGGGTAGGTCATCCCATCTCAATGCAATCAAGGCAGCTCCCTCCACAAGCAAGCACAGAGGCCTATGCCCCACACGATTTTAAATTCTGTCAGGTTGACAATTGTCACTAACTGGCACAGCAGGTAAGTAACATGTTAATAGTGTCATTATAAATTATTATAACATCATGATATGACATTATTATAATATATTATTATGTGACATTATTATGTTACTATAAATTATAAATTCCATTATAGTAGCATTCCCAGCAACAGCCCATCATCTGCTCTTCTGCTTGGGAAACTCATAAGCCAGATGGATTTGGACAGGCAGCACCAGGGCTGCCCTTGGGGAGCCCTGAGTACCCTTCCTCACTGCTCACTTTGTCCCCATCACTTTGTTGAATCACCACCACTGCTACTGGGACTGCCAAGCTAAAATCCAGAAGGAACAGCACCCAAAAAGGATGGGTCTGGACCCTAACTGCCATGGATAAAGCCTAAGATACTCCTTCTCTCACAGAGGGCAGAAACTATCAGGTCTGGTGCTGGCAGAGGAGAAGAGTGTACAAGGCTGTAAATGGGTCACACCTGCTTGAGTGGCCACACCTGGAACCATGGCAGCCATTATATTCACTAGGGTGGCCATTATCCTCACCAGGGCAGCCATTATCCTCACCATGGCAGCCATTATCCTCACCAGGGCAGCCATTATCCTCACTATGGTGGCCGATATCCTCACCAGGGTGGCCATTATCCTCACCATGGCAGCCATTATCCTCACCAGGGCAGCCATTATCCTCACCATGGCAGCCATTATCCTCACCATGGTGCCCATTATCCTCACCATGGCAGCCATTATCCTCACCATGGCAGCCATTATCCTCACCATGGTGGCCGATATCTTCACCAGGGCAGCCATTGTCCTCACCATGGTGACCATTATCCTCACCAGGGTAGCCATTATCCTCACCATGGTGGCCATTATCCTCACCAGGGCAGCCATTGTCCTCACCATGGCAGCCATTATCCTCACCATGACAGCCATTATCCTCACCATGGCAGCCATTATCCTCACTATGGTGCCCATTATCCTCACCATGGCAGCCATTATCCTCACCAGGGCAGCCATTATCCTCACCAGGGTGGCCATTATCCTCACCATGGCAGCCATTATCCTCACCATGACAGCCATTATCCTCACCATGGCAGCCATTATCCTCACCATGACAGCCATTATCCTCACCATGGTGGCCATTATCCTCACCATGGCAGCCATTATCCTCACCATGACAGCCATTATCCTCACCATGGCAGCCATTATCCTCACCATGGTGGCCATTATCCTCACCATGGCAGCCATTATCCTCACCATGGTGGCCATTATCCTCACCATGGCAGCCATTATCCTCACCATGGTGGCCATTATCCTCACCATGGCAGCCATTATCCTCACCATGGCAGCCATTATCCTCACCATGGCAGCCATTATCCTCACCATGGTGGCCATTATCCTCACCATGGCAGCCATTATCCTCACCATGGCAGCCATTATCCTCACCATGGTGGCCATTATCCTCACCATGGCAGCCATTATCCTCACCATGGCAGCCATTATCCTCACCATGGTGGCCATTATCCTCACCAGGGCAGCCATTGTCCTCACCATGGCAGCCATTATCCTCACCAGGGCAGCCATTATCCTCACCATGGCAGCCATTATCCTCACCAGGGCAGCCATTATCCTCACCATGGCAGCCATTATCCTCACCATGGCAGCCATTATCCTCACCATGGCAGCCATTATCCTCACCAGGGCAGCCATTATCCTCACCATGACAGCCATTATCCTCACCATGGTGGCCATTATCCTCACCATGGCAGCCATTATCCTCACCATGACAGCCATTATCCTCACCATGGCAGCCATTATCCTCACCATGGTGGCCATTATCCTCACCATGGCAGCCATTATCCTCACCATGGTGGCCATTATCCTCACCATGGCAGCCATTATCCTCACCATGGCAGCCATTATCCTCACCATGGCAGCCATTATCCTCACCATGGTGGCCATTATCCTCACCATGGCAGCCATTATCCTCACCATGACAGCCATTATCCTCACCATGGCAGCCATTATCCTCACCATGGTGGCCATTATCCTCACCATGGCAGCCATTATCCTCACCAGGGCAGCCATTATCCTCACCAGGGTGGCCATTATCCTCACCATGGCAGCCATTATCCTCACCATGACAGCCATTATCCTCACCATGGCAGCCATTATCCTCACCATGACAGCCATTATCCTCACCATGGTGGCCATTATCCTCACCATGGCAGCCATTATCCTCACCATGACAGCCATTATCCTCACCATGGCAGCCATTATCCTCACCATGGTGGCCATTATCCTCACCATGGCAGCCATTATCCTCACCATGGTGGCCATTATCCTCACCATGGCAGCCATTATCCTCACCATGGCAGCCATTATCCTCACCATGGCAGCCATTATCCTCACCATGGTGGCCATTATCCTCACCATGGCAGCCATTATCCTCACCATGGCAGCCATTATCCTCACCAGGGCAGCCATTATCCTCACCATGGCAGCCATTATCCTCACCAGGGCAGCCATTATCCTCACCAGGGTGGCCATTATCCTCACCATGGCAGCCATTATCCTCACCATGACAGCCATTATCCTCACCATGGCAGCCATTATCCTCACCATGACAGCCATTATCCTCACCATGGTGGCCATTATCCTCACCATGGCAGCCATTATCCTCACCATGACAGCCATTATCCTCACCATGGCAGCCATTATCCTCACCATGGTGGCCATTATCCTCACCATGGCAGCCATTATCCTCACCATGGTGGCCATTATCCTCACCATGGCAGCCATTATCCTCACCATGGCAGCCATTATCCTCACCATGGCAGCCATTATCCTCACCATGGTGGCCATTATCCTCACCATGGCAGCCATTATCCTCACCATGGCAGCCATTATCCTCACCATGGTGGCCATTATCCTCACCATGGCAGCCATTATCCTCACCATGGCAGCCATTATCCTCACCATGGCAGCCATTATCCTCATCATGGCAGTCATTATCCTCACCATGGTGGCCGATATCCTCACCAGGGCGGCCATTATCCTCACCAGGGCGGCCATTATCCTCACCAGGGCAGCCATTATCCTCACCAGGGCGGCCATTATCCTCACCAGGGTGGCCATTATCCTCACCACGAGTGCTCTGCCATTAGCCAGGAGAGTTGTCAGAAGGAGTCAAGTGGATAACCAGGGATCAGTCCTGACCATATGGGCGGACATTACTGCTGGCCTCATTTCCCTTACCTAAGCAGAGACTTGGAGAGCAGACCTCTCCTTCCTGCCTCCTGTTGAGGGAGTTGGGGAGGGGATGCTGACAGCCAGGGAACAAGGAGCCTGAGAGAGGACTGGCGTAGGCTCAGAAACTTCTGGTCATGCAAGCCAAGATGCAGTGGGAGGTAATGGCAAAGGCTGCAATGGGCTTCCCTCAACCAGTCAGGACTGATGAGCAGCCCACAGCAGAGTGGGAGACACTGGCAGACATGTGTTGATGTGTTTAAGTAGTTGGAGGCCTTCACACTGTACCTGCATCAGGGCACAAAGCCTGAGAGATGAACGCCTTTCAATGGAGCCACTTACTCTAACACGTCAAGTGTATTCGTGAATAGATTCTTCAAAATCAAACAAAAGTGCAATTAATTGAATCATAGACACTAAAGAGCATCAAAATATAACCACGTATCAAAGCTCTATTCACACCCTGTAAAATGCTGCCTGCAAACATTTCTCTCCAGTCACCACCGCCTTAAGCCACACCTATGCACCCATCACCCTACAAAACAGAAGCAAAGAAAGGCCACATATGTGGACCAAACATGCTTTCAGCCATATGTTAATACTAGGGATCCCACCAGTGGATTCTCAAAACACATACTTTTCCCAACTCAAATCAAAACAAACAAACAAAGAACCACTAAGAAGTCTAATATGCAACTGGATAAATCACAAAGGATTATGAAAATCTTAAGACAATGAGGAGATGGCTCAGTGGCTACAGCACTTGCTATGCAAGCACAGAGATCTGAGTCTGGGGCTACAGCATCCATGTAAAAGGCTGCTCGCAGCTGTACACATCTGTAACCCAGCACTCGGGGAGGGACAAGGCAGAGCCAGATGGATCCTGGGGGCTCTGTGAGCAACTAATTCAACAGAAGCAGTGGCTTCCAGGTTCAGTGAAGGACTGCCTCACAAAATCGGGCAGAGAAGCCATCAACAGAGACAGCTCTGTGTTCATGCTGGCTTCTACCCACTCTTGCACAGATGAGAGAACCCGCACATACAAGTATGCACACATGCATACAACATGCACACACAGGAAAATTGTGATTGCACGTGGACAAGATGTCTCATTTCACACTCCCATTCTTGAGGATCACCTGACATATTCATCAAACTCCAAGACGACCTCCTACTGAGCAACAAGGCGAACAGCAGAAAAGCCAGGTGCACTGGCTGTGCAGGGCTCCCTACTGTACTTTAGGATTTCCTGTTAGAAGCAAAGGAGAAAGGCTGCTTTCCAGCACTGACTTAGTTCTGCCAGATCCTGTGACCTGGGAGCAATGGGATGACACTGCACAGCTGGGGAGCCAGGGCTAGTGCGAACACCTTAGCAGGAGTGTCTCCCAGCATAAGCACTAATGTGAAGCCAGAAATGCCTTTAGGGAAGGAAGAACAGATCTGAGACTGACTCATTTGTCTGCAGGGACAATGCGCCCTTTGGCTATGAATAGTTGCCGTTGGCTGTGAATGGTCACAGTTGACCATGGCGCTGAAGGAATACCGGCTCCTTCATACCCTTCCTGCATCTAAATGTTGAGTCCAGGGATCAGGCACGAAAAAACATTTGGGGAGCTACTGCTGATGTTTGCCAGACTTTTATTGGTTCGTGGCAACATGAATGAGAAAAAACAAAGACAATCAGAGGAGTTCTCTACAAGCCTAAACATAGTCGTAAGTATTGTCTTATTTTGAAAATTAACTTTCCACCCTTCCTTTGATGTCCAATGTCGTTTTCCTTGTGCAATTATAATACTCTATAAGAGAGGGCAGTGTAGGCCGGGCGTGGTAGCGCATGCCTTTAATCCCAGCACTCAGGAGGCAGAGGCAGGCGGATCGCTGTGAGTTCGAGGCCAGCCTGGTCTCCAAAGTGGGTCCAGGACAGCCAAGCCTACACAGAGAGACCCTGTCTCGAAAAACTTTAAAAAAAAAAAAAGAGAGAGAGAGAGAGAGAGAGGGCAGTGACGTCATTTGGTTTTGTTTATAATGCCCTGGTTGGCAAAGCACAAGATTGGCGACACTATGGGCCTGTGCTTCCTGTGGTATTTTTAGCTGTTGGGGAATGGAAATGCAAGACCTGTAAAGAGCCAGAAGGCAGTGGATGTAAGGATGGGGGGAGGGGGGCCCTATGCTCTCTCGTTACACCCTTTTGGAAGAAATGACTGCATCATCTCGGCAACACCCAAGCCAGGAAGGTAGTCCTGACACGCGGCCAGCTCTGGGGAGAGTGAGCTGCACCCTGGAGCACCTTAGCTTACCTCCCAAGAGGAGGTACTTCATAAGCCAGGAGGACAGAGGGAAGAGCTCCCTAACCTGGGCCACAAGGTAGTAGACAAATGTCATCTGTGCCAGCACCTGGGTCCCTGTTAGAATTAAAAGCCTCAGTGTTTCCATCCTTCCAGAACATAGGCCATGCCAAGATGCAGGCCTAAGAACAGGAGGCAAGCAACACAGTCTGCTGGTGAGTCTCCAGAAGAGGGTGGATGAGGGACCATCACCAGTGTTGTGCTTGGTTCAAAGTTGCTTCCAGATCGGCTCCCCTCTGGGAGTCTCTTTTCAGACACTCTTTCTTAAGTCTTTTAGGGCAGCGTGTCCTTCCCTGGTGAAGCTTGTTGCCTTTGTTTCTTGTCCTCTTGACCTACAGCAGTGCATCTCTCCAACAGGGCGCTTTGCCATGGAGCATGTTCAGTGCTGAACATCTGGCACAGGTGAGCACGTCTTCTTCAGTCATTAGCACAGAAACGAGCCCCGCCCCACCCCCAGGCTCCCGCAGAGCAGTGTACCTGCCCCTGTGTTCCTGCATCACGCAGGTCTGGCTATAACAGCACTCATCTATCTTTGCAATCATTTGTTCACTCGCTCGATAAATTTTATTCTCATATGCACTTGAAGTGATGACTGTGTTTTCAGCATGTGTAATGCTGTCTTATTTTCAATTGCTTGAAAGTCTTTCCCTCACAGGAGACTGCCTTGAAGGAGGTGGTGTAGCCATTGCTGTTCCCAATGCCTGGGAGGCACTACAGCCATCACCACTTCCGATGCCTGAGTGTGATGTGCAGACAGTGCTCCAGCCCGGAAACAACAGTTACCTAAACATCTCCTTCTGAGGACGCTCTGTGTCGCAAGGCACCAGGGAAGCCAACATATGTAGCATGCCATTAAAAGATGCACTTGGTCATATCCCTTATTTATTTACTACCCCTTCTGCAGAAGAGAAGAGGAGGCTCGGGGAAGTCAAGTGATGTAGCCATGTTTGAGCAGATGATGGGGGATAGAGCCAGGCTTCAAGCCCAGAGGATGGGTTCTAAGCTCGCTCCAGTAGAATGCTGCGCTCTTCAGCCACAATGCTAATTGAGTAAGTTCATGAGTCAGCATTCTGGGAGTCTGGGAAGACAATGTACTTGCTATGCAAGCATGAAAACCTGAGCTGCTGGATCCTCAGGACACACACACACACACACACACACACACACACACACACACACACACAAACAAACAAAAATACCAGGCCTGTTGGGAGGAGGAAGTAATCCCAGAGTTGGGGAGACAGAGGCAGGTGGATCCCTCAGGCTCAGTAGGCAGCAAACTTTTACTAAATAAGGGACTACAAACCAATGAGAGCCTCTGCCTTTAAACAACAACAACAACAACAGCAACAAGGTATGCAGTGGCTAGAGGAATTATACCAAGGGTACATCTGGTCTCTGCATGTTCACATACGCACACGTATGCCCCTGCACCCCACAACAGGCATGTTTAACAGCATGCATTAGGATCACAGGAATGCTAGCGTGACATAGTATACAGTGTGGCCCCCCTTATAATAATAAATCAAAGAGCAGAAATCCCCTATCAACCTCAAATTCTGAAACCTTGCTAAATATTTCCTTTAGCAGTTTGCACATTTGTCTATCGATTGTAGGATTCCTCCTGCTGCATTAATTGCAAGGCTGTTTGGGAACAGGCCATATAATGAGCTACTGAGCTCAGTGTATTTCCTGTCTCCCAAGTCTTTTTCTAATTCTCCTTCTAACTCAGTCTGGGAAGTTTAACATGTAAATACATTTACTTCAATAGTTCAAGTTTTAGTCAGGAGGGAAAAGAAAACACAATTAAGCTGAAAATTCATGGTTTTGGGGAAGATACATAAAGCTCACAGTGTGGTGATTGGAAAAATTCCAATGAGTAAATAGACAAAAAGATGTGCTGCCCACCTCCTCATTCCCTGAGTATTGACTAAATACGAGCTGGAATGCAGGCTGTTCACAGATTAATTTGCCAGTTCAGTGTGCAAGCTCCCCTGAGCCCTCCTACGAGTTGGACTCGGTCCTTTTTACCTAATTTCATTACAGCTCAGAAAGACTAGATAAAAGGGAAGGTGAGTGATACTTGAAATTAGTATTTCCCTACCCAGGGCTAATCTACAAATCAGATATTATCAATTTTTTTTTATCCCATTCCCAAATCAAATAATTTTAGAGACTCAATCCTGACCGCCTGTAAAACAGAAACCCCCAGTGAGCAGGCATCACAGCTGTGGCTTACTCCCGACCCACGCAGAGCCATTCATTAGGACTTAGATTTCAGCCTAGACAGACTCCCATGGAAGCAGAGGGTGGGGCCTGAGCCTTGGCAGCCCCTGAAGACCTTGAAGAATTGGGCCTCAATGCATGGGCTCCTCTTTGTGTCACGTACAATAGGAACTTGTGAAGATCCTTTCTCGCTGGTCATTTAATTTTCCTCCCTTGAAAGGCATTCTTTAGTAATGTGGGCCACTTAGCATCTTAAATATCGTGCAGGCTGTTACAATGACGCCATTCAGGGCTGTGCTGGAGGCGGGCTCTGCGGGATCACAAACAGGAACTGAGAGGTTTAGGCATGTTCCCAAGGACTCATCAGCAGACACTGGGCGCAGGACAGCTACCGCCTCCGGGCCAGGAGGTGACAGGAACAGTGTTGGGAGAAAGACACTGAGGATAACTTTGTCTTTTTGTGACTTTCCTTTCTATTTGCCAGAATAAGCCACGTTGTTGTACATTTAATAAAATCTGTAGAAGATAAAATTATGATTTTATTGGGGGATACAAAGTATAACGTGGAGAGTGGTAATTTGATCTGTTATTTCATTAGAAAAATAAACAAGGAGGGAAATACTCATTTTAGCAAAGGTCTAAGTTTAATTCTCAGATGTCAACCATTGTCTCTTCCACGTTCCTAATATTTGAAAGTAATCATGTTTTTCATTTTTGTTTTGTACAGACTTGCCCACACCCATTTGTCTCAGAACAAAAACATCTGGGAAATTCAGTTGCGGCGTTTCAGTGAAAACAAATTCAAGGTCCACTGTAAAAGTCTCCACGTCCTCCCAGCAGCATACTCATGCACAGGCCTCAGTGATAGCATTTAAACTGCCCACTGGGGCAATAAAGCAAAGTGCATGGACACTACCTGAAACCGATGTATTGGAGGTCACATTCGTGTCCCTACTCATGGCATGCTGTCCCCAGAGGACAGGCTTGTTGTGAACTGTTACTCCACAAAGGAGAAAGGGGGCCAGTCAGGTGACTTTTTCAGCAATGGAGCATCACTATCTTCCTTCTCATGGAGTCAAAGCAAGCTGAAGAACCCTTTCCTCCAGCAAGGACGCTCAACCAAGAGCCTTTCCTGTGAAGCGTCAGTGTAGTGATGGTCACTAAATACCGGGCATTTGGAACTTCACTTAAACCTATAACCTCGGCAGCTTACTTGACAAGCGAAGTCTATTAACAAGGCAAAGAAAAGCAGCCTTGGGATTTCCAAATTTCTATGCACTCATTTGGAGCAAAGTGGAGACGCCCTGCTCCCTCAGCAGGCACAAGGTGCACGTACATACGCTCGGGCTTGCAGTTTTGCAAAGGTCCTCTCTAGGGCTGATGTAGGCTAGAGGGATTCTTTCTAGATGTCAGCAGCATCCTTGAGGACAACCCATAGGACTACAGTGCATCATAAGTTGCCGCCCCAACAAGAGGTGGCTATATATTCCCTCCATCCTAGAATCAGGACAGGCATGATATATACTCACTTATAAGCGGATATTAGCCATATAATACAGGATACCCATGCTGCAGCCCACACACCTAAAGAAGCTAAATAACAAGGAGGACCCTAGGGAGGATGCTTGATTTGCATTTAGAAGCAGCTGAAGAGAGGGGACAGGACAGGACAGGAGCCTAACCCAGTTGTCCTCTGAAAGACCCCACCCAGCAGGGCATCAAAACAGATGCTGTGACTCCCAGCCAAACTTTAGGCAGAGCACTGGGAATCATATGAAAGACGAAAGGGGATAGAAGGACCTGGAGGAGACAAGAGCTCCACAAGGAGACCAACAAAGCCAACAAATCTGGACCCAGGGGGCCTGCGGACACTGATGCACCAACCAAGGGCAAGGCATTGTGAGAACCTAGACCCCCTGTTCAGATGTAGCCAATGGGCAGCTCAGTCTCCATGTGGGTCCCCTAGTAAGGGGGGCAGAGGCTGTCTCTGGCATGGACTCTGGTACCTGCTATTTGATCACTTCCCCATGGTGGGGTGGCCTTGCAGGGCCACAGAGGAAGAGGAGGCAGGCAGTCCTTGTGAGATCTGATAGGCTGGGGTCAGATGGTAGGGGAGGAGGGCGCCCCCTGTCAGAGGACTAGGGGTGGGGGAGAGGGGAGAAGAGGGAGGAAAAGTGGAATGGGACAAGATGGGGGGTTACAATTGGAATGTAAAGTGGATAAATTATTTTTTTAAGTTTCCTTTGTCACATGACTCAATTAAGGGCAAAGACTGCAGTCTCAGTCTCACAAGGGAATAATTTCTGCTTAATTGGCTGCTGTGCATGGAGACTGTAGTCAACAACAAAGCCCCTAAATGCTGGGCTCCAGTGGCCTCCAGTGATTCTGCCCTCTGCAAGGTGTGCTTGCAACCTCTGTGCAAACGTTGCTTACCTGCAGGGTGCCAACCCTCAGCAGCACAGTACACGATGACACAGAAGATGTGGCGTTGATGTCTACCGTTCACAACTTCTCATCTTACAATGAATGTATCGGAGCCCTCAACCATGACAAAGGGTCACATGAGGGGTTAAAAGTATCAGACTGGTAGATCTCTGTGTATGTACATGTGCAGGTTCACACGCATGTGGGTGCACGCATGTAGAGGTCAGAGGTCAACTTCAAGGGTCATTTCTCAAACAATGTTTACCTTGTTTTCTCAGACAAGTTCTCTCGTTGGCCTGGCATTCATTAAGTAGGCTGGACTGGCAAGCCAACAAGCTCCAGATGCCTGCCTGTCTCTACGTCCCTAGTGCTGGCATGACAAGCTTGTGTCACCATGCTCAGTTATTTTCATATTATTATTCGTCCTTGTGCTTATATTGTGAAGCATTGATTGACTGAGCTATCCACCCAATCCCTTGCTGAGCTCTTAATAAAGCCCTTTTGTCTGGAAAAAAAAAAGATATTATTTGATGAGTCAGAAAATGCGTGTAGGTGGAGTCAAGCCTAGAAAAAGAGCCAAAATGATAAGTATAAAGGTCCATCTTAGACTAATCTTTCTGTTCTGTAAAAAGCTATGGGGCAGGGGAGGGGGCAGGAGCTGAAGAGATGGCTCAGTGGTTGAGAGCACCTGCTGCTCTGCTTTTGCAGAGAACCTGAGTTCAATTCCTAGCACCCACATCAAATAGCTCATAACCCCCTGTAACTCTAGCTCCAGGGGAATTTGTTACCCTCTTCTGACTTCTATGAGCATTTACGAACACATGCACATGTCCATGGACAGACAGACAGACACAAACACACACACACACACAGGCAAGCGCACATGTACAAGCACACATACATGCACACACAAAAAAAGTAAAAATACTAGCAAAAAGCTATGGCCATTTTTAGACCTTTTTTGTTTCCAAGATGGTATCTTTAAGCTTTTTAAAATCCACTGAGTGTCTTAGGTTTCCATTACTGTGGTAAAACACGAGAATCAAAAGTGACTTGGAAAGGAAATGGTTTATTTCTTCTTATACTTCCAGGTGACACTCCATTACTGAGGAAATCAGGGCAAGAACTCAAAACAGGAACTGAAGGCAGGAACTGTAGGAGAGACTGCGGAGGAGCCTGCTTGCCAGCTTATCCACCCCATGGCTTGCTCAGCCTGCTTTCTTAGACAACCCAGGACCATCAACCCATAGTTGGCACTGCCCACAGTGGGTTGGGCTCTCCTACATCAGTCATCAATCAGGAAGTGCAGCCAGGACAGTCTGGGAGGGACATTTTCTCAACCAAAGTTCCCTCTTCTAAAATGACTCTAGCTTTTCTCAAATTGACATAAAACTCCCCAGTATGGTGGAGTAGGAACAAATGCTGAAATGGCAGCTGATGAGCATACACATTGAAAGGCTAGGAAGCAAGCCAGCCATGGGCTGCAGTCCTGTTGCGTGTGCACCTCAGAAAGCATGAGGCCAATAGACTGTGCACTCAGAGGCAATGAACACAGGCTGGGGGCATCGCACAAGTGGGTCCAGCCTGGCCTTCTCCACACTTGTGACTTTTAGATGACCAAGTGATAGCACCAAAGCCAGAGAGAGACTCGTATTACCAAGCCATCTGTGGCCAGTCAGGATTGTACAATACCGGAAGAGGCCGGTCCGTATCCAAGGGTACACATTCACTCAGAGTAAAGTTGGCAAAAAAAAAAAAAAAAAAGGTATTCAGATAGCCTTCAGTAGTTCCAGGAGGATGCTGGAGACTGACTGTGATTGACACACCATTGTGAGGTTCGGTTTCTGAGGGTATAAGATTTCCGTCACTCCTGCAGAACACCTGTCATGGCCTTCCGTCACAGGGACTGAGAATAGGCTATAAAGTGATGATGTCAGGCACCACTGGTGTGCCACACTACCTAGGTGAGGCAGAAAATCCACCAGAGCAAGCTGAACAGATCTAAAGGGCTCACCAGAGGAGATGGAAAGATCTGTCAAGATAAGACACGACAGAGGTCTAGTCACAGCTCTCATATGTAAAATTCTCAGGAAACGTCTCCAGTTTGAGTGTCACACCCAATAGCTGTCGGTTTAGGGACTGGATTTTCAAGGGGATGTCATTACTGGTATGGATAGTCTACTCGTAGACTTGACATGCCCTGAGCACTGCAACCTCCTTGCCGAGCTTTTAAAACTGCCTAGGGTCAGACCCTCTTAGAGGAGTAACCAGCTAGCCAGGCAGGACCACAGCAGAGATAGCACCTGCCAGGAGCACCCACCTTCATGTGGTGGCCGGATGTCACTCTCTTCCTGGGACCTATGAACCAAACAGAGCCACTTTGGTGGGTTTGGGTTGGGGACACTGTCTGGAACCTCAACACTCTCCCAGGGATAGCAAAGGGGACATGGACACCCACCATAAACAATCGTACCTTCACAGCAGCTTCCCTGCCTGTGCCTGGCTTGAAGCCGGGAAGACATCTATTCACTGATTCTCCGGTTAGCCCACATCTAATCAGAATTTTGAGGGCAATATGAAGGAATAAATTACTAGGAATTCCTAACAGTCCAATTAAAAGACTTCTTTATAAAATTGAAAAATATCTGTCCGGGATAATGCATCTCCGCTGAACGCACAGCTCTGACATCACTTATTAACTGAAGACATAAGTTTTTAGACTTCTTAGAATTTAGTGGCATAATCCGGCAGTAGCACAGCCGTGCGTGTTAAACCCAGAGACATAGCCGCTCTAGATTAACTATTTATGAAGGAGCAGGGAATACCTTCAGGAATGCCACCCCTTTTCCCACAAAGACGGAAGTGCTAGCATCCAATCGCACTTGGCACATGCTTGCAGAGATTAAGCAATTGCTAGGAGGCTATAGGAAAGGAGAGCTCGCCTGTGGGGGTATCAGGAAAGGTTAGCACTGCACTGTGAGGGGAAGGGTGGTGACAACTTGCCTGGTGGCAAAAATGACCTGATGTGCCTAAGGCTAGGCCCAGACAAGATGTTCAGGTCTCTGTCTGTCACTCCCCAGAGCCTTAGGTCAATCATATCTGCAGCACCGTAGTGACCTGCCTGGGCTTTGTTTATTTGTGTTTGAGATGGGGCAATAGCTTTTATTGTTTTTTGTTTTTTGTTTTTTGTTTTTTGCAGTCATTTGGCTATTTGTCTGGTTTCTCTTTCATTCGGCCACTTGCTTATAAGAACTATTTGACAGGAGGCTGACCCCATGCCAAGCACAATTGGATAATTGACTATCTAGGAAGGGGTGTGAATTAAATCTGGCTTTTACTCATAACAATAAGCAGAGAAGGGGAATTTTACAGCATCCGGCCCTTAAAAACAGCTGCAATGTCTTGCTTATTGATATTTAAATTCTTATTTAAATTGGAAATCCTGCTCTCCAAGGATGATGTTCAGCAAAGAATAGAGACTTACTCTGACTAAAATTAAAAAAGGAAGGAAGGAAGCACTGCAGCAGCGAGCACTTTCCTCACTGTGCACTAAAGAGCATTTTCTTAGCAGCAATACGGAGAAGGAATTTTTTTAAGCATACTATCTTGGTCTCTTCTCCTGTTGCTGTGATAAAAGCACCTGGAGGAGCTAGAGCGTCTGGGCCATAGTTCATCACTGCAGGCCAGTCTAGGTGGCAGGAACTTGAAGCAGCAGTTACGACATTACATCATGACTAAGAGTAGAGACCAACGAGTTAATGCACACATGGGAGTGTGCAGCTCATGCCTCCCTTTTTATGTGGGCCACGAAATAGTGCTGCCCACATTCAGGTTGGGTCTTCCTACCTCTCTTACATCTATTGTCACCCATGGACTCATATATTGGAATGCTTGGTTATCTGGGAATGGAACTGAAAAGTTTAGAAGGATTGGGAGGTGTGGCCTTATTAGTGGAGGTGTGGCCTTATTAGAGGAGGTGTGGCCTTATTAGAGGAGGTGTGGCCTTATTAGAGGAGGTGTGGCCTTCTGGAAAGAAATATGTCATGAGGTGTGAACTTGAGGTTTTAAAAGCCCATGCCACCCACATCAATTTCTCCTTCTCTCTCTCTCTCTCTCTCTCTCTCTCTCTCTCTCTCTCTCTCTCTCTCTCTCTGCTTGCAGATCATAACGTGGCTCTCGCCTACTTCTCCAGCACCACACTGGCCTGCACGGGCTCATGCTAAAATTGACGGGGCTACAACAGCTTGGTTAGCCTCACTTCTCAAACTCTTCAAAATGCCCTTATCCCCAGTACCTCAGACGTCCAGGAAGCCGATACCCACAAAGGTACATACAATCCCCTACCCCAGGGCTTGGCCCATTGACGCAGAATTGGAATAGCTCTTTGCCCTCCTGAAGATCAAGCTTCAAATGCCTTATGAAGGGGTGACCCCACCTTCCCTTACTATTGGAGCTCGGTGGACAGCCATAGCCCTTCTCTCTCCCAATCCTCTCAGCCGTGTTCATCTGGGCTTGAAAGGTTGATCGGGCCACATCTGCTTCCACAATCTTCTGTTTGTAGATACTGAACTCACATGGGCATACACTGGATCTACCCTCAACCCTGGGCTACATTTTTTTTTTCCATCTGAAAATCCAGCACATGACTCCGAAACTCTAGCCCCTGCTCATTATACAAGATAGAGGCCAAGAGCCTAGCATAGAGACACAAAGCTAACTTCAGGCAGTAAAAGAAGATAGGAGAAAGAGCACATCGTTGAACTATTCTCTTCCCTCCCAGATGACTCCATGGACTCCAGGGCAGGGTCCTGCTTACGCTCTGTATCACGGGTGCTCTCCTGAACCTTGTCATGTGAAGACTTTCAGCATTATCATCAAAGCCTTTTTCTCCTCACTTACTCTATGGATGTTCTTTGAGCGTCATGCTAAGTGTACTTGCATGCACCTTTGTGTTCTGTGCTGGGATCGGCTACGAGGCAGGGTCCAGACAGAAGTAATCAACCCTTCTCATCACCATTGAGCCAAGGGTGGACTCAAGGAAAGACTGATTTCCCTTCTTGCCCTGGTTCAAATCCTAACCCAACCACAAAACAAAAACAAAAACAAACAAACAAACAAAAAGAAGAACAAAAATCCACACTTCTTCAATCATATTGCTTATGAAGGCCATGGAAGGGTAAATGTCACCATCTAAAACGTCTTCAAAAACAAAGGTTGGGGGAGCCAATCCATTTATCCAGCGGTGTCTTCTAATACCACTCCCCTGCCTCCACCCAGGAACTTACAAGGCAGCATACTGGAGCAGAGTGAGCCCTGAGTCTGTGAGCCCGAGTGCAAGGCTGAAACACTAAACTTAAACACAAACATTCAAGGCAGATTCACAAAGCCCCATGACGTAAGTCCCTTGTGGGAA
This sequence comes from Acomys minous, assembly GCF_964271855.1. NCBI lineage: Eukaryota > Metazoa > Chordata > Mammalia > Rodentia > Muridae > Acomys > Acomys minous. The sequence continues at coordinate 141,192,438 of NC_140485.1, read as the reverse complement.
AACAAATATGATGAGCCTCACAATCTACACTGACCATCTGGGATGATCACATCCCCTCTTCCTCAAGCTCCTTGTCCTGGTTTCCCACAAGACTTATAGACCAGCACACAAAGGTCACTTCCTAATTATACATTGTCTAAAATGGTTGATGACTGCAAATAAACAACAGGTCCCTGAAGTTCAGGGAGACACCTGCTTGGTTTTCTATAGTTCCCTCAAACTACTGCTGTTATAGCCAACTGCTCATTTAAAAGTAGGAAAACAATAAATCCTCAAAATTTTCATATGAATTTCATCACATATTCTGCATTTTAAAAAATCTCTTTGTGTCCTGTCCAGGGTGGAATTCTTAGCTGCACAGAGTTCTGATTTGACTCATGTTTGGGGTTGTACATTTAAATTGTGATTAAGTCTACTAGTACTGGTGTGTTTATAGCAGCATGCTCATAATTCAATCTGGTCACATATCAAGAAACGATCAAGAAACATCACTGATAATGACTTTTAAAAATCTTGTGTGTGTGTGTGTGTGTGTGTGTGCGCGCGCGCGTGTCTGTTTGTCTGTGTGTGAGTGCAGGCAGAGCCAGATGAGGGTGTCAGATCTATGTGTGTGTGTGTGTCTGTGTGTGGGTATGTACGAGTGCAGGTGCAGGCAGAGGCCAGATGAGGGTGTCAGATCTCTGGAGCTGGTGGTGTCTGTGAGCTGCCTGACATGAATCCTGGGATCTGAACTCAGATCCTTGGGGATAGCTTATGTGCTCGTAACTGCTGAACCTTTTCTGATATATACCTGTTTACAACACTGAATCCAAAAAGATTTCAAACAGAACCTACTTCCCCAGTAAGAGCAAGCACTCTCTCATCTTTTTCTTGACACCATAAAAGCCACCATCAGTTATTTCTTTTGGGTACCACGGGGGTTTTTGTGAATGCTTTATTGCATCAAGAGTTACGATAAGCACATGGTTCTAGGTGCACTTTTAGAATACTGAGCAAAAGGAAAGAGGCCTCTAAGCATTTGTGAGATGAGCAAAGATGACACCAATAGATATGCCAAGGTGGATGGGGAGAAGCCCAATGGGCCTCAACTCTACTCAGAGAACTACAGGCAACTGAAGAAAGCTAGGAGCGGGAGGGGGGCCTTCCTCAGGAAAGAGCACAAATGGGTTGACCAGTGGCAAACTGTCAGCCCTGAAACATGCACACAAGTAACATACAGACTGAGCAGGTCATATTTAGTCCTGAGTGCGTCTGTGGCCACACTAGTCCTGAGTGGGTCTGTGGCTACACTAGTCCTGAGTGTGTCTGTGGCCACACTAGTCCTGGTTGTGTGTTTTCTCTTCCAGCTCCTTGTACGCTTTGAAGAACTGGGGGTGCTTGATTGACTCAAGGCACCAAATGTCGGATACTCTCCCAGCATAACCATCTGCTAAGCCGGCAGATTCCCCCAGGCAGCTGCTCAGAGCAAATGCGACGTAACACCTCCAGGCAAATTGCATGACCTAGATGCCAGTAGACTAGCTGTTCTTGAACCATTCTGTAAGATGAAGGTTTTAATCTTGGCAGCCAAAAATATAGCTCCTGGATTGCTTCAATATAAGACCATTTTCCTATTTGTCAAATACAGGGGTGGTCTTCCTTTGATAAGAACCCACTCGTTCCTTCCAGAAAGAGCAGCTCACACTCAGTGCACGGCTGTCTTCCTTTAACCTTTGCTGCTGCTCAATACGATCTATCCTGACAAGCGCTTACAGAATTTCTTTAACCCTCTATACAAATATCTCCACTTACGTGATAAAAAAGGAAACAGAAATGCTCTGTATTTCTGCGCCCTTCCTGCATTCATCTGTAAATATTTTAAAAATCCATTCTTAGAACAATCACACGATGAGCAATACAGAGCCTCTGCTAAGGAAAGGTTGTGTTACAGAGTCAGTCATCTGGCTAGCGCGCTAATGAACGCCTTCTGCAGGCATCCTCAGCTAGCACACTTGTTCAGATGGCAGATGCACACAAACACAGCTCAAAGGTCAGAAAATGGCAAGAAAGGCCTCTGAAAATACACACGTAGGTTGCTTATTGCTAAGCATCTCCTTCTCAGCCCTCCCATCCTCCTCAGCCAGGTGGAGCACAAATCTAATGCAAGCTGTTCTAATTGAGAAGCTCGCCAGCCAGGATGTTTGAAAATGTTGCTGAACGATTAAACACAAATCCTTAAATGGAGAGAGCTGTTTTTTTATTAAATATCCCAGAACAGCGCCGTCTTCCCACACTTGTGCCTATGTCTGGCTGCTGGCTGATAAACGTGGTGGCTTTAAGATATGACTTATTAGCATGCCTGTATATTTCTACCTCACACAGTCACCAAGGGGCGATTACTATCTCTTAATTGAATTCTGTGCCAGCAACTGTGTCTTTGTGTGCCTGCCATTATAATTTCAAGGACGGTAACTTCATTTCCTATTTACAGTAATAATGATAAAAACATAAAGTTGTATATTTTTGAACTCTCGTGTTAGTATGTGCATGTGTATGTATGTGTGTTCGTGTGTGTGTGTGTGTGTGTGTGTGTGTGTGTGTGTGTTTATGTGTCTGTGTGTGTTTGTGTAAGGTCACTTGAAGCCACTAAATGCTACAGAAAGGTACAATTTAATAAGCTATATAGAAACACACATCTCCAACCACTGGTCAATTTTCTGGCTGTAGCTGGTGAGTCTACAATACAGGAGCAGACATTTATTTTTTTTTTAACTTTTCATACAATAATATAATCTTATATGATGGGCAGAATGTTCAACACACAGTCAGGAACCCTCTCATTTGTAAAGCTGTCTTTTCCCTTAGCTTGCGACCCCATCAGTCCCTGTCAGTCCCCATCCATCCCCATTAGTCCCCGTCAGTCCCCATCCGTCCCCATCCGTCCCCTACAGATTTTAGAGCCCTAGTGTCTGAATCAAGCTTCACCCAGTGAAGCTTCAGGGAGGAAGATGGCTGGCCAGGGTCAGCATGGCACCTTGTCATCTCTATCTAGCACAGTGAGGCTTGTCACTCGGCATACCACCCAGCCCAGGGTTTGTCTGCCTTTGTCTACCTGGGTGACAATAGATCCCTGTGTCCTCTTGTAGAGAAGCAATTATTTCTAAGACTCAAACTATCTCATAAAGATATGCTAAGGTAAAATATATAGGGTTGTGTCACGTGACTGGTTGGGAAAGAGATGCCACCGTGCAGGCAGGAGCTAATCCAGACACCTTCCAGATGTTTGTTACAGCCCAGATGACTCGACTGGGCCAGGACGTGACATTTCCTGGTCACTAGACACAGTGGACTAGCTGCTCAAACACTCCAGAGGTGAGTCTTGGCATGGGGACTGTTGTGCTCTGTCATACATACAGGGAGCTTCTACTTCTAGGTGGGACCTTCTTCCTTCAGGAACCCTAATGGCAGAGGTAAGGTGTGATGTGGCTCTTGCTGCAAAATATGCCTCGAGTTTGAGATTTCCCTGGGCTTGCTACTGCTTTGGGATGCGTGACTTAAAACTGCAGCACAAGACTGGTAAGATGGCTTCAGTGGGTAAAGGTGCTTTCTGCCAAGCCTGAGGACCCGAGTTCAATCCCAGGGACCCCACAGTTGAAGAAAATGGTAATTCTCCCACAATAGCCTCTGTCCAGGGTATGTGTGTCTTGATATGTATACTCATGCACACCTATGAACAAATGTAATACAGCCTGCAGTACAAATAGCAGGAGGACGGGAATAATAAAAAGTGGAACTCACAAACACACTTGCTTAAGGCGTCTAATTTGTCTATGATGTGTCTCACCTTGACAGTAGCTGCTGCTTCTGTGTCTGGCTCAGCCCTGGTCCCACCAGCCTCTGATTCCCCACAGTACAGAGCACTAAGCCATGCACTGCTCCTCCAGTGAAGTGCCCAAGAGAGAATCCATCTGCCACAGACTCTCTGACTTCCTCAGGACACAAAGCAACTTCAAATCCCAGCCCACTGCCTCAGGTGATATTTTAAGGTCCTGGGAGAAATGCACCCTGTTTTGTTCAAGTCAATTCAAACAAAAGCTAGAGTCAAGTTTAATATATTGACTTTTTCAAACTACAGAAAATGAGGAAGACATTCTTCTGACAAAGAGTAAAGAGAGAGCTTACAGTCAGGTGCTCTGAGTGCTGGGGCAGGGTGGCATGGCGTGACGGGAGAAACGGAAGGCAGGCATACAGAAACAGTGTTGTAAACTGAAAGTGAGCATGGCTGGAATTGAAAAAAAGCAGAGAACACATGTGCGGTGCTGGAGAGAATGACGCAGAACTGGATGGAAAGATGGCATCGATGACTCGCTTGGCTTGGAATTTAAAAACCAAACAGGCGACACGGGTCAGACATTCTCAGCCTGTGACATTGTACGCAGAATGGCACAGGGACACAAGCTTGGGTATGTTTGGAGCATTCCAGTGAGCTGGTGTGGCTATGGTATTGGGGCAGAAAATGAGAATGATCCAACCTTACAAACAGAATAAACCATATCGTATTGTGCAGGGTGAGGCCAAAAAGCAGGATGATAGCCACACCTAAGTGAATTTCCAGCTGTGGTAATGATGTTGATCTGCAGGTCACTGGGGTCAGCTGAGCTAGTCTCTGCATGGTTTCCCCTTTCTCCTACACCTAGGGCAACAGCCCTGACATAGGTGTGAGACCAAGAGTGAGGGCACAGCCTTAAGCCTGTGAAGCCAGGCCTGTCACAGTCCCTTTCACTAAAGTCACCTGGCCAAGCATAACATGAACACAGCTGAGATGCCCACCGTTCCTATAGGAACAGGAGAGAGGGTTAGCTGAAGTCACCACAAGAGACTCGAGCTGAGATGGCACAGGAGGGTGAAAGAGGGGAAAGGTAAATGTGGAGTCTTATAGAACCCAGAACAAGGCAGGGAGCACTGACTCCCTACAGTGAGCAGAGCACGGCAGCCAGCAGGGACGCCTTACAGTGAGCAGAACAAGGCAGGGAGCGCTGACTCCCTACAGTGAGCAGAGCAAGGCAGGGAGCACTGACTCCCTACAGTGAGCAGAGCAAGGCAGGGAGCACTGACTCCCTACAGTGAGCAGAGCAAGGCAGGGAGCACTGACTCTTTGCAGTGAGCAGAGCAAGGCAGCCAGCAGGGACACCCTACAGTGAGTAGAACAAGGCAGGGAGCACTGACTCCCTACAGTGAGCAGAGCAAGGCAGCCAGCAGGGACGCCCTACAGTGAGCAGAAGTTGAATACAAAACAAAAAGAGATGAACAGGGAAACTCAGAGACTTTCCAGGTGACTGGGATGGCAACCAGCTCACACTTGAGGGAGAAGGAAGAGGACTCTGATTTTTTTTTTTTTTGAGGAGAGTGGAATGACCAGGCAAATGTACACAGCTGCGTCTCAAGAAATCTGTCCCTGCGGATAAGTAGAGCCATGTCTAGAGAGAGTCTTAGGAGCCAACTGTAGGAAGACTGAAACCGAAAGTAGGCTAGACCTTCCAGAAAGAAACAAATCTTGAAAGAAAGAAAGAAAGAAAGAAAGAAAGAAAGAAAGAAAGAAAGAAAGAAAGAAAGAAAGAAGAAGAAAGAAAGAAAGAAAGAAAGAAAGAAAGAAAGAAAAAGAAAGAGAAGGAGACACACAGAGGCTTCTGGTCACTCCCGTCACTCAGGAGTGACTCACAGTTCTGCCCCACTCAACACCACATTTCCAGCTATAAAATACTAGATATATGTTGACTAGGATGTTGAAATGTTTCCTCAAACTTTCATTTCTATGGACACCTGAAGTTTCATAGGATAGTAATGTAACGCACCGAATGTCCCGCAAGAAGTTTAAAATACAACGTTGCTTTCTTCTGAAAGAGCACACATGGAGAGAAAAATACAACTGCCACGTAGAGATTGAGAGAGCCAGAGTCAGAGGAATTGGTCGAGATCATCAAACCCCTGCATAAAAGTCGGGTGCATTGCAGGGCTGGGCAGAGGAAGGTGAACCAGACCAGGACCCCAACTTGGTCTGCTTTTCTGTTGCCCTGAAGAGATGACTGGATCAAGAAAGTCCTTACTCTGGCTCATGGATTTGGATGTTGACACCATTGTCCCTAAGCCGTGAAGAGGCTGACCAACACAGAGGAAAATACACAGTGAGAAATAGCTGCTCGCTGCTGCATGACACCACACAGCAAGAAGAGATCCGGCAGGGAGAGGCTGGGAACAAGGTGTAGCGTTCGCACAAGACCTTGTTATTTCCTCCAACCACTCTCTGCTCACTTTCCACCAACTTCCAGGGTAGCACTACCATCTGAGCCTGAGGGAGATTTTTTATATATTTTTAAAAAATTTTTATATACTTTTAAAAATTTACATTTAATTTATATATTCACTTTACATCCCGATCATAGGCCCCTCCCTCCTCTCCTCCCTGTCCCTCGCTCCTCCCCTTTTCCTCTATTCCTCCTCCCCTTGTCCTCAGAAAAGGGGAGCTTCCCCTCACCAACCCATCCCAGCCCATCAGAGGGGATCAAGACTGAGTTCCTCCTCATCTACTGAGACCAGCAGACCAGCCTCGTTAGGGCAAAGTGATTGAAAGCAGGCAATAGAGCCCATGTCATGGACAGCACACATGTAACTTACTAGGGACAGCACACAACACCAAGTTGCCCATTGGCTACATGTGTGTAGGGGGCCTATGTCTGTTCCATGCATGCTCTTCGGTTGGTGCTTTTGTCTCTGAGTCCTATAACCTCTAAGGAAATAGAAGCAGTCATCAAAAGTCTCCCAACCATATGGGGCCTGGGGCCATATGGTTTCAGCACAGAATTCCACCAGACTTTCAAAGAAGAGTTAATACCAATACTCCTCAAACTAGTCCACAAAATAGAAACAGAAGGAGCATTGCCAAATTCATTCTATGAAGCCACAGTTATCGTGGCACCTAAACTACACAAAGACTCAACAAAGAAAGAAAATTTGAGACCAATTTTCCTTATGAACGTTGGTGCAAAAATACCTAATAAAATACTTGCAAATGGAATCCAAGAACACATCAAATGCATCATCCACCATGACCAGATAGGCTTCATCGCAGCCATGCAGAGATGGTTCAACATATGAAAATCCATCAATGTAATCTACCATATAAACAAACTGAATGGAAAAAAATCACATGATCATCTCATTAGATACTGAAAAAGCCTTTGACAAAATTCAACACCCTTCATGATAAAAGTTTTGGAAAGAGGAGGGATACAAGGCACACACCTAAACATAGTAAAGGCAATATACAGCAAGCCTATAGTCAACATCAAACTAAATGGAGAGAAATTTGGAGAAATTCCACTAAAATCAAGACTAGACAAGGTTGCCCACTCTCTCCATATCTCTTCAATATAGTACTTGAAGTTCTAGATAGAGCAATAAAACAACTAAAGGAGGTCAAGGGGGTACAAGATTGGAAAGGAAGAAGTATCAAAGTATCGCTACTTACAGATAGTATGATAGTATACATAAGTGCTCCAAGATTCTACCAGAGAACTGCTACAGCTAAAAAAGAAAACCTTCAGCAAAGTGGCTGGATACAAAATCAATTCAAAAAATTCAGTAGCCCTCCTATATACAAATGACAAATAGGCTAAGAAAGAAATTGGGGAAACAACATCCTCCACAATAGCCACAAATAATATAAAGTACCTTAATGTAACTCTAAGCAATCAAGGGAAAGACTTACATGACAAAAACTTCAACTTTCTGAAAAAGAGAAAATGAGGAAGATATCAGAAGATGGAAAGAGCTCTTATGCTCATGAATCAATAGGATTAACAGAGTAAAAATGGCCATCTTACCAGAAGCAATCTACAGATTCACTGCAATTCACACGAAAATACCAAAACAGTTCTTCAAAGACCTTGAAAGAACACACACACACACACACACACACACACACACACACACACACACACACATACACACACACACCCCAAATTGCTAAAACAATCCTATACAATAAAGAACTTCTGGAGGCATCTCCATCCATAGCTTTGAGCTGTACCACAGAGCCATAGTAATAAAAACTGCATGGTACTTGGGTACTGGGAGATACTTCTTATTTGGTATAGATAGTCTATACTCAACCATAGAGGTTGAAAATTAGTGAGTGATGCTTAGTGTGGAGAGCAAAGAAACCCTACAGATGAAGTGATCCCAATGAGTGACAGAGGCAGAGTTTGGAGAAAAATCGTAGGTGCGGCAGAGAACTCACGAGTGCCTGGTTAAAGACTCTGTAAATGATGGAGACAATGGCCTAGTGAAAGGGAGCTAAGGTAGAAGTAGGGTACAGGGACACTGTGGCTGATACTGCAGAGAAACATGAGAGGAAGCCAAGAAGTGACCCAGGAAGAGGGGAAAGAAGAATGAAGGGTAGGCCCAGAGGTCCATGACTCAAACCCAACCTGAATGCCTCCTCCCCGAGAGCTCTCTCATGGTACCAGAAGGCGTCATTCAAACTTACAAATATGGGAAACAACCAATACTCCTACCAGCTATGATGCCTACATCATACGATGAACCAAATCAGTGACCACAACTGGCATAATATCACACTAATAGTGCAATAGGGGCACACATACCTTGGCAGTAACCGACAGCTAGCTCTCTAATTGCAATGAAGGCCTAGTCAATAAGAGGGAAATTATGCCTGGTACTAAAATCATAGCTAACTACTCGATGTTAGGGAAGTCATCGATCTTGGAACATAATCCCTAACTATGTTCTAAATGTTCTTGCTTGTATCCGCGGACAAGTGTAGTCTTCATTCCTCACCAAAGAAACGCTCTTTATAAAGACAGAGACCATTACAAGACACTCACAGAGTTGTGAAGGTCGGTCTTGAGGGATGCATCTAGAAAACACTCCCACACCTAAGGCTCAGGGAGCATTGTAGAAAAGGACAGAAATACTGTAGGAGCCAGAGGACCAGGGAGTTTGCTGTGAGATTGTATCTCCTCAGAATGCCAGAAGCTATATCCATAAAGTCTCACCAACATGACTGACTAAATGTGAGCTTAACAAGGATGACAATAGACGTGCTGAAGGGAACAGGTAAATACCACTTGCCCTCAACCATAGACAAAAACCACAAGCAGCCGAGGAAAGCTGAAACCTGCTGTTTTGTGGGGAGGTTATACTCTACCTTACCGCATACTACCCATGGCAAACACAGCCACCACGCTGCTGTTGTATAACACTTGCTCTGTCATGCTTTCCACAGACCTACTCTCACACTCACTTGCCTTTCTGAGAAAGTGTGTGTGTGCATGTGTGTGTGTGTGTCTGTGTGTGTTTTGTGTGTATGTCTGTGTGTGTCTTTGTTTCTATGTATATGTGTCTGTGTGTTTCTGTGTGTGGGTTTATGTGTGTCTGTGTGTATGTCTGTGGTGTGTGTGTCTCTGTGTGTGTGTCTATGTGTTTCTGTGTGTGTTTGTACGTGCATGTGTCTTTGGATGTTTCTGTGTGTCAGTGTCTGTGTGTGTTTGTGTGTCTGTCTGTACGTCTGTGTGTATGTCTGTGGTGTGTGTGTGTCTGTGTGCTTCTGTGTGTCACTGTGTGTGTTTGCGTGTCTGTCTTGTATGTCTGTGTGTATTTGTGTGTATCTCTCTCTATATATGTGTTTCTGTGTGTCAGTGTCTGTGTGTTTTTGTATCTGTCTGTATGTCTGTGTGTGTTTTTGTGTGTCTGTCTGTATGTCTGTGTGTGTGTGTCTGTGCGTGTATGTATGTGCGTGTGTCTGTATGTGTGTTTCTGTGTGTCTGTCTGTATATCTATGTGTGTGTGTGTGTGTTTGCATGTGTATCTGTATGTCTGTGCGTGTGTACATGTTTCTAGGCCAGAAGGTAACTTTTGAACATTGTTCCTAAGATACCATCTACCTTGTTTTTAAAAGCTGGCCTGGAACTTGCTGAGCAGATTTATACTGCTTTGTCCACGGAGCCTCAGGGATCCTCTTGCCCATGCCTCCCAGCGCTAAGATGACAATGCTTGGCCTTTCTCCATCGGTTCTGTGTGTAGAACTCCGGTCCTTTTTCTGGCAAAACAAACATTTTACCAAGTGAGCTACCTCCTCAGCCTACTTATATTTCCAGCCCCAGGGGACAATGCCCTTCTCCTCTGGTCAGCAGTGTATTTTCACTGGTCCCTGCTCTCCTCCATGCCTTTCTTCGTAATGCATCTAAAGCTGACGTAGGATGAAATGTTTCCATCCTCACTGCTCCTGAGGGGGTAGATTTTTAGTATGACGGTTTACCCAAAGTTAAATCTAGAGTACAGCTGAATATTAGAATGCAAAAGAATTCAGGAGCCCTTCCATGTCTGATTACTGGGAGAGCCAGGGTTTAAGAGAGAGTGAAGATCTTGAAATGAGGTGCAGTTTTCTGTATGTAAGTGCAGCAATTAATACATGGACTTTATTTCTCCATAGTAACTTTCACATGCCCTAGATCTGCTTGGGCACTGTTCTGGCTGGTTTTTGTGTGTGTGTGTGTGTCAGCTTGACACAAGTTAGAGTCATCAGAGAGGAAGGAGCCTCAGTTGAGGAAATGCCTCCATGAGATCCAGTATAAGGCATTTTCTCAAGTAGTGACCAAGGGAAGAGGACCCAGGCCATTGTGGGTGGTTCCATCCCTGGGCTGGTGGCCCTGGGTTCTATAAGAAAGCAGCTGAGAAAGCCATGAGGAGCAAGCCAGTAAGCAGTGCCCCCTCCATAGCCTCTGCCTCAGCTCCTGCCGCCAGGTTCCTGTGCCATTTGAGTTCCTGTCCTGACTTCCTCCAATGATGGACTATGATCTGGAAGTGTAAGCCAAGTGAACTCTTTCCTCCCCTACTTGGTTTTTTGCCATGGTGTTTTGTCACATCGGTAGAACACTGATTTAAGACAGGTGCCCCTGAGTCTGAGTCAAAGTATAAGCATCCTGAAGAATCTGAGCTCACTCAGTGGCAGCCTTCAAATGTCAATAGATCCAATCAAAGGGAGATGTGCAAAGACTGAACAATGTAATCCCTACTTGCCTAAGCATGGGGCTAAAAGTTACGTAAAAGCCAAACTGTAAGCCTTGATTTTCCAGCTTGGCTGCTGGCTTTCAGAAACTCAGCTCTGCCCATCAAAACAAAAACAAACAAAAAGTCAAAACAAGACCCAGAGTTAGTAGTAAATGTAGCACATGCATGGCCGTAACACAATTATGGCTGGAGCTTGGCCAGCCAGAAGATGAGCCAAGTCAAGGCTGGGAAGACTTTGGGATCTACCGTAACACTTTCTGGTATGCAGTAGTTTATGCTAATTAGATCTAGTCAACATATTAGAACTAGACATTTTCCATTCTAAAGTTAAATATGATTGGCCTATGTCTGACTGGTCATGTCTGCTTTGCCAAACATAAGACATAGTGGCCACCAAGTGATGCAGCAGGGGTTTCCATGAAAACAAATACTTAAATGTTTCTTAAGTGGTTATATAATGCCCTAGCCTGCTTTTCATTGTTGTGATAAAACACTGACCAGGTCCATCATTAGAGGAAGCAGGGCAAGAGCTCGAGGCAGGAACCTAGAGGCAGGAACTGAAGAGAGCCCCCAGAGGAATGCCAATTGCTGGTTTGCTTCCATGGCTATCTCAGCTTATATCCTTATACAGTCCAGGACCACCTGCGCAGGGGTGGCTCCACCCACCAGAACCACCTGAGCAGGAGGTGGGACCACCCACCAGGACCACCTGAGAAGCAGGTGGCACCACCCACCAGGACCACCTGAGAAGCAGGTGGCACCACCCACCAGGACCACCTGCGTGGGGGTGGCACCACCAGGTGGCACCACCCACCATGCGCTCGAATCTCCCACATCAATCATTAATCAAAACAGTACCCTATAGGTGTATCTACAGGCAAGCTAGTGGAGGCAATTCCTCAATTGTTGTCAGGCAGACAGTGAAGAATAGTGACCACACACGTTGAACTATTTAAATTATGGGATTCTGATACATATGAGCCATCATCAGCAACATGTGCATGGAAATCCAATGCAAAAAAAAAAAGTCTACATGATCCTAATCTGTGGCTGGTGATTCAAACACAGCAAGCTTCTAAGGGCAACATGTGACATTCTACACATAACACATTTTATAATGAAACTTGAAACCCCAAAATGAAGTGCTATGACAGTGTTGAAAGGTTATCAAGTGCCATTTATATAATTTTTGAGTGAGACGGTGTGTATTATTGAATGGAATAATATGCTTTAAACTCACCAAGGTGTGTGAGAGAGCCGGAGGGGGTGTTTCAACTGAGTACCTGGAGTAACAGCACAGTTTTCACTCGGAAGCTTTCAAAAGCATGTTCTGGTTTTCAGTAGGTAGCTGTGAATTATAAGCAACCAGGCAAGATATATGATCGCTCCCTGCCTCTCTGCCCTGCCTCTGCCTTTGTCGCTGCTGCGTACATGCACTAGACATGTCTTGAGTCCAGATGCTGACCTCAAGGTGTCTTCCTTAATTGCTTCTCCACCGTATGTTTTAAGACAGGGTCTCTTGGTGAACCTGGGGCTTGCCATGTCAGCTAGGTGGCCTGGCCAATGAGCCTCGGAGCTCGGCCCACTTCTGCCCCTCAGTTCTGGGGTTACAATCACATGCTTCCACAGTGGCTTTTTACATGGTTTCTGAAGAGCCCAACTAACTTTGCACCCTGAGCCATCCCCCTAGCCTCCGTGTGCTCTGTTAATATTTCTTAAAATGAGGCTTATAAAACCAAGTCAGCAGAGCTGCCCAAACGGAATGAGCGCTCTCCCGCTTCGGCCCGCGTTCCTGTCTTCCATTTCTACTTGTTTTCTGGCAGCAGAAATGAGAAAACTACAGAGCGGGGACGGGTGGGATGGGGGGGCCTCACCCTTGATTAGAAGTCAGACTTTATCCGACAAGGAAAGAAACACAATAAACTGTTTCCTGTCTGTTCCTTTGCCAATTGCTGCTATGAGAAAACCCTTCAAACAGCAGAATTGAGGTCAGTAAGCTCTCTACCAACCACAAGGCTCTGTCATTGCGGGCGGGAGGAGGGGGGGGGGTGGCTCACACCGTGAATGAGAAGAGGAAACGCTGCTGCTCACTGATACAGCACCAGCTCTGTCCTTTTCCTGGCTCAACACCCTACGTAACCAGAGCGCTATGCAGAAATCAGCAGACAGCTTTGCCACCTGCTTGGGCCACCATAAATACCAGGCATCCCTAAATACCAAAAGAGCGTTAACATTACGGTGGGCCTGGAAACTCTTCACCTCTTCCCAGGTTCACTTTATTCAAGACCTTGGACTTAAAAGTTGATGTCACTGTAGATCTTACGAAGGAAGTATGGTGCTGAGGAGTAAAGAACAATGCAACATTTCCTAGGAAACCCCACCACGCTGGAGCGGAGGGAGGAAGAGGCTTTTATTGTGTTCAAAGTGTGAACCCATAAAGGAAGCTGCACAACCCAGAGAAAAGGAAGGCCTGCCGGGCAGGATCTTATAGCGTTAGCCCTTCAAACCAGCAGATACACAAAACCCCTGTATTTCAAAACCATAAATGAATGATCTGTATACACAAACATTCATAGATATACACACGCAAAATTATACACACATATATCTATGTATATACTACGCAGTTTTCCCTTTTTCTTTTTACTAATTCTTTGAAACTTTTATGCAATATGTTTTAAAATCACATTCACAGCAAACTTCTCCCCTTAACTCCTCCTGGATCCACCCCCATCTCCCCTACCTCCCCAAATTTGTGTCCTCTTTCTTTTATTCATTTATTTTAACTTAACAACCGAGTTGGTGCTGTTCATTTACTTCTGGATGTGGGGCCATCCATGGGAGCATGCTCAACCCACCAGTGCCACCACCTTAAATAGAACCGCCAGCGTCTCCCTGGGATGTCATACACTAACTGTCATGGTTCCTTAGTTACACCTCGGGCCTCATGAACCTCCCTGTCTGTGCTTGGATGCTATCTGCCTTGCTTCCGATCTGTACTGTGCCATGTACACACATGTGAGCTTGCGCAAGGCTATTCTGCTTGGTGTTTAAAACTCTGAAATCCAAGTGGAACCTACAGAGACTATACAAGCACCCCACACTGTGTAAATGGATTCCCTGGTAGGCTGCCTGAGAAGGTGACACCATTAACAGGTGATAGCCCCTCACCTTCACCTACAGAGACACACAAGTAGTCACCGTCACTAACAAGCACAACCCTTTGCTCTATACCTTAAGATAACAAAACTATAATCTCCCCTCTGTTAAACAGAAAAGATTGAGTTACCAAACATATGAATGTAGCCTACAAGAGTCTCTAACCCTTCTGCTGAGATGTTGTTATTGATATTGTCGTAGAAACGCAAACCAGTTGCAGGAGCCGATGCTCTCACAGTGAGGGCCCCCAGAGTCATGGCTCTCAACCTGTGGGGTCATGACCCTTTTGGGGGCTGAATGAAATTTTCACAGGGACCATACATCACATATCCTACATATAAGATATTCACATTGTGGCTCACACCAGTAGCACAATTATAATTATGAAGTAGCAACAAAAATAAGCTCATGGTTGGGGTCACTACAGCATGAAGCACTGTAAAAGGGTCACATCATTAGGAATGTTGAGAACCACTGCCCAGGAGGAAACCCCAGGCTGGATACTGGCTCCTCTCCACCAATCTGTGGCTGCAGAAGTCACCTGTGCACTGTGACAGCTCAGTGCACGTGTTTGTTCTGGGCCTATAAACCCCTAGCAAAGCTCTCTTTCTCCTTCATTGAATTTCTGTGCCCCCCCCCCCAACACACCATGGGTTATTTTCTTCCTTACAGAGTAATTTTATACTGCTACTGGTGCTGGCAACACTATATTAAAAGTCAGATTTATGTCAACACCCACAGATCAGCTATCAGATGCTGCTATTAACATTGACATCAAAATCATTAAGAAGTTTCCATCATGTAAATTAATTATAAGAATTGTATTGGCACGAATACATAATGACATTATTCATGCAAATAATTAAAAATATGCCTCCTGAAAACAAATTATAATAATGGAACAAAATGTCATTATTGCAGCTCTTGCGTGATCCATTAGACTTGGCTAGGGGCACACGGGGCTTCTGTGTTATCACAGAGCAGGGGGAGGATTGTGAGTAAAGCCATGGGCACCCATGTGGAGCCTAGGGGACATGCAGGTGGTGGGCAGGGCACAGGGACACCCAGGCACATTCATTATGCCTCTTCTCTCCTGGACAATCATCTCCGAAGTTACTATTGAAGGGAAGGGGGTTTATTTACTGTTGCCAGTTTGGGTTTTTTGTTTTGTTTTGGTTTTTGGTTTTGTTTGTTTGTTTGGTTGGTTTTTCAAGACAGAATTTCTCTGTGTAGCCTTGGCTGTTCTGGACTCACCTTGTAGACCAGGCTGGCCTCAAACTCACAGATATCTGCCTGCCTCTGCTTCCTGAGTGCTGGGATTAAAGGCGTGCGCCACCACCACCTGGCTGCCAGTTTGAAGTCTCAAGGAACCTCTCTCATAAAAATTTTTGTAGATGAAATAATTAAGCCCCATCCGCACAGGTTTTCTCTGAGCACCTCACCCAACTGTAATCACCACCCATCGGTGTGCAAGAAGGGTTTGACAGGGGCCTCACAGATGGAGGCAAACTGGCCCTGAAGAATCAGAGCAAAGATGGGATTTAGGTACCTTTGAGGCATGTGTGCGTGCATGCATGTAGGACTTATTCAACCCTGTCAAATAAACATGGGTAACAACGTGTACCTCAAAACACTCAGTCCAGTGGTAGTGGAGGGGTCTATGACAGGGCAGACGAGGAGCAGTGGGGGAAACTGACACCAAGCAGGTCATGTGAACCCTCCACACCTCTTGCTTGTGGCCAGATTCTCTCAAAGAGACTTCATCTGCAGAACCATAGAATCCCAAGTTCTCTTAGAACTCAGAGAAGAAGCTCACAAGTACAATGTGAAGCCAAATTGGATGGAGACGGAAAATGGCCTCATCAGCAGCATTAAAGTCTAGGAGGGTCGATGGAGCTCAGGGGAACTGAGTCAGTGGACAAGAAGGCTGCCTTCTTCGTGCACTAGGAAACAAGAGTGCCACTGCTCAAAGACGCTTCAAAGCATGCACCTCAGCCCCACAGCCCAGCCCCGTGAGCGGTCAGTCCTTTCCCTTACCTTTCAGCTGTGTTGAGACCATGTCCCAGAGCAATTTGTTAATATACAGTATGCTGTCTGTAAGCACCATGTATGAAAAGGCTGAGAATTTGCCAAAAGCATTTCACAAGTATTTCAATGTATAAATGTTCCGATTAAAAAGAAACAAGCCTGTTTTATAAAGACAATTGAGATAAGAACTTTTCGATCGCTTAGTGATGGGTCCCTGCCAGTGGTGCACAAGACCCCAGCTCTATAATTAGCACTGAAAAGTAATTAGTCGGGTGCCAGCAATCAATGTCACCCATTAAAAAACTACTCTGCTCATTTTAACCTTTAAATTTCTCATCTGTAAGTCTACAACTGGAATTTGTCACGTAAGCCAACCAGCCTGTCCATAGTGGAAGGAACTACGGTTGAATGGAACTATTCCACTCAAGGACGTAAGAATGGAATGGCGTCATCTCCTGAGCTGTGAGTGGCTATATTTCCCAAATGTAAAGAAACAAAACAGTGGTTGGACACAGTGGCAAATGTCCTGAATCCAAGCATTTGGGAAACTAAGGCAAGGAGATGACACATTTGAGGCCAGCCTGATCTACATAATGAGTTTGAGGCCAGCCTAAGCTACAGAGAAAGAATCTGTCTCAAAAAAGAAGAACAACAACAAAACCAAAGGGGGAAAATGACCAAATTGTTTTCATAACTAAAAGTCTCATTTCACCAGAGCAGCTCAACTGCTTCAGCAAGAAAGTTCTGGAGCATTGGCAGAACCAAAGGAATCAGTGACTTGCTTAGTTTGCAGAGAACATACTGAATATACTGATATCCTATCAAAAAAAAGTGTGTATGTGTGTGTGTGTGTGTGTGTGTGTGTGTGTGTGTGTGATGTGGTGTGTGTGTTGTATGTGTGTGTGTGTGTGGTGTGTGTATGTGTGTGTGTGGTGTGTGTGTGTGTGTGTGTGTGTGTGTGTGTGTGTGTGTGTGTGTGTGTGGTGTGTCTGTGTTCCCAGGAAAAGAATGGATACTCCTTCTAAAATTCGATTCAAGGTTTCTCTTCTACTTAGGGAGTTAAGCAAACCAATAATCAGGTTGTGGAGAAACCTTCTGACTAAAACACCCTCCTACTCCACTCCCCCAGCCCCCACCCCCACCCCTACCTCATCCCCGCCTCCTACCGGCCTGGCTTCCTGTGCAGTATTCTAGTCTGAGAAACAAATAGGTAAAACCTAAAGCACGTATTGTGTCCTGGCCCCGTGGGGGGGCATGAGAATGGGAGCCCTGATTTCTGAGGTTGAAGGTCAGATTGTCCTGGAAAAGAAAGCAAAATTCCTCTATCTTTTTCAATCCATCCATCTTTGTCTCCTGCCCATCCTGGAGTTGGATGATAGCTGTGGAAAAGAGGCCAGGTTACAACTCCCTGGGCTGTGGAGGAGAAAGACAAGAACACAGGAGCCAGGAGCCGCACACAGGAAGCTGGATAAAGCAACCAGAGAAAATTGGCCCAGCTGGGAGCTGGATCTACTGGGGTTTGGGGTAGAAGGCAGCAAGGAGGCCCGTCCCATCCAAGGCTTAGACCAGGGATAGAGATAGCCCGGACACTGCCCTGGATAGTGGTCTGACTGCCATGGATACAGAAAGGAGGTGGGTTTGGGGTTTCTAAAGATCAGTGGGAAGGCCCAAAGCCAAGTGGCTACAGAATCTGCTGAGCCTGGAGTCTGTGTGACTTTCCTCTGATTGGCTGATCCACTGAGCATCTGTACCTGCTCTGAGAGGGGCGATCCAACAGAGCAACAAGCCAGGCATGGTGGCACACACCTTTAATCCCAGTACTTGGGAGGCAGAGGCTGGTGGATCTCTGCGAGTTCGAGGCCAGCCTGGTCTACAAAGTACGTCCAAGACAGCCAGGATGACACAGAAAAACCCTATCTCGAAAACAAAAATAAACAACAGAGCACCAACAGATAAGTCTGTGTCTGTGTGACCAAGCTGTACAGGCCAGTTAACTAACTAACCTTTGGCCATGTTCCTGAAAGTTGGATGGGGACTGCCTGGATGCCTGGGTCCCTGCTAATTACATGTTGCCTTCCACAGATGTTCTCAGGGATGTGGTACTTTGAGAGAAGAAGACTACCAGACTGCACACTGCTCCTGACCTCCTGACCTCCTCCAACCATGCTGCTTTTTATGAGCACCTCTTCCCCAAACCCAGGAATATACCTTCACCCCAGCTCCTCGCTGAGTGCACTTTGAGATACCATCTCTTTCCTCCAAGAGTGTGGTTAATGCTGGATGGGAGCCAAGGCATCCAGTCCCTTTGATAAAAACAATTTTAGAGATAAGAG
Source organism: Acomys minous (assembly GCF_964271855.1). Taxonomy (NCBI): domain Eukaryota; kingdom Metazoa; phylum Chordata; class Mammalia; order Rodentia; family Muridae; genus Acomys; species Acomys minous. The sequence goes on along the minus strand of NC_140485.1, from coordinate 141,173,851 downwards.
ATAACCAAGTTCCTACTAGCAGAGTCGGTATCACATCTGCTCTGACTTGCTTCTGGACTTTTTCTGCTTGGCAGACTTTTGGAAAGGAGACTAGCAAAATAGACAAAGTTTTGATTTTGTGTTGTTTTTAAACTAAGGAGATCATGACAGCAATAGCAGGCCCTCCATCACTATCCCAGCCCATCCTCCTCTGCACTGTAGATCATTCCAGATTCCTAGCCCTTCAAATGTTGATTACTTTACAATTAACCTGCTATGACCCTCTTAGTCGATCTCTACTGTTCATCTAAAACCTTCTAAGGCTGCCTGACTATTTGTTACTTACCACAGAACAGCTTTCTGTAAGGCAGCGGTTCTCAATCTATGGGTCACGGCCATCAGCAAGCACAGATATTTACATCATGAGTCATAGCAGTAGCAAAGTCACAGTTACAAAGTAGCCGCACAAATTATTTCATGGTTGGGGGGAGGGGCTCAGCACACCATGAGGAACTGTATTAAGGGTCACAGCACGAGGAAGGAGGAGCACCGCTGCCCTGAGGTTTCCACACACACCTTTACTACTGAAAAATGAAAATCACTAGTTGTCAAAATGTTTTACATGGGGAAACATCTCAAGGTGTGAGATATTAGTCAAAGTGTCACACTATAAAACAAAAAGGATGAGAGTTGCATAGCGGGCACAGGTGACACAGTTGGGAGCAACTGAATCTGCATCACAGGAATTCATATTCCATCACTAAATGTTATTGGCATCTGAGGGTAGAGAACGCTGGGATCTTGTGTTAGAGGTTTAGTATTAGAGATTTTGCACCGCCAGCATATTTGCTCTAACCTGGGACTATGGCTTTAGCTGGCTTATTAGAACAGCCACACTGTGATTGGGTAAGTGGTCTTTGAACAGGGGCTGTAACAGGAAGCTTAAATTTTCCAGAACACAGAATGGTAATCTTTTGAGAGCCACTGGCCCCTGTGATGCCTGGGTAGAAGACTAGGGAACTTACTGCTGCACATGGACAGATATCCACATGCAAACACAAGTGGGGAGGTGCATGCACATGTGCGCATGGGTGACTCTGCACAAGGACTGATGGAGCTTAGGATCATTTCTCTGAGAGAAAACAGTTGGATCATGGATTAGAACATTTAGCTGCAGCAAATCCTACAGACCCACTAACTAGACAAAACTCCCAGTCTTTGGACCTGCGCCCGCTGCACAGATGGAGCTGATGGGCAGCTCAGGCTTCATGTGGGTCCTCTAGTAAGGGGAGTGGGGATTGTCCTTGACATGGACTCTATGTGTTTTGATCACTTCACCCTGGTGGGACTGCCTTGCCAGGCCACAAGGGAAGAGGACACGTTCAGTCCTGATGTGACTTGATGAGCTGGAGTGGATGGGAAGAGGAGGCTTCCTCTTATGAATAGGGGAGGAGGGAGATGGAGGGAGGATGGGGCAGGGAGGAAAGGAGGGCTGGGGGCTATGACCAGGATGCAGAGTAAATAAATTAATTAATTAATAAAGAAACAAAATACCCAGTCTTTGAAGGGAGTTTAGTCAGAATCAATGGTGAAGACAAGGTCTGAGCTCAGTTATCACAGCACCATGACGTCTGATGACCCTGCTACCTGCTGTATGGCTGTTTCTCACCCTACGCCACTTGAGGATTTGCACACTGATGGGTAAAGCCTCAATCCAAATCTGCTGGGTACAGTCATCCTCAAAGCCCCTGTTCTTACCTAACTAGTCTCATTGCTTCTTGTCTCATATTTGGCTTCTCTGCTTGGCCGGCCTGGCCTGATTTTCTCCATATGCATCTGGTGCCAAGGCCTTGACTGAGTCATTTCTCATCCTCCAGGATCTCCCCTTTGACCCTATCCTCAAATCTCCTAAAGTCCCCTCCTCCACAAAGACCCTCTTGATGGATAATGTTCATTGCCAAGTTGGCTGCATTTGGAGTCACCTAGGAGATACACTGTCTGTAGTTTCCAGAGCCACTTAACTTAGTGAGAGAAACCCACCCAGCAGCTAGAGCTGATTTAAGTTGTGCTGATGAATATCCACAAAGCACCCGAGGGGCGACGCCCTCTAGTTAAGCCCCTCCCAGGCAGTGGCTACATGTGTCAATGACCAAACACCTAGTGTGCTCAAATATTAAAATTCGATTTATTTTTACTGGCCTTGTGAAAGGCTGCCTTAGGGATTATGATTTCCACCCCCAGCCATAAACTGAAGGCAAGCAGTAGTCAGAGGTTAGTTTATTTCAAACCACTGCTGTATCCTGAGGGTTGTGCACTCAGTGAAAAGCAGAAAGTAAGAGTGGGAAGGCCGGGCATTGCTTTGCATCCTGACCACAGACATGTGACCAACTGCAACATGTTCCTGCTGCCAAATCGTCCCCTCCGTGATGGATGGTAACCTCTCAACCCATGGGCCAAAATGAACCTTCCTCCTTCAGTTGACTTTGTTAGGTATTTGTGTCACGGTATTTAGAATGTAACTATTAATAATACATACCTTTGATGCAGCTTGGATCTTGAATGTCCCCAAAAGGCCCATGAGTTAGAGACTGGATACCAAAGCTGATGCTGTTGGGAGGTGAGGTGACCCTTAAAAGGCAGGGAGTAGTGAGATGTTGGGTCACTAATGGGTGTCCTAGTTTGATATAAAGGGACCTAGAGCCTTTTAAACCTTGATGTAATGTGAACAACGGCACCCCCAAATCCTGCCCCCAGCGTGCACATACAGCCTCAGACTTCCACCATACGGTGCTCACCGCAGGCCTAAGAATAGCCAGGCTAAGCAACCATGGGCTTGAATTCTCCAGAACTTTGATCCGGAATGAACCTTCCCTTCTTATCATGAGCTTATCTCAGTAATTTTGTCTCAGAGGCAGGAAGTGGCTAAACACACCTCCTGATGTGTGATGGACAGACAGGGCAATGTCCTCTTCACACCAGGCCTGGTGTTACATCAAGGTAACAGGTACTAAGCAAGGTCTTGATGGTGAGATCCAATCTCAATAATGCCCCCTCCAGAACATTTAGTAATCAAATACAACTCTAGTTTCTTGGGACCACATTTCTCACTTATTTTCTTCTATGTTTTCTGGAGTCTTTCTTTCTGCTTGAATGCGTAGGCCCTACTGGGTCCTGCCCGGCATGGCTACCAGGCTGCTCTCTAACTTGACTTCCCAGAAGGCCACCGTCCTCCGAGGAGCAAGATCGTGCCCAGGCTTCTTCTATCATCTCGTGCAAACCGGTTACAGCAGGTGCTCCAGGAATGTCTATTAAGTTGTTCAGAGGCACAAGAGGAGACAGAATAAATAAATAATTTTAGAGACACAGGTCTCGCACATTTCATAGGAAGAAAACACTGCCAGGTAAATAAGGCATGTCCCCCTTGTAGGATAAACAGCGCCACAAGAAGGGTGCCGTTGTTTATTTTCATGTAGCATCTTTAATTCAGAGCACCGGCAGGCATTTGCTGAAAGATTTAGCCGCACCAAGGGCGAACGGCTCAATGAGGTGCTTGTAGTCACATCTTGTAAAGGAGGGCAGGCTCTCCCGAGGTGTCTTCTTACCAGGCTGAGGCCCGGCAAATGAGCAGTAGATAAGAAACCAGTGGTGCGGGAAATTCACAGTATAAAACAAGCTGCAGAGTTTAGCCAGACAACAAGATCAATGCGGCCACGGAGGGAACTTCCTGTAACTCCATCCCAGCACGAAGCCAGGTGATGGGGCTGTGCCTGAGGGAGGCTAGCTCAGCCAGACACGGCTCCCCACAGGAACTCCTCATCTCTGGGACCTCAAGGAATGAGAACTAGTTCAAGTCGTGTTGATGCTGTTTAGTAAGAAATCAGGGGTCATTCTGGAGCAGCCTCCACGCTTGTCACCTACAGAAGGCAATTGGAACTACCTCTGTTGGCCTTATGAAAGGCTGAGCTGGGGATGCCACTCTCAGCGCCCACCCCTGAAAGCGGTCACTTGTGACAATCCTTCTAGCCCGCATGCCCTCTTCCCCCTGGAAATACTAGTCACCTAAGCCACCAGAATCGAGGAAGATGGAGAAACAAGGACCTTTTCTGAATATTTGTCTGCAGCAGGGTGATATTTATGCATGAGATGCAAATTACTATGTGTTATTTACACATCTGAGGAAAAACAAATCTTGAATGTAAATGTTTAGAGGGTATATTATTTTTAAATACGAATGTAGCAAAAAAAAATTTATTAGAACATTTAGAACTCCCAGCCTGTTCAAGAGATTTCCAAATGAGTTTTTAAAAAAGAAAATTTTATCATAACTTTATAACTATGACAAATAAACAAAAAGAGTGTTTTTTATTCGTTTTTAAGCTTTGAAAGTCTGGCAAGTTCTACATTTATATATCCTTCAGAAAAAGAAAATAGTTAACTATCAGTTGATCATAGACTTGACCCATTTCCTACAAAACAATTGTTATTAATTGAGCATCAGCCTTGACACATTTGCCTACTTCTTTGTCAAGCCCCTCACTGTTTCCATAGGAGTTGAGGTGAGTGGGACATCTTGTTAAGTAGCTAGCTTGCTCCCAGACTATGCTCTCATGGATAACTCTATAGTCAGTTACTAGACAGCTTGGTCTGATTTTTGTATAGACTGAATTTTCAAAAAACAAAACATCATGAAAAAAGGGCAACCTACTAACTTCACTTGCTCAATCATTCATTCATCCATCAATCTCCAAAATGATGCTAAAAACCCAACTGTCACGGGGTGGAGTGCATCCAGGTGCCACCCACAAACAGTAAAATAAGTTTATCTTGTACTGTGCATCTGCCTCTGTTCTTGGTGTCTACATAGAAGGTCTCATTTCTCCCTTACAAGAACCATAGTTTTCAGGTGAAGAAACAGGCTTCGGAAGTTAGGAACATTTCCATGACTGCACAGCTGGACAGCGGTGGAGCCTGGGGTTGCCTCAAGCGTTGCTCCATGCTGAGAATACCGTCAGCTGATATCTAACGGCTAATATCAAATTCCAAAATGCTGTCACAGTGCTGGGGGAAGAACAAGCCCTACTAGATTCCAAGAAACCCCTCGTGACACAGGAGTGGCCAGACACCATGCCTCATATGCTGTGCTTTAAAGATTAACATCCCTAATCTGAAAATGGGAAGTCCATGATGTCCCCAAATCTGATTTTTTTTTGAACACTCACATCATAGCACAATTGGAAGAACTCCACCCTGAGTTCACGTGACAGGTTGCCATCCAATGGCAGACTTTTTAGAACACCATAAGATTTCGTGGCTGGGTTTTGGCTGTTGCCAAGATTCATGGTTTGATTTTTTTTTTTTCTGCTCTAACCGCTGAGAGCGTCAAATGCCTTTTCGTGTGCTCGCCTGCCACCTCCCTAGCGTCTGCAAAGGAGAATCTACTCACATATTTGCTCAGTTTTCAGTCGCGTTGTTCCCTCATCGTTGAATGTGGAGGATTTTAATATATTCTGGGTATGAGCCTTTGATCAGATACGAACCTTACAAAGTAATTTCCACCCCAAGTGCAGCTTGTCTCTTTTTCTCTCTCTTAACTGTATCTTCTGAAGATAAATCACGAGGCTTGTGTCATTTGTTCTCATGGATTTCCACCCTCTGTTCTTCATCTTGGGGATTTTGAAAACCACTATTACTTACATATTGTTCTTGGTCTTGCTGCTTATTTGGAAAGGGGGAGGGGATAAAGCTAAGCCCCTTTACTCCATCTTGTCTGGAAGCCACATTTGGAACTACACTTTAGAAGGCATAATATTGAGATTACCTAAAATGTGTGTTTTGTATATGTACTGTTGAATTTTAGCAAATTTTTAATTAAAAAAAATTTAATTTATCCATTTTACATGCCAACTGTAGCCCCCTCTGTCATCTCTCCCTGGTCTCACTCTCTCCTTTTATTTCCATAATTTTTTCTCTCAAAAGCTACTTGAATAACATCATTATGTGGAAATTAGAAAAAAATGGAATTGAAAGGTGCTTTTTATCATGTTACACACACACACACACACACACACACACACACACACACACACACACAGACAGACAATAAATACTCTTTCTGAGCTTGATCACCTAATTCAGCTCCCTAGGGTTGTTTGATTGCCCAGGCTCAAGGATCCCAAACACAGCCGGCCACTACCAAACCGATAGCTTTTGATTTGCTTGTGGGCTTTAGTCTTTCAACAAATATGACCTAAAAGGAAAGATGTTACTTGTGAGCAGTGTGCACAAAGAGTGACAATTGGTGCTAGGTTATCGTGTTAGCAAGTTAGCACCACCACAGCAAATGACCACACACCAGGGTCCTCTCCTAGGGCAAGAAGCCTGACACCTACAGAGCTGAGTAAGGCCACTTCCTTCTAGGATCTCTGACAGGAAATCCACTTCCTGTCTTGGCCTGTAAGTTCTGGGCATGGCCAGGCATTCTTGGTGGCCTTGGCTTTCAGAACCTCACTCTGCTTGCTGCTTCCATATTTATATACGGACAGGCACACGCGCGCGCGTGCACTCGCACACACACACACACACACACACACACACACACACACAGAACCACATACATGTATACTCGCACAAACAAGAGTTATTAGAAGTTTCTGGATATGTTTTGAAGGGGAAAAAACATAACCACTGCAACTGAAAGTCTGTAGCAGTGCAGTCTTCCCATACCCCAGATGGCTTTGCTGAGTTTCAGGGTGCTAGGTATAAGGAGAGCGGTCCCTCCCCTGCCTGTGGTGAAGCCCCAGCAGCTTTGGAATATCTTAGAGACACTGAGGGTTTTGCTGGTGTGTGTGTGTGTGTGTGTGTGTGTGTGTGTGTGTGTGTGTGTGTGTGTGTGTGTGTGTGTTGTGTGGCTTCTCCCGGCTGCTCTACATACCACCCACTGTAAGTGGTGGAATCTGGCCCTTTACTCTCCCTTCCAACTTAACCTCTGAGTTCCCTGGCACAACATGGTTTTTCTCAATTATTTATCAGTCTGTTGACTGCATTCAGCGACAACCTTATAAAAGGTATCTGGTTTTTAAATAGTCAAGCAGGCTTATCATTTCTTTTGTGGCTTCTGAATTTACTGTTGTGCTCGCAAAAACAAAACAAAAACAAAAAAAACAAACATCCATAAGGTTTATATTGTAACTTCTCTAGTTTCCTGGTACAGCGCCCAGTTTTAAGTCACCAACCCATTTAGTACTGTATACATCCTATGGGGTAGAGGTCAACCTGATTTTATCCCTAGAGCAGCAGTCAGGCATACAGAGTCTTTTCTAGAATAGCACATTATTTCTCACTGAGCTTAAGCTCTGCTTTGTCAAACTCCCACAATCCCCTGGGCTCTACTGTCAGATTTCAACATGCTCCCAGTGAACTGGTCTCTCTGCAGGCCAGGACCGTGCTGGTTTGGTTTCAGTGGCTTTAAAGTACGTATCTTGCTTGACCTACCCAGCATCTCTCACCACATCCCTGTGCAAAGTGACATCCTTCAAAATCCTTATTTCAGGAGTGGGAAAGACTCTTTTTTTTTTTAACTAAGCTTGATAATCATGTTTATTAATTTGGGAAATCTGGCACTTTTATGGGATTTGACTTTTAAAAAGTGTTCCCATTGTGTGAAGATCTTATTCCATTTCCTTAAGTTTTTGTTATCTTTCACAAAGACCCAGTTTGTTTGTGATTAACTGAATTTATAAATACTTTATGTTAATTGCCTTTACCATTTAATGGAATGATTTTTCTTATTTTAATTTCTAGCTAGTTGCCACTAGCTAGAAAAAAAAAGCTATTGATTGGTCCATGTGTCACAGTTAATTACTTTAGCAAATTCACTTACTAATTGCAATAACTTTTAAAATTAGAGTATTTTGAATTTTATAGATATATACTCAAACTATCAGCAGAAAAAGAATAATTTTGTCTGTTCTTTGCCAGCATTTTAATATTATTGCATTTTCTTTCTTATCTTCTGAAATATCAGATAATTGTGTCAGTAATTACCTTTGTCTTGTTCACAATTTTAGTGGGAATGAGTTTAGCCTTTTACCATTTACAGTAACATCTTCTGGGGTTTCTGTTTTGTAATGAATTGTCTCTTATAAATTGAAATTATTTCTTCCTAATTCTGGTTTGCTTAGATGTGCTGTTTGGAAGACCTCCTAAATTCCATCAGATGTCCTTTTAAAATGTGTTAACACAGCATCCGTAAGTGGGTTGGTATGGTGAATTCTGTTGACATGTTTCTAAAATTTGCTGCTTAAAAATATGTGATTAGAAGGACATGTGATTCGTAATTGGTCGTTTCTTTTTAGCTCAGAACTGCTGCATTTGTTAGTGATGGCCAGGATGGTCCTGGTTTTACTTCCTAGCACCCTGAGTCATCTTTCACAGGAGAACATCTGAGCTGCTTGCCTGTGCTGCAGTCCTATTTTCCCTTCCCCGCCCCTGACCCAGGTCTTTGTGGCTGTGCCAGCAGCTGACCTTTGCCCTCTGATTCCAAATCTGCCATGACGCCTGGCCACTGTAGGCATCCACAGCCCTGCACCGAACACAGACAAGGGCACATTGTGCTTAGATGATGTCATGGTTATGAATGTGACAAGGAGACAAGGGCCTCAGAACTCTGCCGCCGCTCAATGTGCTCAAGGGGAAGCGAATGGACCTGGATTCTTCATCAGGGCCACGGCCACCACAGGGAATGTGACTCTGAAGGCTCTGGGAAGAGCTGGAAGCCAGGACAGTGGCACTGTGGAGTGAACACTTGTTTTGTAAAAGAAAAGGAATCCAACTCCCGTCCTCAACTGCTGACACCATGGAAGCCTGATGGGTTTGTTTCCTCACTCTACACCCTCCAGGACGTCTACCCACCTGCTTGGATACAAGCCAACAATACACAGCATAGCCACATGTCGTGTGTGCCCTGGAGGTGGGACAACCTGACTATACTGAAATGGTAGGAGGGACTTCGGCGGGCTCCCCTCTGATGAGCACTGGCCCTTGGGCAACACCGCTTAGATAACACTGCAGGGCAGAGCAGGCATGCAGGGCTGCCCTTTGAGAACATGCTTTCCTCTGAACTCTGGCATCTGAGAGCAAACACAGCCCAGCTGCCCAGCTGGTGGGTTCCTGGACTGTGATAGCCTCGGGACGCATGCACACAGGGCTGTGTTTGATGAGACTCCCACAACAAAGTGAAGACAGCATTGTGAAAGAGCAAGAGTGTGGGGTCTAGGTAAGGCCTGCACCCCACCCCCCTCAGCTTGTCTAGAAGTGGGATGTGAATAGACTGTCTGCTGCTGGTGTGTACAAATCCTGCTTTCTCTCCAGCAGGAGCACATGAGCACTCACACTCTTTGAGATCTGAAGTACCCAGAACTCAGGGCTTTGGGCAGCATCTTCTAAGCCAAGAGAAAGCATCTAAGAAGCCGAGACCCCACGGAGCCAGTGCCCAGTCTGTCAGACTCAAAGAACAGGGCAGAGAGCATTGGGAAGGTGTCCTGTGCGAGAACTGTCTCAAGTCAAGCCCACAGAAGCCAGGCGGAGCACCGGGGAGGTGTTCTCTGTGTGTTAGAACCCCATGTTCGTTGAATTCCAAGTCAAATTACAGACAGACAGTGAAAGAAGCCTCCTTTCTACACAAGGTGTGTAGATTCTTGCTGCTTGGGCACGTAATAAGCTAGTTGGCCTTAGTAATTTTCAATTAAAAACAGTATTTATTGTTTTTTTTATTACAATGCATGTTTGAGAGAATACAGATAAAGTTATTTTTGGAAAAATAATTTACAATTCCCCGTTATCTCCACATAGCAGCTTAAACTGCTGCCATGATCGCTCTGTGGGCCTCTCTGGTTGGTGTTTCTCACACCACATAAACTCAGGTGTTTGTTCAGGAGCTAATATGATGCCTACCACATCCTCTGCTTACTCGTTCAGCCATCGTCCCAAGCCTATCTCCACATCATTTTTTTCTCTGTGTAATCACTTCTAACCATCATTTATTTACTCATTTTATAGGGCTTTTTTATTCCAACCTTAAGTTTAGTTTTTCATTTCACACACACACAATTTGATTATTTTTTGCAGACACCTTTTGGGAGTTTGCACGTTCTCAGCATTTATTAGTAAGTAACAATTGCAGAAGAAAACAGATCCCACATGCAGATAACATGTTTTCACCAAGTGAAGATGCTTTCTGTTAATACAGTTCCTCTAGCTTTTCCAGAAGAGCTACACTCCAAGAGGCAGGGTGGGTGGCACCATAACTCTGTCTCCTCCGTTTGTTTCTTTGACCCGTCATGGAGCCACACAGTACTGACTTTATCTGTCCTCTCATGGTTCGTCTCCTTCGCATCTCATTTATTTTGCACTTTGGGACCAGACATAAAGAGCTAAGCGGCACTGGGGTGGTTGGCGCACGCCTTTAATCCCAGGACTCAGGGAGGCAGAGGCAGACGGATAATTAGGGGGTTCAAGATGAGCCTGATCTACAAAGGGAGTCCAGGACAAACAAGGTTGCAGAGAGAAACCCTGTCTTGAAAAGCAGGGGTGGGGCAAGATGGGGGGCAGAGAGAAGCCTCGTTTCCAGGAAAATAGATGGAACTGCCCATCATCATGTTAAGTGAAACAAGCCAGACCCGGCAAGATGAGCATCACACCCTTTCTCCCGCCCGTGGAGTCCAGATTCAAAGGGGAAAGTGAAGGGAGTACAAAGAAACCACTTGAGAAGAGAAGAGCTCTCAGGACGAGGGAGGGGATGAGCAGATGAGGCGTGGCCATGGAGGAACAACCAAAGGGGATCGATCTATGTTGGGATGCAACTCAGGGACGCCCGTTGTCTGAACAGTTGAGGTGTGCTGCTGTTAACATGGGAAGCTGCCACTCAAACACAAGCAGTGTGGTGCCGCACGGTAGATGTACTTGCCACCATGGATCGTAAGGACAGAGTATGGAAACACCGAGCCAAGGATATCCGTGTCCCAGGATAATGACACAAATCTCATCTAATGTCATAGACGCTGATACCACCTAATGGGTGGGTTGACTGCTTCTAGAAATTTTCATTTAACTGTTACAAAAACCATAGAAAGGCATATAGATGGGTAATTTATTAAACCACAGGTCTATTATATCTTTACAGAGACCTCCAGAGAATTCGAGTACCTATGTTTAAATATAAATATATTACCGTTTTATAGGAAAATGAGTTCGTATGCTAGAATGTGCACTTTTCTGCTCATTGCTTTGGTAGTATTTGCCCTTGTTAATTGATACAAACATAACTAATTAGGAGTCTCTTTGTTGTTAATTTTAACGCTTACCACATAGTGATAACAACATGGCTGTAAATTTGACTTGGGCAGAGGAGGTTGAGGGGCTGCTGTCTCCTGCTCTGCACAAAGAGTTAATGTTGAAGAGCATCCATGTGAGCGCTTTGTCAACCGTCTGGTTGAATTAAGCGTGAATCCACTGAGCCTTCAGCTCTCTTTTGTGAGGGGCCTTTATTGCTGCTTCCATCCCGTTGCTCATTATTGATCTATTTAGGGATTCATATCTTCTCGGTTCTATTTAGATAGCTCTTATGCTTCTAGAAATGCATCCGTCCCCAGCAGTCTTCTAACTTCCTGGACTGGAAGCTTTCTAACTACCCCAACTGTCCTCTGGACTTCAACTCCGTCTTCTGTCATACCACTTTTTTCATCTCTAATTGTATTAAACCGGGTCTTTTCTCTCTTTTGGTTAGTTTGGCTAAGAGTCTGTCAGTTTTGATTATTCTCTCTAAGAACCAGCTCTTTGTTTCACTGGGGCCTTTGTACTGTTCTTTCAGCTTCCGTTTCATTAGCTTCAGCTTTGATCGTTATTATTTCTTCCCCTTCCCTCCGTTTGAGATTGGCCAGATCATCACAGTAAGTGAAGTAAATTGTCTCCCACAAACAAGCCTGGCGTTCTCTCTGCTGTGCGGAACATGGAGAAGGACATGAAAGTACAGAGTGTGGAAGGAGAAAGGGGGAAAGGAGGAGGGCAAGGAGATAAAAACATGATTGGAATCAGCGCACATCGTATGCATGTGTGAGAATATCGTAATGACACCCATTACTTTGTCCGTTAAAATATGCTAATAAAGATAAGCAAATGTGTGGGAACACACCTATGCTTTCATTATAATGTTCCTTGGTTAGAATAATGTTCCTTAAAATTAAACAACATGTAACGCTGACTTTAAGAAAAGAATGTGCAATGCTTACAGAACACAAGACATGCACACACAACTCAGGAGGTTGACAGAGAGAGATACATATCTGCTGATGGCACCCGAGATCAAAAACTGCCAAGTGCTATGGTGCAGCTCAGGGGTAGAGTGCCTGCCTGGCATGCATCAGGTCCTTGGGTCCACAGCCTGCACTGCACAGAAAAGCAACAGACTAGGACGCCTCTTCCACTCCTGTCAGCTGGCACTTTTCACAGATGATCACTCCATTTCTGCTCGCACGTGGGTTTCCCTGTGACTGCCTCTGACTCTATAAAATCCTCCCGGTGATCCACATTATAAAATACAAATTCCTCTCCTTGGTTCCTCTCACCAGATTTTATAATCCTAACATTGATCCACTGTGGCTCGTAGCTACAACTTGCTCACTTTTATTGTCCAATGCCCAGACAAATCTTTTTATATATCAGTGATTATTTTCTTAGCATAAACTTGAAGAAGAGGAAGAGTTGACATGCCAAGGGTCAGAGTACAAAACAGTGAAGGATATTTCCAGCTTCTCTCCAAAAAAAACGACATACTCGCTTTCCCCTCATCTGTACCAAGGCATCTAATCCTAATGTGTGGCTTCCAACCAGTGTGGATTTTACCAACTAATCTTTGCTGATCTGAGAAACTATAAAACACATTGCGTTCTAAGCCTTTGAGAAATACACTTCGCTAAGAATCTGTGCAAATCATAAAACATGGGAGTGTTATTTATCACGAACACTTTCTTTGTATTCTAAATCCACAACTCTGCTGTCATTATTTTATCAACAGACTATAGTTGATAAGGTCAGTGTTCCAGAATTTACCTCCTGATATCTCACTGTGTGAGAACATTAAGTCTTTATAAACGCACAGGTCCTAATGGCACCTAACCCTCACGGCTGTCATTTGAGTTAGGACCTGTTGCACTGCATGGATAAACAGCAGGGACACTGAGGCACTAGAAGATACACTAAGTTGCTGGCAACTGAGCAGCCACGGAGCTTCAGAGCCTAAAGTTGTCCAAGGTTCTGGCTCTGGTCCCAGCAGCCATGATTTCAGTATCTTCACAATCTGGCGTCATCATTAGTAATCATCACTTTCTCTTCCTCAGAAGGGAGTTTGCTTTAGTCTCACTACGTGTGCTTTCCTGATCTTGGAGACTCCCATGGCCCGAGAGGCCATTTCTCTTTCATCTCACTAATACAAGTAGTTATGTGGAGAACCACAAAAGCTGCTCGCTGCCGACTTGAGTAGGTTTCTTGTGTCTGGCTCTTGCCATGCTTGCCATCAGTTCCCTTCTATAGATACAGTCAAGAAACCACTTTAAGTTTACTTCAAGTGCTTCATACTCTAAACCTCTGTTGGTCTAAAGGACAGAAACTCTAATCTATTTTGAGGGGACATTTTCTACATAGGACCATCTCCTTCAACTTGGTGATGGAAGTCATCTTTTACTTTGGCCAAATATGTCTGATTTTTTTTTCCTCCTGTGCCCACTATGTGCAAATAGAGCTGGAGGATTCACACACTGCCCAGATAACTGAAAAAACAAAAAACAAAAAACAAACAAACAAACACTTCTTGGTACTTTTTCCAGAATTACTAAGTAACTAGTTAATTCCTTAGTACAGTTCAGGTTCTAGGAAGTGATAAGAGAGTGAAAAATAAGAGATCAATTCTTTTATTGGATTTCCTGAAAATTCCAGATACATGACAAGAAGCCTGCAAATGGCCCCAGTGTAGGCCAGCTGTTGACTACGTATTAAAAACAGCAAACTCAGCTAGCCTCTTTCAACACAGTCTCCACCTAAATTGCTGTTTTTAAAAGCCGGAGCCTTTCCCTGCTAAAGCCAATAGCTGTCACATGATTAATGTGCTTGTGTCTTATTAACTGCTCTGTTACAGAAGCCATCCAATTCGCCGGCACCCTTTCTGCAGGGACCTTTTTGTAAAAACCTAGTTGAAATCATGCTGTTCTGACTGCGGGCTACTGCACCTACCACCAAAACATCATAAAGAGCAAAGAATTACTGCTTCCAGTAATCCGGGCCATAAATCAAGCCTCTGGGAGACAAGGCGGAGCCAGGGAGGGAGTCACAGCCATTTCTTGCATTCATATTCAAAAGCCAATCTGTAGCAATCTATTCCAGAAAAGTGTCAGCTGCCGTGTGTGTGTGTGTGTGTGTGTGTGTGTGTGTGTGTGTGTGTGTGTGTGTGTGTGTGTTTGTGTGTGGTGAGTATGAGTGACAGAGCTGGGGAGGACAAAAGAAATCTCGTTTAAATCATTGCAAAATGCTGTGATCTTATCAAGCTCTTTCTCGCTGTAACAGTATTTTAAGACTGTTAAAAAAAACTGTCACCTTATCTGCTTGGTGGCATCACCCACCACTGAGCTTATCTGAACCCCGCTGCCCGAGGAGAATGCAGTGTGTCATGACCTTGATTTCTTAGCACCCGACCTTAATATCTAATCAGCCGCACATGGCAGTGAAGCCACCCAGAGATGTCACATAGGCCCCTGTGGCATCTGGAGATTCAAAAGATGTTTACTTCATTCACCCATCCTAGACATCTCCAGGCAGCAGGGCAACAGAGCGGGGTAGCCTCGCCTTTTCCATCTGCGCCCCATGCCCTTCAAGAGCTAGCACGGAGTTTGAAGTCTTGGATACCCTCTCAGTTGAAAATAATTTGGACTCCCTTGGGTCAGTGATAGAAATGACTGCGTGTTTCTACTGAGACTCCGGGAGAGAGCCCTCGGCATGGACAAGAAAGAATATTAACAAGCCCTGGCGTGGGTAGAGTTTCAAACACAAAGCGCTCCCCTCTGCAAACATCTATTAGAGAGGTCTAATGTGGAATAGATGACCACGTGCATGTATTACACACCCGGGATACACACAAAATACACACTGCACAATCCTCACACAAGTGCTAAATATTCACTCCTAACACGAGTCTAAATGAAGCCCGAATATTTGTTTTCCAAGTCAAAGCAAGGCCTTACATACCTGAGACAATACAAAGGAATGCCAGTTATTAAACGGTCATCATATTAGGGATGAAAGAGGAGCTGGGATTTTTTTTTCTTTCCTTCAGTGCTGAATTTGGACTCTGTTTCACCCCATCGACGTGCGATGGAACTTACTGCCAGCCCGGAGGCTCATCTGCAGCCTGGAGGCTGGAGGCTTGCATTCTAGCTCTTGCCCTGTCACCAGGCATGAATGTCTCAACATCCTGACACTCCTGGGGCAGGAGGGCCGCCCCCCACCCCCACCAGCTGTTCTCTCCTGGGCCCTTTGTGTTCTCTTTCCTGGCTCGCTGTAGCCAGGAGGTTTCTTCAGGGTTACTAATCCTGAGAGTGCCTGTTTCTGGTCTCTTTATAAGCTGTGTTGCTCCTCTCTGCTTATGAAATAGCAGGACATGGGGAGAGAAGAGCCCCCCACCCTCACACCCAGAACTCTCTTCCTCCCTTCTTTAGACTATGGCTGAGTACAGGGGCAGCCAGTTCTGTCCTGTTCTTGTGGTCTTTTGAGTCCTGGGAGAGGGTCCTCTGAGGCATCACTTGCCTTCTCCTGCATGGTACTCCCACATACCACAGTGTCTGACCATGAGCTCTGGTGTGAACAGAAGCAGCAGGTGCTGAGATGGGTACCTGCAGAGCATCACTGCCCTGTGCCCGGGGTGCAGCTTAGGTGATACCCACCACTGCGCAAGTCTCTCAGCAAGGTTCCAGCGGCCCCGAGTCCAGTGTCCCTTTGTGGTTCACGTTCTAGGCTCCATACGAATGACCTTCCAAAACAGACTTGATGTGCGGAGCCATTTGTTTGCTCTTATTCTCAACTGGCAAAAGCAGTTGTGTGCCCGTGGGCTGTTACACGAGGCTGGGACGGCACACAAGGTGCAGAATGATCTGAGCAAGCTAACAAATGTGTTTGTCACTTATTTTTATGTTGTAAAACACTGGAAACTTACTTTCTTAACTAATCTGAAATAAGGACTACATTCCAATTAATTACCACAATAATGCTGTACGGTAGATCTCAGAAAGCTCTGAGGACTGAGCCTCTGGCTGATTCAACTTAACTTCTAGAGTCTTGGGAGACATCTATGCTGAAGAGTGCTGGACCCTATGAGCACTGCCATGCCCCTCCTTCTTGAATTAATTACCAGGTTTTCCTCAGCTCTCCAGCCAAGGGCTCCAGGGTTTTATTCCTAGAGGTTGTGATGCTGTGTGTTTCTGTACCTGTGTGCCTCTGCACCTGTGTGTCTCTGCACCTGTCTCTGCACCTGTCTGTCTCTGCACCTGTGTGCCTCTGCACCTGTGTGTCTCTGCACCTGTGTGTCTCTGCACCTGTGTGTCTCTGCACCTGTGTGTCTCTGCACCTGTGTGCCTCTGCACTGGGGTTCTTACTAAGCAACACTGCCTTTCTTCCAATGTTCTCAGCACTCCCCTTGCCTGCTTCTCTGCTGGTCAGACCCTATGCGACCAAGAGCTGCTGCCAGCTAGAGAAGGGTCATCACACGCTGACGTTTCTCTCTGTTGCCACAGTGGCCTCCAGAAGTCCTCAAATATATATCCAAGGTCTCCAGAAGTAAGGAAGGGGCTCTGTAACATGGCAAGCACTTCCAGCCACGTGGGGTCTTGCTCCAGGACAGTGCCTCACTCTGTCATGTGCTGAGCCCAGCTGGAATTCTGGACTAAGTGAAGCTAAACAAAGCCCTAAAGAGACAGTGTCCCCACCCCCCCACCCCCCCACCCCACCCCCTGCCACCCCCTCTGCACAGTGCTTCCTGTCTGAGCAGGAAGAACAGCATGCCCCCTACCTGAGGACACCAGAAATGAGGGACATCAAAGCAAATATGATACATTCTTACAGAGGAACTAACTCCCTCAGAATAGAGGCATAGCCTCAAGAACACAAATGTCAGATTCCAGAAGGAGAGCCATGTGCGCCACTGGGAAACGCCTGAGCTGCTCGCAGCTAGCCCAGATGGCAACAGAGAGAACCTTCTCCACAGGCTCAGGCAACGGTGCAGGCATCCAGACGTTAGCAGCAGATCCTGGGGGACTAGATTTGCAGTGGCGTGTAAACTGCTCTCGGGAACACACTGTCCTGCTGTGACTTTATATTAATCTCTAGCCTCTGGGTGGTCACGGGGTGTCACGTACGCTATAATTAGATTTTGGGAATGTGTACATGAAGGAAGGGGTGTGATTAAGGTAACCTATCAGGTGCCTAACCACATCCCTCAGAAAAGAACCCTAATGCACATGCTGGCCAATTCCTCACGGTGTCCTTGAAGGACAAAGATGCCAGAGCCTATTTTCCACCTTGAAATCAGCCCACTGAAGTTGTGAGCCTAGGGCACATGTCCTGGGAAAAGGACAGCGGATCTTAGACCCTGACTTTGCATTTACACTTGGCCCCAAATGGGGAGCTGTGTGAGGCTCAGAGAAGGGGGTGTGCAAACAGTCGTAACAAGCGCACAGGAGTCCCAGAACCAGATTAGGGCTGGATAAGTGAGCACTGGGAAAAGTTCTTTACGGTTTTCAGCATGTTTCACCGAAGAATGAGCTTTTCACCTCCGGTCTCTGGCTTCCAACACACGTTTCTAAGAGGAAAAAACTTGGAGCAGCTGACAGGAAGTCTAGCTCTGCTGGCCAAGGCACCCCACCACCCCACCCAGCCCTGGTCCCCAGACCTGAGCTCTGCTTCCCGAAGACTTAAGTCACTTGGCTTCTACAGTAAAGACAAGACCCTAGCTTCCAATTCCAGATGCTCCTCCTGTGAGCTGTGACACTGCTGTCAGCTCATGTTCAGTTCCCTTGGAAGTTACCAGCGTCTGGGCCTCTTTACCACATCCCTGGGCTGGATCCCTCTCCCATCAACTCTAGGTGTGGCTGTGGATCACTTTGGCCAGTGGGGCCCTAATGAGCAGCTCAGCTGACATTTATGACCTACATCCCTAAGGGTAACACTCTTGCTGTTCTGTGGCCTTTTTGTCATTATGGGTAGCCCCTAGGATAATCCAACAGGAAGATGTAGCACAAGGCTGCCTGCATCCCCATCACCTGTCCAATCTCTGCACTCCTGTCTGAAGTCATCCCCATCCCTGGGCAGACTGCAAAACCTAAATCGGCTCAGCCTTATATGTGCTAAGTCAACTGTACTTGTTTTTAGCCATGCACCCCCCATTGGGAGGGTCCTTAACAGCAATTGATGACAGATGAATTTCCTAAGCCTTGGCTTCTCCAGTCCCCAGTTCCTAGGAGGGTAGCTATGAGAGTGAAGGAAGGACATTCTTGCCACACTGGTCAGGGCAGACCCTTGGCACTGTCGGATGCAGTCTATAGTATGCACTGGGATAGAGGGCTTGCCAAGTATGCATGAGGTTCTGGGTTTAATCCACAGTACTGCATAAACTAGGCAAGGCAGCCCACTCCTGTTATCCCAGAACTTAGGCATAGAGGCAGACAGAACAGAATCTCAGAACTACGAGGGTCATCTTCTGCTTCACAATGAGTTCGAGACGATCCAGAGCTACCTGAGACGCTGTCCCTAGAGACCAAAACTAAATAAAGTGCATCACGGCTCAGAGCAAAAGCAAGCAACACTTTCGAAGTTTAACACAGAAGAAATATGAACTTCAACATTTAAAATTTAGTCAGACCAATAATAAACAAAGAGAAGGAGAACCTTCGACATCATCCTTCCATCCTCTCAAATATTCTGAAACCGGAGTGATGATGGGCAATTGAGGTGAACACCAGGTACCAGACTCCAGCACACAGCAAGGACTGGGAGGGAGGCTGAGAGCACCTGTGGGAGAGCTGGCCTCTTGTGCATCTGCCAACACATAGAACATGAGGCTGTCAGCATCCCTCAACCTCCCCACACAGGTAGGGAAAACCGGTGTGTGTATGACCTATGATTTTCAGACAAAATGTGCTGCAGGTACAGGTTGGTTTGTGAGCAGCACTGAGGGGAACTAGAAAGAATCAGCCATAATCTACAGCTTAAGCCACAGATGAAGGATGGCGAGGCTCTCAGACCACTCATTCCTGCCTGCCACAAACCCTCTGCCCTGCTCCCGCCATGAAGCTGAATCATAGAGAACCACATAGGGGATAGATGGCAATAAAAGGCAGAAAACGAATTTAATGGTCACCTCCCCACTTGTAGCTGAGGGACGGCTGTGAGCTGGGGTGATGCACCTGATGCCTAAGTCAGAATGCATCCTGGTCCTCTAAGATGGTCCACAGAGTACCGCAGACCAAGTGGAGAGAAAGCTGTGGTAAAGCAAGGTTGGCTGATAAAGCAAAACCGCAGTGGTAGGAGGAGTTAAGGAGAGATGGAGACAGTAGCAGAGGCAGAGGCACAGAGGCGGAGAGAATTCCGGTACACCCTCCCACAAAATTTTGCAGTGGGAATTGAGAGAACATTTAGGAAACAGGAGTGTAGCTGGGCGCAACTGCACAGGAGAATTAAGCCATGTGGATTTTGGATTTTCTTTCTGGTATTGAAAGTAGCAGAGAAATCCCCTGCCCTGTGCCTATTGTGAGGCCCTCAGTGAGGTCCCTGACTTTGCATATAAACTGGCTTTGAAGTGCTCATTGGGCTGTGAGCCTAAAAAGCTCTTGCATAGGGGACTGTGACTTCCATCAGAATAATGGAGTGTTTATTAAGCCTAGGACCAGTGCAGTTCCCTGTAAGGAAGGGGGAGGAGCCTGGAGCGTGGTCCTATGGCGGGAGACCAGGGAGACCACATAGCCAGAGCTTCCTTAAGGAAGTGGCCTGCTGGGGCAGTGGTGGGGGACAATAAGGTGAGATCATTTCATGTTCCTGAAGGAAGCCACAGAATAACTAAGGGGAGGAGCCCAGCCACAGAGAGCTGAGAAGTGGGAGTTTAGTGAAGAAGTGTCCCTGAACCATTGAGGGAGCTTTAGCAGGCTCCTCTAGAACAGTGGTTCTTAACCTGTGGGTCGTGACCCCTTTGGGGTCGAACAGCCCTTTCACAGGGGTCGCCTAGGGCCATTGGAAAGCACAGATATTTACATTATGATTTATAACAGTAGCAAAGTCACATTTATGAAGTAGCAATGGAAATAATTTTATGGTTGGGGGGCGGTCACCACAACTTGAGAGACTGCGTTAAAGGGTCGCAGCATCAGGAAGGTTGAGAACCCCTGCTCTAGAAGCTTCCACGTGGCTTTTGTAAGAAAAAGTCTTACAAATGTGTCAGGGTGAGCCACGTGGCACCCTCCAGGCTGAACTACGGAAAAATAGGTGTGCTGATGACAACACAGATCTGCCTTTTGCAGGGACTCTTAGATTACAGCTCAGGGTATTCTTCGCAGGGTCCGGGGGAGACAGAATTCTGGTAGCCAGTGTTGGTGCCCAGTGAGGCTGTACATTTTAGCAGCAGCAGGTCCCACACATGGCCAGGATGACAGAGTTTGTATGAGTTGAATACCTGGAAGTGGTGGGGAGGATGGAGCAACTAGCCAGGCAGAATTCTGTTAAACTCCACCCAGGAGCCTGGGCCATCACAGCCGGTGGGGACAGAAATCCAGCCAATGGGTGTCATGTGAAAGTTACAGCCAAGTCTTCCACTTTCAGAGTGATGCACACTCCTATCGTGGAAGAGACAATGATCTGATTCATCTAATGACCAAGGATTTGCTCTCATGAATATATTTGCATATCGTGCTGTAGTAAAGGGACCACGTACAGAAAGCAAGCACTTTGCGTGGGGAGGCTGAGAAGTCACAACCGACTTTAGATGAGGCAAGTGGGGGGATTCTGGGCCCACCTGCGGGGAAGGTCTGCTGGGAGTCCTTCCGTCTTTTTGTCCTTCTGTCCTCCCTGTCCTGTGGTTTGCAGGAGAGGTGGAAGTGTGTGTGTTGGGGTATGTGTGGCCACATTGGAACTGTCTTTTTGGACCCAGAGTTAGCAGAGAGGAGCTGAGCACGGGCCTCTGGGATGGATTTACAGAGGTGAGAGATGGAGGACTTGGCGTGAATCCTTATGAAAGCAAAGAGGAAGCAAAGCCACCCTGCAGGCTCTGTGTGACCCCAATACTGTTGATCCTTCATACCACATTTCACAGAATTAAACAATAGAGAACGCCAGCTGTGTGGCTCCCTGAAGAACAAAGCTGGGGACATACTCACCGAACCCTGTCCCCCGAGGGACCATCTTGGACACTCCCTTTTAAAATTTACTCGGGAACAGGTCAATACTTGCTTTTGAGACTAAAAACTGCATCTTCCACTGAAGCATTTTTCATTGATGCAAGAATTTGGAACCCACAGTAGAGAAAGGACAAGATTGCATCAGGCAAAGGAGGCTGGTGACTAAAATGCAATTTAAACACTCTAAGCCCTGTGGATATTTCAAATGGAAATCCAGGAAAAAATAATAATAACACCTTTTCGTGAAACTTCATGTGTTTTCTAGTGAATTATCCCATCACGCTGGTGAAGTGATTTTGCACAGTCCCTCCTAAAAACACTTCAAGTAGGAACCAATCATCACCGAGAACACAGTGGTGCCTTCCTGGTTTGCTGAGAGGAGCTGCAGGGCGATGTTCCCCTGTACACAGAGTAGGTCGGTTCACCCATGCATGAGCTGAAAATATGGGCAATTCTCAAGCTATGCTCCCGAAAACAGCACGTTGTTGAAGACTGTGCTTGAACACTAAGGAGAAAGGTCTTCATAAGCATGGGCGACCCAGGTCTGGGGGTAAAAGCACCAACAAAGCAAGAACCCAGGAAAAGTAACAAAGACGCCAATGAGTAATTAAAAAAAGAAGTTCCTGGAAAATGGTAAAAAGCCCACAGCCAAACAGATGGAGAGGAGAGTATTACTTGATAGTGTTTCGTTAGCAAACCCTGAGAAGTTCAGTGATATTAAGAAGTTATATTTCATTATACAGGGTCCACTCTTTCTAACATTTACCTGGCAGGAAAACCTTTGATGGATGACTGCCATCAACATCAAGAATATTTTCCTCAGAATTCCCCAATTCACCGAGTAAATTATGGTTTAAGTGGGCCTCTGTGTGTCTTTCTCAGAAAGCTTTCTAAAGGAAAGGTTGCGTTTCTGAAAAAGTAATCTGAGATTACATTGAGTCGTGCTGTCAGCTGAAGCTGCCCGCCTGTGCCTGTCCCCTTTCCAGGGCGTTGATGGTGCTACTGGGCCTTTGGGAGTGGCCCTTGGCACCACTGGGAAGTCAAGCAAGTTCCCAAAGGCCTCCAGCAGGGGGCTCTGTCCCCCAGCACAGACTCTAAAGCACTTGAGGACAGTTCAGGGTTAAGATGGTTCCATAAATAACAGGCTGGAGAAGTCGTCCTCCATAGGACTAAGCAGTATAAATGTGCAACCACGCTCAGGCGTGTCGTCATACTGGAGAATCCTAATATTCGGTCTCATCATGTGTGTAATTTTGTATCTAACCAAGAGAATCCAAAGGGGGCGGGGGGAAGGGCTCCACAAGGAGCCAGAGTGTTCTTATGAAATAATTATCGAAGTATAGAGCTCACATTAAAAATACTGAAAGGCTTGATGGTTTCCCCTAAATGATTGACAATTCACGAATGCCAATTTTCCATTAAGGAAAAGAGTGTGGGAAAAAAAAAGAAAAGAAAAGAAAATGTGAAAGTAAAGTTGAAAGTAAATGGAAATGAATTACTTCTCCGGAGATGACAGACTGAATTTTGCAAAAACAATTTCGACAATTAGGGGAATGCTGGTATGTGGAGGAAGCTGTACTTTGGTGAACCTACAATATAGATTATTTTTCCTTAAACTCTTTCATCTTCATTTCCCGCTCTAGCTCCCTTGAAAGGACCCAAAATCAAAAAATTCTTTAAATTGTTCCAATTTGCATTGCAACTAAATAAAAATATTTGGTTCAAAGTTTAGGCAACACGACTCTAAGCGAGCACGGTTAGAAAGATGAGCAGCGGGCAGCCACGCAAGGGCAAAGCTGCACAGCAGAGAGTTGACACTGGCCGCTTCTAGCTCTTGCTTTGCTGCAGGGGATGGTGGCTTCTAGAAGGGGCTCGGGTCCCCTCTGGGAAAGGGATTGCTGCCTGACAGGTGCGAGTGCCTAATGAACGGTGGCATTTGCAAGACAGTGGAACAACTTATTCCCTTCCAAGCCCTAAGAGGGTTTATGTGTAATGCGCAGAATACAGGCGGAGGAAGCGTGTCATGGGGGACACTGTCAAGCCTGCGCCATTCCTTTATTGAAACACCATAACTCTGTCTATAAATAAAACAAATAGTCTACGCTGCTCAAGTTTCCACACAATCATATGCTGAGGATCCCAAGAATGCGAATTATTTTATCTCACATTGTGAGCGCATGAAAAAAACAAAACAAAACAAACAAACAAACAAAACAACACTATATGAAGATGTTGTTGTCTCTTAGGTTGTGTTTGTATTAACTTTTCATTTTCCCGGGGAATGAGGTCCAGGTGCTTGCTCGCTGTGAATGGCCTGCGGAGGTCAAGTGCGGAGAACGCTGTGTAATCTAAGTCCACAGCCTCCTACAAGGGCAGCATTCACAGGGGCTCATTCTCAGCCCTGCCTTTTCACCGGGAATGTGATTTCAACAGAGGCAAGCGGAGGAATGTCCACTCCTCCAGGGACACCTCGCCCAGGCAAGGCCACATGGGAGCTATTTCTAGCAGCTAATTATGAGACACTGGAATAACAGCCCTGGATAAAGGGAAGAGGCGAGACAGCCGCAGAGCTCATTGCAAGAGCACACTTGCCGCTTGCCAGCCCCAAGTTGGCCAAACCCAGCTTTGGGGGTGAGAGGAAGTAGACCAAGCAAGACTCTGAAGCTCACAGCGCAGCTGCAGTAATGACTGAGACACAGAACAGCTGCACCACAGACTCAGTCCAGCACAGGCCTTTCAAGTAGAAATTGCCCTAAATATCAGCCCAAGGGAGAGACGTGCTGACAAAATTTAAAAGCAGACTTTGGGCAACTACATGGAGGATCCACCATCCTGCCTCCAGGGTGACTCTGCCTGAGCCTCCTGGATGGTGAGCTGCTGTGTCATACGGGCAAATGGTTCTATGCAGAGCTTGGGGAGGCCCAGAGAGACCCAAGAGAGGCGGATCTAAATGACTAGACGGGTTTATGCACCTTAGGTCCAGGGCACTTTGTTAAAGTACAGGAGAACCTAACTTGGGACCATGCGCTAGCCACACTGGAACCCTAGATCCTGGTCTCTCCACGCGAATGAACTCCTTCCTTTTCTCAGCATGAGTTAGGGTTTGTTTAAGTGTGTGGCTAAAGGCATTGGGAGTTGTTAACCTCCCCCACAAGCAAAGTAATTGTCCACTTAAATTTTAATATTCTTAAAAACAGCCATTCTCTGGGAGACAGCCTGTACAGATTCCTTTAATCATCTCTAGGCTCCCAGGGAACACACAGCAGGGGTACAGAGGCGTGGCCACGAATTTTAGTTATTTAACATAACTGATACGGTGTGTGCTGGGTGAAATTTTGAACCCTTCATTGCCTCTCTTTCACAGGCCCCGGCGTCTTGTTTGTAACTTCACTTGCCTCCCCCATTTGTTCTCACGGCTTTATCATTTCTAGCTCAGGACCTTCACAGTGGGCACCTGGGACACACAGCAAGAGAAAAATCTGGGTTGAGAGAGGGGGCAGAAGGGACAGTCAGAGGTACCCAGGGCCTCCACCAAGCCCCAGACCCATTCCGTGTCTGAGAGCGATACTCAGAAACACTGTGCTTCTGTAGCCGCCATCACCTTCTCTCTCATTGCCGTGAAGGGAAAAAAAAAAAGAAATTTCTTCTCAAGACCCCAAGCCATAAATCTCCCATGTGGCCATATGAACTTCAAAGCACTTAAATTTCTTATGGATTTTACATGATTAAAATGTGTGGCCTACTGAATATTGCATATGAGAGTAAAGAAAGATGTACTACCGAGAAAGGCATTTATAACGGTTTGGGGGCACAATATTGAATAACCAGTTAGGGAAGTAAACTATGCTTTTTAAATTCTTTAGTTTATAATCAGGATGATAGTCACCTGTGACATACAAAAAAAATAGACAATAATCTTTCTCCAGATTATGAGCATTATGAGTTAAGTTAACCTGAAAAACTGTAAATTCTAAATTAGTTACTTACTGTGAATGTTACTGGGCCTGTTTTGCCATTTCAGACAAAAGGGTGAAGGGGATGAATTCAGCTACTTTTATCTTTGTGCTTCTGGGGCTGTCCTGTGCTCTTAAATACACCGTGTGCAGGGGGGTGGGGGAGTGGGGGAGGGAAGGGCTGGAGGGTTGCAAACCTCCTGAGCATGCCCAAACCACTGGCCATTCCCTTTCAACATGAGTACTCTGTAAATACAGGACCAACAACATTGTGACTCTCAACAATTTTAGAATCATTTAGAACAAAACATGTGACAAAAAGCTTGGAAGATACTGCAATCTTCTATGCGCTCTAAGAAAGGAGAAGGTAGCCACCAAAAGGACTAAAATGAACTTGGGGAGGGGGGCTGGAGGGGGGGCTGGGGAGAGGGGCTGGGGAGGGGGGTAGGGAGGGGGTACAGTTAAACTCGCTGTGTTCCATAGACATAGTGAAGTTAACAAAACATAAAAAATATGTCAGAAGGAACAAAGCATCTAAAAATGAACTTTGGAAAGAAAGAAGTCAAAAGTGGATAATTAGATGGATGTACCTGGAAAAACTTCTCACTGCACCTTTCCTTTATTTTGGCTACAATTTAAATCAGTAGCAAAACTGCACCATTCCAGGCAAAGACCTGGACCACAGGAGTCAAATTATACCCACTTCACTATGGAAATTCTCAGGAGCCTAAGAAAATCTTATGGGAAAAGCCCACAAGCACTAGCAGACAAGTGACTGGCAGGTCGCTTCACTTCCGAGTGACCAGCAGTGGACGGGCCATCGCCTTTGGGAAGGAGACACACTCAGATGGGCTCCCTCTGGGTGCAGCCTCTTTGGACTTTGAGTATCTAAGTGTGGACTCTGGCATGCGGAGTGGGATCGTGTGAAAACACCGCATCTATAAAACTTCCATGTAAGAACAGCACTCAACTAAGGGACCTTTCCGGTTGGTTATGTGCTGAGAATGAGGGCGGGAGCTGGCGGCCACTGATTCCGCTCTATGGAACACTCCTGGGTGCCTGAATGGTTTTGTGTAAAGGCACTTTGTTCAACACAATTCCAGGGGAGGTGGGGGTTGGGGGAACCCACATTATCACCTAGAGACTAAGGGTATTCTGCTGATGGCCTTTGGCCTTGTAAAGCAGCCACAGATCTAGAAAATTGCAATATGTACAAAGCAGCCCTGGGTGTGTAGAAGACACATCTGGAAACTGAGGCTTTACTGTTCTGAGGCTGTGGTTAGTGACAGCCTGGGTGAAACTCTTGGTCAGGGTAGACTGACTCACAGCAAAGCCAGCAAGGATTGAAGTCACTGCATGAACTGGGGTTAATGTTTCCTGGCCTCAGAATAATGCCCAACAATTGGCCCCTCAGTCTCGGGCTAGGGAATCACAAAAAGTGTTTTATGCTGTAGTAAAATAACACATGGGTTGTTCATTTGTCTGTTTTTAAGATATATTTATTTTTATTTTATTTGTATGAGCATTTTTTTCTGCAGGTATGTCTATGTATCGTGTGTGTACAGGGCACCTAAAGCCCCAAAGAGGCCATTGGACCCCCTAGAACTGTAGTTGTAGATGGTTGTGAGCTGCCACATAGGTGCTGCGATTTGACCTCAGGTCCTCTGGAAGAGCAGCCAGTGCTCTTAGCCACTGAGCCATCTCTCCAGGCCAGAGCATGCAGTTTGATAGAGTGTGGCTCATCTAGGGACTTGATCTCAGAAAGTCAAAATGGCCCCCTATATGACACTGTGACTGTTCACATGATAGTGAACCAGGTGTACAGCTGCCTCCAAGCTGGCCAACCTGACATCAGCACTCTCTTCCTGGCCTTCACCTCCGTCAGCCACACACATATGTCTGACCTACATCCGAACTATGCTGCTTGCTCACTAAAAACCCTCAGGAGACTCTGGCATTTCATCAACAGAGGGAGATATAACTAGCCATACTGAAGCTTAACCAGCCTGTGCTCAGCTATAGGCCCAGGCTCTTCAACATGTGTTCCATTTACTCCTGAGTCCTAGGACCTCTGTTCATACCATGCCACACACTCAGTGTCACCTCATCAAGTTCTGGGCCACAAGGCACTTCTTAGCTTCTGCCCTAAGTTCCTACCTTTTCTACTTCTAAATGTCACCTCCTTTTTTCCTTGGAATTGGTTACAATTAATCTCACTCTTCTGTGCTTCTTGATGCCTTTTAATCATACGTGGAAAGCTGTCTGTACCGGAGTTCCCTTTATGTACCAAAGTCTAGAGTACATCATGGGACACCGCGGTCACTGCGTGTCTGTGTGCAGGTAGTCTGTGCTCTTTGGCAGGTAGGGACAATTGCTTACTTTTCCCAGTACTCCATAGCTCTTGCACAGAAAGTCCTTACTATCTCTTGTTAGTGGAACAGAGTGAACTGGGCTTTGCAGGAGTAATTAAAGTTAGGGCTGTTCCACTTCGCAGCATCAAGAGCAGGCCTCACCCTGGTGTCACTTGGGGAGTTTGCAGCCCCATCCATGGAATGGTAGACCCAGAGACATTACAGATCCTTCTGAAAGGCACGGGGGTGCAGCTTCCTTTCTACCCGTTAGGTAATGTGTCAACAAGGAGTGCATGAGAGAAAATTGTACAGAATTCACAGCTTGCCATCATCATTATGCTCATTTCTTTACGTGGGACAACAGAACACATCAAAGCGCCACTCCTTTAGCAGCTGCTGAAGGTGCCTGCTCTATCCTTGTGATGAGAGAAGCCTACAGGCAGAGGAAAGGGGTTACTCGGCTTATGGCCCATCACCAATGGAAGTCATGGCAGGACCTTAAGCAGGAGCAGAGGCAGGAGGCATAAGAAAAGCTGCCGCTGGCTTGCTCCCCAAGGCTTGCTCAGGTTGCTTTCTTAGACAGCCCAGGCCCACCTCTAGAATGTGGGGTTAGCCCCCACAGTAGGCTGAGTCCTCACATGTCAATCAATAAAATGTCCTGTAGACATCCTCCAGGTTAATCTAATGGAGTCAGTTCCTGGAGACTACTGTTGCTTGTGTCACGTTGGACCAAGATAACCAGCACGTCAGCCTTTCCTGGCAAATTATTAATAGAGCCACATCTTGGAGGCAAGGCTTACAAAGTCCTCACGTTAATGTCGGTCCATTGGCTTGTCTGTCTCTGATCTCTGCAAACTCAGCTCCATCCTGGTTGCTGGTGTACGGTAGGGTTTGAAGTAGCTGATTTCCTACAGTGGCAAGGGAGCGGCATCAAGAACCATCTCTCACAGATTTGAAGAAAGTGCATGACAGTTGGTCATGTATGACTATGGGTCATGAAACAGGGTGAAGCCAATAGCTGTAGCTTTAAAGTCATCAAGAGCTGACCTCTATAAAACTGCTTAGCCCAAACGCATGTGCATCTTTCTTGGGATCTAGGTCCCTTAAAAATTATGTTTTCCAGGGTAAAGAAAAGAAATATAACCTGCCAAGTTATTCACTGGACAGGAGAGTTGTCAAGATGTTTCCATGCATTTGAGAGAGCCTTCCTAAATTATATTTGGGGTTTTTCTGCATGCTCAGGAAAATAGTTTTCATGTCATCAATGGATACATGAAAATCCTAAGCTGTGTTCAAAAGACTTTATAAACATTTGCCATGCCAAATCTTATGCTGGGCATCAGAGGAGTGGCCTCCCCATGGCTCTGTATCTCAGCCATCAGTTGGGCCAGACAGACAATGGGTGGTTGGCAGGGTGATTTTGTTAAGAAGACTGAAAATGGCAGGCAGATTTTGGAATGCATAAATCACTGAATGAGGTTGCGGGGGGGGGGGGGGAATGGTGGAAACTGTTGAACACCGTGATCAGTGTGAAAGCAGTCTACAACATAGAGAGGCGGTATTAATCAAACATTCCTACACACGTGTGAACATGCTCATATACATATACAGCTCTTGCGTTAATGTCTTTCTCAGATATGACATAACTAACTGGGCATGGCAGCATGCCTATAACTCTAGTACAAGAGAAGCTGCTGAACAAGTAATGGAAGGAGTGCTGTGAATTCAGGGCAGCCCAAGCTAGACTGAGTGAGACAGGACTGAAAATATCAGAATAAATCACAATAAACAAACAAGCAAACAAAAACAGAAAGGAAGGAAGGAATAAACTAAGAAAGAGAGAGGGAGGGAAGGAGGGAAGAAGGGAGGGACAGAGGGATAGAGGGAGGGAGGGAGGAGGGAGGGAGGAAGGAAGGGAGGAAGGAAAGAAGGAAGGAAGGAAGGAAGGAAGGAAGGAAGGAAGGAAGGAAGGAAGGAACTTAGAAAGACAACACACTACGGGACTATGGGACTCCGGCCATGTGTATGCTCTGAGCCTGGCTCCTGATTAATTCTGAGAACTGAAATGTTTTCCTCATGAGGATGGTAAAGTATTAAAATCACAAAGCACAAGAAGGCTGAGGAGATGGCTCAGTTGGCAGAACACCAGCCTCCCAAGCATGAAGGCCTGGGTTTGGTCCCCAACACCCACAAAGGAGCTACAGTGGTAGATGCTTAGCCCAGTGTCTGGGGAGGCAGAAAGAGGTGAGTCCTAGGCTCTATGGACAGCCAGCCAGCCTATTGGACAAGCTGCTGGCCAATGAGAGACCCTGTCTCACAGGTAAGATAGCAGCTGAGGGATGACAATGAGGTTGTCTTCTCCCCTCTACATATACGTGCATGCAACTGTAAATGCGCATGAACACACACATACAAATGCACAGATCAGTTCCCGAAAACCTGCTATCTCTCAAAAAAGCTTTTTCTATCTGTACACAAAGGACTTTACAGGTCATCCCTCAGGCCACTGGGAGCATGATGAATTCCTGTTTCCCTCACTTCTAAGAGCCAGAGACACCTCTGCCTTTCTCTGCCTTTTAAACTAAACTATACAACTTCTTTTTTTCAAAGTTATCAACAACACACTCAAGAACTCACATTTCTCTGTCCACACAGCACAACCCCAACAGTGGCGGTATTGACACCGGCCAACCATTGTCTGCCTTCACAGGGCACCCTGTGAAGCTCATCTGATTTCCCTGCTTAGAAGATTTGTGTTTCATGCGCAGGTCAATGAGCATCTGGACCAGTCACTGATTGAACACAGACTCCCGAGAGTTTACAGCTTCTCATTCACAGGCCCACAAGCCACACTGAGCAGAAGCCCTCAGCCATAGGTGTCCCGTGCATATTTAATCTCAAGGGGGTACTGTTAGAATAAAATTGTATCGGTTTGGCCTAAGAAGGCTAAATAACGACAAAGTCTGAAGCGTACTTTTAAACTACCAGCATTGTATTGCTGTCTTCAACCCCATCAGAGACTTGAGAAGGAATAAAATTAGTTAGCTGAGTAAATAGGAAGCGCAGGTTACCAGCTTTAAAAAAAAACAAAAAAAACCAAAAACGACAGAGACACTTTGCTACCTGTACAGTCACTCAGAACTTTCTAACACATTGGAACATCATCTTCAGCCTTCTATACCAATTGTGGAGGAATGCTGAGTGGATGTAACAACTGTCAATAAAGCGCTGTTTAGCCAATCAGCTGGGCAGAAGGACAGGAAGTGGAAGGTGGGACTTCCTGGGAGAGGAGAAGAAAAAAAGAGGATGGTTAGGGGGAGGAGAGCAATGTGGAGGAGGAGAAGGAGAGAAATTGCCTAGTACCACCATAGTGGCAAGTGCTTGGGGTATATGTACGTTTAGAGGTTTTGAGTAGTTGTTTATTTTATAGGTAGATTTGTTTCAGTTAGTTTCTGCCCAGCATGTAGTGCACGTAGTGCTGACAGTGTAAAAGTACGCTTCAGACTCCTAGTCCTTATTTAGCCTTCTTGAGCTGAACCGATACAAATCTACTGTAACAAATTTATTTATTTATTTATTTATTTATTTATTTATGTATTTATTTATTTTTGCTCCTCCTTAACAGCCTGTTTGAAAACACAGAAAGTGTCACAGCCAGGCTGGGAATATTGAATTCACACAAATTAGTATCTATTGTGGCCCAGCCTGTGTGTTCCCTCATTCACCAAACTTGTAGACAGTGGAGTGCATAGACATGTCATAGAGAGAGGCCAGCTGCTACATGCCTGTCATCTCGGGGCCTCGGGGCTTTGGTGCACCGATGGCTTGTAGTCAGAGGGAGGGAATTCTTAACAATGGAGAGAGAGGCTAAGCAGAGTCAGACTCCTGAACTTATATTTCTCAACCTCCCAACTTTTATGGCCTCCTGTTTTCTGAGACCATGGTGGTCGCTCTTGGCTACTCATTCCTGTAGTTTGACACAGGTTAGAAGTCCCATATATGTATGTGTATGACATCGTGGCTGGAAAGAATCCTGAATGAGGGTGCTGTACCCTTCAACCTACACTAACGTCCTGATGGGTGGGGGTGGGGATGCCCCAGCTGCCAGGAGAGTGATGGACATTCCGTGCGCCAGGGCCCTTGTGACAGTGTGTCTGTTGGTGACTTTAGAGAACTTGGTTTGGAAGGAAAAAAAAGGAGAAACTTCTGTTTTTCCTTTAGAAACTTCAGCTCTCTTGGCCCCTTTTGTTGCTGTAAAATTGTATTTATTAACAACCCCCTGGGAAGGCTCCCGTCGCCGAGCAGGCTCGAAGGCTCTCAGTGGAATGAGCACGCGGATCCAAGAGGTTGCACAATCCCAAGACCTCAACGAGCTGGGGAATAAAGCAGCACGCCCAGCGTGGGGTGGGCTTCGCAGGGACAGAACTGCAGCCTGACCACCACGTACCAAGACCAGAAAGGACCTGCTTCTGCTCAGCAACACAAGCCAGCCTCCGAGTTCAAGGCTTAAGTCAAAATAAGAAAAGAAAAATAAAAAGTGAAAATAAGTGGGGATCTCATTCCCCACTGGAACCCCTGAGAGCCAGATCCCTAAAACCTTTGTTCTTTTCTTCACCTTCCAGACTTTATCAATCCCTGGGTATCAGACGGGACGACAGGTTGAATTGAATACAATGAATATGTGTAAAACAGTCCATACTAGCCTCATCCCTAGGGACTTGCACGGTACAGCCTTTGCAGCTGTGCCTGTGCAAGATGGATTTGTCTCCTAGAGGTGACTGGGGAATTGGGGGTCAAATTCTGATTCACTGTTCACAGGAGGATGAACCAAAATGGCACCTCCAAGAGCCTCGCACTCCCATGGCTGCCCAGAAGCAAACTGCTGCTTCTTCCCATAGTCTTTGCATCTTCCTACGCACTGCAGTC
The DNA here is from genome assembly GCF_964271855.1 of Acomys minous. Lineage (NCBI taxonomy): Eukaryota > Metazoa > Chordata > Mammalia > Rodentia > Muridae > Acomys > Acomys minous. The sequence goes on along the minus strand of NC_140485.1, from coordinate 141,141,166 downwards.
CCTCTGCTTGCAGCCGGAGGAGAATAACTAGGGCTCTCTCAGCTCGGCCAGCCACACCTTGCTCACAGCCCTTTCAAAGGGCCGCTTGGCTTCAGCGCAGAGGTGGGGGACTCTGAAGCCTTGCAGCTCAGCTGTGAGTTGCTGCGGGACCCTGTGCATCCATCAGTCTGAAGAGTTGAATTTGGAGATTCAGCCTTTCCTTCTCCATTAAACAATTAACTGATTCTCTGAGCAAAGACGAGATCCCTAAGGCAAAGTCAGTGATGGCCACCATAAACGTTGCCTCCTATAAGGAGTAACTTCTTCTAGTCGCCCCCACCACCCCCTGCTGTATTTTTAAACACCTAGTGCCTGTGTGGCTGTATTTGTGCTGTGGTAAATGGTCATTGGCTGAGTGCTGAGTCTGGGGAGGTACCAATGTCAGGGTTTAATGCACAATGGGAGGAATCCCCATATATATACATCCCCCAAAGACATCATATAGGGAAGAGATCTCGGCTCAGTATCAAAGGCTGGGACTTCTGCCAGCCGTGATGAAACAATGGCACTGAAATCTGAGACCACATTTTTCACACTTAACAACAAAATAAAACCGACAAGCCCATGACAAGTGGCATGAGATATCTTGTCCTACAAGAAGGGTTTTTCCCTCATCTGTGTTCCCTGGTCTCCTTTTGATCTTCCTGGCAGGACCCACTGTGCCCACAAACATGTAGGAAATATTCATGGTGACAATTTATATCTGCCTGGGACAATACCCTGCCTGTCTGATGTCACTGGCATCTTGCCACCCAAGTCACAAATGCAAGCAGCAGGTGGGCAGTTGGAGCATCAGAAGAGATGTGTGGGGCCTCCAGAAAGGCACCTTGCAGGGCCCTGCCTCTCCTATGCTGCTGCAGCCTGCTAGCTAGGGGCTGAAGGAAGATGTCCATCCCAGGGGCTTTTACTCTGGACAAATTGCAGCTTCACTCAGCTAGGGCATTTAATTAGACTTTCAGAAGATAAGAAATTATTTAAACAGGGTATTTCACACAGCAAAGAGGCAAATCTACAACGCTTTCCACTTAAAACATGTTACTGGGTGGGGAGTGAGGACCATTTCTGATTTTTAAATATTACCAAATAATGTAACAGTTCTGACAGGAATGGGTCTTATTTTTGATGGGTAATCGCCTTGAGACTTGCAGAAAGTCAGTTCAGAACACACACACACACACACACACACACACACACACACACACACACACACACACCTCTGTTATACATGTGAGCCAGGCTCCCTTAGCACAAAAGGTTACTTGTCTTTTCCAGGTAAATATAAAACATCCTGTTAGTATCTTTAAACTCTTTGACCACACAACAAAAGCTCCTAGCCTGCCTCTCCAGCAGCACCCTAATGAAATCTAACTGGGAAATGATAAGGAGATAAAAAAAAAATCCCAGGCTCTGAGACTTTACTTTCTAATTGCCAATTTTACCCCTTGCTCTGAGACATTAATCCTCCAAGAATAGAAAGCCAGTTTGCCAATAACCCAGCAGAGGAGGGCATGGGAGTGAGAGGAAGGAAGCCCACAGCAGTGGATGGGAGAAATTGCCCTCCTGGCCCCTGTGGAGCCTGGCCACCAACACCCTGCCAGCCATGGTGGCTCCTTCTTGCCTCTGGAAGACTGCCCAGGCCAGCATTGGTATTCAAATTAGGCTGCCAATCTCTGCAGGCACCTTTCTGTGTAGATGGTCCATCGGTCCATGACTTGGGGGAGGAAAAATAACTACCGGATTTCTGATACAGGGAGATCTAGCCAGACTTCAAGCTACCCAGAATCCATGCCAAGGGTTTGTTCATAGGATGCCTTGAGGTCGAGGAGTGGGTATTTTGTCTTCCCTAGTCCTTCATTTTATTAAAACAAGAATAGCAGGAAGACAATGAATCTCCAACAGCGGTTTAAAGAAGAAGAGGAAGGGGGTTGTGCAGAGTCAAGCTAGTCATTTAGTGCTGAGCGCCGGTTTCTATGGGAACAAGATGGGCTTTGTGCAGGAACTTCCCACTCCCCCGCCCTCAGTGGGACCAGATCCAGCATCCCAGCATTGTATTTGTGTGGTCAACTTTTCTTCTGTCTCATTCTCTCCTCCTGGCCCTGACTATCCCCAGCAACAACACCCATCACCACAGACACAAAGAGAAAAGAGAACTCCCAGCCTCTGGGCCGAATTAAGTCACCACACAAAGGTATCCAGGCAACTGGGAGGCAGTGGACTGCCCCGGAGAGCCTGGCCCATCGTTCTGTCTCTTGCCTCATTTCTTATTCCCTTCCCCAAGCCACCCAGAACTTCATTTCCCTAACTCTTTTCATGCAATACACACACACACACACACACACACACACACACACACACACACACACCATATTCAGCTTTAAATTAAGTTTCCAAGTGCATAAAATGTGACGGACACATTGGATATTGCTATTTAGAAGTGACAATAAACGGTAAATGGCCGGTGTCCATTTAAACTTTAAAGTTTCAATCATTACAATGCTTATGCCCATGTGTGTGTGTGTGTGTGTGTGTGAACACAAGGGGCATGGAGGTAGAGAAGCTTCTGGAAGAGTGACTCCTGTGCCTTTGTGAGGCAGGGAGCTTAGTGTTCAAAGACTGTGTGTCCAGCAAGATGCAGAGGTTGACTTCTCTCTTTGACAAGGTACCTTTAATTTGGTTCCTTTTAAAAAGAAGTTTATTTTGACTTTTAAAATTTAAAAAGGAATTACTTAGGAACCCATTACTGAGGAGCTGCCGTGGAAAACATCTCAATGTAGTAACCCTTGTCCCCTGACTTAGTGTCTGGGCTTCATTTTATGAAAGAAAATGTGTATTTCTGAATACTGTTCACAAATCACAACCAAGCTATTTAAGGTTACAGAAATCTCAGATTTCAACAACTGATTTTCTTTAAGGCTTAATAAAAAGCCTTCTGAGTCTCCCCCGGCCAAGCCTTGTGATGTTGATGGGAAAACTATCAAACCTAAAAACATTTTGCAGTGTTATATGTATTTACTTAGGAAAGCTACAATTCACTCTTCTTTTTGCAGGATAAAAATGTGAATTTTTGTTATGTAAATTCAAACTTGTTTAAAAAATATATAACGGTTTAACCCACTTATGTGTCACCAGGTTTCAATCTTGGTTTTAAAAGGCATCTCGGGCTAAATGCCATGAAAGGGTTTATTAAAGATCGAGAGCCATCCCCAGCGTTGGTGAGTCAGAAAGATGGTTTGTTTGCTCATACAAGCCAGAAACTATCTTTCAATCTGTCTTTTCCTCATTCATTTATTCATGAGTATCACGACACATTATTTCAAAGTTGTTAGACGTGGCCAGTCTGTGTGGAGCTTCTGCATCTGTGCGCTTGGTTGGTTCAGACTTCTTCCACAGAGCAGTGGCTCTCAACCTTGCCAACTCTGCAACCCTTTAATATAGTTCCTCATGTTGTGGTGACCCACAACCACAAAACTATTTTCCTTTCTACTTCATAACTGTAATCCTGCTGCTGATATAAACTGCAATGTAAATATCTATGTTTTTCCCATGGTCTTAGGCGACCCCTGTTGAAAGGGTTAGTTGACCCCCCCAAAGGGGTCATGACCCACAGGTTGAGAACCACTGATTTAGAATGTTGGTTCTCAAAAGCTGAATTAAAACTCCATGCATGTTGTCACTTCCTGAATAACCAATTCATAATCTTTCCATCTCCTTCCATCTCCTTCCCCCTTCACATCCCTCCCCTGTCCTTCCTCTCCCGTGTCCTTCCTCCTCCTCTCCATACCAACTTCCCTACACTTTGTTGCCACAGTCTTATGTCTTCACTGTGAGTGTTGTGAATCCTAATTCTAGCTAGAGTGGCAATGGCTACTATAAGGCACCAGTCACTTCCCCACACAGGGCACAAACAAAGAGCATGAGGGAGGGCCACCATGGCTGCTGACCAGGCAGAACTAGGAGAGAGGAAAGACAAAAGCTTGGTCAGTGTGTGACCAGGGTCCAGCACTTTTCTTCAGGATCTTTCTTCTCGGCCTTCAGAAGCAGTCCTTTCCAGAAGGTTCTTAATTCTTAAATCTCCCCCTGAATATGACAGAGACACTCCCTGAAGCAACCTGGAGCTCCTGATAGTGGACCAGTCACCTCTCACAGGATCCTGAGAATAGAAGAGTCCAGTGCAACAGCCAGCGCTGTCTAGAACCACTTAGAATGAAGCCTGTAGGCATGCCTGAGAGAATTATCTACATCCAGTTAGCCTCTGGCCTGGCCTGTGAGGGGTCACTCTGGTTAGGCTAGCTGAGGTGGGAAGACCTTCCCTAAAACGGGCAGAACCATTCTTGGGGCCTGAGTCCTGAGCTGCATTAAGAGCAGCATCCTTCATCTCTCTCTACCCCCCAACAGTTGATGCAATATCACCTCAGGTCCCTGCTTCTGTGATGCCTCAGGTGGTGAGGGACTCGCGCCCTTGAACTGTGAGTCCAGATAAACTTCCTCCCTTAAGTTGCTGCTGTTAGAAACAGAACACTAGCGACAAAAAAAGAAAGTCCTATAGTGCTGTGTCTTTGAAGGTACCTCCTTGAGGTCTGTGACAGGATACCTCCTAAGACAACTTGAGAGCAGCCCTTCTTTTGACTCCTAGGTTCATGAGACATAAGAGCATGAAAGTGGTAGGACCTCACAGTGGCCTGGAAGCAGAGGGGAAGGTTTCAAGGGACTAGGCGTAAGTTATAGCCTTTGAAAGCATGCCTCCATGTTACACTTATTACAACCAGGCTCTTCCTGCTGCGGCCCCTTCAGCTGTAAACTCCCCAGTCCACATGGGCACCCTCATGATCCAGTCACCTTTCAATAGCGCCACCAACTGGACACTGAGCCTTTACTATGAGAGCTTTCTGGAGAGATACTTCATATTAAACTGACAAGGACCCATCCTCAACATCATCCCTTCTGTGTCATCACGGATTCTGCCTTCCACCACGGCACACACCTCTGCTTGCCTCTGAGCACTGCTTGGCACAGTAAAAGGTGGTGTAGCTGTGTCCTAGGTGGTTGTCTGCTGCTGTGGTTAAGTATGTAAATAAATAAATAATAGCCAGGCACTAGCAGAGCTAGCCTTTAATCCCAGCACTCGGGAGGCAGAGGCAAGGGGGATCTCTGTGAGTTCGAGGCCAGCCTGGTCTACAGAATGAGCAGGACAGCCAGAGCTGTTACAGAGAGACCCTGTCTCAAAAACACCAAATGACTGACTGACTGACTGACTGACTGACTGATTGTCTGACTGACTGAGTAGTGCACGCCATTGACTAAAGCCACTTGGGAGGACGGCTGGGGAGGAAAGACTCTATTTCGTCTCACATGTTATGGTCCATCATCAAGGAAAGCCAACCCAGGAAGGAGCACAAGCAGGAACTGGGAGGCAGGAGCTGAGGCACACACCCTAGAAGACAGCCGTGTCCTGACCTCTTCAAGCCGCTGAGGAAAGATGCCCCCAGCCGCTGAGGAAAGATGCCCCCAGTCTTCCACTACGCATGCTTCAGGGCTCCCGACAGCAGCGGCTGTGTTAGGACCTCTCTACGGGGAGTTCTCTCATATCCTGTGACAAGCTACGCTGATGGATCTTGTCTGGGAAGCGATCCATTTTCGACCTCTGTGCTAAGAACTTGGTAATAGCACGGCTGGGTTTTTCAGCTGGATAATGAAGACAGTGGTTTGTTTGTTTGTTGTTTGTTTTTTCAGGGCAATTACAGATCAGAAGATGAGTTGTAAAACAATGTCAACAGCTATGTCTCCAGATCTCTAAGACTGGCTTTGCTAGGAGCATATGAGGCTGTCCAGAGGAGAACAAGTATTCTGCACAGAAAACCTGACAACTGCCATCTTACACAGTGATTGTGTCATATATATATATATATATATATATATATATATATATATATACAGAATATTTCATCAGTGAAAATCAGACATTATTTTTATTCGCTCCTACAAATATGTGTTACTCAGTACACATGTGCCCACACAGACACACATGCACGCATGCATACGCACGCACATGCATGAACACATACACACACATGTACACACATGCGTGCACGCGCACACACACACATGCACATAGTGTTTTAAACAGGTGTCAGACATCAATCATGGCATGGGGTATTAGATAGGCAGGGTGAACTCAAGCATGAGGTGTCGAGATCTGGCCTCTCAGACTTCTGTGTTTTGTCCATTTTTGCCAGTTAGGTTGTTTGCTTAGTCAACCTCTTGATTATTTATTACTTGTTTGTCTGATTTAATCTGTAGAATAGGCTGTAGTTCTACAATGCCTAGATGGCTTCGGAATGCCTTGGAGCATTCTGGAAAATGCCTTTATCTCTAGGCCCCATCCCAGACCTACTGCCTGGAAGAAGAGGCCAGTAGCAGGGGCAACCATGCAGCCAGGAGCCAACCGTGCAGGTGGGTCAGGTCCAAATTTAAGTAACATCCTGCTATATAATACATAGGTGAGGTACCACAGCAATGAAACCCCCAAGGATCAACTCCCCCTCCGTACATTTTCTTCTAACACTGACCTGGACTGGACAGAAGAATTAGAGGGCGGGGCATGAACATAAGTATATCAGGGCTGAGTACTGTCCCTGGCAGTTACTGCAAAATGACAGCTTCCATTATTGGTCACCTGCAAGCCTATTTTTATAACCGACCTTAGGGTTCACTGAGGTTCACTGAGGTTGGCTTCACTACTTATGTCCATCTGTCTCACCCTACTCCCAGGCACTACGTCCTGTTCTCTCTCTCTCTCTCTCTCTCTCTCTCTCTCTCTCTCTCTCTCTCTCTCTCTCTCTCTCTCTCTCTCTCCCCACCCCCCGCACTTGACACAACCCATGCAAAGGTTGAGCACCAATGCCTCAACTCTCAGCTGCTTCCTCCTTTATATCACCCATTCTCTCTCAGGCCCCTAAACCCAACACCTGACCGCCACCACCACAGTTTGTCGTGTTTCTGACAGCCAATGATGTCCTGATGGCTCTTCTGATGACCTTATTTGTATAGGTTATTTCCTCATTGCTGGCTTTCCCCCACTGTGCCAACTATGAGTGCTTGCATCTGAGTCTCTCTGCTATGGCCCTGGCTCCTAGGAGTAGATTGGGATGGGGGGGGGGGTGTAGGGGAGTATTTAAGGAACACTGGCTGACTAAACAAATAAACATGAAAAGCAAATACTACTCAGCCATCATCAGTTCATATAGTGAGTTTTCAGACTTGTCATTCAAAATCCGCTAATAAGCACAAAACCCAGGGGACAAGATCCAGGCACAGGAAATCCCTCCATAAACGTGAAGGGAGATAGAGCATGCTCAGAGCTCAGCCAGTCCCCTTTGCTGACAGGGACTCTGCATGGGAGGGAAGGGCACAGACACCAGAGGACACAGAACATGGCCCTGAGCTTTCATCTTTCAGTTCAGCTTCCTTGTGGCATCTTCTTCTCTCATCACCATCACAGTTTTATAAACTATGTCCATGCTAGAGGGCACACAAAGGTCTCGGGCAGCATCCCACACACACAAGGGGTTTAGGGCAGGAACACCATATGTGTGAGCAGGATGGGAGGAATGAATAAAGCTATAAGACACCAGGAGAGGCCTGGGACTGCTAGGACCTGGCTCAGAAGGCCACATCCTCCAAGCCCACCGTAGCCAGTTATCATTGACCAGTTATCACTGGTGATCTGATGGGGTTGCTCTAAAAGAACTAGAGGCCATCAGTAGCAGATGCTTGGGTTCTAAACAGAGCAAGGAAACTGCAGATCTGGGCTCTCGTGGGAGTCAGAGGCCCTGAGATTAGACCAAAGCTTGTTGTGTTTAGTATCTGCAAAGAAGGAAAATGTTCCTATTCTGGTGTGTGTGTGTGTGTGTGTGTGTGTGTGTGTGTGTGTGTGTGTGCAGCTATATTCATATGTTTCAAGTAAATCAGACAAGCAACACAGAAGTCCTTCAAGATCACATGCCAATGTCATAACCACACTTCCAAGGGCTTGGCATATTGAGGTCTCAGGAAGTCATAGCCTTGATGTTGGCTTGGTCTCCATTCACATGGATTGTCTTTAGCACAGAAGCTCCACTCTGCATCACCTGTGCTGTGAGCAACTTTCTACCCTGCTGGGGTGGGTTGGTTGGTCAGTCGGCTGATTGGTTGGTTTGTTGGTTGATTGGTTGGTTTGTTGGTTGGTTGGTTGGTTGGTTGGTTGGTTGGTTTGTTGGTTGATTGGTTGGTTTGTTGGTTGATTGGTTGGTTTGTTGGTTGATTGGTCAGTCGGTTGGTTGGTTGGTTGGTCGGTCGGTCGGTCGGTCGGTCGGTCGTTCGGTTGGTTGGTCAGTTGGTTGGCTGTATGGTTTTCTAAACATTTCCTTTCTAAATTGACTTCTTGTCTGGTTAATTCTTGAGTTGCTGGTATTTTCCCCTTAGGATACATCATCAAATAACAGAGTCTGATTTGTGTTTTTAGAGAGAGGTCCTGTCTTTTCAACATACTGTTTACCTTTTTTTTTCTTTTATAGTTTTCTTTTATGCTTTTCCCTAGCTTATCATAAGATTTTCTTTGCCCATTTTGTCTTGTTTGAAAGCATTTCTGGGTCTTTAAAAAGAATAAATTTGAACATTGCATGGAACTTGGTATTTAATCATATACCTAGAGCAGGTGAACTGTGGGCCTTTCAGTGTGAAGGATTTCCAAACTAGGCTTATATACATTGCATGCCTGTTACACATGAACTGTCTATGTAGAGCTGCTTCAAACAATCATGAGGAGGTGGCAGAGACTTCCACTTCTCCACGATAGAATGTTACTTTTTAAGTTTTAGCAGATCACTGGGTAGAGAAGAGGTGCCAAAGAGCAGAGAGGTGGGGGGGTGGCTTAAATGTGTAGAATTGGTTCTAGGTATGTATCTGTCCCTAATATACATGGCTGATCCTAACACACATGGCTGCCCCTAAGGCATATGGCTGAACCAAAAGCACATCACTGGCCTAACACATAAAGCCAATCCTGATGTATGTAGCTGCCCTGAAGGCAAAGTTTGGGCATTAGGGCTTCACTTCTGGCCCTGAGGCTTACTGCTCAGTCTACCTGTATGAACAAGTTTATAAACAAAGAAGCCAATTGCTGCTGTCTAAACCACAGCACAGAAGTCACAAAAGTCCCCAACTCTTCCCTACCTAGGCACTACCTCAGAGGACTGTGCACTGCCCTGTAGGCACACAAGGGAGCAGAGGATCAAGTGGTCACCAGATGACACTACGCAGATATGAACAAATAGTCACTTAGGACACCGACCCGTGACCCCATGGAGCAAGCCTCCACCTCCGGAGCAGCCGAGCTCCAATGCCATGTTAAATGTGCCATGGGGAAAGCACTTCCTTCCCAGCAAGGGCAGCTGCCATGAGTGCTAAGTGCCTCAACAAGGTGCCAAGCCAACTGGGAACACTCCAAAGCGCAGGCTCCCTCCAGCCAGCAGTGACCTACTGAGCCCAGGAAAAGCAAATCGGAAGACGGTGCATCCAAAAGGATGCTTCTCTCGGGAACAAGAGAACTCGGCGTTTCCCATCTGAGCCCTTGCCACATCCCTACAATTCACAGGATTCCTCCTTTACCTAGAACAGATTAATCAATGTTCTCTTAGGAGAGGCATCCAGGCTCTGGAATCAATAACAAAATACTGGACAGTACGACCCTCTCTCAGAAATAATAAAATAAAATACCATCTACTTGCGTTTTCCGAGGTACCAAAACCAGATGTATTTAGGCTACAAAGAAAACTCATGAAATAGTTTTAAAAGATCGAAGTATTACAGAAGAAACTATGGCTTGAAACTGCAGACCAGATAGGCTTATGAGGGGCTCTCTTGGGGCAAAAAGAGCAACAGTTTTAAAATGTGAGATGAACCATCATTTTGTAGTAAAGCATTTTAAACTTTCAATATTTTGTTTAGGCATTGTTAGGAGCAGCCAGCTGCTAATGGCCTCCATTCAAGTAAAGCGAATTGTGCATTTAACCCAGTTCAGTTCAGCTAGGAACTGTTGAGCACTGACTTTTGCCTCTGGTCCCAGGATGGCCAGTTCAAAGCCTTTATCCCATGATACCACACACAAGGACAGCAAGTGCCAGCCTGCTACACAGAAAAAGACAATCTCTCTGAGACTGATGACTTGCTCAGAGTCACACAGCTACACAGTGGAGCAGCTGGGGGCGGGGGGCTGGGACCTCCCAAGGGGCGGGCTATTCAAACACCCAACCGCTCACAGATCAATCCCTCCAAAAAACTCACAAAACCCTCAGAGCTAGGATAGAACCACTTTTAAATAAACAGCTAAAATGATTCAATTAAATTTATATAAAGTACTATGAAAACAGAAATGGAGGTGGGTTAATTTTTTTTTTTAAGTCATCTAGCTATTGTGACCCAAAACACTTGGCTGTGCATCATTGGTTGTCCCAGTTCTATGAGTCCTGGCTGCTTTATGAGCAGCAGACTTTCCTTGCTGGATCCTGAAAGCTGAATAGCTAAGATCAAGACTCCACTGGCTCTGGTGTTCCTCACAGATGGCTGCCCATGGCTGCCAGCCTCACAAAGAGGAGACTGAGCATCTCGGCTCAGTCCGCTTCACAGAGCAGCTTCGCCCTCACAGCCTGTCCCCTTACCAAGCCCCTTTCCCCTGCACCATCATCTTAGGGGTGTGGCTTTTAACATACTAATTTTTGAGGGATGTCTGCACTCAGCTGTGGCGTAATTCAATGCATACCTTCCTTTCTGTCCTGGAAAGGGACAGAAAAAAAAATGCATCTCATCCAACCATTTGGCTGAGGCCACCTGAAAGGCGTTTGCAGGCGGCTTGAACTCCCTGTGATCCAGGCCTCCAAGGGCCCATCTGAGGGTTTTAATGGCCACATAAATGCACATCATTCACGAGTGGGAGGGAAGCACTACAGTGACGCGCTTCATGGATCCTTCTCTGGGATTGCATATGACTGGCTAGCTGTACGAAACTCAGGGAGAGAGAGAGAGAGAGAGAGAGAGAGAGAGAGAGAGAATTTAAGCCCATCAGTCAGAATACAACAGAGGCACAGAGTTTGTTTTGAAATAACTGTTGAGCCCCCTACCCACAAACCGCCGCTGTCGTTAGTTTGTATTTCTTCAACACCTCACAGGTACTGCTCTCCCAGAACAGCCAATTGTCTGGCAATAAAGAGCGATGGGGCATGGGACAATTATGTAACAGCTGCAGAGACATAACCTGGATAATTTAGTATCTTCTACCACCCTAGGATATAATAAAAGTGAGGTTTAAATATGTATCAATAAAGCTGATAGATGGAGTGACACGGAGAAGACGGGTTTCAGTGTCTTTTCTCAGCGTAATGGTGCTAATATGCCTTCAGGAAGAAAAAAAAAGATGTAAGGGGGGAGGAAGAGAAAGAAAAAGAGGAAAACACAGGTAGGGAGGGGAGGGGAAGGAAGAAGGAGAAGGAAGTGGAGAGGAAGGGAGGCAAACAGGAAGAGGAGGGAGGAAGAGGAGGAAGAGGAGGAAGAGAAGGATTTAAAAAAAAAGAGTAGGAACACCAATAAGATGGAGCCTCTCTGTACCCAGATCAGACTAGGGACTCAGGTGTCCAGATTCCCAGCTGGTGGCCACGGCCTCAACCCTTACGCCTTGCACACTCTGCCCTCTCTGCCTCCTGTCCTTGCACATGGACTGAGCTCCTCTGTGTTTCTGGCTCATTTGTCTCACATGACTAATGGTGTCTCCTCATTTTCCTTCCCAAATGAGGGATCATTTCTGCCCCACTCCATCTCCATTTGTCCCTCTTTTCGCTCATTTTCTCCACAGTAATCAGGTTTGCTTTGCCCGGGTGTACCTCTTTTCTCTAAGCACCCTGCCTTTCTTTTCTCTCAGATGTCTTGTGATCAAGGCTTGTGGCCAAAATGTGGCCGCTAAGTACGAGGTAATGTTTTCACCGGCTCGTAATGACGATGAAGAAAGCACCTCACAAAAGTCACCCCAGTAACAAAGGGGAGACAGATGTACTGTCTATGAATGCCACCCCGGGAGGAAAGAGAGAAGAAAGACAGAGGCACAGAGAACGCACTCTGATTTCCTAATGTGTCTGCCGTTCCTTTAATCTACCGAGCTTTCCCCCTACTCCCTGAGAACACATAGGCAAATTTCAAACTCCTCAACAGGACAGTGTGCTTGTTGGAAGGCATGTCTCCAAGCCATATTTCAACTGAGCGTTCACTGACTTCCTTTCCGAGTCTCCAGGTCTGTGGGTGTCGTGTAGTTCAGATCTAAATCAAAAAGTATAGAACACTCTGGAGAGAACTAAGTGCAGCCTCGCTATGAACTTCAGCGCACACAGAATGCTGGGGACCCACAGCCCAGGTCAGCTCGGACGTTTTCATAGGTAGTCACCCCAGGCCTTAGCTTGCATTCACCCCTTCCCTTCCGCCCCAAGCCTCTCAGCTTTGCCCTACACTCTTCTTCCTTCCTTCACCAGGCGGTTGCTTGTGTCATTCGCTTAAGAAACCCATCCAGAATTGAATTTCCTCTCTGTTCGTACCCAATTTCCCTCCCTCTGAGACCAGCACACATCATTGCCACTTAAAACAAGGAGTGAAATGGATGGAAAACCTAATGATTCGATATCAAATCAGCACCAGAAATTAAATACGGGCATCCGGGAGCCAATTAGTTACCATGCACCTCTGATGCTCCCTACCAGATTATTAATGTGTGTGGTTTAAAAATAAAAATAAAAATAAAAATAAAAATAAAAAAAGAGCACTGCTTTCAAAGCAGCGGTGACAAATATAACCAACTTGACTTACTAGCTGCCATGGGGATTGTTTGCTATTGTATACATTTATTACATTATAAAATATTTTTATACACATACACATACCATCACCCATCAGTGACAGATTTTAAGCTACTGTAAGTCAAAGTTAAAAGGCCATAGACTGCTTGCTAATAAGATGCTGTACCACTGGCTCGGGGCTTTCTGGATGCACCTTAGACTCTCAGTAAATACCAGCTCTGCATATGGCTAGTGAAATTTAACTCTGCTTGCCATGCTCTGTCTAAGCAAAGACTCATCGAAAAGAAAATGGTGGTGGTTGGTTGAAAGGCCAGTGTTAGGAGGGGGATTCTGTCCTTGTCCCTCATGTTTAGTAGGAGATTTTGGGATGGAGGACCTCTAGGACAACAGCAAACTACCCATGCGTTAAGACAACTGCACCGGTAAGATGACCAGGTAGCTCGTGTGTCTAGCTAAGAAAGTCAGGGCACTGGCTGTTAGTAGTTTACCTCTCACACAGTTACTCAGATGTGACTAGAGGTGGGGGTCTTTCAGCACAGCAGAGAGGTGCTGCTGGAAAGGACTCGGTAAATGAATGATGTGAACAAATCTCCATTTCCTAAAGTAAATAAAAGGCATTACTTCTGAAGTTTTAATATTATTAATAATGAGAAACACAGGGTAGGATAATTTTATTAATAATAAAAATATCTCCTTCCCCCCAAAAAGGTTGCTGTATTACTCTGGGAAAGTCATGGTGCATATTAATACCTTAAGAGAAAAAGATCTTCTATAAGTAAACTCCGCCTCAAGTAGCACCCCCAGATCTCTGTGCAGCCATCACCGCTTTTATTTATTTGCTGGTTGTCAGGTGACACGCTCACTACCATCCTGCAGATGGAAACAGTTACCTAGTCACATGGTCTAATTTTATGAGCAGGAAGAGACCTAGGTAGGTTAAGTAATTTGTCCAAGACTGGATGCTTTCACAGAAGCAGGACTGAAATACTGAGTACAGTAACAACACTGCCAGTAGTGACAATGGCAGCCTTAACAGTGGCACCACTAGTGACACGGTTACAGCGGGATAGCAGCCACCATGGTAATAACGCCCCTTTGTTGAACATTTCCCATTGGGAATAAACCCATATGGGCCTCATTGAACTCAGCGAAGGCCATTTCAACACTGCATCCTCAGGTCTTTTGTGGGGATGGAAGTGGAGGGGGTGGGGGTGGAAGTGGGGGTGGGGTGGGGGGAGGGTGAGTGTGCAGGCCAGGAGTCACTCTTAAGTGCCTTTCTGGGCTGCTCTCTCGTCTGTTTGTTGTTGTTTGTTTGTTTGTTTTTTAGACACTTTCCCACTTTTGCTTGCAGCTTGACAATTCAGCCACACTGCTCAACCAGCATTGGCGTGACTGTGCCTCCCCCCACTCGGGGACTGCAAGAACGTGACACCACACCTGGCATTGTAAACACAGGTTCTGGGGATGGAGCTAAGATCCTTGTGTTTGCTGTGCATGGAAGAACAGAGCTCTCACCTCAGAACCAATTGTTTATCAGGGTCCCTGGTGCTCAGTAAACACTCCATAAATAGTGAACTATCGAACAACTAAGTGCTTATGCTCAATGAATTCCAAAGCCAAAATGAACTGTCCCTGACTTAATCATGGACTAACAAGCTCTTCTCTGGTTCCTTCCAGCTCCTTAAACTCTACAGCACAATCTATGCTCAGGACACTGGGAGACTGCTTGAATTCCAGGAAACCAATCTATGAAGGGCAGGCCTGCATATGAATGACATCCTTCCGAGGTTTGAAAATTGTCTTGACCGATGAAGACACTGGAGTGAAATCTGAGTGGATCCTTGCCATTCACCAGGATCACACGTAAAAATCTCCACTGCATGATAATCCTGTTAACAGTCCATAAAAAAGACAAGCGCAGGTGATGGCAGGACAGTGAGGAACCAAGTCCATAAAGAGGGTTGTTTCCTGAGGAAAGTTAGGGTGTCAATGAGCCTTCAGGGAGCTGCTTGGTAACCTCCATTTAATAGGAGGAAATAGAAACAATAGGGGAAGTGATGAATGCTGTGGTACAATAAAATATCCTTGGTAAATTCCTCATCTTCAGTTTTAGTGCATTCTTTGACCATGGTGCTATTTCCCCCTCTGTTATCCCAAGGAAGTTTTCAGTCTAAAAGGAAAAGTAAGAGAAGACACAACAGCATGAAGCTGTCTCCAAACATATGAAAACTGTTTGTTAGAAAGGTGGCAAAGTACCTCGTGCCCCTACAGGAGAAACTGAGGATCGGGGAAGGGCCGTGCCGCAGGAGCACGCTACTATGGACAGAGAGAAGTTTCCTACAGTGAGAGTCGTTGCCCTCGGCGCTGGTAGTGTTTGTGCTGGGGCAGGGAGAGGGTAGAAGAAGGGCCAGCCCTCAAGCGTGATGAGGGTAAACTTGCATTTAGACCAGTGTCTGTCCAAATGCTCTACCTCTTTGCCAACAGACATGGGATTTTCACCTCCCGGGTCTTGCTACCCAAATGGAGGACATTGGTGAATGCTAGCTATTGCAGGAGTTCGTGTTACTGTCTATTCACTGAGACAAACATCCTTTATCTTCTGTATATGAATGTTTATCTGCATGTACTTCCGTGTACTACACAAATGTCTGGAGCCACTGGAAGCCAGAGCAGGGTATTACATGGCCTGAGCTGGACACAGATGGCTACAAGCCACTATGTGGATGACAGAAACCAAACACCAGTCCTCTGCAAGGGCAGCAAATGCTTTTAACCAAGGAGACATTTCCTTGGGGCAAACTTCTTTTTTTAATATATTTTTTAAGATTAGAAAATGTTTAATTATTCTTAGGTGTTCGTGGGTGTGTGCTTATGAATGTGAGTGCCCAAGCAGATTAGAGGTATCAGATTTCCCTGGAGCCAGAGTGACAGGAGGCGGTGAGCTGCCTGGTATGGGCGCTGGACTCAGGTCCTTTGCAAGGTTAGTGCACTCTCTCACCTGCTGAACATGCCTGCAGCCCAGGAACAAATACTCTTTCTTTTTTGTTTTGTTTTGTTTTTGTTTTTCAAAACAGAGTTTCTCTGTGTAGCCTTGGCTGTCCTAGACTCAATTTGTAGACAAGGCTGGCCTCTAACTCACAGAGATCGGCCCGCCTCTGCCTCTCTGAATACTTGGAATAAAGGCATAAACCACCTCAGTCAGGGACAAATACTCTTAATTAAGCAAACAGACTAACACTAAACTCCCCCCACTTATGAAAGAAGCAAGGAAGGCAAGATGCACCATCTCATCGAGTCTCCTTTCTCATCTCATTCTCATCCTGCGATTGCCAGGGAGCGTACCACAGTCAAAGGGATGCTTAAATCACTAGTGCACAGAGCTTCCAGTGAGGCACTGGGATCACCAAGACTTGGTGGGTCCTGAACCCTCCATCCTCGTAAACCAGGGATTAAATGAGCTATACAGTCTTCCCACCAATCAATTAGAAAGGACAGACCACCAGACCCCTACGAACTAAACAGGAGGCTTCTCAAAGGAGGCTCTTTCATGGCCCACAAATGTACACACTGTGCATGGGCACTTAGTTTCTGCAGAAACACATTACAAGTATAAGCTGTCACTGTATAACTAACTACCACAAGACCTAAAATTAAAAATATTATACCAAGGATTAACAGAGGGGTGGAGCTGCTCAACCCTTAAACGGCCAGCAGGGATATTTATTCCATGTTGGAAACCTGTCTGGCATTCTGTAATTAGCCCATCACCCAGAAATGACAGCCCACAGATGACAGTCCACTTCTGTGCACCCAAAGATCTACACGGGAATCTTCACAGCAGCATTACTGGTGCCAACTCAAAACTAGACTGCAACCCAGGTAGCTGTAAGACTCAAATATGTACCTGAGTTGGTATGTCCACAGAATGGAATATTCTATGATATGAGTCGGGAAATTATGAGAAAGAAGATGGTTAAAACCACTGAGTCCTGTATGATTTCATTTCTTTGAAACTCACAAACTGGAAAACATATCCAGGATTTTAGAAGTAAGGACGGCTGTTGCCATAAGGCAGTGAGCCACACAGGACAACCTTCTGTGGTACCAGGAGGGTTTTATTTGTAGGTATGGGCTGTGATAGAAACTGACTCACTTCAAGAGCCACTGCTGTCATCTTTGTAGTTTGCACACCTTTCTGCATATCATGAATGAAGAAAGTTTTTATTCTATGCATCCAAGTGTGGTAGTGCACACCTACAATCCCAGCACCCACGAGGCTGAGGCAGTAGGATTTATTTTAGTTCAAGGCAAAATAGACTTCAAAGGGAATATCAAGGCAGCCAGGGCTACATAGCAAGACCTTGCCTCAAAGAACAAAGACAAATATTTTTAAAGCTATTTTATTGAAAACTCCCTGTCAACTTCGTTCTCCCCTGGTTGTTTTTAATTTATCCAATATTGAATGATTCTAGAATTCAGATTGATAGAGTTATAACTGGCGGAAAGCAGAAGGCAAGTAATAAACTTGAAAAATCAGTAGCTCCCAGAACCTCGCAGATACAGCATCAAGAGAGACGTGGCATGACTGAAGTCATGAGGGAGGCAGAGTGCAGGCACCTACACCAGAGGAAATGAAAGCTGAACCATAGCTGCCTTTGAATGCTCAGGAAGTGGCACTATTTGAAAGGATTAGGTGGCATGGCCTTGTTGGAGGAGATGTGCCCCTGGGGGTGGGGGCGGGGAGGGTGGGCTCTGAGATTTCAGAAGCCCGTGACAAGCCCAGTTACTTCACTGGTCCTGCTGCCTGGGGGTCCTGTTGTAGAACTCTTGGCTACTTCTCTCTTTCTGCCATCTTCAGATCAGGATGTGGAACAATCAGCTAACATGTCTGTCTTTGTGCTGCCATGCTCCCTGCCATGAGGGTAGCAGACCAAACCTCTGAAATCATAAGCAAGGCCCAGTTTAACGCTTTCCTTTATAAGATGTACCATCTCTTCACACTCATAGAACACTGACTAAAACAATAACAACACTCAAAACAGTCATGAGGCTGTGCACATCTGGAATCTCTGCACTTAGTTGCCCGAGCCTGGGGGGATCATGAGATCCAGGACAGCCTGTGCTACCTACAAAGATCATGATATTCAGGCCAGCCTGGGCTACCTACAAAGGTCATGAAATCCAGGATAACCTGGGCTACCTACAAAGATCATGAAATCCAGGACAGCCTGGTCTTGCTCAAACTATTGAAATAGCAACGACAAAAATCTTACAATATAAAATTATACAATTCAAAATGAACCTGTAAAGTAGAAACGCTTCCTTCATTCTACCTTTTGTAATTATGTAAATGCAGTTTGCAGTTCACTGCTCATCGTGTTGTGTGTTCAATTGATCAGTGGCTGCCTTGCCATCAGCCTGGCTCACCTAGGTTAGTTAGGGTCAAGACCTTAAGATAACTTTCCTTTGAATTCTAAGTAACAAAGTTAGACATTTCTCTACAAAGTGCACACATGAATTGAGAAACTCTTAGCCAAAATATGAAGTAGGAATTGTGCATATCTTCCTGAACAATGACTTGGAGGCCTGTTTTATATTTACACAGAAATATCTGTATGCACACCCTCTCAACTACCTATTATCAATCTATTGCCTATTATCTACCCAGCAATATATCATCAAACTATCAGATGATAGACTGATGGAAAAGAAAAAGAGGTGAACTACTGATCTATCAACAGTCTCTCACCATCTATCAATGATCTCCCTATCTACCATGATTTTTAAAAGTTTTATTTAAGCAATTTATTCAAATTACATCTCAATTGTTATCCCTTCATTTGTATCGTCCTGTTCCCCTCTCCCTTTCTCTTTCACCCTCTTCCCCTCCCCTAGGCCTGTGACAGAGGGGACCTCTTCCTCCACCATATGATCACAGACTGTCAGGTCTCATCCTGGTAGCTTGGTTGCCCTTCCTCTGAGTGCCACCAGGTCTCCCCACCAAGGGGAAGTGGCCAAGCAGGGGGGACCAGAGTTCATGTCAGTCTCCGCTCTCCACACAACTGTGGAGAATGTGCTGTCCATTGGCTAGATCTGGATAGGGGTTCTAGGTTTACTGCATGCATTGTCCTTGGTTGGTACAAGTTTGAGCAGATCCCCCTGGGTCCAAATCTGCCAGCCTTGATGGTCTTCTTGTAGGTTTCTAGGACCCTCTGGATCCTTCTATTTCCTCATTCTCCCATACTTCTCTCACCTGGAGTCCCAATAGTACCATGATTTTTTGATAAATGCCAAGTGTCTATTCCCAGAGACCCAGTGAACCCTGAAGAGAGAGTCCTGTGTTGTGGTTTAAATGAAAAAAAAAAAGTCCCATGTAGGTTCACGTGTTTGAACACTTGATGTCAGCTGATGATGCTATTTGGAGAGGTGACAGAATCTCTAGGGGGAAGAGCCTTGCTGGAGGAAGTACATCACCAGGGAAAGCTTTGAGGATTTATAGCCTCATGCCACTTCCTGATTTCACTTTCTCTGCTTCCTGTATGTGGATAAGGACGTGGTCAGCCACCTTCCTATCACTATTACTATGGTATGCCTTTCCTATCAGGAAGATAATTTTGTCTCTGGAAACATAAGCTGAGCTAAACTTTCTCTTCTTCAAGCTGTTTTTTGATCATTTTTTTTTAAATCACAGAAACAGAAAGTAACTAACCCAGCATGTGTGACCCAGGCCAGTCTGAGTGCTGACTTGAATAGGTCCACGTCACACTGTAGTGTCCCACATTACATTCACAGACATGGCTGTCTCCATGGGTTGTTAACATGCAGAAGAGTAACAGCCTGCCTGACAAGCTTACCCCCAAATCTCATCTGTTCTGCATTCCTCAGGATTATTGCTTTCCCATGATGTTTGCCTCTGGAGGCTGCAGAGCTCTCTGAGTGTGTGTGTGTGTGTGTGTGTGTGTGTGTGTGTGTGTGTGTGTGTGTATGTATGTGTGTGTGTGTATGTGTGCATGTGCATGCATTGTGTATATGTGTGAGAGTGTGTGTGTATATGTGTATGTGTGTGTGTGTGTGTGAGAGAGAGAGAGGGGGGGGAGAGAGATCTACCTTGAGAGCTGAAGTTCCCATGTTGCACTGTGGCTTCTTAACTAAACTGCAGCCAGCACTTGCAGAGTGCTGAGGTCACATTTCCTGCAGTAGCCCCTGCTTCTGTTAACTGCCCACTTCCTATTCCCTCTTGAATGTTATTGTTCAGAATGCTATTCCTTACAGATCCCTCATGAGTTTCCTTTAATCCGGACCACAAACTCTGGCAAGTCCTGTGGTATCGAGCGTTCCTGGCTCAGGACAACGCTCTGCCTGTTCTTAAGCCCCATGGGCCTGCGTGATTCCAAGTGTGCCCTTCTAGCGTTTAGGGATAGTATGGCATAAATACGTACTCTCAGTGTATTATTTATTATTAAAGTCATTTTATACACCATATCTTCTCTTTTATAATCTTCTTGGCTTTCATTGGCTCTGTGAGTGGATGAACTTGGCCACATCCTGAAACCAATTGTTTACAGATCCACTCACATTATAGAACTACTTTAAGTCCTAAAGTTTAACCAAAAATGCAGAGACTGTGGGGCTTCTGGGCCACCTTGCCCTTTCATAGAAAACAATTTGGAAATATAGACTGGATATTTTTCATAACAGCCAAACGACAGGAAATAGGTCAAAGTCTATCCTTGAAAGGTGGCAGCATGAAGCAGTGACACTGGGGAGTTTCCAACTTTGGTCTCATGGTGCGTCCCTTCCATCTGCGCATCTTGTATAGCAGAAAGGCACAGTCTCACTAGAAGAAAGTGTCCAAGGGCAGAGATGATGATGACAAAGTAGGAAGGGGGTTCTGGACGACAGGGGCTGCAGAGGGGAGGAACCAGTTACCAACCTGTGTGTTTACAGAGTCCCTGGTAACGTCAGGAGGAAACAAATCATGAGACTTAACCAGCAGAGCACAGACGTTAGCTACTGCTCATCTCTTGGGGGAGGGGGGTGGGGGGGTTGGGAGGTGGAGTGTGGAGTTAGAGGCCAGACACTCTCACTGCTTACAGGAACAAAAGTCAAGGCGCTTTAGAATACCTGAACATCCCTGATACTCTATAACCTAGTGCATTTCAACGATGATGATGATGATGATATCCCTATGTTTAAGAACCAGGAAAACTTACCAGAATGTAAGAAGTAAAGGGGGAGGGTCCAAAAATAATACACAGGTTGTGCTTAGCAAGCAAAATTCTGAAGCAGTTATCACAAATATATTCAGAGACTCGAAGAAAAGCATTATCTAACCATGAGTAATCCAGAAAATTAAAAGGCAATTGTTTTGGTTTGGTTTGGTCTTTTGGTTTTTTTGAGACATGGTTTTTCTTATAGCCTTGGCTGTCCTGGTCCTTTGTAGAGCAGGCTAGCCTCAAACTCACAGAGATCTGCCTGCTTCTGCCTCCTGAGTGCTGGGATTATGGGCGTGCACCACCACGCCCATTTTAGAAGAGGAGGAGCCATACAGCAGCACAAGAGATGCCTCAGCGGTGAGGAACAAGAACAGCTTTTCCAGGGGACCCAGGTCCAGTTCTCAGCACCCACATAGGGCAGCTCGCAGCCGCCTGGACCTCCAACTCTAGACCTGATGCCCTCTTCTGGCCTTTACAGGCACCTGCACAAACGTGCACATACCCACACCCCCACCCAGACGCATCCATATACACATAACTAACCTTTCAAGGAAGAAAAATTCTAGAATTAAAACATATAATGAGATTTTATAGAGTTTGTTTGATGAGAAATTGCGTGGCTTTAGTGACAGGGACAAGTAGAATAATTTGTTCTGAGAACTTAGAGGAGAAACACTAAGCAAAACGTAAAGCTCAGACAATGGTGAACACCCCAACCCAGACACTCGGGGCATGGGGTGTACAACTGAAGCCTCAGAAAGGGAGAAAAGAGAGCAAGGCATAAGAAATTAAATTAATTAATTTCTCCAAATTTGTCAACTGTTTGAATAAAGGACACCTTGAGACTGAATGAAGCATTGTAAGCAATGTAAATATTAGGAGTTGAGGACTCGCCATAAGCATCACAAATCCTTGAGACATAGGCGTTTAGGACCTACAAGTACAATGGTCAGTTTGCCTGAAACTCAATTTTTATGTCTCAAACAAAATATTTTCTAATGCCTTTCAGTTACTGATGGTAACCGTGATTTGAAAGAAGCTGCGGGAGGACAGACCTGCACCATTTTCTTGAGAGGCCACCTGCCACACAGATCACTCTCCTGGGTGGGTCAGCCCTTCCCAACTTCCCGGTGTACCTCAGTGTTACTCTATAAAAAGTCAGCCTTCCTTCTACACTGGGGGCTGCTGTGGGCCACTATCAGCTCCTTCAACTCAGCCATGGTATATTACATTTCCCTGTTTTTCTCATGCCTGGAGGATAACTACTTGCTTCTTAATAAATCAGTATAGTGCATTTTTCTCCATGATTATTTAAGATTCAACAAAGACAAGAGAACAAAAACTGGGACATACACTCAGGATTTAACTAACTAAAGTGAGCAAAATAGCTGTTCTCTTTAAATCTTCAACAGCATTTTTTCCTAATATATAGATTTATGTTTTGTCAGGACAATGACTGCCGTGCATTCTGTCATAATATGAAAGAGAAAAGTTAATATACACTGAAATAAAATTCTCTCGACTATAAAACAAGAATTAGAAATGCTTGCAAACAAAATGAAAAATAAATTCTCATGAGAAAAATCCAATAAATACATTAGCTAACATTATTCAATGGAACTGAGTGAACATTTATTAAGAATCTACAGTGTACTCAAGTTACCTCATGCTGCTAGCTGCAGGCAGTTCACATGATAGTATATTCTCCAATGTAATATGATTTTTATCTGTGTTCTTTTACATGTGATATAAGCACAGCAATAAAAACACCGACATCATTTAGAAGAACATCCAAAAGAGAAAGCAAACTACATGGTAATAGTTTCACAAACTCAAGATGTGACGTTTTTCTGCCGCCACCACCAGCCATAAGCTGTATTATTCATGGCTGTTTTCACCTACAGCCAAGAGAAGCGCAGGACCGATGCTGCAATGAGCCCTCACCTTTATCTTTTTGGTTTTTGGTTTCATGTTTCTTTTTTTCTTAAATTTTCATGATCTCCCCAAATTCCAGTGCCATGACCCCATGGTTCGTGTATTTAAACAGATTAAAAGTGTCTTATAGAGAAAAGGAGACAAGGAAATCATAATCATGGTTATAAATAAAATTCAGATAGAGCAGTTCCGTGTTCAGGTTAGAGTCTGGCATGCTTTAGTGGGAACCTGCTTAATTAAGCCAGGAAAACTTTGGAGAGACTAGGAGATGTGTAGTCTGCCCAAAACACCCGTGTGCCAGTGCCTGGGGTGCACCTCTTCCTCCTCTAACAGGTTCCAGGGGCTTCCTGGGCAGGCGACCGCTGTTTATATTGTATTGTTAGGAAAAGACATCAAAAGCGTTCACAGAAATAACCTTGGTCTTCTCGTTTTCCCCAGAGTTCTATTTTGAAAATTAAACTCATGTACATATTCAAAGTACAGGTCCAAATAGACAGGTCCAAGATTTGGGGGGTGGGGGGAACAAACAGTGTGATATTAGTAACGGCGAGGGGCGGGGCTTACAAGTAGAAGCCTGAATATTTAGTGTGGCGGACCTGGCGCTAGTGAAGGGCCCAATCTGAGGTTTGTATTAACGAAAGGCAGAATTCTGCAGCTCTCTATGTGGGGCAAGCTTAAGGAGATGAAGCGCCAGGGGCGCGTTCAGATGTGGTGGAGTGGCAGCAGGCTACAATGGTTTGTGTGAAACAGAGTTGCTGACTGCCTTCCGAGGCTGGCATGTGGAGAAGCAGGGACCAGGCCTTTTACAGCGTCCTCCAGCATCCCAACTACAGAGGCAGCACAAACACAGCTGCTAAATATCCATACTGCAGGGTCAAATGCTTATGAGGTAAGGTCTCTACCACCCAGATGTTTATAGATACAGCTAAGCAACCATGAAGTATCACAAACAGAGCAGAATAGAAGTTGGAAAGGTCAAAGGTTAGCTGTAATTCAAGGAAGAGCTGAGCGGAGCCTCTGGCAACGGCCTGGTAGGGTGTGGGTCCTGTTCTGGCTCCCAGCGTTTTAGAAAAGCTGCTGCGAGTCCCTCAGCCCCTCTGCGATTAAAGTTTGGTGCTAACGGCACCAGGAGTTGGGGCTAGAATGTTTTTCTCGCTGAAATGCATTCCACACTGTGCCGTGCCTACATAAAAGCAGCCTGTGTGTGGCAGCTGTTTCCATGGTTGTTGGTGCCTTTGTATTAGTCTGCACTTCATTCCTCAGTGTCACTTCCTTCATCTGGAAAGCTAGAAGGCTGGATAAAAATCACTAAAAATTCTTCCTTCTACGCTTACACAACATGGATCCTAAAGCTCTATGAGTGACGCAAACCCACGTTCAAGCCAGTTAGCTCAGACAGCAGGGCAGACACGAGCTCCGCTTTAAGGTATGGGAACTGCACTTTTGCCTGCTCAGGACATCACCTTAGAGGCAGGACGTAGAAGGAGATGAGGGAGACACGGCTGGAGTGGTGGCTACTGGCTACCTAAGAAACGCTTTAAACGGTAAGCAGTCAGCTTTGAATCCGCCTCACGGAGAACAGAGAGCCACTGCAGGTTTTCAGCAAAGTAGCAAAAACATGGGCTTGACTTTCAGGAGTTCTCTCACTGAGCGAACGGGGATGACCCTGGTTAGAGACAGCAATTCTGACGACCCTTAGCCCAGTGGCTCTCTGTCTTCCTAAGGCTGCGACCCTTTAAGACGCTTCCTCACGTTGGGACCACCCCAACCAGAAAGTTGTCTTTGCTGCTACTTCGTAACTTCGTCATTTCGCTACTGTTGTGAATTAGAATGTAAAAATGTGTTTCCTGATGGTCTTTAGGGTCACGACCCACAGGTTGAAAACCACTGCCTTAGACAGGCTCAGCTCTTCGGACCACTGGAGTAAGTCTGGCGTCGGTGGGAGGGTACCACAGGGAGCTGTCAGGTACTTGAGAGAGGGCTGGCAGCAGTCTCCTGTCTACCACCTTGTTGACTGGCCAAAGTCTCCTCCCCTCTACCTCTCCGTGTATGGAGCCTTGATCTACATATCTGAGCAAGGCTCAGTACACTTTAATTCTCCTGATGGGTAACAAATAACAATAGGTATTTCTTTGCTCTGGTTCTTTTCTTGTCTTAAAAATAACCCAGGATCGACTAGTCACAGCTGCGCTTGCACAAAGATGCGGCAGTCTTTGACTTCAAAGGGAAACAGCTGAGAAGAAAGAAAACAAACAAAATTGCAAGATCTGAGATTTCAGCTGGCGTGAGAATAATTTTCTAAAAGCGTTTCTTACCCTAAGCTGTTTCCTGTCTCTTTTGAAAGCTTCCCCCAGCCAGCAAGCACCTCACTTGCAGGGCCCAGGGAGCTTTGAGGGGGGTGGCAGCCTCAGGAAGCTGCTGCACCCTCCAGAAAGCAAACAGCAGTGCATTCTAATATCTGTCTAAGAAAACAGCCAGAGGGAAAAATGGCATCATTTGTGGGAAAGTTGGGGATTTGGATGCTTGAAGGTCACAGGCTTTCTGGAGAAGGTCACTGGGTGCTACTTTTCAAAGGACAATAGAGGAATATAAGGTTCTCCTCTGGGCTCGCTCCGGCTGTAGAGTAATCAAATGCTGCAAACGTCAATAAGTTCCTGGGACAGCTTTCTGAGGGAAATGTAAGCTTCGTGTTATCTGATATTTGGGTTGTGTGGGCTCAAACAAAGTGCACGGAAGCCTTAATCCAGGCAGAGAGCCGGAGATGGAGATCTAATTGGTACCCAGCACTTCTGTCCATCAGCCAGCCTCCGTGGAAAGACGAGTATCACAGCTTGGGTTTCTTCAACTCCCAACAAGGAAGAGGGTCTGGGCCTGTGAGGTCAGCAGGTGCAGGTCACGTGGGAACAAGTGGCCACAAAAAGGGCCAGAATTGGGCCGTGGCTCCTGATACTGCAGAGCTGCTGCAGATGGTAGGGAAAGTGATCTTGAAAGAGCACGCTGCTGGCAGCAAGCCTTGCCTCACCCAGGGCTGCCTCCGACTGCCTAGCTGCGGATGCAAAAAGGCCCAACCTCTGGGCCCGAACAGGTGTTTATATGGACTCTAACCTGACGCCACAAATGCCTTCTCTTCTCTCAATAACAGCTCTCATCTTTCTAGTGTGACACTACCCCACACCCCATCTACCCCCAACAGACACACACACACACACACACACACACACACACACACACACACACTTCTGGGCTCTGCATGATTTACAAGAGCCAGCTCCCAGCTAGGACAGCTGGGGCCAGAGGATAGCTCCATGCACTCGTGGTTAAAGTACACTTGACCCTTCCAGACGACAGCTAAAAAAAAAAGTCCTCTGGAATGTCTATAGCCTTTGCCCCAGAAAGTCTTTATCCCAGAAGGTTGTCAGGGTGAGCTCCAGTTATACCCTGCAGCCAGCTTGTGCAGACTCATGAGAATTACCTCATGCCTCTTCCCAGCTCCACGGCCATACCTTTCCTACCGATGTATGTACACACTAGTCCAGGTAGAAGACACACTCAGAGGACCTACACAACCATTTTCCATGCCCAGAGCCTCACCTCTGGATGGGTCCAAACTCCTCAACGGCCCTTAACACAAGAACAGCCTAACGCATTGGTTCTCAACCTTACTAAGGCTATGACCCTTTAATACAGTTCCTCGTGTTTTGGTGACCCCCGACCATAACGCTATTTCTGCCGCTGTGTCATAGGCAGGGTGCCTGATATGCAACGCCTGCGAAAGATCAGTTAAATGAATCGGTCTATGTTGTGGAATACTATGCAGTCTTCAAGATTATATTAGAAATATGATCATATAGGGTTTTTCCTAAAGTAAAAGCAGGGTCAGGATATAATCCCATGGTTGTTATGAGAGTGAGTCTGCCAGCAAAAAGATTAACAAGCACTGTCAAAGGGAAGATGGGAATTTTAAACAGTATTTGCTAGTTCTGTCACTTCTCTAGTAAGAAAATCTTAAGATCCATTCCGAACCATGAATGATGCGCATGCGCTGTACAGTGAGGACTTGGTAGGGGACGGACTGGTGGGAAGGTCCCAACACACAAAAGCCTATTTCCCAGCTTCCAGGAGGGTCTAATAGAAGTCACATACAATGCAGGGATTTTCAGCAAACACAGGGCGAGTGTCTGTCGTAGCTACTTGAAGCTCTGACAAAAGCAACTTGAGGCGGGAAGCATTTACTGCGGCTCACGGTGTGAGAGTTTAGGCCTTCGTGATAGAGAAGCGAAGTACCAGGAGCCTCTGAGGAGGCCTCCGAGGGCCTGTGGAACGCCCTGAGGAGATCGCGAAGACACCCAGGAACTAGGGGATTCCATTCCTCTGAGACTGCTCAATTCCCCCAGGCAAGGCTATAGTGCAGCCAGTTTTGAAAAAGCCTCCCACACTCTGATGCCATGCCGCTGAGGAGAGGACGGCCGGCTCCTGATTTCACTTCAGTCATTTTCCCAGTCATTTTCCACAGAGGCCAGAAGCCTCGGGAGACCTGGTATTACCAACCCCCCACAGCGCATTCTGAATTATTCTGAGACCATCTTCTGGCCACCAGAGGGATTTCCAGCCCCTCCTCCATCGCCACCAGCCTCTTTACTCAAAGCATCTGTAAGGGCTTCAAAGGGGCCTCTCTCCACAGCCAACACATGACGCCATTACCAAACTCAAAAGGCCCTGGGAAGAGGAGAGGCCACAGATTTGAAGGGGCATTTCTCATGAGGTGAAATCTTAGAGGCACGCAGTGCAGCCTTCTGATGTGGACTCTTCAAAGGAGTCAAGAGTTCAGTCTCCCCTGGAGCAGGGTGAAATAAGATGCCAGAAACAGAGAAAAGGTGTGTGTGTGTGTGTGTGTGTGTGTGTGTGTGTGTGTGTGTGTGTGTTGAGGGTAGTCCTTTGTAACAGAGAAACTGATAAATTACCGGATATAATGGGCCTGATTCTTCCGCCCTCAGATCAGGAAAATAAAAATCCTGGTGCTTTTAATGGAACAGTGGCCAAGAGAGGCCGATGCAGAGAGGCATGGGAGGGGGCCCCCTAAAAGCTCTGAAGATGAATTTCCCTGCACGGAGGTGGGGTTGGAGGTTAAAGAGATAGCAAATGCATAGTTAGACTGAAAAGCTTCCCATTAACGCCGCTCATAAATTGTAACACTTCGAATGAGGACAGATTAAGGTTATTCACAAAAAGCAGGGATAGCCACCATTATTATTTCCAGTGCATGCTTCTTATCAAAAAGCAAAGGGAACCGTGTCTATTCCACAAGGCTGCCTTCCTTCCGCACTCCAGAGCTGGTTCTGGCATAAAGCACTGGACGCCATGATGGTTTTCATCCAGCAATCCAGAGTCACTGTTCCCAGAGACGTAAAACAGCTCTTATTTTTCTTCCAATGCTCAACCACAGAAGCACATGTATAGTCTTAGCCTCCTTTCTGTCCTACCTCACTGGTCAGGGAATATATCTGCGGTGAGCACTGGCCAGAATTAGAATACGTCCCGCCAATCACTTTGAGCCATATTCATCAAGGAACAGGCTACAAAGACTGAAGACTGGGGGAAACACACAGCACTGGTAATGGCAGAGAAAGCATGAAGTCTGTCTTCATGTTCCTTGCTGGCTCAAATCCACTCTACTAAATGTTGACAGCAACAGTCAGGTTTTCTATCTCAGGAAGTCACCAACCAGTATCAACCTGCAGCACAACTACTCATGTCTAGCAGCCTCTGTCAATGAGGAAGTCTCTGTGCTCTGAACTCTCACTTAGCACCTGGATCCCAGTATCTGCAGCATCCAGACACTTGTTGTTGTACTGTGGACTTGCACACGTCACAGTAGCCTGGCTGCTAAAGCCTGGTCTTGACAGGTAGACAGAATTGAGTCTGTTCCTGCCTCTCATCATAAACTGGTCCATCTGATCTTGGACAAGTGGGCTAATGTTGCCGACTTCCGTTTGCCACTCTATAAACTGGAAGTAAAAGCCACCATGCTCCCTGGGGGCAGAGGTTTGGTGCTTTCTCTTTACCACGGTGTATCGTGTTGTTTGTTTGTTTAATTAATTTACTTAATCACTTTGCACCCCAATAATAGCCCCCCTCTCCTCTCTGTTTCACCCTTCCTCCATCTTCCCCCTCCCACATCCCTTATTCCTTAGAAGACGGGAGCCCCCACCCACCCACTCACCACAGCTCATGAAGTCACATGAGGACTGAGCACATCCTCTTCCCTGTGGTCTGGCAAGGCAGCCTTGCCAGGTAAAAATGATCAAAAATCAGGCAACAAAGTCCTTGTCAGAGACATTCCCCATTCCCCTTACTGGGGGACCCACATGAAGCCTGAGCTGCCCATCGGCTACATCTGTGTAGGTAGCCTATGCCCAGTTGGTCGTTGGAGCTTCCATCTCCACAAGCCCCTCTGGGCCCTGGATAGTTGGCTCTGTTGGTCTTGTGGAGCTCCTGTCACCTCCAGGTCCTTCCATCCATCCCCCCACTTTCCCACGAGACTCACTGTTCTGCACCAAGTATTTGGATGTGTCTTCACATCTGTTTGGATTCACCGCTGGGTGGAGCCTCTCTGAGGACAGCTATGATAGGCTCCTGTCTACAAGCATAGCAGAGTACCATTAATAGTGTCAGGGGTTGGCTGTCTTCCTTGGGGTAGGGTCTCAGGTTGGGACAGACATTGGTTGAACATTCCCTCAATCTCTGTTCTATCTTTATACCTACACATCTTGTCGGCAGGGTAAATTTTTCGGTCGAAGGTTTTGTGCGTGGGTTGGTGCTCCCCTCCCTCCACTAGGAGTCCTGTTGAGTTAGATAGAGGGTGTCCTCTTCAGTCTCCATGACCCATGAGCAGGACACAGCTCTAGGATTAGAGGAGACATCCCACATGTATTACCCCAGGCTCAGCCAACACCCATTGCTGCCTTTATCCATACTCAACACCAGCCCTGCTGGGGACTACAGAGTTGGGTTGTGGAGAGCATGAGGTTTATCTCTTTTTCTTCTTCAGGGGTGAGACCCCAGCCACACTGGTCCAGCCCTCAGTGCTTGCTCAGGGGACTCTGGCTCCTCCAAGAACCTTATTCCAGTCAGTGTGACTCATACTCAGGTGGCAGTAGGGCTGGCTGGAAGCCACAGAGAGGTTAAGATGTCCAAATAGGAAAGAAAAGGAGACACCGTGAATCTAAGCCCATCGGTTTCCATAACGGAATGGTTCAGCACCCCAGCGCCCATGCTCCCTAATGTTCTTACCTCATCACACTTGATCTCCAGAAACCAGCCATGGATATGGAGATTGCCAAATACTGTATCTATACTGCTGATATAGACTAGCATAGAGAACACTGTAGCTGTTTACAAAATGTATGAGCTGAGATAGTAACATATCCAAGTGGGACAAGAAAATGCAAGGTGCTGGAGAGTAAGGAGGTTCCCACTGCAGTGATGCAGGTGAGAAATAGCAGGGCCTTTCCTACGACCATCGCACTTGAGCTAGAGAGAAGATCGATGCAGACAGCGACGGGAGAAACAGAATCAATGCAACTGTATTATTTCCTTTGGCGGCTATCGTTTGTTACCACAAATTAGGTGGCTTAAAATAACAGCGATCTATTCCCCCATGGTTCTGGAGGCTAGGAGCCAGAAAGCAAGGTGCTGGCAGCCACACAGCCTAAGAGCTCCAAGGAAATCTGTCTACGCCTCATGCACCTTCTGGTGGGTGCTGGCATTCCCTGGTTTGTAGCAGCATCTCTCTGACCTCTGCCTCTGTGGTCAAACGGTGTTCTCCTCGTGTTGTACATAACAGCGCTGTCATTGCCTGTAGCAAAGGCCTATTAGCATGAATATAAAATGCTCAGGAGGCAAATTGCACATTAATTACAAAGGGGGGGGTTGTATAAGTAGAAGGCAGTAAGGAGCAATCCCAGAGAGCAAAATGTTTCGCTTCTGCTTGAAGAAACTCAACATATATTACTTAAAGTGTAAGGAAACACAGCTATACATTATTTAGAAGGTGGAGGTAAACATCAAAAGAATTATTTAGCGCAGTGCAAGTGAAGGCTCCGGGAGAGGAGGAGGAAAGAAGCAAGGGATGTTTTATTTTAACAAATTAGGCCAGCGAGGTGACAGAATGAGTGAAAGTGCCTGCCCTGGAAGCCTGAAAGTTGTCCTCTGACTTCATGAGATACAAATGTACACTGCACACATACACATGCGTGCACACACATGTGCACATACCACATGTACACAGAAACACACACATTAATAATAATATTAATAATAAGTATGAATTTAAAAGACATTTAAATGGTGTTTGACTTTTTCAACCCTGTATACACAGTATTTAATAAAATTTACAATTGCAGAATGTCTGCTTTCAAAGCTGCAAAAGGAGACTAGATGACTTCTGTCTACATGCACAAATCCTCCAGGCCAACCTCAGGGTTCGTGTGCCTGCTAGATTAGTGTCAGGATAGGTGGCATTTGGAGACAGGTGTCGTCAAGGCATGACACGCCTGGTCTCTCAGCATTCTTGGAATGAGGCATGTCTATCTCCTCTTCTGAGGAAACTGACCCATGGCTCGCTCTGACGTGAGTTCCACATGCCAAGACAGAAGATGTGACATGAGTCTTTCAGGAGAGGGTGGCTGTCTTGTGCAGCTGCCTGAGCAGAGCCCAGGGGGCTGGACCTACATGAGGCTCACCCTAGCTTTGACCTCCACAGATCATAACTGACACCAAAAAGAGAATTCAGGAAAAATGAAGGAAGCAATTACCAGTTACCAAAAGAGACACATTTCCATTAAGCTAAGGAGGACCCTGGTTTTGTTTTTGAGTTACCTTATTCTCTAACAGTTTCCTATGTGTATATGGTACATTTGTGGTCCCACTCATCTCTTTCCCTACCTCTCCTGCACCTATCCCCACAGGTCTCCCCCTTCCTCTTGCCATGTCCTCACCTCTGGTGGTTTAAGTGAGAATGACCCCCATAGGCGCATACATTTGGATGCTTGGTCACCAGGGAGAGGAACTATTTGAAAGGGTTGGAAGGCGTAGCCTTGTTATAGGAAGTATATCACGGGGGCAGAGGGGCAGAGGGTCTTTGAGTTTTCACGTGCTCAAGCCCAGTGTCACTTTCTTCCTGCTGCCTACAGATCTAGATGTAGAACTTTCATCTCCTTCTCCAGCAGCATCTTTGGCTGCACACCGCCATGCTCCCCGACATGATGACAATAGACTGAACCTCTGAAGCTGCAAGTGACCGCCAGCTAAATGTTTTCTTTCATAAGTTGCTATGGTCCTGGTGTCACTTCACAGTGATAGAACACTGACTAAGACCCCATCCCTCTTTCCTCCCGCATCCTCTACCTCCACACCCACCCTACGAGCCTTTCCTTCTTCTTACCAAGTTTCCATCCCTCCCCCCTTTCCTATCCTCCACCTGCTGTCATGAGTCCTCCAATTCACCTTACCAGATCCCATTACATTTTTTTTTGTATCTTTTTTCTTTGCGACTCTCGGAGTTTAGCCAGGGCTGCTCACATGTGCATGAATGGAAAGCTACCTACAGGAACATGAGCAACTACATGCCTGAAGACACCGAGTCCCTCTCAGCTACAGCCCTGACTACCATTACCTCCTCTGGGTGGGGCCTTACGAGTCCCTTCCCCACCTATGACTGAATGCTTACTGTGGCAGCCTTGCACTAGCCCTATGCAGGTACCACAGCTGCTGCGAGCTCATGCATGCTGTGCCCCCAAGGCATCCTTTCATGGTCCTCTTTCCCATCACGTGGTACTCTCTGGCAATGTTCCCTGCACCTTGGTGAAGATGACATAGATGTCTAGTTTCAAGCTGAAAACCCAGCCATCACTTCTTCTCAGTACCATGGCTAGACATAAGTCTCTGCATTAAGTACCATTCACTGTGAGAAGGGGCCTCTTTAATCAAAGCTGAAGATAACACTGGAGACATAAACATAATGTTTAGGAGGCAGTTCGATAAGTGTACCTATTTAGAAAAACAAGAGTGGTAGTACCCCTAGCATCTGTAACCTCCCGAGCCATGGTCCAGGGTACTATGCATCATATCTTTCCTGCAGAGCAGGCCTCAGAGCCCATTAAAATCAGCTATTGTCCTCATGCCAGTTACGCCAGTATTATACCAGTAAGCGCTCTTGCTTGGCAAGCTGGTATTATAGCATGCGATATACAAAACTGGAAAGGGCTCATTTTGAGTGGTAGAGCACTTCCAGTTACTGATTGTATTGACAGCCATGTGTTCCCGAGATGCTTTGAGAAAAACCTCTCAGTGGAGTTACCACAGTTTATGACTCAGAGAGACGACGAGAGGGCCTTGAGGACACACATGCTAGCAGGCATCCTGCAGGCCTTTAGCTTAGGGACTCAACCATCTGCAACATTTTAAAGCTGCCCAGAAAACTGTATGAGCAAGCTAGGTTTGCAGTCACATTTTTGGACAAGTTATGAAATGGCTTGATGTGATTGTTGAGTCACCCAGCTAAACAAAGCATTGTAGAGCGATGGAAGTGGTTAACTTCATCTTCCCCTGTTGCATTATCTTAACTCTGCCTTCAACTGTAGTATCATTTTTCCTCATTAAAACTAAAAATCTCAAGCATTCAGATAACAGGAAGGAACGTTTTAAATCAAAGCTGTGGTATTACCTGTAAGCAAAACACACTGGTCTGAACTGCATCTTATTTATTTTCCCAGGACTGGATGAGGACTGGCCGGTGAAGGCCCTAGCACATGGTGGAAACTTAACAAGTGCCAGGGACATGGTATCTTGGGGAGACTGTGGGTTGAAACTTGACAGGTTAAGCTAAAATCCTGGTTCCAAGGCTTGAATGAAAGTGACCATGAGCAGTTTTATCTATCTCACATGCTCATTCTGAGATAAAAATTTAGAATATACCTAAAGTCCCTACCTTAGTCTTTGAACACAATTTTTCCCAATAATGGGAATTTCCTTCCCACAGAACTTGAAATGCGCCTGTAGCTGGTCCTCTTGACCCAGCTGATCGGCTCCTAGGCTGGGTACCACCTTCATTTCTCTAATGCTTTACACTGATTGATCTAAATCATTTACTGATCCAAACTGTACCATAAAACTTGTATGTTCTTAGCTCACCTCCTGCCTACCCTTGCAGGTGTGTCTAACCCTTTGACACTGCGACAAGATGGTGCCGTCTACAAAGCGCATATTCTAGAACCATGCATTCAAGTTATAAAAGTAATCGCCAACATTTCCTTTATTGATTTTAAGTAAATTTATGATTTTTGCTTCAGCCATATTCCCAGTTATCCTTTGGCTGCATGTGGCCATGAGGCTGTGGTCTGTAAATAAAGATACTGCTGAAACTACATCTACCCTCTTAAGTAATCTTTTTGGGTTTGTTTTTTGTTTATTTTTAGTTTGCTAAGTTAGCGTAGCCTTGTAATAATGACTGTTTAGCTCTTTGGCTACCAGATCACCTGATCATCTATGATTATCAGAACTCAGGGCTTCACATGCTACATTCAATATCAATCATTACCCCTTCTAAAGGGAGGACCATCTATTGTGACCATGTCTTGAACTTGCCAAGGATGCTTTAATATCTGATCATTTCCTTCCTCTTAGTAATTGGGGTTGTGAAACATATATCTAAACATGATGTAATTTTTACACTTTAGATGAATTTCATATAAATCTTTTATCTCATTTTTATGTTCAGAAACCATACTATTTTCATATGTAAATTCATTCATATTAGAGTCTTAAAGGGGCATAAAATTAGATAATGATGGCATGGCATATAATGAATTTCTTTAATTGAAATGAATAAAATTATGTAAAATGGGAACTATTTCAGAAAATCTGGGACATATGGCCATAATAAATTGTATTCTTTCCTTTGGGTTCTAAGAAGTAGTTATTATAATGATCCCACGTTAATTTGCAAACCTTACTGGGAGCCAAACTACAATTACAACCATGTACAGAGAAAGTTCCCCTGGTAGACAGCAAGTAGGAGACGGTAACAGGAAATATGCAGTGTCAATGGTATGAGTATTGGAAAAAATTAGTACAGTGCAGACTGCTCACTGTTCAGGAGACCTGAGAAAATTTCTACAATCATGGTTGTTCAGAGTAATGGTTACTTAAGAGAGTATGGAGTGCAGATGACCAAAACTATAAGTCCAGCAAGATCTTGTGCTGGTAAAAATAGATGCTATCACAAACAAACAAACAAACAAACAAGGCTCTTGTATGCAAATTCTTGGAGGATTCACATCCAGGTCAACTGTCCTGCCACAGAACCTCCAAACTTCCATCACTGACAAACCTCTGAACCAACTGGCTTCACCTTTGACCAAAGTTAGACTCTGAGACTTTCTTTAGAAGATAGGAGTTCACTATGTTGCCCACACTCGGGCCTTGACTACCTGCACTCATGGGATGCACCTGCCTCAGCCACCAAGCTCTAGGACTACAGACAGACACCCGCACCACCACACCTCTTAAGGAACAAGTGCTACGTGCAGCCTTAAGGGTAAGTCTCTGCTCTCCATCCATTTCTTCCCCCTGGATCCCATGTGCGAACCAACCACCATGTCCACCAATGGCAGCCCTCTGCCTCACTCTCAGCTGCACTGGGAAATGTTGGCAGCCAGTTCTCTGAGGCAGAGGAAGGTGCTTATCTGCCAGACTCTACAGCTTAAAGCCTTCCATCCCCAGCACCAAGGTACTGGCACTTTACCCACTGACTCTTAAAAATAGAAAGATCCAGCCATGTGACCTACTCTTGAGATGACTGCCATGTTTCATAGATGAATAAAAAGAAGACTGTCCCAGGTCACACAGTTGGTAAGTGTAGAGCTAGGACTTGAACACCGATCTACCCGACTACACAGTCTATGCACTCAACAAATATTTTAATTGGCAAATACTAAGCAAATAGTTTATTTAACAAAGAAGAACAAACCTCACCCTTAGAGTGTTTCTTAGCTAATATAAATGGGGTCATGCCTTCAGACGCTCCAGGGGATATGTAACAGGGTGGGCAAAAGGCAGGGAAACCAATGACACACAAAATCTGCATTCTGCCCAATCCGACAAACTTGTCCCAGGCATTCCTTCCCTCTCTGACCTCTGATGCTCCTTTTAGAGATGTGTCTTTAGCACAGCACACAGTGCACAGACCACAAGTAAAGGAAACAGGACAATCTCTGAAGTGGTTCACTACATCATGAGGAGAAAGCCACAGAGCTATGCTCATTTCTCACCAATTAGAAGACCTTCTAGGACCTGGGGTCTCCACAGAGTCCACCTCAAGCCCTCAGCCTAGGCAGGACACAGTCTGACCCCTGGGGGCATCCCTATTGGAGTGCTCAGACTAAGAACCAGGTGTCCATTCATGGACACTTGAGTCTAACACAATGGCTTTGCCTTCTCAGCACTGATTTCAGGAACACCACCCAGGCCTGCCTGCCTGTCTGTCTGTCTGTCTGTCTGTCTGTCTGTCTGTCCCTATTCCCCTCAGACTGCTCTCCATTCTCTGTGCTGACTGTCTTTGTGGAAGTTCCCATCCAATGACCTTGCCAGGTGTGTTAGTCAGAGTTCTGTAAGGACACAGAACTGATACAATGAAAACCTTCACATATATGGGATTAATCGAGTGGCTTACATGCCATGGTCTGAATTGTCCAACCATGGCCGTCTTCTTGGGAAAGACTTAGGATCTAGTAGTTGTTCCATCCATGAGACTGGATGTCTCAGCAGCCCCAATCTGGTGTTGGGGTCCTGGAGAAGTCCTAGGGAGCTGCCAGCTCTCAGTCTGCATTGAAATCCCAAAGAAGTAGTCTTAGACCAGAGAAGGAATGGCTCAGGGCGAGTGAAAGCTTCCTTCCGCCACATCCTCTCATGTGAGCTGCCACCCTAAATCTAGGCCACACTTTCAAATGATCTAATCAAGAAAATCCTTCACAGCATGCCAAGCTACTTGGATTCTATGGCTGATTCCAGGAGTAATCAAGCTGACAACCAGGATTGGCCATCACACCAGGTCATCCTGTTCTGTCACCTCCCAGGAAACAGTTCTGGCAGATCAAGAGACCCATAAAGCTGGCCTTTTGAACATGGACAGATGAAAGAACATGAAGGAGGTGATATAACCGGATACTCGTTCATTTCCTCATGCATGAAACGGAAGTCTTAAAAATACAGACCTAGACTCTAAGATGGCAGCACGCAGCACACACTGGGTCTGAGAAACAGGAGATCAGAGGCTGTGGAGCAAGTGAGTGCTTTCCGGACCAGAGGAGACATCCCCGGAGTTAGGGCATCACAGTTCCTGGCCGTCACCCCTGACCCACAGCTCCAGCCTCCAGATACCAGATACCAAATGACTTCTCCCACCTCCCGAAGGACAGCTCCAAGATATCTCAGCTACCTGTCCATGGTTCTACCCTTTTTCCTGTGGAGACCTGCCAGACAATAGGAGCATACAGGGTCTTGTTTCATCATGGCAGGGTCCAGTATACAAAGAATCTGAGTATTGGGGGGTGCAGTAACTATGAAGCAAGCAAGTGATCGAGCTGCTGACTGAAACGCCAGTGTCTGTTAGTGTTTTTCTGGGGAGAGGAGGAATCCTATCTGCCAGATATGCAAGGTCCCAGTCCCAGACATCCTGACTCTTCTGTCCATCCCTAGGATGACTCCAGATCCCAGAGATGCACACAGATACAGCCTACGGTTCATGGCTCAACTAACCGGACCTCAGGATCACACAGGTTACACACCCACACCCTAATCTCCTGCCTATAGATCTAAATGCGACATAACCAACAGAGAAGAGCCTAGTTTCAGGCTATTAATGGAGATGTAGGCCCCAGGTACCCCCCATGACATAGGCAACCCTCCCCTAAGAAGCCCAGTGGGCTCCAGGAACAAACAGCAAATGCCAGGGACAACCAGATGGCTAAAGGCCAGCATAAGAACACAATCAACAAAAAACAAGGCACTATGGCACCACCAAAACACAACTATCCTGATAGAACAAGCCCTGGGTACTCTAACACAGGTGAAACACACACAAAAAAAGGACCTTAAATCTATGCTTATGAAGATGATAGAAGCCTGTAAAGAAGAAACCAATAAATTCCTCAAGGAAATACAGGAAAATATAGTCAAATAAACAGAGACCATTAAAAAGAAAACTAATAAATCACTTTAAGAAACACAGGAAAATACAATCAAACAGGTGAAGGAAATTAATAAAACAGTTCAAGGCTTGAAAATGAAAATAGAATCAATAAAGAAAACAGAAATTGAGGAAATCCTGGAGATGGAAAACTTAGGGAAGAGAAAAGGAGCTACAGAGGTAAGCATCACCAACAGAATAAAAGAGATAGAAAAGAGAATCTCAAGCAGAGAAGATACAGTTGAGAAAATTGATACACCTGTCAAAAATATTAGAGCAAAAAAATTCCTGACACAAAACATTCAAGAAATCAAGGACACAATGTAAAGACAAAACATAAAAGTAATAGGAGTAGAAGGAAGAGAAGGTTTCCAGCTCCAAGGACCAGAAAATATTTCCAACAAAATCATAGAAGAAAAAGTCCCCACTCTAAAGAAAGAAGTGTCTTTAAACATACAAGAGGCTTACAGAATACCAGATAGATTAGGCCAGAAAATAAATTCCTCCTGCCATATAATAATCAAAACACTAAATGTACAGAACAAAGAAAAATATTAAAAGCTTCAAAGAAAAAGGGCAAGAAACATGTAAAGGCAGACCCATCAGAATCACACCTGACTTCTCAACATAGACTCTAAAAGCCAGAAGAGTTTGAGCAGATGCCTTGCAGATCCCAAGAGACCACAGGTGCCAGCCCAGAATACTACATACAGCAAGGTTTTCAAAGACCATAGATGAAGAAAACAAGCTATTTCACAAAACCAAATTTAAACAATATCTATGCACAAACTCCATGGAAGATATTAAAAGGAAAACTCTAACCCAATGAAGACAACTACACCCAAGAAAACACAGGATATAACTAACTTACTTACAGCATAACCAAAAGAAAGCAAACACACAAACATAATACCATCACAAACATCAAAATGAAAGAAATTAAAAATCGTTGTCATTGATATCTTTCAACATCAATGGACTCAATTCTCCAATAAAAAGACACAGATTAACCAAACAGATGTGTAAACAGGAGCCAACATTATGCAGCATATAAGAAATATACCACAGCAACAGAGGTAGATTTTTATCTCAGAGTAAAGGGCTGGAAAAAGATTTTCCAAGAAAATGGACCCAAGAAGCAAATTGGAGTAGCCATCATAATATCTAATAAAATAGACTTTCAACAAAAATTAATCAAAAAGAGATGAGGAAGGACATTTCATCCTCATCAAAGGAAAAATTCACCAAGAGGTCATCTCAATCCTGAACATTTATGCTGCAAATACAAGGGCACCCATATTTGTAAAAGAGACGTTATTAAAGCTTAAATCACAAACCAATCCCTACACATTAAAAGTGGGGTACTTCAACAGGACACTCTCACCAATGGACAGATAATCAAGTCAGAAACTAGAGAAACAATGGAACTAAGAGGTCATAAATCAAATGGAACTAATAAATATCTACAGAACTTTTCACCCAACCACAAAAGAATATACTTTCTTCTCAGTACCACACAAAGCGCCTTCATAAAGAAATTAGAGAGATCTCATATTAGCAAATTAGCAGCTCATCTGAAAGCTCTAGAAAAAAGAAACAAATACCTCTAAGAGGAATAGATGGCAGGAAATAATTAATCTCAGGGCTGAAATGAATAAATTAGAAACAAAGAACAATAAAAAGAATCAATGAAATCAAGAGCTGGTTCTTTGAGAACCAACAAGATCGACAAACTCTTAGCAAAACAAACTAAACGGCAGAGAGACACTATCCAAATCAACAGAACCACAAATGAAAAGGGGGCATAACAATAGACACTGAGGAAATCCAAAGAATCACTAGGTCTTATGTCAAAAGCCTGTACTCTATAAAATTGGAAAATTGGAAATGGACAATTTTCCTGCTAGATTCCACTTCCCAAAGTTAAATCAAGATCAGGCAAACAAGTTAAATAGTCCTATAACCCCTATAGAAATAGAAGCATTAAAAGTATCCCATCTCCCCCTCCCAAAAAAGCCCAGGCCAAGTGGTTTCAGCACAGAATCCTACCCGACTTTCAAGGAGAGTTGATAACAATACTCCTTAAATTATTCCACAAAACAGCAACAAAAGGAATTTAGCCAAACTCATTCTAGGAGGCCACAGTCACCCTGATACCTAAACCACAGAAAGACCCAACAAAGAAAGATAATTTCAGACCAATATGAACACTAATGCAAAAATACTCAATAAATGACTTGCAGAATAAATCCAAGAACACATCAAAAATACCACCCGCCATCATCACGTAGGCTTCATCGCAGGCATGCAGGGGTGGTTCAGTGTATGAAAATCATTAACGTAATCCACCAAATAAACAAGATGAAAGAAAAAAAAAAGCCACATGATCATCTCATCAGATGCTGAAAAATTCTTTGTCAAAATCCAATACCCCTTCATGTTAAAAGTCTTGGAAAGATGAGGGAAACAAGGCATGTACCTAAACACAACAAAGGCTATATATAGCAATCCTACAGCCAACTTAAAGCAATTATAACGGAATCAGGAAAAAGACAAGGCTCGCCACTCTCTTCCTATCTCTTCAATATAGTGCTTGAAGTCCTCACCAGAGCAATAGGACAGCTAAAGGGGATCAAAGGGGATATAAATTGGAAAGGAAGAAGTCAAAATATTACTATTCACAGATGATATGATAGTATACAAAAGTGACCAAAAAAAAATTCTACCAGAGAACTCCTAACAGCTGATAAACATCTTCAGCAAAGTGGCTGGATACAAAATCGACTCAAAACAATCAGAAGCCCTTCTGTATACAAATGAAAAATGGGCTGAAAGAAACTAGGAAACAAACCCTTCACAACAGCGACAAGTAATGTAAGGATCTTGGTGTAACTCCGAACAAGCAAGTGTGTGATAAGAACTTCAAGTCTCTGAGGAAAGAAACTGAAGAAGATATCAGAAGCTGGAAAGATCTCCCACGCCCATGCGGCAGTAGGATTAACAAAGTAAAAATGGTCATCTTACCAAAAGCAATCTACAGATTCAACGCAGTTTCCATCAAAATACCAACACAATCCTTTACAGACCTTAGAGTTATGGGAAGCCGCCCTGGGCTTCCGGAACCAGGCATGGAAACAATCTAGTTCTCGGGCGCTCCACTTGCTCCGTCTTAGGGGGAACTGTCCCTCGAGCCCGACACCGGGATTCCTGCAGAGCTTGTCAACTCACACCCAGGACGAACTACTCAGATCCACTAGACCTTGAGTGGTGGGGAGGGGGGCAGTCATACATGGGTAGTGTCCCCCGTCACTCTACACAGATGTGACCATACCCTGTGACCCACATTTCTCTGATTGTTTTTTCTTAGCAGAGAATTAGGAAACATATTTATTAAGCTCTTTCACTGCCCCTTTTAGATAGATGCTCGGGGCCTAAGAACAGTGCAACAATAACTCAAGACACATTCGTTTACTCACACACACGTCATTTTTAATTCTAGGGTAACTTTTGAAATTAAAAAAAAAAAACTTTAATAACCTTAGAGCCATTTAATCTCCTCCAATGTCGCTATTTCTCTTGCCCACCACACAGACTGAATATACTTTCTCCTAAGCTCAAAAACATTCAAAACCATATAACACGGGTCTCCTTTCTTAGTGCCCCAAAGAACTTGGAGAAAATAACCCTGGTCAAAATATCCCCCAGTATCACCAGAGACCTCAAGGGCTCCCT
Source organism: Acomys minous (assembly GCF_964271855.1). Lineage (NCBI taxonomy): Eukaryota > Metazoa > Chordata > Mammalia > Rodentia > Muridae > Acomys > Acomys minous. The sequence continues at coordinate 141,099,131 of NC_140485.1, read as the reverse complement.
GCAGAGTTCCATCACAACAGTGACCATAACGATAAAGCTCCGTGGCCGGATCATGCTGCGCATTCATTTGGGTAGCGGGACTCCAAATGTCACCTGCAATGGTGGCATCTGGTGACTTCTGTATGTTGATATATCTCTACTCATTTAGAGAATGACAGCTCGGCTGGTGAAACAGAGCAGCAGGCAGACGAGGAAGATGCAATGTGAGCCCAGTCTAGTCTCAGACCAGTTTCACCTCTCCCTTCGCTGACGCGGCAACTAAGAGCTGAGGCTAATGACTTAGCTGACTGCCATACTCGGAACAGAGAACGGCCCGCATCATGTCTGCAGTGCCTCTCGGTTCCAAGCCCCTCCACCACCCCGCAGCGCCCTGCTACGTAACTCAGACCAGTTAATGTCACGCATACAGTAACCTCCTGGTGTGTGATAAGAACGTAAAATCAGACATGAGTTGCCTTTGTTCAAAAACAAGGTACACGAGAGAGACACACACGTAATCTGTGTGGATAATTATGCACGGGCGGCAACCTCACAGTAAACAGAAACGGAAGGTGTTTTCCTCACAGCCTGCTCTCACCCTTCAGATGAAAAGAACCCGGAAAAAGGCGCTTCTCTGCGAGGCTCGAGCCTCGCCTGCAGAGAGGCAAAAGTGAGTGACAAAAAAGGGGATAAAAGTCAAAGTTTAAGAAGGGATGAGGAGAAAGGGGGAGGGGGAGGAAAAGTGGGGAGGGAGAGGCAGGAGAGAGAGAGGGATGGGGCTGAGGGAAGGCCGGACTTCAAATTTTTCTTTAAACCTTACAGAAGACACTAAAATATCATTGAAAGCATGAAATTACCTGAAAGGTTGACAGCAGCCTCAAGAACTTTGCGAGGCGTTCTGTAAGTAACCTCGGAATCTCTTAGGTAAATGCCAGGAAACATTTGACCTATTTCATTCACTAGCTCCCCGTCTGCCAGCAGTGCACAACCAGCTGTGCTTGGGTCATCACACCTGTGCCCCTGGGGCTCTGGTCACGTAATCGTGAGCATTCTAGAGCCAATGCACGGATGAGCCTCGGCATGTGTCTCCTTTCCAAGAACAAAATTCAGTAGATGGTGCCATAAACACCAGTACACCCCACAGTGAACATTATAAACTCTGACCCTCCTTATGTCTGCACCAGATTTCTTTTTAGACAAGAAAGCAGTTCAGGGGCCTGGAGGGACGGCTCAGGGGCTACGAACACTCACTGTTGTTACGGAGGGTCGTGTTTGACTCCCTATACCTACACTAGGCAGCTCACAAGTGCTCATCACCACAGGGCGAGTCTGAAGCAGCTGGCCTCAGAGGACACCTGCACTCACACGCATATGCCCACACAGCTGCACTGCACATAGTTTAAAAATGAATAAAAATATATCTTATGTAGACATTTTAGGTAAAAAGCCAATCCTTCTTCGCCCCTCTCCGGCCTCTGTAGAGGAGAGGCCTATTCTGACGCTGAGGTTTTTTCATCCCCATTTATATTGTAATGGCAGAGCTGCCCAGGAATGATGTACATTCACAAAACATAATAGTTTAAATTTTTTCCGAATGGGCCAGACATAGCATTATAATGGTATGTGTTCAGATACAACTTGCTTCCCACCCCCCCCCCCCCACTCTGGATAGTATTTGACTGACACCTCTTCAGGTTGATGTATACAGCTGGAATAAATTTAATGCCCTGCAGTGGAGATCTTGGAACATCTCCCTCGCTGACAAGGAGGAGCACCTATCCTGCATAGATCTGATCTCTCAGGTCTTCAGGGATTATCTGCTCCTTGGTGGCAGAAGTCAAGCCGGTCATTTGAGAGCAGCTATGCTGATGGGCCCTTGAATCTATAATTGGCTACAGCTCTGGGGTCTGTGGGGGCTACAGGATACTTCATGTGTGATCATGACGTGTCTGCGTGTGGGGCTACAGGATACTTCATGTGTGATCATGACGTGTCTGCGTGTGGCACTGCACAGCCCCATGCTCAGCTGGAGACTCCTGCACACATACACTTCCACCCTCGGCTCACTCTTTATCCTACGTGTTGGCCCGTAAATTCCTTCTGTTAAGTTTTACTTTTCGCCAACTCTGAAAAGTCAAGGACGTGACTCTCCCTCTAATCTTCCAGTTTGGCAAGTGGAAATCGCCATATGCACCAAGGAAATGGGCAAATGATAGAAATTAGGACCTTTGCTTTTGAAAATTCTCCAGAACATGGCTTTATAAACCCCAATACATCACTACTGCTTATGCTTGCATGTTTAATTATTTTAAGAAGACTTTTAAATATCAGAGACGGGGTGGGGGGTGGGGGGATGGGGTTGGGGGAGACAGAGTATAGACTTCTGTCTACCTCCCTTCCACTTTCCTTCAGGTTTTTCCATAGTGTTTCTTACAATGCAAGGGCTGCTGTTAACTAATTCGTTTTTAGACTGACTACAAAAGTATTGTTTTGAAAGATACTTTCCTCAGCACAGAATTCTTTGTGTACGCGGTTATCTCTTTCCTCTCAGGACTGTGATGCTGCCAGGCCGCTGTCTTCGGCTTGCTTTCTCCTGGCAAGGGGACTGACTGTCTTCACTCTTGTCAGCGTCCGCTGTGCAAGGCTTGTCCTCCCCTCTGCCTGACGTCAGGATTTTCTGCTCATTATGCTTTTATGGTACCTGTAGTTTCCTGACTTTTGCGGTGTCTTTGCCACTGTTCTATTGCTGTGAAGAGGCACCATGACTATAGCAGCTCTTATAAAGGAAAGCATCTAACTGGGGCTGGCTTACAGCTCAGAGGCTTAGTCCGTTATCATCATGGCGGGAAGCGTGGCAGTGTGCAGGCAGATATGGTTCTGGAGACAAGCAGAGAGTTCTACACCCAGATCTGCAGGCGTCAGGAAGAGAGAGTGACACTGGGCCTGGCTTAAGCTTCTAAAAACCTCACAGCCTATTCTCAGTGGCACACTCCCTCCAGCAAGGCCACACCCACCCTAACAAGACCACACCTCCTAATTAGCGTCACTCCCTGGTGACCAAGCACTCAGATCTATGAGCCTGTGGGGGCTAGTCTTACTCAAACCACCATTTGTTGGGTTTCTTTCTCTTTTTCTAATCTGTGAATTAATAGTGTTTCACAAATTTGAAAATTCTTCAGTCTGCCAAATGCTGGCTGTTCGCCTCTCACTTGGGAGCACAGTTAAGTTAGCCATCCACCGAGCCCCCTGAAGATGTCCCTCCGCTCCACGGCTCACAAATGCATGGCTAATCTGCTTGCTTTCTGCTTCCTTGTACAGAGTCCTCACACTCACTAACCCTTCCTTCTTCAGTGTCTATTCTCCTACTAAGCCCACCTGACCCATTTTCATACTATCATATTTTTCAACACAGCTTAAACAAGGTTGCCTAACTTTTCATATCACTACTCATTGCACTTAATCTTTACCTTTGAAACATATGTCACGTAATTACATGAGTGCATTGCCTTCCCTGTAAGGCCTACTAATTACTATACCTCCCTGGGTTGGTTGTATTTCCTGCTTATTTACTGCTTGGAAAATTTTTAGTCCATGCAGGAAGACTGAGTTGTACTTTGGGTGTGTCATATAACTTTTGTCTTTCTGTAAATAATGAACTTTGAACTGTGGTCGCTTGGCAGCTCCTCCTCAGTTTCTTTGAGCCTCGTGTTTAGGTTTTGTTGGCCAGGAACTGGGCATTGTTCCTCTAATCCCTCCGAGCCCTATACTCAGTGCCCTGGGGACTCAGAGGTTTCCCAGTCTGCCTGGCATAAACTCCAGATGAGCTGCAAAGACGGTCCCCTCCTCTCCCTTCATGTAGCTATGCACTCTGCTTGGGATAACTTCCTGAAGCCTACGTGCTGACCAGTGGCACCTGAAGAAGAGAGGAGAGAGGGGCCCTCTATTGTCTATTCAGATCTTTCTACAGGAGGGTCTCTCTGGGCCCCATGGTAAGCCGTGAACTCCAGTCTGAACTTCTTTCTCTCAACACAGGGCTCTTCCCTGCTTGGGGACTCCTCTGCCGTGCACTGGCTGGGAAGCCCTCCATGCAGGCCACCCTGAGTTAATGGAAGGGCTACACTGGTTTGCTTCTCCTTTCTTGGCAACCACTGAGCTGCTGGAAAACTGTTGCTTCACATATTCTGCTCTGGTGGCTTGGTTTGGTTTGAAGAGAGAAAACAGCATGTCTCTTACGCTGTCTTGGCCAAATGCGGAAGCCTCAATATCACTGCAGATTCTGGAACTTATTAGTGACTGGTCTTTGGAGTCTGTCCCTGGTCTTGTGATGTGCCATGTGTCCCCTCTGCACTTGAAGCGTGATGATGTTTGTGGGTCAGTGAATAGTATTCTTCGGTGCTCCAGCCTGATGTCCAATGTGTGGCCCCAGACAGTAGTCACTGAAGGGACCTGTGAAGGCCTAGGAAACTGCAAGGCCCCTGTAGCAGCCATGTGGCTGACTGTTCTGGCTCCACGCCACTCTTATTTGCCATAGAAGATGAATTACTCATGTGCATAATTAAAAAATAAAATAGCTATACAAACATCCATAGCTAGCACAGTGTGAATAGAGCTACATACTATGACTTAAGATGCTAAAAATGTTTGCTTACTCATCAAAATCAGCAGATGAAGAATATGTCTGTCTGTATCTTTGTAGGACCACTAAAAACAAGAATGTTGCTGAAAATAATACACATAAAATATTCTATTTACTGACCAGGGTGCACTTGTGCTCAAACCCACTTTATTCCTTCAGTGTTTTCCATGTCCCAACCCTTAGGTGCCAACCATGGACTTGGAGGAAGAAGCCACCATTGTTTAATCTTACACACATCCAATCTGGCCCCTTGTTGCTATAATCCCAGCAACTTCTCATGAAGAAATCATCTGGCTTTCCAGTTTAGCAGGGTGGAGATTTCATCTCAGAGAACACCATGAGAAACTCAATTATAAACGGGTTTAACCTCCAGGAACCTTGCCAAAAATCCCCACGTAATTGTGGAAAAGCATAGGGCAAAGCCTCTTGTCGCTGGCCTCTACTACAGAACTAAAGAAGCCTTCTCCCCCTGCAGCCAGCCCCCTCCTCTCCCTGCTCTAAGGGACACTTGTGCCTGGAACACTGCATGTAAACTGTGTTTTTAATTGGTTTCCTCTACTCAGAGATGGCTAAGGGAACAGACGTGGGAATTCTGAGACCTAAGTGTCTACTTGACTCTCCCCAGGTCAGTTCAGATATTGTCAGCTACCTGAAAGACGAGGCCATCTTTATTAATATCATCTTAAGTATTTCTTTCATCACAGTTATGTCTCCTTTATGCAGCGCACACACATAACGTGTCAGACTCATTACTAAAAACAGCAGCACCCCTCCTGGGAAGTGGTTTTTTTGTTTTGTTTTGCTTTGCTTTGCTTTTTTGTTTTTGTTTGTTTGTTTTGACATAGGGTTTCTCTGTTTAGCCTTGGCTGTCCTGGTCTCACTTTGTAGACCATGCTGGCCTCAAACTCAGAGTGATCCTCCTGCCTCTGCCTCCCTGAGCGCTGGGATTAAAAGCATTCGACACAGTGCCCAGCTTGGGAAACTTTTTATAATCACATTTACTAAGTCTTCACTTTTACCTCCCTGGTTTGGTTTTTTTATTGTTGTTGTTGTTGTTGTTGTTGTTTTAGTAGTTTTTTTAGTTTTGGTCAATGTAAGTGATTTCTTAATATGTAGTTCTTCAGACTTCAGTTGCTCCGCCAGCACACAGAGCTGCAGAATCTGTCTCTTTTTTCTCAGATCAGTACTCCAAGAAAGCCACCCACCACATGAGCAGGGTCTATCAGCTCACTGTTCCTGCTGGACACCTTCCACAAATCTTTGTCATGTTGTTCTGTTTTCTAGTGCCCTAAGATGATTATTAAACACCTGTATCAGTGTAAATGCTACCCATCTGGAAAGTCAAAGGTTGGTTTTCCTTTCCTATATGCCCCTTTGTTTTATTTAAATTGATATTTTGTTGGTATTGTCACCGGCTTCCTCTTTTACTTTTTGTTTATGTGTCCTTGAGCAGGTATATGCATCTGAGTGCAGTGCCCACAGAGGCCAGAAGAGGGCGTTGGACCCCCTGGAGCTGGAGTTACAGGCAGTTATGAGCTGATTCAGGAGGATGTTAGGAATCCTGGTTCTCAGCAAGAGTACCAAGTGCACTTAACCACTAAGCCGTCTCTCCAGCTCCTCCTTTGCCCTTATTTCCCACATATATTTACCAATATTTTGAACCCAGCCTCTCTAACCCTTATGAACCCCTCCTCCTAACTCATATGGTCATGGCTGGTACACTTTCAACTTCCACCTTCCAGGTACATTCCCTTCCTCACTGCTCCACTTTGTTCATGCAACACCACTCACTGCTTCTTTCCTACTTCATCTTTATCCAGAGCTAAGTTTGGAATCCTCCCTTATTTAATGGAGCCCTTCAGTGGCTCTTAGGAACCGATGTATAAAAGGTACACCTTCTGAGAAACCATGTGTATAAAAAGGTCTTTTCTCTACATTCATACTTGACTAAGATTTGAATCCACTGCTACATCTGTCCTTCAAACTCTGGTGTCGCTGTTGAAAAACCTTGTAAGTCTTAGTCACATGGAGATACCAGTGTTTATCTGAGAAGCTTCAGGAATCACGGAGTCTTCCGTTTCATTCCCTGCAAACTCTTCGACTCTGTTTTCTCCCTTCCCCAGCAGCATCTGTGTCGTGACCATGAATTCCACAGGTAACATTTTCATTGTCTGAATGCTTCCCCCTAGGCAAAGGCAATCAGTTCATCTCTATGAAGATATTAGCCAAGGTTGTTTGGTATAGAGGTTACAAGTGTTGGGTTTATTTTTTTTCCCTTCAGCATTCGAAAATCCTAATATTGGCTTTGTCTATGTGTTTACCTCAGTCTCTGTGTTTCATACTACAAATCACATAAGATATAGCTATCTCACTTCATAAGTGAGACTGGGGTCGGCCAAAGTTGAGAGTAGCCTGTCCTGTGAGGAGCCCAGTCTGCTCATGAAGAACCAGTTGCCCTCGGTGTTTCTTGGTGCTCTCTCCAGGACTGATCAAGTTCCCAGTGAAGGAACTTCCTGTGAGGGAGACTCGGCTCTCTCACAGTTCTGGGAGTGACACAGGAGGCCTGCAGCCCACACATTCTCTCTGTTCACTCTGACTCACTCTTGTTATTGGGAGCTTCTGAGACTTCCCTGAGCAGCATTCCAGAGTCCGGGTCTTTGCAGGAGACTTCCTGTCCCTCTGATTTCCCACCATGGTGCAGAGAGAATCTGGGAACTTTGTCCCTGTCTAAAGACTTTCTGATTATTCTCAGACCTCACCTCTATCCTCAGTGGCCCTCGACATCTCGGACATCCCTGACTCTGATGACTGCTGTCCCATCTTCTCTGCTGGTTCAGAGGTCAGTGCCTCACTCCTCTTGCCACTTACCCATTTGTCTCCATCTTCCAAGTTTCCTTCCTTTAGTGGTGATCCAGAAAGTACCAAAAGTACATGCCCAGCATCTGTACCTTCAAGCCCATACCTCGTAACTGTTATATTTATCCCTACAGAAGATGATATAGATATCTGCGTCCTTTTCCTTCTCTGTATCTTTGCAATTTGGGGTATGCCTTTGTAGCACCTGCCCTCAGAAGGTGGGGCCTATTCCCCTTCTTTTAAATCAAGTTTGGGCCTGTGGTTTGTCTTGTCCAGTTGCAAACATAATGGAATTGACTGCATGCTAGTTCCAAACCTCGGTTTGAGATGTCTTTGCTGGTTCCATAGTTCTCCAAGGACTTTGTCTGGCCAACATGAGCCAGCCGATGCAGCTCAGGCCAGCCTCCCCTAACTGATCCCAGAAATCGTGCTAGTGTGAACTCCACCACAGCCAGAAAACCTTCATGAGTCACACACCCATTTGCAACTTGGTGGACTAATTGGCTGCCTTTTAAGCTGCTAAGGTGTAAGGTGGGTCATCATGATGTGGCAAAGGCTAACTGTTGCTGTTAACGAAAGAAACATGGACTTCGGCGATTTAGGACAGTTTAAGTGTTGTAAGGAATTGGGAAACGCCCCCCCTGAAGCAGAAATAGAAAGAACCATCAGAACAGCTCAAGCCTGCCTTGGACTCTGCCCCAAGCAATGCTTGCATAAATAATAAATGTGCTGATTTTGAACTTCATGTTGTTTTTGTTTTGTTTTGAACAAAACAACACTCCCTGAACGATAGCAAATCAATTTCATAGTCAGTGTTCCTGCAGCAGGAGACAACTTACCCTGACCCCAGAGACTTGGTGGTGACTGCTCCCAATTACAGCAGACACCAAAGAGCCTGTCTGTGGGGGCAGTGAGTGCACAGCGAGCCACTGCACTTTCCGCCATTGCAGGAGGGGGACAGCCCAGGCTCTGTGATTTGTCACAGGCTACTGTAAGCAAAACAATGACTACTTGGACTTCGGTTAATGCCGTGCCACTACTAAAACAAATGCACTTGCTGCAAAGCGCTCATTTTCAAAGATACTTACTAGAATTTTCCATGGCTGAATAAAAAGGAATAAAAGATTGGAGAACATGTGAGTGGAAAACAACGCAAGCGTGATAAGCATGCTTGGTAACACAGGCACCCAGACAACATGTCAAGTGACAACATGTACAGCTCTAACCACACACTAGACTTGTGACGCCTCCTCCAGAGCTGGGGGCCACTATGCAAGTCAGAGAAATCTCAACTTTAGGCATGATTCTGTAAAAAATTGTTAAAGATATAATTTGGTTTTATGACTTCACAGATGCCACCATTCCCTGTCGCCACTGGCTGCAGCAAAGATCAGCTCCACTGTGTGCTTTGTCATTGCAGCTGATGGTGAGCCCTTGGGCCACGTCTCCATTAAGCTGTTTGCAGACAAAGTTTCAAAAGTAATAGAAAACTTTAGTGGTCTGAGTAGTGGCTGGAGAGAAAGTATTTGGAGATAGTTGCCTCCTTTCACAGAATTACCCCAGGATTCACAAGACAGGGTGGTGACTTCACATGCCATAATGGCACTGATGGAAGGTCCATCTATGGTAAGAAATCTGAGAATGAGAACTTTATTCTCAAGCTACAGATCCTGGCATCTTGTCCATGGCAATTGCTGGACTAAGAACAAAGATTTCTCAGTTGTTTGTTTGTTGTTTTAATTTGCACTGCCAAGACTGAGTGGCTGGATGTCAAGCATTGGTCTTTGGGAAGGTGAAAGAAGACATAAGCATCACAGAAGCCATGGAGAGCTTTGGGTCCAAGAACAGCAAGACCAACAAGAAGACCGCCATTTCCCACTGTGGGCAACTCTAATTCTTCTGACTTGTGGGCATCTCACCCACCAGACCATTCCTTCTGTAGCTCAGGAGAGCACCCTCACCACATCTGCTCACAGTACCCTGTAATCTCCACTCTCACTGAAGTTCTTAGGGTTCCATATTTTCCTTATTCCCCTCCAGGTCTAGCTGGATTGCAGAATTATGTTTATGGTTATGAATAAAAATTAAATAAAATTTGTTTTATTTTTATTTATGTGTATGTGTTTGTGTCTGGGGATGCAGAGTATGTGCACATGAGTGCAGGTACCTCTGAAGACCAGAAGAGGGCACTAGATCTCCTGGAGCTAGAGTTACAACAGATGGTGCTGGGGGCGAAATGGGGTTCCTCTATAAGAGCACAGTAGTAGTTTTAACTGATGAACCATCTCACCAACACCGCAGCCTTGATTTAGAATGAATTCATCCTTCTGGGTGATGCTGTGAATAGAAACCACTGTAGGGTTAGCTTCATCAATCTGGGTGGAATATCAGGCCTAACAAAAGGAAAGTAGAAAAATTGTTGGAAGGTTAGAAATCTAAGCGGTGCCTTGTGATAGGCTGGGTCCTAGACAGGAGTGCAGAAAGCAAGCTGAGCAAGTGACCCTGTGTGCCTTCATTTCTCCTTGCTGAAATCACATGACCAACTGCCCCAGGATGCAGCTCCCTTTCTATGAACTGATGGGCTATAGCTTATGATCTTTATCTAAAATAACCCCCTTTCCCTTAAAGTTGCTTCTTTCAGGGTATTATGTAACAGCAATAGAAATCAAAGTAGGACAAAGGTCTTGGGACTTCCTGGGTGACAGGCCATCTAAGCTGAAGTGTGGACAAGGACACTGAGAAATTGCCAGGGTGTCGGTCTGGTAAGGGGTGGAGCCAGGGCAGTGTCAGATACACATTACACAACTGCCCAGGGTTGTGACATCACGAGGTTTCAGAGGGGCTGAGAGGCTATCTATCTGTGTTCAGAGCTGAGCTGACCCGACGATAAAGACTGGGAAACAATTGGGAATAAATCATACAAATATCCATAACACCATGTTCAGGAATTGTAACTTAATACTGATAACAGCAGAGGATGCTGTCTATCTGGGTTCCATTATCTTCGCACAAGTTCTGTGAAAGCTTAAGAGTTGTCTTCTTTGCTGTTACAGCCCTCGGACTTAGAACAATGTGTGGTACTTCCTGGACATTTAATAAGCCTTGGCCGAGTGCAGGAACACTGTGTACTGATCTGGGAGCTTCCTTCCATGCGTGTATTTCATAAATACAAATGTGCTGCACAGGGCTGGAGTGAGCAGATACAAGGAAGCCAGTGTGGAGGCCAGGCACCTGTAAGGGATGGTGAGGAAAACCACTCGAGTGCCGGAGCTTTCAACACACATCTGCAGGGTATAACACACTTTGTACTCACCTAATACTATACAACACATGTAGACACTGTGTGTGTGTGTGTGTGTGTGTGTGTGTGTGTGTGTGTGTGTGTGCATTAAAGGAAGTCAAGCCACTTGGGCTAAACAATGTCCTCACAAGAAACAAAGAATAACAAAATCCTTCCTACCAGGCATGAGACACCTCCATTCCAGTCATTGGCCAAGTAGTCCACGTAACTCCCTAAACAATATAGCAGGTTGCTGTTGCCTCTGGTTGCCTCTCTGAGATTGAAGGTCAGCTCCTGTTGCTGAAGACACCACAGTTAGGACACAGGACTTGAATGGTCTGAGCTGAGTCTCACCTGAACGCTTCCTCCCTGTGATCTACCTTCTATGGTACCAGAAAATAGTACACAAGCTATAAAGGAGGGAAACATTACATGTCCCACCCGGCCGCAACACCTGTGACCTACAGTTACCGGCATGACCAGACACCCACAAAGGTGCGACAAGGGGCACTCGCATGTTGGTGTTAACCAGTAGCTGTCTAATTTGACTCAACACCTAGACCTAAAACCTCGCTAGCCTTCAAGGGCTTGTGAAGCTATGGGCCATTTTGTTGGGTGATCCTTACAACACTCTAAATCCTTTTATGCACACATGAATGTACCCACCATCCCTCATCAAAGAGACTTCTTTTTACAGTAAACAGGTACTGTCACGGTTTGAATAAATATCATTAGCTCATAGATTTGAATGTTGGTGAGTGAGGAGTGGCACTATTTGAAAGGATTAAGATGTGTGGCCTTGTTGGAGGAAGTGTGTCACTGGGGTTGGCTTTAAGGTTTCAAGGGCTCCAGCCAATCCCAGTGTCTCTCTCTTCCTGCTGCCTGCAGATCCAGATGTAGAACTCACAGCTGTCTCTCTAGCACCATCCCTTCCTGCCATGATGACAAGGGACCGTAAAGTCTTTCCTTTGTAAGAGCTGCTGTGGTCATGGTGTCTCTTCACAGGAACAGATCACTAAGACTGAGATGACAATCACTACTTTTGAAACATCACTATATGTTGAAAGAGAATGTTTGTCAATATAAATACGTCTTTTTGCAAATTTGAAATGGAATAACTTTGTTCTTGAAATATACACACAGTCCTGATGTTTTGTTCGCTGGCTTTGTGTCTAACACTAGTTCCTGACTTACAAGACTCACAGAAATCTAAAACAGGAAAGGGGTCTTGTGACTACAGCCACAATAAAAGGAAAACATAAAGTATATATAGGTCAAAATAAATGCGTTTCTAGACAGCTCGTGGAGTGATAAGACATATCTTTAAACCCAAGTGTGTATCCCCCATCATGCAGCAAGTGCGCACTTGAATATGTTAACTAGTCAGGAACGCTGGCAAACTGCGGAGCATGAAGAATGAGCCAAGCTCCCTGGGTGATATCTCTGTTGGCAGAAGTTAGAAGCTGCCAGAAACCAAGACATCTTCATTGTAAACCTCAACAACAACAAAAATAGTTAAATAGAGCCCAACACTCCATTTTTATGAATGCTGCTGGCGCTATCACAGGGAGAAAGATAAACGACAAAAACACGTATCCATAAGGCATGCCTACACTCACGTGCACACATGCACACACCTACGAAATCTGTGTTCATTCAAGCACACAGATGAGTTTGCCCTGCTTATAAATACTGCTATATCTAAAATAGAGAACTTAAAGAAATTGTTGCCTTTTGCTTTCCATGTTTGGGACTGCATACATTTACAATTAAAAGATATCGCTTTATAATTTCAAATGAGTGAAGCTTAATTGACAAATAAATCTACATAAATAATGTCAGACCAACTTAAAGTGATTTATTAGGAAGATGACACAAAAAGAAACAAGGCGCTGATGAGACACTTTATAACAGTAGACACTGTTCCTGTCAGTTAGGACTCCAAGACCATCTACTTCTGTCAAAATTCAGTCCACAGTTTATGCAATTATGACACGTGAGACACTGCTAAACACCTACAAGCCCTAAAGCATTTAATCCTTGAATGAAGACATCTGTGAGCTTGGTGGATCAGGCTGTGGAGATGAAGGACTCTCATCAGGCTCACACCAACAGTAAGAGCAGACAGACATTTCCAGGGAATCTCGACTCTCAGACCCTCAACCCAGTGCTCCCCCTCACCACCATTGCATCTAGCAGGAGAATGCTGTTATTCATTAGCAAAATTTTGTGAAGTACTGAGAATTCAAAGCAAAAAAAAAAAAAAAAGTCATCAGTGATCAACCTTCCAACAGGGAGCTCAAATGCTGATTAATCTCTCACTCAACACATTATCAAAAATTGTTACTTTATGCCAACAAGCACTTTATGTACCTAAACCTTGCCAAAGCAATCATGGGAGACAGCGGGGTGCAGAAGGTGGAAAAAAAATGAAACTTTCATCTCTATAAAGCTGCTGGGGCGGCCAGAGTGAATTAACCCTTCAATGGACTGACTACGGATTCTAGTGAGTTAGACTTCAGCCCCCTGAGGGAAAGGACCCTCAGCTCTGTCTCTGCTGTGAGTTCTGCATAGAACTACAGAGAGGCCCCTCTTCAGCCTTCAGTAACATGTGCTGTTGATGGTACCATCTGAATGGATGACTCATTCTTTGTCTTAGGGTTTTTTACTGCTACTATGAAACACCACAGCCAAAAGGCAAGTTGGAGAGGAAAGCGCTTATTTTGGCTTATACGTCTACATCACAGTCCATTAGCAAAGGACAGGAACTCAAGCAGAGCAGGAACCTGAGGCAGGAGCTGATGCAGAGGCCATGGAGGGATGCTGTTTACTGGCTTGCTCCCCATGGCTTGCTCAGCCTGCTTTCTTATAGAACACAGGACCACCAGCCCAGGGATGGCTGCACCTGCAATGAGTTGGATCTTCCCTCATAGATCACTGATTAAGAAAATGCCCTATACACTTGTCTACAGACAGGCCTTTTAGAGGCATTTCCTAAGTTGAGGGTCTCTCCTCGTAAATGACGTTAGCCTGTATCAAGTTGACATAAAACCACCCAGCACACTTTGTCAAGAAAGTTCAGTTATCTCACCCAAAGTCATCTAAATAAATACAGGAGAGTAAAAAGGCCCAGAACACAATTTGAGGCAGAAACTTCAACCCCCTCCTCCATCTGTTCTGCCTCCATTTCTTCCCCAAGAGCCTCTTCTAGATAGTGAATAAAAAAGCTACTGTGGTAGTAGTTCTCAACATGTGGGTTGTGACCCCTTTGGGGGCTGAACAACCCTTTCACAGGGTCACCTAAGACCACCAGATAGTTACACTATAACAGTAACAAACATACAGTTGTGAAGTAACAAAGAAATGATTTTATGGTTGGGGTCACGACAAGGGCGAAGGCATCAGGGAGTATGAGAGAAGCACTGCTCTAGAGTCTCTCGCACTCACCAAAGTTCAAGTACAGAACAAAATACAGCTGGGGGTCAGATATAAAATGTGTCTCCCTGGATGCTCTTGTGCTAGAGGCATGCTCCCTGGGTGGTGGGCTCAATCGTTGAAAAGGAACTGAATCAACAGAGCTCAGACCTGATCCACAGATGGAGGTGTACTGACTGATGGCATCGCTGGGAGGTAGAAGAAACACTGAGAAGCAGAACCCACGTGAAGGAAGCTCGTTATTAGACGCATGTCTGAGGGACATATCTTGTCTGGGCCCTTCCTCTGTCTTCCTCTGCTTCCTGCCCACCATGAGGCCACAGGCTCCCTTCTATGACATGCACCTCACCATATCCCAAGACCAATGGAGCCATGTGCCTCTGAAGCCCTAAGCCAAGATAAATTTCTCTGACTATCACACCCACAAATCCTGGCACAAAGTGTGACCAAGTCACTCTCAATTGCATGTCTTCCCCAGGAGTAGATGCTATGGTTAGAAAGGCGTTAGCTCGTGGCTAGTCACATGTGGCCCTCCTGGAGGCAGAGTTGGAGCCAACAGAGATCATGTCACTGCTGGGAGGTGCTTAGCTCTGGTCCGCAGAGTGATGGAAATCTGCACCGAAGGGAAGTGTCAGATGTGTGGCTCAGCCCCAGGGTTCCCTCAGCGTCCTGGACACGCAAAGAAATTCTAACCAGAAAAACGGCAAGAACGCTGACTAACTCTGTTTTCTTACACTCCCAACATGCATAACTTAATAGTAACAAGGCTTGGGACTGGGTGCATGACTCCGTAGGCAAAGTGCTTACAGTGCAAACATAATGACCTTGGTTTGTATCCGAAGAACCTGTGTAAAAGCTGGACATGGCCAGGGAGCTGGGAGACAGGGATTCCTGAGGACTGGCCAGGGAGTCTGTTTCAAGTGCTAAGCTCTAGGTCTGGTAAGAGACCCTGTCTCAAAATAGGATTGTGATAAAGGAAGATGCCAGGATCAACACCTGACCTCCACTTATGGGCAAGCACACCCGAGCACATATTCAGGCATAAAATAATAACACACGGTGAGGAGTGCATGGTCAGTCATGGCTGAGAAGGCTACAGACTATCAGCCTTTCCATGCTCATTCTCTGACAAAAAAATAAAATAAAATTGGCATCAGTTTTTCTTCTCTTGTCACTGTCTCTGAAAACTTTTAAGGAGATCTTAGCCTTCAAATTACAAGGTAGAAGGCTAAGTTCCCTGACCCTATTTTTAAGATTTTATTTCAATTTGTGTATACATGTATCAGTACAGATGTGCAATGGTGCCCACCGCACTCAGGGCCTCTGTAAGAACAGCTTATATGTCACTGATGGCCTAGCTCTCCAGGCCACTTCTTTACCAAACTATCAGGAAAGACAGCTACTCCCACGCAACTGGATGTCTGTGTTTGACAAAACCATATTTTCTTTTATTGCTAACAATTTTATATAAATTTAAACATGGGGCTATATCTTGATTCGATCATTGCCGCCACTTAAAGTAAACACAAACACGTGATGTGTTTATTTCCAACAATGGACAAACAAAAGCAAAGGGGCCCTTCAGGGCTAAGCACAGGGCTATATGTGCCTGAACACTGTACACCAAACCTAGACCTTCAAGCAACATTCCCCACTCGTCATAGTGTCAAAGGAAAAGGCCAACACTCAAATGCCATTGCTAGAATTATCCCGCCACGGGACGAAGCACATTGCTACATACAGCAGAGATTACGCAAAGAAATGGCATGTTCGTTCTGTCTAACACGGAGATGATCCTCCGTGGGTTTTCAGCAGCCCCACCACTGAAAGGGCGCCTATTCAGCAATGAGAATGAACAGCTCTGGGCTAGGTCTCCTCACACTCCCTCTCCTTCTGAGAGGCTTTTCTCTGAGCTGGAAGGTGGCTCCTTGGGTAAAGAGCCTGCAGCAAAAGCATAGGGGCTATGTTTGGATCCCAGCATCCACATAAAAAGCCAGGTGTGATGGCGCATGCTGTGACCACCTTGGCGGCGGGCCTCATTCCTGCATCTCATTCGCCGGATCTCCTAGCCATGGGTGCCAGGTTTGCCGAAAGACCCTGTCTCAGATTGGAAAAGTGGGAAGCAATCAAGGAAAGGCACACACACACACATATGTACGGCATCCACTTGCACACATGCATAGCGCCATGCTAACTCACACACAGAGAGAAAACACTCTTCCCATTTCACAGGTCCCATAAATCAAGACTCATACAACTGTTGACTGAGGCACCCCTTAACTGTGGGGCCCTTGTCCTCCAGTGTGACCATCCCCTCGCTGTTTCCCCAGGTGCTGCCTGACTCCTTACCCCAGGCACCTGCCTCTCCTGCTTATGCAGGAAGCTTTAGCTTTGAAGAAGGCAAGACTGAGTAGGTTCCACCCTGTGTGTGTGTGTGTGTGTGTGTGTGTGTGTGTGTGTGCATGCGTGTGCATTTGTGTGTATAGGCCAGAAGCCAACCTCTAGTGTGTTCCTCAAGACCCATCCACCTTAATTTTTCAAACAGGGTCTCTTCAGGAACCAGGGACTTACCAACTAGACAAAGCTGCTTCCCAGTGAGGCCCAGGGATCCACCTGTTTCCACCTTCCCAGAGCCAGGATTACAAGCATGTGCCACCACACCCAGGTTTTTTAACCTGCATTTTGGGAATCAAACTTAGGTCCTCCTGCCTACTGATTTATTTTCTTTCCAAATAAACTCCATTAGGATCCCCTGTGAAATTTTGGAAATTGCATTTTAGATTTTCCAGTGAACTGGCCCACAACTCTTTCATCTGGCCTTGGCGTTTATAAATGGAATTCCAAGGTATATATCTCTGGTATGGACAAGGAGTTGAATAAAGCAATATAACTGTCAAGTGCCCCTGCCGGAGCGATCTGTCACGGAACTCTGGGTCCTGTATATTAATATCAATACAAGCTCAGGTATTAATATCTCAAGGGTGTCTGGAAGGTTCCTGCCTCAGACTGCCCTCCAATCCTGCCAGGAGCGCTGCCTATTTATATTGTGTTTGACCTGGGTCCAAACCGCTGGTGAGGTTCTTGCCTACGCAGATACCATGGGCTGGCGCAGGCTTTTCAAGATTTCTCCAGGCTCCCGCTGTAGAGAACCCTAACTCCCTAGCAGAAGTAGGTCACAGTGAGTTCCACTTTAGACATAGCTCGTCCTCCTGCTTGTTTCTCCCGTGAGGACCTCACTGGCTTAACAACCACAGCCTTCACTCTGCACAAGCTCTTCTGTCTTCTCCCCTCTCCTCAAGAATCCTTGCCATGGCAAGTCCCTTTCCTCCTCCAATATGTCCCTTGCTATAATGGTTAATTTTAAATTAAGCCTTGAGCAGACTAAGAAATAGCCATATAGTAAGTAATACATTGTTTCTAGGTGTGATATAGGACATTTATGAAAGCGACAGCATTTGAATCATCGAGCTGGTGACGAATACTTCTCCCCAGGCCAGGTGTGTCCCCTCAGGACCCAGATAGAACAGAAAGACAGGGCATGGATTCCCTTCTCTAGCTGACAGGCATCCTTGCAGGTCATTGTCATTGGGGCTCCTGGTTCCCAAATGTAGGACTCACGTGTTTACACCACAGCTTCCCTGCTCCACACCCCTCAGACCTCAAGCTCTGCCATAGGTTGACATGGGTGAAAATCTTGGTTCTCCAGCTTGCAGAAAGAAGGTTAGGGGACTTCCTCCCTCCATAATCACACGACCCATAATGATAAACCTCCTTGAGAACAATGCTTCTCTTGATCCAATCTATATAAGCATAGCAGCAGATGAATGCACAGATGTGCACCCTGGGACTTTCTCCTCTAGAGCAAGGCTCTGAAAATTTTTCCTCACAGGACCACTTTTAACTAGAAATCTTTACCTGACTTTGAGGATATACATAAATAAAACAGATACATAACTAAAATGTTTACTGATAATAAATCGTAAAGAAATTTGTTTTGAAACAATTTTTGGTATACATATTTTACTGTTAATTTTATAGATGAATCTAATCTGCATATTCATGAGATGTATCTGCTTGTTTATTTTTACATAAATTATTAAACCTGGGCTGAATATTGGATCTACAGGATATGAAGAATCTTCAAGGTTTTCTGAATTCATTGACATCTGGATTTATGCTTGTTACTATAGAGAGGATAGTTTCTTATAAAAGCACAAAACAAAGTAACACAAGTAACTGTATTTTTCTGGAGTATAAAATGACTTTGGCATCTAAGACAACCCCCAGCTTTTCCAGTTAAAATATAGAGTTTAGAATATACTTGCCATATAAGACTTCCCCTCTTCCAACACACACCCCATGCAGCAGACTCAGGCATGTGTTGATTTGCAGGCAGGGCACAGACAGCCAACCGTTAGTAAGTTTTAAAGTCATCTTATATGCCGGAAAATACGGTAACGTTTAACAATATTTCAGAAATTGCTAGAAATCCTACCCTAATCACAAGATAACACTTAATGAAAAAATTTATGAGACTCGACTCACCAACTCAAATAATATCTTTGAAAAGCAAGCACTCTATAAAGTACAGTCCCACAATGTAGCAGAAATTTACATGCTAAACAGCGGAGGGAGGGAAACATCAAATTAAGCCATTGTGTTTGTTTAAGAGAAAAAGACTTTGCATGACAGAAAAATACTGCCACCCATAGATTCCAACAGCCCTGAAGCTGAGACATGAGTCTCGGACAGTGCTGGCGTGGATGATGCGGAGGCATGCGCAGTGTTGCTGGGTAGCCTGTAGACACGAGAGTGCTTCTGGGTAGCCTGGAGGGCATGCGCAGTGCTGCTGGGTGGCATGAAGGCATGCGCAGTGCAAAGTCAGCATGCTGTGTTCAGAACCGAGGCTACTGTTAAGTGACACTGAGACACAGGTACACACTACTAGAAACCCTTCCGTGTCCTCACTTTATCTTGGATTAGTTTGTGTTTGTTGCATGTTCAGAAACCGTTTGCTACTGTTAAATCCATCGTGAGTCCCACCCTCAAATATATCACCACATGTGGCGTCTAAAAGCTGTGTGGGGGGAGTTCAGGCTGTCACACGTGGAGCAAAGCTTTCGACCGGCACCAGCTTGTAGACCACTGATGCTCAATGGATCTTTTGTTGGTGGTGAGTTTTGTGGTTGATGACTTTCTGTTCTGTTTTGCCTGAAGCCATAACAGTAACCTCCCTGCCTCACTCCCGTGCCTAGCTCACCATCCTTCTTTAGCTCTTCTTTTTGTGTCCCTGCCCTCTACGGCCAAAGCTTAAACTTCTGTTGCAGGTTGGATATGTGCCCCCCCACTCAAAGGCTTACGCGTTGAAGGCTGCATTCTCAGTGCGGCAGTGTTCAGAGGTGGGGCTGTGGGGGCAGCGATGATACCGCGGATGGATCAATCCAATGATGAATTCATAACTTATGGATGGTAGTGAAAACTGGTGGAAATTAGAAAGTAGAGCCTGAGCAGGGGAAGAGGCCACTGGAGGAATGCCATCAGCTTGCCCTGGGTTCTGCCCGGCTGCGTCTCTCTGCTTCCTGGTGACCATGAGGTGAGCCACTTAGCTACAGTGTATCCTTCCACCAGGATGGTTTACATCACCTTGGTTCAGGAACCAGCCAAGCACCCAATCTCTGAACCCATAAGTCAAAGTCAATATGCTTACCACTGATACGTTCATCATCGATAAATGCTTTATCACAGTGACGAGGGCTACAGAAACCAGCCTCAGCATCCAGAAATACTCTTCATCAGAGTCACCCTGCAGTTTACTAAGCAACAATGTGTATGCCAAGGTGTCCTGCCTGCCGTCTGAACTCCAGCTTTTCCTTAGTTACCTTATTCTTCAATACAAATAACTACCATTTCTTGAGCAAACATCTTTCCTTGAGTCAACACAGTTAACATTCACGTACGTCCATGGGGTGATTGCATTATTAGTCCCAGTTTATGGGCCAGGATGCTGGGGCATGAAGGATGATGGGTAACATCTACAAGGTTACCACAAGAGCTGATGGACGGTACAACCAAAATTCACATCCTCATCCCGGGTGGGATTATCTGCTATCCCTCAGCTACTTACACCGGAAGAAGAGCTGGACCTGGCTGTTAAGGAGCTGTGGAAGAGAAGCTGCCACAGAAAGCAGGCCCCACTTCCTGCTTCCTGTGCAGTTCTTTGTCAGGCTTACTCCCTCCCCCTCGGGAACTGCATCCCGTCTGCCCTTTGGTCTGATGGATACTAGCTTCCAGTGAGTTTCAGGGGATGGGGACACTCACAAGTACAGCTCTCATGCGTCCCCAGATTCAGATGAAAAACATGCAAGTGGACACACAGATGGATTCCTGACTCGCAGCCCCAGCGTGGATTGGTTCACTAGTGTGGGAGGAAGCTAGGGAAATGCAGATGTTTGTCGCACATTGACTGTCATCCTTGGGGCACTGTCCATTCTGGGGAGCCTAAGGTTGGCCTTGGTTGAGAGGAACACCAGTTGTCCCGAGATGGAACAGAACAGTTAGGACATGGGCTTTCTCCCGTGCGGAGCCCAGTGCTGAGGCTGGGATGCATCTTACATTCTGACCTAGAGGGAAAACCATCCAGTTACCCAAGACACCAGAGCGGGGATGGGCGGGCGGTGTGTGTCCCTCCTCCCTACTCTGATGTATGAAGGGGAAAAAGCAGAATACCCCATGGCATGCAAAACAAGTCCAAGTGCCTGGCTCCCTGCTCTCACTTGTGAGCATAACACATGGAGGCTGATCAAGACCTTCCATAACCAGCTGGCTGGAACTTGAGGCTAAAAGAGAACCAGGGAGCACGGTCCATGGCAAAGATTAAGAGGAGAAGCACAAACCTCCTGCAGAACTCTGGTTGATTAATGGGTGCCAGGAATTGCAGCCCAGCTTTGGGAGACTTGGTAGTTAACAAATGTCAACGTTTATTGGTGGGAGCAAAGTTATGGGGAGAGGACATGAGATAGAATCGGCAAGAAGAATTTAGTGTGGAGCAGGAGCTTAAACAGTGCCGATAAATCAAAGGAGTATACTGGGAGGGAACCCCACAAGAAGTCCAAGCAGACCCATTAATAGGGACTGAAGGAGCAGAAGGCAGAATAATTGAGTTATCCCAGAGAGGAAATCACGTGTAAAGATGAATCTATAGCACTGTCCTGCCTGATAGAGTGAAAGACGTGAGGAGAAAGCAGCTAAGAGGGCTGAGAACGCACGAGACTGGAGATTGTTCTGGCCAGCTACGCCCTCCTTCTCGACGACTCCACTCCTCAGGAGAGTATATCGTATACTAGGTAATCAAACTTACTTTGTTTTGTTTTCCTTATTGGATCCAGGATCTCACGTAGCCCAGGTTGGCCTCAAACTCCTGATGTAGAAGAAGGAAGATGACCTTAAAGTCTGGACCCTGCTGCCTTCACCCCCACAGCGCTGATATTGCATCCACGTGCTAGGACATCTGATTTGGGCAGCACTGGTGATTAAATTCAGGACTTCGAGCGTGCTAGGCAAGCACTCTACCAATTGATCCGTGTCACCAGCCCCCAGATTTCTACCGACAGGGCAGAAATCAAGTAAGCAAATCATAGGTTCACCATAGAATACCATCCTACCACTGACTCCTCAGGAAAGCAAGTGTATGTCCATGAAGGGAGAGAAGAAACTGATTCTTATGGGCTGTATCTTAGTTTGGATTTTATTGCTGTGAAGAGACACGTGACCAAGGCAGCTCTTATAAAGGGTCGATGTTTACTACTTGTATTGTCCTTGTAATAGTTTGAGCAGAATCCCCTGGGCCCTGATCACCCATCATGATTTTCTTCTAGTAGGTTTCTAGGACCCTCTGGATCCTTCTATTTCCCCATCTCCTATATTTCTCTCACCTAGAGTCCCAGGGGGATGTGCTAACATCTATCCCAATCTCCTGGTAAGTGAAGGCTTTTGGGCTAGTGCCCAATTATAAGTGAGTATATACCATGTGAGTCTTTCTGCTTCTGCATGTTAACTCACTCTGATCTAGCCAGTGGACAGGACATTTTCCAGTTATGTGGAGAGCAGGGACTGACTCTGACATGAACTCTGGTGCCCCATATTTGACCACCTCCCCTTAGTGGGGAGGCCTGGTGGCACTCAAAGAAACAATAAGCAGGCTACCAAGATGGGACTTGATAGCCTATGACCATATAGTGGGGGAGGAGGTCCCCCTCAGTCATAGACCTAGGGGAGGGGAATAAGGTGAAAGAGGGAGGGAGGGAGAGAGGAACAGGAGGATGCATGATGGGATAACAATTGAGTTGTAATCTGAATAAATTAATTAAATGAAAAAAATAAAGGCAAACATTTGATTGGGGCTGGCTTACAGTTTCAGAGGCTTAGTCCATTATCATCATGGCACGCAGAAAACATGGCGGACAGGGTGCTGGAGTCAGAGATGAGAGTTCTACATCTTGACCCACAGGCAGCAAGGAGACACTGTATGCCACACTGAGCTTAGCTTGAGCAAATATAAGACGTTATAGCCCGCCTACACAGTGACACACCTCCTCCAACAAGGCCACACTTATAGCACCACTCCCTATGGCCCCTATGGCCAAGCATTCAAACACATGAATCTATGGGGACCGCACGCATTCAAACCATCACAGGATGAAACACTAAGACCCAAGGAAGAACTAAGCAGAGGGAAGAGGTGCCCAAGTGACACTGGGAAGTGGCTGAACCTGTACAAGCTGGGGCCTAGTGGAAGCTAAGTCATAGCTAAGTGCTGGACTTGTTTTCTGTTGCCTCCGCTCTGCTCCGCTGCCTCTCTGGCCTTCCACAGTCTCCGGGCCTGACTGCTGTCTTTACTCTGCAGCACATCCCCTCCCCGCCTCAAGGTCAGCCCCAGATCCCTCTCCTACCTGGAGAAGGAAGTCTGCTCTGATGCATGAAGTTCCTTGAACATCAATTTTCTACGCCCGAAGAGTCTTTGGTAAGGCACTAGGATACAGGAGGCAGGAGAAGCAGAGAGCATACTGTGGGACCAGCTGCCCTCCAGGAGTGTGGCCAGGAGGAGAATCTGGGAAACCAGACCAGGAAAAGAGAAGTGTTGCTGAGCTCTCCCGGCAAGCCTCAGCAAGCCTCCCGACTGGATTGTGTGCCTGACCTTGACGGAACATAGTAAATGCACTCATTATAAACGCGTACTCTTTACTAAAACAAAATTTCACTACGGTACAAGCATGCATTTAAAATCTGAGATATGTGTGTGAACAAGTGGTATAGCCTGTAGCCGTTAATTCAAAGGGACCTCATTAATCTGACCCTTTAAAGCGCTGGTTCACAGCACTTGGGTAATAAAATAATTGCCGCTCGGTTTGAAAGGTTTGCGCCAGCAGACTTTCCCGTGGGCCCTGACACCAGCAGAGGTTCTGCTCAGTGTCTCCTCAACTTCTCTTTACCCGGCTTATCAACCCGGGGCAACCCTGATTCATGCACCGAACTTTGAGCCCTTTTATTTGGGACTGTACTAAGGTGAACCTGGCTGTCATGGAGAGGACTCCTATTCCTCCACATGATCACTGTCCCTCTGCCTCAAACAGTGCACTTGTCTGATTGTTTTGATGTCTCTTCTACTTTAAATTTTCCGACGGTGGTGGAAGGGCCACCAGGCCCTAGGCAGTTTTATTACTGGCGTATGGCCCCAGTGTATCTTTGCCAAGCAGAAACTTTAAGGTACGCAGGCAGATCTGGGGATTTTGGTTTAGGGGGTGGCGAGCAGCCTTCAGATGCTTTGGCTCCTGGTGATCTGCCTGGTAAGAGTGCTCACCACACCCAACTGAAGGCCACTGCCGAATGATGAGACGCAAAAGGCGCCAAAGACTTGACGCATCTACACAGGAATGCAACGCCTCCGCCAGCCAGATCACCATACCCCAGGTTTAGCCACACAGTGAGAGCTGTGGCATTAATCACTCCCAGCTGGCCACCCACCCCACCCCACCCCCCTTGTCCTGAGAGCCTTCCAGGTGGTCCTCTTCATCCCCACTCCCTGCCTCAGGGATCCTTGGCTTCCCATTAAATTCCCCTTGGTCCTGGAGCACGGCACCATTTAGGCTCCTGTACAGTTAAATGAGGTTTTGACTCCCTGTTGCCCCGGTCACGTTCTGTACGGAGAAGATACTGGGCCCTGGCTCAGGGAGGAACGAGGCCATAAATCATAAGTGTCAGAGTCTTTTCGAGTTAAATCCCTCAGCTCTCCGGCCCATCATTCACAGCAGGTCTGCGAGCCTCGATTATGGAAATGCCTTCAGTCAAGATTAGAGTTTCATTTGCTTATTCATTCAGTTTCCGGGCCGGTGTGGCAATAACCATTTAGGAATCATCTTGCAAGACACAACTTAGGTGCGATTTCCTAATATAAGGGGACTTTGAAAAAACAAATATGAGTGATATATGTGGGTATATTTTTGTAGGGGAATTTTTCTGAGAATGTATCAGTTGACAAAACTTTTAATTAATACTACTGACAAAATTGAAAAGTAACCTGGTTTCAAATAATAGTCCTATGTGCCCCAGCTATAAAGATAGCTGAGAAAGGACTAGGGCACATCACTCTGTCCCTGTTGTCAACAGTCACTTCCCTGGCTTTTAAATCCCTGGGTCCTAATCCTTGCAGCTTATGGCTGCCTCATAAACTCTCCCCATAATGAACATTTTATTTAAGCCATTTTTAGAGATTAAAACGGAGTTCATTTCCTTCTACTTTTCATTTATGTTCCTTTTAATCCCTTCATTCTAGAAACCTAATTGCTATTTTGCTAGGCCCCAAGCAGCTAACCTAAGCCTTCCTTAAGCATTCCTTAGTAATTTTCCTTTAGTTATTGACTACGTTTTCTCTTTAGTCAGCTAAACAAAACTTTGAGGATATTTCTTGGGCAAATAAAACTTTTTAGATTTTTCTTTACTGCTGCTATTGATGTTAACAGCTGAACAGATCACATTGTGAGCTGTTCCCTCTTCTAGGGACATCTGATGAGTGACAGAAGGATTGGTGTCCATCTTATCTTGAACAAAACACTCAGCTGTTATGTTTGTTTCAAAACCAAAGAGGCGTTCAGCGTGTGTGTGTTCTTCTTGTTTCCCCCATGTTGACAAATGTGGGTTTTGGCCGCAGGTTTGGGCATCGCTGTGTCCCCTTTAGGCCACAGCCCTCACCGGGGCACTTTCCTACATAATGCATGTGAGTGACCCCGGTTTACTTCATGGCCACACCTGTTACTGGATGCCTAGAGAAACCACCATCACCACCGTGATGACCTAAGTGATGCAATTTCATCCAAAGAGAAGCTTTTAGGGAGGCCATTCAATGAGTTATCTATTTGTATCTATTGTATCTTTGACACAAATAGTTCAAACGTGACAATGAGAGCAGGATTTTCGTCTTAAAAGCCCATCTATATAAGCACGTCTATATAATCAACCATGCTGTTGATGGGTGCTGGGTCTCTTACACCAGCAGGTAGGGCTGGAGCGGGAAGGGACTTGGGCCTGCTGTTTCCTCTCCCTGGCGGCTGAGCCGGATGGTGAGCGACATAGCCTCCTCCTACGAGGTGGGAAAAATACACTGAGTCAGGAGGTCTTAACTTTATTATGGCGAGTTTCTCTTATATAAAGTATAGGGAGTGGGCGGGGCATAAGGTGTCAGGAGATATGAAGTCTCCCAGGATGTAAAGTAGCCTGATACTATGGGACCAATTGGTTTGTGTTACATGGCTGTTGGCAGGCAGGGCTCGCGCCAGGATGTGCCCTGACGAACCATGCTGAGTCATTCCTATGCGTAAGTATTTACCAGAGACTGTTGCTGAAACTCGAGCCAGGCTCGGTTCTGTCCCCAAGGCCTCAGAAGGCTGACAGATTCAGCCATGGGGTCCAACAGATGGGTGTAGGAACATATTGATTTATATGTATAAGAATACAGGGCTCTGTATCTGGCACTTCAAAAAGAGGGGAAAAAACATGAATTTGGCTGGGTAATAAAAGACTTTATGAAAAATAGCCATGAGGGTGGTGTAGATTAAGGCGGCAGAGGAAGGCATGTGTGCTGTCAGTCGTTAGATGACGGCTCCCCCTTTACCCACAGCTAAGAAAGGTTTCAATGGTCTGTATGCTTACTGTCATCCTATAGCACACAGACATAGGACGGGCACTATACACCCCGCCTCAGTCTCCTTCAACAACGTCAAAGCTACATCCAACAAGCATTCCTGTATCTTAACTTAAAAAATAAAAATAAAAATAATAAACTTTTCCTTTCCATTTCGACTTAAGGCCTGAGGTTACACTGAGTTCTCTCTGTTCTGCATGACCATACTGAGAACCTACCAGAGGCCTGAGACGGGTACTTGACACGGGCCGGTCACCATCTCGTGCCCTGCACTCACCACAGCCAACCCTTGCAAATAAGAGGGGAAAGGGCATGACTTGCAGATAAGCACCTTAGCAGTTCAGATAATCCACTTGTCACTTCTCCACACACAGGTGACCACTTTTGAGATATGAATGATTCTCCACGACTAAGGCAATGTAAGAGCTAACTCAAGTTTACCTGTATTAGTCCATTTTCTGATGCTATAACAAAATGTCCAAGACTGGCTAATTTGTAAAGAATAGACATTAAGCTGAGGGGGATAGACCAGTGATATATTTCTTTTATAAACATGAGGACCCGAGTTGAACCCCCAGCAGCCTTGTACAAAGCTAGGCACAGTGCTCTATGACTGTAGTCTCAGCATTCAGAAGATGGATCATGGGAAGAGCCCTGGGGATTGCTGGCCAGCCAGGCTAGCCAAATCCGAAAGTTCCAGGTTCAGTGAGAGAATGTCTTGAAAAGTAAGGTGGAGGGCGACTGGAAAAGACACCACATGTTGGCCCTGGCTTACACACACACACACACACACACACACACACACACACACACACACACACGGAAGGGGGACTTTAGAGAAAGTCTAAGCACATACCCAGCAGCACCTACATGGTGAGGTTGTCCATGTTGCATTGCAGCATGGCACAGAGCATCTCTGGAGGACTTACATCAGAAATACCAGCTCAGCCATCTTTTCTCTACTTACCAAGTCACTAGGCAAATCATGGAACCACACCCTCATGGCTTCCCCAAAAGCCCCTCCTCCAAATATCATTAAATACTATTTGGAGGACGTCAGCATATGAACTTTCAAGGAACATATTCAAGCTAAGTATTGTCAATATCTCTGCCTCAAGTTAAAAAAGAAACTCCCAACCCTCACACACGTACAAATAATGTGATGTCGAATCAACTCTGGTTTTATTATGTTTTGAACTGTTGTGGGTCATCTCTTGAAGAAATTCTGCATCAGCCACCGCATCAGGGTGTGAAGTTCGCACATGTGTTTTGGGTCAATGACAAAGATCTATGAAACGCTATTGTCATGCTGTAGATAAACTACCATACCCAGTCACAGCATAGTGTGATCAGTGTCCGAAGCCATCCACAAAGCCTCCGGTACAAAGGAACCATCAAATCCCAAGACAGGACATTGCCTTAGTGTCTTGTGATGGAGGTTCAAGGTACATATCAGGGTCCTGACCATCAAGACTTTTCCTTCTGGCTCCACATCAGAGTCTCCATGGAAACAGGGCGAGGAGAGGATAGAACCCCAGAAGAGAGAGCCAGAAAGTCCGTGCTGACTGCTCAACTCTGGTCCTAAGCCCACAGCAACAGAACATAGCCACATGTGTTTCGTTATCCTCAAAATAGAAAACTGGGAATCATGGTGACCTACTGAGAAGCACAAGCCAACTTCAGCCTCTAGAATAAACATGGCAAAGTTTAACAAGGAAAATGTCCTCAACTCTTCAAGCAAGTTCCTGGTTTCTATAAAGTATGGAAGCGAAGCCTCACACTGTGAGGTTTCGTCCCTTCAGCCACATGTGAACATTATTTCTGTCCCATAAATGCAACTCTTTATGGGAGCTATAATCACAGTGCTTTCATCCCTAATAATAACAAAGATGAAAATACATGGTCTGCACAGACAGGAACTCCAGCTGATCACAATGAATCTGTCCGTCCAGCCAGAACGTAACAGCCAGCTGAACCAAGCAAAATCCCAAAAGAACGCACTGTGTCCTGGAGGGGAGGGTATCTGGCAGGACCCATTTAAAAATTCTATACACATCCCACCTTGTAAATTCTCTTAAAAATGAATTTCTATTCAACACGGGTGTGGAAATCAATGCTCAGCCGGGCCTTCATTCACACCTTGACGTAGCTCATAAACAGAGAAGAAAGCAGTACAAATTTAAAATGTTGTTAGCTTATAAATGATACGTCTTGCTGTACATTAGACATAGCTGACCAGATGGCATGGCTTCACCTTTAATGTGGTTTTATTTATATTCTCGCACTGTCTCCTCTGTGCTTTCTCCTCACAAGACACATTAATACATTATTCAGAGCATTTGTGTCCCTGCATCGTTGGTGCGATTTTCTGTGCATTGAGTTGCCTTTTTTTTTCTTTTTTTTTTTTTTTCTTTTGGCCAAATAGCCAAATGTTTTCTATTATTTGTTTGTGGGGAATTGTTTTTCAAGCCATTGGGGACTTCTTTTCTCTAGGTCTCAGATTTGTTTTTCTGTGTCCTAACAATACGCCAGACTGTGGCTTTAGCCAATGATCATCTTCCTCTCAGTGGAGGGCTGTCCATCCTTGAATAGCACCGTTATGCGGGATGGATGTGGAGGTGTGCCCTGTCAGGGCCTGTAATCTGCACGGCTTCCCTTTCAGTCCTGTAAGGCCAGGCGTAAGGACAGGTTTGTCTTGTACCCAGAGTCCCTTGACCCTGAGTGACCCCCCCTTCCTCTGTGGAAATTCCTCAAAGTCATGCAGATCAACACGGATTTATCCCTTGTCCCTTTCAAGTCACACTTGCCAAGCTTTTCCCAGGGCTGCCTCAGACCACAATAAACCCGGTGGAAATGCAACCACCAAAGGCATGAACTCTCACGCCAACCTTGTGCCCAGCCTGGCTCCACTGGCTGCCTTCTCCTCTACCCAAAGCATCCCACAGCTTTGGGAAAGGCCCGAGGGAGCGATGGCAAAGAAACCTTGAAGAAGCTGTTCCTTCTCATACTCCCCCTCCCCCGCCCTCCCCCGTCCACCCTGGCTAATTAACTTTTGACATTGCCTACCCACTATCAGCTACAGTCAGTCAGTCTTCCGTGTCAAGGAGAGCTGGGTGGGGCCAGCCTAGGAAGAGCCCAGGGGGCATACAAGAGTAGGTGTCAGAGCAGGAAATAATTAATTCGCTGACATCCATGATAAGTGAGTGAGGTGTAAGCCCTCGACAGCCAGGTTCTCAGCAGCAGCCCTGCCTCTCCTTGCCGAGGAAGCTGTGGGAAAACTCTCCTCCACTTCTGTGCTTCTCCCCATCATCCTTCCTCCATCTCTGTCCCTCCCTCCATCCTTTCTTCTCCCCTTTCCTCCTTCCCTTTTCTGTCACTTCTCCCTCGCTTTCTTCTTCTTGCTTTCTTGCTTCATTGTTCTCTTCTTCTTTCTCTTTTTCAAGAATTCTCTCTTTCTTCCTGCTCTTCCTTCCTTTTTCTTTTTTATCCTGAGAGAAGCAGGAGATGGGTCCTAACATACCACAAGGGCTTTAGAAGAAAGGTGCCTTTCACTGGGCGCTGTTCATCCAGTTGCTTGTGCACTGGCTGAGCACTCGTAGTGTCTGCTGAGCACTCCCAGGGTTTTCTGGGTGCAGACACACCTCCTTGGACTGTGCCCTCAAACTGCGAAGCAAAGTAAGCCCTTCCCGGAGCTGCATCCCTCCGATGTTCTTGACTCAGCGATGGGAAAGGTAACAAACACAGAAAGCCAACGTGCATGTTTCTGTGCCCTGCAGAAAAGCAGAACACTTATGTGCACATCCCCAAAGCAGAAAGGAGCCTAACTCCAAACTGCATCGCAGAAAACCTTCCCACAGGGCTGGGTGTGAACATCTTCAGCCTGGAGGAAGTCACCAAACCTCACTCCACAACTCTGTCCATGGGGTCTCCATGGGGAGACACAACTCTGATGGGGTGTGATGGAGGCACAGAGACACGCGTAGTCTTCTTGGCAGTGGTGCTGTGGAAGGGCGGGTCTCATAGCTGAGTTACTGATGTGCTTCTCGTCCAAATGACTCAGTCCCTTTTACAGAAGATGCATCAAACAGTTGATATGATGTGGCTGTCAAGATGAGGGCACAGCAGGATAGGACTCACCCCAAATGATACAGTGGAAACGGCACACACACGCGCGCACACACGCGCACACACACGTACACATGAATACACATAGATTCAGGTGTAACCCAGAGCCTTTGCATTAACTTATTACTTCTATGCTGGTTCACGTGTGAAGAATCAGGGACTCCTCCACCTGGAGACTGTCAGCATCCTGGCATCCAGGAAGTGCCCATCAGCATCACAGTGGCATTGAGGTTCCTTCATCAAAACTATGGGCTCTTTGAGTAGACAATTGTTTCTAGTTAAACATGCGAGGAAGTGGTACAGGAAAGGCTCCAGGCTTGCCCTGGGTTCAGTCCCCAGCACTGCACAAATACGGTGAAACATGACTATAATCTCATCATTCCAAAGGTGAGACAGAAAGACCAAATGTTCAAGGTCATCCTTGGATGCATACAGAGTTCGGGGCCAGACTGGGCTACATGAGACCCTACTCAAAAAAGAAAAAGAAAAAAAAAAAGCTAATAAATGAACCTTCCCTTCTCCAGACCAAAAAAAAAAAAAAAGAAAAGAAATAAAACAAAAACTAGAAGAAATACAACTTAACCATCCTGTACAAGCTCACTTATTGGAGACTAGAAATAATGAAAACAAGACCGGAGGCTAGCAAGAAAACCAGTCACTGCTAGCCCCGAGGAGACCAGCACCCGTGGGCAGGCTGTTTGGAGGTGATGGAAGTACCAGTCTTGGGTTATCAGCCTTGGCTTTTCTAGGTGGAGTTTTCTCAGTTTGGCCCTTGGCTGAGACCTGCTGGTCATTACAGCACTCCCATTGGCCCACTGCAAAGTGGGAGCCATGGCAGGAGACAGTGTGTGAGCTTCTCACTGGGGGCTGAAACTGGCAGATGTACACATATCCCACTGCTGACCAGTACTGCAGCCCACGTCTGTGGCCCCCACTGTGGACTGCTGCGGCAGCTTGCTCTTGCCATGTGTGGAGGGCACCTGGAGGATGGGGGGCTTTTTCCACCAGTAGGACCTTGAAGGGACAGGAGAGCATCAAGCCTGAGCTGTATGTGAAGAAGCTGATAGGAAGATCATCAAGGCTCATCCCCGCCACGAGCATATGGTGAGGAAGAGGGAAAAAGTAAACACACACACACACACACACACACACACACACACACACACACACACACACACACACAAAAGATGAATGGAAACAAGATCAAGAAAGTCACATTTACCACCTTTCTCCACTGCTGCGGCCCTTGGCTGTCCCCAGATACTTTCAGAAAGAGTAATATGTGTGGCTTTTCTCAATCAATGCATGAGAAACCTGAAACAACTGCGAACAAAGTGCCTGAGTCATTTTCTTAGAGCCCCATAGGAACCAGCAGTGGATTCGATCTTGGGCCTCCCCAACTTGGGATCTGGGGGTAACTGGATACAGAGGCATCTATGTAAACCATCATTGGAACCACAGAGAGGGATATATTGGGGAACCAAACTCTGGCCTCATTAAAAAAATACAAACAAAAACAAAAATCAACAATAACAAAAAAAACTTGGCATCTGTTCAAGTCAAGTGTATGACAAAAGGGAAAAACTATATGTTTGAATGCCAAGCCCCACTTTGACGTTATTCCTCATGGAGTGAAGTGAATTAACTGCTGAAGCAAGAATGCTCAGATTATGGGCCATGATTACTGACAAGCCTAGAGCATACAGTGACAATCCATTAACGAATCAGAAAAAAAAATAGCCTATTCACCAACTTTCAGCAATGGTCCCCACTAGCCAACCCTCTTCCCTAGTCTCAGATCCAAAATGTTTATCCGGCCTGTCCCTCCTGGCTGTGGACCTAGATTTACCACCATCTCAACAAGACAGAGGTGGACCAGGCCAATGCAGGCTGTTCATTTCAAGGGCCATGTTGGCCTTGGCCTACAGAGGAGTTGGTAAAAGACCCGTTTCCAGTAATTGCAACAGTAATGATCACGGACAATTGAAGGTGACTAAGCAGGACTGGATGTGACTTCTCCTGGACATGGGCCTATCAAGGATCACAACAGACAGGTGCCCCTGGCTCACCCAGAATAGAAGCCACCTTGTATAAAGAGGCAAAGCTGGGAAGGACGCATTCTTTAAACGGCTATAGATTCTCTCGATTTGTTGAAAACTCTCCCAGCTTCCTGGAGTCTCCTAGGTCTAGATTCTAACTCCTTTTTGGGACGGAGGATGGCCTACATAGCCAAGTGTACAGACATCTCTCAGCTCTGCAAATAAACACAGCAAAACACAGACTAATTAAAAGCTGATCTCCCCTTAGCCTCTTAGAGAGAAAGCCTTCCTCTCATATTTCAAAACATGCCCATGTATTGTTTTTCAGGGAATCTAACGCTGACTGATCCAGTTTTAGCACCAAGCAAATGAAAATCACATGCTGTGGGCAAGTCCACTGTTTGTTTTTACGCGAAGAGATCCTTCTAGGATACTTGGCCAAACTTGAAAAGAGTCGGGCTGAATATTTAATTGCAGAGTGTGACTTCACTTTATTAAATAAAGTGTCTTTGCTCATCAGCAAAGCAGTTGAGTCACGGGGCACAGAGCCATAGGGAAGGTGATGCACTAGGCTGTGACCAATGCTTGGGTGCTGCCCGAGGGGACCAGTCCATTGCACATAGGCACAGGGAGCCCGGTGGGACGGTTTTCTCCTTGTGAGCCTGCCTGAACATGGCTCCAAAGAGTCCCAAGCTACCCAGACTACTTTGGGCTCGAAAGATAGATCCCAATAGCTGCTAGAGAAACGGTCACTCTGTCCCCAGATGTGCAGCATACTGGCAGCTAAGAAGAAAGTGTGGGGTCGCTCAAATGGGAAATACGTGTTCTCTAATAAGAATTCAGGCCACAGATAGTGTTACAAGCTGGACTCGCTTCCAGGTTGTGAAGGACCCTAAGAGTCAAAGATCTTTACGGCGCCCTTGGAAGGTCACATCTTCCCAGGGGATCCCCAGGCTTTTACTGAGTTCTGTGATGTTTTTCCCACCCTACCAAGCCCTACCCTGATCCCAGCTTGAATGCCAGCCTGAGATGGGGAACCACGCCTCTCTTGTTTGTTTCTAATATTGGAAACGGGAGTTGTTTTCTATTTTAAAGAACCTTTCCACGAACATCAAAGAAACAGACCTTCCTTGTTTAAAATCTAGAAATAGACAAGAGATAATGCCTGATGGTGTTACAGTCTTTAAAAAGCAAAGCTAGCCAGGGCAGACAGCTGGGCTCACAAAGTGTTTAGCGTACATAAAAGCCCAATGACCTGAGTTTGGTTCCTAAAACCCATGTTAAAAATTAAAAACTGGTAGGCAATGTGGCAAACGTGTGTACTACCAAGCAGTGTGACACACGTGTGTACTACCAAGCAGTGTGGCACACGTGTGTACCACCAAGCAGTGTGGCACACACACATAATCCCAACTCTGAGGAGGTGGAGAATGACAGATATTGGACATCACTGGCCTGTCAACCCAGACTGCTTGGTAACCTCCAGGCCACTGAGGTCTCATCTTAAGGTATGCCTAGGGACCCATAACTGGCTTTGTCGTCTGGCGTTCACACATGTGCACACACCCTCACACATGATAAAAAACCCACAGGGTCACGCTGAACAACCCATGCTCACTCACAAAGGCTCATGTTGTGATAGCGTGAGCAGTCAGCTGACCACCTCCGACCAGCTCCCAGCCACACCCAGCCTCTAGCTAGAAAGCAAACATCTGCGGCCCATGGTGTTCTAAAACAAAACTTTTAAATGGATCACAAACATGGATCCCTGGGGAACTTGCAGAAAGCAGAGGCACATGATCCTCTTGTCATGAGGAGCATCAGGCAGCAGAGGAGACCTTCAGAGACTGAGGGTCAAGACTTAGGTAGCAGTATACTGGGCCTGTTGAAATCCCAGGTACAAGGAGGAATTTTCCTTGCTCCAGAAGCCAAAAGTGACAGCCCAAAGCAGGCTCATTCTGACTTATGTCCCTAAAACCAAAGCAGTGTCACCTTTTAATTCTAGCAGCAACTACCCAACTTGATAACTTGATGTCTGTCTTATGCTTTTTTTTCCCTGACAAGATACATTAGCATTATTTTTATTGCCTGGTGACCACGGCACAGGCGGAAGCTGACAAGCAATTACAGGGACCTCAGGTTATCTGTTCTGGATTTCTGTCATCCACTCAACGCTGTCTCTTGGTTCCCCTAACTGGCTCCTCCGCCTTGCATTTCTGCTAACACCTATGCGGGCCTTATCAGTTCTTATCCACGAGCCAAGTGTTCCCAGATAAGGGAACTCAGAAGATAAACTATGAATTCTTCTGGGGGCATGTTTATTTACATTTCCTGCCATTTAGACAATTTGAATTCAAACATTTGTCTTCCTTCCTGAAGTATAACCTTGAGAAGAATTATTTCAGCAAGGAAAAAGAAATGTGTGCATAGTTCTGGTGACTCCCTCCCTTGTCCCCACTGACTTAACTCGATGGGCACTCCACCTCTGGCTTCGCATCTCATAGTCAGGCCCTGAGCATTTGCAAATTTCGAAAACCAGAGGGTATCTTTGCTGAATGGAAATAATAAACTTTTCAGTAAGATCTGTACCTCTCACTCTCGCATCTGCTGGTTCTTCGGCTGCGTTCACAGCCCAGTGTTTCCTAGAAGAAAAGGCGACGACGCAGCTCCAGGAACTGCCATATTGTCTGTTCTCCAGCCACAGACGCTGTCATTTCCCCCACCACATGGAGAAACATTATTCTTTCTTTAAAAAGGGAGAGCTACATTTTTGACGCAAACTTTGCCACACTCCGAATGATATGTGCGCGTTTTATGTTTAGTAAACTGCTATCCAGTGGAAAAAAGCGGCCTAATATTTTGACATGAAGGTCATTTGAAAGTTTTACTGCCTGCAAGGCTGATCCATTTTGTTGACAAAATGCTTTCTCAGGGATCCCCTTGAGGTGGCCCCGCCTTCTTGACTCTCCCAGAGTCTGACATTTTCTTCCCCCCTCCGTCTTCACCTCTTCCCATCGGACTATCAGTCCATTAAGTCTGTCCCAGTGAATGACTAATTACCACCTCATTAGGGTTGTCCTAATGAGTGATGCTATGGCATTAGGAAAAGACTTGAGATAAACGTCCAAATATCCATGATAGTGTAGGGGGTGCTGAGTGGGAGAGAGACGGGAAAAATAGGGGCACTACAAGTTCCCCGTATACAGCAGCAGGAGCTTGGGCACCCTGAAGGGGCCCAGCACACACTACAAAACTATAAAGACTCAGCTGAAATGATATATATGCTGTTAGGGCGCTAATCTCCAAATGCCGCCTGTTTTGCTGACATGGAAGTCTTAACAGAGGTGACCCATAGCACACCAGTGTGTCCCAGTGTACCCTAGCAGGATGGCACGGAGGAAAGGGACCCCAGTCACAGGCACCCCCTCAACGGACTCAGATGGAGGAAAGCTGGGATGAGGTGAATTTTCTGCAGAGGACCAAACCCCACCAGAGGAGAGGGACAATGCCAGTACAGCTACCCTTCATCTCTGCAAAAACACATCCGACTGTGCTGCTGCTCCGTTGCTTGTTTTATCCTCTGAACATTTAGAAAACAAAACAAGAATGGCCCCTGTTTTTCTTCCACTTTAAGGACACAGAAATCATTGCTGCCCTGAGAACAAAGACGGCCTTTCACGCTTCGCTCGTCCCCGGCGTAACATTAGCAGGAACGGAACAGTACAGACAGCGACCCTGAGGTAAATCAGATCTCACAGCCACTTGAAAAACCAAATTACCAGCGAGCAAAGCACAGCGGCATCTTCTAGAACGCCACCTCTACTTGAAAGGGCTCCAATTTTATTTCTCTCCTGCACTCAGGATCGGGTTGCTGATATCGATCATGGGGTGTTACTTTCTCATTCCAATAGCCCCAGCACCTCAGCTATTTTACTTACAAAGTCTCAAGAAAGAAACATCAACTCAATAAATAAAATCACATGACAAGATTCTGGCTTTTTTTTTGTTGTTATGGTTGTTCTCATAATTACACTAATGTTGCTTTTCTTTATATGGCCTCCCCAAGCACCATGGGATAAAGCCAAGCACGCAGCCCCACGCAGGGGCCCCTTCAGCTTCTAATGAGAAGCAATCACCCAAGAGCTGGAAGCACAGAGCTAATTAATTATCATATTTAGCCAGGCATTCTCTGCAGCTCCAGTACTGAGAAGCTGCTGAGCATCGCTGTCTGCGGATGATGCAGACTTAGTACTGTTTGCTAAGTCACGCTTCTCTGAAACATCTCAGCAAAAAACTACGCGACGTCCATCCAGACGGGCCCACCGCCGCAGCAAATGTGATTCGGTGCGGATCCCCAAAACAGTTAGGCAGCATAGGTCGTTCTTCTGTCTGCCACTTATTATTAGCAGCGGGAAGGTGTGTGTAGAGGAGGTCAGAGGACAATTGTCAGGAGCCGGCTCTCTTCTGCAACCCCCAGCGGTTGAACTCACGTCACCAGGCTTGCTCAGCAAGCATGTTCACTCGGTGAGCTGGTCCCTCATCGTTTCTCTGAAAGAGAAGCAGGGATGACTCAGGCTGATGGCCAGGAAACTCACATTTGTAAACAGCCTTGTCGCTTACCTGACACCTGCCAGGCAGACTGCTTCTGTAGCATAGGCTAGCATTGATCCCCATTCACTCTTCCTTGTGACCACCCATGCCGTGTAAGAATTTATAGACAGGCGGTAGAAGAAACTATCATCTATCTATCTGTCTATGTATCTCTCTTTCTGTCATCTATCTATCCATCATCTATCTATCTATATGCTATCTATCATCCATCTGTCTATCCATCCATCCACCTATTATCTATCTATCTATCTGTCTATCTGCATGGGATCTTATATATCTCAGTCTGTCTTTGAACTCTCTATGTAGCTTAGGACAACCATGAATTTCTGATCCACCTGCTTCCACCTTCCAAGTGTTGAAACCACAGGCAGATACCACCATGCCCGGTGTTTGTAGTGCTGGAAATTTTAACCAGGGTTTCATACACTGTAAGCAAATATTCAGATGAGTGACATCCTCAGTCCAAGAAACCTATTTGAAAAGCAGGGAAGGAGGTACCTGAATGGTGGGTCTAGAAAGGGTAGAGTATACATGATTAGGCCAGGGCACAATTCCATCACTACATTCATTCATGTAGTGTGGAAAGAACACCTTTAAAACAGCCAGTTGATAAGCAGAGACTCAAGGCCCTGCCTCAAAGAGACCTAGCTCAGGATCAATATCTGGAATCCAAAACATCCCAAGTGCTCCAAACTTGCAAACTTTTGGTAGCAGAAGTGAAAAAAAAATCCATATGTTGAAATACTGTTTGATGTCAAAAATTATTTTAAAAATATGAAAATTACTTTCAGGCTATATACATAAGATTTATGAAACAAAAATGAATTTCATGTTTATACTTGGGTCCTATCCCCATGATATCACATTATAAATTTCCAAATATTTCCAAATATAAGAATATTAAAGATCTAAAATGTTCCTGTCTTAAGCATCTTGTATAAGGAATATTCAACTCATTGTGGCTTCAGTGTGATGTGTCCTCCACAGGGTAGCATGTCTGATCACTGCTGGGTTGGAAGAGTCCTGCTTGAGGAGTAGATCTCTGAGGATGGACTTGACTTCTCATACCCGAAACCCACATCGCCCTCAGTTGCTCTTTCTTGCTGTGGATACAATGTGGCCAGCCGCTTCCAAGCTCCTGCCACCATGCCTCCTCACCAGGATGGACCGTGGCCCCTCAAACCAGGAGCCAAGAAAACCCTTCTTCCAGTAAGATCCTTTTTGCCAGATAAGCAGATAAAAAGGAGAAGCAAATACCTTCAGCTCACCAGGACCTTGCTGAGTAGGCGGGCCTGGCTGGACAGAAAGCCCCAGGGATCCGCCTTTCTCTTGCCTCTGCCCTGATCTCAGCACCAGGTTTATAAGTGTGTGGCTACATGCCTGGGTGGGTGTCTTTGTTTGTTTTGGGATCTGATGTGGGTTCTAAGGTTCTGGGATCAAACTCCGACCCTTACACTAGCCTTGCTTGTCTCCAATTGAGCAACCTCCCCAGCCCAGTAATTCTATTTTCAACAGTGTGGGAACTCAACACGGTTTTCCCGCAATAGTCGTACTATTTCACGCTCTGCCAACCGTGCACAAAGAGTCAAGTTTCTTAATATCCTCATCAAGATTGGCGTTTTGGGTTTTTGGTGGGTTTTGAGTCATCCTGACGGAGAGCTGTGGCATAATCTCTCATTACCTGTGCTGTTGCCCCGCCTCATATCAGACCAGCTATCCCTCAGATGCA
This sequence comes from Acomys minous, assembly GCF_964271855.1. Classification (NCBI taxonomy): domain Eukaryota; kingdom Metazoa; phylum Chordata; class Mammalia; order Rodentia; family Muridae; genus Acomys; species Acomys minous. The sequence goes on along the minus strand of NC_140485.1, from coordinate 141,060,248 downwards.
TCTGCATCCCCATGAAAGATTTAATTACCAGGCTCAGTGTATTCGGTGGAGACTGAAGTGCTGAGCATCTGCGCCGTGTTAGGCATCATCTTAGGTCAATGGTTCTGAACCTTTGTAGTGCTGCGACCCTTTAATACAGTTCCTCATGGTAAACCCCCACCCCCGCCCATGAAATTATTTTGTTACTATTTCATAGCTGTAGTAATTTTGATACTGTTATGAATCACAAGGTAAATATCTGATATACAATCCCAAAGGGGTCACAACCCACAGGTTGAGAACCACTACACTAGGTAAATGGGCTCTCATGGTCTGGCCTAAAGAAAGGTCAGACTTGGAGAGAAAGCTCAGAGACCCTACCAAGTTGATTGGCTTTAGCCTTCCTAGAAAGGTCTAGCCAGGGTCTGGGGAGTGGAGAGAAGATATGAGTTGGGTGGGAGCCAGCAAACACTGGGTTGGGCATATAATCTCAATGTAAATACCGGGGGCTCTCCTGTCCACTTCTGAATTGCCTCTGGCTTAGGCTTCACTAATTTGGGAGCCAATGAGGGCTGGGATTGGGCTGGGTTTTCTATTTGGCAGTTTCCCTCAGCCCACAAGAACAACACAACTGCACCTGAGAGAGAAAGGAGGCACATACCTTCCCAGCCTCTCTGTCCCTGGCAGGCCCTGCAGGTGGGGACAGGCTGCCTTTCTAATGTGATAGCAGCTGGAACCATATCTTCCAGAGCCATCACACATCCTACCTATCAGCCTTGCCTGGCAGCCAAGGAGATACATTTAGATAAAGCAGCCAGCAATCCTGATAAGAAGCCCCTCAAATGTCAGGCAGCACAAAGGACAGCATTGATTGCTGCTTGCTGGCCCGCCTTCTCCTTTCTGCAGCTTCGCGGGCCTTTCTCCTCTCACACAGCAAAGCCACAGGCCAGCAGAATCCACCTGTGGAAAAGGCCATTGTGCCTGGACACACATTGTGCTGTTGGCTAAATGAATTTCTTCTTGTCTTTCCAAGTCCTTGTCCTTCGGGCCTCCCGAAGGCCAGGCTAAACGATCTCCCCGGGGACCATCAGCTGGCACCTGCATGAGAAAGATGCTATGCAGGGAAAGGATGCAGGGAGCAGGTGAGTGATGCTGGACTCCAGCCTAAGATGCTTAGTGCTAGGATGCTGTCCTTCCTCCTATGAACAGAACCATGTGCCTGCAAGGAGCCTGGCAAGAGTTCCTTTGGAAAGATGCAGAAGGCTGCACACAGAGAGAAATGGAGTGAGGCAGACCAACAGCAGGCAATCTCAAACTCCAGGGACATGGAGGAACCATGGCCTCTCTAAGGCCTCTTCCACCATTGGGCTTAGGGGAGGCTCACTCAGAATATCCCTTTAGTTACCTGAAGATATGGGCGATGACATGAACGCAGGTGCCAACTGTGCACTGTATGCTTCCATGCAGCAGGTGCTACAGCGATGCTATCTTGCATTTAATTTCAAAGTTCTCTTTTTCCTTCGGAATATTCTTCACAGAGACTGAATGAAGAGTCTCCCCAGGTTTGATTTGTGGCAATAGCTGCCTCCCACACTGAATGCTCGATCGCTTTCTCTTGCTTTGCCTTGGCTATCTACCATGGCATATTTCCTAGTGATGCTGGAGCCTCCAAGGAGGAAAAATAAATGATAATATGCATTATTATCTTCTCTTAATAGCTACTGGTAAATAATACAACACCATCTCTATTCTGGTCCAGTATGCCTAAAATAGTTGCTATGAAGCAAAAGCAGGATTAGGCATCAGAAAAAAAAAATCTGCTTCAGAAGATTTCTATATTAAGAAATCTTTCTAAAGGGAAAAAGGGAGTATGGAAAGAAATAAGTCTGGATATAAAGGGCTTTAACATTTTAATAACAATGAGTCAATGCGAAGATGTTAGATCTAACTATACAGAAAGCTGACCCCTCCACTCCCCCAAAGGCATCCATAACAAAGTATTCAAATTCTATGAGTGTATGGGAGGCTTTCCCACGTGGAGAAAGAAGATAAGGGCGCAAGAGGGCTACGTTTGGTAATCAGTCGGAATTGAGGTAGAGAAATTAATCTTGATGATTCAGGGGTGCTAATATGGGCATGGAGCCTTTGAGACAGGAGAGAAGAGGACACAGAGTAGGTTAGAGCAGTGCTAGCATGATCATGGGAGGGTCGGACCTACTGAGGCTGGCCTCACAGACGCAAGAGACACCTACGAGCCAAGAACAGAGACAGCCTCTCCATGGCAGCTGGAGATGGCCTAGAAGCAGCCTGTTCCTTGGGGCCTGAAGAAGGAGCTGACAAACTAACGGCACTTACGGAACTGTGGTGTGCTATTAGCCAGAATTGTCTATCGTCATTTGGAGTTTTAAAATTTATAGATGAAATCGAGACCCCAGTGGGCAGATCTCTAGGTTATTGAAAAGTCATGTCAACTATCACTACAATGCAATATCCAAGATTTTTCTAGATGAGGCTATGTGATTGCCTGGCATGCAGCATTCGCGGTGAATTCCTCTAGCCAACTTTGACATATGCAATGGCCTGGGAGCAGTCCCTCCCTAATGACGCCACACCAATACATACCACAGAGATCAGAAGTGGCATCCATAATAGCAATGCTACGTACAACATGAAGACCCACTCTCTTTGCCACTGAGTCACAAGAGCGTGGCAGGCCAGCCAGCGGAGGCTGTGAAGGGTTGAGCCCATGCACCCTGGCCACGCAGAGGGGTCTCCGCGGGGCTCTTCAAGAAGGTTAGTGAAGGCCAGCAAAGAGTGCTCAGCAGGTAAGTATTTGCCTTCAAGCTGGGCAACCTGAGTTCAAATCCTGAAAGTTACAGGGTGGGAGGAAAGATCTGGACCCCACAAACTGGCATTTGATCTCTACAAGCATGTACACGCGCACAATTAATTCATTAAAAATAATGGATGTTCCTCAAAACCCTTCAAGGGGAAAAAAACATTATGTTCAAAGTGTCAGAATATCCAGACTCTTTAAAGTCTACGAGTGTATGGTAGGCTTTCCCACATGGAGAAGATAAGGGCGTGAGAGAGGGACAACAAAGCACCAGGTAATCTGCTGGAGAAACAACCAACTGTCCAAAAACGATGTCGCTGTCCTTCACGTGTTACTAGAAAGTGGATGCCTGTGCGGGGGCCTCATTTGACTACTCCTCCTTCACAGGACCACAGCACCAGTTCCTAACAAAGGATGGTGCACAAGAGCCACACACAGAAGCTAATGGAGTCAAAAAACAAAAAGCAAAAAACTAGACTATATTCAGATCCCTGGGAACCACACGGAAGAGCATCTATTGAGTGTGCTGGGTGCATTGTTAATTCCATGGTCGTGAGCCAATGGAACCTTAGGGTTTGTCTGTTAACTGTTGGTAGCCTGGTCCTAGCCCAAGTCCATGCCTCCTCAGAGACTTGGGTAGCACAGGCTTGTGTCTAGGGCTCTGCTACCAATGCTCGCCTGTTCTGGGCAGCAAGAAAGAGCCCTTCCTACTGGTTTCTCATAGGGACTGTTGGCAACATATTGAGATCATTCAAGTTGAAGGCTCAAAGGAGTACCTGTTGCCCTGGAATTGGTCCTGTCCAGAAAGGACTGCAAGGCTTGCGCAAGTCAGATGGTTTCCCCATCAGAATCAGTATTAGGGTTGTAGGGCCCCGTAAGAGACAGAGCACTTGACTGACATCCTCTAGAATGTACTCAAAACCTTTCTGATGCCAATTCAGAAGTACACCATTGAAAAGCACAGTTTGGCTGGCACCATTTGTACCATCAGTATTAAGAGAAAAAAAAAACCCTGATTTGATGGGTATTGATGTATGTATCAGACGAGTCTGAAAAATGTCATGGAAGGGAGTGTCCTAGGAGGTATCATTGCATCATTACACCCACAAGCAAGCATCAGGCTCACGAGCTGTGGGAAAAGATCAAGGGCACACCACTCTGCAAGGCACTGGCCATCAAAAGTCTGGAAGAGGGGCTGGTGAGCTGGCTGTAGGTAGGGAGCCTGCTGCCAAACCTAACCCCACCCCCTACCCCTGAGTTTGCCCTGGGAAATCCCCGTAGAAGAAGGAGATAAGAGTCTCTTGCCTGTTGTCCTCTCATCTCCAGACATGCTGTGACACACATGCGTATACACATAGAGATAAAAAATAATAATCACACAAACAAAATGTAATTCTTTTAAAGACACAGTGAGACTCAGCTGGAAGACTTATTTCCTAGTAAATTTATCATCTCACTCCCAAAGTGACTGACTTCCTTCACCTGGGAAGCACTGTTTGCACATTATTCACCCTCCCCTAGAAGCTCCTGAGAGGTACCTCGGCACCACCCAGACCCCACAACCCCAACCACACCCCCCCAGCTCCCCACCAATGGAGTTGCCCAGTCCTTACTCACACGCTGAGTTCCTCCCTTGATGCTCTCAAGACCTCGCTTGGCCACATAGGCCACACAGGGCACCCAGAAAGCTCTCTCATTAAAACTAAACAAAACAAACAAACAAAACAATACAAAAACCTCACCAGCCATCCAGACCCTCCCTCCCTGCTCCACGCTCTCCAGTTACACCCTTGAATGCTTGAACCCATGTGATCACTTCTCCTCTTCTATCGACATCCCAAGCACCATGACCAAAAACAACTAAGGGGAGGAAAGGGTTACTTGACTTATACTTCCGGGTCATGGCCTGTCACAGACGGAAGTCAGGGTAGGAACTGAAGCAGAATCACAGCCTGCTGTTTCTTAGCTCGCTCACTGGCTTGCTCAGCCATCTTTCTTATACAGCCCAGGCCCACCATCTTAGAGATGGCTCCACCCACACTGGGCGTGGCCTTCCTAAATTAATCAGTCAGGACTATCCCCTCTCCCCTACCACCACCATCCCACCCCATCTGCCCCCACACACACACACACATGGCCACAGGGCCCCATCTGATCTGGGCAAACTCTCAATTAAGGTTTCCACTTCCCAGATATGTCCAACTGACAATAAAAACTCATGAACACACCGCATTATGACTAAATATCATTGCTAAAATGGAATAGTCACATTTCAGGATCAAAACTGTGCACCCATGAGCTGTTTTCTGTGCATTGAGCCAATCACATGACAGTAAGGAATCTCCTATCCTGGCAATCAAAGACACGAGCTATCAGACAGCTGCAGCTTTCCACAGTACTGACACATCTCAAGCATTCTCTGAGTGCAGTGTGCAGACAGCCTCTGCCACAGAGTCTCAGGGTCACCCTCCCTCACCAAAGGCCCCAGGTCTCCCCTTTGTAGCAAACACCCATATACCACAATGTGCCATAGTTTAGAAATGGATGTAAAACCCACAGTGTGTATATTTCACCACTCACATTATGCTTTTTAAAAACTAAGTTCCCAAGGCTGGGAGGTGGCTCCGTTGATAAAGCCCTTGATGTTCAGGCATGAGGCCTTGAGTTTGGACTCTGACAGGACCCACATAAACCAGGATATGCATCAAAATTTCCACCACTTTGGCGAGATGGGAGATGGACACTGGACAGCTAGCTTAGTGACCACAACAGCAAACAAGAGACCCTGTCTCAGACAAGGAGGCAGTCAGGGATGAGCACCTGAGGGGTTCTCTGACCACCACATGTGAATACAACCTGGAAGCAGAAAAAGTAAAGGCACAGTTTCAAAGACTGTCACTTTAAAGACACTCACCCTGCTAGGAGTTCACCTGGCTTCCCAGTTGTCCTCGTGCAAAGCACAGCACCATTTTCTTGGCATTACCATCAACCACCCTGGCAGACAGCATTCTGGGAGATCACAACCCTAATTTAAAAAAAATGATACAATTATTTTTACTGAGTTAAAATGCTACAGTTTTTAATCTTTGAACATACAGCTGACTCAGCATGAAACATACATAGTGAGAACAAACTTCATCCCAAGAACTAACACTTTTCCAACTTGACAAGGTCCACAACATTTTCAGTATTTTTTTTGGGGGGAGGGGTCTAGAGAATACGTGTTCTATGTGCTGCTAGAGAACATGACCATAAGAAAATCCTAGAAACACAAAGACAATGCTGTCAATCAGCAATCTCAGTTCCTCCAAGCCTAAGATTCTAGCCTCATGTATGATCCTCGCAGATCAGTACAATCAAAGAGAAAAATCCCACTGTCCCCTCCCACCCATAATTTCTCGGTTTTAGAAGTTGTAGTTGTTCAGATGAGAACAGCCCTCATAGGTTCACATATCTCAATGCTTGGTCTCTACTTAGTGCAACTGTTTGGGAAGGATTAGAAGGTGTGGCCTTGCTGGTGGAGGTGTGTCCTTGGGGGTGGGTGGGCTTTGAGGTTTCAAAAGCTTGCACTTGGCCCAGTTTCTCTCTCTGCCTGCCTACCGCTGGTGGATCAGATGTAAAGATCACAGCTGCTTCTCCATTACCATGCCTTCCTGCCTGCCACTGTGATTCCCATCATGGTGGTCATAGACTCACCCTTTGAAACTGCAAGCAAGCCCCCAGGGTTTTTAAAATATATTTTTATAAGTTTTTATAAGAGTAAGTGTAGCAGGATTATATATATCAAATCAGACTTTAAAAAGAGCTTTGGGTTTTTTAAGGGGAATATTTTAATTATTCTTTTAGGAACACTCTACTACAATCCATTTGTGTTTAAAATCATCGTCTCAAGAATGAGAAGGAACCTTCATCTTTCCACCTGGACCACACCTGTCACCCTAGAGATCTGGACATTGTATTCTACAGTCAAGTCCCACCAGGTGCTTCCAGGCCACCGGCAATGTGCTCCCTATGACATCTGCACAGGGCACTAATGACCTTCTTTCCTCAGAGCCACCAACACCCCCTAGGAGTCCTACAGTCTGGGTAGGGAAAGGCATCATTCTGTTTATCAGCTGGGAATGTGCAGACATGACCATACATCCCCGTCATTCCGGGACAGACTTGGAGAGAGGACCTGCCTTGTTCAAGAGAGGGGCTGCCCTCAGCACGGAGCAGGAGTCACAGAAGAGTAAGGTAAGTTCAGGGAGATAGAGTCCTTGACATTAGAACTATACCCCCACAGTGCAGAGAGACCAAGAGAGAAGAGAAGAGCGAGTGGTATTCACTTCTAGAGTATCATGGTAGTTGTTCTCACTGCGTGGAAGAGAACAAAAGGCCAAGGGTATATTAAAGCCGCTTCACGCAAAGGGAATATGTAATTAGTATTTGCTGTGTTGGTTTTCCCCAAGGAGTCTGCCATGGTCTGATAAAGCCACACCAGCCCATGGTGACATCGGTTCTCCCAGTAAATCTGCTTCAACAGGCTTAACATCAGACCCTCAGGGGCGCAATCTAGATATGACACAGCTCTGAATTCCATGTAGGTTGTGTCCCAAGGGGCAGGGGCTTCTTCCCCAGGTGTTTGGTCCCTGCTGGGCTGAGTCTGCATTTCTACTTCCTGGACCTCCATCTCTTCAGTGCATGTAGGGACCACTGCACCTCCAAAGGCCCCATTCTCAAGTGTCCCCTATAGTTCCCTGCTCCAAGTGGGGACCACAAAGGTCACTGTGATACCTTTAATGTGCTAGGGCTCCCTTGTGAAGGACAGGGCAGTGTCCAGCAAGGAATTTTGATGGAGGCCAAATCTGCTGGTAAGTGGCATAGCATAAAGGACTGGGCTGCACAACCTCAGCCATGTTTACATGGGTGTGTACATTGTGTGTGGTGGATGTCTCTCAGTCAGTCATAAATTTGCTACTACTGATTATCATGGGACTAAATGAAGCATGCTTGGACACTGTAAAGGAGGGGAGCTACATCTTGCTGGAGTATTTGCAATCCATAAGATCTTAAAGGGGTATTGGAAATATCTTAGATCTGTTTAAAGTAGGACCAAACTATTTTTAATTCCACATCAGACTTGTCTGTAAGCTGCAGGATTTATACAGGTCATTTACCTCCACTAAACAGTCATTTTCTTACCTAGAACACAGGGTTAATGATGTAATTATCATACTTACCTCACAGACTCACAGGAATTAAATGAAATAATTTATGCAGAACATTTCACACAACATTTGGAATGTATTAAGTCTTTATTAACTGTTAGACAATATCAATGTGACCGCTGTTCATCCGTGCCTCCCTTCTCTCAACAAAAGGATGAGAGTCAAATAAGAAACAAAACACAGAGCTGCCCCCACTAACTACACAGCATGCTGTAGGTTCTTGACACAATTCATTTGGTTTCTCCTTTCCTTCCTCAAACACTGTCAAGTTTGATGCTGCTGCTGAAGGGACCCAGCATCAAGCAGTTCCCAAGCAAGAAGAAATGAGCAGAGAGGGAGGGAGAGTGGTGAAAACGGAGAATCCAGTGTCTGCTTTAATTGATTTTCTTCAGGCCAGTCTTGGGGAGCCAGGGTGGACATGGAAGTCCATTTAGCTGACTTGAACACTCTGCTTTTGACCTTGGAGGACCAAAGGGCTTTGAACTCATCTGGGTTTCTAAGGCTTTGGCCAGGAAGGAAAATTTCTTGCTGATTTTTCATGCCTTCAAAATGAATTAATTTTATAAATGGAAAATTGAAGTAATTAGGTTATGGATTGAGTGACATTTACAAAGGCGAAAAGCTGGGGCTTTTACGTCCTTTATTAAACACTTATTAGGTATATTAAGCAATGCACAGCAATAACTTTTATTCTCCCAAATGTGATTATTCTTCTCTGGCAAGAACAAGCTCAGTCTCACACAGTCCAGGAGACCATGGCCACTCAACTCAAAAACTGCCAAGTCACTCACTACAGTTCTTCCCAGGACTGCCTTGGCTGCAGGAGCAGGAGAGAGGGAGGCAGCCTCTCAAGCAGGTCACATGAGAGGCTGGTTGGCTCTCACTGTGGCGTCCAGTTTTGGGCATCCATGTAGGTACATCCTCTCAAGCAGGTCACATGAGAGGCTGGTTGGCTCTCACTGTGGTGTCCAGTTTTGGGCATCCATGTACGTACATCCTCTCAAGCAAGTCACATGAGAGGCTGGTTGGCTCTCACTGTGTGGTCCAGCTTTGGGCATCCATGTACGTACATCCTCTCAAGCAGGTCACATGAGAGGCTGGTTGGCTCTCACTGTGTGGTCCAGCTTTGGGCATCCATGTACGTACATCCTCCTGCCCTGGCTTCATCCCAGTGAACCAATGTGCCCGACAATGAGGTGAACTCACTAGCTCAGCACTGTTGTAATTAGAGCCTGCTAAGCATCCTATACTCTCCTAAGGCCTCTGAGTCGGCATTTTATAACTAAAACGAAAGGCCTGAAACTTAAAAAGAAGAAAGGTTTTCTTGGGCTTGTAGCTGTAGAGGTTTGATCTCTGGGCTGAATAACCCTGCTCCTTTGGCCAGTGGGGTTAATTAGGCACAGCAAGGATACACATCATGGTAGGAAAACATTATACAGGAAAAATCCTGCACTTTCTGGCAGCTGGAGGTAAAAAGGTGAAAAAGGAAGGAGTGAGGTACCCAGGGTACTGCACCATCCTCTCACTGAACCCCACTCCCTAAAGGCCCCACCATCACTGGACAACAATCCACTATGGTCTGGGGGATACTTCAGACAGCGAGGCTATCAGATCCAGCATGTGTCACCCCCTCCCCCCCCAGCCCCCCCACCCCTCACCCTACACCCCTGCCCCATGATGCTTGCACTCTAGAAGGGAAACAATAGAGCAAACAACGTTGCGATGACAGAAAGAGATCACTCTAGTGAGAGGTGTTGTGTTCGTACACATCTGTGGGGGTGACGGGGTCAGGCAGCAGCTGGATAGGGGCACGTGAGATAAAGGAGCTGGCAGGTCTAGGAGCCTGGGGCAGCCCGGAGTTTCTCAGGATCACCAAACAGGAGTGGCCCAAGTGATGCCTGGGGATTGGTCAGAGTCCTGAGAGCAACGTGATGGGGCAGTCACCATGAGAACTTGTCAGCAGGATTGGGGGGGATGGAAAGCAATGGAGTTCTTAACAGAGGAGTTCACACCAAAACAAACAAACAAAAACAATGGGTATCGTGCAAATAAATTGGAGAAATCACTCACCCCTGACATGAGCTTGGCCCCTGTCTCTGTCTCCTGAGAAACAAAACAGCGCTTTGCTCTTAACCGTAGACTTTTGTCATCTAAAGCAGACAAGGCGTGACAGGAAGAGTAGCCACTGCAGGGTCAGCGCCACCACCAAAGTATTCACTGTATGCTCCCATGTCCCCGACTGAAAGCTTAGGCCATAGTGTGCTCCCAAACCCCAAGGTTTGTATCTGAAATGATGAGTGACTATAAAATAATAGGAACTTATGAGTTTAAAGTGTCTACCGTGAACTCCCTACTCAGCAAGTGGCCGCCATGTGTGGCTTTAATAGAGCTCTTGTTGCCTATGTATATGTGACCACCATCTTCAAACTCTACCCTCGTGCACTTGCTCCCTGGCTCCCAGCCCCCAGCCATGTTCCACTATGACACTGAGATTCCCAACACTCTGACTCTGCTTCCTGACACTTGATGGCTCTCACCATCATCAGGAGACCCACGCGTGAGACGCTGGACAAGATCTTCAGGTGTTCTCACCAGTCCTATTGGAGGTGACACCATGAGCTTCTAACGTGTAGAGGACAGACATGTGACTACATATCACACAGCAACAGCAGGGCCTCTTCAGATAATTATCTGTCCCCCAAAGCCAAATATGTAGCAGTTGAGCCACTCTGCTCCACTCTGATGAGCCTGTGAAGCCTTGTACCCCACACAGTTGGTGCCAACATACCTGCTCCCAGGTACCCTCTGCAGCCTGGTTCACGGTCTCGCTCCGCAGCTCTGACTCAGCTCCCAACACACAGTGGTTATGTCACCGCGCGGGTGGGAGATTGCCAAGCCAGGGTCTTACAGAACATTTTCAGCACCTCACTCCTACTGAAATTCTGCAGGCCAGCATTCGAGGAAGTTGAGCACCAATGAAAAGTTCCCCGTCATAACCCTTAAAACACCTCTTATGGTTTGAGGATCTTGCCCTCTGAATGGATGCTTCTTATAACTCTTTTCAGAGATAATATCAAGAGAAAAACACAACATATTTTAGTCAAACCTTGGCAGACCTAGGATGTGTTGATTCTAAGATGGCCACTTGCTGAGCCACAAGGGTCAGGCTGTCTCTGCCTCCCTAGTGCCCGGATGTCAAGCCTGTGCTGCTACCTTTTTGACATGAGTTCTGGGCATTTAACTCAGGTCCCCACAACTGCTCAGCAAGCCCTTTAAGAACTGAGCCATCTCCCCAGGCCTGGCCCCACCCTTTCCTGTCAGCTTGTCCAGAACTGTCAATAGTCCTCCCCTCTAGGGCAGCATGTTAGTACCATGCAAAGAGAAAATAAGGTGTCTGGGAGAACCTGGAAACTAACGAGCCTCGTGAGGCTGAGACACAGAGGAATCGATACAGTGTGAATAAAGCCAACATTCTGAAAAGAAGCCAGATGCAAGGCACGTTATAAGGGAGTAGATGGAGAGGTCCCGCACCAGGCCAGCACCGGGAAGGAAGCTAGTGCTGACTTTAAGAAAACATGTTTGAATCTGCCTTGCCAGTTCATCTTTGCTCATGTGCGTGTGCCTGTGTGTGTGTGTGTTGGTATTTATGTGAATGCTTGCATGTGTGCCGATGTGTGTGTGTGTTTATATGTATGTGAGCACTTGTGTGTGTGCTTTTGTGGGGAGGGGCATGCACACACACTCACGAACACAGATGCACATGGAGGCCAAAGGAGAAGCACCACTCCTTAGGAGCAGTCTACCTTGTTTTGGGATGGGGTGCTTACTGACCTGTGGCTTGCCCAGCACAGTAGGCTGCCTGGCCAGCAAGCCCTGCTCTCTTCTTTTCTAAGCATCCCAGCACTGCAATTATAGGAGCACATCGTAAGAACACCTTGCTTGTTCTAAGGTTTCTCGGTATCAAACTCAGGCCCTGGTGCTTGTGTGACAAGCGTTTCCCTGACAGGCCTCTCTCTCTCTCTCTCTCTCTCTCTCTCTCTCTCTCTCTCTCTCTCTCTCTCTCTCTCTCCATCCCACAGTTCAGTCTTCTATAACAGAATTCTATAGACTAGACCACTCAAGTAGCACAAGTGTGCCTTTCCGTGGGTCTGGGCGCTGGGAGGTCCGTGGTAAGGTGCCTACCTGCCCCTTCTAAGGCTGGTCATAGCTGGCAGCTTTGGAGCTCTCTCTTCACATGATTGAGAGAGATGGAGAGGGAACACTTTTGCCTCTTCCTCTCCACCATCCCACTGGGGAGGCTGAGTCCTCAGGATGCCATCTAATCCCAGTTACCTACAAAAGCCACACACCTCCAAGTACCATTATGTCCAGGGTTACAGCCCCAGTCCACCACCACACAAACATATGCATGTGCATACACACACACACACACACACACACACACACACACACACACACACACACGTTCTTTAAAATATAAGCAGAGAAGTGTTACATAATGTACAGAAAGGGCGGACATCCCCATAAACCTCTCCTGTCGCCTTCTAGCAGTTTTCAACCTTCCTAATGCTGCGACCCATTAATGTAGTTCCTCATGTTGTGGTGACCCCTAACCATAAAATTATTTTTATTGCTACTCCATTTTGCTACCATTGTGAATCATAGTGTACAGATCTGTGTTTTTCCAGATCTTAGGGGAGGCCCCTCATGAAAATGTTGGTTTGCCCCAAAGGGGTCGCGACCCATGTGTTGAGAACCACTGCTGCAGATAGCTCTGTACTGTGGCTTTTTTCCTGGCTCAACACTTCTGCCCAGCCCCATCCCAACCTCTTCCACCCACAGCTCTTCCTTGGCAATGCTCAGTTTCCTCACCTCTCAAATCAAGACAGCAGCATCCACTTTTCCGTGGGCGGTTGCTGTGGGAGGTCTGGCCCATGACAGGCATCAGCCCCTTTTCCTCCGCCTAAGGAACACAGCCACTTTCTTAGTGCACTTTGTCTTAACTAACTCTTAGGGGGGAAATTTCATTGATTGAAAAAATGTCTATCAGTGTGTTCTAGGTGAATATAAGTCATTAATTCCCCAAAGGCATCTGGTATGTTTGTTTTTAGGGTCTGTGTTAACCTAAAACAATTCAGAAGTTTGTAAGTTTGTCCATAGTTAATGGTTCAACAGGATAAAGTGGGAAAATATAGACTTGTGCTGACAAGAAATCAGCCTCCAAGATCAACTGTTCCCAGGTCTTTGGGTTTCTTTTTGTTTTTTGGTTTTTGTTTTGTTTGTTTTGGGTTTCTTTTGTTCTTCGAGACAGAGTTTCTCTTGTAGTCTTGTCTGTCCTGAACTCGATTTGGAGACCAAGCTGGCCTTGAACTCACAGAGCTCTGCCTGCCTCTGCTTCCCGAGTGCTGGCATTAAAGGCGTGCGCCACCCCGAGGTCTTTGGGTTCTCTGCCTCTTCTTCTCCTCCTGAGACTAAAGATGGTGGGAGTTTTGCATGTGACCCCCCAGCCTTGGGAACCAAAGCTGTAGTGTTAGCTTGGTCTTTTCTGGCCTCAAAACACACTGGCTGTCAACCTACCCCATACAGGCACACTGGAGCATCAATGAACTTGGTCCCTGTGCCCTGCCCTGTGCACAGTGACCTGAAGAGACATGGGGCTACACGTTTGTGAGCATTGTATTAGCAAAGAGGTAAGCCATCACAGCTACCTTAATATGGGAAAGCTCCGCCTCCCTTCAGTTGACTCCTATCAGCCCAGAACGACCACTACAAAAGGCCAAAGGCGTCCTTCAATGACCTGACCTAGACTTGATCATGAATCTGCATAGATTGATTCCTCATAATCAAGCACAGCCTGAATCTCAGATCCAATACTGAACACCTTTGCCATTTTGTACAAGTTATGTTCTCCACCGATTCTTAAATGTTAATTTCTAGAAAAATGGATAAGGACCTTCCTTCCTCCAAGCAGGGTGAGCTGAGCTCACAGTAGGTGAGCGCCAAGCGGCAACTTCCACTTCGCTTCCGGGGCTAAGAGGGGTTCAGTGTGTGAGTGCTGGCCACACACCATCTCCCGAAGGAGAGGGACATCTGAGCCCTGCCCCAGCTGCCAAGCCCATGTTGGCAGTGCAGAACAGGGTGTGCACACTCCGCCCTGAGCCCCACTCACACCACCACATTGTCAGGCGCTACCATCACCAGCTTTCCTGTAAAGAGTAACAGCTTTACATTTTAAAAATTACACTTATTTCTCTACTGTAGGAGGGAGGTATGTGTGGAGCTTAGAGGACGGCTTGTAAGAATCAACATCCTCCCTGCATGATGTCGATCCCAGGAATCGAACTCTGGCCCTCAGCCTTGACAGAGGTGCCTTTACCTACTAAACCATCTTGCTAGCTCTTGAATGAATGCACCTTAGTATTCTCTGACTCTTCAGTCCAGTGGTTTCCCTAAGCCAGACAAGAATAAATAAAAGGAGTGAAACTGGTATGTGTGAGAAGCAGAAGTTATAAAAAAAAAAAAAGCCAAACTTGTACGCAGGCCAGTCCTTCTGAGGGCTCTGACAGTCACCGCTGTCAAAGCCACAGGTGACAGACGCCCCCTGCAAGCCCCTACCATGCTGGCCTCCTGAGGCTTCAGCTGTCACTGCCTCCACAGCATGAGGTGTACCTCAGCCACCAGGCCAGCAGACACTGGCTCTCTGCTCTGCTCCTTGCAAGCTTAGGCTGCATGGGAACACCATGAGGCACAGAGAAACACACAAATCAATGCCACGGTGTACGTTCACTGAGTGGCTTCCATAGGAAAACTTCACACACGAGCGAGTCAGAGAAAATGGATTTACTGCTGGCGTCTTACTAGCAGATAAAATTATATTATTTTTTTGAGTAGAACAGAGGAAATTAGGCGGGGGGTGGGGAGAAGCACATCCTATTTCTAATCTACTCCACAGCACCACTGCCTTCTCCCTGGCCTGCGGAGAGAATCGGCTGCCCCAAGAACTGACACTAAAGTGCACACCGGTAAGGCAGAAGCCTAACAGGGGTGTTGCCGATGTAACATTTCATAAAAAGAGTTTGGAGGATGCATCGGGCAAGGTCAAGGGGTCCTTCTCTGGATCAGCTGTTTATCAAACAGGCCTCACCCTGGGGGACTTGCTGCATTGTACCCCTCCCCACAGGACCTGCCACTTTCTACCCACAGGAGGGTCCCTCTGAGCCCTTCAAGCTGGGAGAAGAGACTGGGCAGGCAAGGCTGTCACTTCAGAAGGAGTGCAGACACCCTGCAGTGATGTCACCAGCCACAGCAGCTCTGAGATGTCAGGTACCAGCCGCGCAATCCATCAGCAAGCTGGAAATGTGACAGTCGGCATGCATGGCAGAGACAAGAAGAGCCCTGTGGATTTGTCAGGCGGAGAAAAATAAGGGCCCCAGGACCATTTCCACAGAGGATCTGATGACTGCTGAGCTGGGACGAGGGAGTGTGGCTGTGTGTTAGACAGAGTTGTAACCACCGTCCTCAGCTCTAACCCACGGCCTGTCCTGACAGAAAAGAAGACACACACACAAAGACAACTCACTATTCAAGAAAGAAAGAGAGAAAGAAAATTAAGGCAAGAATGTTTTTCACCAACAGAGTGGAGAAAAATTGAAAATTTCTGTAATGCCCCACATGCAAATATAAGGAAATGGCACTTTGGGCAGCAAATTAGTGCAGCATTGATCGTTTCAAGCTGACTCGGAGATGGTTACAGTGATGGTAATCTAGATCGAGAGATGCCTGGGGCATTGGCCAAGCACAGTCACAGTGTGTCTGTGAGGATGTATCCAAGGAGACTGACATGCAGAAAGCAATGGGTCCAGACAGAAGAGGGGAAGGGAAAGCCAGCCAGCGTGCTGCCAGCTTCGTCTCCCCACAATGAGTACACCATGGCCTCAGATTTAACCTTGTCTAACCTTTCCACACACACTCACACCAGCCGCTCCCAGGAAGCCACTGCATCCTTAGCTTACAACGAAGCTGCTTCCTGGGTTCCTTGTCCTGAGCCTTCCAGTTCATGGGCAGACAGGAACTGGGTTCTCCATCTCCAGCATGTGGAAGACCATGGATGGATTACCCAGCCTGCAGTCATGTTTGTATGCCAATCAAATAAATACCCTTAAAAATATAGATATATGGTTGTAGAGGTCCTCTTCCAGGGACAAGATCCCCAATTTGTGGCTTCATATAAAGTGGTCAGCCCTAACACCACACACGCGCGCACACACAAACACACAATTAATAAAAAGAAACAGTAGCTATCAACTTGAGGTGGGAGGACACAAAAGGAGTTAAAGAGAGGAGCCATGGAAAGAGAAAGGGGAAGTGACATAATTATCTTCTAATTAACAATGTATAAAATTCGTAAGCAGTAAACCCACAGCAAAAGCATATTCTATAACACATACTCTATTATATACATAGCATTAGTTGTGTTCCTTAACACTGACTCTGACATGAGCTCTGGTCCCCCTATTTGAACACTTCCCCTCGGTGGGGAGGCCTGGTGACACTCAGAGGAAGGGGAAGCAGGCTACCAGGATGAGACCTGATAGGCTGTGATCATATGGTGGGGGAGGAGGTCCCCTTCTGTCACAGACCTAGGGGAGGGGAACAGGGTGAAAGAGGGAGGGAGGGAGGGGAATGGAAAGATACAAGTGAGAGGATAACAATTAGGATGTAATCTGAATAAATTATTTAAGTAAAAAGAGAGGAGAAAGAGAATCTTGGCTCTTGGCTAATGATTATCAAAATGGTTTTTATTGGTTGAAACAAACCATTAGAATTTGTGCATAACAAAAATGGAGATGAATGCCCGCTACCTCATTCTGTCCCTGGAACAGGAAAATAAATCACTTTACGTAAAGAAACAATGGCATGAAGAGGGATTTAAAAAAATCTTTAACATCTGTAACAAAAAGGTTAACTTAAACTTGTAATTTAGAGTTGGAGCCATTCTAAACAGCACATGGCATAAGACAACAGGTCTCCAAAGGTATGTTTAAATTAAGATTTTTATGTAATTCTTGTCCCTTATTAAAACCTAGACTTATAAAAGATAATATTTAAAACAATGTTTCTTTAAGAAGATATCAAAGCTGCACCTCCAGTCAATATATCTTAAGATTATACTGTGAACTCTTATCTAAGAATTTATAATTTGCTTATTGCATATGATGTTTAAATTTTAAGTTCAAACTCTTGTTTAAAACATATATGTGTGCATACGTGTTTGTAACACAGATATTTTTAAACAGCAACCATGTGGATCACATGGCCTGCAGCCTGCCATGTGACACCACCATCTTGAAATGGCCATGTGGCATAAGACAACAATTTTACAACCTCTTGGTCCTAATGAGCTCTCTGCTTGTTATGAAGGTTGATTCAGAGTAACAGATTGCTATATTGCAGACCTTGGAAATGGGTAATTCTAAAGATACTTTTAAGTTGGGATATATTAATTTAGAGATATTCAATTGTTTACAATGTCAAAATTTGGGTTCTGTCTTCTAAAACTTATGTTTCTTATGCTCTACCTTCACTCTCAAAAAGGTTAAAATTACTTCCTTAGAAATATGTTTGGCCTTATATTCTGAATATGGCTGTTTTTAAATTGCTTGCTATAGCTTCTAACAACATGTGGCTTGCCACCATGTTGATTCTGTAATAAAAAGGATGAAGCCACATCCTTACCACCATCTTGACTAAGGGCAGTCACATGGCTGGCAGCCATGTAGCCATAGCTTCACCACCATCTTGGCCAAGGGCAGTCACATGGCTGGCAGCCATGTAGCCATAGCTTTACCACCATCTTGGCTAAGGGCAGTCACATGGCTGGCAGCCATCTAGCCACAGCTTCACCACCATCTTGGCTAAGAGCAGTCACATTGCTAGTATCCATCTAGCCATAGCTTTACCACCATCTTGTCTAAGGGCAGTCACATGGCTGACAGCCATCTAGCCACAGCTTCACCACCATCTTGTCTAAGGGCAGTCACATGGCTGGCAGCCATCTAGCCATAGCTTCACCACCATCTTGGCTAAGGGCAGTCATGTGGTTGGGAGCCATTTAGCCGTAGCTTCAATGCTGTCTTGTCTAAGGGCAGTCACGTGAACAGTGGCCATCTTGGTTATGAGAGACTCATATGTTCACAGCCAACTCTATTGAGGGCTGCCAACTGCATTTAGTCGCCCTGCTTAGCACCAAGGGCAACTTCTGTTCTTTAAGCTAGTTTTGCTGTTCAGTCTTAATGATGAAATGTGGCCAAATCAGCAAGGTTGCCAGTCCCTCAATGGACTGTATCTATGATTAAAAGTTTTGGTGGTACGCGCCTTTAATCCCAGCACTCAGGAGGCAGATGCAGGCGGATTGCTGTGAGTTCAAGGCCAGCCTGGTCTACAAAGTGAGTCCAGGACAGCGAAAGCTAACACAAAGAGACCCTGTCTCAAAAAAACAAACAACAACAACAACAAAAACAAAAAACAACAAAAAAGTTTTGTTGTGAAACTAGTTCAGAAATATATTTAAAGTTGCATTGATAACTGATGCAGTTTATGATCAGCTGTATCAGTGAATCAGTTGTCTGATAGTTAATAAAACAATTGTAAGAGAATGATGCCTCATTCCCTACACGGGGTGGATGGTTTTTGGTTGTTCAACTCTTTGTATATTTATACAAAATTAAGGTTATATTTTGATTACAGCATACTATATATAAAAATTTTTAAGGTATTATACTTATATAATTCTTAAATATGCTATGTGCAGTTCTAGTCCTTTTAAAAGCTACTATCACAAACTGTTTAGGTAATTAAAGCTTATGATTTTGTTAGGTACTAGTTCAGTTAATCAGAGGTGTTTCCTAAAATAATCAGTCAATATATAGCTAGAAACAAGCAATTCAGATATACTAAAAATAGACATACGTGGTCCTCAAACACTCATCTGCAGATTATAAGTCATGACGTTGTATTTTATGTTTGCGAAGTATAGTTTAGAGCAGATAACTAGATACATACAAGGATCACTTAACTCAAATATGCTAACCCTCAAGCTTGTCAGAGACTTGTTGAATATGGCACTTAACATGCGTAAGTTTGTGTAACAAACACAGATTCCCAGATCGTAACAGTAGTTCCCAAGGTCTCAGCAGATTTCAGCACAATGGCAGGTGTCTTCAACCCTGGAGTGTGGTATGCTGATCTGAGCAAAGCTGCTCCCAACGTCTCCCCCTCTGCTAGGGCTCAGCCTGGACTGGGGACAGACTAGACACCCGCAGAGTTATGTTCTCACATTGCTGAACACAAGGTGAGGTCAGTCTCTTCTGTGTTCTCTGTCCACAGAAACAGCCTCTTGTCCACTCTGCCTGATGGCATACTGTCTCTGCCCAGGGTGCCACCCTGTCACAGGAGACAGCTGGGACAACCATCTATTTAATAGGACATGGCTATCTAGTCATCTCTGTCATTTTAATTGATACATAAATTTATCTAGGTTACAATTTATCCTTCTCAGGCCTCTGATCACATCGATGGCTAAGCTAATGGTAGCTTGACAGTTAAAGGACAATTAGATTCACTGTTAGTTCATTAGTCAATTCATTGGCTATTTAAAACTACTAGGTACTAGGTCTCTTATTTAAAAAAAGCAAATAGGCTTGCCTTGCTCACAGGCTTCATGTGAAAATGTAAACAGATTTCAATGTAACATTTTACTAATCCTTCATTTGGATGACTGCTCCCAGTAATCAACTGCCTATGTCTCTTGATAAATGACTGGATAAAAAAGGGTATAAAGTTTATGTAAGGTCTGAGGATATAAAAGTTTAAATTATGAGAATCTAAATTATTTACGGGTCTAAGAAAGCGTTTAAGTATTTGAGCGTCTAAAAAGTGTTTAAATGTTGGCAAATGTAAGTTATAAAAATTAAAGGATCTTAAGAGAAGTTTAAAGTACATAAATGCAAGCTGAAGATTTAAAATATACAAAAAATGACATCAATAGAGTTCTGATAAGCTGCTTATTTATCAGCCCCAAGCTCGAGATTTTAATTTTCCTTTGGTTGTATTCTGAATATAGACTTAAGGGTGCTTCTCATCATGCTAAAAACAAGTCTGCGCAATCTGGATATCAAGTCTTCTAGACTGAGAAAAGAATGTCCATGCTTTACTGGGTCTCAAAGGCATATGTCTACTCCAGTTGTCTTATAGACACAATTTTAACTTCTGTCCCTACTCTATTTGTCTCAGCAGATTTTTACTTGGCTAATTGATTCTGTCCAGAGGTGCTGAGATCTGGACCTCTGGAAGCCGATGTAAAGCAGTCCCACAGATATGACTTCCTATCTCTTCAACTGGAACAGCTAAACAGATGTTTTTGATAAGTGCCTCATTACCTAGCCTTTGACTGGCTTTTCAGACTTTCTAGGCCCAGTAAGAGCAGCCCTAATGTCAGCAGGAAGAAGTTACAGAAGAGAATGACTTCACCCATTGTCACGCTTTATAGGTTGAACTGCTAAGTCAAGGGAAACCTTCTGGCATATAGGACAAATAAGAACATAAGGCTCTTACTGATAGTACTCAGACACTGGCCCCTGCACTCTAAATAGATCGGTTGCCTTCATCGAACAAAGATTGGGTGCCAGGCAGATAATGGTACAGATAGTGGTCACAAGGGCACAGTATTTGGCCCTGCAACAGGCCGACTCAGAAAAAGCCTCAGGAAGACCCATGATCTGCCCTTCAATGTACCTGTCAGAGGAGGAAATGAGAGACCAGAAGAATTAAAATTGGATTTCAGAGTCACTGGGCCAAAGTTTACTAAAGTCGGGTAGCTTTGTTCCTGGAATGTACTAATTTCCCCTCTCTCCTAGCAGCAGCCAATCAGCACAAGACAGGATGTTCCACCTGAAACCCGAGACCAGATGTTTCTCCCCCAACTGCAGAGAACAAAGGAAGCCGGAGCCCTTTGTGGTTCTGCGCCCTCTCACAACCAATCACTTTAAAACACAGTATCCCCTTCTGTGTTTTAACCAATAGATGCTTACCAGGCTGGAATTCCCCTGCTTTGAGTGCACTGGGAGGGTGAGGAACCTATAAGTTACCCTGAATCCAGAGCTCAGTGCTCTCCTCTGGATTCCACTGCATTGGTGGCAGTAGGGAGCCCAGCTCTTGAGCTATGGAATAAAGATCCTCTGATGTTTGCATTGGTTTCGTCTCCTGGTGGTCTTTCAGGGTCTCATGAATAATGGATTATTCACAACAGCAAAGGGATTGATGAGCCAGGAAAAGGAGTCAGCAGAAGTGGGAAGGAACTAGTTAGGTGTAACAAAATACTTTATATATGTGTGTAAAATGCCATAATGAAGCCATAACTGTGATAACTAATATGTGCAAGCAGAAACAAAATCAATGAAAAGGGTGTTGGACTCAGGGAATGGCTTAGTGGTTAAGAACCCAGCATTGAGCCCCAGCACTCGCATGGCAGTTCACAACCATCTGGAATTCTAGTTCCAAGGAACCTGACTCTCTTTCCTGGCATCCGCAGGCACTGCACTCAGGCGGTAAACAGACATATGCTCAGGCAAAATACTCATACACAGAAAATAAAGTTTAAAACTTTAAAGTATTACAGGTTACAGGTCAATGGTAGAGTGACTGCCTAGCACATGTGAAGCCCTGCATTCAATTGCCAGGAATGTAGAAAAAAAATTATTATGGGGGAAAAAAGTTAAACAACAAATGCTAGAAAGAGAGGGATGACAAAGACCAGGGTGTGGGGAGACAACCAACCGCTTGCATACTGCCCTAGTCAATGGAGGTTTTAACAATATATTCCTGGGGTGAGGTCCAGCTCAGAAGCAGAACCCCTGTTTAGCATGTGCAAGGCCCAGGGCTCAACTCCCTAGCGTCACATTCAGAGGAAATAAAGATGCAAACTCCTTCACTACATGACCCCTTTTACACAGAGTAAGTGTATGTACATCTACCAAAACTAATACTTCCTGCCCACTTCATATGCCATGCAAAGTCGAGATGCTGCGGTGATCTCCCAGTTCCTGAGCATCCAAGACTGTGTGCCAACAGTGTCTGTAAGGATGTTGGATTATGTCCTGTCGACCCACAGAGACTGACTGCACTGCAGACTTATAAATCGTGTGTACATGGTGGAACCAAAGGACACGCAGCCTATAGAAATGGGCAGTGTCTGCAGAGACAGCTCCCATGCCTATCTCTGCCCTAAACCAGTAAGCAAGTGAAGCTAAAGCAAGTAGCATCTACCTCCTCTCAAACCGTGGGTATTTCTCAGGGCCTTGGGTATCCTCTACAGCTACAGTGTTACCGTGTTACAGAGTTACAGTTGCAGTGCTGCAATGTGAGCTTAGAACTAATTCCTCTTGGGTCAGATCCTGGAGCTGCTCCCTTATGTCAGCCCAGCCTGTCTAAGCTCCTCCCACCCCCTACCCCACTCACAGTACAGGCTGGGTTGGCATGATGGCAGGGCCACCCAAGTTTGCCCTTCCTTAACTCAAACCTATAAGCTCACTAGGAGATTTGTCAGTCCCATGCTTTAAAAATAGCTTCCGCTGAAGCTTAGAATATGGCTTAGGTGGGAGAGCACTGGCCTAGAACCACAAAGCCCTCGGTTTGACCCCCAGCAGCACAGCAGAACAAGACCTCATAGCATATGCTTCAGAGCCCAAGTCTTGGGAGGTACAAGTAGAAAGCGAAGGAGTGCAGGGTCACTTCTGACTACATGAAGGGTTGAGGGCTAGCACGGTTTATGTGAAAAATGAATGCTGCTGTGTTGGGGAGAGAGCTCAGCTGCTAAGGTGCCAGCCCTACAGCATAAGTATGGACCCCCTGCACACACTTAAAAGCTGGAAGAACTCATGACTTCTGTGACCCTATGATGGGGAAACAGAGACAAGCGTGTTGACGCTAGTTTTTAAACTCTACTTTATTGGTGATATTTTCTGCCTCTACCTCCTTTCTCCACCCCAGTCCCTTCTAATACCCAACACTAGGTGTGAGTGAAAGAGGGTGAGTGGAGAGAGGGCTGTAGAACTCTCTTGCTTCTCCCAGCTACTTAGAGTTGATCTCTCTCTCTCTCTCTCTCTCTCTCTCTCTCTCTCTCTCTCTCTCTCTCTCTCTCTCTCTCTCGTTCTCGCTGTCTCATTCTCAGAGCTCTCATACTTATATCCCTCAATGTCCTCAGAATTAAACTAACTGCAGCTGGCAAAGACCACACCCTGCATGAGGCAATTATCAGCCCTGGACAAACTAAAGCCAAACTAAGATCCCACACTTGCGATTAAAACAAAAACATGTTAACATAACTATGTTTTTAAAGAAACTAAGCTTCTATTACACAGATGGGTCCCCAGAGTTTGCTGGCAGGACAGCCTAGCCAATCTCAGCTTTAAGTTCAGAGAGATATTGTCTTAAAATATAAGGTAGAGAGCTGTTGAGAAAGACACTCAACATCAACCTTTGACCTCCATATGCATATGCATGCATCCGTGTACACACACACACACACACACCTTAATATCAGTGAGTAAGCTAATGATTTTCATTTATTGTTGAATTTCAGCCTAACAACTTCATGAGACAGAGGCTCTCTACTGTCTCCGTTTTGTGAATGAGGCCTGAGGGAGGTTAAGGTTACTAATGGTACCTGAGGCTTACAGGTGATGGATCCGGTTTCTGAACACAAGCAGTACAGTTCTGAGACCCCATACATCCTGGCAGATGTGTGACATTCCAGTTTTTCTATGGTCATGTGACAATAATGTGTAACAAGAGTTTTCTGCATACGCATGGTGAGCTATCAGCAAAAACTGGTCATTGCCATTAAACTTACAAGCTTCAAGACAAGAGAAGGAAGGTCAATGGCCTCACAGACTATTAGGGCTACCCATGCCTTAGTCCTACCGTCAGGTCAGTCTCATGCAAGGTGACCTCTCTACTTCACCAGAAAGGAACTGCATCTTAGCATATCTTCAAGCCGTGGCAGGCTCCAGGGCAAGAAGGGAGGGCCTCAGAGGGCCAATTGAGGAGCAAGGCAGGGATTTCTGGCTGTCTTCACACGTTGTTCAGGATGACCTCTATGCCCTAGCTTACACTACAGCATGTGGCCTGAGATGAACTCTCCCTCCATAACCCTGAGGAACAATCCAGTCCCTCACTTGTGCTCAACCCCTAATACTTATTCTACAAGGAAGATAACAAATATTTATCTCTCCTTCAGATTTTAGTCAAACAGACCGAACAGGCAGGCAATCTGAAAAATCCTGAGCTGTTTCCTTCTTTTTTAAAGAATTGTAAGATTGCTCCCTTCACGGAGGAAACATTCGGTGACCTCATTCATGTGCCTTGAAACGACAGTGCATTCTGAAATCTTCCATAGACTCCCTCTGATCTTTACTGGTGAGCTTGGTTTACGTCATGGGAAGCCTCTCTTTGCCAGAGTCTTTGATTGTGTGCTGTGGGACAAAGGTCCACGTCCCCCACCATGCCAGAACAGGAGTGATGTTTCCAGAGGGGACCCTCACAACTGTCATGAGCACAGAAAGCCATCCCTAGCAAACAGGACTTCGCCAAACAAAATCGGGTCACACCCCATTTGGACCCCCTCAGATACATGAGCGCATGTGCTGGGATGTTGTCACTGGTGGCACCTAGAAAGGGCCTATGTGGCTCCCACAGCACCATTCCCTGGTCCCTTTCCCCTCCATGTCCAATTTCTTTTAAGTCAGAACAAATTATTACTCTTGCAGAATTTCAAATGCATCTGTCCTTAGTGTCTCTAAGCTGTTAAAAAGTCATGCAATTACTCACTTGGCATAGGCCCCAGAACTAAATTCAGGAAGCATTTCAGAGCTTCATCCCGATACAAGCCTTCAAAGCGGAGCTGGTGAACAGCCCCCAACTCTGCAGTTACCCTAAGCCAAGCTGCCAAGAGTGTGACCCCTCTGGCCCCTTCACGCCCTGGTTGGCTGGCCTTGCTTCCCCTCCCTTCCCCCCAGTGGCTTCCAGGAAGTGGCCAGCAGGCTACTGGAGACTGAAGGATGCATGAAGGTCACAGCTGGAGTATGTGGCCATGTCTTTCAGAGGAAGGAGCAATGCACAGCCCTGAAGAGACGTCCTGGGTAATGGATTAAGGATGAGTCAAGCCAGGGGCGCTTCCAGGAACGGCCTCCAGCTTCCCGGCTCCTATTACCAGGGCGCCATCTCCACAGAGGAATTGTGTGAGGGCACAGTGACCTCACGCATGTTCTGAGCCCAAAAATATTTGTCCTGAATGCTTTGCCAGCTCTTCTCAATCCATAATAAACTGAACTTTAAATCAGTTTCTTTTTAAAATGTGACAACAGGAAATCGATCCTAAAGTCCTACTTACAAATCTGTGTTGACTTAAAACTTTTCTTGGGGCTGCTTAGCTCACAGCCAGAGCTCAGAGGTCTTTCTTTCTGGACAAACTGATAGATGAGTCCACCAGAGCCTTTCTGGAAACTTCTGCATTGTTCTTGTAAATGCTACTGAAGAACCGCCAGTTATGACCTCTGACAAAGAGGTCAAAGTTGTCCCTGAGGCCTAGAAAAAGATAAACTCAAGGTTCATACAGAAAAGGAAGTAGGGGGCTAGGAGATAGCGTGGTGAGTAAGGAGACAGCTGTAAGAGTGAAGGGACCTGAGTTCAGATCCCCTGCACCCATGTAGAACAAAAATGTCCCAGGGCAGGGAGTAGGGGTTGGGGTGGATCTTGCCTATAAGCTCAATGCTAATGCTGAGGAGTGAGGCAGAGACAGGTGGAGCCCCTGTGGCTCTCCAGCCAGCTCATCCAGGAGAACACATGAGCTCAAGGCTCAGTGAGAAACCCTGTCTCAAAACAAAGTGAGAAGCAACACCAGAAAACACACAAAATTGATCTTGGCCTCTGTATACATATGCACAGGAAACCACATACATATACATACATCACACATACATTTACACACTCACACACAATCACATAGACACATACCACACACATTCACTTATAAGCACACATATGCCACACACTCACACAGACTTGTAAACCATACATATGCCATACACACACTAACACAGCACAACATACACACACCACATATACTAACACAAACGCAACATACACACATACAATGTACACTTACATACACTCTCTCACATACATATATACACTCACATACACCATACTCACACACATTCATACACCACACATGCATTCACAGACACATATTACACACACACACATACACACCCATTCTCACAACACATATACACATATAGTCACATATACTAATACATAACATACATACCTACACACATATATAACATACACAATACATATATTCATTCATACACATACATCACACACATACCTATACCATATGCACAATGCACACAGTCACTCACACATATACACCACACACTCACTCACATGTACATCACACTCACACACACACAGATACCACACACTCACAAATATGCTCTATATACTTTCATATACATGCTCATACTCACACACATATACACCACACATACAATACACATACATTCATATTCTCCACTCTCTCTCTCTCTCTCTGTGTGTGTGTGTGTGTGTGTGTGTTTGTGTGTGTGTGTGTGTGTGTGTGTCTGTGTGTGTGTCTGTGTCTGTGTGTATGTGTGTCTGTGTCTGTGTGTGTGTGTGTATGTGTGTGTGTTCCTGTAGTAGTTCTGGAAAGACCTTCATGAGCCTGTGGGAACACCACAGGTAACAATGCTCCTGTTAGCAGAGAGGAGAGCAATCTGCCCTTCCATCGATGACCTCCATGCTCAGAGGACATAAGCTCCCCACTTGCTGAAATGAAATCCAGAAGACACCCAACGCAACATAGAAGCTATGGTAAACCAGCCCTAAAGCCATGGTGAGGTAGAACGCAGACATGGCTCTATAGAGAAAGAGAGAGTTCAAACTAACAAGAGAAGACTACATGTACAGGTCTCTCTTCTAAAGACAAAATAAGTAAAAATAATGAAATGTTGCCAGACTCCTCTCTGAGGTCATATTCCCAGACGCCCCTGAAATCCCCAGCGTGCCTACAGAAATAAGTGGCACTTGGAAGCTTACTCAACAGTCAATGTTCTCCTGAAGTTGGTTTTCCATTGACTTCCTAGGCAGCCTTATTGTTAGGGCCGTGCAAAGGCAAACACCATACATACTAGCCTGCATGCACTATTACAAATTCTTAACTTACACACTACAAAGTTTCCTTAACATGAAGAGAAGTCTGACAGTCTCTCATGAGGATGCAACAGAGAGGAATTGCATTCCTGAGAAATCTTTGAGAAAGAACTTCAGAGACACATATGACAACAGCAGTCATACAGTCAACAAAGGCAACAAAGCATCATGTGTTATCCAGGGTTCTCCAAGGACATAGAACCAACAGAATGGAAAGACGCATGAAGGAGGACAGATAGATGGATGATAGATAGATAGATAGATAGATAGATAGATAGATAGATAGATACATACATACATACATACATACATACATACATACAAAAAGGTATGAAGTGAGTTCTTTTCCTAAGAAAAGAGGCTAGCACAGCAGAAATTAGCTTCACAGAACTCATCAGATCATGCCTTGCTGGGGTTAGCCTCCAGCCACATAGCACCTAAACTGACCTTGTCCATAGCCTGACAAAAATTTTAAGAAATCCAATTCCTCCAAATAAAATGCATTTTAATTATCTTCAAATGAATACTTTCTATAATGCCAATCTTCCTCAGATACAATGAAAAACTGTTCCAATGTCTGAATAATTAAATTCTAGCCATGTGTGCCAAAAGAAGTTGCAGTCCTTGGACTGGAGAAAGAGACGCCAGTCACGCAGTGCTTGCTGTGTAGCCCTGAGGACTTGACTTCAGTCCCAGAACCTGCACAGAAAACTGCGTGCGGTGACTGCACACGAAGCCCCAGTGCCGGCAAGTCAGGGACAGGAGGACGCCAGGGCTCGATAGCCAGCCTGCCCTGCCTACTTGGTGAGCAATCTCGCCTCACAATGTTGTTGAGGATGACAGGCGGGTTTGCCCTATGGCTTCCATGTGCACCTGCACACACTTGAAAACACATGTAAATTTTTAATGAAAAGTATATTTCTGAACTCTCTGGCAATAGCATTTCAGCTCCTGCTCTCTATTTGCCTCACAGGGCTTGGAACAAACGCACCTGTAGGCCATCACGTCAAACATTTCTTTAACAGTGCCTTAAAGAGAGAATAGTGATAAAGAAAGAGAAAGAGAGCATGTGTGTGCATGTGCATATGTGTATGTGTGTGGTGTGTATGCACATATATGTGCATGTGCCTTAGTCACTCTTCTATTGCTGTGAAGAGACACCATGACTGCAGCAACAAACGCTAACATTTACCTGGGGCTGGCTTATGGTCTTAGAGGTTTAGTCCACTATAGTCATGGCGGGAAGCATGTTGACACTCAGGCAGACACGGTGCTGGAGCGGAAACTGAGAGTTCTGCATCTCAATATACCAGCAGCAGGAAGAGAGAGAGGGAGAGCGAGAGAGGGAGGGAGGGAGGGAAGGAGGAAGGGAGGGAGGGAGAGGGAGAGAGAGAGAGGGAGGGAGGGAGAGAGGGGGAGAGAGGGGAAGGAGGGAGAGAGAGAGAGGGAGGGAGGGAGAGAGAGAGAGAGAGAGAGAGAGAGAGAGAGAGAGAGAGAGAGAGAGAGAGAGAGATTGAGCCTGGCTTGGGCATTTGAAGCCACAAATCACACCCTCGGTGACACACTTCCTTCAATGAGGGCACGTCTCCTAACCTGGGTCAAGTAGCACCACTCCCTGGTGACCAAGCAGCCATATATATGAAGCTATAGGTGCCATTTCTATTCAAACCAGCACGTAAGCTAGTGTTTAATAGAAGGGCTTGCTTACAGCCTCAGAGGTTTAGTTCATTATTATCATGGCAGGGAGCACGGTGGCATGCAGGCTGGTGCTAGAGCTAGCTGAGAGCAACGTCCTGTATTCCTAGCAGAGACAGAGTCAGAGAGAGAGACAGAGACTGATAGAGGAAGACTGATACACTGACTGGTCCTGATGGCTTGGGCTTTTGAAACCTCAAAGCCCACGCCCAGCGGCACACTTTCCTTAACGAGACCGTATCTCCTAAACCTTGTAATGCTTTCAAACAGTTCCACTCCCTGATGACTACCCATTCATACAGAGGAGCCTATGGGGGCCATTCTTATTAAAACTACCAGAGTATGCATGCACATGTGTGTGTCTCTGTGTCTCTGTGTGTGTGTGAGTGTGTGTGTGTGTGTGTGTGTGTGTGTGTGTGTGTGTGTGTGTGTGTGTATGTAGAAAGATGACTGGAGAAGCTCATCTTAACTTTAAATGCCAATGCTCTCTTTTGCTTTTACTCAGAGAACACAGAGAAAAGAAAGAAGGAAACGTAGATTATAAACTACAGGCTCTTCATTGAAACACTGGGTAAAATTTGCACACTTTATTGAATCTATTACCTCTTATTATAGCAATTTTCATTTCCCTAAAGCGATAATTGAGCACGTTAAGCCTATAGTAGGGACCTAAATGTCAGAATCCACACTCTTAAATGGTGCCACAGCCCTCAGGTTTTTTCACTTAAAATCCTTTCTCTTGTTTAAATTCCAGCAACTCGGAAAAACCATGCAGGTCAGTGCCTTTGAGTGACTGACGTGCGCGGAGCCCACTCCACTCCAGAGATTTCGCTCAGGCAAATCCTCACAACAACAGCATGACAATGAAGATGCTGGCTACAGCCTGCCAGATGCCATAGGCCAAGGTGGGTCTGATGGGTTTGAGATTTAGAGCAGACAGCACTGTCTGACATGATGGATAACAAGCAAACCACTCAGGCTCTGTGTATGAGAGGTGCACATTTGAACACATGGACAGACACACCATCTTCATATGAACTTCACCATGGCCTTTATAGGCCAGAACCAGCTTATGGCATGAACACAATCAAACTCCCCCCCTCCTCCTCTTCCTCCTCCTCCTCTTCCTCCTTTCCTTCTTCTCCCCTCACCTTCACCATCTCCCTTTGTCTCTGTCTCTCTGTCTCTGTCTCTCTCTCATACACACACACACACACACACATACACACACACACACTGGCTATCAGTTGCCCTTCTAATTTTAGCCATATGGCATCGACATCAAAATGACCAGGGGAGCACTCAGAACAACTTGCTACATCCTATAGGATCCGAACACAATCCCTCTTATACCCAGCCAAGGCAGCACTTCCTCGTAAACCACAGACATTACCTGCTGCTTTTTCTGTGTGCTTAGCACTCAAGAGGAGCACTATTTGGCTGGATAAACCTCCACTCATGTATCTTCAACTGTTGTCAACCTTCCACGTCTGTGTGTTCTGCATCGGAAGATCCAACCAACCTCAGTTCAAAAGTACTTGAAAAAAAAATTCTGGGCATACAATTTATTCTTGTCATTTCCTCTGAATGGTACCTATAGTACTGTTTGCGTACGTTCACATTGAGTGTCACACGTCATCTAGAGATGATTTAACACACACAGGAGGATACAAGCAGCTTCTAAAAAGATGCTGAATTATCTTACACAGGGGACTTGAACATCAATAGACTTTGGTCCTCAGAGATCCTGTGCCAATCTCCTGCACATATATATATAAAACATGCGTGACTTGTGTAAAGCGCTACTGAGCCCTGGAGCTTGTAGCATTTATAGTCAAGATACAGTGTGCCTGGAATGATTAAAAATCTCAGCATTCACCACCCAAGTTCAGTGTGTGGAGCCTTTGTGCGTGGAAGACATGTACCTGTGTCCTTCAGAAAAGGAAGAGAGGGGCCGGATATCTCAGACAATGCTCCCCTCATCCCCTGGCACTAGCTCCTGGTCAGACCCAAACTCACTGGCGTTGTGCATCGGGTGAGAGGGGTGGGGAAGAGGGAAGGGGGATTTTATTTGTTTAAGTGAATCTCAGGAACATCCGTAGCCAAACAAGACTCCCAGGCTGCCCCGCTGTCAACCTCCCGTGTGTACTAGTCACTCCCTAGCGCTTATCTCACAGTCTAGACAAGACAAATCGCATCCCCTGTACACTCAAACCTATCGGATCCAGACTTTCTGACTGACTTATCACCACCCTGGGAAGGCTACGAAAAGCCTAATGAGCTCGAGGCTTTACATGAGCCTAGGACAGAACCTCCCACCCACAAAAGTGAACAGGTCCTGTGGAAGAGCAACACAAGAGGCTGAGAAGATGACTGGGTAGATAAAGCACCTGCCAGATCTGTGAGAGGACCGGAGCTTGGCTCCCCGGGGTCCCAGGTGAAGCTGAGCACATTGGCTCACACCTGTAATACCTGGGATGCTGTAGGAAAAGGGAGGCGGACACAAGAGAATCCCTGACCCTGCTGGGAAGGTACCCTGCTGGATGCTGCAACAAGTATGACAGGCTGTGTCTCAAAACAAGGGAGAAGCTCGGGACCGACACGTGAGGCTGCCCTCCACTCTCCGTATCAGTGCGCTCCACAAGACATGAACACTGTGGTACCCGTGCCCCTGCCCGAGTGCAGCAGTTTTTGAAATCATTACTCATCCTCAATGCCATTTCTCTGAGTGTCAACATTGGTTCCATCCTATACACCTTCCGTCTTCACCGGGTATCTGTTCCCATTCCAAAGTCTTAGCAGCCAACATGAGAAACAAGTCTTTTAAGTGCCTTTTAAAGAAGCAGCTACAACCCAGTTGTTATGGCAGTTACCCTTGACGTGGCCTTTGAAAAAGCTTTGAGGACTAGAAATCATGTCTAAGAAACTGAAAACCTTAGCAAAACTACAAGAAAACCAACTGACTCCCACCCACAGTATCAACGTGAAGGAAACAGGAAGTTAGGGGAGGAGAAATGAAGCTGGGAGCAGAAACGGACCCTTGAAGGTCATTGGCACCGCTACAAAGGGATGAGTCCTCCAAACTCTCGCTGCTCCGCAGCCCTCCCACGCCCTTGAACAGAGGGCGTGGCATTGTCAAGTGAAGGAGAAACAGCACAGATCTCCACTTAACAGGGTGAACTTTGTGTCTAAATGCGTCTGGACCACTTTTAAGACTCCCACTGCTGCTCCTCTTGGCTTGGATCCCAAGGATAATTTATTTAAAAGACTTAACGGGTCCCTTATGGCTGGAATCCATTTTAATCTCTAAATTGACCACTCTTTTCAATTGAACTTGAAAAATGAAGAGGCCTGATGTTACAGACTGGAACAGTGAAAGGTCTCCTGATTATAAATGTAACGCATGCTGATAGACGACATTAGCAAAATACAGAAAAAAGCATCAAAATAAAATAAGACCTCCTGCTGTCCATCTCGAGAATTGCCATGTTTTATATGGTCCATTTTAATCTGGCCATTACTGGTTAAATATTAATTTTGATGTCACATGAGTGGGTCTATTAATAAAAGTATAGCAAGGACTTTTACATTTAGTAATTTCACACTTCATAGTATAAAATGTAGGAAGAAATGTCCATTGAAAAATATATGATAGCCAGGCTCGGTGGCATGGGCCTTTAATTCCAAGTACTAGAAAAGCTGAGACACGGAGGTTTTAAGTTCAAGGCCAGTCTAATCAACTTAGTGAGATCATGTCACACACACACAAAAAAAAGTAAAAATAGAGCTGGGAATATATCAACAGTAGAACACTTGTCCAAACTGCATGAAGCCCTAGGTTCAATACCTAGTTCCATAAAAAAAAGAAAAAGAAAAAGAAAAAGAAAAAATATATATATCAAAGATAAGACAAAGAATATTTTGTTAATGTTTCGTGGACAAATATGTGATAGAATATAACTTCTAATGCGAGAATGATGATGATGATGATGATGATGAAGTCATCCTGAAACCTTAACCTTAACATCCACAGCCACAGGACTGGGGACGTGCAGAGGTGCGTTCCTTTCTTTTAAAAATAGCAAACGTGTCTTTCTATTCAAACCTACAACCCACCCCTTCCCACCCTCCAAATAAACTCAGGAGTGGAAAATGGCTCTCATGTCTCTACTACCATCTCTCTCTCTCTTCACCTTGGGCAGGAGGGAGTCAGGAGGCTTGAGCCTGCAGCAGGCCTTCCGGACGGCATGGCCTTGGTGCTGCTGACTCACGCCGCCTCTTCTAGTCAGTGCTTGGAGCAAGCCACCCGGCAAGCGCTCATGGGGAACCCAGTCTGAAAGCCAGCCGTGCTCATCTCCTACATCTTTGTCCTTAGATGGCCTAGAAGCTGGTGGGCAATTATCCCCATAGGCCTATCTCCTAGGGGCAGGGAGCTACAGCCAGCACTCAGTTCCTTTCAGGACATTTCTAGAAGCTTCTTCCTATAACTCCTGAGAAGCAGAACTTAGGTAAGATGCTGGGACGGGCTTCTGTGGTCATGGTCAGGCAAGGGGTAGGCACAGCTAAGATGGACCTTCTATCTCCCAAGAACCGCTTCTAGAACTATGACTTTGTAGCTAATCAATCATAGCAGAGCTGCTTCGGGGCCAGCCAATCACAGCAGGTGCTTTTCCAGCTGCCACTCAGCTCAAAGGGAAGCAATAGCTCTGAAAAAAGTTTCAATATTATTACTTAGGAATTCTTTACAATGACCATCCATAGCATAAATAAGTAGATAGATAGATAGATAGATAGATACATACATACATACATACATACATACATACATACATACATATGAATTTGTTTTCAGGACAGTAGAAACTTCTGGGTGCCTGCAAAGAGCTGGGTCTTGTGATCTTGAAGGGTGAAAGTTCTAAGTGGCGCTATCAAGAGCACTGTCACCTCCATCTCACTCCTAATTTGAAATGCAACTTGCACAGAAATTCCAAGCAAAGTCACCTGCAAAGACAAAAGCATCCTTCGCCCTTCAACCACAGATCTAATCTCTTCTTGCAAAAACCCAAGATGCTCCAGCCGCTTAAATCAAACCATGCACAATTAATGACCAGAAACTCCAATTTCATGTTAATTGGTTTTAATTACATTTTCTCCTATGCTTATCTACAGGGGCTGCTTGCCAGGGTACCTGCAATTTAATATTTGAATTCTCTGCATCATATCCATCCTCTTTGAAGCTGAATAATAAAACAAATCCTCATACAGAACCTGAATGACCCACTGGGGAGAAAGAGAGAAGCCAGGAGGAAGAAAGAAAAGGGTGGACCCAAAAACAGATCCTCTAAAGATGGAGCGAAGAGGCCTGGGATTCACTTCATCCTACCAGGGCATCGGACAGATGTCTCAGTGCAACAAAGCAGGAAGCATCATCCAGAACGTTCCCAGGCGATCACTGCAATACAACTGGAGTATCTAAGAGCAAGAAATGTGAGGGCTGCAAACAAAGTTTCCTCCTCTTCTAGCAAACTCCAAAATGCCCTGTCTCTAACAGGAAAAAAAAAAAATAACAACCCTTGTTCCTGGTGGTCCAGGGAGGAGAAAAGTACTTGGCAAAGAGCCAGGATGAGACATATGGAGAGAGAAGTGATTCTGTCGGGTCACAGCCAACTGCACAAGGATCAGGAAATTGTGTTTCTTTTCCTACTATCCCAAGACATTCCACAGTGGACCCACACAATGGCTATTTTGAGCCTAAGCTTGATTGGATTAATAATGAGAAAAATTGCTAAAACAGACCTTGAACAGACAAAAGATGCTAGCTCACCTGCTCCAACACACCAGCATGGTCTCAACTACACTTTTTTTTTTTTTAACTCCACTAGTTTTGAAATTTTTCACTTGTATCCATTTTGAGATAGGACCGTGAAAAGCAACATCCATTTTAAGTCTCCCCCGTAATCGGCAACGTTAACAGCCAATTTTCTCAAATGCTGACACCACTCAGCCTGTCTTTGGGACAAAAATACTCATCTTTGCTTCTAATCAAAGCCCTCACTCATGGTTTATATACATCCATTTTGTTTTATTGTATTTTCGAGAGTTCCATCAAGTCGGCCTCATGAGTTCTGCGAGTTTTCCCTTGAGCACACAAGCAATGATTCTTAGAAGGTAGCAGCTGTGGGCCGACAGAGCCAGTATATTTCCGTGGAAGCTGCACTTGTTTAGAAGGTCAGCCATCAAATGGGGCTCATTTTTCACTTGAGACAAAGGCGGCGCGAAGGTCTTTTCAATTTGTACGGAATTGGGCTGCTTTTGTAGGGGCAAAACACAAGCAGAAACCCAGCGGGCTAAAAAAAGAAATGCTGTAGAAGATTTATGCGTTTCGAGATCCGTGAAACATCGGTCAAGTGATTAAGGTTTTAATGAGACTTTGTAAAATGAATGATAAGGGGAAGTTATGAGTACTTTTGGGGGGCGAAGGGATTCCGATTATTCTTGTGACACGAGAATTATTAGAATTAATATTAGGCCTGGAAAGTTAAAGATGGAAGCAGCAGAGAGGACAGCACCTCAGATGTTGCCTAGCTGGCAAGGTGCTTGCCGTGCACGCCTGACGCACTTAGAATGTTCAACACTGGAAGTGAGAGCCTGTAACCCCAGACTCACTGGAGAGGCAGAGACAGGGACATCTTAGAGTTTTGCTGGCCAGCCAGCACAGCCAATCAGCAGGCTCCAGGCTCAGTGAAAGATGCTCTCTCAAAAAAAAAAAACCCACTAAAAATAAATGGGGAGCAACTGAGGAAGCATCTGACATCAACTCGGGCCTCCACACGCATGCACATCCACGTGCACCCACACATATGTATACATTCACAATCGTGTGCATAAACACACACCAAAAAAGTATAATAAAATAACTCCATTTTTATTTAAGAAAACTCAAGAGAACTTGATGTTCTCTGCATTAACAGCGTGAAGTCCTGGAGCAACGAGCTCACGACGCAGACGATGGTTGGTTGTGGAGGCTCCTTCTTCTAAGACGGGGCTCAGTTTGTTTGCTTGCCTCCAACTCTGCTACCAAATTATACATGTAAGTGTGTGTGTGTGTGTGTGTGTGTGTGTGTGTGTGTGTGTGTGTGTGTGTCTGTGTGTCTGTGTGTGTCCTTCAAGATGCCAACATTCACTACCTGGTGTGATTTGATTCAGACCCTTCTCTGAGAGTTCAATAGCCATGGTGCCTACATGTACACTTCAAAAAAACGTTGGTTTATATAATCAGTTCTTTACAAAAATTGACCATTATTCTCTGCCCTGACTTCTCTCACCGTGATATTCAGGAATTTCTATGTCAGCCAGCACTAAACTCCCTCTTACCAGCTCCAAATCCTGTGGTTTGAAACACTGTTCACACTGAAAGGATTCTTGAGGGTCCAGGTTAACCCTTTCCTCACTCTCCTCCCCATCCTGCTCCAGGGAACTGCTTAGGCGTTGTACCACCCAGGGCAGGATTTTACAGTAAAAGAATCATGGAGAATTTTTGCCCAGTGCCTCACACACAGTATGATGCGAGAGTCTTCTGTTGCACTTATCAAAAGGTCGCTATTCTGCAGTTGAGAGTGTTCTCTGACATGGGCATAACTGTCTGAACATGGAAGGATGCTAAATGTTGTATACTGAACATTTGTATACAAGTCTTTGTAAGTACCTCCTATTTTGTGAGCGCATGTCCTGTGTGATGAACACCAAAAACAGTGGCTGGGTCACAAGTTCGATGGTTGTCTTCCTAAAGAATTGCTTATGTTTCCTAAAACTGTGTCATTTTTGCATTGTCACAAGTTTGCATGGCATTCCCACTTTCTTCATATCCCCACCAAGACTGGGTGAGAGAGAGAGAGAGAGAGAGAGAGAGAGAGACAGAGAGAGAGAGAAAGAGAGAGAGAGAGACAGACAGACAGACAGACAGACAGACAGACAGAGACAAAGACACAGAGACACAGAGACAGAGAGAGAGAGAATATAGTTGTTCATACATGTGGGAGTTCATGAACTATATTATGAGTGTGTGGAAAGGACAACTTCAAGCACCCATCCTTGCCTTCTGCCTTGTTTGAAACAGGCTCCCTTGTTATGTGTCACTGTGCTCTGCACCCCAGGCCAGCTGACCTGTGAGCCTCCAGGGATGTCTCTGGCTTTTTCCTTGCGTTTCACCATACAAGTGCTGAGATGACAGACATGCTGCCCATCCTCCAACTTACACTTGAGTGACCAAGCCCACATGTTCTTGTATCTGCCGAGGTGTCTTCCCGTTCTGGAATTGCTCTTTATAAATCTTAGCCATTTTAATAGGCGTGCACACAACTTGATGCGGTGTTGATGTCGCCTGCTTAGTGAGCCATAATACGGAGCATTGTGACATCTCAGGACGACATGTTCCATGTCAGTCGGGACATGTTGATTGACAGTGGTTTCCCCATTCACTACACATTGTTTTTGTCTACTTGTTCAATTAACTTTGAAAAATAACTACTGAAATGTATCTTGCTATAATTGTGGGTTTGCAGTTTCTCTTATAGTTATTTGCCTTTCAAATGATGTATTTGGGGCTTGAGTTTGAAGACATAAGCACTTAATGTTTCTAAGTCCTTTTGCCTGGTTGCCCTGCTTTTTATAACATCTTATGCTTAGCTTGAATGTCATTTGGGTTTGGATTCAGGCAGGCTGGGTTGGAGTTCCTGATCCTGAAACACTGGGATCACACCCAGGGCCATGTATGCACAGGCAAGCACCAGTGTCTGCCTTCTTGTGGAGGTGACGACCTGTTACCATTTAATTACTCAGGGTATGACCAAAGGATTGGGGTTCTATTTGTTGCTTTCCACTTATTCCCTCTTGTTACATTTTTCTCTTTTCCTTAATATTTTTATTGCATTGAGTCTTTTTTCTTACGACTATTTTTATCACTTTTGTTGTTTTTTTAAATTAAAATTATTTATTATTTTATTCCAAGATTGATTTAGGGTTTGTAATAATTATACTAATTAACTAACTAACTAACTAACATTTTATATATATATATATTTTTTTTTTTTTTTTTTTTAACCATCTACATTCAAGTAATACACTGCTTCACAGACAGGGTAAAGAACTCAGAAAAAAACTCACTGACTTTAAACGAGTTTTAAGTACATGCTTTTATTTCTCATGATGTAAATTCTGTGATGTTATCATTTAAATATTTTAATAAGAACTTTCGTGTGCTCTTCTATGTGCCTTTCCCGCGTTCCTTATTCCTTCAAGCGAACCCAGATTCCTTACTCTCCTTCACTGTCCACCGCGATGGGTTTCTCTCACGTTTCTTGTGGAGTGGGTCGCCTGAAGGTGTGCTAATCTAAGTTTTATCTGACTTTAAATACCTCTACTTCACCTTCTTATATTTGCTTTAAGTTATTTGTTTGTTTGTCTGTTTGTTTTCTTATGACTAGGTCTCATTGTAGTCCAGGCCAGCTTTGGCATTTAGAGTCTACAAGTTGTGCCTATGTGAGTCCTGAGAAATACCATGTAGTGTTTCTTATAACATAGCATTGCCCTGTCATTCACCAAAGAAACTCCCTGCTGGGTGAAATGTCTGCTGTTATCTAAGAACCTGGCATTGAAAGAGGTGAGAAGAGGTGAGGGATTGTAATAAATAACCATTTGCATAATGAACAAACAGAATGCATATTATTAGCCAATACAGCTATACTAAATACAGCAGACCTTACTGTTCAGTTCATTAAATAGCTATACAAGAGACCAAGAAAGGTCTATTAACCTTCCCTGATGCTAATGAAAATTCGAGAAGTAATTATTTTTGTGTTTAATGAGCAACAACACAGAATCAGACAAGCCCCTCGTCAGGTCTAAACATTATCCCACACTTGGTGCGAAGTAAGAATAACCAGTGCCTACAAATTAGGTTTAAAGAGGCAACTCAGAGACCAGACCCCCATGGAAGTGGGCACTGGTAGAAAGGCATGGTTACATTCTTCTGGGCAGCTGAAATGTGGACACCAGCCTCCAGCCAGTGGAAGCACAGATCACTTTACATGGGTGCTTTTCTCCCCAAAAGTCGAGTGCACATCAGTTCCCTCACCAAGTCCATCTTACATCTCCCCAGAATCTCGCTCTTTATAGGTATATATCCAGGAGCCCTTTGAGAAACACTAACTCCTCTCTGGCTAAGCAGCGTCTGTAAATTTGACCCTTCAGGCACTCTGTGTCCATGCGATGGGGCGCACTCCACTGTAGGATGACAGCTGCACAGTATGGATGACTTTTCTATGAATTTGCTTGCAGCACTCTGAGGATCCGCATGGTGAGGGGACAGCTTTGCTTGCAGCATTCTGAGGACTGTGTTGGGCCTAAGAAGGACTAGAGATGAGCAGCTTTGGTGACTAAATTTGTGGAAACTAAGAGCCTTGAGAAAACATTAGTGTTTAAAGTTGTTTAACTCAGTATACGGAAAGTGGGGTATAACTTCTCTCTCTTCAAAAATATACCATGTGAGGAAAAGCACATTTCAGCTCTGTAAGATCGAGAAGGACTGTGGGCAAAGAATACAAGGGATGCAATGGCTTGAAGAAAGCCACCAAGCCACCTGAGGGAATAGGAGGTGTCCACTGAGAATGTCCCTGACACTTTTCATGGACTAATACAGCATGCAAAACATGAATGTAACCATAAGTTGGGATCTGATACAACATGGTGTCACGGGTACAGTGTAAACTTTAGAAGGAGAAAAAGTGAATCAGTTTAAACCAAATATGTAAAAGCTAGAACCAGGGAGCTAAGGATTCCTTTGCATTTGAGGCCACAGGGGCTACATAGTGAGTTCAAGGTCAGCCTTGCCTAGATAGTGAGACCCTCTCTCAACAACAACAACAAAACAACCTTAAACGGGCACACTGAGGAGGCCATGGGCAGGGTAGTCAACAGGAAAGGAGAAAGACCCCCACTTGATCCTTTTCAAGTCATATCCTGATTTCTTTCACTATAGTCCCCACCACTGCTAGCCCAAAGAGACCAGTGCTAGTGTGTGGTTTTATTTACTTGTTGACACATACAGATGAGCTGAGCATTTGCTGTGCACCAAGATGCAGTAGGAGTGACTAAGAATGCAAGCCACACACCATCCCTCTCTTCTCTTCCTTCTTGTGTTTAGCAAATTGATTAAAATAAAGGTCAAGTGTCAAGATGGCCACAGAAGATGCCGAGAGAGACTGATGTGCCTGGGCATGAAGCAAGGCTTTCAGGTGGAGACAGCTGGGAGGCTGAGTAAGGAGCATGCTGGGAGGCCCCAGAGTACATAGGGAAAGTGGCTGCCACTAAAACATTAGAAAGAAGTGCTGAGCCTGGCTGGGGACCTGTGCAGGACACTACAGGTCACACTAATGAGTTGGACATTTATCCTGAGCAAGCGATTAGGGCTTTGAAGCTGGAGAGTGAGGTGATGAGATATCCCTTTCAGAAAGATGAGTCCAGATGCTCATGAGAACAGATTGGAGCAGGGTGGATGGCGGGGGGCGGGGGGGATGTCCAGAGATGAGGTATCAGTGACTTTCTCTGTGGAACTCCTGAGAAATGACCAAAATGAAAAACACCCAAAGGGACAGAAATTCTTGTGGGGAGGAGGGGAAGGGACCATGCAGTGCCACGTCCCATGAAACAGGTAGGGAAAGGAAGAGAGTATTAGGGTGGTCATGAGGTTTAAGAAGAACCCTGACAGCTTGTGTGTGAGCAGGAGGTGAGGGCAGGAGGGACACCGACGTTGTGGTCCTCATAATGGAGTCAATGTGAAAGAATGGAGCCATGTGGACTTGGCAGGAAAAACTGATCCCATATTATACCACAGAGAGGGCACAAGCTCCAGACACATTCCCAGGGTGACAGGAATGGGACATCTACCTTCCTAAGCCATGCCAGCTGGAAGAAGGAGAAGACAGGGACTCAGGAGCATAGACAGTCACAATACAAGGACCATGAGCACCAAGAATGTATTTAGGGGTAGAGTGACCCTTCCTGTAATGAAACTCACACATTCTTATTAGTGGCCATGACAATATTTCCACAGAATCTCTCAGAACCATGTTCAATACCAACTTGGTAGGGGACAGAGAAATGAAAATAAACGTGGCATCGTCGTCTGTCTTTCAGATAGGAAAGAGCACAGACGAATGGCAAGACTCAATGAAAATATTGCGAGTGTTTATAAACAAGAGTTCTCAAGCAAAACCTGAAGACAGAGGCAACCAGTGAAAGCAGAGGCCAAGCAGGGGAGAAGGGGCAGTGAGGGGCATCACTTTGCCAGGAGATAGAGCATGAACTGGCAGCCAAGGTTGGGAGACACCAGGGCAGAGGGAAGCAGAGAGGTGGAAGATGCAAGCCCTGCTTCCTTGGAACTTTGGCCTATGTTAAGGAAAAACTGGAGAAATTTCAAAGCATAAATAGTATACTCAGCTTTGCATTTCTCAGAAGTTACTGTAGCCCTGTCTTCAGATGGTGGAACATAAAGATTAGGCGTAGGCAGGCTTTGAAAATATGGCGAAAACCCTGTTAATGCCGAGAGTGATCATCGAGAGATGCTATAAAGTAACTATTCTTAGAAATTCATTTTGTAATGGTACTCAATGCACT
The DNA here is from genome assembly GCF_964271855.1 of Acomys minous. Taxonomy (NCBI): domain Eukaryota; kingdom Metazoa; phylum Chordata; class Mammalia; order Rodentia; family Muridae; genus Acomys; species Acomys minous. The sequence goes on along the minus strand of NC_140485.1, from coordinate 141,018,563 downwards.
GCTATAATTACTCAGGCTGGACACTTATGAAGAGAAGAAGTGTATTAAATCAACAGTTTTGGAAGATGGTGTGGGCCAATTGGCCTTATGGTGGAAAGCGGGCATCTAAATAGCAAGAGCATGGGTGAGATCACTAGTTAGGAAGCCAAAAGGGACAGAGATCACAATGGAAGACAATTATTCCTTCAAGCCAGCACCCCAATAGCCTAGCAAGGCTCCCAATAGCTCTGCCTCTTAGAGGTTCCACCGCCTCCCCATCCAAGTTTCTAATACAGGAGCCCTGGAGGAACAACTCAAAACACATCTGTAACAAGAAAAGAAATATTATGCACATGATTTAAAAACCTAAAACTTCCAAACCACGATGGGTGGAAATTTTACCTTCTGATCTGGGGCTGGGGCTCTGTTTGATAGAGTGCTTGCCTAGCATGCAAGAAGCCTTATTTGACCCCCAGCACCACGTAAACAGGAAATGACCATGCATGGCTGCAATCCTAGCACCTGGGAGGTGAGATGATCACAATGTCACGCTCATCCCCATCCCCACAGTAAATGTGCAATTAACTTGGGCTATGTGACAACCAGAAAGGAAGAAGTTAAGAAGTTGGGCAGGGAGGGAGGGAGGAGGGAGAGAGGGAAGGAGGGACAGAGGGAGGGAGGGAGGGAGGGACCTGGAACCTGATGACACGCCACTTGCCATGCCAAGTGCTGTGGTGAGCTGACACACCAATGATCTGTGCAGTCAGGAGACTATGTGGAACGGGTGCCTAGGAGTCAGAGTGTTAAGCTATTAGCTTTTCTTTCCTTTTCTTTTTATTTTACAGAAATTTGACCACATAGTCTTCATAAAACCTGTAAAGATGTAAATCCCCCAAAGCAGTAACTGCCTATCCCTCCATATCACTGTAAAAAATCTCATGAGACAAGTTTTTGGTCACCATCAAATTTCAGTAGAAAATATTATGCCATCTCAGATTTAATCTGAGTATTTCTTGTTAGGAGTAAGCCTTTTGTTCAGAGCTGTCAGACTGCTGCATTCACTGGACAGACCATATCTCAGGCTCCTTTGACAGCAGACTGCTGGTAGGTGACTTTAGTTTTCTATCTGTTGCGTGACAAAAACAATCAAAAATGTCAAAAGAAACTCCAGGAAGAAAAGGTTTATTCTGTCTCACAGTTCAAGAGAACACAGTCATCCATTGTGGCAAAGAAGTTAACGCACAAGAGCTTGAAGCAGAAGGTCACGTGACATCCACACTCAGAAAGCACAGTAAGGAATATTTGTCTCACTTTCCCCTTTTCATTCAGTCCAGAATCCTGCCCAGGGAATGGCGCTGCTCACAGTGGGCGGGTCTTCCTACCACAGTGACTCTAATCTACATAACCCCTCACAAGCGCCTGAGGCTTGTTTCTTAGGTGATTATAGATTCTGTCAAGTTGCCAATTAACATAACCATTACAATAATATTTATCAATGTATAGGAGCTCTTTATGTACTAAAAATAAAGTTCTTTGCACAATGAGATCCCATGTTACATGTACGCATAGATACATAGATACACATTTATATATAATTTATATAACATATGTATGTTAGTTCTGGGACTCAAACCCAGGGCTTCACACATGGTAGGCATGCATAGAAATTTAAAAATCATATTTGTTTTCCCTATATTGGAATCTTTACCGAAGGTTCCAGTAAATGTTTAAATTGATTAAAGAACTAAAATGGTAATGTTGAGGTTTTCATTTGTATAAAACTTAACTTTATGCCTTTTAGGTGGACTTGGTTCTTGATGCCTCGCACATGCGGCTCTTGTAAAAGCTGCGTGCACAACAGTCTCAGCTGCTGTTGCAAGTGAGGCCTCTTCTGCCGCCCCCTCCCCTGCCACTGGCTGGCTTAGTTTATGAATATAATTTTAATCTGTGCCTTTTAATTTTGTACCCAACAGCTTATCTCTAGTTTTTCTGTTGGCTTTCTGACCAACAACCATGTCAGTTCTAAAAGAATATGTCCACTCCGTCCTCTCCTTTTCTTTCTTTCCCCTCTCCCTTCCTTCCCCCTCCTCCTTGCTTAATAATTTTGTCCAGCCCCTCTGAAATACTGCAGAGTCACAGTGGTGATAGTATGACACATGCTTTTACTGGGTAGACGCGTGCCTGGAGGCTGTTCGCTGCCTTTGGGGATAACAGCACTAGATAGAATCTGTGTTAACCCTTGATTCTTCCTTCACTGGGTTTAAGCACATGCCATTTTTCTTGTGGTTTATTGGAATTATAAGCCACTTTGGTTTTCCTGATGTTTTGCATTTGGAGTTGGGGAAAAGTTGAGGGTTTTTGTTTTGTTTTGTTTTGCCTTTTTTTGATTGGTTAGTTGGTTGGTTGGTTGGTTGGTTGGTTGACTGATGAGCTGGTTGGATGGTTGGGTTTTGTTTTTCTTGTTTGTATTTGTTTTTGAGGCAGAGCCTCTCCATGTAACCCTGTCCTGGAATTTACTATGAAGACAAAGCTGCCCTCAAACTCACAGAGATCTGTTTGTCTTTGATTCTTGGGTACTAGGAGGAAAGGCTTACACCTCTGTTCTCAGCTAGTCTTCCAAATGTTAAACTATCTTTGGATTTCTAAAGTTAGCTCCATGTTACTTATTTCAGGTTTGTTTGTTTGTTTGTTTGTTTGTTTTTTGTGGAACCCTTGGGGTTTTTGCTAATATTTATATAAAATCGTTTGAACTGGGGTTTCCACCTGTGAGCTGTCTGGTCAAAGTTGACAAAATAAAAACAACAGTGAACTCATGAAATTTAGGAACTGTCCCTTTCCTTTCCTGTCCTCTGAAGAGGTCATTGACGCTGGGACTGACCGTGAACTGCGAGCTCCTGTAGCATTTGCGGAGGTTCTGTGTGATGGTGGTGGGCCTGGGCTTTCCCCAAAAGGTAGCTCTCGACAGCCTTCTGCGTCTCACTCCAAATCTGGCCTCGTTATTTGGGGGCCAGTTTTGGTAAATCTCTGTTCTAGCATCTCAAATGCTTTCCCGTGATGAGGAGTAGCTGATGGCTCCGACTCCACACGTGCAGTTGTCATGGCCACAGTATCTGTGCTGCCCACTGACTGCAAGTTCCCAGCGGCTCATCTGCGTTCTCACCTCTAAACCCTCCAAGATCTTCTTCTTCCTCTTTCCTGTTCTTACTCTGTCATTCTTCTGCATCTTGAGTCAGATCTATCACCCCTTGTTTTCCTCTACTCCCGGCAGTGAGCACGCCCACAGCTGTGACAGCTTACCAAGTCCGGAGTTTCTCTTCCATTTATTATCATCCTTTTCCTGAGAGACTCTGTGTTTATGCTCATTAGGAGCTCATTAGTAACTCAAAGGAGACTTTTTTTTTTTACTACAGTGATATTTTTATCACCATTTATTCTTCACTTATAATAAGTATGTATTGTTTGTTTTTACCTCCTACCTTGGTTCATTACAATCAAAGAATAGTGCAATGGCTGGTAATTGTCTAAATTAGTATAACTTTATTTGCTAAGATATTTTTTGTGGATATTTAATGACACCTGAAGACAGACAGATTATATAGAAAAGATAGATGATGGATAGATAGATAGATAGATAGATAGATAGATAATTGATAGATAGATGATAGATAAATAATAGATGATTGATTAATAGATAAAAGATAGATGATAGATAGATAGATAGATAGATAGATAGATAGATAGATAGATAATAGTTAGCTAGATGAGAGACCTGAGTTCCACCCAAAAGAACAGAGCACACTGGTGGGCACCTATGACCCCATACCGGGAAATCAGAGCTAGAAGGATTCTGGAACTTGCTGGGGAGCTCCAGGTTCAGTGAGAAACACCTTCTCAGAATAATAAGGTGGTGAAGTGATTGAGAAAAGAACCAATGTCATGCTGCAGCCTCCACAATCATGTGCACCTGCACATGTACACACACACACACACACACACACACACACACACACACACACACGGGCAGACAGACAGACAGAAAGGCTCTGGGACTGGCATTCTAAGTCATTCCTTATGGAAGCCAACAGCTGAAATGCCCACATAGAATCAAAATTCTGTCCTGGAGCCAACAATTTACTCTGGGTGGAAACCTAAGCTGTGGCAACAGCTGGTTCACCCCTCGGCCTAGTGAGGAGTCTCTCACACAAATGGCCCTCACAGCTGGGGGTGTGGAACAGTCTATTCTTTCAAAGCAGTTGTTCCCCCCAAAGTATTTGCTCTGTCTGCCCAGCATTTTCCTGAGCACAAGATCAGGATGGCTGGAGTCACTGTTCTATCAGAGAGACAGGCACCAGGCAGCTGTCTGCCGAGGACCTGCATGAGTCCAGGCCCACAGGATATCAGCTTCCTTGCAGCTGTTCATCCCAGAAATCCCACAGGCCCTCAGTGCAATTCCCATATGTGTGCTATTAAAAAACAAAACAAAACAAAACCTTCCATGAGATAAAGATCCACATTAGGCTATCTGCCTCCCTGTAGCTCTGAGAGCAGGACTCAGTATCTGATCAGACTTGGCAAAACTGATTCCTAATCGAAGCAGAAGGTTTAAATTCAAGGGGAAAGAGCCATGCTATCCCAGGTCGGTGTTTCTTTCAGGTTCTAAGAGGAGTTCATTCAGCAAGCATCCCGGTGTTCTCCCACCTCAGTATCCTCACGGCAGCTGTGTACCCTGGACATGACAAACGCTCCTCTTTCAGAAGCGAAGAAGCAGGTGGATTCCGTGGGTGGGAAAGAGCAAGGTAGAGGATGGCATGCAAGCATTTGCGATAATCGGCTACTACAGTGAAAAGGGAGAGATGTACTTGATGGGTTGAGGCCTGGTAACTCTGAGTGACCTTCACAGAAGAGAGCAATCCAACAGTAAGGGAACCGCATCTCTCCTGAGGAGCGTGCCTACTCTGCAAAATGAGACTACTTCAGGAAACCTCTAAGCTGGTGACACTGACTCAAGTTCAATTTCACGAGAACTGTGTAGTAATATAAATTGATGTTGTTTCTCTAGAGAAATTCTGTTGTTTTTTTTTTTTCTTTTTTTGAGTCTTAAAAGGTATTATCTTTCAACTATTGCCATCGGCTCTCTAAAGGTCTCTAATGGTTACATCAATAACAATGGGACCTCCAAAATGTAACCATCTAGACAGGAAGCCATCGAAGAGAACTCTTAAAAATTGTGATAAGGGGTGGGCGGGGGGGGGGGGGTGGGGGGTGGGAAAGGACTTAGTGTTTGTTTGTTTTTTGAGACAGGGTTTCTCTGTGTATCCTTGGCTATCCTGGATTCACTTTGTAGCCCAGGCTGGCCTCAAGCTTACAGAGATCTGCCGGCCTCTGCTTCCTCAAGTGCTGGGATTACAGGTGTGTGCCACTGTGCCTGGCTGGAACTCAGTGTTCTTTAAGGGGCTGGACACTGGGAGTTTGATCATGAGAGGATATGGACAACACAAATTGAGCATTCTTCTTCTTCTTCTTCTTCTTCTTCTTCTTCTTCTTCTTCTTCTTCTTCTTCTTCTTCTTCTTCTTCTTCTTCTTCTTCTTCTTCTTCATCTATTTTGATGTAAGGAGGTCAGAAGGGTTTGGGGGGTTGGACCTGGGAGGCCTGGGAAGTGAATGTGATCAAGGTGCATGATGTGAAATTCCCAACTAATCAATAAAAATATTGCATTGGAAATTGGTGGTGACCCAAAGAAAAGTTCATATTTCTGTTGAGTCCACATAGGTCTGACCTTAGGCGTGAGTACAAGTGTTCCCGGGCCAGTGTGCATTTATGCAGAATTTTCCTCTCACTTCAACTGAACTAGGAACTCTGTTCCCACCATGTGCCCTAGCTCAGGCCCACATGCTATGGGCACGAGACGGGAACAGAAGACATGTGCTGTCCCCTGAGAACTGTGGGACAGGAACAACTCCACAAGGTCCACACTTGTGCCTCCAGTCAACAAATGACAATCTGAAATGGAGCACCTGGCTCGAGTTCAGCTTCAGTGACAGCAGAACCAAGCGAAAGGCTGAGCGCTGACCAAGCCTGGGACTGTGCCACTTACCACCCAGATCTGAATCTGTAATGATGGTGACATCAGACCATACGCCAATGAGAGCTGATAGAGGTAGGGCCAGTGATCCAAGGCAGACACAGCAGCATCCCTGTGTGGGCTCACATGTCTCACCACAACAGTCAACTTCCCTGAGAGGGCACTCTGCTTCTCCCACCCAGTGATTACCTCACCCAGATCCTGAGCTGTTGTGAGCCTGGTTCCCCTCACCTGAGCCTGCCTCTCCCCACCCTCACCCCTTGTTAGCATCATCACTCCATTATCACATGACCAGGACATATACATGCTATAGCCTTCCAAAGTCTAAATGTTTTCCTTCTTTTGAGCATGTCCATTGTTTGATTGGGTTTTAGTTGTGACTTGCCTCGTGCCTTGTGTTGCCTGTTCATTGTATTCAGTCTCTACCACAAGTTAAAATTCAACTCATACAATCAGAATGCCCCCAACACTGAGCTGCGTGGACTGATTCAGAGTTGTTAAAGCAACAGACATTTTCAAATCACAGAAAAACTGCATTTCATTTCTGTTGAGACCTCAGGACCAAGGCCACTACTTGTCAGGATAGATTAGATAGTTGATGATGGATGGTAAATTGATACACAGGAGATAGAAAGATACAAAGCTAAGATAAGACTACCATATCATTAATAGATTAGATAACATATGATAGATAGAAGATAGGTAGATGGATAGATAATAAACAGATGACAGATAGATGATTAATAAATAATAGATAGATGCTAAATGATAAATAGAAAGACAGACAGAGGATAGACTTGAGCCACTAACAGTTAAATGTAGACATACTACAATCATTAATGACTGGCTTTGTTGGACCTGGTGGTGTCTGGATTTTTTGTCATATCTGCCACATCCCACCTGACCCAATTTCACAGAAAGCTAAGCCTATGGGAAATAAAGTGACTGCCCGACTCACAGAGATCACTAGGCCAGAGGGGACCTCAGGTCTATCTCCTCAGCAGTCCAGCATGCCACACTCTGTCTCCTCTCTCCCCTCGTTTCTTTCTCTTCTCTCTCTCTCTCCCTCCCCTCTCCAGCCCTTTCTCATCCTATGCTAATTTTCCAGCCCTCATGTTTCAGTTCCTGCTTACTCTGAATTCCTCTTTCTATCCAAAATTATCTCTGTCTTCTCTATAATTTTCTCTTCCAGCTACAAAACTAACTTTAAAACATCCAATCTGCCAGCCCGATGCAGCAACTAATTGCCTCCCAGAAGCTGGACACAAGCCACTACTTCAGAGTGGGCACCCAGTTTATAGTGGGGGAGTCTAGTCCAAGCTGACAGATTCCAGAAGCTGCTCAGGCAGCAGCATTTTCTGGCTCTCCCTTCACACACAATGAGCTCGCCGCTATCCTGTCTCTGACCTGGCCCCTCATGGCCACCGTCCTGTCTCTGACCTGGCCCCTCGTGGCTTCTCTAGCATTCTCCCTATCTTAGATTCCTACTGTTCTTAGAAGCTCACGGGTATGTCCAACGTGAGGCCTCTGGATCACACACATCCCAGGATAGGTGAGGATGTGGCCGCTAATACATTTCGATGTCAAGTGCTTGGACACTCCACAAGTGATGCCGGGGATTCATGTCCCAGGAGACTTTGAGGTCCATCACTGTGTGCATGCATTTTTCTCGACATTTAAATATGTTCTCGTCTGATCTGTTTCTTGTCTGTCTATGTGTGGTCTCTCTGAGTGCTCCTGCTTGGCCTGGGCTGGCTTACCTCCATACATAGTTTAATTTCCATCCTGTTTCTTGTGCACAACTGCAGCATTTGGTAACAGAGAGAGCCAAACATTTAACTAGTGACATGACTTAATTAACTCACTCTGGAAATTAGTAGATAAAGGCAGTTTTAAAAAAAAAATAGGTATCAGAAAGACATCTAAAAGCCATGTGTAAATCGTGTAGGAGACTGCGCTAAGCATGCTTATGGTCTACAATTCAGGATCAGGGAAATGGGCAGTGCCACTTCCTAACTTGAAAGTTGGTAAAGAAACTTTTGTCCCTAGAATAGTCTTCCCGTATTGGGTACAGAATGACAAGAACACATGAAGCTCAAGAAGTGCTCAGGAAAGGCCAGACATTAGAGATCATTGCACTCAGGGCAATGTTGCCAGGGTTTGGCTGTCACAGACAGGGTAGGAAAGGAATACAATTGAGTTTCATAAATAAGCCAATGGCTAGATAGAGCCTAGATCGCGGCCCCTGCTTTGAATTAACATTGGGATCGGGGAGCCACAACTCAGGCAGAGAGGCACAGCACACGCAAAGACCTTCTCGGGCCCTGGGACACACTCAGCCCATGTCAGACAGAGCGTCAGCACCAAAGGATGAGGTTCTGTTGAAGTTAATGGAGATGACATTTTAAAAGAATTCCAGAGGATAGAGGGATGGAGGGAGGGAGGGGAAGAGATGGGCAGAAAAGAGGAAAGAAAGGGGGGGAAGGGGCAAGGGAGAGAGAAAGGGAGAGAAAAGAGGAGATGGAGGGAAAGAGGGAGAAAGAAAGGGAGGGAGAAAGGGAGAAGGAGGAAGGAGGAAAGAGAGAGGTAGGAAGACATAAAGAAAGGGAGAGAGCAGGGAGGGGAAGGGAGGACAGGAAAGGAGGGGGAAGGGAAGAAGGAAGGGAAGGAGGGAGGAAAAAATGAGGTAATTGGAAAATATTCCAGCAAAGAGAGGCTCTTGGAGAAGACAAAGACCTTGGATAAGGAACTAGTCAGGGAGTGGCTGGTAGTCTCAAAACATGAGGGTTGTTTATAAAAAGACGGAGGTGTGGAGATAAAGAACCCAGTGGCTGGGGCTGGAAGAGGAAGGAGGCACTGCTGCCTGAGATGGTGGCGCTCGCTGTGCTGGGCTCCTGTGGCACTGGCTCTCATAATCCTCTCTCCCTGTGCTTCCCATGCATCCTCACTTAAGCCTCAAAGTGCCTCTGAGCACACAGGCTGAGCTCTGCACTTTGCAAGCAGCATTTTCTCTCTCCTTCTCTCTCTCTCTCTCTCTCTCTCTCTCTCTCTCTCTCTCTCTCTCCAACATTCCCACAAACTGCCCTGCACAATGCTGTTATTATCCCACAGACAAGGAACCTGAGAACCAAGGAGTCAATAATTTGTGACAGTCACGTGACAAGAAACTTGCAAAGGTCGCATAACTGGACCCGATCTGCGGCACTGTCATCCAAAGTCCCGCCTTCTAACTAGAGAAACCAAACTGTCCCTCCTTTACTTGCAACATGGATGCTGAGCAGAGATCCTCGTGACTGAGCCCTTGTCAGCATCCGGGCCCATCAGGAGCAGCTTCCTGGTACCACAAATAGCTGATAACTAGAAAGGAGGCCAGCAACCTTGCCCTTGCCAGTTCCCCACTGCAGGGTGAAGGGTTAACAGGCCCATCCATTGTGGCCAGAGCTGACGCATTTAGTGAACAGCTGGCCAGCCACCTGCCCTGGACCGTCAATGCATATACATACCATTGTCAGTCCAGCCTTTTATATTTTGTCAACTTTTTAAAAAAATGTTTTTTTTATTTTTTCCACACAGAGACTGTAGAAGGGGCTGGCTGGAGGGCACATGGGCCTCAGCCTGGATCCATCTTTCCTTTTGAAAATAGCCCTCACTACAAAACAATCTTGTGCTCACAAAAGCTGAGGTCCACACAGATGCCAGGAATAAAATCCAATTTAAAACAAAACTTTCAAAAGGACCATCCATTTCCTGAAATCCACAATGGGCAAGGCTTCCTCGGTCACACAAAGCCACCACAGGGACCATTGACTTTGCTGGCCACTATCTGTGGTTATGAACAGACAAGGGCAGGGAGCAAACAGAAAGGAACCTCCTTCTGTCCCGAAGAGAAGTGACAGGAGCACGGCTACACTTCCAGAACAAACAAGCGCCTTCCCCTCCCATCTTATCACACTGGGTGTGAGTGGCCCTAGCCCTGGGTCTCTTTGGTGTCCCTATGTCCAGGGTGATTCTCAAGGGCGAGTTCAGAAGACAGTCTAAGGGTGAAGATATAGTGCTACTTCTGCACAGCCTCGGCTTCTGTACTTGACAGTCGTATTCCTAAAGGTGACATACTGAACATGAGGGAACCCCAACATCATTTCTGGATCAGACATGTAGAAAGTACAAAACCAATGTTCAGTGGTACTACACTCAGCCACTGGTGGTTATCAGTGCGAGTAGCCAACACACTAGGGCCAGCCCCTGCCAGGCCCTGAGCGTAAAGCACCTCCCTCGGATCTAGAGTTCCTCAGTATGGCGCGAATCTACCTCATAAAAACCAGTTTCAAAAAAAAAAAAAATTCAGGTTCTTGAAACACGGAGACATGGAAATGTATACACACTAGCTGAAGGTTGATTTTCAAGAGGTGTTTCGCTTACTTTGGGCATGTGTGAATCATCAGAAAAGGACGCTGTGTGAAAACTGAGACAAAGTTTCCTGAGGTCCCCGAAGCATTGTAGGGACTCATTATCCACCGTGGATTTGAACTTGGAACAAGGCACAGACACAACAGGGTCTGTTTTTCTGCTCTTTGGTTTAAGAGCATGCAGAACCATGCCTGCCTATACCACCAGAGCTACTTTTCTCCTCACTGACAAAAGCACTGACAAAAAGGGTTTGTTTTGGCTCACAGTTTGAGTGCACAGTCCCTCGTGGCTGGGAGGCACGCAGGAGAGTGGGGCAGACGGCCCTACGGTGTCTACGCTTGGGAAGGACACAACGCATGCTGGTACTTAGCTCACTCTCCCCTTGTTATGAAACCAGCCTATGAACCAGCCACGGGCACAGGTGTCCCAATTCAGCCCAATCTAGAAATTTCCACTCAGATTTGTCTTAAAGATAAGTTTAAGATTCTGTCACCTTAACTGTAGTTTGATAAACATTTTAAAAATAAGCACATAAAAGGAAAGAGGAAGAGAGAGGGGAAGAGAGAGTGAAGGTGTCACGCCGTTCAGACTGAGCTTTTTGCGTACACAAGCAGACAAGTGCTAGTGCCTACCCGTAGACTTCGTGACACACAAAGGACCCAATTTTTCTGTCAACGTTTCCTAAGAAGAACAGGCAGGCAAATATAGAAAGAATCCTCGTGCTGGAACTTAGTAACACCTCAGAGGCAGAGCTCTGAGACGCCTTTCCCAGAGGAAGCAAAAATAGCCATGTGCTCAAGGAGTCTGCGGCTCCATCCGCCCACCCCTCACCCACAGCCCAGCCTCCCCAGGAAGAACCAAGACACCGAGATCTGGTTCTGCCGAACGAGAACAAGAGCAGCACCAAAGCAAAAGCCCCCACAGAAACCTACTTTAGCCTTGCAAAGTGGAAGAGTTGGCGTCTTCCTTTTGAATTTATCCTCCCATTGTGGGAATTTTCAAGCACGTTCAGCAGTGAGCAGGGTAGGAGCAGAGACTACAACGCGCTCACTGCCCAGTTTCACTAATAGTCAACTCATGGGTACTTTTTGCTTTTTCTAGAAATATCCGTGTCCTATAGAGACTTCCTAGTAAGACAGGAGACTTGCTGCAGTAGGACACAGATAGTTCTACTTGGGAGGAAAGGGTTTGTTCAGTGGCTCACACTTCCACAGCACTGTTCATCACTGAAGGAAGTCAGGACAGGAACTCAAGCAGGGCAGGAACCTGGAGACAGGAGCTGAGGCAGAGGCCACGGAAGGGTGCTGCTTACTGGCTTGCTCCCCATGGCTTGCTCAGTCCCCTTTATTATAGAACCCCGGACCACCCACAATGGGCTGGGCCCTCCCCCACCCATCACTAATTAAGAAAATGTTCTAAATGAGTGGTTCTCGGCCTTCCTGGTGATTCAGTCTTTTTCTGGAGTCCCTCATGTTGTGGTGATCCCCAACCGTACAATTATTTTGCTGCTGCTGTTTCTAACCACTGCCCAGCACTGAGGGACACGAACGCTGCCACCGACCAGCCCGTGAGAACTCTTCCTGCCTATCCATGCTGTCTGCCCACATCTGCAAATGGACTGCAGCAGAGTGATTGCTAACATTCCCGACTGTGATTAATACTCTTAACCAAAAGCAAAACTGTGACGCTGGGGATCTATTAAGACTGACACAGAAATAATTTCAACCCCACCCTTACCCCCCTTGTGGTCTGTTTAACAGACTGCCTGGCTAACTCTGGCTGGAAGGGAACAGATAGCACACTTACAGGACCTCTGCAGTGACTTAGGTCAGAGGGTTCCGCCTCCTGAATCATCTGTGGACTCACAAATTCTGCGATATTTGTACACTTCCATTCAAACCTCTGGAGCGGCAATTCTCAATCTGTGACCACAACCCCTTTAGGGGTCAAATGATCCTTTCACAACAGTAGCACAACCACAGCTATGAAGTAGCAATGAAATGATGTTATGGCTAGGGTCACCACACTGGGAAGAACTGTATTAAGGGTTGCAGCATTGGGAAGGTTGACAACCACTGGCCAACAGGGAGTGGGGTGCTTTGGCATCTACCTTCTAGAGGGAATCTTTGAATAGGGAAGAGAGTCTCCTCTGTCTTCTCATTGCCCTACTTAACACCAAAGAGCAATTAGCACCTCCCAGGGCGATGTGTCTACTACTACCCAGAACTGCCAACAGCTCTGGGGCATGACGAATGATGGCTGTGAGCAATATACATGAAGCATCATTGGGGGGTAGGGAGAGAAGGAGAGACTGAGAGACTAATTCAGTTGTTAGTTGCACGTCAAGAGACGAAGGGACCCTGTGTTGAAACACAACAGAAGATACTTAGGCTACCGTCTACTTGACTTATTTTTTTCCCCTGAGGCATAGGTCTCACTATATAGTCCTGGCTGGCCTTGAACTCCCAGAGATCTGCTTGCCTCTGCCTCCTGAGTTCAACTATTATAAAGTCCCAGTTGTGTGAAAGAACCATTGCTCCCCTGGAAGGAGGAAAGGCAGAGAGCACCTCAGGAGCATCCTGCAATCCTGGGAAGATTGCTGGACACTGGTCCCTTGGCGTCTTCCTTTAAAGGATGTCATACTCAAGAGTTGAAGCAGTTGATAAAGAATGACATATACAGGGGGAGGTAATCTCCCTCAGGAACAGTCATAGGGGAGGGGAATAAGGGCAAAATGGGAGGGAGGGAAGAATGGGAGGATACAAGGGATGGGATAACCATTGAGATGTAACAAGAATAAATTAATAAAGGAGAAAAAAAAAAGAATGACTCTGTTGAAGTTTCAACATGAGCCAAAGAAACTACCAGACCAGAATGAAAACTGTGCACAATGGAACCAGTTCTAGAAGCTTAAGAAGCCGGACAAGAGAGTGTAAACATTGCTTGGTTATTATGTAACCATTCTAAGCCATTTTCAAAGCCACTTTTTAGAGTTCTGGGGACCAGGCATGTTACAGACCCCTGCACTGGGAACTCCTCATGGGAATAAACTATGTTTGGCATACATCACTGTGTGCCAGTATCGCATTAGCACTCACAAACATTAAGGAGGCAGAAATGTGTATGTGTACAAAAGTACGAGTTTACAATCTATTTTGGGTTTGGAAATTTACTATCAATAGAGAAAGCTTCAAAACTGAAATCTGAGCATTCCAGAAATGGATGAAAACTATACCTGTCTAGTGAGTATCAAGGTGGGCACTTCCATGTAACGCACACTGCCAAAAGCACACATGTGGATCTGCAGTTGCTCCAAGAATTCTCTTCCAAGTCACATTTTTTTTTTCATGGACAAATCGGGGACTCCATCTTGAACTTTTGACTCAGTGTCTTAGCAATATGCTTCTTCTTTGTCATTCAGAATGTCTCAGTTGCTATTGTCACAAGGATGAAGAACAGAAAAATGGCCCGTGTAGGCTTTATTCTTTGCCCTTCCATTTAAACAGGGGAGGAAAATAGGAAATGAAGGAAGGGGTGGGTCTGTATTCTTCTGTAAGATGACACATGTGCTTTTGTCTGTATCTGAGTACCTGAGCTCCACAAAGACCCACTGAGTGGCCCAAGCTGAGAGTCTGCCCCAGCCCAGACCCCTTGAGCAGAGAGACCTGCCATCTCTCCTGTGGCCATGTGTGACTACTGATGTCTGGTAAAGTATCTTTGTCGTCGTCCTTTTCTGGACAAGACCTGGGAAGGCAGGACAGGCCACGGGTTGTCTGAGCTGGCCTGTGCTATTCCTTTGAATGCACCCGCTAGAAATAAACCTCAGTGGCTTTCGCCAAAGCTTTCTGGCCATGACTTGAGGACTGCTGCTTCTGTGTTCTCACCCCGAACCCACCCCCACACCCCCCAATAGGAGTGCCCACTCTTCCTGTCTCAGCTCATCTAAAACCCAGCTGACTGAAGAGAAAGACCTCTAAACTCCTTGAACTCCAAAACAATTTAGCCCGCCCTTCCTGCTCCACAAGGATGTTTGTAAAAACCCAAACAGCCTGGGGAGGTGTCAGGAAGTAAATCAAAGAGAACATGCCTGGTTATAGGCCAGAAACATTACTGAGGTTTTATTCTGGTTTGGTTGTTTGGATTCTAACGGGAATACAGTCCCTCCCAGGGCAAGGCTGACAATCACAGGCTATCACTCAGAGGACCTACCTCCATTATGTCTGGCCTCAAGACTCAGGGGGCTTGTGGAGGGAGACCAATGATGAACGGATGGCAGAAATAAATGTTTACCTAGTTCAGAGTAAAAAAGAAAACAAGGAGGAATTTAGAAGACCCTTCATGGACCCTCTTAAACTTGGAACTTGTCCAATGCTTTGCCTACATCTCAGAATGACAAAGCTCTTTTAATGAAAGGTTCATAATTTGGAAGAAACAACAATGTTATGTGTATGCTGCTATACTCTGGGTCTGAAATGGCTCCCGAAGGCCCAAATGGTAAAAGTGTGATCCCCAACAAAGCAATTTAAGGGAGAAAAGAATGGTTTGGGTCTACAGTTCTAAGAGGAACAGTGCCATGGCAGCAAGAGCTTGAGGCAACTGCTTACCATGCATTCAAAGTAAGAAAACAGAGGGAGTCATGCTGTGGATGTAAACATGTTTTTGGTTTGGTCCCAAGTGTGGCATGTGAAACAGACTTGTGTGAGTGTGTGAGGTGTTTGGTGTTTGTTCGCTGAAACCGGACTTGTGAAATGGCATGTGGTGATTGTCTACTAGAAGGACCGGCTCTTCTGTGGGCATGATCTTTGCCAGCTGGTCAACATCCTAGTACAGACTCTGAGAGGATGAACACACATGCCCAAAACAAGAGGCGGGGCCTTTTGGCTTTGGCATCGCTTCCGATCATTTGGCTGTTCATTGCTCCTCTTCAAGACACTCCTAGAAGGAAACACTCCAGAAAATGCTTCCGGGTTCCAGGTGCCTGCTGCTGTGGTTGCAGTCACCTTTGCTGAATTGCTGGTTTGCTGTTTAACGGGTCTGCTGGAATCCTGGCAATGAACAGAGGAATCGCTCCAAGGAACTGAGACTAAAAAGGTCTTCTTCTCCTGTTCCCATTAACCTCTTTTCTCTCCTATTTAGGGTAGGTGGGTTGGAAGGGGGGATGTGCATTAAGGAACCCCAAATAAAGTAGGTTTGAAGAAGTTCAAAGTCTGCAGAGATTAACACTGCTGGTCAGCTCTTTTTTTTTTTCTTTTTCATCCAGTGCAAGACTGTAGACCATGGATTACTTCCCACTACAGTTAAGGTGAATCTTCCCATCTCAATTAATTTCATCAAAATAATCCCCTGCGGGCACACGCACAGGCTAGTCTTCCCCCGAGGGCACAGGCACAGGCTCATCTAGGTGACAACCAACACTAACTGTCACAGGCATGTGCACTCTGGACAGGGACAGAGAACTATGGTCTCTTGCTTTTCTCAAGTTCATGTCCTAGCCGTGAGGTGAACAGCTTTGCTCTGCCACATGCCTCTGCCATGATGAGGCAGCTGCTGTACTGGCAAAGCCACAGGACCCACTGGCCATGACTGAAACATCCAAACAGCAAGCCAAAAAGAAGGAGAAAACCCTTTTCTCTTTGAAGTTTATCTCAGGTCTTTTTTACAGTACTAGAAAGCTGACAAACATGAGATATTATTTTCTACAGATGTCTGAGCAGAATAATTCCTTAAACATCATCCAAGTGAACGCTTAGGCTTTCTAAGCCGTGAGTGTTGGAGACACATCAGCACTTCAATCTGTCCTATGTGCCAAGACCAGGAACTGAGAGGTCATGGGAAGGGCTCAGGATTCCTCATAAAAACAGCAAGCAAAGTTGTAGCAGAGGACAGTTGATCTGTGCTCTGTCACTGAGTCCTGAGAGGACCAGCTAGGGTAGGTTTGAATTTGGTTGGTTGGCTGGTTGGCTTTTTGTTTTTGTTTTTGTGTTTTGAGACAAGGTTTCTCTGTGTAGCCTTGGCTGTCTTGGACTCACTTTATAGACCAGGCTGGCTTTGAACTCACAGAGATAGCCCTGCCTCTGCCTCCCAGAGTACTGGGGTTAAAGGTGTACGCCACCACACCCAGCCTGCAGGGTAGGTCTTAAGATTCACTGCATGTTATCACTATGTTTAGAATCTTTAACTTTGATCAAATTCATTTATTTTTAAAATCATTCCAAAAATCTTAAAATTAATACATTTTAAAATTCCATAATTACATTAGCTAGTTGTTTGTTGTTTTGTTTTGTTTTTAAGGAAACAGTTAACATAGCAAAGCCAAAGATGTTTTCCCCATGGAATTAAGTAACTACAGAATTTGTCTTGAAGGAATCATTACTCTAAGCAGCTAAAGGTTTAATTAGAAGCTTAGGGGCCAAGAGGAGCCAGCAATCCAGCCAACTGTGGGGTTGTGGTCCCTTACACATGCATCTATGTTCATGTGTAGAGCATTAATGCTCACATCCACCCTGTATCTCAGCTGCTGCATCACATGACCAGCGTGCGCTGGCCTCTAAGATTGCAGATATCCCCCTGAAGGTGAGACTATCAGATAAGGAGAGGCAGAATAGCATTGCTAACCACGCTTTGGCTTTCATTCTGGTCCGATGCTGCTGACAGAAGATTCAAGGAAGCCATGTCCATTGGCCCTGGTCTTGACCATCCCACCTGGGAATTGCTTTTCATAATATTTTGAGCTATTAAGCCTCAAGATTTGGTTCTTAAAGAGAAAACCAAAGAGTGTGAAGCTCCAACTCCGAATAGCCAATAGCATCACGAAATGGTGTTTTGAGGATTCTTCCTTTCTAGATGCCAAATAAGGCCTTTACAAAATGGTGGTCAGAGCCCCTGCAGATATACTGAGGCCACAGCACTTTGTAAACAAGACTTCCTCAAATGATGCTTAGAGAAAAAGCTTCCAGCCTGCTTCCTCATCTTTAAATTGACCTCAAAGGGTAGTGTGGATTCTATTTAAAGCATTTTATTTCCCTCTCAAGTCATGCTAATGATGGCCAAGCTTAAAAAAAAGAAAGCATATCTCAAGTTCAACTTCCTAAGATGACTTCATAAGCCAGTAATTTAACATTCATTCATCATTAAATCATAACCAGATGGTCATTCACAAGATTCACTTTCAACAGCTTCCTAAGGCAACATACAGGGACCATCATTTTCAACTCTGCAGGATATGACTCTCTATTCACACTGAAGTTCCTTTGCTTCTAAAGAGCCTGTTGTATCAAAAAGAATACACTTCCTTACAGTAGAAAATGCTCAGACATGAGTGAGTTGACACAGTCCATATTGGCTTTGCAGTGGCTATAGGCTAAATTTTATACTCTGGAAATTTATGTTTTGGATCCCTAACTCCCCAGTAGCTCAGAATAAAACTATTTAGAGACAGGAACATAAAGAAACAGTCAAGTTAAAATGAGGTCACAGCTTCAGGTCCCAACCCTATCTGACTTGAGTTTTTACAAGAAGGCTAGGGTACAGACAGCTAAAGATCCCAGACACTTGCATGCGGACACAAAGCCATGTGACATGGCTACAAGCAGGCAGCCTCCTGAAAGCCAAGAAAAGAGTTTTTAAGGGAAAGGCCTCTCTAAGACTTTGAGCTTAGGGTTTCAGATTTTAGAATTGTGGGGAAATCTTATTTTGGTCTGTAGCAATTCACTCTTGCAGACCTAAGAAACTCATACAACTCATCTCAGACACAGGAAAAATACAGAGAATATCAATCCCTCAACCAAATTCTCAGATTCCATAAACCACATTCAAGGGTATGGTCAGAAGGCATCAAGCCGCGATTTATTTTTCCAGATTGTTTAGTGTTAACCCTTGAGGATCAAGACCTGAAAACTTCAGGAACATCTTATACTTTTTCCTCCTCCCTCTCTCTTTTCTTTGTTTTCCTTTCTTCATCTGTGCATGTATATGTAAAATGAATGTCAGCAATTACAGGTCAAAGTTGCTACAAAGATAGTATGAACTATTATATAATATGAATTCATGTAATAAAAGTGCTTCATAAGTGGCAATGGAGGATGTAATGTGGTAGGTAGGCTTGGCTCCATTATCTTTTCTCTGCCTCTCAAAGAAAAAAAGTAAGTAAGTACAACCCTGTTTTCCATCTTCTGTCACTCCCAGTCTTTAACCCCATCAGGGCCTTGCTGTCCCTTCTATGAACAGTGAATCCCACACCCCACTCCTGAGGCCTGATCTCTCTGAATTCTCACCAGCTTCCTAGTATAGTGAAATGTACCACCATAGAACCCAAGGTAACTCTGTAAGACCATGGCTGCTTCTCAATAGGAGACTTCCTGGACTCTTTTAGTTAACAGCTGCTCCCAGCTTCCAGATACTCCCATCTGTTGCTGTGGCAAGCATTCATTACTCACCACTCTTGGTCCCTATGGATGACTCAGCACTCTTGGTCCCTATGGATGACTCAGCACTCTTGGTCCCTGTGGATGACTCAGCACTCTTGTTCCCTGTGGATGCCTCAGCACCCTTGGTCCCTATGGATGACTCAGCATTCTTGGTCCCTGTGGATGACTCAGCACTCTTGGTCCCTGTGGATGACTCAGCACCCTTGGTCCCTATGGATGACTCAACACCCATCTGGCATAATCTTGGCGTACCCCTGGGGATTTCTAAAGTTTATGGTAAGAACTAAGATGCTCAGGATCTTCAGACTTGATGCCAAGTGTTGATCCGAGCTCAGACTGTGCCCTACTCTAAGCCATTCAATTCTATGTAAAATAATGGCTTTCTAGGCTCTGCATTACCCCGACAGACTCCATTTTATAAGCAGAATTTGAATATGTTTGTGGCACAAATGAATAAGCAAAACAATGGCGCACTTTGGTGGGCACGTATACCTGGTACCACCTCTGGGGCACAGACTGATAAATTACACCTCAAACTAGAAATTCTGACCATCTATAGATTTATCATATTCGGGGGATAATGACACATTAACATCATACCAGAAAAATCAGGTCCAAGAACTTATCAGACACAACAGACAGAAAGAATAAATGTAATGTGTGCATCTGGACCTCATAAAAAGGAAGACATGACACGATGATGACAAGGACCACACCCACCCATTGTCTGACGACAGGAGGTGTGTGTCCAAGAACCACATCCACCCATTATCTGACCACAGGAGGTGTGTGTCCAGGGACCAACAGGCAGAGACCACTTGACTAACTCAGGTGCTTCAGCTCAGTTCCATCTTTGCTGTCCATCTGTCTATCCATTCATCTTTCTTGTCCTGGCTCTATTCATTTGTCCATCTAACTCTGGTCCTGTCCTTTGCTTCAGCAGCTTCCACATTCCCACACCTCACTTGTGCAGCTTGACCGTGAGTTGGGGCTCAACTTTAACCTGTGAGCCTGCTTCTCTCTACAGCAGTATTCCTACCAGCTTCCCACCTCTGCCTTTATTCAACCTGCAGGGGCAACATTAATTCCATATTTTATATGTAATGTATATTCAACAATTAATGTCGTGGTCTGTGAGAAGTTGTCCTCCAGGTGATTTCACTACTTCTGGCGTTCTGGGAAAGACCACACACTGCCATAAACAGGGCCTCCTAGCACTCTCGAGAAACTCCACCGGAACAATTAGATACAATTAGCGCCCAATGATCCTCTGAGATAAAACAACTTCCCTGAAGATTCAGCCTCCTGGACCAAACCTGCCTGAAGGTCAACATTCCTGAGACTCACAACTTTCCCTTCCTGAGACTGACAACTTTCCCTGGAGATCCAGCCTCCACCCAACCTGCCTGAAGGTCCACATTCCTGAGACTCACGACTCTGCTTATGGTTTTGTGCTTATTTCTCTGGGACCTCCACCCTAATTACAGTTTTTCCTTATAAACCCACTGCCCTTGAAGCTCCAGTATCACTCTCCTATCCTGTTGCATCAGGAAGGATGGTGATCCCAAGCTCTGAGCCCGTAATACAGGACTCTGTGTATATTGCATAGTTATCAAGTCCTGGTGGTCTTTTTTGGGGGTCTTGCAATGTGGGTAATCTCTCCATAACAACTCTTTAGGCTGTTCTGTAACACACACACACACACACACACACACACAGTGAAGTGTTGCTATGTGATCTGAGAGTCAATATTTGTAATAAAGATTAGAATAAAACCTCGGCCTTGGGTGGTTCTCAAGGCAAGTGGGACCACTTGGCAAAGTACTGCCATTTCTAATTGACCAAGCTAGATCCCCAGGCCTGGTAGGGAGTGTCCCAATTCAGATGATATGGAAATGATTTCCTGCATTAATTACCAACATAAAAGTATCTACTTTGAGAAGACACATTGTATCGCTTGTTCCACGGCCATAACAAAATAATATTCACTTAGCTGTCATAACAAAATAGCCAGAACAAGACTGCTGAAGCAACTGCAACTTGTTTTCTCACAGTTCTGAAGGCTGGAAGTCCAGGGATGCCAGTATGATCCAGCTCCTGGGGATGGGGATTTTTAATTTTATTTTATTGCACTAAAGATGGACACTGTCTTACTGTGTCCTCTGTAGTGAAAGGGAGCTGGCCAAGTCTCTGATGACTTTTCTCCCATGAATGCCAACCTCATCAAGAGGTCCACCTTCATCTCACACTCACCTGACTTTAATCACCTCCCACGCACCTGGCTTTTTAATGCTGTTACACTGTGGTGCTGTCCTGTCATATGTACTGAGGGAGACACAGCCCAGATCACTGTATATCGCATATTTCTCTTCGGTGGCTCTCAACACACCACTCAGCACCATGGGGCGTGGCCAGAGTCTGGCTTCTCTCCATACCTGGAGGTTTTCTAACTCTAAACTTCCAGATTCCATCCGCATAAAGTGCCTCCAACACTCATTTCAAGCTCATTCATTTCAAAAGTCAAAGCGTGTTGTGTTGCCTTTGTTTTCTAAGTTTATTTTTAGTTCTCTAATTCTGTAAATTCTCGTAAGGGAGTTAAACACTCTCCTAAATATGTGAAATCAAATAATTACTTATCAGACTGTGGCTTACACCACGTGGTTTTCCAAGCCGTCAAGAATCTAGTAGTTAGCAGCCTGTCCACAGATGAGAGAGGGCAGATACGGACGACGACTGTGGAAAATTTCTCCAAATGACAATGATCTCACAACTTCATGTCTTATACTGAACAACACTTGTTTCTGGTTGTTTATGTATTTGAGAGCTATCCACTCTCTTCTTCTCCAACGCATTCTATGAATAATCACTAGAGTAACTGTAGGAATGTTATTCAGTTACGTTCATGCTAAGTTTTCCCCAAATACCAGTGCTACCAGGAGTCCAGGACTGGATCCAAATTCCTCACTAGCATTGTCATGTTTCATTCATTTCCTCCTCTGACCACACCCACCCCAGCTCATTATTTCCTGATCTCAGGGACTTAGAAATTGCTGTGCCTTTGGGTGCTCCCCTCCTCCCTCCCCGACCCCCTTGCCAAGTCTCAAATGGCCTCAATTCTTTAGACTATAACGACAGGTCAGAGGTTTTCTTTGACTAAAGAGAGTCAAGCGGGTAGCCTGCCAGTTAGTTAACTCTCTGATGCTGGTGGAATCTTTGTTAAAATTTCCCTCATCTGAACCAATTCCTGACACTATTAGTGTTACTCTGCTATGCTTACAGACAGGAGCCTAGCATTATGCCTTTAAGAGGCTTCACCCAGCAGCTGATGGAAACAGATGCACAGACCCACAGCCAAACATTAGACAGATCTTGGGGAGTCCTATGGAAGAGTTGGGGGAACAACTGAGGGGTCTGGAGGGGTCAAGGACTTCACAAGAAGACCTATAGACTCAACTAACCTGGGCCCACGGGGGCTCACAGAGACTGAACCACCAACCAAAGAGCACGCATGGACTGGTCCTAGGCCCCCTCCACATGTGTAAAAGATGCACAGCTTGGTCTTCATGTGGGTCTCCCAATAACTGAAGTGGGGACCCTCTCTGACTCTGATGCCCCCCTTTCACATCCCTGTTTCCCTAATGGGGCTGCCTTGTCTGACCGCAGTGGGGGACGTTGTGCCTAGTTCTGCAGCAACTCAGTGTGCCAGGGTGGGTTGATACCCATGGGAGACCTCCCTCTTCTCTGAGGAAAAGGAGAGGGAAGAAGTGGGGGAAAGGAGGATGCAAGGGAGGGGGACTGGGAAGAAAGGAGAAGGGTTTCAATCAGGATGCAAAGTGAATAAATAAATCATTTTTGTAAGAATGTCCCTCATCACATAGCTTGTTCTTTCAATCAGTCATTTACGACTTTGCCAGCTTTCTGTCCACCTGCACGCCCTGCAGGAGCACAGGATCCCTGAGGACAGGTTGACAAGAGGGAAACAGAAAGGGTAGGCTAGCATAGGAACGCCCTCCTGGCCGTGAGCTGCTGCCCTGCCACACCCTGTCTCTGACACTGTGGGGGAACTTGATTGAGTACTTTGAACACACCTGCAAAAACTAGCTTCATACAACCTGCAAGGAGATATGTCAAGGGCAAGTCAGACGGTATGAGTGCAGAATTCTGGTGCGATTAGCATCCCTGTGAAAAGGAAACTTTAGACAGACACACAGGGAGGATGGCAATGGAGATGGGGGCGGGGGAGGGGGAGGAAGAGGCAGAGGGCAGAGCACAGGATGATCGCTCCTTAAACCAAGGGATGCTGAGGCTTGTCAGCAGGCACTAAGGAGCCAGGACCAGGCTGCAGCAGATCTCCTCGTGGCCTCAGGGAGCAACACTGGCCTGTGACAGAGACCACTGCACAGGGACAATAGGCAAATAGACCAAGCCCTTATCTACTACCTGGCTAAGCGTTGCTTCCGACAGCAGCTGTAGCTGTGCTAGACCATAAGCCCTAGTGCGATGCTGGCAGACGTGCAGCCTTATATACCCACACTCAGTTCAAGCTTATAGGATTCTGGATGAAGACAAAAGGACACAGACATGAAGGACTGTTACCAGGGGACAGGCATGGGCCTCAGTGTACCCCAAGAATCAGGCCATATATCAAATCATGTGTTCCACAAAAAAAATATGGCACTTTTCCCTTAGTTGATCTAAAATCATTAATTTGGGGGGCTTCGCAGTAGCTACGGTACAGGAGGTACCTCTAATGTGTGTGCATCTCTCTGTGTGTTGTGATAACACTTGTTGGGTTACTCTGAGGAAGCTTGAGGGCTACTTCTGTGAAAATGCTGACCCTTCATGGTAGCCTCCCAACGTATAAGGAATGAGGTGAGTAGCTCAGAATGTCTGCCTTTACCTTGTGTCTGCTCTCTTATGGCCTCCACCCCCGATTCAGACCCTACTCAGCTCCACACTGGATGTGTTGGTGGTCTGAGGAGTGTTTTGCCCAAGCTCATAACACAAAGTGAACTTGACCTATATTGCCCATCAGAGTGGGCATGTTTCTGCTGCGCCAAGCCATGTATTTTCTCAGCATCTCCGGCCCCTGCAGTCCGTCAGACTTATCATAAGGTTCTACAGTAACCGAAGACCAGGGCATGCATGTGAAATGCTGGCATCAAGAGCAACTGAGAAGTCCCTGTGTTAGCCATCTCTCACTAGTCCAGCCAAACGATGTCAGGATGGCTGTGGACAAGATCGTGTTAAACCTTGTCCACAGCCAGTAAACAATGATCATACCTTAGCCTACTCAGAAAAAAATAATCATGGAAAGCCTCCTGCACACCTGTGAGTGAGGAGCAGTTTGACAGCCCCCCCCCCACCCCATCACTGCTTTTCCCTCTAGGTCAAGATGAAGTCACCCAGCCCAGTCTAAAGTCTCAATACAGTAGCTGTTCCTGCACTGTTGGTAAGATATGGCCTGGTGTCCTTTCTGCTCTTCTTGACATAACATCCTATCCAGTGTGAGACTGACACCTCTGTCTCTAGCTTCAAGCTGCTAGTTGTGAGACAGCACATGCACTTTGTTTGGACCACCTGACATGTGGTACACCGTTGTAGCTATTTAAGCAAATTAACACACACAGAACATTTCATTTCTCTCCTACTCTGCGAAATCAGTATGTGTGTGTGTGGGGGGGGTTTATCTCATGAATCCAGATTTCTTGTCTTGTGTTTTCCCTGAGTCCAAGGAGAAAAAGGCCTCTTAAGAGATGTTTCTTGTTTGGGGGGATGGGGGGATGGTAAAGCATTGCAATATGGGGGGCCTCACTGCAGAGGAATGGCTCGTATTCGTTGGTTAATTCTTCTGTTAAAGAGTTTGCCTGCATTACTCCATAAACCTCCACAGCCACACAAGGTGAGCGTTTGTTATGGTTGATATAGATTATCCCTTCGCAGGCTCCAGAGCCACCTAGAAAACAAGCTTCAGGGCGTGTGTGTGTGTGTGTGTGTGTGTGTGTGTGTGTGTGTGTGTGTGTGTGTGTTCATCATCTATATCAGGTTAGGTGAGGCGGAAGGGTCTGCCTTAACTATAGTTGGCCCCAATCTGTGGGCTGGGATCCTGGAGTTACTTGGAAGGAGGAAGCCAATGTCACCAGTGTCCATCCGCTCTGCTTCCTGACTGCAGGTGGAGCGTCACCAGCCTCCTCAAGCTTCTGCTGTCAGAACTTCCCACCAGGATGTCAGGAGCGCAACATTTCAATACAGTAGCGGTGCTGGCTATGGAAGGCAGCAGATAAAGTATGCTAAGATGAGGGCCCCTCTGACCAACTGCTCCTTTCCCTGAGACTCAGGCTGTGCCCACTGAACAGTCTTTACAGAGGCGTCAGAAATCTAGACTTTAAACTATATTAACTCATACTGGATGCATGGTTTTCATTTATTCCACAGACGAGCGGCTCACTCAATGCGTGGGTCTCTCCTCCACCGAGTTCACAACTGGCCGCCTCTAGGAACTGCTCCATAGTACAGAGCTGTTGGAGCCCTTGTTTGAGATTATTTTGTTGTGAGGGTCCCTGAGCACTTGAGTTCATTTAGAAATCCCTAAAGTACGGAGGTCATCAATGACCTCTCCAACCAGCAGTGTCTCTCAGAAGCCTTGTGTAGTCCAACAGCTGCATTGCTAATTCTACCTGGATGAGGGCCAGAGAGAATGGAAGGCCCTGAAGGAGGCGGGATTGGGGGGGGGGGGGGAACAGTGCAGCGGGAAGGAGAGGCACGCTCAGCCAGCACCATAGCTGTTGCTTTGTGAGGTGTGTGGTTTCCCACAGAGGTGATCACAGCTGAGGAACAACATGCTAAACGAAGCCGACAATGTGTGAAGTGGAAAATGTCACCCACAGAGGAGAGACACCGTGAACTTTAGTTTTGATTTAAATTAATGGGAACTCAAGGAGAGAAAATCCTTTCAGTGCTCCAGAAAAGCCACAAGGTTGCCAGCGAGGCCTGCCTGAGCAGGTGCCTGCCGGGTGTGCTAGAGCTCAGACACAGTGATTCCATTACTGGGACGTCATTGGACTACCACACTTTCAGTTCCAGATAATGAATTCATCTCTTCCCGCGTTCCTCTTTTTAGTAGGGCTTTTTTTTTTTCAGTCTTGGGTTACGGGAGAATAAGGGGCCTGGTCAAAGCATCAGTGAAGAAACAGCTGTCAAAAGTTAGAGGGATCTTGTGTGCGCTCTTCTTGGAGTTTGCGTCTCAAGGCTGGATCGGCAAAACAACTAAAGAGGGAAATTTCTTCCTAAAGAAACCAACCTGTGTTCTGAGCAACGCATGTCCCGCCAGGCATTATGGGAATGTGAGCTGGGTGAGGTGAGTCTGAGATGGGGGGGGGGGGGGGTGGAGCGGGCAACGGCAGCCTTCCAGGTTTGCGGAGCCGTTTCCCTCTGCTCACAAGTGGCCTGGCTACAGCACAGCAAAGAACACCTGCTCACCTCTCTCCCTTCTCCATCATCCCAGACTCAGGTTCAGGCACCCTGACCTGGCAAGGGAGACTTTGAGGGGGATCTCCAGAAGGACTCCAGAGTGACAGCCGGAAGGGGCGGGGCAGGGGGCGTGGAGAGTAAACGGAGTAGACAGTGCTGGTTAGCGTTGCCTGTACGATCCAGAAAAGTAAAGAGGCAGATGAGGAGCTACTGGGCGAATTAGCATCCTTAAATAAGAGACATAAGTGTAATGGGAAAAGAGACATTCCTAAGTGGCTCGTCTCAGGCTGCTCTGCAATAATGAGAACGTTAAATATACACCGAAGAGGAGGCGGAGAAAAGAGTTTGAATGAGCCAATGAAGTTATTACAAATTCGCACCAGGCAGGTAATTGGCTTCAGCCAGTTCTCAGGTTTGTTTTGAAACTAATGACGGTAATTTTAATGGTATATTAAACCTCATGGCAATGTTCTTGAAATTGTCATGAAACTGTGCCTTGCATGCTCAGGCCACAGTGTGTCTTCCTCATAGAGAGGAAGGCTGGGGCAGCCTGCATGCCCCTCCCTGTATAAGGCCAGACTCTCCACCTATAACTGAATGGCACTAAGGCAGCCACTTCCGCCATACAAGGGGACTCTCAAGTTCAGAGCAAACATTGATTGCTTTCTGCAGGGGAAGTGTTTGTTTTCTCAGTCAGGCTGTAAGCCCTTTAAGGTAGAGAAAAAGTTTATACTTCCTAAGGCTCTCTCTCAGGATGTGAACACACCTCGCTGATGAAAACCACCCAGGATCTTGCTGCGGGGCTGCCCCTGGAAGCCTGTGTCTATGCGGCCACTCATCAGTCCTGCTAGGGATGTGTAAGGAAGGCAGGGAGCCTCAGTGAGTGACAGGATTGCATGCACACCATTTGTCTGACGTTAGGGAACCAGATATCCCTAAGGAGCAACTGTCTCTGTGTGCCACGTGCTTCCCAAGGCCATCCCAGGGAAGACGTGCAGGAAGGGTCATGATTCAGAAAAATGATGTTTCTAGCACCCTGCTTTGGCCTTCTGCTGTGATTGCTGGATTTTCTTCCATTCTATAAAATCCCCAGCAGGACAGAGTCATGAGCAGGTTCTGTTGGTGCCCATGAGATTTTACCACTTGTCCCTTCTCCTTCCTGGACTTTCTTGATCTGCCGTAGTGATGCCTCTCACTCATCTGCCTCTCATGACTAGGAGATTTCCAACCCCAGTTCCCATTAGGCAACGGTGTTCTCAACCCTTGGGGTCACATAGCAGAAATCTCCTGCATGTCAGATATCTACAGGTCAACTCATAACAGTAGCAAAATTACACTTAGGAAGTAGGAACGGAAATTGATTTTACGGTTGGCGTGACACCACAACATTAAAGGGTCGCAGCCTTAGAAAGGTTGGGAACCACTACCCTAAGGGATGCTGGTGTGTACACGTAGGACACTGGCTCTTGATCGTGGGGTGGCCATCCCTATCCTTCAGCTTGGCCCCAGCTACAGCCGCATTCAGGGCTGCTTCTGTAGTGTGCAGACAGGCCCTGCTGATATCTCATGGACCACACCCCATGGAGACTTTGGGAGGATGGTCTTTGCTGGCTTGCTCCGCTGTGGCCATCCCATCATGTGTGAGACAGGAGTGGGGCATGTAGAAGTCTGTGGAAGAAGTGTGAGGAGCCTTACACTCAGGACACACCCTCCATTCTCAAGTCATGACAGCTCCGTAGTGTCCCACTTCTTAGGGTAAGGCTGTTTGCAGCGTCTTCCACAGGTGGGAATTCCCAAAGGAACCTGAGTGGCCACCCCAGGCCTCCTAGAGTACGTGAATAAACACCACTTGTGGCATCCCTGTGACACTAATGGTGCACAGCACATAGTCTACTTCTTGGCTTCATTCAGCTCTTGGAGTGATCCAGGAACTGGCAAGCTCATCTGTTCTACTCTAAGAACACACTTCAGACATAGGTGAGCTGCCCACAGAAGTCCAGGATGGAGCAAGGAAAAAAAAATCTGTGAGTCTGAGTCAGATGCTCTGTGACTCTGGGCAAAGGAGAAATCAGTTCAGACTTATGTTCTCCATAAGAAGAACCCCAGAAGCTGACCAGAATCCGTCTTACACTTCTTTTCTGGAACTTAGTGACAATAGGTTCACAAAGCTGAGGAATTCTCCAGACCCCAAGTGGATCCCTGAAATCAAGGATTTGTCCATCAGGACCCAATCCAACATGAGACACAGAAAGGTGGACCGATGGCTGTATTGTCTTGTAAAGATGACCAGGGACCAGCAAAGAGCAGGTCTCTTAGTGAGGACAGAAATGGCACTATTTTTTTTTCTTCTTTCTAGTCTCAGTTTTCTTTCAGTCCAGGTGTGAGGTTACTGTGTCAAAACACCGTGCAGCTAGCTACACTTTGGTCTCCGTGGTGACCGTAAGGGACTCTTTTGTGGAGGCTGTCACTAGTCACATGAATTCTAACTTCAAAGTTTTCAAATGTATAAAATGGGACAAACGGCTTTTCAAATCTTTAAAGTATCAGTGATTGCAGACTCCTCCCTTACCCTTTATGTCTGAAATGCAACCCACATGCTGTTTCTTCAGAAGTATTAGAAATGAAGAGCAAGGGTGTGGCTGTTTGTTTGGGTGGCTTTTCTTTTGGTCTCTTGAGATTTGTTTTGTTCTGTTTTCATAGCTTACTGAGGAATTACATGACTTATTTTTACGCAAAAATATGCTGATAATTTTCAAACGATTTGTAAACTCAGTACCATGAGACAAAAAACAAACAAACAAACAAACAAACAAAACCCTTCAAAAATTTTTCTCCCTTCCATAAGATGGGGTAGGCACTTCAATTTCCAGTCCTACACCATGACCACAGAAACCCTTATTTTTAAAAAAAAGAGCATTAATTGGGGCTGGATTATAGTTCAGAGGTTTAGTCCACTATTGTCACAGAAGGAAGGTTGGCAGCACACAGGCAGACGTGGTACCAGAGAAGGAGCTGAGAGTTCTGCATCTGGGTCCACAGGCAGCAGGAGGAGAAAGTGACACTGGGTTGAGCTTCTTGAGACCTCAAAGCTCACCCCCAGTGACACACTTCCTCCAACAAAGCCATGCCTCCTAATAGTGCTACTCCTTATGAGCCCATGGGGGCCATTTTTTTTCAAACCACCACCCATACTAAGAAGACAGCGTAGAAACTGTAAGTTCTCAATTTATTATTTAACAATACATAGATGTTCAGTAAGGAGGGAAACTGAAAATATAAGGAGAAAACTCTTTAGGACTCACAGAGATGCTCACAAGAACCACTCCCATCTTTCTCCCAGGGATTTGGACTCCAACTTTGTGGCTGCCATACTCACACTATGGAGTGAGGCTGCACCTGGGAACCATGAAAAGTAGGAAACAAACACAAATAGAAAGAAATTCATGTTAGGTGATAGATAAGGAGACAGTCTGTCATCCTTACATACCGTCCATGTGCCCGGTACTGGGATATAGCTAGGGATACTGTTCACTGAAGACTTCCCATGAGCCTTCACTCTATTTGTTCTGCACTTCGTGAAGGATGAATCAGAGGGTCTCTGGATTACACTGGAGCTTGCAGCGCCTCTCAGGGACCCCCTCTGCTCAACCCTACAGGGGAGACTGCAGTCGAGAGGTGTTTGGAGAGTAACCGAGTTGGAGACACATAACTGCACCTCTTTCACTGTTTTCTAGGTGGCAGACGCTAGGTTCTAGTCCAGCGGGGTCCTATTGCAGTGCTGAACCCTTGAAGCCAAGTTCTGAGTCCAGAAAGTGACAGGGCAGATTGTACGTGGCTTCTTGTCTTTCGTCATCCTTAATCAGAAAAGGAGGCGTTCCTGCCCCATGAGAGTTTTCCAGGATGAAAATAAGAGACAGACTCAGCCAATCTGGCAAGTGTCCCTGTGATGGGTGAGATGGCGCCTGCGCAGCTCCGCGCATTAGGCCGTCGTCGATAAGAGTCCTCGTGACTCACTCTCTCAGAGCCTGCACGAAAGAAGGGCAAAGCCCGCAGGAGCCCAACCAGTCCTGTGCCCCCAGGAGGCCCAGGCTCCCCAGCAAGCCTGCTTTACCAAAGAAACATCGATTTTACAACCAAGCTGAAGAAACACCCTCCAAAGGCCAAGCTTCTCCTCGTCAGCCCCACTGGAGAGTTCCCTCCCTAAAATGAAGTGATTCAAATCTCTGTCTAGAGCAGCCTCTTTAAAGGGGTGTTTTAAAAAAACACCGGGTGAGGTGTATGGTTTTGTAATCCCAGAGCTGGGACGCTCACAGGACAGTCAGCTCAGCCAATTTGATGAGATCCAGTCTGCTGAGAGACTATCTCAAAAAAACAAAAAACAAAACAAAGCAAACAAAAACCAAAGTGAACACTATGCCTAAGGAAAACTATCTGGCATACACACATACACATTCATACATAAATAAACACCCACACACATGTGCCCATACACATACATGCATACTCCAAAAAATCAATTTTTTAAAAAAGATAGAGTTTTTGAGGGGTGTGTATATGTTATGTATATATATGTATGTGTCGTATATGTATATGCATATATGTCATGTGTGTATATGTATGCATATTTGGTATGTGTATGTGTTTGTATGTATGGTATATGTACATATGTGCATGTGGTATATACATAAGTATATGTTCTGTGTGTGGTATATGTATGTGATATATTTGTGAGATGCATGTGTGTATGTATGGTATATGTGTTTGTCTCTATGTGTATGTGCTTTGCATGAGTGTTTGTGTGGTATATGTATGTTATATGTATGTGTATGCATGTGTGTGTTATGAAATATATATGTACATATCTTTGCAGTATACATACTCACAAATGTTTCCAGAGGCCAAAAGAAGATGTCAGGTATCTTGTGGGTCACTGGCCATGTGGTTCTGAGAGAGGGTCTCTCACTGACCCTGGAGTTGGCCAGAGCACCCAGTGATCATCCTGTCTCTGCCCCAGCTCCAGGGCTGCAGTGCCATGCGAGTCTGTGGGGCCATTTTATGGGCTCCGGGGATCAAACCCTGGTCCCTGTGCTTTCGTGCTGCGTGTCCTTACCCACGGACCCCTGTCCATGACCTTACCCATGGAGCCATGTTCATGTCCTTACCCACGGAGCCATGTCTTCAGCCCAAAAGACATTTTTACACAGGCCTTTAAAGGAATTATTTCACGTCCTGTGTGGGTAAGGCCAAACGCAACTAATTTAAATGCTGCCTATAGCCAGATGGGTGAAACCTTACTCATGTGTATGCTCTTCACATGGAAACTGCTCATGTCTGTAAATACATAACTTGGGCAGAGCTAAACTGACATTTGCCTTTGAACTACCTTTGAAAAAGGAATTTGCTAAGTATGTGTGATAATTAATATCGTAAAGAAAATAATCCATTTAATTACTCCAATTCAATTTTTTATTTATTAATTAAGTGGTTGCCTAAAGACATCTAGCTTCTTCCGTCGTGTTTCTCCATAAACAGTTTCTACAGCAGTACAAAATGTAATTTCTTTACAAAATGTCCAATGTAGACTTTATTTCCACTGGACGTTTCCGAAGTCTCATAGAGTTTCAAAAAAATAAAAATAAACTAGGGAGAGGACGATGAGATGAGAAGAAGGCAGAGGGAGGCAGGCGTGAAGGAGACCCTAGTCCCATCCAGATGCAGGAGGGAGGGTAGAGGTGTGTGCGTTTAGCTCTGAGCATGTGAGCTAGTCATGAGACCCACGGGACAGGCTGTGGCACTCCCTCCCTCCAGACTGCTGGAAAATACTCACCAGCTCATGCCAACTGCTCCAACTGCTCGGAGCTCTTTTTCCAAGCTGTTGGTTGGATGACATCCTCCCTAGCCTTTTTAGCAAACGCCAGACTGGGGGCCATGGTGCTTGACGGACAGGGAATTGTTCTGGAGCCTTCTGCAAGCAGCACTAATCCCCCTGATCCCAAAACATCCAGATAAAACCCTGGCCCTGGCATCTGGGAGGCTGGGTCCCTGGGTGCACATCTGGAAGGCTGGGTCCCTGGGTCCACATCTGGGAGGCTGGGTCCCTGGGTGCACATCTGCCCCACCTTTACACATGGCAGAGGCAGGACACTGAGTGCCAGGCAAGGAGGCTGAGAGATTGATCTCAACTGCACAAAGCAAGCAGCAGGAGTGAACCAGAAGTAGGACAAGGCTAGTAATTCTCAGAGTACCCATCAGCCCAGTAAGGGACTTGGTCCAGCAAATCTTCATGTCCTAAAACTTTTATAGCCTCCTCAAATAGTGCCACTAACTAGGGACCAACAAATACATGACCCTGTGGGGGACATTTCTCATTCAAACCACCACAGTTCCTTCCTCCTTACTTGTCAGATCTGCGTCTAAAAGCTTGCAGCCCCGGGCACTTATGAGAGTGGCCCCCTCTCAATGAAACCTTATCTGGAAGAGGTTAAGATGTTTAAGGTCAAATGAGCTATTTAGAGAGCCCTAAACTGACTGTTGTCCTCATAGAGGTTAGGACATACATACACAGACGGCAAACATCCTGTGAGGACAGCAAGCGAAATGGCAACACACAAGTCAGCCATGCAGACCTCCAGGGAAGCCAGCCCAGCCCACACTTCCATCTCAGACTTCCAGAAAGCCACTCAGTCTGCAGTGTCTGTCATGGAAGCCCTGGCTAATATACTCTCCTTCCCAAGTTTTCACCTCAGACTCTCAGCGGCTATTTCTGACTCAGTTTCCAACTGTGAGAGAAGAGCCTGATAGCGCCATTCCTATGAAGTTCTGCTCTATGGTGAAGACTGATGGTGATGAGACCATGGCTGACAGCTTTTGAGTGAGGGCTTAAGGGAATGGGATAATGGGGCAAAGACTCTGACTGCCCAGGATGTCCTCAGTACAGCATCTAAGTCCCTTTGTGGATGGACAATAGATATAGGTATTGTCTGTAGCTTCTTCTACATTGAAATTGTCCTTCCTGGAGGTGGGCTCCTTAGGACTCAAGACAGAAACAAGACTTAGAAGTCTTAGGAAGTTCCTGAAGCTTACAGGAGTCACAAGTTCCGCTTCAGGGTTCTACAGGCAGGAAAAGCTACACAAAAATTTTAACACAACATTCTTTGCCCATCACTGGAAGCAGTTCTCTGCCTACTTTGCAGGCAGGTAGGGTCACGTGGCCACCTTGTTACTTCCGTCCTGATTACAGAGAGCGCAGGTATGGCTTCCAGGACCTGGAGGAGAGGTGAAGGGAATCACTGTGCTGTAGGGACAGAGACTCAGTCTGGGCTGATGGAAAGGCTCTGAATGTGGCTGGTGGTGACAGCTGCACAGGATTGGCATTCTTAATGTGCCCCTGAATTGTACAGCTAAAAACAGTCAACAAGTTTTATGACATGAATATCTCACCACAATGAAAATGTTCTTAAGATCTCAAAGAATGTGTGACTCTTCCTGTGGTGGGATGACATTTAGTCAGTGTTCCTAGGGAACGTCCCTTTATGGTCCTTGTTAGGAGATGCCATGCCCACCTAGGGCTGCCCCTCCCGGAGTCTGTCCCATCTATTGAATGATGGGCTTTGAGATAATTAGAGGAGCCCAGAAAATCAAAAGACACTTCAGTGTTCACCTATAAAACTCCTGAGATGAGCCAGAGAATTTACAAGTGTCGCCACCATTCCGAGACAGAATCCTATGGTCGGAGCCAACTACCGGCGAGGCTGGAGTGTGTGTAAGGGAAGAGCCCTTTGAGCTCAAGCTAGCAGGAATCTAATTTCCACTTATCGGGAAGTTACATATTTCTCATTAATATCCTCCTAGACCATTTCTCTGGGCTCCTATAAGGATTTTCCCCATTGGGCAATTGAAATGGGACATTTAGACTAGAGCAGCTGGCAAGTGCATAATTCACGTGGAGCCACAAGATGAAATGACTCGGCTCTCTCCTCTGTACCCTTGGGGAGCAGAAGTTTGGAAAAGGTGCCAAATGTATGCTATACACAGATACTCAGAAATAAAGAAGGGAGGAAATCAATATGTCTTCCTTCTCACCATCCTATTGCCAGGAGGGGAGACAAGAAGAGAGAGGGGGGATGAAG
Source organism: Acomys minous (assembly GCF_964271855.1). Classification (NCBI taxonomy): domain Eukaryota; kingdom Metazoa; phylum Chordata; class Mammalia; order Rodentia; family Muridae; genus Acomys; species Acomys minous. Next base: position 140,984,069 of record NC_140485.1, on the reverse strand, counting down.
CGCTGGGTAGTGGGAGGAGCACCTGAGCCTGGAGTTTAGAGGAACAGGCCTTCAGGCTCCAGTGCTCAAAGTCACACTTGGGCAGACCTTCTGCATGCCTAGAGAGAGAGAGAGAGAGAGAGAGAGAGAGAGAGAGAGAGAGAGGGAGGGAGGAGAGAGAGAGAAGACAGGGGCAGAATCCTTCCAGAAGAGCACAGAAATGGAGGGCCCTGTTCTCCAGGGTGTGGCTTCGAGGGGAAGTGCACATTTGCAAAGAGGCAGCATTTCCAATAGTCACTGAACCAAGTGTAAGAATTCCCCACTATGGAATTTACTGTCAGCCATTCTCACACGTAAGTGTGTATGCACAGGTACACTGTGAGTACATATATTCTGTATCTCACTCCTCTAAGCATGGAAACCTGTATCTGGACAGTCTGCTTGGGTTGCATCGTCTTCTGGAAATTGCTGCCACTAGGTCTTATTCTGGAGATTTCTTATTCTCAATGGCAAAGAATGTTCCCCCCTTGCCTGGCCCTCTTGAGGGAACTCGTACAATTCCCCTTGCTCTCAGCAGCTAAGCAGAAGCAAGTGTGGGACCTGCCAAGGCTGTGAAGGCTAAGACAGCATCCTCTTGAGTGATGAGACTCAGACACAGAATGGAAGAGATCCCTCACACTCACAAGTGGACTCCGATTCACTTTTCATCATGAGAGACACAGGCAGGGCAGCAGTTGGGGCATTCCTGTCTCATTCACTCTCTCCTGGGCCTCCAAACTCTACACCAAACATTGTACCCCAACCAACCAGTTCATCAAAAAGGAAATCCTGGCATAGCCAGAAGATGATCGACTGGTGGACCAACAAGTCTAAGATTCAAGTGGGGTCAACACTGGAAACATTCCTGGGGCCTTCATCTGGAATTGAGGCACAGAACCTACAACAAGCAACCACGGAGGGGTAGCTTGGAATGAGTGCCGTGGCCAGGGACAGCCAACGCCCCCAGGAGCATAGGAGCCCTATGAACACCACCTACTCATCACTGCCACATCTTCTCCATTATCACCTTCATCACCAGCACAGACAGCACCCTTAACAGTAGCACTCAAATGACATCAAAAGTGAGTCAGGGACTTTACACATGATTCAACAATGCCCAGTATCAGAAGCTCACAGGCACGAGGACAGCCCACTGGAGGCTAGGGAGAAGGCACTGTGTGCCTTATGTACTTATCACACAACCACAAGGACCTGAGTTCTAATCCCCAGTACCCATGTAAAAAGGTGGGTGTAGCTTATATTTCTAACACCAGAATTGATGATTCATATACAAAGCATCCTCAGAGCTTGCTGGCTAGCCAGCAACCAGGGACCTTCTTGTCTCATAAATAAATAAATAGCATAGAGTGTATTTGAGGTAAACAGCCAACACTGACCTCTGGCCTCCACACACGTGTATACATCCAGGCACACATGCACATACATTTGTCCTCCACAGACACACAAGCGTTCTGTCAGCTGACCCAGAAGCTTCCACTGTAGGAAGTTATCCTATAGAAAGCCAGAAACACACACCAACAAGCTACAAACACACAGCTATGACCATGCTACTGCAAAATTCATAGCAACCTCAGAAAGAATATAATAGGCTGCCAAGAAAAAAAATCAGTAAATATTTAAAGGTTTAGAAAATATTTTATGGTGTAAAAAGGTTAAAAATAAAATAAATAAATAAATAAATAAATAAATCTGCATACACAGTGTGAGTCTAATTTTATTTAAATATGCACTATTGCCCCTAAGACAAATGCACCATTAGGAAGAGTCCCACAGCCGCACAGCAGGCTATTGCCAGTGCTATTGATCCCTCCATAATGTGACAATAAGGCCCCATTGCTAAGGATACTATATATATGACAGAACAGGACGAGAACTAGCTGGTATTGAGCTGGAAGCATGCCCCCTTCTGGGTGGTGTCCACAGTGCTAGAAGGCTCTATATCCACTACCACAGGCGTGATCATCATCAACCTTACATGCCTGCAAGATACGCCCACTGGTGCCATAGTGACAAGAATGTTAGGGGAATAACCACACTTTTTGATCATCTTTAAGACCCATCCCATGAAATGAAACTATACCTGATAGTGCTAATGAGGCTGAGAACCTAAGACCAGATAGGTCATGGGTGCAAAGGAAAACTTACTTTTATTCTGCTAAGTAAACAGAGCCAGAGAGATAAGATAGCTCCCCTGACATACGGCTATCAGTGTATTGCTCAACCCTCATCAGAGGAACTTACTGCTGTAGACGAAAATTAACTCAGAGATGTACAAGTGGGCTGACTGTATGCAGAGAATGAGAGACTTTGGGGTGACAATATGGGGTGTCTCTATCGTTCCTTTCAAGGCTCAGGGGTCACGCAGAAGAGAGTAAAAGCCAGAGGTGGTGGGCGGCTTAAAGAAAATGGTGTTTTTCAGGCACAATAGAGCAGATGCACACATGAACTCCCAGAGACGATGACAGCAGGGACAAGATCTATGCCAGCTTAAGCCACACAGCATCTGAGTGTGAGTATGGGGAAGGGGACGGTGCGTCCCGCCCCTAGCCAAGAAGCTCATTGCAATCGATGGCTTCCAGGAGTGTATCAACCGCACTTCAGGGCAGGCCCGGTGCTCAGGAGTAGACGGCCAAGGCAAACTGGACTCCATGTTTTCTAAGGGCTTCTTTTTCTTTTGTTTTTGTTTTTTTCCAAAAGGGAGAGTGAGAACTTGGCAGGGGAGGACAGCTTGCAGGAGTCGGGGGATGGGAAAGAGTATGATGAAAATAAAAAAAGAAACTTTATGAAATTCTCAAAGAATACATTTTAAAATTTAAAAATGAAATAAGACCATTTGCACAGTGTGACTCTAATTTCATGTCGATGTGCACTATATCCTCTATGATAAATGCACCAGCAGGAAATAAGTGAAAACAAACACAGAAAACTGCCAAAGGTCTCTGGGCAGCAAGGCTACCAACTTGACATTCTGTTTTCCATTTTTAACACTCCTTTAAAATTCTTCCTGTGGATTTGTTCTCACTTAAACAATGGGTACCAGGTGGGACATGTTATGATTTGATTATGAAGTGGCCCCGTTAGACTCACGTGTTGACATCTTGGTCCCCAGCTGGTGGCACTTCCTGAGAGTTCCACTGGTCTAACTAGAGACATAGGTCACCAGGAGACTGGCCCTTTCCTCTTCCTTCTGTCTGGTGGAATGTCATGAAATGAAGTCAACAGTTCTGCTCCTACCAAGCCCTTACCAGCATGGTAATTTGCCTGAAATCAGGCCCAGAAACATAGAACCATCCTACCACTGCCTGAGGCCTCTGCAACTGTGGACCAGAAAAAAAAAATCTCTCCATTAAGCAGCCTTAAAGTTTTCTCTCAGTCACAGTCATACTGTGCTGAGTGCTGTGTTAAAGTGCACTGTGAGTCACGTTCAGCAAAGCCATGCCCCTAATGGTCAGTGCCACATACACCATGAGTTCTATCAGCATTTATTGCATTGAACCATAATAATTGTCCTTCTACAGATGGCCCTGGAGCTGGGAACATCCCTTTAAGACATGCTAACATGATGTATGTCTGGCTCCCAATGGTCACAGTAGGCAAGGGTCACAGGTCAGTCCTCCTCGCTTCCTCAAGCTTATAGACATGAGTGTCTACCAGCGTCTCCCAAGGCATGTCAGGAGGAGAGGTCCACACACTAGCTAACATTCCTTCTATCCCTAGGCTCCCACGGTCTCTAAGTTGGAAAAGAAACTCCTTGGGTCTAAACCAACTTCATAGGGATAAATATAAAAAGCAATGGAAGCAAAGTGGGGAGGAAATCTACAACTCCAAAACTGCTGGTGTTGCCTATGCAGCCATCCCTGATGACCGATACAAGATAATTCTCCTACCCCACTCTCCAGAAGGAGAGGCAGGTCTGCTTGCCTTCTCAAAAAGAGCAGTGCTTGGATAAAAAAAAAAAAAAAAAAACTCTGTTCTATCTGAAATTTCCCTCCTCTTGGAATAAGAGGACTGAATGATCTAAACGCCTAACTTATCTGTTCCAACAATGGCAGCCGGGCGGCAATGTGTTGGGTCTTTGGGCCTGGCTGGGCCACGGCTCTTACAGGCTTACAGGCTCATGCTCTATGGGTGTGCCTCACGAAGGCAGGCACCCTCCCAGAAGGCATGATGTCAGCAAGCTCCTTGTGCGCCCTGCATCCAAGCTGCCTTCTCCATCCCTGCTTCCCATTAACAGAGGTCACAGTCTGATGTGTAACTAGCTTACAATATCGTGTCTATAGGTTGTCTGTCAAAACCACACAGTACAGAGAATTGTGAATGCCAAACACTTGACACCTTACAGAACACAAGACACATGTGTCATTATATAAGAATATTTGTGCATCATTTACATATCTATATAATATTACTTATTAAATTATACACCTACATATAAGCATATTCATAGATATATTTTTCTCCTGATTAATCCTAGCAATGAGAGAATATACACAGCATAGAAAAAAGCATAAATAAGATGGAATTTCAACTGAGCAATCTTGAAATGCACCCAGACATTCTTGCGCTCAGCTAGGAAGGCTTATAAAGAAAGGAAACTGGGACATCTGATTGCTGCTAAATAAAATAAAATAAAAGTAGCCTTTTAGTGAATTAAGTATAAATGAATCAGAAGGGTATGGATCATATTCTGATCAAAACAAAAAGCCAAGATTCAGAGGAGAAGGTGCATTGGCAAACTCATTTCAGATTGTTGAACCCAAGTATTTGAAAAATAGTTTGATTAATTTTGCCAACTGGAAACTCTGCCAATTTTCTAGTGTCCCTAAGCACTTACTAGCATTTTCCCAGACTGAATTTCCTATCCATATTTCTAACCGTTCTTGGCCACTCTGCCTGTAATTCTTTGGAGTTCTTTGTGAACACGGTGATAGCATGCCTTGTTCTCTGAGGAGCACTGCAATGTCATGCTAACTTTGGCACAGCTCTACACCTACAAAGGGCTTTCAAGAATATCCCTCCCCTTTGTAGCGACAGTCGTGTAACGCCCTGAGGGTTACAAATTGTCTTCTTCTGCAAATGTGTAAACTAAGGCTTAAAGAGATGAAAGAATTACATCAAAGCTGCACAGCCAGGCAGGAGTGATGGAGCACACCTTTAATTCCAGCACACGGAAAGCAGAAGAACACGGATCTCTATGAGTTCAAGGCCAGCCTGGTCTACAAAGTGAGTCCAGGATAGCCAAGGCTGTTACACAGAGAAATCGTGTCTCAAAAAACCAAAAAATAAAAAATTGAAAGAAAGAAAAAGAAAGAGAGAGAGAAAGAAAGAAAGAAAAAAAGGCGGAAGGGACTTAAAAGGGGCTAGAGAAATGGCCCAGTGGTTAAGATTTTTGCCTACTGCTCTTCCAGAGGTCCTGAGTTCAATTCCCAGCAACCACATGGTGGCTCGCAACCATCTGTAATGGAATCTGGTTCCCTCTTCTGGTGTGTGTGAAGACAGACCACTCAGATACACAGTAAATAAATAAATATATATATTTTTAATCCTGATCTCCTGACCCGAATCCATACTACACCAGAGGAATAAAGGGAATGTTAAACTCCAAGTCTTCCTTAGCCAGCAGCTCCAAGGAGGAGCCTTCGTGGGACACTTGCTGGAATGTGTAACCTGAAAAATTACAACAGACTCTATAAAGTCAGGCTAGGAGTCTCCAAGGGCGAAGTTCTCTGCCCTCTGTAACTCCCTACTCCTCTGATCCTGCTTCTGCGCATCCCATTTTATTCTTCCCCCAAAAAACGTCTTTCCTCTGCGTTGGGCCCTAACTATATAAATAGGATGATTCATCATTCTGAAATTAACATAAATAGAAAGACTTCAGGTATAAGAATAGGCATGCATGCAGATAAACCAACCAAAATGCCAGCTATAAATTGAGCAAGCACTGCCGTCAACAAATATGTGTCTGCCTACTTTTTAATCAGTAGATATTCTATATTATACAAACTCAGAACATCAAGTAATGGGAAAGTGATTAGCTGTCTCCTATAACACCTCCCAATTTGAAATCCTGGCACTTAATTAATGTTCTGCTTATACCATACTTCCTAATCATTAATAAATGACATTCAGTACAACCAAATTTAACCGAATTTAATAATAATATCTATGCAAAATACCCACTCTTCTTCCTATAGGCAAGGCCCTATTTGTTCTCTCACCACAAGGACAGTCAAGGCTCTAAGCTGTTGTTACCATGTAATTTAAATTCCCAGAATGACCAACTCTGTAACCTCACGGCTATGATGTACTGGAATCATCTAAAGCACTTCAGCTGTGAATTCCTTGGCCAGGGGCACCCAGGAGCCAGTTGTAAGCAATCCAAGAGCTGGCCCACTGAGGAATCTCTTCAGAGTTCTGAATTCTCTCTCATAGTCAAGAATTCCTGCCTCAGTCTGACAAAGCATGAGTGGAAATGAAAAAAAAAAAAATCCTAAGGGCAGAGGTACCCAAGACAATCACTTCAGATCCGTCTTTCTAGCCAACACATAAATTGAGTCAAAGTGAATTAATAAACACATAATTCCTTGTTAATAACTTGCAGTTCTACTCACTCAGGAAACAAGGATAAAGCCCTAGTGACGTGTTGGATTCTAGGCCAAGAGGACCTGGTCTCATTTCTATTGCTTCAATAAAATATCCTGGAGGGAAAAAAAGCAACTCAGAGCAAAAGGGTTTATTTTGTGGAGAAGTCAGGTCGGAAACCTGACGCATTGCAGCGCTGTTTGGGACACACTGCCTAGGGAATGGCGCCACCCACAGTGGGCTGGAACTTCTCATATCGATTAACAATCAAAACAGTCCCTCACAGGTGTGCCCTCGGGTCAACACGGTGTACATACTTCTTTCTTAAAGTTCTCCAAGGCGGCTCTAAGTTCTGTCAGTCTGATGTTGAAGGCAGCCAGCGGGAGACCCTTGCCCCTAAAGAGAGCTTACAGAGTGGCCAGCGTGTCAGGAGCAAGCACGCCCTGCTGCGACCCAGCATGGCCGAGTAATCCCCACGGTGCTGCTCATACTGATACCTCCCCCTTAGATGGTTCCTCATGGGACTTCTCCGGGGGAGGTGAAGCACCCTGCCAGAAAAATGCAGAACACTGGATAAAGTCCAGGTCTTTTGACACCAGACTTAAACCAGACGGTGGGTACAAAGGGAAGTTAAGTTCTTCGTCTTTCTCAGTGAAGTTGTCCAAAGAAGTGCACACCACCTCCTCAAGGTGCTTGCTAGAGTGGGTACAATGTAAGAAATCAGACCCTATAGAATCATACGGAGACTCAGATTGATCGCCAAGGGCGGAATTAACTGCCTACACCTGCAGCTGCCCTTGCATTTCCTCAGTCTCCCCCCACACCCTGAGCCCTTGGATCCTCTCACAGCTCCTTCTCATTCTTCTCCAGCCATGTCTGGCCCACAGCCCCCTGGTGCTGTGACTACTGCCCCCATCTTAGTGTGTCACCTCCGCTCAGTCTGCAGCCAGCTCTGCGTTGACATTTTGGACGCTCCTGTGCTCATACAAATGAAGCACTCAGTCAGGAGGCCCTGGGCTTATCCAATCAACAGTGATGGAGAGGGGGCAGCCCCCTCACTGCTCGAGGTCTCAAATGCCAAGTCCTTCAGTCACGTCACCTGCAGACCCCAGCAGTTCCTAGGGAGAGCTCGTGCCTGAGGACACTCATTGAAATATAGATAAATCCATCAAAATGAAGACCCACAGCGCCCAGCCACTCCTGCCTCAAGCAGCCCTTGTCTCGTGTGTCACTGCCACAGCCCTGAACAAATCAGAGGATATTATTTTCAAAGTACTGAAAGCCTTGCAGAAATTCAGAGAAGCACAGGAAATTTCCACCTGTGCGGAGACCAGAGCTTTGTCACGCAAAGACAACCGCGCCTGTGGCTTCTTCAGTGGCACATCCTCTGTCAGCTGCCCTTCCACACTCTCACAGGGACCCAATGGCAGCCAGCTCTATGCTAATGAAAGTTAGTCCTGAGGGCAGTTTTCCACTAAGTCCTCCATTGAAACAGTCTACCTCCCTAAAACAAGTATAGTGGGTTTTTAAAAAAGAAAAGGACATTTCAGACTGCCGATTTTGAAACCTTGGTGTTCAAGAAATACCTGGTTTCTCCAAGGCTCCTTAGAGGTAATAGTGCAACTTTATTTTGTTTGTTTGTTTGTTTGTTTGTTTTTAATCAGTCTAAGCAGCCTGGCCAAATAACCACATAATTCGCATTTCCCTTCCCAGAAAACAACGTTGTTATCAAGGATTGTTCCCATAAAAGACCCCAAGGGCTTAATTTAAAAAGCAAAAGTATGCAGGGAGTTTAAGGAGCCAGGGTGCACCAAGGAGGATAAAAGATGGACCGAGACAGATGCATGCTTGTGAATCCAAGGATGCAAATCAAAATGCATCTAAGCACTTACAAGGGGCTTTCATACAGGAAACTCAGCAGCACAGGAAACTTTCTCTGAATTAGGGAACCATCTGGAAAAGGTGACAGTCACCAGGGTCTCCCCTGAGAAGCTCAGTGCCTAAAATACTCTGTTTGATGGCGCACTTGGGCCTCCACAACAGGTGCCTGATGGACTGGGCCTTGTGTGTCCTATCTGGTGGTGGCCCCCTCTTGCTGGCAAGGGATCCAGGGTCAGCATTAGCAGGGTGCTGTTGCCTTGTGTAGATTCAGGCTCTCACTGAGCTGAGAGCTGGCCATGCTATCTGAAAGAACTCAGGCTAAGGCATTCTCTCTAATGGAGGCTAATGGGAATTGATGAATTGCTTCCTATCCCACGGGGAAAGGCATCTACTAAATTTTAGATTTCAATTGTGTGAGAAATTACTTCGGCAATTCAGCCAATAAGAGTATATGTAACTGGCTTGGGATTTTGTTTTTGAGACCTTACCAGTGTTTGTGACAAAGTCAGAATGTACCTTTGCGGGTTTGCTGGTGTGGTAAGGTAGGAACGCAGGTGGCCTGAGAGGGCCTTGCTATAGATCCCTCACATCTGAGTGCAACCAGCACATTTGCAGGGCTCAGCCAGTATAGGATGAGAAGTAAAACTGCACTCGTTTCCTTGACTGGAAGACCACACAGCAAGAGTCCTCTGGGTCCTGCAAACATATTCCCCCAGGCCTTCTGGAGAGTTCTTAGCCTTAGGTTCTGATCTTTCAAAGCTACTTCTGGTCTGCTAGTAAGCCCACCTGGGCCCCTTCTGCAGATAACTTTCCATTCAAATGTGCACGCTGTGCATGCTCTCTAGGAGCTCTGCCTTTGAGTCCACAGAGCCTATGACCCATCATACACCATGGTTGAGAGGACTCTCCTGCAGTGGCTTCTGGACCATACACCCTTCCACCAGGAAACCCCCAACGAGGCATGGTTAGAGTTATCTGTCAGCTTAACAGAACCTAGAATCAAGCCTTCAAACACACCTCTCAGGTATGTGTGAGTTAGAGGCAGCCTCTGAAAAGGCCTGGGAAGCACTGTCTTTATTATGTTGGTGGGTGAGTAAAGAACCATTGTTGCTGTGGGAAGCCTGTTCCTTGGGCAAGAGACCCTGGGTTGTATAAAGGATGAAGGTGGGTGAGCAGCAATTTGTATTAATGGCTCTCTTCGTGATTACACATGTGACCAGCTGCTTTAAGCCCCTGCTGCCTTGACTTCCTAACCATGATGGAGTATACACTGAACAAACATAGGACTTTTCTCCCTTAAGTCACTTTTGTCAGAGTATTTTATCATAGTATGGCGAGGGGGGGGACCAAGATGGACTGGACATTCTGTGCTTCTGCAGATGGGCAGCCAAGTTAGGGTGCAAAGCAGGAAGCAAATACTCAGGAGCATTTGCAGGTATCCCTTCAGCCAAGCATGCTTAGGTCATTGGCATTGGGAACTCCATGTCTAGTCTGCATGTTAGGACACTGAGACAAAGGAGGATGGGGGCCACTCAGCATGGCACAGCTGGGAGAGGACCCACATCCTCAACTCTCACAGTGTGTGTGTGTGTGTGTGTGTGTGTGTGTGTGTGTGTGTTAGTTTCACGTGGGACACACAAGTCCAGGTGTGAGTCATTCGTGTTGTCAGTGATTTTTGTTCTTTTGCATAAAGGACCTTACTAGAGTTTGCCCCACCTGAACCTGATCCCCTGGACATCAAACACAGCCATGCAGCCTGGCTCAGCCAACAGTGTATAAGCAAAGACCACAGGTAACTACTGGAGCGAGCAAGTGCAGGGGAGAAACCTGGAAACTGCCTAGGCTTGCAGAGAACAGGGCGCAGAGGAGGAGGAAGGCTTTCCCCGTGTTAGATATGAGGTAGATGGCAGTCTTTGCACTCTTGTCTCATACAGGGCCTGCATAGAAGTCAGCCCAGAGAAATGAGATGCTTCAGTGGGAGGGGGATTTGCCACCAAGCATTGCCCACTGGGTTCAATGCTCAGGTCCCATACAAAAAGAGGAAACTAACTCCCAAAAGTTGTCTTCTGATCTCCACAGATGTGTCATGTCATACCTGGATCACACACACACATGCACACACACACACCCAATGCTTTCTTGTATACATGGAAAAACTAGTACTGTCTGAACAAAGGGAAACAGTTGACCCAATACATCACCTAGCCAAAATGTAGTTACACCCGGGGAAATTAGGTGAAGTATTAATGTTTACATTATAATTATTTTTAAACAATACATGAAATTCCACAAGTATTTTGAAGTAAGTATTTCTGAAAACTTAGCAATTGTCAAGGTGATGTTTATGCCAGGGATGCTAGAGCATGCCTGCCATCCCAAAACTTGGTGGGTAAAGGCAGGAGGGCCAGTGGTTCAAGGCCAGTCTCTGTTTCATAACAAGTTTGAGGGCAACCTGGGATGTAAGATGGGTAGAGGGAAGGGGAAGGGAGGGGAGGGAAGGAGAGAGAATGGGAGGGAAAGGGAAAGGGGAAGGGGGAAGGGAAGGGGAGGGGAAGGGAAGGGAAAGGAAGGGGACAGAGGGAAGGGGAGGGGAGGGGAAGGGAAGGGAAGGGGAAGGAGAGGGAAGGGAAGAAGAGGGAGGGGAGGGAAGGGGAAAGGAGGAAGGGGAAGGGAGGGGAGGGGAGGGGAAGGGAAGGGAAGGGAAGGGAAGGGAAAGGAAAGGAAAGAGCTATATTTTTCCAAGGTAACTTTCCATGACCCATGCCAGCACAGACAGGGCATCCACTGTCCCTGACCATACGTGCATGGCACACATCTCGTGTTCACAGGGTGGGGAGTGACCAAGAAGGATGGGCTTTTGCTACCTGGAGAGACAGAGGAGTACAGTGTGTGGCTGACAGAGCAGGGACTGTTCCAGAAGCTGAGGGGCTGGGCTGAGTCATAGCTGATGGTAAGTGGGAAGAAAAACGGAACACTAGCTAACACTGTGAGTTTCAACTTGGCTCCAACATAAACAGAAGCAAGGAGCCACCAACATGCACTGTGTTATTTTCATTCTAAAAATGAAGCCTTGTCAGGGGCCCTTGTTTGTACACAGATGCAAGCTGAGGTCCCCAAGGTCCCCAGGCCAGGTCTGTGGGTCCCTAGAACTTTATAAACCTCAAAGGTAAGAAACTGAAGGTGTGTAGACAGGCTGCACTCCGTTCCTCCATCAGTAAATAGGGGCCAGCGGACAAATTAATTTGCTGAACTGAAGTTTTCTCAGTTCTAAAGCGAAGAATGCTAGTGTCAGTGTTAACAGCATAAACCAAGTCTTCCAGAAGGTGTGCATTCTGGGAGGGTGCTCTCCTGGCTGCTTCTAGCTGAATCCCATTGGCCCATCTGGGAAAGAACCTGGAGTCCGCAGATCACAAACTAAGGGAACAGACTGTGGGACTGTTGAGCCCCACGTCTCTATTTCTCAGAATGAAGCCAAAGCCAAGTCAAAGACAGCTGCTGGAAAAGAATCCAAATGGATTGCATCTGCCTGGACAGCCTCACACTCATTGCCACACACGTGGGAACACGGCGGATGGGAGGGAAAGTGCTTCAGAGCAGATGACAGTAAAGAAGACACAAATATTTCCACTGTTTGCAATTCCTAACATTGTACAATTTGCTGAAGGGGTGAGACAGGAATTGACTTGTGAAGGCTCTGTTTAGCATCTTTATATTGTACATTCTTTATGCTTTTGTAAAATGGGGTTTTATATAGTAATAAATCATTGGACCAGATAATCTGCATTGGGCAAGGCAGCACAGAAAATGAAGATAAGAGAACCGGGAAGGAAAGGGCAGTGTATTAGAGCGTGGTAAAGACAAGTCTAGCCACTGAGCACAGAATTCGGTACTTAAGACCCACAGAGTTCTGGGCAGGTTAAAAAACAAACAAAAAACAAAAAAACAAACAAACAAACAAAAAACTACTGCTGTTACCATCACCTCACTCTGGCAATATACTTAAGTGGGTGGTAACAAAATTGTTCTTAAATCAAGTAGAGACAAAGAAAAAGAAGGCAATTGATAAACTGAACACATATTATGTGCTTGAATCAGTTTTCTTTTTCTAAATTTAATATTATGTATATGCATGTGCTTGTATGCACCACATGAGGACAAGAGGCCAGAAGAGAGCATTGGATACGCTGGAATTAGAATTGTAGGCAGCTGGGAGGTGGCATGTGGGTGCTGGGAAATGAACCCAGATCCTCTGCAAGAGCCGTAAGCCGCGTAAGCCACCTTGGTAGCCCCCAGGTTCGATAGCAACAATACAGTTATCAAGTATGGTTAACCTGGAGAGCTGGGTCTGTATGACCAGAGCACGTGACCAAGCACATACAGGAATGGGCGTGTGGTCAGTGGTGGGCATGGATGGAGGTACATATGACTAATGACACACATAGTGGACACAGGTCCAGAAGCCAGGGCTGTATGACAGAGGCTTAAGATGGAGCCTACCACACACTGTCTGCTGTCTGGGGCAGAAGGATATTAATTCACTCCCACACACTCACGCATAAGTAAATAAAGTCATCAATAAAGACTAGCAGGACCCTTCGCTCATTGCTCCCCAACCCTCGCTCACTGCTCCCACCATTCAGGTAAAGTTGGAAGGTAAAGTTCACCTGGCTCAGGACCAGGATGAGAAACAACATCAGGGCCCAACGCCCCACGGAACTGACAAGCCAAAGCCTCCTGCTTAACCGTCCCCTCTCCCTACGACCACCTTCGCTTAGATGCTGTTGTTCTGCGGTGTCCAGTCACGCTGTCTGGCTCAAGCCTGGACCTATAAACAGCCAGGAGGTGACCCTGTGCCAGCCGCCTCTTCTCCTCTGGGGCTAGACATCCTCGTGCTTTTAAAGGAAGAGGAAAAGGAGGAAGAAGAGGAAGAGGACAACGATGACATGGCATAGAGTCCACATCACATTTCCAGAGCTCCAGGAGTCAGTGTGCCACTTCTTGCGCAGAATCTGAAGACTCCACCCACGTCCTTCTTGCCTCGCAGAGGAGACTCCTAGCCCAAGGATCCCAGAACAACTAGAACTGTCTGTCAATGCAGCTCAAGAGGTGTTGCTGTCCTGGGGCCATTTTCTGTCCACCTCATCCCCATACTCCACGGGCTGAGTCTCTGAGGACACAGAGTACAGACTGATGTCACACTGGGGACAAAGGAGCTTCCAACAGAGCTCACTGAAGGGACAGCAAGGACGATGCCAGCAAAGGACAGTTAGAAACTTCTCTGTCTTTAAGCGTTTTCCAGCAAGTGCTTTATCCCTGGTAAGGGGGGTGGGGGAGGCAGTCAGTTACTGCTCATGCCGTATTTTCAATAGACAGGTGCCTGCTACAGCTTCAAATGGTACAAGTACTTAATTCCTGGGACCCTCACCTTTTAAAATTTTTCAGTTCTTTGTTTCCTCAACCTCTCAGCATAAGAAATTCATATTCTATCCAGGCATACACGTACATAAAATAGGTATACAAATAAAACATTTACTGTTAATAAATCATCTTTTAAAAAGTAAGACAGTTTAAATATATACATGTTTTTATCATTTATTAAAGACAAAAGCAAATTTATATAAAAATGAGATGGATTTGCTCATTTTTACAAGAAGCATTAAATATTGGGGAATATTTGTTCCTGCAGCATAGAGAGCATCTTCAGCATTTCTCAGAGATGATCAATAGTTTGCTGCCAATTCATAAAACAATATAGAACAGAGTCAGAAGTATGTTTAGAGCCATCTCAGAATCTTTGGGAATTCTGCTCTAATCCCAAGCGAAAATCTATTTGTTTTTTTCAAGACAGGGTTTCTCTGTGTAGCCTTGGCTGTCCTGGACTTGCTTTGTAGACCAGGCTGGCCTCAAACTCACAGAGATCCTCCTGCCTCTGCCTCCTGAGTGCTGGGATTACAGGAGTGAGCCACTATGCCTGGCTTGCTTATTTATTTATTTACTTACTTACTTACTTACTTATTTAATGAAACTTGAGTCAGCAATCCAAAATGGCAACTGTTACAACCAAACCTTGTAACTCACTACAACCTAAAGATACACTAATTTTACACTTACATGCCAAAGAATGATGATGGTGAAAAAATACTACACATCTCTGTTCCCTGTAATTAAGCCACTATGCTTAGTTAAGAGTGGAAAACTTTGTTACAAACAGTGAACACCGAATTCACAGCACACAGTAATAAGTCCTGAGCTTGAACTGGGAGGCTTTAGGCAGCATTTGCTGGCATCAAACACCTTGCACAGGGTAAGGTGTGTTGTAGCTGTGTGTTGAGAACCCAGGCTGCAGTGATGCCATGGACACCACACAACATGGGCGAGGGACGCAGGAACAACTGCTTACCAATTTGGTGTCAACTTTTGATGGTTATAAATTCAGAAACCTGTTGCTAAATCTTCTGTCACTCCCATGCTCGGGTATACAAACCCCCATGGGGCCATGACCCACAGTTTACAAGCTGTTCCCCAAGAAACTTACTCCATGGACTTCCAAACAGGAAAAGATGGGCACCAAGGAACCTGTTCTGGCTTTCAAGAAAGTGATCAATGCCAATTCAGCCACCTCGGGAAGGTTACGAACAGTCACATACAGGTTCCCCCCAAGACCTCATAAGAAAATCACCCCTGATTAGAAAAATGACAAAGGAAATAAGGAAGATCTCTGGAGAATAGAAAAATCCATTTGCTCCTGTTGGCAAAGAAAGGCTCAAATTGTCCCCTGTACTCTGCATCCAGGAAGCTGGGAAGAGGAGGGAGGAGGAGGGAGGAGGAGGGAGGAGGCCCTTTGGGGGCTCTTTCTCGTACCACATTCTGTATTCTGCTGCCTGGGCCTTCAGCTCTTCACCCAGGCATCTCCCAGCCTATCAGAGTTGTAGCCACAAGACTAGCTCTGCGTCCTCTGGGAATTAAAGGACCTCTGGAAAGTGACAGCCTCGGCCTTGAGATCTCTTGGCCCTTGCCTGTCACTCCCCCACTTCTTTGGACTCCATCAGCCACCACTTGGTGCAGCTGAGGCTTCAACCAGAGCAGGCTCTGAGAGACATCACTCCTTGGGAAGAAAGTGGGCAGCTGACAGAGTGTCACCTAAAACGACGTGTGCTCTGCATCATGGGTGCCATCTGTAGAGGACACTGGCCATCAAGACTCTGTACTCACATCGTAAATGCCCAGGCACTGTCCTCAAGAGCCCCCTGTCTACACAGGGCTGTGTAGACCAGAGACTTCCACCTTCTGCCTGTGGAAGCTGGTTCTGCATTGCTGAAACTCTAGGCATGCCACACACAGCCACACCACACGATCTGGTTCCGGTTGTCCCAGCCTCCACCTGAATCTAACATGCATCTGGAACTTCTTTGAGCACCCAAGAGTTCCACAGCTGGGTGGGTCAGACCTGAAGACAGAGCTCTTATCTACTTCTGGGAAGGAAAAGAGTAAAGATGGATATCTCAAGGGCAGCACCATTGCCCCTTGGGACCAGGTTCCTTGTGGCATCATGGGAATCTCCTTCTTTTGACCTCATCTCATCCCACTTCCCAAGGGGCCCATCTGCAAACACTATTAACATACATGGTGATTTGAAAAAAAAAATGGCTCCCATAGGCTCACAGGGAGTGGCACTGTTAGGAGGTGTGGCCTTGTTGGAGTAGTTGTGGCTTGGTTAGAGGAAGTACGTCACTAGGGGCTGGCCTTTGAGGTATCAGTGTGTCTCAATGTGCTTCCTGCTGCCTGCAGATCAAAATGTAGAACTTTCAGCTTCTTCTCCAGCACCATATGTGCCTGCATGCTACTGTGCTTTCTACCATGACGATAATGCACTAAACCTCTGAACCGGAAGTCAGCCCTAATTAAATGTTTTCCTTTAAAAGAGTTTCTCTGGCCATGGTGTCTCTCCAAAGCAATAGAAACCCTGACTTAAGACAACACATGACTCTGATTTCTGGAAGGGACCGCCAGCCCAAGCTCGTGCTCACAGCATCCCTGGCTCCTATGCACTAGATGTCAGATGAGCGGCCCCTACACCCACTCACGTGACGACAACTTAATACTGTCTCCGGATATGGTCAAACGTTCCTTGAGGATAAAGTTGTCCCAGTGGAGAGCCACTGGTTTAGGAGAAAGGGAAGTGATGCCTAATGTGACCGTGAAGGCGGACTGCGGGGGTCTCAGGAGTGTCAGTCAACCCTTGGCCATTTCTGTGACACATCTGCAAGGTTCACACCGAAGAACCATGAACTCAAAAAATCGCTAACGTGCCTACAGTGTTTTAAGTTAAGTTTGCAGTTCTGTGCCTAGCCCCATTGAGAGCCATCGTGGGGCACACAAGCACAGCCTCAGCCTCTTAGTGGACAGCGCTAGAACTCAAGGACCTGCTGTTCTGACTTTTGTCCCTTGGTCCTGGACTCATCACTTGTACAGCGAAGGGGTGGTGGATGGGGAGACAGGGGAAGGGACCAATGTGGAGCCGGGAAATCTAAAAGGCATCCACCAGCACTGGCAACCACAGCACACTCATCACCCGGACATCACACGAAAATGGACATCACCCCCAATCAAGATCACCCTCCAGGAACAATGAAAACAGTTTCTCTATGCAAGAAAATTGTATTAAAAGACAATTTAAGTCTCATCAAAAGCTACATGCTCACTGCACCCTTGCTTACACTAACTAGCACAGTGGAAAGTGTGCCAACCTCACCTATCTAAGACACAGGTTAAAATCCATCCCATCCCCGAGAGCCATTTTTATAGTGCATAGCTCTGCCTGTGCAGACAGGCTGGGGCTGTACGCAGGACTCTCTTGTTAACTGAGAAGAGGGAGCGCCATTGTGTCTGTGATGGCTCCCATTTCTGGGAATAAAGAATGTAGACTGAAGGGCACAAAAGCACAGAGCTCCTTGCTGTTTTTTTCTTGGTCATTACACTAATTTGAATCCTTCTGCATAATGAGGCACACTTCCAAAACAGGAAATGGACACAGACCATCTTCAGAAAGAAAACGTCGCAAGGTGACCCAGGAAAAGGCAATTTTGCTAAAAGTACTTGGCAACCAACCCCAGTTGGCTGTCCGCTGAGGCCTCCTGCCTATAAGTTTAATGCCCTCCTGAAGTCTCCAGTGCATGCTAATTCTGGATAAACGGAAGTTGAAAGCGTTGGTGGGTTTTATGTGACAATTGCATTGTCGTCAAGGCTTATTCGGGCCTAATCCACAATAGCGCAGTGAAGTAAGACTCCTTACATCTTCCAACTGAAGGAATTTGTTGCTTGTACCCACACCACCAACACAGCAAATCTGCTCTGTGAGAGGTGGGTCTAAGAAACGAACAGGACAAGATTAGCTGATAACACATGTGATTGACAAGTCAAAAGATTACAGCTCTCTCTCTCTCTCTCTCTCTCTCTCTCTCTCTCTCTCTCTCTCTCTCTCTCTCTCTCTCTCTCTCTCTCTTAAAGTCCAGGGTGCAATACATTTTTTTTTTCACTAGCAGCCATCCTGGTCCATTCAATCTCAATTTTTTTTCCCCAAGTACTGAAATGTAAATCTCTTTGTATAACAGCAAAAGAAGTGTTTTCTAAACCCCAGGTCTGCCCCTCACCCTGGGGAGAGCCTGGCAGGGCAAAGGCAAAGAAGATAAACAGCCATTAACAATGAAAGGGAGGGCCGGAAGCGACTTTACAAATAGATGAAACTGTATGATTTGTCATGTTTTTTAGTCCATTTTCAGATGTGAAGAAAGAAAAGAAAAATGTCACCAAATTATATCAAATGGTTAACTTCTCTTTTATATTTTTTAAAGTCTACGTAAAGACCTTTGGGTATGAGACTGTTTTGAAACAGGAAAACCTCCTCTCCGGAGCCGTGTGCTAACCCCAGCTGTGTCTACACCGCCTCACCATGTGCCACCTGTGATTTCTCTGTCTGCCCTGTATGCAAATTCTTCCCGGAAGATCTGAGCCCTGCAGGGAAACACACTGATGAAAACTTAGGAAGATTTTCTCCTGTGTGTGTTATGTCTCAAACCCTGGGACAAATGGCTGAGGTGCCTATTTAGCATAGCAGAGCAGACCTGGTCCCCAGAGTCTCCCAGCATCCCTCAGTCCCTACCTGCTATAGGGTATGGCTGGCGTAGCCTGCCCACTTTCCTACCTAACCCCTTCCCACCCTGCCTCACTAGGTGCTGCACTGCCATTCAGCAGAGGTTCTTCCCTGTATGATCCGGCCATGTTTTTTTTTAAGTCTTTAAATTTTTTATTATAATTTACTCATACTATATCCAGGTTGTAAAATAAAAATAAGTGTTAAAAAAATTAGTGGTGCTATTCCCTATGTTTGTGGCCATGCTGTAAATCAGTTTTTAACCATTCATAATGGAATCATTTTCTTTACTCTCACCTTTTCTTTTTCTTTTTTTTTTTTCTTTTTCTTTCTTTCTTTTTTTTTTTTTTTAAGGCTAGGCTCACAACCAAAAATACCCATCTCTTTTATTTACCTTTTCCCCTCTTGTCTGCTGTATGTAGTTCTTTTCTCTCCCCCTCCCCTCCCCTCTCCCCTTCCCTCCCCCTCCCCTCTCCCTGTCTCTGCCTATTCTGTCTCTTTTATTTACAATAAACTTCCTCCTGTGCCATATCGAGGAGCAGGCATGTCCTTTTTTTAATTTCTTTTTTTTTTCATTCACCATGGATGTTTGAGATCTTGAATATTTGCCACCAGATAGCCCACCTTCTCAGAAATACTCAACTTTACAGAGCCACGATAGTTGCCAAGTACAACCCACAGCCAGGCGCATATGCAGTTCTTTCTGTCAGCTGTTAAAATGGGGCATTTCTTGTTGTGTGGTAGAGCATCTTCATCTTTCAGGTATATGCCCAAGAGTGGTATAGCTCAGTCCTGAGGTACAGCTGTTCCCAATTTTCTGAGAAAGCGCCAGATTGATTTCCAAAGTGTAGTACAAGTTTGCACTCCCACCAGCAATGGAGGAGCGTTCCCCTTTCTCCACATCCTCGCCAGCATGTGCTGTCACTTGAATTTTTGATCTTAGCCATTCTGATGGGTGTAAGATGGAATCCCAGGGTCATTTTGATTTGCATTTCCTGATGGCGAAGGACATTGAGCATTTCTTTAAGTGTTTCTCTGCCATTTGATATTCTCAACTATGCTCAGTCTCCATAAGGGTCCCCTAGTAAGGGGGGCAGGGGCTCCCTGCTGCAGACTCTGATGCCTGCTCTTGGATCACTTCCCCCTGGTGAGGAAGAGGATGTGGGGAGTCCTGATGAGTGGTGGGCTGGGGTCAGTTGATAGGGAAGGAAGGCTCCCCCTCTCTGAGGACCAGGTAAGGGGGGGGGAGGGAGGGGGGGACCCAGAGGAGACGAGGGAACTATGATTGAGATGTAGAGAGGACAAACTTTTTAAAAATAAATTTAAATTGTAAAAATATGAGGCTTTTCCATTGCTAATGTTCAGATGGACACAGTAAACCTTTCAAATGGTGTTTGGAGAAAGTAGCTGAAGCAGGCGAATGAAAAATTGAAATAAAATGAGGAGGAAGACATGACCATCCCTAAAGCATGGAGAAGATTTTGATCGCAGATAGAAGGGAGAAAGCAGGCAAAGCAAAGAGTCCAGCCTGAACATAGCTAGCAGATTAACCTACCAAGAAAGCACAGAGCGGGGTGGGGGTGGAGGGTGGAGCAAGAGAGGTCCTTGATCCAGCTGGGGGATGGGCAGTGGAAGCCCAGCCACTGGGAGGGAGAGGTTTGTGGGGGGAGGGACGGTGGGAGGGAAGGGCAGTAGGGTGAGAAGTACTGGGAGGAGCCACAGGTACTGAGGGATGCTGGGAGACCTGGCGAGCATCAGCTTTGTTTGTCAATGGGTACCTGGGTTAGCCTTTGGTTCCGTGTTTCTGAAACCTAGCAGCAGGGTGTTGGACTGAGACTATGCAGTGCTCAGTCATCTGTTTTCCCAAATAAAAGTAATCCAAGGCAGGTAGGAAAATACAACTGCTAGCTACCTAGTTGTCAGACACCTGTGCCTCCCACTCTCCAGTCCGTGAGCACTCAGGTGGCCCTGTCACGGTGGGCCTGTGCTGCCCTGGAGCCTGTCATGAGAGGACACAGGGCCCGGGATGACCCCCAGCGAGCTGCCACACACCCCGCAGCTTCCTGTCAGGGCTGAGCTCGTAGCCTGAGCAGGTAGTCCAGAGCCGACGCCCAAACACTGAAGGCCCACCGCTCCACGATGCCCTCAAGGAGACGACGCGGGCTGTTTTCCTGCAATTATACTGTTGCCACTTCCCCCTGTGTCAGCAGAATAAACTGATGACCGCAATGGGCCGGAACCTCGAACCAGATGCGAGTTAGCACGAATCATCCCTGGAGGGAAAGTAGGAGGAAATAGGGCGAACACAGTGCCGTTTGGTGGCGTCTGGGAAGAAAACGCCGAGAAACGGGAAGAAGAAACACAGTGCTCGTTCCCTCTTCTCCATTAGCTAGCCGCCCTCGTAGCAGGACCCATCAATCTAACTTTCAGACGTCTGGAAGCCGCTCCCTCCATATGCTCAACAAAGCGCAGAGCAATATAGCTCTGAGCACGGCTGGCAGGCACCATGGTGAATCACCGCAGGTTCTTAGTGGTCCCAATTTCTGCAATTTATTACTTGATTTTGAGGATCACCCCCTGCCCTGCACGCACTGCATTTGTAGCTGATCTTGGCCTTCCAGAAGGTTCCAGGGCTCACTGCCCGCTCTGAGTAATTGTTTTTCTTGGTTTGCTTTGCTCTCACCTGGCCCGAATTCTACCCATCGCATCTCTCACGTTTAGGCTGTCAAAGCAAGAAGCCGAACATCTCAGTCATAATGCTTCCTGGGCCTCGTTTATTCCAGCCGGTGAGCAGGTCCGCGAAGATACAGAGACAGTCAGAGCGCAGTGGGTTCCTGCAGGGGGCTCACCAGTGAGGAGATGTGGCTTGATGCCTTTGAATTCCCACCCCACTCTCCACACCCAACCCTGCAAGCACATTCCCCCTACACATACACAGAAACGAACATACATACACATGCATACTCCCACACACATATGCACAGAGGCACAGATGTACATACATAAACATATACGCACCTGCATGCTAACACCTATACCCACATATATTCCCATACATACACAGGCACACATGTATCTTTATATTTACATATGCACAGGTACATATGTACACACGTGTGCAGGCTTTATATATATGTATATATGTGTATATATACATACATACATACATACATACATACACACACACACACACAGGTAGGCACACATCCCTATACATATGCATGCAGGCACACATGTACACACACATGCATACACACATGCACCTTTTGTTTTGCATTCCAGATCTACATAGTGTTTCCACTCAGACTGATCCTAGCCTGTGCCCTGTCAGGCCTTGTTCAAGTTGACTGCAGAAGTGCCCGTGTCTGTTAAGCCCTATATTTCCTGCCCACCAGTCATCAGGCTTGGCTGGAACTCTATCCGGCACTGCAGCTCCTTCCTCGTCAAGTTATAAATGGGTTGAATAAATGAATTGATCTAGTTACACACAGTCTGGCAAGCCACTTAACCTAGCTGCACTTCAGTTTCACCACCTGCAAATGAGAACTGTCCCAGCTGTCTCATGGGACTAGGGTGGGGATCATGGGAACCTGGCTGGCCAGTATTCACAAATATTTGCCTTCGAGGTCAAGCTCATGGTTGGCTATTGATGCCTGGGTATCGATACAGTCTTTATATTGACTGTTCTGACAGATGCTACAAGATACAGAAGGAACCAAGGCAGAGGGGTCACACATTACCACCTGAGAAGCTCTTTGTCATGGCAACCGTGTGCATCGCTGCGTGCTAGTCACGGAGCCCCTGTCTCTGCCGAGGGGCCCACCTTATCCACTTATGAGACATTTCATGCTTTGTTTTATTTTAAGTTGATGGGACACAGGGAACAGGTGAACAGCTATGTAGGCCTGCACTGGAAATTCTACAAGATCTCTGTTCTCCTGGAGCTCACTGTGAAGAGCGTGCCTTGCTCCCAGCCCCTCGAGGCTACCGCCCCAGCTCTACCATACATGCTGCCGAGGCTCACCTCAGCTGAGCCCACCCATCCTCAGAAGCAGCACCAGAGAGAGAGGATGTGGAAACAAGACAGCAAAAAACCTCGTACGCACAAGGACAGCCCCCACCCACTCCCCAGAAAAACGTCTAGGCGAGGACATGACCAAATATGAATCTCACAAACTCTAGGGTGGCTCCTGAAGAAAAAGGTCACAAAATGACAAGTAGGAGATTAGGAATGAATTTGGATGTTTTCTTACAGCGAGGAACAGCAACACATCAGTAGAGGAGACTTGGATCCCCTTCCTGAGCCCACCTGAGCTGACCAGCCATTCACCCCTGGCAAAGGCCGGCTCCTCCCTCCAGAAGCCAACCCCACCAGCTGCAGAGCAGGCACAGGGCACACGCAGCTGCTTCTTCATTCTGCTGGTAAATCCACAGCACCTTCAGAACTAAGGCAGGGCTCCACCTACCTGTCTACCTACCTGTCAGAGACAGGGCAGGTGAACCTCACCTGAGCAGAGTTAGTTGAAGTGAAAAAGGTCATCTGAATAGAACCCCAGGACCCCTTGTCAATCGTGGGAAACTGGAGAGAGAAGGCTGCCTCTACTCTGCTCAGCACAGTGGTGTTTCAGTAGCGACCACTGCTATTCCCTCTATGACGGTTACGCTCTGCCAGGACCACGCCCCCTCCCTCTGCCTCTACCTACCACCTGCAGAACTCCCATTGGATAACAGATGGGTCCGCCATTGTCCCCAAAGAGTGCTCCAGAAATTCCTGCTATATACCTCATTGTATTCCCCAGGGCTAGCGGGCAAGAACGCTGTGCTCTCAACCCTAATCCCAAAGCCTTACTGCTCTCATGCTCTTAGGAAAGCCTTTCCCTGAATCCCACCTCTACTCTGTTGTGTGTCAACACCCTCCAGGCCAGCCTCTCACTGCAGACCATGGAGTCAGCACAGTCACTGTGATCACACTGACAGCTGCTGATCCTTGACAGATTTCAGTCTTTCCTAGCACACCCATACCCCATACCTAGAACTCTGTAGGGTGAAAGACTAACAAATGAGTAAATGGGTTGTATGCATGCATATATACATGCGTGTGTGTATACATATATATGTGTGTGTACATATATATAATGCTTTAGCACATTTTATTGAAAAGTACAATATTTTAAAAATTGTCGATACAAACAATTGATCTTTTGAAGGGTGACATTGGATGGCTGTTTGCTCTGGCACAGTTCATTTATCCTTTTTATGACCTGGATCCCTTCACAGTAAAATGACCATACACCCTACCTATGGGAACTTGAAGGAAGGGGGAACTTAGTTAGCACACTGTAGCACTCATAAGACCTTAAACTTACTATTCTGGCTATCTTCCTCATCTTACTCATAGGAATGGGGTTGAACTTTTCTTGGTAATAAACCCATAGGATGGGGCCCAAAATGTCACCATCCTTACATTCAGTGCCTTTTCCCCTAGAGAGACACCACCCTCTTGGTCTCTCTTTTCCCAAGGGTTTAACCTCACCCATTAGCTTGAACCTTTGAACATGGCCATAACCACCTAGTATGTGGGGACATTCCTATCAGTCAGAAAATAGCCCCAAGTCATCACATCATGCTTGGGCAGACAGCGAGATAACACCTGGCAATATGGTGTGGTAGGTGTGTGTTTAAGGATAGAAATAAAGACATTGGCAGGCCCAGGACAAGAACTTACTGATGGCACAGAAGTGTCCCCAATGGCTTAGCACTGCCCAGAAATAGGCACTGTCTCTCCATTTGTCATTTCCCTTCCTCGGTGTCTCTAATGCACCGAGGGGCTTTGTGACAGATAGGAATCTCACACCTTCTTCTACCTACAACCCTTTCTATAAATGCCGTTCTTTAAAAATGCTTAAATGAGAGACTGGGAGGCAGAGCACAAACTTAGTTAGTTTCAAGAGCCTTACAGCCAAAAGTGACTTCTGTGTGTCGTTTAGCTGAGTCATGAGTATAAGGTTAGATGCTCTAACAGCAATGTAGACCAAACTTGATGATTCTGTAAGAAGACCATCCATCAATGAATGAAAGCACAAAGCAAACACAAAGTATCTTTGTTTCCCAGCATTTTTGACAGTACCCTGCTTTCAGTGTTCTTTGCATGTGTCAGAAACCAGTAAGTAATTAATAACAATGTTTAAAAATGGAAAGATCACCGTGGGTGGGCTGGCTGCCTAGGCAGAGTTCCCAGGGATCTCTGTGCCTCTATTCAAAACTGCTTAAGCCGTGTGCTCCAAACTGAAGTGCGGGTGTCCATCTGAGGGATGCAAATGCTGGTTCCAAGAATATTTTTCAACTTTGGGTCTCGATTAGAAAAACTTAAGAAATAATAAAATATAGCAGGCATGATGGCACTTGTCTTTATCCCAACACTCAGGTGGCAGAGTCAAAGGAATCTCTGTGAGTACAAGGCCAGCCTCGGCTACATAGTGAGTTCCAGGGCCCTCGGGAAAGACCCTGTCACAAAAAAATAAAAAAAAAATAAAAATAAAAAAAAAATATATATATATATATATATATATATATATTAGAAATAGAATACCATCGAGTTCAGACAATATAGATGGATGACAAAAACTGTTGCTCTTGAGTGGGATCTTCTTTCATTTAATATTTTCAAAGTAAAATTTTTGTTCTCACTTTGTAGATCAGGCTGGCCTCTGCCTCTTCTTCCTGAACACTAGGATCCAAGGCATGCGCCGCCACATACAGCCTGAAACTCCTGCCCTCCACTGATAATCCCCCATATTAAATCTAGCATACTAAATATTAGAGGCTTGGTGTCTCAGATTTTTTAGTAGATGTTGTTGGACAGCATGAAATCCAGGGGGTGCGTCTCATCTTTCCGGGGGAGGCGGGGAGGCTGAAGCATGAGATGGTGCTGTTCAAAGCAAGCAGGCAGCCCATGGAGCCGGGCTCCAGCCCATAAATTAGCTGTGGGCCCCAGGAAGCTGCTCATGCTGTCCAAAATGTGGTTTCCTCAACAGTGTGTCAGGTAGAACCAACTTCAGGCGAAGATTACTCTGAGTGAGACTTGTAGTCTCCTGTTTCCAGGTCCCTAGTCCTTGAAGGTGGGTGTGGCTACAGGAAATGCTTTGGCCAATCAAAAATCCATAGATAGATAGGCTGGGAGTTACTTGGGGGGAAGGGGGAAAATATTTAAGAGCTGGTTCAGAATTCTTCAGATTCACTTTTCCTAGGAAGGTGATCACGGAAGCAGAAATTATTTGGAGGAGATAGGAGACCGAAACAGCCTAGAAAGCATAGCCTTCGTTTGCACAGGCCTGGACCATTGCCCAGACCCACAAACGACTTAACATGCACAAGAAATAAACATTTGTTGAGTTAAGCCATGGAGATCTGGGTGGTGTTTGTCACCGTAGAAAAAATCTAGCCTCCTCTGGCTGATCCATTTCCTCACTGGGTGCAGCAAGGATTAAATGAATTACTGTACATAAACACTTGAAAATGCTAGCTCTACAAATATTTGCCGAAGTTACTCTGTAGACTTGATTCGAACGTGCATTTTTCCCCCACGTTTTATAATTGGCGGTGTTTCGCATTTTAATCGGCAGCAATGTTTCTTTCTTAACGCCCCATAAAACCACCCTACATCTTGGATTCAGGCCCGTGAATCTGTATTATTATCATTATTATCTTAGGGACTAGTGGATAAATAAGAGAACTACATTCATCATTTGTAAACAGTGCATAAACAAGCACTTTGCAGCTGTTTAAAGGGAAGGAAAGAAGGAGAGGACGGAAGAGGGAGAGCAAGGTGCGCCTCACACTGCTGATGGGTACCACGCTCAGCATCAGCAGCCATGTTTGTTTCTGGGGCAGATGTGCTATTTGGGTTTCCTCTTGGGGCCCACCAACTAGTGGCTCTCCATCAGTCCTAAGACAGCAGCCTGTATTCAAACAAGGGTCTTGGGGATGCTTTTCAAAAGACTGGTAACAATTTTTATACTTAGAGTACATCAATAAAAGAATTCATCTGTCAAGATAAAAACCGGCCACGCAAATGAATCTCTGTGGGTCTTCTTTCCAGAAAGTGTCCAATCACTAATAACGCTAATATGAATTTTATTTGTTTCTAGATTTTCTTTGTATTATATTTGAAAATTTGTTTGTGTTGGAGTTGTATAAGGATTAGATGCATACAACCCTTTTTCTTTTACATGTGCTCATATTGATGAAACATAATGATAAAAATAAATTAAGCAAAAAAAAAAAGGAGGCCCTTCAACTGGGTACACACGAATGAGGAGGCATTAGTTATAACTAGGCAAGCATACAAGTTGTCCTTGCTTTTCTGTCAACATTCCCAGACATTCTCAGTGTGAGAGAGCCTCGCCCAGCAGCCTATCAGCAGGCTGAGGCTTGAAAGACAGGCCGGCGTCATCACCCATTCTCAACCTTCATCTCACAACAGTTTCTTGGTGCTTCTCACCAGAAAATGGGCTGGGTTAGGTAGAGACAGAATACACGCTGACAGGAAGTCTCGGGAGTCTGAGGGAGCAGAGAGGTCCACAAGCTGACATTTCACACATGATTTTAGAGCTGGAGGCCAGCCTGCGTGGGAGCACAGCCTCCATCTGCTGCTCCGCTGCCTGGAAGCCTCGTGGGCCTCACTAGGTTGTTGACAAAGCCTACAGACGTCTCCTCTTAGAGCTCCTGTTGGGCAGCCGGAGCCCCAGAGGCTCCGTGTTCCATGTTGTCACAGCCCCTGGAACATCTGGACCCCAGACTTCCAGCATCTGTGTGCCTTCCTCCACGTGTTCACCCAACCGCGCTGCCTAGGATTCCGTTCCAGTGGTGACCCGCTTCCTTCTGCTGCTTTTCTAACTAGAAGGCAATGGATCCTGTTCCTTTCACGTCTTGATTGCCATTTGGACTTTGGGTTATTCTGTGAATTAATTTGTGTTTTTGGAAACCAGGAGACCTGAGGACAGTACTTCCGTGAAGACCTCATGACTCTATGAAGCAACATATGGGTTTTAAATGCAAACACCTATAGTAGGTCTCTAAGGAGATTTTAGGAAATGCATCCTTTCCTTCATTTGCATTTCTGTTGATCTTGCTGAGATGAAGCTGACCTTAGGGCCCCCGACCCTTTCTCTCTTTGGACTCATAGGTAAAGGAACCAAGGCCCAGACTTGGAAAAGAAGGATTTTTTTCCCCAAAGTCACACAAATAGAAAGATGGAAGCCAAGCTGAAAGCCGAGTCTGCTAGTTATAGACCAGGCCACTTAATTTTCCCAGAGCAAACCCACTACCACTGATCGATCCCCAACTCACAAATAATCTTCTTATAATTAAAAAATAAAACTGATATGTGCTCAATAGAAACCCTACTTGAATTTTAATATCGATTTTACTTTCTTCCCTGGCTAGTGATATATGGTAACAAATCCTGCCTCTTAGGAGACCAAGCAGAAGGAGCTTCCAATGCCTCACAGCCCCACAATAAGGATGGATGCAACCAACACTTTCCATGACAGAGTGCTGCAGACCATCAGATAGGTAATACTCGGTGCATTCTCAACTAACCTTTCAGCGTGTGTTGAGCAGAATAAAACCCCAATGGAAGCTGAGGCGTGTCTGCCCTCAGTGACGTCAGTTGGATGGAGTGCTAAACTGAGTGGTCACCATGGGTCCCTGGAGAACAATCCAGGATACGTGGTCAAGTGTCAACTAAGAAAACAAACATGGTCACTTGAGCATGTCCTGTGGTCACTCCAGCTGAGGGCTAGGAGCAGGTCATGGTTTGAACTGTGTCCACTAGATGTGAAAACTGACGTCCCAACCCTTAGCTCTTGTGAGTGAGACACTGGGTGGAGGTAGAGCCTTTGAAGGTGCTAGGATGAGAAGGTTGGTAAATCTTAGGCAACTGGTGTGGCTGGTGGCTCATAAGGGAAGCGAGACACACAGAGAGGCAAAGCCAGAAAGAAGACATGAAGACACCTAGGAGAGGCTCCAGGGCCACTGGCATCGCCTAGGGCTAAAAGAAGTTGGGAAGGATCTTCTTTCGTTTAATAAGTAGACCATGGCCATGCTGGCCTCTTGATCTTGGATTTCTGGCTCCAAAGACATACATGAAAACATCTCTCTGATTATAAATAGTGGTACCATGTTACCCCATAATCTACAAAAGATCTGCCCTAAGACCCACCGGCCTTGGTGGATGCCTTAAGCCACAGGTAGTACTAAACCCTGAATAAATCATGTGTTATATGTATGCACGCCTATACAGTTCAATTTATAAAGTAGGAGTAACAAGAAATTAACAATGAATGGTAAAGTAGAATAATTATAATAATATACTGCAATAACACCCATTTAGAATGTAATAACTGTTCACTATTTGGACTCTTCCATTTACTGTTTTCAAGCCACAGGATACTAAGTCTGAGGTGAGGGAGACAATTGTACAGCAGGCCTGCAGGTCCATAAGTTCCTCATGCGCAGAGCCAACCACAGATTCTGCAATACACAAGCACAGGGGGCTGCCTGCCGTCAGTCCCCAAGCAACACAGACAGCCCAACAGCCAATCATGCGGCCTTGGCACTGAACCAGGAGAGACACATCACCTAGTGATGACCTGACATACATGGGAGGATATGCAAAGACTGCGCCATTGTGAGTCAGGGCTCTAGACCCCCATGTTTGGGTGGGAGGAAGCCTGGACCCAACCCTTACCCACCCCCCCACCCCCAGACACTGAAGCACAAACGTATTATTTCACCAGCCACAGAAACTCAAGCAGGTGGTGAACAGCCTTACCGTACTCACTTGTTTAGTGGTTATTTTAGACTTTAAATCCTCAAGGCCACAGCCAAAAATTTCTGGTATTTGAAAGTTTCCTGCAAACAGGAAATAATAGAGAACTGCTCATATGTTCTCATTTCCCTCAGAAGCCCACATTCCTTCTACCAAGCGCTTACACCTCCCTGGCTCCTGCTGCTGGTTTTTCCTCTACCGTGAAGAAAGTTGCTCCAGCTTTTCCCAAAAAGGTGAAGGAGAACAGCAGGAAACAGGAGCGCCCATTGTCCCTGATGCCCCTGACTCCGTACATGACAACTAGGCATAGATGAGTCACTCTAAAGTTCAACAATAGTTACCTGCCATGGGGTGGAGTCTGAGCTACTTTAGGAAACAGACTGAAGGCTCTTCTAGGCAGCTACCAGCTGAGACTGGACGCATAGGTGGGTGGGTAGATGGCTGGATATTACTGATAATAAATAGGATAGCTAATAACTATCATTGATAAGTATGATAGACGATAACTAGACGTGATAGATATGATTTATAAACACAAAATGAATAGATGATTTATGGACTCATAAATAAGATAATGGATGGATGATGAGTAGATAATCTAGATATTATGTTACATATATAGATAGACGATAGATTTAGTTAGATAGTTTATGGTCAGATAGGTAGCCATCATAGGTACAATGATAGATAGATAGATAGATAGATAGATAGATAGATAGATAGATAGATGTTAGAACGACACATGACAAGCACATATATTTAATGGACAAAGCATAATTTGAGAGTTCATTAAATCTGCCACTAAAAGAACCAAGCTGAAGAAATGCCCTGAAAGGGCTCTAAACATCAAGCTATCTTAGGGCATCAATTTCTAAATTATTTATATTATCTCATCAATGCACTATTCCCACAAGAGATTTTAACTCTAATTAAAGGTCTGCTGAGAAGGAACCCTGTGGTATACAGTCAGGCTAGGAGCATCTAAGAAAAAAGCTACCAAATACACCCAAGCACACAGTAGAGTATTCAGTCCCCCTTTCTATTTTACACATAATTATAAATAATATAGGTGGTCAACATAATTAAGGGCTACTTTAATCTCTTGTTACTTTTCCAGCCCTGAACAGTCAGGATGCCCATGGGATCTTGGCACCACTAGGCTATCCCCAAAATGGGTTCATAAAGAGCAAGCAAGGTGTCATTTGCAAACCAAAACCTATAGTAACAAACACCCATGCTGGCCTTCAGTTGATGCAAGATCCTCTGGGGGAAAAAATGCTTCCTGGAAACAGAGTGCTGTGGACTTTGAATGTCTCTGAGGACTCCATGGATTGGGGTGAGCAGGTGACAAGTCTATGGAGAGGATTCTGCTGAGCTCCTGCCATGCTCTTTCCTGACACTCTAGTCTCAGATCCACTGTAGCCCTGTGTCATGTAGCAAAGGCTCCCTGGCATCTCAGAGTATTGCATCCTGGTTGTAGGGAAGGCTCCTCTCAGCTCCAGCTGTCATCCTGACCCAGGCCAGAGTTATCTGAGGGAATCTCAACTGCAATCTCGGCCTGTGGGCATGTCTATGGAGCGTTTTCTTAGTTACCAATTGATGTAGAAGAGCCCAGCCCACTGTGTATGGTGTCATTACAGGGATGCGTAAAGAATAAGAGAGCTAGATGAGCAAGTGCAGGCAGTAAGTCACTAAGTGTCATTACTCTATGATGTCTGCTTCAATTTCTATTTGAGTTCTTGCTTTGATAATGATCTATACCCTGTGAGTTGAAATACCGTCCCCCCCCCCCACACACACACACATAGCAAGGTTTGGTCAAGGTGTTTATTACAGCAAAAGCAAGCAAACTAGCACACAAATTACAAGGATCAGGGTGTTGCTGTGATGAGCCTGACTTTTTTTTGTTTTGTTTTGGAGGGAAGGAACTTTGAGCTGGAAAAGCCATAGAGTGCTTAGAGTTTAATGAGCTATGATAGAGAACTTGGATGATAGTGTTGAGAGCAATACAAATAACAAAATCTAGGTTTTGACGTTTCAGAGGGAAATTAAGACTCCGTAGGACTTTCCCAATGATATTTTGAAGTAAGAACCTATTGAGGTGAAACCTTTGCTTTACTGGGGAATTGGGTCCTGCTAATTGAGGCTGAAGAGTCAGCTGTGATTAATAAAAGATAAACGTGACTGATGTGAAATCTTCTGAAAGGTATTGCTTCAGGGCCAGCACACCGAAAGTGTGCTCCAGGGGTGGCTAAGGCTGTGTCTAAAGCTGGAAGCAGAACTTAGTAACATATAAAATCTCCCGTGTGATACTGGCTTTGCCAGCACGAAAGGCAGAGAATTGAAAGGGTCGGGGAGAGAAGCTGAGGCTTGGCACAATGTGCCATAGTCAGAGTCTTTAAAACGAGGCCATGAGGCTGGTGAAGGGGCAGCTGCAATGGATACCCCACAATATTGGGGACTCCAGGATCATGGGACATCTCCTAAGGACAGCAGCAGGGGTTGAAGGGAGATGGCTTGAGCCTATGAGAGACACTGTATGTGTGCTACATGTGGCAGAACTGAAGAGGTAGGGCTGTTCAGTCCTTCTGGTGCCCAGAAGATCATTAGTGAGTCCCAGACACTGAACACTGAGTTCACATTGTGAGATTTTGGTTTGGTTTTGATCTGATTCTAACTGTCTTGGTTCCTCCCTCTTAGAAGAAGCAACCATACAGGTTTTGTTTGTTTGGTTGGTTGGTTGGTTGGTTTTTTTTTACTCTATAGGAGCACACAGCTAAGAAACTTTGACTTTTTAAAAGAGAATTTGGACCTCTAAGTCACTGAAATTTTTTTTGAATCGTGAAACTTTAAAGCTGTACTGTGTTTAATATTATGATATGAACATGGCCCACATATGTAATTCCAGCACTTGGGAGACTGAGGTAGAAGAACCTTCAGTTTCAAAGCCAACAGATGAGTGGGAGATTCCATCTCAAAGGGTTAAGAAGGGGAAGAAGAGGTGGAGTCCTGTCACGTGTCCACTGCCTCACTCCCTCCCCTCCATATTCTAGCATCACCCCATAGAGCTAAGATGGAGCATTCCAAATCAGAACATATCAGGGAAAGAAAGTTCTCAAGTATTTTCTGTACAAAACCCAATTTTGAATACCAAGTGTCTACACCGTGTAAGGAGGGCCCATAGGTGGGAAAATATCCACCTGAACCCTCCAAGCCACGTGCTTTCCTGAAATCAAAAGGCAGAGTGTGGCTCCATCACTCCCCTGCCACCCTTTGCTCTATCTCTGTGAGACTCTGGTTATCACACTGCCTCTGCCTTTGTCTCTCTGTTGGTGGATCGGCCTCCACAGAGAAAAGGCTTCTATAGCAGGTGTCTAGCACAGAGGGGAGTGTTTCCCCCCGCCCCGCAAAACTGTGCTCGGGGCCTCAGTGTGAGCTTGAGCAAGAGGGGCTGGCTTGAGCTGAAGTAAACTGAATTTAGCTACACCAGATGCTTAGCCAAGGCCGGCCTCCCGTCACCACTTCCCCAAGCCCATCCCAGAGAGCAACGGCATCTTTCCAGCCCACTTCAGGAAGGATTTAGTGCTGAGTCCACACTTTCCCTGTCTCCAGTTTTCTCTGGGAAATGAGGCCAGCTCCACGCACCAGCCAGAGCCCTTGACTTTGATGACAGCCTTCAAGGGGCTATATTTGTGCACAGCCGAAAGAGGAAATGAAACCTCCACTTCAGTTCCACCCCAGTTGCCAAGGAGGATGGAGAAAGCATCAAACAGCTGCATCTCTGTCACTCAACAGAAACTCTCCATTTACCCAGTGTTTTCTCCATACGATTGCTTCCATTTAGTCTTGTGACATTATAATACAGGGTGCCTGCTGAGAAGTTTTGAAATATCTCTTTTATCAGTTAAGACAACTTAATCCCACCCCACCCCAACCCCACCCCCCCCCCAAAAAAAAACCTTCTAAGTATTACTTCCTGGCAGAAAATGAGTTGGATTTGCTTCAAAACTACTTCAGAATTGGTGAACATAAATGGCTCTAAATTTAGCAAATATCAGCTTGCCCAGTGAATTTGCAGTATTTTTTTTTCTCTCTTTCCTTCCAAACCCTGTTTGGCCTTAAAGTCAAAGTTGAGCCAGACACAGCATCTCTCCCATGCCCTTCTTCACCTTCCATTCCACAGTAGGCCTGATGGTTAATTGATAAAAGATGGGCCCCACAGCTTAGCAGCTCAGAGCAGACTCGGCCAAGTCCCTGGCCTCCCCCAGGCAGCAGCTATTCAATGGTGAATGAACCCAGTTCCAACCCTATTTACTTGGCAAAGCCACTGGGTGGGTGGAGATGAGAAAAGCATCTGTCTTCCTCATCTATGCTCAAAATACATCATTTCCTCACAGCCTGGGAGAGGGGACGAAGAGTTCTAATTGTCTACAAACTCTGGCCCAAACATGATTGTAAGCGCTGATTTCACTCTGGAGTGATGGGTGGGGAAAGTTCTAGAGACCATTTGGCAGACTATATGACCTCTGTCTTGATCCTGTCCATTCTAGAGCTGGTTATTGTGACAAGTACCACCCAAGTCTGGTTGTCATGTATATAATAGGCAGCCATCTTCTCAACAACGGCATTTGCACCAGTCTTAAGTGATGCCAAGAAAGGAAGGTCCTCCTACGACCTGCCAACAATGGTGACATAGGGGAAGGATATCTTCTACACACACTGTCCCCCTGAAAACAACCAGCTCCACTTCATTTCCTGTTTTGGGTCCACTTTTATTATGGGCCCTGCAGAGCTGTTTAATCCCTGTTAATATCTCACAAACCAAGAGAGCCCACTTGATCACATGACAGCTCAGTTCCCCAGGAAACTTCACTCTTAAGAAGTCAGCTCTTGGCATCTGTAAGAAACAACAACACTGACAAGCAGCATGGTGTGGCCCACACAGGTGCCAAGAGGGAATTAAACTCTTCCTCTGTCCGCTGCTGGGATAGGTTTTAGCTACATGTGGGTTTCTTAAGTCTTAGAAATAAGCTGCATTGTGGAGATGTTAGTACCTTTCTGGAGCTAAGTGAAGTTTTATTCTTCTCCTTCCTTCTTCTTCTTCTTCTTCTTCTTCTTCTTCTTCTTCTTCTTCTTCTTCCTCCTCCTCCTCCTCCTCCTCCTCCTCCTCCTCTTCCTCCTCCTCCCTCTCCTCCTTCTTCTTTCTCTTCTTCTTCATCACCACCATCACCATCATCAAATAAGACTTTTATGAAAGTACAAAATATGACATGAAGTCCAAAAGAGAAACTGCAAGCTGAGGAGTGAGGAAGTAAAAACTGGGAGGGCAGGTCTCAGCTGTAGAGGAGGCAGGGTCTCTCTGTGATCCCCAGCACTACAGCAGAGGTTCCTAGTCTCCAATGTTCCTTCGTAAGGATGAAAAACACACGCTTGTGAATTATGAAAGG
The DNA here is from genome assembly GCF_964271855.1 of Acomys minous. NCBI lineage: Eukaryota > Metazoa > Chordata > Mammalia > Rodentia > Muridae > Acomys > Acomys minous. The sequence goes on along the minus strand of NC_140485.1, from coordinate 140,949,139 downwards.
TCCAATATGAAAGCTGCTGGTTGAAGCCTGGGACAACGGAGCTGAGGGGCAGCCCTGGCTCATATCTGTCTGTTTCCAGGTGACCCAGATACATAGCTAGATCCCTATCTGTCCATATCCAGAAAACCTAAATGTTAAGCTACTACCGACAATTATTTTCAGAGCCACTACAAGATTCAAGGGGAAAAAGATACCCAAGCTACTCAGGTGCAAATTTTACTCTAAGTGTCATTGTGAAATTTGTTTTATGTGATGTACTTGTATATGAACATTCTGTGGAGTTTTAAGGAAGGATTTTCTATTCAGAGAGACATCTGGAAGGGAGACGTTCTCCTATAGCTAATTTGTGTTAAAATTAGGCCTAATTAATTATTAAAAGAAGAAGGCCAAGAACCAGTATTTCATACCAGAACTAGAAATGTAGTGAAATCCTTATAGCCCTTTAGAAATAACTCTCTTTTCCTTGGCTCTAATGTTTGCTTGAATTCAGAGGATGGACTAAGCCCTGAGCATCACGGGACCATTGAAGGCGTTCCAGGCTGCTCTTCTCTTCCAGCAGGGTTGGGCACTAGAGACCAGCAAAGAGAACTAGTGGTCCTGGACTCTGTGTCCTGATCCAGGCTGCTCAGCCCCACCCATGGGATATCACAGGATGGAGAGATCAGGGGCGGCATCTTTCCAAGCTGACTGCATCTCCGCCCTGCCTTCTCCCTGCAACTCTTCCCAGCCCCATCATAGTCAAAGCCAAATCAGAGCGTCACACTGAAGAGAAAGAAAACACACTGTCTTCTCTCACCCCTCACTGAGAGTAAGGCCGGGCTTCCTCTCCTCCAGGAAGGAGGTGATGCTGGCTTCCAGTGAAGGGTGTGGACTGAGGAGAAACCAGACACAAAAGAGAGAGCAAGCCAGGATGCTACTAACAGTCCAGCTTTCTTTTCAGGTTCCTGCTTAAGTAAACATTTCAAAGAAGGTTTCCCAAGCTGTCTTCCCAGTGCGTCCTGAAGGCCTGAAGCGGTGTGGGAGGGGGGGCAGGAGCCAGACAACGGGAGTCCCCATCAGTCACCAGAACTTACTTAGTGTCTCCCCATTTGACATCCCCTGAAGGAAGTGTGGAGATCATATTTTCCCAGGACCCCTCTTCCATGGCCCTCTGGCTGAGTGAGTTGATAAACATTCGCTCACTTGGGAACAGCCTGCTGGAGCTGGGGGCAGGTTGGAGAGACACACCCAGGCAGTCTACCTCCTCGCATGGGAGCTATCTATATACCTCACTTATCATCCTCAGGCTGTCCGTGTGGCCTTCCCTGCTGCTGCTGCTGCTGCTGCTGCCGCCGCCACCGCCACTAAGTTAAAGGGCGGTGTGGCTGCCCAGCCTCCTGAGCACCGCTCTGTTCTCTTTGGACTCAGGGAGAGAGCTCATGACATCTAAAAAGAAGTAGCATGTGTCACACGCCACTACAGTTCCAAAGGAGGGCTACATATGGCAATCCACTCATTGATTAAAAGTGGGCGGGAGAGGCTTTCAAGATCTAAAGCTGAAGAGAGAACGATACATAAAAATCTTATAGACTGTTCCCCACCTGATGGGATGGAGAACATGAATTCCAGCGTGACGCTCAAATAAAGCAAACACTGTAATTAAATAGCAAGGATTTTTTTCTTGTATTAGATAATCACGTTCAGCATTTGTCTCATTTAGTACATATGGGGGTGGGGGGAATAGAAAGTCTGAGCAAATAAGAAAGAAGGAATCCAGTTTCACGGCTTCCTGTCCAATAAGCCTTCAGTGCACACTGAGTACTGATGGGCTCAGCAAACGTCATTGCTGGCTACCTGAAGCCCCAATTGGAGAGGTTAGAGGAAGGAAAGCGTGTGAGGTGGGAAGGCTGAGACCCGCCACCAGAGCCTCCGGACTCCCCATCCAGGTAAGCACTCTGCCGACTGAGACACGCCCCCTTCCCTCCTTTCTCAGGTTTGAAAAGCCCCTCAGAGGTGAGAAAAGAAAAAATGCTGAGGAGAAACCCCGAGCTGGTGAAATTTGTACAAATAATCATGAAACAAAACAATTTTTTGCTTAATTTTTAAACAGAATCATGATGTCACCAGTTGAAATTACAGCCTGGCGGTTTGAAGTCCCATATGTTTGACAAATACCGCCATTTGTTTGCCAAGACTACACATCGGTAGTTTCCCCCCAGTCACAAGCTGTCTCCTTGTCTCCTGTCAACGTAGGATTTGGTCTCTTCTGCTCTTCCTGAGCTCAGAGTCCCCGAGGACATGGACAGATGCAAACTGTTTTCCTGCCTGCTCTGTCCTGTTTGCCAGGGAAAACATTCTATAAATTCCTCCAAAACCTCCCTGGCGATGAGTTTCTGTCCGTCAGTCTCTTTGGCGTTGGGTGAAGCATTCCTTGTGGATTTCCATGACAACAGGTACACTGCGTCTGAGTTCATGAAGACCACCCCCCACCCCCGCCTGAGGACCATTCCCATCACACGCCCATTCTGAAGGCAACAGAAAGCACACAGCCTCACCCCGCTCCTCACTTCCAGCTGTCTATGAACACTTTCTAAAATCACCACCCACATCACACACAGCTGCTTTCATGTCTCTACGACTCACTCCCAGCATGGCTTATGTGCCCGAGCTTACAGTTCATCTCAAGAATGGCTTGTGGTGGTACCCAGGTTTTACAGTTGGGAGAGGGGATCAAATTAAGGATGTGGTTAAAGCCGACTTGTAGAAGTAGGGGAAGTGCCCAGTGTTCTTTCCATATCCACAAAAGGCAAATGGTAAACTCCCAAGAGTCTGTTTCATTTGTATCCATGCCAGTGATTTACATCCCAATTACTCATCACCATGGGAACCAGGTATTTCTGACTGACAGAAAGAAAAGGTTGCCAAGATAAATATCTCCTTTGGGAATAGGCTCCCCTTCCCTCACTTCTCTCCCCAGTGCTTTGAAGGATGGGTCATATTCACTGTAGCTCTGTAGTTCCTGTCCTGACGCTGGATAGAACTCACTGCTGTCCTGAGACAGACAGAAGTATGAGGGTCATGAAAATCTAGCTGTCAAGCCCCGGCTCGAGGACGCCTGGGTCAGTATTAAGCAGATCCTGTAGATGTCAGAGGATTGAGGACCACGTTCTGTAAAGATGGGCTACTGGATCAGGGCACGGAGACCTCACAAAGAGTGATTGGGGAAGATGTCCTGTGGCTAAAGCTCCCACTGAGTGCCTCTCCAGCTAAAGCTCCCACTGGGTGCCTCTCCAGGTATTCCTTGGCGAGTATGACCTGAGCTGTCTCTTCATATCATAGGCCTCAAGGGTTTGAGCCAGCTGCAGAGCCTGGCATCATAAGCACCGTAGCCCTGATATTGTAAACTGACCACAATGGACTTACTAAAATTTTAAATTTGACCTGCCAATAATGTTTTTCACGTGTTAATCAAATGCCAACTAACTAACAAAAGCACACCATTGAGACTTAACCTGGGTGGCCCTCTCCCATAACTGCTATACCTAGCAGCACTTAATAAGCGGTAACGAACTGTCTCTCCAAACTAGGTTTCTTAATTTCTAAGTGTGTGTTTTGTTTTGTTAGATTAGCCGACACGTGGCAGGTTTTCTCTTGAGGTTTATGGGGAGACTTTAGGTGATACAAGGCAGGGGCCAGTGAGTCTATACGTCCACTCTTACAAGGGCACGCTCTTTAGAGAGATGCTTTCTTGGGGTCTTTCTACCTCTGCCTCCTGAGTTCTAGGGCTAAAGGCATACTCCATTACTCCAAGCTTTAGAGAGGTACTCTCTTACACCGTCTATGCCAGCCTGGCTACTAGTTAAGCTGCTAGAGTGGAATGCCACAGATTGGGTGGCTCAAATGAGTGGCATCTCTTCCTCACAGCCTGGAAGCTGGGAAGGCACAGATAAAGTCACTAATAGACTTAGTGTCTAATCAGAGTTGCTAGCCTTTTGGTATGCAGATGGTCACTTTCTAATCACATGGCAGAAGGCAGAAAGAGCAAGTCTCACATCTTACTCATAAGGGCCTCAGCATAAAACCCATTAGGGACTCTACCCTCATAGCCCAATTCACTCCCAGAGGCCACAGCAACCTCGCAATATCATCGCATTGGAAGAAGGACAATGTGTAAATCTTGAGGAGATGTGAGTGTTCAGCCAGTAGCACAGATAACACACCTCCCACCCTCACGCCACACTCCAAGGAACAGAAGAAACATCTAGAAGCTGCTCAAATTCAGCACATCCGACATCAAGGGCTGGAGCAGAACTGGTCATGGGTTAAACCTTCTGTTTAAAGGTGCCTTGATATGCAGCAATAGGCTACCAGGAAAAAAAAAGTAAGACCTGGACATGCAGTGCTGCTGTAACAAAAGCCACCTGCAGCATCAGGCTGGTGACAATAGGCAGAGGTGGAGAGAAACCTCAAAGTGGTAGCTAGTGGGAATAGAGGTGTGGGAGGTTTCTACTGGACACTGAAGAAGAGATCACCATGTACTCACCATGTCCAGTGAGGGTGAGAAGTTTTCAGCTACCACAGAAATCTCGACGCTATATCTATAAATGGATTTGGTCTTGAGGTTTAATTTCTGAAGGAAAACGTCAAGATGAGCTTAGCAAAAGAAGCAGTCAGTTTCTTAAGCAGAATCGGGACTTACTGGGTCTGAGGAGGGGCGGGTCCTCTGTCCCTGTCTTAGCCTTCACCAGTGAAAGTTCTCCCAGGAAAACTAATGGCTCCACTGCAAAGATCCAATCTGTGACGTTATAGCGAGCTTCATTAAGGCCTGAGATGATCTAAGGCAATGTCTCACGGATCACCTCAGAGCCACAGGGCTCGCCTCAAAGCCCCTCTTTACTGATAACACGGCTCCTAAGAGTCTCAAAGCCATGGCTCCTAAGAAACCATGCATAGAGCTGAAGACAAAGCAAGACTGTTCTCGAGAAGGAAAGGGACCCATGCATGCCTAGCCTTCCCATGCCCATGACGCAAACAGAAAGCCCTTTGACCTCTCCAAACCATTCCATTAACGGTTCTGATTAGCAGGGGGATCCCGGACTCACAGAGACAATTCCTATCCAAGTGCCCGACCGACAAAATTGTGAGATATAATGATGCTTGGTAGCTTACGCCACTAGTCTTAGAGGATAGCCATTCATCAAATTACAGCAACAATCATAATAACATTTTATAGAAAATGAGACAAGCGCTAAATAAAGGGGAGGGATTTTATGCCACCCTCCTTACGCCGACAGTACCTTCCGCGGCTTCTTCTTGCTGTGAAGCACATAGAGGCCACACACAGAGAGTTCAACACCTTCTGCAGCCACCACCCCTGTCACCACGACACCTCTTGGTGGGCCCCTCTCCTGCCTTCCCCATTCTCCGAACCCAGGCTTTGTAAGTGGCTATGTGTCTCTTCCTGTTTACTTCTCCAAGCCCAGAATAAGGCACTCTGTGTCTGGCCCAGGTTGTTGTCGTCACCTCTACCCCAAGATGTCCCAACGCTCGGAACAGATTAATTTCTGCAAAGTATAACTCTAGTCACTTATCTGACTCCTCAAAATATGCTTCTCCCCATCCCCCAGGGGTTACGGTCCCTGGATCTTTACCCCTGATGTTCTTTCTTCATAGAATCCCTTCATCCTTACCCAACATCCACTCAGCCCCTAAAACTCTGGGGCTCCCCTCTTTTCCTCCCTCACTCTTTGCCCTATGGTTACTTTCCCTTCCAGGAAATAGACTCGATTGTCCAGCTCGATGTCAGTTTCCTTCCTCTCCAAGTACTCTTGGCTTTTAATTCACTGCTGCCAGCATCTCTGTCACATTCAGCCAAGTAACTGATTTGTAGATTTGCCCTCTACCAGATTACGGGTTTCACAATGCTTGAGACAATATCCTAGCTGTGGGATATGCCAAAGTGTAAGCTTGAATACACTGCGAAAGATGAATCCTGCCCTCAAAAATAGGATTATACCCAAAGAAGACGAGAACAAAACAATGAGCAATTAGAGAACAAACTAAGACAGGATGTAATTAATTTCTAAGTCATGGGGTGCAGATCCTAAATTCTTCAGGAGATTAGAGATGTGGGGAGCCATGGTCAAATATGGATCACACAGGCAAACTTCGCAGATGTGAAGCCTGTAACTTCAGGGAGCTGGGGGAGAGAAATGGAGCAGGAAGTCACACTGACAAGGAAATCCACTAGGGCTACGGGGCTGGAGTAAACAGGAAATGTTCACCAAAGAATGATGAGGCGAACTTCTGCTCATGAGGCCTGGCTGTAGAGGACATCTCCAAGGCCAGTCTGTCCTTCTAAAATAAGAAATCCAAATTCTTGTTATCATCAGAGTCATAAAGTCACATTATCTGTGACTATAAAAACCATAAAGGTATTTCCTAAGCTATAACCTAGAACATATGAGGACAAAATATTTGAATGGAGCCCTATTTGAGAAAGCCAAGGAAATATCGCCCTGTATGCGAAGGCCAGGCTCAAAATGGCTGTCCACTTGTAAGCATTTACTGCAGGAGATTGTCCACTCCCTCAGCTGTATCCAGATCAATGAGCCCTGACTCCACTCAGTGTGAAGAGCCAGTGTCACGTTCTGAATGGGCCCCTGTTGCTAACACTCATTGCTTGGGGCAGACCTAGCAACGTGCTTCCTCTGAGCCTCTTGGGAGGCAGTATATGGCCGGTTCTGGGATGAATCACTGGTGCATCTTGCTGTAATCCTGGCTACCACTACCCCAGAGGCAAGTAGTGCAATGGCACTGCCTCAGCCTGAAGCAGCCTGGAGCCTGGACATCATCTCAAGAGGACAGCATCCCTAAGAGGTATCAGAGAAAGAGGCATCTTTAAGCCACCAAGGTTTGGAGTTTGTTACTGCAACATGACTTCTCCTGACTAACCCAGCAAGGATTTACTTAGATATGTTTCTGAAATAAATCTTACCTCTATTTCAGAGACATTGAGCCTATGTGGCTCAGAGACACTTGGACTTAAGAAATGTACCCGAGAGCCTATTGCCCTGTACAGAGTGGGGCCAGAACCTACAATGAGCTATCCAACTCTGAGTTAGAAGACAAAGTCTTCCATGGGTCGTAGCTATCACCTAGGAAACAAACTGCTCAGTGGAAATTCATCTACGCACATGTGATCAGATACTCAGCATCGTCAGGGGAGTGCTCTGCCCCGACACCTTCCATCCACAGAAGCAGAATTGTACAGATGCCTACATCACAGGAGAACTGGGAGGTACTGGAGCCTTCTCCCCAGCCCTTGCTGACTCGATCCTGGGAAACAAAAGTAGGCATGTAAATGGTATAGAAACTCAGGGACACCCGCCCCCGGCCGCTAGCAGCACCTTCCTTCTCTAACAGTCAGAGCTAATGACTAAAGCAGACTCCTCCTGAGGAACTCTCCCATCCAAGGCTTTCTTCTGGAGGTATCTGATACCTCACGTCGCTAGCAAGCCACAGTGTGCCCTGTCCCACCGTGGCCCATATGCCTAGCCACAAAGTTCAGTTCAGAAGTAAGGGAGCAGGCAGGTGATTTTTGGCTTAACCAGGAGACTCCGTTCAACTACGCAGTTTCTCCAGCAAAGGGTGAAGCTGGTCACTTTCTGGGTTCTCTTCCTCTTCCCCAATGAGTTCTGGGATCGAAGAAGACAAAGCTGACTCCCTCAAAGTCCTCCAACACCATCACCCTGGAAGATCAGCAAAAGGCCTCACAGGAGAGTTCATTGCATCAGCTTAGCACAAGGGAAGATGGCACAGTACATGATAAGTCCTCATACTGCCTCTGAACTGGACTCTGAAAGTGCAGCCCCCTTCCCCAAACAAACATAGCTCTGAGCTCCACTTACTCTCCAGGCCTGAGATTTCTCCTTCCTCCTCCTCTTCCCTCATTTTCTGTGGATACAGGAACATGGCTCCCTGCAGGGCTGTGGGAAGCGCTGTTCTAGTGTTTACACGTGACCGCCATCCCTAGAAGTGGCAGTAATTGCAGCGTCTAGAACAGGGCACCAACTCTGAGAAGCCAGATGTCAGGACTAAACTTCCGCCATAGTTACCTTTACAAATAAGGGGATAATGAAATAGACCTAGACCCACAGAGAAGAGAGAAAAAAAAAAGGTAGAGCCCTGGGAGGGCTGTCCACCAATCTACTCCTCACTTGAAGGCCTTCAAGGTGCCCAGCTGGCACCTCCGCCCAGGGAGGCTAGACCATACCTCCTTTCTCCAGTCAGGCCCCAGGCTATCCTCCCTGCCTCAGACCCAGATCCATCCCCACACTGTCTCTTCCCCTGCTGTGAACAGGCCCCAGTTGCTCCTTGCCAAAGGAAGAGAAGCAACCCTGCTTCAGAGAAAGGCCTTCCTTCACGCTCCATCTCTGACCCTCTCTCCACACAGAGCTATCTGTGTTCACCTGGCTGGTCACCCATGTTGCTCTCTCTCAGCATATCTGAAGACCCTCGACTTCACTCTTCACTGAAAATCCACACCCACCTAGATCCTGAGAATGCAGGGGACCCTTGCAGACGTCATCAAGCTGAGATGAGGTCATTAGGATGAACCCCAATCACATATGTCTGGTAACATCCTAAGAAGAGATGCAAACTCATAAGGAAGCCAGCCATGTAGCAATCGAGGCAGAGATCAGACTCCTGGACCTACAAGCCAAGGAACACCGAGAGTGGGAGCAGTGGCCCTGCCAGAAGCTAGAGACAGCTGGGGAAAAAAGCCTTTCTGAGACCATTCAGAGGGAGGGCAGCCTGGTGGGCCTGTGGTTACAGATGTCTGCCCTCTCTGCCTGTGAGAGAATATGCCTTGTAATCTTGGGCCACTTAGTCTACTTAGGCCACTTAGCCCTAGAAGCTAAAAGACACCTCTTTCTAGATTATTCTCCTTATGTCCTTGAAGGAGCTAACACATCTGCAGCTCCCACTCCTCCCTGAAAGCATCCTTGGTGACATCTGCAAGACAACTTCCATGTCTCCTCTTCACTCTAACTGACAATTGCTGGACCTTTTCAGTGGTTTTCTCCAGTCCTTCCTATTATTTTTTTTCTCCACTCTTCTTCTTTCTGAGGTAAGCTCATACCCACGGTGACTAGTATGTAATTACAGCGTGTCCCTCTTCAGAGCTTTAGGTTTATATCTCCAAGCACTCGCCAGGCATGGCTACCACACACAAGCACTCATCAGGCATGGCTACCACACACAAGCACTCACCAGGGATGGCTACCACACACAAGCACTCACCAGTCATGGCTACCACACACAATCACTCACCAGACATGGCTACTACATGCAATCACTCACCAGGCATGGCTACTACCTGCAAGCACTTACCAGGCATGGCTAATACGTACAATTTACCCATCCAGAAAGGAATTCATTATTTGCATCTTAAAAATTATTTTTACTTATTCTCTCACAACTTTATGCACACATATAAAGTAATCTGGTCGTGATCCGCCCCTCTCATCCTCTTCCTCTCTCCCCAAGCTCCTCCCTCTTCCCAGTAAGTCTATCTCCTACTTCCATGGATTTCTTTTAATAGCCACTGGATTTAATTACAGAGCATCCGTGGGAGATTATTTATTTGAGGAAGGGCAACTTGCCAGCAGCTTCACCACTGAGGAGCAGGATTGTGTTTTCTTCAGAAAACATTGACTGCTGCAGCTCCTCAGGGGAAAGCGGGGCTGGATGAGCCCCTCCCTCACTCATAACAGAACATTGATGGACAGAAAGTGTGGCACAGGTGCCCACTGTTGCCGAGTTCACGAATGCCACGGCTGCCATGGCATGTGTGGGAGAGAGCATTTCTCAGCAACCTTTCCCATCCTTTCATTCTTTCCTCCCCTTCTCCCATGATGCTCTCTGGGCCTAGGAGTCGGTAACACAGATGCCCTATTTAAGGTCAAGCATTCAAGAGTCGCTCAGTCTCCATACTTTGACCAGTAATGAATCTCTACACTAACTGACACCCACTCAAAAAGAAACTTCTCTGACCAAGGCTAAGGGCCAAACTAACCAATGGATATGAACATAAACATTTAGAAAGCAGTTTGACACCATGCCCACTTAACAACAGTAGTTTCCTCCCCACTAGGATGTATGGATCCCCCGAGTCACATGCTTTTGCCCAGGTTTACTGAAGGCCTCCTGTCCTCAAATCCAGCAGGAAAACAGTTAGACATAACATACTGCCCATAACAATAACAATAATGCCACTACTGCACCAAAGGACACATGTTGCGTAGCAGGTTGTAGGTTACAGCATCCATAGCTGGGAAAGTTTGCATAATGCTTTCTGGCACTATGAAAGCTAGCCAACAGGACAGAAGCTACAAATCCAGGCCCAGCTTGATTTCTCTGTACTCTGCAACCAAAATGTATGGTGTCTTTAGCAATGGGATTTTATTGACTGGTCTTAGTAGGCAACCAAGAGTAATGTCAATATTCTGTGTTGCTTTGGATGTCATTGACAAAGCAGCAAAATAGAGTATACCCCTTTCCCATCCTAAGAATCAAAAGATAGACATAGCTCAGTGTCCTACCACCACTCTGATCCACCTGTTTCCTCTTTGTATTGATATAAGCTAAGGTTATAAAAAGCCACCAAGTAATACTCATTCTACATTTAAATTTCTCTTCTTTTTCTTTCTAACACCATTCTCATTGCCTGGAAGGTGTCTTCATTTGCTCTTGAAGAGATTGTAGTCAGTGTCTCTTCCAATTGCCCTTGTACGTCATAAGCCATCCCAACAGAGGCATAAAACAGCTTCCACTTGAGCCAGGATCTAACGAGGCCTCAGGAGGAAGACTCCAAGCATGGGCTCACTCTATGTCTGGGGTCGGACAGAATCTGATAGCTTAGTGACTTGCACCTGCGGACTAGGGTGCTTGCAGTCAGCTGGATAATGACGCCTGGTCTTTTTCTATAGTTACATGGGCTTCATTTCCCGTTGGCCAGCTCTGTCCTAAACAACAACAGAAAGAAGATGTAAAGCCTCTCATTGATCAGCCACACAACTCACACACATCATTTCTGCTATATTCATATACTCACAGGAGGAAGCAAAGCGGAGCATTTCAATTAGAAAAGAAGCAAAAAAAAAAAAAAAACCCACTTTGGGAAAAGAGCTGATGATGGGGAGATACGGTGGGTAGAACAAATGCCATTGGCCATAACTTCCTAAGTCAGATCCCTGCCTTAGAGTCTGACCCTAAAACTAAAACTCTCGACTCTTGCTCCCAAATTTTTGATGCATACTAAATAGATTTTGAACCTTTCCTTTCACCTATGGGCTGGCTATTTTGTTACTGACTTTCAGCTTCTCATCTCGTCTTCCAAAGTCTTCTGCTTGGGCGCTCCACCTATTTTCCAGGTGCCTTGCCAGCTCTGTACTTTTAGGCTCTACAAGTGTTAGAAGATATAGAAGAAAATTATGGGACTGAAAAGTAGAAAAGTTTGCTCCCTGCCACAGGCCCCCAGCAGGGGTTACCCTAGGCTCTAGCTCTGAACCTTTATGCTCTCAGAAATGGTCCACCTGAATCCCTCAAAAGTTCTAGAAGCATCTGGGCCAGGACCTTCTGTCAGAAGCTGAAGCACTATCTCTTTTCTATGAGTTTGTGTTCTGAAGACTCCTTTTCTTCTCTGGTCTTCCATGCCTGGCATATCACTTGCCTCCTCAGCAAAGGGACAGAGGGAAGAGTTAAGGGGCCCTGACATACAACTGAGGAGGCAGGTGCATCTCTTGCCTTAAACCTTGTGATCTAGCCACAACTGTCTCAGGTTTTCCCCTAGGATCGCACATCCCTGCCGTTCTTCTGTGGTTGGGGTTCTCTTAGATTGTGACCTTCCTGAGGGAAGGAATTATACACTACTCTTGAGCACTGTCTTCTATAACTCCCCACTTTCTTTACCAGTGCCCACTACACCATCTAAGAGGCAACAAACATTAGCTGAACAAACACAAAAACATACACATTCATTTCTCATGGTAGAGAGACAGTGCAGTAGGTAGGTTCCTGGAACTATTCACTTCAGGTAAGGCAGAACTTGAAGGATGGGTCTTCCAACAACCTTGCACCACAAATGGATCTTGCTGATCTTATGACGGTGACCTCAGATGTCATATTAACTATGGGAGCCCCTGAGCTCGGGTACTCAATGTGAGCTACAATGATGTTAGAAATGCTCACCACCATCTTGACAGCTTACTATGGAGGATACCCAATGACTGCTGCACATAAAGCCTGAAAGGGGTGGCTGGTTGAGCTGTGGGGTAGTTGTTTGAACGACAGCTGCGAGAATGAATCTCTTTTATGCTAAAGCACCTGATGCCCCACTGTGCCGAGCATAGGAAGACTGCAAGCATCTCTAGTCAATAAGTCACAGAATTGGCCAGCACAGAGAGCTTCAGGGAGATCCTCCGCCCCACTCAACCTTAAGTTAGACATGGGCAGTGCTCTAACACTTTATGGAGGGATTGAAAATGGAAGAAAGCATCTAAACACTTTGAATTAGGCATGAGTCATCCTTCAAAACCAACTTTGCTTTGCATTTAGGTTTCCTGCTAAAACAAACTAGCAAACAAGCGCCCAGGCTAATTCTAAATATTCAGAATTTGCTTTTCATTTCTTCTCCAAACAGGTGCAGAGGTTTCTTCCCTCAGCTCGTTTTAGCTTAGGCTCACTCGATGGCAAACATTCCCTCAGGGGCAGCAGACAAGAAGGTGTTTGTGTAAGGGGTGACAAGAGGGCTCTCGAGGAGCATCAGAACAAGCCATGGGCAGCTGCCCTCCAGCTGGGCAGAGGGCAGGAGGCCAGGATCTGAGCAGATGGAGGGGGCTCCCACACAGAACCATGCAGATCACTTCCACAGTCCACCACTGAGAGTCACAGGAACATCTGCCTCTTTTCCACTAAGGAACAACTATTACCATTTCTTTACTCCTGGAATAATTTCTTATGTAAGGAGGGAGTTCAGCCCACTAGTCCCATCAGGCTCAGCTATGTGACAGGCATGGATGTGACCTGCCTGCCCTGAAGTGATGAGTGCTCATACTATCAGTAGGATATGAATGTCATGTGTGTGTGTGTGTGTGTGTGTGTGTGTGTGTGTGTGTGTGTGTGTGCGCGCGCGCGCGCGCGCGCGCGCGCGCGCACGCTTATGGAAAGGGCTTAGAGCATTAGGCTGATGGGGTTGTGCCTAAGACACGTCATGCTTATTGGGAAAGCCTTTCTGCAATAGAGTACATATTTTATAGTGTTATATCTACTTACTGATCCAGTTTTTAATTCAAAATTCCACCTATCAGCTTATGGTACTCATAGACAAGGCCTGTCTTATGTGTCATCACTTCACGGAGACCTTGGGCCATCTTGAAGTGTATTTTCACAACGTGTGGGAAATTACAGAGTTGTATGGGCCTGCGCCATCGTGTCCAGTGACTTGTCACGACTCCTAACACTTTGAATTATGAAGCTCTGAGGATTATCAACTTTGCCTGAGGCCTGAAACAGCATGGAGAAGAAGAAAGAGGTCTTTCCCGCAACTCCATGATGCTGTGGGATCTAGGAGAGGCTCCCAGCAAGTGCCCAGTGACAGCAGGCAGCAGAGAACTCTGGGAGGAGGAAGGACGGCATGGCACTCCACCACAGCACACGGATCTGAAGTCTCTTCAGACCCCGCCACCCTTGAATGGCAACTTGGAGAAGTGGCATCTAACAGGGAGGCATCAGGGAGACCCCAGGAACCTAGATCAGTAAGATCACCCCAAAGCCAAAGAGCAGTGTCCATTGGCTGGTGCAGTAACCAGGTGGCTTCAGTGACTGCTTTGTGTATGCGGACACCACAGCCTTGAGCCTGTGTAGCCAATCAGACCCTTCCACTGGCTACCTAAACATTAACTTCTAAACTAAGGTAACCCTTAAGCTGTTTTCACAGAGGGGAGGGAAAAGAGAGTCTCGGGAGGGAGATGGTGAACTTCCTGCTTTGTGGGAGGTTAGGGCACCAGAAATTAGCTATAAAGGAAAAGGAATGTGGCCATGTTACAATGAAGGCTCCAGAGCAAATCCTAAGAACTCCACACACAAGCATGTCTCTTTCACATTTCTTTCTTACATGTGTGTGTGCGCGTGTGTGTGCATGTGTGTGTTTGTGCATGTGTGTGAGTGTGTGTGAGTGTGTGTGTGCATGTGTGTGAGTGTGTGTGTGCATGTGTGTGAGTGTGTGTGCATGTATGCATGTGAGTATATATATGTGTGCATGTGTGTGAGAGTGTGTGCATGTATGTGTGTGAGTGTGTGAGCATGTGTGTGCATGTGTGTGAGTGTGTGTGCGTGTATGCATGTGAGTATATGTGTGCATGTGTGTGAGAGTGTGTGCATGTATGTGTGTGAGTGTGTGAGCATGTGTGTGCATCTGTGTGAGTGTGTGTGTGTGTGTGTGTTTTCTTATATCTCTACCTCCCTTCCAACATTATCCACCCTAATACCTTCCAACACCCCAACACCAGGAAGGAGAGAAAGACGGTTAGTGGGGAGACGGGCCATAGGTCTCTTTACTACTTCCAGCTGGTTAGAGTTGGCGGGTTCTTTGGGGTAATACAATCTCAGCCACCAGGATATGTAACGTAACAGTCCAGCAAACCAGCAACGGCAAACACAGCAGAAGGATGAACCAGCAACAGCACCACAGGGAGCAGCCACAGCCTTCTTTCTCTGAGTTTTCTTTTTTAGCTCTCTCTCCTGGCTCTGGCATTTATTCCCTCTCCACAGTCCTCAGAATTAAGCTATCTGCAGCTAACAAAGATTGCACCCCACTTAGGGCCTGCACAAGGCAAATAGTTTGCTGCTGTGGAAAATCTAAATCAGCCCCATTTCCCATGCCTAGGATTAAAAGGATTAAAACAAAAACATGTTTGCATAACACAACTGAGTTTTTAAAGATGTCAAAACTTCCTCTACACTTTACCCACTAAGCCATCTTCCCCACACGACTCTTAGGTGCCATGCTTGTGTGCTTCATGGCTGTGAAGAGTTTTGTTGTGTACTCAAGACCTGAGAAACACAGTCAGGCTTAAATTCCAGTGGACTACAGCATTGACCTCAGAGCCATCGCCAAAGCTCCAACAAACGTCATGAGTTGTTCAGCCTTGTAGGGTTTGGAGAATAAAGAAACCTAAAACAGGGATTTGTGATTTGGGCCTTCTCATTATGGATTATGTATGGAGGTTCATTCACATGAGAAAATATCTAGAAGATGCTATTTGCAAGGATGTGTACAGTGGTATGAAATAATATTTGCAGGTGCATGAATAAGTTATGAAAGTAACATCAAACACCAGCGCCTAAAGATTTCATAGAAAGTATCAACAAAACAGGAGTATGAGTCGGATGTATAATTAGGTGGCATAGCACATGCTTACTTACTTCATGTAAAGTCCTAGGTTCAATACCTACCCGATACTAATCTTACGGATTAATTAAAATAAAAAGCCACTTTCTAGACTATACTGTGTTTTCTTCAAGTCAAATACTATTGTACAGGACTGGGGGCATGTCTGTCTGTCTCAGCGGTAGGGCTGCTGTGTGCAGGACTGGGGGCATGTCTGTCTGTCTCAGCGGTAGGGCTGCCGTGTGCAGGACTGGGGGCATGTCTGTCTGTCTCAGCGGTAGGGCTGCTGTGTGCAGGACTGGGGGCATGTCTGTCTGTCTCAGCGGTAGGGCTGCTGTGTGCAGGACTGGGGGCATGTCTGTCTGTCTCAGCGGTAGGGCTGCCGTGTGCAGGACTGGGGGCATGTCTGTCTGTCTCAGCGGTAGGGCTGACATGTAATGTGCGCAAGACCCTAGGCATGAGCACCTCAAACCTACAAGAATGGCATCTGCTTTTATGGTTCTAAGTGATCAGGAGTGAATGCAGACTGCAGCTGATTGTGGTACTGGCTCTGCAGCTTTAACACAGTAGCCTGTGTTTAGAAATACTTTAGCTAAAAAGCAGACACTTTAGAAATGTCTGTGTAGTTTTCTTTAGAGATGTACAAAAGAAAGCACACACACACACACACACACACACACACACACACACACACACACACACGGTTTGCAATCCAGAGTTCTCAGTCTCAGACAGAAGCTTAAATCTCTGCTTGGTGGAGCGTCTGTCTCCAAGGCAACAGGAGTGTTCTGTCGTCCAGGAATCAGAAGGAATGCCTTCTCCTGGGACAGCAACAAGGGTGACTCTTGCTTCCTCACACCCAGCAACTGTCCATCAAAGAGATTCAACAATGACATCGCTCAAAAGCTCCTTAGAAAACGCAAGGTGAGCTCAAGTCGCTCTGTGCTATGATTTCTGGGGGTAATCTTGCCTTAATATTTCACAAAATGTCACCAAAGTAACGCATAACAGATTTCCCACAGTTGGCACAATGGCCACTTTCAATCAGAGCACTCTGTTTACTCACTAGGAACTATGCTGTGTGTGTCAGAAGGTCCAGCAGCCTTCCTGGCCTCTACTTACTCAACGCCAATAGCAACCACCACCCTCCCCTCCCCCACACTTCTGACAACTTAAATGTCTCCAGACATTGTGTAACGTCCCCCTGGGAGACCAAATGGCTCCAAGTGAGAACTGCTGACACCCATGCACCACATGGGGCACAGATGCGACTCAATCGTTTTAACCCATGATTGCTGTTAGCTGTACATATTGCCAAGGGGCTCCCAGCCCAGACGCAGAGCCTGGAAAGGTAGAAGCATAGGACGTGGGCTTCGCACACTGGTTGCTCAACATCGAATTCAGACTGTTGCCTGTACCAGCTGCCTCTCTCGCTGTTCATCCAGGAAGTAGAAACAGTGACAATACCTGCCTTGCATGGTGGCGATAAGTACTGACCATTCGTTCTAAATAAAAAGACTTTCAACATAGTATTGGCTTTTAGTTTCTCTAAACTCAGGAGAAAGAAAATATCAGGAACCCACTTCCAAGAACCAAGAGAATGAAATCATTCGAGTGTGCGTGTGTGCGTGTGTGTGTGTGTGTGTGTGTGTGAGAGAGAGAGAGAGAGAGAGAGAGAGAGAGAGAGAGAGAGAAGGGAGGGAGAGGGAGAGGGAGAGGGAGAGGGAGAGGATACGTTATGTTCAGCAGCTCCAAGCTACATCACCCATGCTGTATTAAGATGTCAAGTGCATTTTGGGGGCTTCATCTCTAATAAATCAGACAAATTAAATTTGTTTTCTTTCAGCTCAGAAATGCACCACGCCTCCTTAAGCTCTAGATAGCCCCCACACCTGCTCCTTTAAAGCTTTTTTTTTCCCCTTCAGTTAATTTTGTAGTTTAAGAGATTTTAATGGGCCACATTCAGTTTTTAGATTTTCATTTTCTAAAGAAGGTTCAATAAAGATGGAAAGTGGGCTGGGGGGGGGTGGCTCAGTGAGTAGAGCACATGTGCGAGCCTGAGTCTGGATTCCCAGCACGCTCATAAAGCCTGGCACAGTCCCAGACTCCTAAGGCAAGAAGCAAGATGGAGACAGGTGGGTCCCTGACCTTCAGAGACCAGACACCCTGGCATACGCAGCGGTCAACAAGAGGCTCTGTCTCAAGCAAGATGAAGACAGATGCCTGAGATCGTTCTTACACTTTATACCTCCACATCTACACCTGCTCATCATGGCATGTGAGTACCCACAGTCACACACACACACACACACACACACACACACACACACACACAGAAAAATACAATAGGAAAAAAACCCAATCTGTGTTTTGAAAGCAAATGCTAGTCCCTAAAACAGTCGGGGGTGGTGGCACATACCTTTAATCCCAGCACTTAGGGAGACAGAGGCAGGAGGATCTCTGTGACTTCAAGGCCAATCTGGTCTACAAAGTAAGCCCAGGACAGCCAAGGCTACACAGAGAAACCCTGTCTCAGGAAAACAAAAAACAAAAAATAAAACAAAAATCAGATGGATGTACAATGGTCACCTGACCTCTCAGATGGATGTATAATGGTCACCTGACTTCTCAGTTTGACGCAAGTCATCCCACAAACCCCAGAACACAGGGGTGTAACGGGAATCCACCGGTGCTGGATAACAGCTGTGACATCTCTGGTCTAAGGTCATCTGCTTTGGTGTCTGAATGAGTGGCTCCATTTGTGGGCTTGTATGTTTGAATGCTTGGTCCCCAGTTGGTGGAACTATTCAGGAAGGATTGGCCTTGTTGAAGGAGGCATGTCGCTGAGGGTGGGCTTCCAGGTTTCAAATTCCAAAACACTCCAAGTAGCTTTCCCTCTGCTGTAAAGCTGTTGTCTCAGCACGTGAGCTGTCAGCTACTGCTCCAGCACTGTGCCTGCCTGCTGCCGTGCTCCCTGCCATAGACTCACAGACCAAAACTGTAAGCAAGCTCCCAACTAAATACTATTTGTTGCCTTGGAAATGGTGCTCTGTCATAGAAAAGTAACCAGAATCACCATAAATAGATAGTCAGGCACAGTGGCCCACGCCTGTAATCCCAGCACTCTGGGAGGTGGAAGCAGGTGGATCTCTGTGAGTTCGAGGCTGACCTGGTCTACAAAGCTTTTCCAGCAAAGCCAAGGCTACACAGAGAAACCCTGTCTGAAAGCAAAATAAGCAAACAAACAAAAACCCCCACCATAAATAGACCTGTCTGGGAAGTATTGAGAAGTGGCCTAGCAGGGGTATGTTCCCATGAGGACATGAGGCCTCATCACTGCAACCACCTTGGGTCAAGAAAGACCTCCTGCCTCCTCCATGTGGTGCAGCCTTGAATGAAGTCGCTCAGCTTCGTGACTGGCCAGTATCCCCGAGACTTCCTCAACCAGTGCCACCGAGCCTTGAAGGTCTGTACCTAGAGGGCCATCTGGCTGGAAGGAAAGATCTGTGCTGAGAACCAGTGCGCAGGGCCAACTGAGTCAGTTCTGCCACCTGAACCCACAGAAATTCTTCCTCCTCTTGACCCCTCCGTGCCTCATGGCTCAGAGGGAGTCTGATGCTGAAGCCTCTCCTCTGCCTTCCTCTGTCACCCAGATCATCTCTACAACTGGCCATGCATTGTCACAACGCTTCACTGGGACCCCCACCCCCACCCCAAGCTCTCCACGGTGCACTGGACAGATAGCTTGAATGGTTGGATTGACACCCCCCTTTTGTTTTATTTTAAAGGGGCATATTAACATGACTCTAGGCTAAACTGCTCTTTTGCTCCCAGAGAAATCTGTCAGGTGTTCTGGGTAATTTAATATTTTCCTGGGAGAATCCTCTAAATGTGAAAATAGCCACTGTCCTCCAGAACAGAGCGACGGCACAGTAGAGATTGAATTGGTGACTTCCGGCACTCAGAACAGTTGTGTCAGACATCGTGCCAGAGAAAACAATGGAAAAGATGCCACAAGGAAGCTAGTGGACCAAGAGCTAGGGAGCTCCTGGGCATCTGCAGCACGCAAAGGAAGGAGCTTTCCACGTCAGACCTCCACTCATGGCTTAAGAACACCTTTCTGGGGTCCTTCTATTTGCGGGCCAAAGCCATGGCAGTAGCAAATTCAAGTCCATTCAACCCGGTGGTCTTTTTTGATGCCAGCACTGGCAGCCAGGAAGCTGGTCGCATGAAGATCGAGCTGTTTGCAGATGTGGTGCCTGAGTGGGCAGAGAACTTTAGGCAGTTCTGCCCTGGAGAGTTCAGAAAAGATGGTGTTCCCACAGGATACAAAGGAAGCACCTTCCACAGGGTCGTAAAGGAATTCATGATTCAGGATATAGATTGTGTTAATGGGGATGGTACTGCAGTCGCCAGTATTTACCGGGGTCCATTTGCAGATGAAC
Organism: Acomys minous; assembly: GCF_964271855.1. Taxonomy (NCBI): domain Eukaryota; kingdom Metazoa; phylum Chordata; class Mammalia; order Rodentia; family Muridae; genus Acomys; species Acomys minous. The sequence continues at coordinate 140,929,261 of NC_140485.1, read as the reverse complement.
ACTTTTTTTAAAAATATTATTTATTTATTTATTTATTTATTTATTTATTTATTTATTAAACACAGACGCTCGGCCCCAGGCCTGCTTTCCATGGCCAACAGGGGTCCCAGTACAGTCACTGTGGTTGGCTCTTCATCACGTGTTCACAGGGATTGGCTGGATGGGAAGATGCAGTGTTCGGGAAAAATCACTGGTGGACTTCTAGTGACGAGGAAGATGGAGAGTGTTCCCACAGGCCGCATCGCTAAGCCCAAACTGCCAGTGGTAATCTCACAGTGTGGGGGAGTGTAAACTAGACCAAGACTGAGCCGTGTCTTCTGCTGTTTGGGTGACATTCTCCCTTGATTCCGACATGTTGACCTGGCCTCTGTGTCTGCTTCCCTGCCTCCACAGGTGTCATCCAGGACCTGGAAGTATCACAGATCAGAACTAAGATCCTGTTTAAATTTTGAACTGTAAATAAAGGATTTTTTTTTTAATGTTTAAAAAAGAACACCTTTGTCCTGGGCGAGAGGGAGCTGCGACAGCCCTTGAGGAATGTCTGAATTCTTCCCACTTGAAGCACTGGCCTCTGCTGGGTCGGGCTGACCTTGCGTATGAAGGAGATCACCTCGGCGCTCTGGCCAGGGCTCCCAATGTGATCCTGAACTGCTGTGACCTCTGGCATTGCAGCCCTGTCTGGGAAAGACCATGTCTTCAGCTCCAACAACGGAGTACAAGAAAAGGCTTTGTGTGCTCCTTTGGCCTTGGCTTCCTCGCCTATAATATGGAAACTGTCTAAAAGGCAGAGTGGAGAAGTTGCCTGGGGCTCCCTCCTCACACGGAACCACAAATTTTACAAGGAGAAAAAGAGGGGCCACTTTCTTTTTTTGGGTATGCATGCATCTAGAGCTCAGGCTCCACTAACCTCTAAAATCTAGATTAGGAGATTTTCTAGGGTAGGTTAACTGAGGTGGAGGGACTGCCCACACCAAGTGGCTCCCGCCTGCCTCTATGCTCACATCCGGTGCTGTACAAAAGAAGAAAGCAAACTAAGGGCAAGCATCCGCTGATCTCGACTTCATGACTGTAGATGTGAAGTGACCATCTGCCTCAAACACCCCTGCTATGTCTTCCCCACCACAGTGTGCTATATACCCCCAAACTGTGAGTGAAAATGCACCTTTCTCCGATGAGATGCTCTTGTTAGGACGCTTTACCCCAACAAGAGAAAAATGATTGCGACAGCAAGCACATGAGACAAGAGAGTCAAAAATATGTGGTGTCCTCTAGTTTACCAGAAGACTTCAGAGCTGAATGTCAAATCAAATTTTCCAATGCCACCATGGGAATTCCATACGAGAGGCCTCTGAACAGGTTCAGCTGGCATGAGCCTTCACTGCAAACATGCATGGCATCCAGAACAGTACAACCTGGCAGCAGATAGTCCCGCCTACAGTGAAGCTTGCCAAGATCATCACTGGCTAGAGGGAACAGTGTAGATAAAGTCAGTGGGTCCCACCCAACACACACCTTCTGTATCCTGAGCCAGAAAACTAATCAAAGCAGTGTACACTGGGCCATGGTCAAAGAAAGTGCATGTGTCACCGGCTAACTGCAGAGAACAAGCTCAGCAAGCCCGTCTGTCTCTTTACTTGGCTAGTTGATTGACTTGTTTGCAAGTTAATTAAATAGTTGGTTAGTTAGTTTGGGTAATTTGGATGGTTGATTTTTACAAAAGGGCGAAATCGAGGGAGAATATTAAGATTTCTCTTTCGGGGGTTGGGAGACCAACCATAGATGTGAAAACAAACAAACAAACAAAAAACAAAAAACAAAAAAACTCAGGTTCAATCCCTAGCACCAAATAAAACCAGTAGTGATACACTGCTGTAATCCCAGCATTCCAGAGGTAGAGGCAACAGGCTCAGAAGTTCAAGCCTCCCGGCGTGCTGGGATCATAGGCGTGCGCCACCACGCCTGGCTCAGGAAAAGCAACTTTTAAAGGTAGTTTTAAGAATTAGCAGAGGAAGCAATGGATTGTGGGATAGATTTTCACCCCTATTCTTTGTCCCTTCTCCCCTCCATTCTCTCTCCTTTCCCCCAGACTTGGCTCACTAGACTCTTCCTGCTCCAGTAACCACCCAGAATACTTTTGTTTCACAGGTATTGCATTAACCCCCCAATCCTACCCAAAGACCTCTTCTTCCCTTGCCACAGTGCCCAATCCAGCGTCACGACCCATATTCCCCCACAGGGCCAGTTTTTACCCAGGAGCAGGGGCACCGTTGGTCAAGAACAAAATGCTGAGTTGGTGGATACCACAAAGGTTACCACAATGCTAACAGCTCCCAGCTCTGTTCTCCAAAGGTCTTCAAAACACTCACCGACTTGTCCAAAACAGAGCAAGCAGGAAGGAGGTCCCTGCCCTGTCAGTCCCCTTTAGGGAGGCCTGTGAAAGGTCTTTAATTACCCCACACAAACCCCTTGGCCCGCATCCGATTGACAGCCTCGCCATGCTAACACACCACTGTCGTCTTAGGGCTCAGTAAGTGGAGGCACCACACTGCCTGGGTCTAAGCTCTAACACTGCTATTAAGCGCTAGTCCTGTGTCAGCGGGTAAGCTAAGCGGCTGCTGAGTACCCTGGGCAACACCTTGAGACCCTCAATTTAGGAAGAGAAGGGAAAAGGAGGGCATAGGAAGAGAGGAGGAGAGAGGCAGCGGAGGGGAGAGAAGAGGAGAGAAGGGAAGGGGAAGGGAGAGAGGGAAGGGAAGGGGAGGAGAGGAGAGGGGAGGTGAAGACAAGAAATGTACAGATAAGGGAGGTGGCTTCATCCCGTCAGTCATGAAAGGTCCTGGGAGAGGTGATTTCTGTGCTAATAAGCAAAAGGGCAAGATTGCATAGGTGGGGAAACGCAGGGCTGACAATGCGGGAAGGAGCTACAGAGGCAAAATGACACAAAAGCCAAAAATTTGGCCAGTAAGAAAGAAAATTTGCAACTGGAAGCCTTCAGCTCCAGACACTGGACATCGTCAGCTCACTTAAGAGACAATCTATTTACCTCCCTGAGCCTTTGTGTTTGTGTATAAACCCGCAAACATGGCCCCACAACCACACAGCATGCCTGGGGATTAAAAACACCTCTATTTGTGGTGTTGCCCGAGGAGCTTTATCTCTTCCACGGGACAGCATTGTTGGAGCAACAGACACCACAGCTAGTTCCTCACAGTGAAAAAAAGAAAAAAGAAAAAAAATTTTAAAAAAAAAGAAGAGAAAAAAGAAAGTTCTACCGCACTTGCAGAGCTGAAGGATCTTATCTTACAAATTGTGTAACTAGAAAGCAGTGGCTTTACCTTTTGTACTAGAGATACAGTGGAATTAAGGGCTTCGAGAATGCAAAGCCTTCATGAATAATGTAGAACCTCCTAGTCCGAGCAAATACTAGCTTCACCTTTCCTGCGCCAATATTGGCCTCTGACATTTGAGGAGCGCTTACCAGGGCGGAGCGCTCCTGGGGCCAGAGCCATCCTCAGGCACACGTGCTGGGTTTGCAGCTGCTCATGGATCTGTGCACTGGAAACTCTAGAATCAGTTTGTTCTTAATATGATGAGTTCTGTACGTGATGCAATTCAAATTATTAAGTACACAGTATCGACTGCAAACATCCCGGATTGTAGTTCCTGGGGGTTTTCAGGACAAACTCACTGGGACGGAACAACGATTATGGTCTTTTTATGAGTGAGGTCATAAAGGTCGTAACGGTCATAACGGTCATAAAAGACAGGTCACTTCTCAGGAAAGGTGGACAGACTTGGGTTGAGATGCTGGCTCTGGCCCAAGTCTATGTACTTCTCCACAAAGTAGCCTGTAACACTGTTCCTTAAGAGAGTGATAGAAACACCTGGGCTAGGGATAAGAGTACATGAAGCACTTTCCACATAAGCATGGGGACATGAGTTCAAATTCACAGAATCTGAAAAAAAAAAAGCTTGACACATTACACAGGAGTCATTGACAACAATCTCAGCGTCCCTGCAGCAAAGTGGGAGGTAGAGATAGGTGTACCTCAGAGGCTCAAGAACAAGCTCAGAGGTCAGCACATATGTAGGCAAACAACAGAGGCCCTGTCTCAAACAAGGTAGGAGGTGAAAACAGAACCAGAGGTTGTCCTTACCCATTCACACCCGTGCCACCTGTGAACACACTTCGCACATCTCACCTCTCTCTCTCTCTCTCTCTCTCTCTCACACACACACACACACACACACACACACACACACACACACACAGACTGCCACAGTCTCTCGACCACATGCTCAGAAAAGGCCAGTACATCAGGTGTGTTCCCTGCCCAGTTTGAAGGCTCCATTCTCAACTTAAATCTTGACTAGTGGTTAACATTCTACCCACCTGCAAAAGACGGGAGACTCCTCCAGTGCCAACAGCCTGCCCAGGTGTCCAGGCGGGTCTGCAGTCACACACAGGCCACACCCCATATGGGAGGAACGGTCCCAGAAACATGGGAAAGATTTCAGATTCTGAATAAACACTGATCATGTATGAGGTGGTCATTTCACCCTAAAGATGTACAGAGGCTCCCACATCCCGGAGCAGACCCCTGGGTTAATTGCTTTTCTTGGTACTATGGGAAAATACCTCCCAATACACAACTTCCAGGAAGGAAGACTTGTTCTAGATCATACTTTGAGGGCACGGTCCTTCCCAGTGAGGAAGGTGGGCGTGGCTCCCTGCTGTGGCAGCAGGTACCTTCTCCCATCAGGATATACAGAGAGATCTGTGCTGTTATCCAGCCAGCTTTCCTCTGTCTCCTTTTTACTCAGTCTGGGACCATGGCTCATAGAACGGTGCTGCCCCACACTCAAGGGCGAAGGGTCCCCCCCCTCAGTTCATCCTCCCTGCAAACACACTCACGGACATACTCAGAGGTGTGTCTCCTAGGTGACTCCAAGAGCAGCCAAGCTGGCAATGGAGATGGGCCGTTTCACTCAGCACGGAGCACAGAGAAGGGGGTCGGCTGAGTCTGAGCCACACTCAAAAGAGAAAATCCACGTTGGCCGGCAGTGGGTGCAGTGGGTGCTGCTGACCCAGCTCTGGACCCTGCTCCCTGGGTTGAAGGACCCAGGAGTCTGCACAGACTGAGGCTGCTTTCGTCACTTAGGAAGAGAGAATTAACCAGTGCAGGAGGAAAAGCAGAGCAAGACAGTCCAAGCAGAGACCAGTGTCTCACAGGGATCAAAGTTTTTGGGCCGAGGGGGTTATGTAGAAAATAAATTAACATGATAAACCTATGTATGGATTAAAATCCACATAACCCATCATTTAGTTCACACTGAATAGCATATGATTATTAAGTGAAAACACACTTAGTAATCACAGCAGAGCATGCAGCATTTTATTTTCGGATTCAGCACAATCAAAAAGAGGCTCTTTTGATGCTGAGACTCACAGCCGAACATTAGGCGGATCACGGGGAGCCCTCGTGAAAGAGGGTGGGGGATGAAGACAGAAGGAGCTGGAGGGGACAGCAGCTCCACAAAAAGACCAACAGAGCCAACTAACCAGGGCCCCGAGGGGCTGGCTGAGACTGAAGCACCAACCAAGGACCATGCAGGGACCGGACCCAGCCCCCCTACACAGATATAGCCGAGGGCAGCTTAGTCTTCATGTGGGTCGCCTAGTAAGGGGCCCAGGGGCCATCTCTGGATTCTGTTGCCTGCTTTCCAGTCAGGACTCCCTGGAGGGGCTACCGTGCCTGGCATCAGTGGAAGAAGATGTGCTCAGTCCTGATGTGACTTGATGAACTGGGGTGGGGTGGTGGGGCAGGATCCCCTCTTTTGAGTTGTAAGGGAGGGATGGGGGAAGAGGGGAGGAGGGTGGGACCAATAAGAGAGAGGGAAGGGGCTATGATAGGGATGCAGAGTAAATAAATAAAATACAATTTAAAAAAGAGGCTCTGAAAACCCCATCAGAGTATTCTTAGTCAGCACTTCTGAGAACCCCTCCCCTTGATGTATTGAAACTGGCCTTCTCTGTGGACGTGGCGCCGAGCACCTGATAGCAGCATCTCCTTCAAGGGCTTTGTGTGAGATCTCAAGAGTTCTGTGTCACTTTTTCCTCATCTTCACAGAATCCTGCCTCTACTGCAAGACTTGCAATTTTGATTGGCAAGTGTTTGCGTACATTCGATGGCAGTGCCTGGAGTAGCGGACAACGACAGAGAAGGAAGGGGCTGTGGAAAGGACTCTTCTGATCTTCCCCTACAGATCCACGGCTGTGCCTTTCTCCACTGCTGTGCTTTCTCAGAGCAAACACTGAGGAAGCAATAATTAGACACTAAGGCCCTCTGGAGCACCCACGCCATGCGGTTCTCTGGCCCAAATTCAGGCTCGCAATGTGTTCATGGTGTCCCATCCTGAGGTCCCGCAGCATAGGTGCTCTAGGGAAACTGCAGTCAACCTACTCGGGCCAGATGTCCATACCCTCCAGGAGGTCCCAGGACTCCCCACTTGCACTAAAATAACCAATGGCACTCGTCAGAAGCCTCCAAATAGAAAAATGGTTAAAACTAATATAGAAAAACTCACTTTTAATTCTTTTTATAGTTAACCTCGCAGGAATTAAGAGGAAAGCCTCATATTTTGAAAGTGAAGACAGCCTTGAACAGAAAGAAGTAACAGCTCGGGCTGAGAGATGTGGTGTCTGGCAATGTCTGGGCTGTGGAAGAAAAGCAGAGGGCCAACCCACAGATTTATGGAAGGGCCGGGACTGGCTCAGAGACCACCGCATAATGAACACAGGACCCTCGGGAAATAACAGCCTCGTGAAGGAGAGGGTATGAAGAGTCTTAGTATTGATTCTGGGTCTTTTTTTAAACATTTATTCAGTTGTGGGGGACTCCAGCAGGTGCATGGAGGTCAGAGAACAGCTTTCAGGAATCCATCCTCTTAGGCACCATGTTGGCTTCAGGGATGAAAATCAAGTCGTCTGACTTGACAGCTAGCACCTTTACCCACTGAGCCATCTTGCTGACCCTTTGGACTGATTCTTAAAGAAGGGGGCATGGAAAATAAGTCACAAGGATTTCTAACTAGATATCGGTCCTCACTGTGTTTATGGCCATGACTTCCACCACGGTGTAGCCCCTATGGCTCCCATCCTAGTGTCTACAAGCCCTAGTGACAAGCCTTAAACTTAGACCTCAAATAACTTATCCATATAAATTCGAGTATATGTCTTACAATTTAAAATCCGGAAACATCTACAAGTATATAAAAAGCTCACACGAGTAAAAGATAACCGTCAATAGCATCAAGAGAAAATCCACAAAGCAGTCATCAGAGTCACCAACCACAAAAGACAAAGTGCACGCAAGTAGCTGATGACAGACAAGATCACAAACACATGCTGCGGAACTACTGGGCAACCATGAAGGTGTGAAACACGAGCAAATGGGCCCGCTTTTTAAAAAATGCAAAATGAAAAGAGCAAAGGGGTGAATGAAAATTTAAAGTTAAGCAAGAAAAGGTGAGTTAGGACCACATCTTAGGCATCTCTGAAGAGAGAATTGTAAGCTGAGTGGTAGATTTCAGTATTAAGAAGGAAAAAGAAACATTAGAAACTGAGAAGGAACAGAAGTGACGTGAAGGAGTGAGGCCTAGCAGGTGTTAGAGGAAATGTGTGAAGGCAAACACGGCAGAGATGAAGAAGCAGCTGAGGAGATAACAGCTTGGAACTCTTACATTAATCTTCAGATTCAGGAAGACCAAGAAGTCCTAAACTACAGAGAGGCGGGGGAGGACTGAGGGAGGGAGGGAAGGAGAGAGGGAGGGAGGGAAAGAACTGATTTTGGCTTGGCTTGCCCTGGTTTGGGTTTTATCATTTATTTGTGGGGCGCATGTCCTTGCCACAGCAGGTGTGCGGATGCCAGAGAACAACTTTCAGTAGTCCATTCTTATCATCCACCATTTTGACTTCAAGGATCAAACTGCCCTTCTAAAGATCTGTGACAACGCTCATCTCTGCTGACTTGTTCTCCAACATGGAGTTGACACTGAGGAAGCCGCGTCCATAATGGGCACTAAGGTCCTCCTCCTGTCATCCCATCCAAAAAGGCCCTAAACTGTAGAGTTCTCTAGTTTGAAGTCAGGTACAACATGAATTCAGGTGTTCATGGTGTGCCATAATGAAGTCCCCCAGTATACATACATACATACATACATACATACATACATACATACATATATACATATGTGTATATGATGTCTATGTTTATATATATAACATTGGAGAAAACAGTATTAATTGTTGACATTAAGCCTTCTAAGGTGTAGGAGATGAGTCAGTCACTAGAGTGTTTATCTTGCAAACATGAAAATCCAAGTTTGATTTCCTAGAACTCACATAGAAAAAAAGCTGGTTGTAGGGTTGACAAGACGGCCTATCAGATAAAATGCTTTCCACACAAATATATTTTTTAAATACACAGAACCTTTATAAAGAGAACTCACTCCTGCAGTGGTCCTCTGAAACACACACACACACACACACACACACACACACACACACAAAGCACCACCAATAATAATGATAATAGTAAATTAATACTTGAAAGAAAAGAAAAGCCAGATGTGGTGATGCACACCTGCATTTCCAGTGCTGGGAAGGCAGAGCTAGGCAGAACCCTGGAGCTAGCTGGCCAGCCAACCCAGCCTGCTTGGTGAGTTCCAGGAGCCAACAAAAGACCCTGTTTAAAAAAAAATAAAATGGCCACATAGATCTAAGAAAAGGCATCTGAGATTGTCTTCTGGGTTCAACATGAACATACACATTTAGCCCCCATCCACTCATATGTGTGCTTACCTACATGAACACACACATGCATACAATGTGCACATACATTCACATAGCATTTTAAAGTTTTAAATTTTTTAAGAAGAAACTAAGTTTAAATTTTGTTAACTGAAATGTATTTATGCTTTTGAAGAAATTACTATAAGATAATACAGTGATTCACAGATTAACAATGAGCCAACAATACGACTGCATAAAATATGAACTATTTGTAAATATTAAATTTCAATAAATATGAAATCATGTGTGCTATACAATACATAATGTGTAGTAGTAGGCCAGGAACTCCCTTCATAACAAAATGGGAAAAGAAGCCCAAAAGTAGAGTCAGTTTACCAAAATGTCTTCCACTTTAATACAAAATATTCCCTTGACTCACCAAGGTCTGAAGCCCACAGCTAAGGTCTAGCATCCAAAAATATCCTCTAATCAGTTGCCCACTTCGCACTATGTCACCTGCCTACTGACCTCATTCAAGGGCATCTCCGTTTGCGAACTTTCATCTAGACCTTGCTCGGTCCCTTCTTTTGAAGACTTCCCTTGTGGGTGGCATTGGCCTTAGCATCAGGCCATTCTCAAGGATTCTCGGAGCTCTGACAGCTCAAAGTCGCTTTACCTAGCCCACTCAACGGTGCAAAGGTGCTTCCATGGGTGCCCATGGGTGCCTGTGGCAGCAGTATGAATGCCCTGTTTAATTTGAACAGCGCATCGTAAGAAGAAAAAATGCTGGAAGGTCAAATGTCACTGTAAAGCCCCAACTCCTCCCCCCTCAACTCTCTAGTTCCTATTTCCTCTTCCACCAATGTCCTCCTTTCTCCCTCACCCAGTGAACGAAAGACAGACAGACAGACAGACAGACAAGAACTCCCATGCTGCACACACAGAATCTATTTTTCCACTGACTGAGGCCGGGAGCTTGCTGTGTACACCTGTAAGAGCTGGTCACCACAGGTGTAGTAAGAGCCCATGTGAACAAAAAAAAAAAAAAATCACTGCATTTGGGTGACAACATGGGGTTTTACAAGCCTACGGATACAATGTTAATTATTTACAAAAAGTGATTCAGTTGCACCTGCAGTCAAAACAGAAGCATATTAAATAAAATTTATGATGTGCATATGATTTTCACTCTTTTATCACCTATTTGTTTTCTTAAAATAATTATGTTAAAAGGCGCTCCCTCAGGTAATAAATCCTTGTGTTTAACTTAACTTCCATTACACCCATCCTAACCGGGCTCCTGTGCAATAAAACCCAAGCTCATCTGACGTGTTTGCAGAGCACTTTATCCAAAGAGTCCCGGAGGCTTTCCGGGCTTCATTCTACCTGAGGGAATGGAGTAAATTATTCACGTTACAGAGAGCTGTGAATAATGCTTGCTGGCTACTCTAGTCAGCTACCTCAACCAGCATGAACTAAGCCAGGCTCTTGCAGCTGTGCTTAGGCCAAGAGCCATTTGTAAGCTTGCCAAGACCGAGAGAGGCTAAGCCTACTTTCCCCACGTGGTCTCTCATCCGTCGTTGCCTCACCTTCATTCTCACACCAGAGGAGGAAAAAGAACAAGTCCAAATAAAAGTGTCTAAAGAAAGCTGTGTTTGTATATGCAAATTATAGTGGCCTAGGTGGGGTTGGGGCGACAGTAAAATGCCTAAGAAAAGGAAGGTAGGCAGGCAGGCAGGGTGGGGGAATGAGAAGTAGGTCTCTTATAAGGACCCACTGAGAAAGCCCATGAGCACCATTCTAGTGAGTGTTGTTTCTCAGGGGAGCAACCAGAGCACCCCACTGTTGATAAACCCCTTCTTTTTCATTGGTGTTTACTCACCATACATGCCCATGTGCTTCGTGTATGTGTGTCACGAGCTTTGAGCACAGTCACTGTCCTTGCTTCTACTGTCCCTTCCTCTTCCCTGACAGTCACTCTTCCATTTCAAGTCATTTTTCAATATTCTGCATATGAGAGCGCAGGAGATGTGGTGCTTGCCTTTTTGAGACCGATGTAACATTATAATTTTCTGTGTGATGTATTTTCCTTCAAACAGTATGATTTTTATTCTTATCACCGCTGAATACTGCTCCATTGTGTGCACACCCACACTTTCCTGCCCATTGTTCAGTGGACGTGCCTTAATAGACACAAGTGTGCAGCTATTGCTGCTGTGTGCTGTATTTACGACACAGCAGACAGGTAAAGAGACAGCCTACAAAACGTGTGAAAAAAATCTTTGCCTACTGTTAATTCAACAGGGGATTTATGTCCAGAATATATAAACAGCTGAAAATATTAAACATCTAAAGAGTGGATAATTCACTCTATAGTTAGGAAAATGAGCCAATTAGATAGGTGTGTGTGCGCACGCGGACACACACGTGTGTGAGATAATCATTACTGTGGGTATTGTGCACATGTGTATGCTTGTGGAGGTCAGAGGTTGATGTCGCTTATTCTTCCTTAACTGCTCTCTGCTTCTAGCTTTGAACAGGGTCTCTCACTAACCCTGAAGCTCATTAATTTGGCTGGACTGTCCAACCATTGAACTTCAGGGATCCCCCTGTCATTCCATCCCACATCCCCTACTCCCTCTCATGTGCCATTAGCAAGCACTAGAGTGACAGACAGTCACATGCCACCATACTGATGTTCTGAACCTGATTCCTCTCTTCCATGCTTGCACACAGGTGCTTTCCTGCATGAGCCAATGACCAGCCCAACACTTTCCAAGAAGGGAACTACAAATGCCTGATAAACACATGAATTGTCCTATTTTTATGCTCAAGGAAAATGAAAGTGGAAGAAATATACCACTTATCTGCATTTGTTTCTAGAAACTGCGGCGTCAACCTCCCCAGATGCGACCACCCAGCCAACACCAGTCATGACCTTTCAACATTGTAATCCCTGAGCAAAGGTGTGTGGTAGCCGACCTTGTCAGCTCCATATCCCAGGGAAGAGTCCTCAAGTGAGGACGTGCCCCATCAGACAGGCCTGTGGGTGCATCTGTGAGACATGTTTTTGGTTGCTAATGAGTCTACAAGGATCCCCTCCACTGTGGGAGGTGCCGTTCCTCTGTAGATGGCCTAGGTTGCCGCGGAACCTGAGGCTGAAGCAAGCCCATGCACAACATCCCCCTGTGGTTTCTGTGTCAAGCTCCTTGAGCTCCTGGCCTGGCTTCCTTGGGTAATGGACGGTAAGCTGTAATCTGAAATAAACCCTGTTCCTCACGAGTTGCTTCAGGTCATGGTGTTTATCACAGCAACAGAAAGGAAACTAGAACAGCCTGGGAAGCAGGCGTGGCCCTGCCAGAAGCCAGTCCATCAGGCACAGCTTCTCTTGGTTGACCCTCCCACAAGGCGCCTCCTGAGAGAGCAAACCACCCAATCCTTCATTTATCATTTGGGGCACATGCTCACCCCAAATATTCTCTTTACTGCTAACATTGCTTTCACCCTAGTAGCAAATACACACAGAGCTGCAGAGAAGACTTTCATAGATTCCAAATCGATGCACCAAGCACCTTCATGGCACTCCCACGCCCATCAATCCAGCAAGTTTCCTGCTGTATAGACGCCAAATCGATAAAAATATACACCTCCAAATACCTATAAAATAGAGAGCAACAGAGCACGCACCGTGGGCCTACAAGAAGCAATTATACTGTACAATTACAGGGTGAGATACAAGCGGCAAATAGTAGTCTTAACTGCCCATGAGAAATTATGGGATGTTTCAAGCTAACTTGCCTCCCCTTGTCTTCTGAAGGAAAGCCAGCATCAGGAAGTGTATTCACGTTCCTCATTCATACGTTCTGCCATTGTCACCACAACAGAAATGCTTAGCACTAAACAGGATGAAAGGACTGGCTCAAAGGTGTGCTTAGAGCTGGGCCTCCACTGGGGCCACGGGGATGAGGCCAAGCTTTCAGAGAGACCAGACCACATCCTCTCTCCAAGACCCACAGAGTGGGTTGTGCCATGAGGCCCGGAGGCCTTACCTGATTATCTATCCCACATAAGAGGAAGAGGCTGCTTCACTGTGACTCACAGGACTGCTACCAATCCCAGGCATTTCCCTCAGTCCCCGCAACTTCTGTGGTTAGAGAGTCCTTGAGTGGCCTGAGCTACCTCACGTCTGGTAAAAGTCACCTTCAGCAGCATGAGGCAGGTCGCCTATGCTCTAGTCACAGCTCCTATGGCCAAAAGGAAAGGACAGGGCAAAATGGGAAGAGGGAAGGGGGAGGGTGGGGGGAGGGTGGGGGGAGGACTGAGGGGGAAAACGTGAGAGGAAAGGAAAGGGAGGGAAGAAAGAAGAGAACAGGAAGAGAAGAGAGAAGAGGGAAGAGAAGAAGAAGGGAGGGGAGGGAGAGGGAAGGGAAGAAAAGACAGGAGGGGAGGGGAGGGGACAGAGATGGGGGAGGAAGCATCACACGCTACTTGGAAATCACTTTCACCTGTACCAGGTGTTGCAGCCATATTAATATTAAAAAGGATTCCTGTATCGCCCATGTTGGGGTCACACTTTCATTCTGATGAGACCCTCAATGGCTTAGGCTTAAGTTCTGCAGGCTGAGCCCTGAAAAGGGCCATAGCCGCCTGTAAGAGTGAAGGAATGACAACAAAAACTCAATGCTCTCTGGTATCCAGTGAATGGGGGAATCGGCCATGTGTGTCCTGGGGAATATAGTTCCCGGGGGACAAGGGTCCCTATCTTCAACCGCTCAAGCAGATACCACAGAAGGGGAGACGAGGCAGACATCTGAAGACCCTGCAGTCAACAGAGGGCGAGGGGACACACAGGAAAGAAAGATTACAGGGCCACAGGGAACACCACTCAGGCCACACACAGCAAACACTGCTAACCAGGCAAGGCCAGCTCTCTGGTATGTGAGCAGAGCAGATCTTGCCCTTTGAAAGAGAAAGAATTTGATGAGCTGTCTGGGCCTGTCCTCATACCTGCCTCTCTGCCCTCCATAGGGACCGCTGGGAGCCACCAAGCACTAGACAGGAAGAACTGTGGCTGACTTGCTCATAGATCCCAACAGCTGCCTTCTTGTAACACCGAGAGAGAGTTGCAGCAGGGAGGAGGAGCATTCGGTGCAGGCCTTGCCCAACACACATGGAGCCCTGGGTTCACCCAGCACTGCAAAAACTGTGTAGGGTAACACACCTGTAGTCTGAATTCATAGGAGGTGGAGATTGGAGAATCAGAAGTTAGAGATGTTCTCAGCTGCTTAGTGAGTTCAGGGACAGCTTTGTCTATATGAGGCCCTGTCTAAAGGAAGGAAGGAAGGAAGGGAGGAAGGAAGAAAGAAAGAAAGAAAGAAAGAAAGAAAGAAAGAAAGAAAGAAAGAAAATCAGAACAGAGAAATCCAAGACACTGTGTCTTTAATGACTTACTAGCCAGAATAAGTAGTAAGGCATTGGCCACCAAGACAGCGGATGTGAGGCACGTGGACTGTGCCACTGGGGAAACTAGCATGGAGCTAGAACAGGGTCAAGATATGTCCAAATCCTGAAAATCTCAATCTTGAGACCTGCAAGGGTAAGGACCTCTCCCTCCCTGTTCTGTACTTGCACGCCCTGGCACACGTAGTCCCGCCACCCCACCCTCACAATTATTGAGCTGGCCTAACACCTGGAATTCCTCTCCATGCCCCTCAGCCCCAGCCAAGGGTATACACTCACCCGAAAACCCCTACCCACTTCTCCAAGGTTTATATAGCCCTTGATCCCCTCAATAAAGAGCCGCTGGATCACTGGGAGAGCCGTGTCACTAAAAGCCCTGGAACACGAGAAGAGTTGTATTAGAGACAACACCCCCGCCCCCACTCCCAGCACTTACTGCCAAATTGGGATCCTGCAGATGGGTCCGCCTGGCTGAGCTTTATTAGTTTGAGTCCAGCACCTGTACGAATCAGTGCCTGGACACCTCGGAAAGAAAACACAGATCGTAGACTCCAGACTGACAAGTAGGTAACTCAGATGCCAAAAACAACCGAGAACACCCTGAGCAGGAGACAGCGTACAACACTGGCTAGTCACAGTTACACAAAGATTTAAAACAAACCTTTAGTGCACCTTTTTCTTTTATGGCTTAGGCTGCAGTGTGTGTGTGTGTGTGTGTGTGTGTGTGTGTGTGTGTGTGTGTGTATGTGTGTGTGTTATGTGTATATGTTTGTGTCTGTTGCCCAGGTGTGTGTGTTTTAACTTTGCTCCATAAGCTATGATACTTATTTTTGAAGCTAAGTTACATATTTTACATTTTCCTACACATCTAAGTCCGTTGTGTTCTAATAGTTAAATATCATTGAGTGGGTCATTGGCAAGGACAACAAATTTATTTTTTACAGTTCCAGACCATGGGAAGTCCAACATCAGGGCCTGTGTGCTGTGTCATCAGGATGAGGAACGATAGTTAAAGAGCCCATGCAAACCGAGAGTTGGCTCAACTTGCTTTCAGGATAAGCTGACTCTGGTAGGGACTAAGACAGTCTTAAGATGATGACATTTGTCAGCCTCAAGATGATGACACTCATCTAGTCAAAAAGGCAGGGGAGGGGGACCCTTGTCACCTGGTCACTTATTGATCCCTCTCCATGGCAATTGCTGCATCTGGCATTATGTTTCCAACACAGTAGCTTCAGGGTCACAGTCATACAAATAAGCCAGGACTGAGGAATTATGCTGGGCAGACACAGGGGTGGCATTCTGCTGCTTTTCTTCGTGGAAGGTGGCCACCAAAAATCTCTTTGGGCTCATGATCCAGACCCACAAATCTCACAGGATCCAGGGACTGTGGGCCTGATGCACAGACCTCACACCGTAGCCTTGGGTTTTCCATTCTCAGCACACACATTGCCTTATCCTTCACAGCCTCACAAAGATACCAGTTCTGCCAAGAACTGATTTAGACAGGAGAGCGTAGGACACACCCCCACTTCCCACCACAGGATCCAGGCCACTACCAGGAATATTTCCAGTGGTAGACACAAAAAGATCTGGACATGACAAACCACAAGTAGGTCCCTAACTCTGCACCCATGAGGATAAACATGAATAGGTCATGGACTCCTGGAGGTAGTGGAGATAACACCCTTTCCTAGAAGGATGATGCTGAAGTGAGCTGTTGGGCAACAGCACCAAGTTGGGGTGACTGTCTCAACCCATCTCAGTCTCTGTGATGCCAACTGCTCCTCACCAAGGTGGACCAGTTATAGACCCACCTGAATTCCACCAAAGATCTGGGTCTACAATCCAGAGAAATCCTCAGTGTGACTCTGTGTTCTTGGGAGGGGCTGCAGTGTGTGCACACATGTGTGAGCAGGTGCGTACACTCGTGTGTGTGCGTGTGAAGGCCACCAGGAGTCTTCCTTTATCACTTTTTTTTTCTTACCTACTAAACCATCTCCCCAGGCCCACTTGAATATGATCTCTGAGAATTCCCAAGCCAAAGGCTCCCTCGGTCCTTCCCTGCCCCTCCCACCCATGCTCCCTAGCCCAGCACTCTGCTGCAACATTGTCTGTGGCCAAGAGTTGTTCAGCAATCGTAGCCCTGCCCTGCGCACTGCTTGTCCACACTTCAGTGTCCCTGAGCCCTTGCTGGTGTCAAGAGGTCAAAGCTTCCAGACAAGATGGAGACTGAGCCTTTAACCTTTTGTTCTCAGGCATGGCTGCCACTCACAGCACAGACATCTGTCTGTCACCCAGACACAACATCTTCCTCATCAGTCTCATCATCTTCAGAAAAAAACAAACAAACAAAAAACACTTAAAAAGTACTTAAAAGTACCCTTCCCTCCCCTCCCCCAAGGTGGGTAGAATTTCACTTTCCTTGAACTATATAAAAGAACCCACTGGGCCGTTTTATAAATGCATGCCCTGTCCCCACAGTTGGAACTACAGCAAAGCCTGTCATTCAGGGTTCATCTCAACACTTTTGTCGTGAGGGTTCCCTCGAGAAGGACTTTGCGGAGCCCTGTCCTTATTAGACGCACGCCGAGCGGATCCCGCGCACTCCTGTTCAGCTTGCCTCTCGTGGCATCAGGGGCAGGATATTATTTGCAAGCAGCCAAGGCAATTACCATCCAGCAGGGTCCAATTGTTTTCAATTAAAAGCTTTACTGCAGTCTTTAGTTTTAATACCACTGTGGCCATCTGCTCTCGCTGAGGCTCTACCAGCCAAAAGCCCAGACCACATCTTAATGCCATTAACTCTGGAGAAGACTTTTCCTGCAAAGTGGAAAAATCTCAATAGTCCAGGGAAAACATGGGAATGCCCCCCACATATCTCTAGTGGCCTGGGGGAAAGCTCGGGAATCCAGAAGATTTCCCTACAGGGGCCGGCACTTGCCTGGAGCCCTGGGTCACTCTCTTAATTTTCTGCATCACTTTGGCAAAGGAGGCTTAGCTCATGCCTTGGCCTGTTTTCTACTGAGTCTCAGTATTCTTCGGCGGTGCTATGGAAAATATCTGAGCCACAGTTTCACCAGCTGGATCGCTTTGGTATGGACATTTCCCACCGCTGATATCTGATATTAATTGGCATCCTCTTAGCTCACCCTGACCCGAAATCTAAGCATCTGTGCACTGGGAGGATCAATCCAGATACCTAGTGGGCTCTCAGCGTGTGGTGGGATGTAGCAGCTGCCGCAGCTAAGAACCTGTAGCCCGCTTCATAGCTCACAAGGTTTGGTTTTGCTTAGAAATTCTGAGACAGAGTCTTGCTGGGTAGCCAGAGCTGACCTTGAACTCCTATGTAGTCCAGGCTAGCCCAGAATTCTCCATCATCCTGCTTCTACCAAGTGTTGGGATTAATGGCTCCCTATGTCTGATCTCAGCATTCCTAGGAATGGGCTTGAAGGTTCATTCCTAATAACCTGCACAGAAGCCTCACTTTACAGCTGCCACTCTTCAGAAATAAGAGAGTATTGAATAAAAACTATCTGTTCTAGCGCCATTAGAAGGGAATCTGCAGGAAGCCTTAGCTTTCTTTAACTCCCCACCCACTGCACCTCCACCTTGCAGCTACCAGTGTTCCCAGTATCCTGTCCATGGGCTTTTAAAGGCATTCTATGTCTAAAGGAAAAGATACGGGTCAGGGCAAAAGAAAAGATAGAATGTTGTTTACACATCAAGATTCTTCAATCTTTACTTGATGTACAGAGCCCTCCTCAAGAGTGTGTCACATTAGAAACAGGAGGAAAAGCTGTTTGTAAAGAAGCCAAGTTAGGGGAAGATGATAAAGGCGCTGAAACAAAAGCCTCCGTGAAAGGGCGAGTGAGCTCACCACCATCTTTACACTTTGAGAAGTAAGCTGAAGGGGCCAGTCCAATCCTCGGGTGAACGTGGACACCAGCAAGGTTATGGCTGACATCACTGTTACTTTCTCAACCAAGAGGACTTGGCTGTCCTATCATCTCTTTGCAGTTGTTGACCCTGGACAGAGGACTTCCGTGGCTCTGCACTACAGAGTGAGCCCTCTTACTTTCCCTAAGGAGTTGGCAAAGCCGACTCATGACAAAGTGCCTCGGTGGTACCCAAGTGGCTGAGAGGAAATGGGTGTTTTTGACTGACGATGCTCCTGGATTAGGAGCACACGCCCTGCATGTAGGTTGCCCTCAGAAGCCCTGACTTCATCCCTGGAGGGATAACATCCGTTCCAAGCTCCCCCAGCCTCCCCTGAGACTAATATCCAGACGAGATCAATAGCACTGCCAGGTCGCCTGGAAGTCAAAGGCAGGACCCTAGCAAACTAAACCAGGCCTGCAGACAGGCTGGCAGGCATCAAATACCAACTGGAGCATACGTCAAAGGGGGTGGGGGAAGGGCGCTCAAGAAAACAGCAAAGCTGCCCGGCAAAGGACAAAGGCTGGAACTGGTTAGTGAAGAAGACAAATCACAGACCAGAGGCCACTCAGAGCTGGTGCCTGTGACCTGTGGGGAATGTACACGTGCTTAAAACTACCTTGTGTGGTCCATGATGCACATCTGTCAGTGAATGTCCTCCCTCGTCTTCCTTCCTCACCCATGAGTGTGTCCCACACTGCTGTTTGTGCTTTATGAATTCATTTTATTGATTTTAAGTTAGCATACAAAGCGATGGGTTACCTGGTGACAGCCACGTACTTACAGATCATTATACGTTGTACTTATTTGCTCCACTGCCTTGCCCCACCCCACTAACCCCGGCGCCTCTTCCCTTCTCCCTGATCTTTTTCTGTGCAAATAATCCCTCCTGTTTTCATGTCTTCCAAATTGTGTTGCCTCCTCTTGTGCCCTCTAACATCCCTTTAAGCCTCCAGGCTCACAGTCTCTGTCCATTTCCAAGGCATTCCATATGTATACATATATAGCTATGTGCAAACTTAAATCTGGATTTCATGTGAAAAAACACAGGCAGCGTTAGTCTTCCTGAAGTTGGCATATTTATTGTAACAATCTCTATTTCTATCCATGTATCTGCAAATGCCATATCTCCATTCTTTTCACAGATGAATAAAATTCCGTAATGTGCATTTCCCCGTTCTAGGCTGCCTCCATGTCTGGGCTGCTGCGAGTTGTACAGCAATTGTGTGAACGTGGAAGTGTCTCTCCTGTCCTGTTTCAATCTCACTGCCTGGAGTTGGGGGGGCAGGGGGTGTGTGGAGTAGAGATTAAAATCACATCAAAATACATTGTATGAATTTCTCAAGTACTAATTAAAAATAAATTAACTAAAATGTCATAGAGTAACTAGTCCATGTAACTAGGATAACTAGTCCATGTAACTAGTCCACCAACCAGTCCAGCTGGTCAGTTATTGGGGGGCCGAGGGGGGTTGCAACCTGCAGTTAAAGACATGGGCGAGAGAGACGCAGAGCTCAAGCGAACAGTTGCTTGTCAAGAGCCGTTTATTGAGGGTAATGGCAGGCTTTTTAAAACCTGCTTTAGGGAGGGCGGGGGTACGCAAGGAGAGTAGTGGAAAAGTACAAAATCTTCTGGGTTGAGCCCCGGGAACATTTGCAAGGGGAGGGGTCTTCCAGGTGAGACAAAGCAGGATGTCTCTGTGGTTATCTTAGGATCAGATCGCTGTCTTCTCAGGACTAAGCTGGATGCCTTGCATACCTAATGAGTGGCCCAGCAGGATGTTTGCTGCAAATGCTGAATGGGTGGGGGTCGGCCTCAGGCCATTTGGTCCCTGGCAATAGAGTAGATAAATCTAATAGCTCAATATTTAGAGCTAAAAGGCAATAAAACAATAACTACAGAATATGCTGGGTGTTTGTTTGGTCGGTCGGTCCGTTGATTGGTTGGTTGGTTGGTTGGTCGGTTGGTTGGTTGGCTTCTGCTGTTGTTTTGGAAGTGCAGCTATAGCTCTACTTTTCGTCATTCCGGAGCTGGCCAGCATGCTTAGCCCTGTGTCCACTCTATCCATTTCACACAACAGGTGTTGGAGCTGCCGTGTAAACTTTTATGACCCTAGAGAAGCTTCTAAGATGTTAGTGAACGTTGCCCTACTTCGACTCTTCCATATAGTCATTTGTTTATGATACTCTAAGATTGTATACTTAAGTCGACTTAACCAGTCTGTGTAGGGCTGTGTGTCCGGAACACTGTAACTCCAGTGTCAAAGTACTGTGTTGTCATAGCAACCCCATGAGTATAACCCCGGAGACTCTGGAGTCTAGAAGCATCCAGCACACCTCCAGCAAACTTTAAGTAGAGACTTTCTTCATAGAGATGCTATGAATACTGCATGTCCTTACCTGGCCTGTGGCTAGTAACTACTTAGGTAATTAGGGAAAAGGATATAAAAACCAGAATCTATTGTTTTGGAAAAAAAAAACCCTCTAACTAGTTTATTTTAAAAATTCACACAGTCCAACATAAAAATTTTTAAACAACCCAAAGGGTCCCCATCACCATTTCTGCACCCTCTTCTTGATAGTGGAAATAGAGCCTTGCTAAGGATGTTTTGAATGGGGAAAGCAAAATCTCTTCATATCAAAGGAGTAGATGGCTGCCCTCGGTTTTGTGGCGTGCACAGAGGTCCTGGAGATTGTTGGGCAATCCTGGCAGGAGATAAACAGCACAAAAGACCCTCCCAGGCTGGCTCCCCAGGCCGCTGCTCTGCTCCATGAGGGAAGATCTCAGAGCAAAAGGTGCCTGCCTCTCTCTGTGGTGGGATAGGTTGGCACCCCAGCTCCTTTACCGCTGTATGCACAAGATATTTTTCCGACCTCTTAAATGTGCCATCTTGGGCAATAATGTACATGCAATGACAGGGCTCAGGAGTGTCTATAGCAACTGCCTATTTATGCTTCTTTACCTCGGACCATCCTCTACCACAAACTGGTTGCCATCACACCATACTGTGGTGACACTCACTGATTAAAGATACATTTTATTTTATGAAAGAAAGAAGTAAGCTTAACTTCCATAGAGGAGTCCTGTGCCCCTTTTCATTCTTTTGTCCTTGAGTCTTCTGTTCCTCCTTTGGACCTGGAATTTAAAGGAGCAGCCACTAGCTCATAACTCAGGGCCACCCTGCACTAAGACAGAAGTAAATGCTCAGACTAGGGGGCAAGAACTTAGCAAGTCCAAATCTGAGGCCCAGACAGCATGGATACCGCCCTGGGCCACTTTGCTCCTAGACCTGAGACTCGAGGCATGAGCCCAGACTGGCATTGGCATTTACTGTTGCTTGAGAGAGTAAAAAAAAACAAAAAACAAAAAAAAAACTTCAAACCACTGGAATAATCAAAACCAAGGCCAGCGTTGGAAAAGAGTCTGAGAACCCCAGAGGTGTCCGTGTGCTCTGATTCCAAGCCAAGCATTTCTATCTTGAAACAGCCACACTGGTCTCTAAATCCCAGGGCTGTGAGGAGCCAGCCAAAGTACAAGAATCTTATGTGAAGTGTGAACGAAGCCGCCCCTGCTCCCAGCTGTGGCCGTTGCTGCACTCGTGTGATTTCTGCCTTCCCATCTTCCAAGAGCTTGTTAGGATTGTGCCTTGCTGTCCCTCCAGCATAACATGTGAGGGTTGCTCTCACAGCAGAAAAGCTATCTGCTGCCCCCACTGCTCTGAGATGCAAGGCTAAGCAACGCAGAAAATGCCTGTAAGAGAAAAGGTATGGAGAGACCAAAAACCTTGACAAGGAACTTACATTTAAGCAGATGTGCCAGCACTTTAAGGGGCTGCAAAAAGTCCTGATGCCGAGGTCCATGCGCCACATGCACTAAGCTGCAGTATCTAGGCTGAGAGCCAGGTCAGAGGCGTTAGAGAGATGTTCAAGTGACGGTAACATGCGAGGAAGATGCAGAGGTGTACAAAGTCTCTGCAGACACTTTCGTAATGGGCATAAAAATATTTATGTCAAAGAACTTGGAAAGAGACAGCAGGCCATGCTGTGTAGGATGGGCAGATGCAGCATTGTCGCCTGTTCTCTCAGCTTGGGGCATCCTTTGGGGAGGGGGCATCACTTTGGTTACCTCAGGTCTTCTCGGTTAACTTTTCGTCAAAAAGTGTCCCATCTCTTAAGGTTCATCTACCCTCTGCCTTGTGATCAGGCATGAGCTGCCAAGGCGCAGAGCGCACACCTACCATTGCCCTCCCTAGACCTTTGTCTCAGGTGCGTCCCCTCCCCAAGAGTCCTGGGAGCTGCCTGACTCATCTGAGTCATGTCTGAAGTCCAGGAAGCTAAGGGGCAGGTCACACCTTGCAGGCAGCAGTTAGTCTCGTCCGGCCCTGCAGTTTGCCTCAGCCCTCGTGTGGAAATGATGGACAGGAACCTTAGTGTACTGAACCACCCTTGCTAGCAAAGAGTGAAGTAAGAAATGAGATATTTATAAGTTCTCTGCCCCTGTGCCTGAAACTATTTGTCAGAACCTCTGGCGTACCTCTGCAAGATTAAGCGAGCCTAGACCAATCCCAGGAAAAACCTGAGGCAAGCAAGCCTTACTTACACCTTGAACATCTGTTTGTGGCCCGTGCATGCACATGTTCTCTGTCCCTAAGGTGCTTGTGACACCCCAAAGCCTTTCCTCCTAGGCCTGCTGGACTATTTAACAAACTGTATGTGAGTGTGTGAATGTGCGTGTGTGTGTGTGTGTGTGTGTGTGTGTGTGTGTGAGAGAGAGAGAGAGAGAGAGAGAGAGAGAGTGTAGCACAGTGATCAGACACGCTGTCAGAGGCTTGGCTAATGGCCACTTCCTGTGCTTGTCAAATGCAAAAAGAAAAAAGTAGCACATCCCCTGACTTATTGAATTGCTTCCCGTATTCGACTATCTGGCGGCAGCATAATTTAACATCTCTCGTAAATTAAAAGCCTCTGGCGAGGGTACCACAGCCGAGCCCTCCAACCCCTGTTTTGCTGATTAGAAAAGAACCTTTGCCAAGACCTCCATTACGAGCAGTCGTTTTCTAAGATGCAACAATGACGCATAGCCATATATTAAATGAATGGATAGAGGTTGTGCGCTCGCCCTCTGTACCGCTGAGCTCACTCTGGAGATTAAAGTGACTGCTTTCAGTGCTCTTCAGCCAGCTCTGCACCCATGATGTCAGCCTTCCCGCCATGATCCTACCCTTGGTCCTCTCCCTTCCGTCCTCGACCAGGGCCTGCGAACTGCAACCAGAGCTCTCCGCCCTGTCTGAGCTCGCTAGGGGAGAACAGTCAGACGGGCTCGAGCAAAGATGCCGTGTTGCTCCAGATCCTCAGGTTCCCTCAGGTTCCATGGCTGGTCAGTTCCGTGAAACATCTGGTGCCTCTCTGAATAGAACTCTTCTCCCCATCCAAACCCAGCCCATCCACCATCAGACAGCAGAGGCAGTGGCCAGGGCTTTCATGACGGCTACACCCCACATCTCAGCCTCCTCCCAGGCAGGATCGTGGGGTGAGGAGTCAGAACTGTGAGAATACTAAGTAGGCCCATGGTGATTAATGGAAAGTTCTCCTTTGTCTTGGTGGCCTGAGCAAGAGGGCTCTTTCTCTCTGCTCCATGCTCCAGAGAAAGGCCGTTTTGATGTTCTCAGAGCTCCCGTGAATATTTGTTCCCATCAGCGCAGTTGGTTTGTGTTTCCATGCAGGGTTGTGGCTGGGCAGTACAATTGGAATCAAAGCATGCAGCTTACACATTGGCCTTGTCCATTCACGGTGTGGCCCCTAGGAGTTATATTTTGGGAAATTCAAATCTTTGTGAACCTAAGTTTTCCCATATGTAAAGCAGAGAAAAGGTAGAAGGACATCCTCAGGACTGTTGTGGGCATCCACGGGCCAGCACAGATGAAAGTACCCTAGGAGATGAAAGCAGAACCAGCTTGCTAAAATAAGGACTGGCTAACCCAGCTCTAATCATGACTACAGCTGTGTCATTGTATGTTTGTGAGTGTACAAAGTATGTGTTGCAAAATAGGAACAAAATGACCCAGGGGGAGCTGATGCTCAATATTTTGAGGCTTGACCGCCATACATCTCTGTGCTGTCCCCAGCTCCAGCTTCCTCTTACAGGCTGCAAAGGGCATGTGTGAAAAACCATGAGACCTGGCAGGAAAACTCCCTCGTTCTGTCCCTGAGATGCAAAGCAGAATAGTTTCTGGTAGAGTTAATCATCTTGCCAATATAAACCTTGTTGATTAACTGATGAATTCAATGCAGCTTTTTTTGTCAATTCCCATTCCTATTGGGTAGTTTCTCTCCTTCAAGACAAATTTGTCAGAGCATTAGAGGCCATGTACCCGAAATCCACTACTTTATCTTTAATCCCACGAAAACCCAAGATTGATAAAAGTGTTGATGGGCCTTAAGCAATCGACTAGCCAACTTAAGGGAGAGTGATCTGCACCTGGCTGATGCCTACGGTTCCACACCATCTGCCCAAGGTCCAGTCGGCTTGTTTGAGCCAGCCCTAATGGAACTGGCCAGCTGAACTTTAACCTTTGCCTCTGAAGTTCAAAAGAAACCACAGTTTATCCAAAATATGTTCGTTTGCTATATCAAAAGCTGGGATTGCGTGGGCCAGCGTCTCTGTTGGGGAAGCCTCTTCCGTGCAGAAGCTCATCCTGTTTGTTATAGACAATCACACTGGGAGGCGGGACTATTAAACATAGCTGAACAAAGAGGCCAGACTAGCTAATCTCAGAAGGATCAGTCTTCAGTCAATAAGCATCCAGAGGGAAAACGCTATGGCGGGCATTTTCTACATACTCTGCCAACACTTGCACCCGGACACTAGGAAGGCTGTGCCATTCCTCTGAGTCTTATCTAGGTTAGCCTCTGCCATTCCTACAGGGGCTGAGACATCCGAGTCCTTGGCAGGGCCACGCCCAGGTTGGCAATACATATCCATTCATGGTTTTTCAGTCCCCACAGGCTTGTTCTCAGCATTCATCCAGTCAAGCCTCTTACCCAGAAGTGTTGCCATCAAGTGACCAAGCAGAGCTTGGCGCACTGTCTCAAGCTCCCTGTATAGCAAGCAGGCTCTCCAGCTGCCCTGCTTGCTTGTCGGGCAGGCCAAGCCGTCTTCACCATAGGAAGACCCTCCCCTCCCTTGTCCTATCAACCTTCCTCCCAAGTCCCAACTTAGACTCTGCTTCATGCGTACAGTCTTCTCTGCTCAGCCTGACCAGACAGGAAGACACAGCCCTGACCATCCAGTAAAAAGGACTCCAGCCCCCCTGACCCTCACACGAGATCATGGGCATAGTGTGAATAGTATTATATTGTAGGCTCCAACTTTTTTTGTTTGTTTGTTTGTTTGAGACAGGGTTTCTCTGTGTAGCCTTGACTGTCCTGGACTCACTTTGTAGACCAGGCTGGCTGCGAACTCACAGTGATCCACCTGCCTCTGCCTCCCAAGTGCTGGGATTAAAGGCGTGCACCACCATGCCCGGCCCTTGCTCCAACTTTTCACTGGACGCATCTCCTGTATCTTCCCTCCCACCAGACCACCAGGTCCGTGGGCGGAGACCACAACTTGGCCCCTTAGCATGAAGCTTGCAGAAGCCAAGGAGGACCCCAGGGCTGGCCCTCTCCCGCCACGGGGGAGCATTTAGGGTTTGGCTAAGCTGATTCTTTTGTTCTGCTTTAAATCCGAGGGTTAATCAATAGCTCTGGTCTAAGATCCCTTGATATTCTGCTCCTGAGCTGAGGAGGAGTAAACAGAGAAATGTCTCAGTGACCCTCACCCTGTGTCTGTGGAGAGGACGGAACAGGAGACAGCAAGTTTTGTCCTTTTTATATGTGGCAACAGGCTTCCCACCTAAGCAGAGGGGCACTGCTGAGGCTGGGAGATATTCTTGGATTGAGAGGAAAATCGGCCTACACGAGAAAAAAAGACTCTGCCTGATTCACTCTAAAGCCCACCCTGTCAGATACAAGGAGTCGGCAAATAAAATCGTCCCCGTTGCCAAGTCCCTGAGGATGAAGGTTCAGGATGGATAGATTATTTGTGCTGTAGCCAGATCCCTAAGCAGGACTGAGCAAGGCCGGAGCTGCAATCGGCCCAGGTCTGATGGGAAGGGAATCTCAGCTAATGCTTGGGATTGCAAACACACCGGAGACAAGCCATGGAAGGCTGAGACACATCTATCTAGCCGGTGGCGATGGCCCCACCGCTGCGTGTGAGATAGCAGGCTTTGTTCTGCCATCGATCCCACAAATCCTGTCAGGTCAGGGTAGCTGCTCCCCTTTACCAGTTTTCTTTGGTCTCATCAGAAACCCAGCAGGAGATGCTCCCTGGGAGATCTCAGAAATTCTCCCACCGCAGCCCTGACCTCCACTTTGACCTCTACTTGACATTTGCTTCGTGATTTAATTTACCTTTCCCAGCTCACCTTTCCCCACTCTTGTTTACCTGGATCTCAATTGGATTTAGCAGCTGAATTTTCATTACCCAGGTCAGAGGTCTGAGGGAAGTTTATGAGACTTGACTCCCTGCCAGCTGGGTGCTGTCTGTTCTAGTACATTCCCCTCCACATGCGAAGCACCATGACCCACACTGGCTCACTCCACACTTGCAGATTCAGGAGGGAGGCTGTGTGCCTCCCAAGGTTCCTTCACTCTCTAAGACAGAAAGAGGGGCTGAGTAGATGGTTCCATAAAGCATTTTGCCTGGCAAGCATCCCCAGCACCCTGTATAAAAGCCAAGCACAGCAGAGCACTGGGCAGGCCGAGGTAGTAAGATCCTGAGAGCTCACTGGCCTAAGGAATCGATGAGCTCTGGATTCAGTGAGAGAACCTGCCTCAAAAAATAAAATGGACAGCAATTTAAAAAGACACCTGACAGCTGGGCAGTGGTGGCTCAGGCCTTTAATGCCAGCAGATGGATCTCAGAGCTTGAAGCCATCCTGGTCTACTGAGTGAGTTCCAGGACAGCCAGGGCTACATAGAGGAACCCTGTCTCAAAAACCAAAAAGCTTTTTAAAAAATTAATAAGAAGGAGGAGGAGGGGAAGAGGAAGAAGAGGAGGAGGAAGAAAAAGAAAAGATACCTGGCACTCTACACAAATGCTCACACACACACACACACACACACACACACACACACACACACAAATACTTACACATACCACACACTCACAAAGGACAAAACTTTAGTCCCTCCTGCTGTGTGTCCAGCTAGAGACAAAACAGAAGTCCAGCCCTCATCATCAGTTTGTGACAACGTCCTCTGAAGGAACACTTCCCAGATCTTTGTTACCACCTGAGAAAAAACAACTGGCAAGAGTTGGGGGAGGGGGAGGGCTTAACCCCCCATAATGAGCAACAAGGTCTCCCTCTCCCTGTGAAGCCAATATTGACCCTTCAGGCAAACACGAGGACACTGGGTGGGACACAGGACAAGCCGCAGCTAGTCACAGCTGTGGGAACTGTGGGCGGGCAATGCATTTCCACTCAGGTGGCCGTGGAGAGAAGACAAAACGAAGGGACGGCAACTCTGCTGAAGAGCTGTCTGTGCCTGCAGCCTGCAGCTCAGCCAGCCAGAGCCCCAGCATGGACAGCCACACAGAGGTGAGAGTGCCAAGCACTCCTGTGGCCCACGATGAAGCCCTGATTAGGAGCGACTATAAAGAGACAGCGCCTCAGCAGGAGGAACGGCTGACCTCAATCCATCTTCAATCACCTCTCTGAAGAGGTCTTGGGAAGAACAGAGGAGTCAGCCCAGCAGGCAAAAATCAGAATAAAGGCACCACCACCTCCCACCCATGCCTTTTTTTTTTTTAAAGATGCCCTCAAGCTGCCACTGGCCCACCAAAAGCAGTGGGCAGGTCACAAAAGCTTGGTTGGTGAGGTGGGGGTTGAGCACAGACAGACCTCAGCATGCAACTCTCCAGGGGAGGCCACTGGCTGGCATCTTACAGCGTGGAACTGGCCAGAAAAAAAAAAAAGAGACACAGGCTGGGCTGCAAAGGGACTGTAAAGTAGCAGGAGCAGCGACAATCTCTTGATTCCTCAGGCCTGCAGGAGGCAGCACAAAGGCTGTCAGTCAAGGAAGGGCCTGGTCTCCAGGAACAATGCTAAATGGGGAGGGGTCAAGTATTTTAATACAGTGCTTCTCAACCTGTGGGTTGCAGCCCCTTTGGCAAGCCTGGATCTTAAAAAAGTATTTACATTGCAATTCATAATTGAAGCAAAATTACAGTTATGAAGTAGCAACGAAATGATTTTATGGTTTGGGGGAGGGGGAGAGGTCACCACAACATGAGGAACTGTAGTAAAGGGTCACAGCGTTAAGAAGGTTGAGAACTGCTGGAAATCCCACAGAACCCCATAGACTGGGGAGCTATTTACTTCCAGAAAGATGGAGGCGTGGGGACCAAGCTTGGCCTGTCATGGCAGCACAGGACAGGACAGGACAAACTCCACTGCGATGGGTCTGTACATCCTGTGGTTTTTCCACTATCCCTTTTTCCAGAAAGGGCTTCCCTGAGGTTGTTGGACACAGGAGTGACAGTACAAGGGACTTTAACCTGGAGGCAGTAAATGGGTTAAACTTCTTCCTTCAGAAGTATTTAAGGGGGAAGAACACAGGGATCTGTGGCTTTCTATGGGTGGGTGTGGTCAAAACTCAAAGTGTCTCCTGATATCTCTGCATTTCTGCAGTAACAGAGCCAGTTTTAAAAATGGGAACATAAGGCCAAGAATAGAGAGCTCACTTTGAAGCCCCCTCCCCCTACACACGCCAGACTCAGGCCACAAGACTGAGAATGCATCATGCGTGTAAACAGAAGAGGTGTGTACACTTGAGTTGTATCCTGTCATTGCACAAGAGCTGCGAACGGGCCATGGGAATGGGCCTCCTTCACCAGAGAGGTGGCGGAGCTGCCGGGTAAAGCTGGCTCCCTGATATTTCAAAGCCATGTGAACACTTGGGGTTCTAGGGCCTCAGCAACTCTGTAGAGGAGGAGGAGTTAGTGAGGGTCACGCCTTCTCTCGCTAGTAGAATACTGAAGATAAAAGTTGAGTGACTCTCCAGTAAGTAGGAGAGAGGAAACGAGAGAAGGGCTCAGGAAGAGCGAGAATGAAGACAGGAGAGAGGGAGGGGTGGAAGCAAATAGGAGAGAGCATGTGTAAGAAAGCACAAAAGTTAATGAGAAGACAGGCTACATGATCCAATATCCACATAACAAGAGTCTACAAGGACAAAGGAGAGAAAGTGGAGAAGAAAGCACCAATAAAATCAGTTGAGAAAGTTTTTCTCAAGAGTGAAAGATACAACTTGGAAGAGCATTACAGAAAGACCAACACCGCAGTGGAAAAGGATTCACCCCAACGTACATCACTGTGAACTGAAAGCACATTAGTGTCTAAAATATCACTATTTTAACTGAAAAGACTCCTCATTTACATTCAAAGAATTTTCTAGAAACCCCATTCTTTAGAGTAGCATCTTTCTTATAGCAGTTCCTTCTTACTTAACATTTTGTGTAAATGTGAATGCTGGGTTGACACTTATCCTCAGACAAGAAATCCAAGGATAATTTTAAAAGACCATTACACATCGGTTCCAATGGCAGCCGTGTGTGTCCTTTGTAGCACACCTGAGTCTCCAGAGCCAGGCTGACCTGTAACAAGGAGCAGTAGCTAACTGCATGGGAAGCAAACTTTGAGGATTGAGCATTGCCACATGCAACAAAGACAGGCAGCACAAAATAGGACAAATGCCATCTATTGGGTTTCCTGGGCTGTCATTCACATAGTCTCTTGTGCCAAAAACAAAAACAAAACAAACAAAACAAAAAAATCATTGATCTAGCAACATGTATTGAAAGAAAGAGAAGGTAGATTCTTATGGCCTCTCTCTCAGGCTGGTCAGTTCTAACGTGACAACTGCAATACCATGTTGAAGTCTCAAGCAGACCTTGAACTTAGGTTTTGTAATTCAATTGAATTTTAATCCCTAATGTACTAGGAGTAGTTTAAAAAAATCAAGAGAAGCCTTTCAATGATATACAGTATCCTAATAGAATATAATTAAATGGTTGTTCCTTTTGGCTTGCTAGCAAAATAAATTATATTAATAGGTCCTCTGAGGTTAAATCATTCTGTATTCTTAGAACAAACATTCTTTCATAATGATTACCCTGCAAAGAGACTCTGAGGAAATGACCCAGTGAGTGACATTCCTATTCATAAGCAAGGTTCACCTGTGCATGTTTTTGTGGCTGTTGTCATCATAATAACTGACGATGCTCCATTTGAGGCACATCTAGGTAACACTTCCTTTTATATAATAAAAGCGGAACTTTTCATCCCACGGTGTGCTCCGAAGCACATCAGTAGGATAGGAATTACCCATTCAGACATAGAGTAGAATCAGTCCATAAATCACACACGCACTCAAGAAGATAAGAATTTGCTATGTTATTTCAGTTGTCTTTTCTTTTATTCTTTGATTTTTTATCTTTTTCAATATTATTACATCATTATTTTATTAATTTGAGTTTTTGTATTTTTTTTCTAGGAAGTTATCTTACACCCAGATAATTTCCCTGATTCCTTACTATAAATGTGTATATGTCATTTAAATCATTTGGGCTTCTCCAAAGAAACACAAAGTGATATTGTAGACTATATTGTGGGGACCCGTGCCAAATTCTGCCATGTCAGAAATCCTGTGCTTAGGCTGTATGCTGTGACCTTCGAGTTGCTGACCTTTACCTCACCATGAGGTCTCGTGTTCTAGGCTATCCTTGGACTATTTACCTTTGAAAGAAGTAGGGAAGTCTCAACTTGGAACCACCCAGAGGATCTAGGAAGTTCTTACAGGGAACTACTCAGAGAACTAGGAAGTTCTACAGGGAGAGATTTAGGCTATTGTATTCTTGCCCGGGGGCTAGGGTGAGTGAGATTAGAATAGATCCTATTGACCTTGCCCTATATATGTTCCTGCTAGTCGGTATTAAAGTGAATCTTGATCAGAAATGTCCTGACTTGATTCATTATTTCTCGCGTCTCTGTATCCTACTTTCAATCCCCACTCCCTCTTTCAGGTGAACCCTGATTCGATTTTTCCCGCGGGCTGGGACCCGACACTATATATAATATACCATATAATATAGTATATATTTCACATAATATGTAACATTACAATTCACATTGCAGAGAATGCACACATTGAATATATATCCACAAAGAAAAACAGACAGAGAGAGATAAGGCTGCACATGGAGGGAGAATACCCACGAGATGTGATCCACACACACAGATTGGGGTAAGCATGTCTAAAATCCACAGACAGGCGGGGCAGTAGGCTAAAGAATGGATAGGATGGACAAAATTCATAAGCTAGTATTAAGACCTTCAGTGAGCTGGGTGAAGCCCCCACGTTAAGGACGGCTATCCGTCACCCTCAAAGTCTACACCTGAAGACTGGTGTCTTCTAAAACAACTAGGAATCATGATCTAGTCAAGTTGACACATCATCTTAACCACCACACTGAGCACTTTCTTTTCTAATTTTTACGTGATGAAAAGTGGGGTATTGCTCCTGCCTGTTAGATGGTGCTCACGGGGAGATCTGGCAGCTTCATGTGGGACTAGGGCAAGAAAGGTCTCTAGGCACAGCTGTAACGCGGGCAGTCCTGCCCTGTGGGTTGTACGATCTGGCACAATGTACTGTGTTGGAGCTGTCCTTCAGTGTATGAAACACAGGGCATCCAGAGGTTGGGGCGAGGACCAGTGGGAGAATCGCAGTGCCCCTCCTGGGAGTCTGCAGCAAGGGCGCACCACCCTGGGCACAGAACTGAAAGCATCATCACCTGGTGTTGCTGGATGAAACAGAACTCCTGGCCCTGGACACAAGTGACCGTGTGACCAGAGATGCCTGTGATAAGCTTAGGCCTTTTATGCCCACCAAGGCATAACCGAGACAGGCTGACAACGCCCACTGTTAAATGCCAGTAGTTCATTTCACTCAGTTCATTGATTCAGGCGCTGGCCAGAGTGAGACCACAAAGCAGCAAGCCGAACCTCAGGGGACCCAGCATCTGTCCCCTCTCTTGCACAGGTAGAGTTGAGCCTGCTCCCAAGGGAAGGAGAAAAGGTTGAGTTTGAGTTACAGATGAGCGCTGTGGGCATGCTACTGCCTGGCCACAGCCAGGGTGTCTTTGAAAGGTGGTGTTGCAGCACAGCCCTCCCTGAGGGAAGAACTTTGGACCACACATGGTCATTCATTTTGAGTGACAGAGAAATGCTCTGGATTAGAACACAAATAAACTCAGGGACAGATGTAGGTAGTATAGTTAGTTGAGAAGATAAGTGAGAAGATAAGGTTAGAAGGTGAGGGACCGAGAACACTGGAGAAGGCACACCTGTCCATAGGAGACGGACATAGAGGAGAGAGTAATGTCCTAACATCCTCTAGAAGATGTCCATATTTAGAGGCCACTATACAAATAGGTAGGCAAAAATACAGACCAGTTTGTGCCAACCTCTGTCCTTGGCCCTTCCAATGGCATGACATGGTCACAGTGGCAGCGACGGAGACTATGCATCCTATCCAAGGGCCTGTCATCCCTGTGACTGACCAGGTCACTGCTGTGGCTGACTTCCCAATCTGAGGCCTATGCTGAGCTCTCAGTGGAGTGCCTCTGGGAGCGGGTGGGCCTGATTGGGGCCGGGGGGACTCTGTGGGGTTTCAAGGTCTTCACCTGTCACTGGAACATCTCCATGGTCTGCTAAGGATTTCTGGAGAACTGCTTTTTCAGTGACAAGTGTGGCTGCTTCTCTTGTCCCCTTGCTTTCCAGCTTCCTGTTTTGCCACTGGAGATGCAATGCTGGGCAAGTAGCTTTGATGTGGGTGCATTTGGTGGGGTCCACCCCAAGCTGACACTGCATCTGTGCCTAGAGCTCCTGTTCCTTCTAGACGGCCACTTCTGAATAGGCCAGTGCAGTCTGGTGACTTGGATGGCGAGCCCACTGTCCCACACCTTTGCTGTGAAGCAGGGCTGACATTACATTGCTGTACTCTGTGGGGTTTCAGAAAATGGAGAAACCATGGTGTACATTCATGCAGTGGATCTGCCTGAGACCCTGACAGTGGCAGGCAGCCAAGTCAGCTATAGACACATTTCTGGGAAATAATCAATGGCCCTTACAAAATGGCAGCGCTATGGCTAAGCTAGTTCTTATTGAAGGAGAGCTGGGAGAGCAGAGCCTTCCATCCTGAGAACTGGTGCATGTCTCATTTGACCTCTAAAAGGGAAATTCCCTACATGATCCATGGTCTTTGGGTAGTAAGAAAGTAAAAGACGTGAATAATTTAGTGAACACTTTTGTTCTTTTTTTCCCCCCAAAATTGAGAGGGACACTTAAAATAACCAAGTTAACCCCTGCATGGAATGCCTCAGAGGTTGTGGAGGCCCACTCTCAGGAGTCCTGACTCAGTTCTTGGGAAGGGCCCAGAATCAGCATTTGTGACAAGGTCCCAGAGGTGTTTGCAGCCCAGGTCCACTGTGGGAAGAACTGGCTAAGCCTTCCTTGTGGCTCTCGTTTTCCACATTTGGACACCTCTGTGACCTTCTTCTGACCTCTACAATGAACTCTTTCATGAAAGGCTTGTCTCTGCAAAGCATGCTTTTAGCAGACTGCCCAGCACACAGCATAAAAGAAGGATTACTCTGCAGTGTGCTGCGTCAGCCACTCTGAACAGCCCTCAGCACTTTGCAGGCTGAGCTTCGCCCCGTGCAGATGATCCACAGGGAGCGCCCATAATCTTTATCTTGCAATAGAGACCCAAGGGTGAGTGCAAACAAATGCCTCAAAGTTTTCCTACAAGGGGAAGAATTAGCACAGACTTTCCAGTGGAGAGACTTCCTTTATTCATAACCACAATGAGAAATGTGAAATATACAGCATTTCAAAATGGGTTAGGACAGTAAATACCTGCTTTAAGCAAACACAATTGAAATGGCTTGTCTGAAGTGCCACTGTTGGCTTTCATCCACGGCTGTTTCCCTTTTTCTTGACACACTTAGAGAGAGCCTTTGTCTTCATAGTCCCCAACCCTAACCAGGCTACCCTCTGGCTTCAGCTGTGGAGAGTCAGTTCTTATTTGAATTAAGCATAATCTATTCTCAGCGATCCATCTCTCAACCTTTGTTCTTCTCCTAGACCTCAGGCTTCTAGCTGCTGCTCTGCAGGCTGTTTTCTCCCATCGGGCAGCCAGCATCAGTGCCTGCATTAGCACTTTGAGGCAGCCCCTTCCACCTGACCCACCTTCACCACAGGCACTTTGCTGCTCAGCACTATGGCGCCCGTTGGAATAGTAGGCATCCCCCAGGAGCACATCTTACCAGAACTGGTGCGTGTGTGTGTGTGTGTGTGTGTGTGTGTGTGTGTGTGTGTGTGTGTGCGCGCGCGCGCGCGCGCGCACGCGCCAGCTTCTGTTCTTCTGGAGCTCGCACATATTCTGTGTGTTAATTATGACTGGCAGCTCTCCACAGGGAAGCTGTGGGAATGGGTCACGTAAACATGTTCCCCAGGAGGGTGAGGTGTGATTCCATCCAACAGATGTAAAGCTCTGAATGGACGGCCTAGGTCAACAGGGTATCCTGACGTGAGCCAAAAGCTAGAGATGCCAAACAAGTAGGATTTCCCTCTTGGTGCCCCTTGTCCATCGCAGTCTTCCACAGCTTGGCTGCTCCTGGAGACATACAAGCACAGGTTCCTGGTGTAAGCTGGTGCAGAGCTTTGGGCTCTCAGCTGACAGGCGCTGGGTAGGTGGCTTGTAGTCACTTCTTTCAGACTAGATGCTATTCTATACCAGCTTAAGCTGTGCTAGCGTAATACAAGCATGTTCCACGTGTGTCGCACAAGACTTGAAAACCTCCCGAGGGCTGGGCCAAGGAGTAAGCTAACTAAAGTGGGCCCACTGTGACACAGTGCTGACTGATGGGATGGTTTCAGTCCAGTCACATCCACTCAGCCCACAGGCCACACGCAGCAGAGAATCACTGTGATCGCAGTACAACACAAAGTCACGCACATACTCAAAGAATATGAGGTCCTTTCATGATTTTTATTTTCAGCTTTATTACATGGTGCTCCTGTGCAAACTCTGTAGACGGCAATGTTGTGTGTTGTCTTAGTTAGGGTTTTATTGCTGTGAGGAGACGACATGGCCACAGCAACTCTTATAAAGGAAAAGATGTAGTTGAGTCTCGCTTTCAGTTTCAGAGGTTTAGTCCATTAGCGTCATGGCAGGAAGCATGGTGCACGCAGGCAGGCACGGTGCTGGAGAAGGAGCTGAGAGCTGCGGATCTGGATTGGTAGGCAGCAGGACCGGACAGTGAGCTGCTAGGCCTGGCTTCAGCTTCCTAGATCTCAAAGCCCACCCCCAGTGACACACTTCCTCCAACAAAGCCACACCCACTCCATTAAGGCCACACCTCCTAATAGTGATACTCCCTGGTGACTGAGCATTCAAACACAGGAGTCTATGGGGACCACTCCTGTTCAAACCACCCCATGTGTATACCGCCACAGTGGGACACACCTGGAGGGGGCCTCCAAACTCAGCCTCAGCAGCCATGCCTACCAATGACATATTGCCAGACAGATCCCCTCACCTCATTGAGGGGGTCCAATTTTTCATTTGACAACCCCTGGTTTTAAAATGTTGGCAAGTGACCTGAGAATGTTAAAAGCTTGAATAGCAAAGCAACAGAAGTCTAATGGCCACCCTATCCCTTAAGCCTCCATTCTGCGCCTCTTAACATCTTACCAGTGCTGCCACTGGGCAAGCTGGACATCAGCTGTCCCTTGTCCATGAGAGGAAACAGAGGCCAGATGGGCAGTGACTTACCAAAACCCTCAGGGCTAACAGACAAGTCCGGTTCAGACCCTGGAGGACTGCTTCTGTGGGCCATGGTTTGCCTTCCCTAAACTTTAGCTTACTGTGTCCCCTCCCCCACCCACTGGCTCCACCATCTTCAACACAAGCTCCCGAAGTCCCCCAATTAACAGAGGGAGGAGGATGAGTAAGGCGTCTCTCCATGTGAGTCCCATAATATGGGGATTAGTGCTGCCTCTGACATGGACTCTGTTGCCCACTCATAGATCACTTCCTGCCAGGCCACCCACAGAGAAATAGGATGCAGGCAGTCGGGATGAGACTTGAAAGGCTGGGGTCAGTTGGTAGGGAAGGAGGGCTCCTCCTTTCTGAGGACTAGAAGAAGGGGGAGTGGGGGAAGAGAGAGGGAGGCTGGGACCGGGAGGAGACGAGGCAGGGGGCTACAAGCAGATTGTAAAGTGCATAAATTAGAAGTAAGTATTTTTTTAAAGATGACGTGTGGAGGCTTCTTATGGAGTCATCTCAGAAGTCACCTACAGCACACCCGTCATACCCTCCTGGTCAGAACGGGCCAACCTTAAGCACCTAGTTCTAGTAGCACAGTTGAGCTGTGCCCTTAGAGGCACAGAGACCAGGGGCTTCAAACTATTCACAAAAACTTTCTCGACCAATTCCTATTTTCTAATGTTGCCCTTGTTCGGGCTAGAAATGTCTCTCCTTTTGTGGCGAGTCATCAAAAGTTTGAAACATGGTTAAGACTGAAACCGCAAGAAGATAGAGACAGACAAATCTACCTGATAAAATACCAAACCGATAGCTCAAAGCTCATTCCTCATACAGTCCTGTGCACACAGGTAAACAGGCAGCAATGGCTTGTCTAAGGGCGTTACCCTGGAGGAATGGCATGCTCTAACGGGGACAAGAGGCTCCGCCGTCCATCCCTCCAGCTGGCAGCAGCCTTGTTTGTGTTCCCTCTTGGAGCTGTGGTGGAGTTCACGGAGAAGACAGGCAGATGTATGCTCGGCATCTTGCTGTACTGTGAGTAGCCCTGGGACGCTCCTTCACCATCATCAGTACCTTGGCCATCAGCACCAGAATGGGGATCACACTCCCAGGACATACTACACAGACTCATCAAGACATCGCATTATAGGAGATAGGAGATAGTCAACAACCAGGGACCGAGGCTGGAGCAACGGGAAGCCACTTTTGGTGCTAGGGAATCTTCAAACATCCCGGCTTGTAAATGGGTCCTTAATATCATTATACAAGACCACACATCATACCTCCCACAGTATAGGAGCTATAGCATAGGATTTAATGGCTGCCCCCAAGATCATGGCAGGGCATGGGGTACTTGGTCTTCTAGGAGGTACTGACCCAATGGCCTTTGTGTGGCTGATGGCCCAAAATGTACCTGTGGCATCCTAGTAGCCTGGAAACCTTAGGCTGTTCCTCACTGTAGAAACATTTCCCCTCTCTCCATGAGAACGAAAAAGTTAGGAAATAATTGTTCTTTTTCCAGCATTATCAATGCTTTTCTCCTCAGAGCCCCCCAGTTCATCTAACAGTATGAAAAGGAACTTCTAAGAAGACCAAGGAGTAAGCCAGCTTAAACTAGATGAAAGTTCAACAGACACTGGGTGAGGGCTTTAAGAGTACCGTGGGTTCTGACAGGAAAAAAAAAAAAAAAAAAAAAAGAAAAGGCCAATGTGTGTCCCTGAGAGATGTACAGACACCACTATACATCCACAAAAATCAGGCTAAATCGAATATCAAGGGTACCTTCAAAATTGAAAATAAGATCTTTCCCAGCCTAAGCAGGAAGTAGAGGAAGCTGTGACCTTTACCCTTCAAAGAGCATGGGTGTGAACAGCATCTGCCTTCCTCAAACTCTGGGCATCCTAGAGCCATGTTTTTGGTTTTGGGTTTGGGGTCGGGGGTGTATTATAGGGATCGCTCTTTTGGAAAAGCTAGAAGGTGTGCACACAACAGAGTCTCGGGGAACAGTGAGGTCTAACATTTATAGTACCCCTCCACTCCTGGGAGGGAACAAAAATAGCATACAGGGTGGCTTCAGGGAATTAGGAGAGTCCCAGGGGGACGGGGAGAACACTTGTCATTCTTGCTGTCTGCTAGGGAGCCTGGGCTTTAGGGGAAACTGTGGCTGTGTCTCCTTTGTCTACCCCCACCAGCACCCCCAGAGACCTGCCAATCAGTTTACTCTTCCAAGTTGGGGCCGTCATATCTAGACGAGAGGTTGGCCTGATTCTTTAGGCTATGAGCTCCAGGCTTAAAGCGGCAAGTCCACAATCTAAGATGCCCAGGGCCACTCTCTTGTTGTATGGACCACCCAGGGAGGGCCGTCCTCCCACCTCACAGGCACTGTCCATGGTGTGTGCACTGGAATGACCTGCAATGGATGTGCAGCCTCAATGGGCCCTGAAACACGTAACCGGGAAATCTGCTTACACACTAACCAACTCACGGGCGCCAGCTGATGCTGGCACTGAAAGCTCAGAGTCACACCTCAGGAGCTCCCGGGGCCCTGAGCTTTGGGACCACGTTGTACAGCATTCTCAGGTTGTCTTGTGCACAGCAGCGTGCTGAGCGGCCTCCCCAATTCCAGCCAGGAGGACTGGGTAGGTCCTAAAAGCTGAATGGTGGGAAAATGTCCCTATAGATGGCTCAGAGCTTCAAAACACTTGATGCTCCCACAGAGGTCAGTGTTTGGTTCCCAGCACCCACACCAGGAGGCTCACACTCACTGGCGGCTCCAACTCCAGGGGATTTTATACCTCTCCTTGCCTCTATGGGTACCTACACACCTGAGTGCACACACTAATAAAAGTAAAATTAAAAAAATTAGACATCATGCCTAGCAGTGTTGACCTCATCTATAAAGCTCACGCTCCACAAAAAAAAATAAAAAATAAAAATAAAATAAAATAAAATAAATCAAGTATACTATCAATAATGCTGGGCTGGGAAATGGCTCATTTGGCAAAATGCTCCCTGTACAGGTATGAGGCCCCAGACCCCCCAGAATCCGTGAAAAGGCCAAGAGAAGAAGCCTGGAGCTGGGGGCTGGGGTGAAGCAGAGACAAGCATCTCCCTAGGGTTCACAGGCTGGCCAGCCTAGCTGAATCAGTGAACTCCTGGGTCAGTAAGAGATGCTGTCCCCCCCAAAAGAATTATGTGAAGAACAGTTGAAAATAACACAAGACATTGACCTCTAGCTTTCATGTGAAAGCACATATGTGTACATGCACAACAACACACATATATAACATGTGTACAAACACACACACACATACACACACACTTCTCAGTGTTTTAAGTAAAATTATAATTCTATGTTGTAGCTATCCTCAATAGCATGTTGCCACATGGAGCCTGAAAGTCATGGGTTGGAGCATTGCCAGCATTTAAAATAGATCCTCCCTCTCTGCCCAGTAAGCAGGACGTCTTCCTAAAGCCCACCCATGAAGGTAGAGCATCTCAGGGCTGATGCCTCCCAACAGCTAGAGGGATTCAAATCATCTGAATAGTTCCACAGGTCACAGACTTCCTTAGGAAACATAATATAAATTTCCAAACACTTGCAAAGTCGGAAGCATACATTGTCCTTTTGATCTACACCCATAATGACACTCGCGCCTAAATTATTTATGTAATATGATAATGTTCCGACCGTTGTAGATTCTCTGAGGTGAGCCAACAGATAACCCGCTTTCCCACCTGAAAACAAAATATGTCAGGCTAGAATAATGTGATATT
Source organism: Acomys minous (assembly GCF_964271855.1). Classification (NCBI taxonomy): domain Eukaryota; kingdom Metazoa; phylum Chordata; class Mammalia; order Rodentia; family Muridae; genus Acomys; species Acomys minous. Next base: position 140,889,361 of record NC_140485.1, on the reverse strand, counting down.
TTCGTTGGACTGAAAGGACGGCGTGATTTGCAAATGTCATGTTTTCAGGGCATGAATAAAACTCTCATTATTCATAACCTGGGATCCAAGGGGCTGTTGTAAAGGCAAACATGCCAAGCACATCAGCCTTGCCTGCTGCTCTCTGGTCAGGATTGCCTATACATGCTGATTGTTTTAGGTTTGACATTAACGACCTCATGGAATCACCTCAATGCTCTGAGCATTAGTGGCAGAAATATGTCAGAGACTGCTTCTGAATCTGCTGTGCACCAGATGAGCATCTGCACACATAAGAACAAAGAGAAACAGGATAAAACTGTCACCTGGAGGCCTAGGAGCACCTGACAAGATGTAAACCCACAAACACTCACGCTTTTGAGCCCTGTTGCCTAGGATTGCCAGGCAGCAGGGTACCAGACGGATGTCTCCCTGAGGCTGGGCTGGCATGAACAATGGGCGTTTGTCGAAGAGCACAGTCTCTGTGACCACTCTCCATGACGGATGGCCCTTTCCTGTCCCTTAAAGGATGGATTCTGAATACTGAGCAGTGACAGGTTATTTTCCAGGCATCACATATCTCCTCCAGTTCTTTGCTCTCAACCTCATGGAATTAAGAGCCAACTCCATACAATCACGTGAGAGAGAGGGGGAGAGAGGGGGAGAGAGGGAGAGAGAGGAGAGAGAGAGAGAGAGAGAGAGAGAGAGAGAGAGAGAGAGAGAGAGAGAGATGTTTGGTGAAGTCAGAGGAGCAGGCTGACCTTGAGCCTTCAAAACACTCCAAGAAAGGACGACAGTGCCAGCCATTCGGTCTTTCAGCGACATTTGCCCTATGGCAGTCTCTCATGAGAAGCTGATGCTAGAAGGCAGCCTAGAATGACACCTGTGTGGTAGGAAGGTGTCCTCCTCTTCCATAGTCATATGCTGACACCTGGTTATCAAAGTGATGGCATTAGGAGAGGGCTATTCAGTATATTATTATGTCCTCGGGGCTTTGGCTTCATGCATGGATTGATGCAGTGGTTCTCAACCTTCCTAATGCTGCTGTGACCCTTTAATGCAGTTCTTCATGTTGTGGTAAACCCCCCCCAACATAAAATTATTTTGTGGCTGCTTCATAACTTTTTGCTACTGTTATAAGTTGTAATGTAAATATCTGACATGCAGGATATCTGACATGCAGGATATCTGACATGCAGGATATCTGACATGCAGGATATCTGATATGCAGGATATCTGACATGCAGGGTGAGAACCACTGGATCAGTGCCCATGAAGGGCTTCAGGGAGCTGTCTGCATGTCCTTTCTACAAAGTCAAAACAACAACTTCAGCACCACATACCAAATGTAGGCTTCTTGATTGTAGAGTCCAGCCTTCAGCACTGGGGGAAATAAATTTCTGCTCACAGAAAGTTACTCAGCCTCAAGTATTTTATTATAGAAGTAGAAATAAACAGATGCAATGTCTTCCCAAGAACTGAGAACAGCTATACACTGATGCCACCAAAGGCTCAAATCAAGATGGCGTCTAAGACTTCTGAGCAATTGAGACCTCTGTGAGCAGATCCCTAACCCATCACCACTGGATATTAAAAGGCCTGACTGAACCCAGGAAGACCTTGGAGATGGTGGATGTCCACGTTGTGAGCATCCCAAAGGCCTCCTGCACATGACCTCGGGAGTCAAGACAGCAGCATGAGCCAACAGCCACAAGGAAATAAAGTCAACCAGCCTAAAGCAAGCCTAGAGGTCTAGAACCCTGAACATCAAATAAGACCCCAGCCCCAGCGGCGCTTTCATTTCAGCCTACCAGGACTCTGAGCAGGGGCCGAGGGAGTCCTGGTCTCTGCGGAATCACAAAGAGTGCCACACGATTCTCGTGTGCTGGTCTCCTCAAAGGAACGCTGACTCAGGGCTATTTACCTAATGGATCCTCTCATGAGCTGAATCGGTTAGGAAAACTATTATAAATTCTAGGGTTGACAAAGTAACATTATTTCCTGTTTACTTTTCACTCAGTGAGTGACATGTGTTTCTGGCTTTCCCAGCATGCCTTTGTCTCCTTGTTCCTCATCAATACCATGTCTAGAATCAAGGTCATATTAGCAGGCCTATCTTCGTATGTCATCTTCTTCCAGTAATGGCTTTGGCCTCTCATATTATCCCCACAATCAGCCCTGCTGACCTCCAGAGGTGTCACACAAGTATTGACAAACAAGTGCAATGGTCTGGGGTGTAGGGCTTTTTGACCACCTGTTAACGGGGCCTCCGGTTGCCTCTTGGCTTTGAGTGCCAAGAGAATGACCTTTCTCTACAATGACATCATCAATTCAGCAGAGTATGGCACCTCTGCAAGCTCAACACATTGAAACTGTGACCACCCCAGTCACCCCCGAGCTGCTCATGTGTAACTGGAGCGTTGACAGGGCATCAACCAGCTTGTTGTCACAGGACAGCACACACACATCCCTGCAGAGGTGCTCTGCTCTGACCTCCCCCTTCACCAAGTCCCTGCTGATTTTTCATGGATAGAACTGTGGTCACCTTGCGGCACTTTGGTCTTTCTGCCACAATGGAACTTTTAAAACATCACGCATCCCATCCCGACAGAACAGCCACACTAATGTTGTCTCCTTCAGGCGGGTTCTGTTGCTGAATGGCTGCTACATCCTCAGAACATGTTGCGGATGCACAGGCTTCCCTTGTATTATACATGTTAGATCTCCAAACACCATACAGCAATTTTAGTAGAGCACCTTCGATACAGCTAGTGTGTGCTGCATAACAAACAGCCCCATAACTCGGTAACTTAGCAGCAGAGGTGAACTGTGTTTTGAACTTCTGTGGGGAGACTGGTAGCTTCTCCTATGGCTGTTGCTGGGCTTTCTCCAAAACTGCACAAAGCTGACTGTGGGCCTGGAGGCTTTCCAGTGTGTCTGGTGGAAAGCACTGGGCACCTCAGTTGTCTCACACAGACCCTCTTACTCTCCCCCAGGTTCACCTGGGCCTTCTATGGTCTTCTAAGGTCAGCACTCCAAGGGATGGAAACAGAAGTCACACACCTTTAAAGTTCTGCTTTCAAAGTCATAAAGTGATACTTCTCCACACTCTGTTGCTCAGAGCACATCACCATGTGAGCAGTCCAGAGGCTGAGAAGGTAAAGGTGAGAAGACCAGCCTCACAGCAAAGACAGCCACACCCAGTTGGGGGCAACAGGAGAGCATGCTTGCCATCCACTGACTGGCTCTGCTGAGGGTTTTTTCTCTCAGTCAAGTGCATGTGAACATGTTTCTGTCCCTCCTACTTCTTTACTTCTTTTCCTTCTTACAGACACACACACATACACACACATACACACACATACACACACATACACACAGATATACACACAGACACATACACACAAATACACATATGCATACACAGACATATACACACACACAAACATTCATACACACACATAAACATATATACACAACCATGCATACACACAGACACATACATACACACACAAACATTCATACACACACGCAAACATGCATGCGCACACATACACACATGCATATACACAAACACCCACACACACATGCGTACACACAGACACATACATATGCACACACATATACACAAACACACACACACACACATGGCGCCCTCAGAATCTTAGGTTGGGAGGCAAACTTAAGAAATGAACTCATAGCCTGGCAGTGGTGGCGCACGCTTTTAATCCCAGCACTCGGGAGGCAGAGGCAGGCGGATCGCTGTAAGTTCAAGGGCAGCCTGGTCTACAAGCAAGTCCAGGACAGCAAGGCTACACAGAGAAACCCTGTCTTGAAAAAAAAAAAAAGAACTGAACTCGTTGTTCCCTTTTGACTTTGGTCAAGCTTGCCTCCATGGCTCATGCTTCCCGATGAGCTCTGCTCAAGGGCGTGCTCAGTCCCTGCAGTGTGACCAGCCATGTCTGAATCCAAGGAGCAGGCCTGCTTTTCTCACCCCTGCAGCCCCTTTCCACCCTGACCCTGCGCTGCCCTTCCAAACCAGGCAGCTCCACGTGTGTCTGGGATGGGGCGGGGGTGGGGGGAGGGTAGGGAGGTGGGGGGGGGGGAATGGGGTAGGGAGAGAGGGGCTGCGCATGCGAGTGCAGTTGCCCACGGAAGCCAGCAAAGGGAACGGAATCCCCTGCAGCTAGAGTTGCAGGTTAAGAGTCACATGACATGGGTGCTGCAAACCAAACCTGTGTCCTCTACAAAAGCAGTCTGTGCTCTGAGCCACTGAGCTTTCTCTCTCCAGCCCCGTCCAGGCGCGTGCCTATAACCCTTTACTACAAAGAGAAGTCACAGGTCAGCAGAGGTGAGAAAGAGAGAGGAAAGACTGGCCTGGCTTCAGAACCACAGAGCAAACAGGACAGGTGACAAGGGATGGAGTTGATCGGGCAGGCAACAAACACACGTGACAAGACAGGAGCCCAGAAACAGCCAGCAAGGCTGCAGGACAGCAGGCTGATCAGAGGCCCAAACCTCAAAGTAAGCGTTCCTGGAGAGCCGGGGAAATGGCTCTAGACAGAAGGTAGGGGGACTGTATTGCAGGTGACTTTCCCTGCTTCGAAGTCCATTGCCACAAGGAGGGAAGGCAGACCCCAGCCTGAGGAGCGCTGGCTTCATACCCTTCACACCGTCTCCTTGAGAGGAGATGAGGCCTCATAAAAGGGTAAGGCAGAATCTGATTACTCGGTAGAAATAGCCAAGTTAATTAACTTGATAAATTTCAGCTTTCCTCTGTGCGGCATAGACATAGGCATATTCTGAGAAAATACAGGATTACTTCTCCCTAGAGAAAAGTCCACTAATAAAAAGCCATTAACCTATGTTCTTTCAAAGTCTAAAATCACTGAGGAGGCAAGGCGTTTCCACCTCTTGTGGGAGCGTTCTGGGCGTCCTCTTGAACCCATGTGGCCACTCAAACTGCCATGCTCTAACAGAAAACAAGCAAATAAACGCAGAGGCTTATCTGCCAAATTAAGAGTCAGGGGTGGGCAAGACTCACAGGATGACAAAAGGAAAAAGAGGGGCTTTCTCAGAGACACAACTTAGGAATTATGTTTTGAAGGATTTTTTTTTTTTTAAGAAAACCAGCTTGGTACATTTCTATTTTAAAATTAATGGCATATACTTCATCAAAAATGCTATTTCCAGCAAACTGCACAGATAATTAAGTCTAATTCAATGATGTTTGAAATAAGGGCAATAAATCTTTATGGGTCTTATACATAATCTATACTGAAAATTCATTTAAATTTCATCTTCATACAGATATTTCTCAACTTTGGAATGTTTTATGAGTTCATTTGGCCAATGCTGGGGCTACATGGCCAAATTTAGGCAAAGAGGAAACGGAGAAAGTTATTCCAATTGTCCTGTTTACACACAGGGCAGCATCGACTCCCTGTTGCTTCTCCTTTATGGCTTCCGTCCCTGTGTTGTCAAGTCCCATCCCTCAAGTTTAGGAATCAATGGATTATCACTCTCACTGGTGCTTGTAACCTTGCAAGTTGCAATAAATATGTTGCTTAAACAAAGCACCCAAGAGCCTACGTGGGCTAAGCGAGGACAGCTGCCACCTTAAATGGCTCCCTGGACAACTACAGTCAGACACCTGCCCTAAGCAGAGCGCTGACCTCTCACCTCCCACAAAAGTGTACTTTGCGGAGAAATTCCTTCTGTCCCTTTCTTGTCCTTTACCTTCCCAGCTAGGCCAACCGGCAGGGAAGGCGACTCAGAACGCCACAGAGGTGAATTTTCCCACAGTCTTGGATCCGGTGAAGGACACGGATGTTCTCTTGCGAATCTCACTCCACCATCGCTGTGGAGACTGAGATGGCATCTTGCTGAACTGCGCAACAGCCCCGAGTGTCTCTGCCTTGTTGTCCGTGTGTCCCTATTCTCTGGCCAGCTCAGCTGGGATTCCCTTTACACATAAGCCTCTGGAACACTGACAAGTTTTTATGTTTTCCTTTAGTGGTCAGCAAGTGTTTTCTGTAAAGGGTGACGGGACTGTTTCATGTGGGACCTGTGGACACAGAATTGCTGTTGTGCATTGGCACTTATGACAAAATGTTATGTGGGGGAGGTCTGTGTGATGAAAGGAATTTTTGTGCACTAGGCTTCTGTTTCAAAACCCTCATCTGCATATCTCCAAGAAAATACTTGTAAAGGCTCACCATAACTCTCCATTTTCAAATGCATAAGACATATGTGAAGTGATCTGAAACTACGCAGGGACAGTCTGTGACCAGCTGGGGCATCTTCCCCACCCCAGACTAAGCACAAGGTTTGGCCCTGAGCTACTTGGCCTTCTAGCTAAGCAGAAAGTTTATATAACCATTCTTTTCTCCCTCTATCTTTTTTTTTTTTTTAAGTTGAGACAGAGTCTTGTGGAGCCCAGGCTGGCCCTGTCCTCACTGTATAGTCCAGCCTGGCCTTGGTCTTACTGTGGCTGCCATTCGTTTCTCAGCCATTCCCCGCAGCAGAGTGGCTGAAGCTGCCCCTGCAGGCCCACTGGAGAGCTGCACACTGACTGCAAGGTGTTGGTTCGTCTCCTTTGGCTCCTGCCAGCAGAGAGGACACAAAAATGGTTAAATATCATGCTTGACATTTTTAAAAGATGTGATCATATCCGAATTGCTTTCCATGTGGAAGGAGAAATTAAATAATTCATAACACCAGACCACAGTTGTCTGAGCAAATAACTCTCTGTCAGAAGTCCATTGTTGTCTTTGGTGGGTCATGAATATTCTTGGCAACAAGGCCATTTATTACTTCCTTCCAATATCAGGGTTTAACCGAACACCACAGTTAAAACCACGCTCCCAGCCCCAAACACTGCTGACTGACTACAGTCCCTACCCAAAAGAGGCTCTCCTAGCAGAAGAGCTTGCAGCCTGGCCACCCTGCAAGAAGTTTGCATAATCCTGGAACCCCCAGCTCTCCACCCTTCTCACCTTCAGAAGCCTCCCCAGACTCCACTCTCCTCAAATGCAAACGGTGTAGCCACATGGGGCTGCAGATGACAGAGATCACACTCAGTCTTGCACTCAACGGTCCTGGCTCATGGAAATCAAAGAAATGACCTTAAACAGAAACATAAAGCAGGAAGCAGCGATCATAGCTTACACATAGTCTACAAGCCCTTTCTAGGAGAAGCGTAAGCACTAACGCTCCTATCCGAATCCAAGCATGGATTCCGATTTTAAGTAGACGTCAGTTATATAAAGGACTACAATGTTGTAGCTCAGCAGCAAAACATTTGCAGTGCCTCAGTTCCACACCTAGTGCTGAAAAGGAGAGACAGACAGACAGTAACTAAGACAGAGATTTGATTACAGCTTTTTACTTGTAAATTTTTAATAGTCAGCTGTGAAGGGGTCGGCTCTCTCAATGTCCTCACAAACTCCAGGGCTTCAAACACCACTTCTCAGGCAACAGAAGGGCAGTGAGCAGAGCACAGGACAGGGACTGTGAGTGTCATTCAGTGGCACAGAGGCCTGGGGACAGTAGGAGTCTACGCACCCCCTGCCTTTCTCCCCTTTTGTCCTTTGATGGTCGTCTTCCTCCTGCTGGCTACACAGAGTTGAGGACTGTGAAAACACAGATCTGGCCACCTCAGGGCTTCCCATCCAACTTTGCTGAAATCTGAAAACCCATGAGTTCTTTGTGTAGCAAGGAATGTCCATCTGACGCTACAAGAACATTGTCTTATGTGTCGTTCACAGTTCTTGTCACACAGTCCTTGTTCAACACTCCTGCCTTACACACTTATACACACCCAAGCACTCCATAAGGGGCTGGAGAGATGGCTCAGTGGTTAAAAGCACTGGCTGTTCTTCCAGAGGACCAGGAATCAATTCCCAGCAACCACATGGCAGCTCACAACTGTTTCCAGGGGAGCTGCCACCTTCACAGACATACACGCAGCCAATGTATGGAAGGAAAGGAAATAACACACCAATACACATAAAATAAATAAATCTTTTTTAAAGCACCCCATAATCACATACACACTCATACACACAGACACACACTCATACACACACATACACACACACACACACACACACAGCCACTTCTATGCTCTACCACCAAGGCCCACCTCAACCCCCAGAGAGGCCTGCCACCTGAGTAGACAGAGAACTAGAGGTTCCTTTGCCCTTTGTCAGGATGCGTGCATCACACGTGGCTCGCTGGAGGGACACTGAAAATGTGTAAGCCAGTCACAGAAGCCGGAGGATCTCTGTGGGGCCTCACAACAGTGTTTTCCACGTCATTTAGAAAATGACTCATACAAGGAAGCTTGAGATGAGGCAGAGACACACACAGGGCAGGATGAGAGACAGAAGACAGAGACTCAGGCTGAGCTATCCAGAGAGGACACTCCAGGGAAGACCTGCAGGCTCTACCACAGAGTCCCTGTGAGGATGGTGTCTGCAGAGGACAGATAGCCACACAGGATGTCAGGATGAGTATCCCTGGGCAGCCTCAAGCTTCAAAGAGTCTACAAACTTCAGAGCAAACAGGATGCTTGCATCACACATGGCCTCTAATCTCAGGAGGATCCTTTAATGGGAGCCCATTCCCCACACAGCAAGAGCTGGAGACTGTCCCTTAGACCTCAAAGGCCAGGCCACCAGCTGACCCTTTGTCACTGGAAGAGCCCACACATAGCTCCCTAAAACTCAGGTGCAGTCTAACATGCACTGAATGCAGCCACTGAGGTTTAGAAAACTATAAAGCAGTGGTTGTCTACCTTCTTAATGCTGCAGCCCTTTAATACAGTTCTTCAAGCTGTGGTGACCCCCCCCCCCAACCATAAAAGTATTTTCGTTGCCACTTCACAACAGTCACTTTGCTACTGTGTTTTCTGGTGGGCTTGGGAGACACCGTGAAAGAGTCATTTGACCCCCCCCCAAAGGGGTTGCGACCCTCAGGTTCAGAGCCACTGCTATCGACATTCTGAGGCCCTAGTCTACACACACTCCTCGGTTACTCCTGTCTCTGAAAGCAGCAAGGAAGGCAGCGAGCAGAGCGTACAGCATAGGTGCCTCTCAGGGAAGCAGGAAACCAGCATTTCCTACAGAGCCTGGGCCAAGGGAAGACACAGTGCCCTGGACCAAAGCCAGCCAGGGACAGAGCGCCCTGTTCTAGGTGACTGCCGTTGGGAATCCATCCAAAGTATTATTGGATCAAACAACCTCACCTTTCCTTTCTCTCACATCAAAGGCATGTTTGTGCTCAAAATATCCTATTCGTCATTCTCTGAAACGATACGGCATCCCTTCAAAATTTGTCTTCTCTGAGCAGCATGAATAGACAGAGAATAGTGGCTTCCAGTCCCAAAGATAGACAGACCCAGCAGACGCTAGACACTGCCTATGTTTGGCAGCCAATGGGACTCTTGATGATACCACCCTCTCCCCGTAAGTATGGCCTCCACCCTAGTGGCTGGAATCTAATGATTGGAATACACCAAAGCCTTCAGAGTGTCAGCTGAGACACCAACTTCCCAAAAGATCATGGCTGCCACTCTCTGTGCACTTCTCTTCCTCTCTCCTTCCTCAGGCTGGGGTCGTCAGGTGCCCTGTTCTCTGCTGCTCTATGAGAGGTCCACAGGATGAAGGACTGAGGGCAGCCACTGGTCAGCAGCCAGCAGAACCACATTGGTCCTACACATGAGTGACCAGGAGATGCTGTTCCAGCCAGCCAGCCTTCAGAAGAAACCACAGCCCCAGGGCTTATCTCACTTAGATGTTGGAGTGAGTCAAAGTTGGGGGGGGGGGGACAGGCAGGCCACAGCAGATCCCCACCCACAACACCTCTAAGGTTGGCTGGCATGTGGCTCGGTAGCAAAATGGTTTGTTTGGAATGCATGACGCTCACTCTGGATACCGACCCAGAAGGAAAAGGAAACGCAACAAACAACATGAAATGAACAGCATGGTTTTGTTTGATTCTTTGGTTGATTGGTTTGGGTTTGGTTTTGTTTTAATGTGTGGGCCTTTTGATTCATTTTGGGTTTGTTTGGTTTTGTGTTTTGTTTTGTTTTTGTTTTTTGTTTTGTTTTGTCTTTTTAGTTATTTTTGTTTGCAGAGAGAGAGAGAGAGAGAGAGAGAGAGAGAGAGAGAGAGAGAACATTGAGTTGGATGCGTAGGGACATAGAAGAAAAAAAATCTGGGAGGACTTGGGTAAGGAGAAAAACATGGCCAAAATATATATGTGAAAAATATTTTAGTGAGAAGAACACAGAGGCCATAATGCTCTGAGGTCCCAAATTAAGTTGTTATTTAAACATTTTAGGGGTGGGGACATGTCCCATACGATAGGTGGCTACAAGTTATTTTCTTTCAAAACAGAAATTTGACTTTCCCTGCATAGGAGAACCAATTGCCTTTTCTTGACTCATTTACCCAAGAACGCATTTTATGAGCTGCTCATTTTTACATAAAAGAAGATAAAGAGCCCTCTCGTTCCTTTTCTACCCTGTTTAGATCTCCTTGCAATCTAACTTTTTACATGTTTTAAATCACTAAAATAAAAGGGCAAAGAAGAAGAGTGAGAGATGCGCTCTCCGCACACACACTGTTCTGTCTCTCAGGGGAGAGCAGCACTCTCCCTCTGTCTCAAATTCTGGCTTCCCACTCTATCAAAGGTGGCAAAATTACATCCTTCCCTGCATAACCTGGAAGGCCGTCCCTTGTCCTATCTTATGCACTAGCTGTTCTGACAGAAAAAATCTTTGTGCAAAATATAAAGAACCCATTATTGGGCCAATGAATGCTTCAGTTGCTGTGGCTATGATATGGGATTGCGACATTTTTCTCGCTCCCGCCCCACTGCAGAGGCTACATTGCTCATTACCAGACGTCTCAACTGGTTCTGACTGAGTCAAAATGCAGCCTTAATCGTCTTGAATGTTGGCCACCTACTGCGGTTGCCTTCTGCAAGACAAGCTCTAAGTCCTGTGGGTGCAAGAAGAGTCTGAATCACACTCAGTCCCTATGTGCAGAAAAGCAGAGAAGACAGAAGCCGGCATCTAGTTGGCTTATGCCCCCCTAAATCTACTCTTGCTGGAAATATCTTGATTATACAGAAATATAATAAAGGGGATCCTGGGTCTGATGAATCCTGTAGCCGTAAGCCCTCTGCAGGCTGCGTGAGACCCCCTTCACTGTAGAAGGAGGTCATCTGGATCGTAGAACCTTACCGGCTCTGTTGTAAAGGACCTTGACTCTAGGTCCAACAGGGCTGTGCACACTCAGCTCTCCTCCCCAGTCTCTTTACATGACTGGGTCTCCTCTACTCTGCTGTCCGACTTTTTCTTTGGAGCACCCTGAAATCACGTCTTTGCTGGCTCATAGCTCAGTATCTCTTACTGAGGTGTACGGCTGTGATGATAAATCTTAGCAGTCAGCCTGATTGGATCAACTTCAAGACACGCCTCTGGGCGGGTCGATGACGCATTTACAGGTAGGGGTAGCTGAGGGGAAAGCCCCACCCCTGCAGAGTGGGCCACGCCTTCCAGCTGAGGCCCAGCTGTAAGGAGGTCTGAGGAAAGGGCCATGCAGCCTGTAGTCTGTCTCTCAGACAGACATGAGGGCCTCACTTCTTTGGCCTCCCAGTGTGAACTGATGACTAGTGAGTGACTCCGCCGGAATCCTCCAGGCCTTCGGAACCCAATGGACATCTCTGAGGCATCCTTGTGGGCTAAGAAGTCACTGTTGGACTACGCAGCCTCTGTTCTCTAAGCTGCCCTAATAAATACCCTTTGTAATATACACTCATAATAAGTCCTGAGTACTAAGCAATTGCACCACCAGACTCCTGTCACGTACATTCATTCTATGGGGTCCATTCGAGAGAACACTGACTGAAAAAGGCTATTTGCCTCTCATGGACACGCCAAGCAGAAAGCTGTCAGGAATCAGTAATGATTGGATAAATGAATGGATGCATTTCCTCACACCACGGAGAGACAAAAGGACAGGCGTCTAAAAAAGGGAGATACACACACATTAGGCACCAACTGCCCAAGTAACTGCAATACGAGAGGGCAAGACACTCTCCTCAGGAGCTGGGACATAGAGCAAACTCATGTTATAGAGCCGCCCCGGTTCTCAGCTTTCCTAACACTGCAACCCTGTAATACCGCCCCTTGTGCTGTGCTGACTCCCAACTGAAGATTATTTTCATCGCTACTTCATAGCTCTAATTTTGCTACTGTTACAAATCATGATGTAAATACTTTTAGAGATAGGGGCTTGCCAAAAGGGTCGGGACCCACAGACTGAGAACGGCTGCGGGGGCGGGGGGGGGGTTCTGGTTCTGTCAGGCTTCGCACACTGGACTCCTGGTTCTGTCAGGCTTCGCACACTGGAGTATGGTGAACGAAGGGCGTCCTCGCTACCTGGTTTTCCCTTTACCTCTGCTCAGCTAAACATTTGCAGACCTTGGGCTTGCTAACATGTGTGATGGATTCACGGCACAATGCGGTCCTGAGGCCACCTGACTTTAGGAGATGGGGACAGAAGGATAGTTTGACCTTGAGACTAGCCTGAAAAGTGGCTGCAGTCTAATCAAGTAAAACGCCACCCTTTCCTTTCTGCTCTGGTTCGTGCCTGTTTGCAAGGCAGGAGGCAGCACCACGGCCCTCCATGGATATAGCTCTGCCTGGCGTGGTCAATCAGTGATCTCTCAGGGCTCTCTGTGATGCGGGTCTCTCTGAGACAGGGTCTTTCTCTGAGTCCTTGCAAGCCCACTTTCCCAAAGGTCAGCCTGTCCTCTTCTGACTTTGTCAAGTCCCTAGCTGCCCTTTTGTCCTGCCCCACTGATGTCATGAAGAAATATAGGGTGGACCTATATCACTGGGAGGGACACTCAGCGCCCCTCAGGTCCACAGCCCAGATAATGAGGTCTTTTGGATTTTACCTAACCTCTCAGCACGCTGCCAGCGTGGTGTATACAGCAGGTCTAAGCTTCAGGAGCTCCATAGCTTGTTCACAATCATCCTTGCTTCCTTGCCCGGGAGATCACCAGTCTAACATGCAGCTCTATCTCAGCCATACCTCTGCTCCCCGCCCCACCGGGGCGGGGCTTAACGCAGAACCTGGGATGTGGGAGGTCCTTAAGTTAGCGCCTGGTGTTACTGATGTTACTGCAGCAAATCACAGTACCCCACCAAAAGCACAGGTTGAGCGGCTGACAATAATTGAGGTCAGAAGTCCCAAGCACGAGGGGGGCCAAAGTCAAGGCTGGCAGGGCTGGTGGCTCTTTCGAGTGGCGCTGTCTTTTGAGCCCAAGGGCTGCCAGCCAGGTTTTTCCACCTCACATGCCTCGCCTGCTTTCCTCATGAGGCCTTGTGATCCTATTGGGCCCAGCCAGACATCCTAGGATAATCTTATTTTCAGCTCAACTCACTGTCAGTCTTTCCCGAACCTGCAACCCGGCTTTCCCTTTGGCTTGTTTTTCATGCATGGGTGTTCAACTGGTGCTTCGTGAGGGCCGATTTGCTGATCATAGAAGGAAAGTCCCACCACAGCCTGTCAGAGTCTGGTTTCTGTTGTCATGGCAAAAAAAAAAAAAAAAAAAAAAAAAAAAAACCACATGAGGTAGGGTGCGTTATAGTTAAGTTATTCAGTGTGTAGCTGAAGACCGGGTAGCCCTACCTGCTCAGCATTTGGGGGTGCCTCTTGGGGTGGCATCAGAAGGGTGAGTAAATAAATAAGGGATGGCGAGGTGGAAGCCAGAGGGCTCAGAGCCATGTTTGCCTTTTCATAAAGCTTTGGTCTCTAATTCTTTAGGCTTCACCACCTTAACAACACTACTCAAAGGACCAAGCTTCCAGCACCCGACTCTCTGGGGGGCACTCAGCAATAATTCAGCCTAGCATGGAGTCTCTGAGTTCCAGTTCTGATCCCCAAAGCATTCCAATTTCAAAAGGAGAAAAGCGACGAGAATTCCATTCCTAATCAGAGCCAAAAGACAACAACTTGCGCACTGGACAGTGGTCAGAACGTGGTCAGTGGCTCATGTGCCTGGCAGTATTGTCTAAGTTGTGCACTGAACAGTGCTCAGAACAGAGCACCTGCCTGGGCAGTGTTTTCTAAGTTGCAGAAAACATTATTGACTAGTTACAGGTAACTTAACAGAAGCCAGGAATTTTTTTTTTTAATATTGGTTCCACTGAGTGTGCACCACACATCCAGGGAGTCGAGTTCACTGGACAGCACAGTGTCTGAGGGAGAAGGCTGGGTAGAGGAGCAGGCCCCTGTCCCTATGACAGGAGAGGCTGAATCCGATCAGTTATCAAATGTCACAACCTCATTCCCTTCCAAAGTGGCTTATTCCCCGCCAGATGCCAGTTTGCCCTTGGCCCTAGGGGACCAGTGGGGCTGAGGGGGTTCCCTCACTCCTCTCTAGGACGACTTCACTTGGTACCACACGGATAGAGTGCTGTCTATTTCAGGAGTGAGTTTCTGGGACTATCGGCTCTGGCCTACCCAGCACAGTATGTCCTGGGCATCTGTAGGGCAAAGGATCTCCGCTAAGTCATGAGAACAGACATATACATGAGGCCTTTCTCAGTGACCCGGAAGCCAGGCTGCAACCACACTCCGGTGCGGTTCCCACAGAGAGGATTTGGTTTCTCAAACGCTGCATGGCATTCTGTGGGGCATGTCGCAGCCACTCATGGAGAGTGCCTGCACCCTCCCTGGAGACCCAAGGACATTAGCACCCTGATTTTTAACTTCTGGCCCTCTTTGGTCAGGTCCACTTTTGATCCTTATAATGTAATTCAAATATGGTCAAATATAGCATGTCTTAGGTCCCATTCCAAAACCCCATCCTCCAAGCACATGTAAAAATCTGGAGCAGCTTCATGTAAAGGCCATTTTGTGTTGGCATCTGTCACTGCTTCAGATGAATGGTTGCTGACGGGGTCTCCTTACCATTTTCACAGAAGTGGTTACTACCCATTTGACCCCAGAGAAGTCACAAGTTTATGATGATTCATCACTGTATGGCGACCTAGAAACGGTCCGTTTTCCCATGACTTTGCCAAATAGGAAGTATTGGTGGGATGGGAAACAATCATCCTGAAATGTGTTATAAATTTTTCATATTACTTTTAAAACTATAAATGTATTTAAGAGTCCAAAACTTGAAAATGTTTAGGTGGGTTTACACATTGAGACTATTTTTTTCAGCCTTCACAGACTTAAGCTATAGTTTTCTCTTTATGTACATAATTATTTTCTTTGGAGCAGACAAACTCCAACCTTTGAATACATACCCATATAAAGTAAAATATTAGTTCTGCGGTCGTTTGTTTTCATCGCTCTCTGTGAAGGGTGGCTACAGAAAGCCTCCTCTTCCCGCTTGCCTTATAATCCATCTCTGCTTACTTGACCCCCCCAGGGAGTCAGTGCTTGGGTTATTGACGCAGCTTTGTTTCAGATGTGTGTGCTGTGAATGTGGTTGCATTTGTCAAATACAATTTTCATTTTAAATGTTTTGTTTCATGAAAATGCATTTTCAAATACAGTAAAAGAGCCAAGATGGCTGCTCCTGAGTCAGAAATGCTAGCCACAACTGTGCCGGGGAAGACTGTAAACTACTATTTGTACATTAACTCAGACGTACGATTTGACATCTGTGCAAACAAATGCAAGTTTTCACAAATCACCCCTATTTATAAATGACAGCACTAAGGCTAAGAACATAAAAACACTGGTCATCCAGAATTTTCAACTGGGTCATAATACTGTGCACAGCAATGATGTGAAAGACAGTTTTAGTATTTGCTACTAGCAGAGATCATTAAAATGAAAAAAGTTAAGTAATAACAAAATACGTCCAAATGAATAAGTAGTTTAAAATGCCTGAACTATTTAGTAGGAGAGAAAATCCAGACTCATTATTAAGGCTGATTTTGTTTACTGTGTATTTCCTATGCCGGAAGTGTACCTCATGCCGTGAGAACACGTTACTGCATCAGATCACTATCCCAACAGCCAGGGAGCAGGTGGGTGTGATACCTGTGCTCAGCACTCAGGTGTGCAGCACTGTTCCTAGTTACCTGTTAGGATGCAAATCATTTGCGCATTGAGATGGTCCAGAGTCTTACACACTACGCCAGGATGCCCTCCAGGGAGAATCCGAGCTGCCTTCCATCTCCCTGTTAGACCTGAGAGGTCCTGGTGACTCAGTCCTGACTTCCCAAGGTGAGCTCAGTGCAGCCTCCTCTCTGTGGATTATTTTTGTTTACATGCTACCTTGCTCCAGTGCTTTATCTTTACTTTTGACATTGCTGAAAGCTATGCACTGCAGGTACATTCACCTGCTTTCCCATCCCTCTGACCCTCTGACCCTCTCCTTCCTAGCCAGCCCCTCCTATACTCACACTCTTCCTCCCCCCTCCTCTTCTATCTATAGTCATGTTTATCTTCCTCACCCCCTCCTTCTCTCCCTCCTCCTCCTCCCCTGTCTCCTCCTCCTTAGTTTTGATTTAATTTTTTTTTTTTTGAGACAGGGTCTGACTATGTAGCTCTGGCTGTCCTGGAACTCATTATATAGACCAGGCTAGCCCGGAACTCACATAGACCCACCCTCCTCTGCCTTCCACGTGCTGGGACTAAGGGCAGGAGCCACCACATGCCCCACTTTTTTCCCTTCTTTATTACTGAATGATGCATCTTTGTGTGCACATACCACACTCTCTATGTATGTTCATCTGTGTTTATACATGTAGGCTGATTCCTTACCTTGGCGACCATGAATGATCTTGCAGATTTTGTGGATATTGACTGGCCCTTTAAGATACCTTCTCTCAAATTGAACACTGAATGGAACAATGTGGGGAAAAAATGCTAATATAACAAACGCAGCCATTTTCCCCAGCATCGCAACTGCCGAACTGTAGAGGTTGTCTCTGATGCTCTCCTAATGGGTTCTACGTCTCTGCCACAGGCATGTCCTGAGAGCAGAGAGCCGGCCAAGCTCAGACTCTGGGCTTGGTGCTCCTGCGAGCTGGCCTGATAGACTTGGTGATCTCTTACTGAAAACTGTTCCTATTGTTTATGACCAAAAAAAAAAAAAAAAAAAAAAAAATCATTCCATCAGAGAAGGCCATTTTGTTATCTCATGAATCTAGATATGAATGAGGCAAATTTTAAACATGTGCAAATCATGGATATCACACAGGCCACAAAAAACCCAGCCGACAGGCGAGACTGCCGATTCTTTGCCACTTGAGGCTTTAGCCCTGGTCGCCCATCCTCCCCGTGAGGCTGACTACAATGTTTAGTCCTTACGTCAACTCCACTTCTAGACAACATCTAGTTTTGAGTCAGTCTCTGCTTTCCCAACCCCTCACCCCACCTCACCCCCTGCTCACCCCAATCACCTAACCGGAGCCCACATTCCCTGTGTCCTCCCTAAGATACTCCCAGTGACACCCGAGGCCACCATCAGTGTCCTCCCTCAAGGCAGTGAGTCATAGGCCAAAGTGTGTCCTCACAGCTGTCTGCTCCTGGCAGTCTTTGGCTGGAGGGGAGGAGGAAGGCAGAAGGTGGTCTCCAATGCCAGAACTATCAGTCATTTGATCTAATTGACAACTGTGGAGATCAGAGCTTGGCAGACATCCCTTAAATAAAATTGGTAGCTATGTAAATTAGTTATTCTGCTTTCATAGACTATGTTATTCTCTGGGGTGGTAGAAGGGAAAAAATAAAATGAAGATAATTTTCCTCTTTAAAAAAAAATCACAGACTAGGGATTCAGAAGCTCTGCAACCCCAGTGCTGTGGTGGGGGAGGAGAGGGGGGGCATTTACTGGGGTTACTGGCTGATAGTCTAAATCCAACTGTAGTGAGATCCTATCTCAAAGAATAAGTTAATGATCCAAAGAGAGTTCCAGGACAGCCAGGGCTATTACACAGAGAAACCCTGTCTAAAAAAAAAATTAAAAAAAAAAAAAAATATATATATATATACACACACACACACACATACACACACACATATATGTACAGCAGATGTCATGGTAAAGAAAAAGAGGATACCAGATGCATACATAAACACACACACATGTACACGCATGTATTCTACTCTTACCTGCAGATAAATAAATAGAAAAAAGAAAAATAAATAAATAACAGTGTTCCTCATTACATGAAAATGAACCAGACGTGAAAAGAGAGCTCCTTGAAAGGAACTTAAACAATACACATAAGAAAACATATGCAACCTTGCTAAGGGGCAGGCCAGCGGCACTTAAAAGAAGATCCAAAACCTAAAAGCATTTTGCTGACAAGAGAGGCCAGCAGTAGGTCCACGAGGGGGCAGGAGCAAGGACAGCGCAGGCCCGAGAGAGAACCTGGAACTGCACGGGCCTCACTCCTCTGACAGCCAGACTCTGACCTCAGACCAGGGAACCAAGGCTCACCAACAAAAGCATGAGACGGCCTGTTCTCATCAGGATACTGTGAGGCTGTGGAAGGAGTTAGGGTCTGCGTGTCTCTTTCCATCTCTCTCCTGCCTTTTCCCCTCTCCCTCTCCCAACTATACTGTGGAGTGATCGATTCGCAGCATAAATGAAATGGAAAACCATCAGGTGCAGACCAGGATGGCTGACTGGGACAGCAGGACCAGAAGGGACATGAAGGTATGGACAAGAACACAAGCTGAACCTTGCTGAATGAATGCACTTCACCAAGTAATCTTGACTTTGAATCTATATGCTGTTTTGCAAACCTTCAAAGCTAAATTAAATTTCTAACAGTAAGATCTAGAAAAAGATTGAAAATAAATCAAAATAATATCTGTTTGTTGATATAGCTACATAAAGCAGAAATCTCACAGTAATCTCAAAGTCCAGCATCTTGTTGGTGTCTCCTTAATGGGATATGTCCTAAGGCTCAAAATGCCTCAAAGGAACCCTAAACTTCTGTCTACCTTTCCTGAGTTACATCGTTGATATTGTTACCTTGAGATGTGTGTGTGTGTGTGTGTGTGTGTGTGTGTGTGTGCGCGCGCGCAAGAGGGGGGGACAAAGAGAAAGAAAGAGGGTGACAGTATATGCATGTATTGGGGATAAAACAATTATACTAAGATGAAGGTCTTCAATGTTAACAAAAATTACGAAATACATATGTATAAATTACATCTATTTACTTCTAATTATTTTTAAAACTAAAAATGCAGGGCTGGAGAGATGGCTCACTGGGCAACAGCACATACAGCTCTTGCAGAGGGCCATGTAGGTTCCCAGGACCTACATCAGGCAGGGTGCACTGCCTGTTACTGGAGGCCCTGGAGAGCTGCTGTCTCCCCTCTGCCAGCAGCACCTACATAGCACACTTGGCCTTTACTGTACTCTGTCCAAAATGTTTTGTAAAAGAACTGTCACCAACTAACCAATGTGATAAATCAAATAGACCTAACAGATATCTACATCTCACCCAAACACAAAAGAATATGCCTTCTTCTCAGCACCTCATGAAACCTCAAAACTTGACCACATAGTTGGTCACAAGACAAACCTCAACAAATACAAGAAAACTGAAAAAACACCTCGTATTTAATCAGACCACCATGGATTAAAACTGGACTTCAACAACAACAAAAACAAAGGAAAGTCTATAAACTCATGGAAACCGAACAACTCTGTACTCAATGACCACTGGATCAGGGAGGAAATAAAGAAAGAAATTAAAGACTTCCTAGAATTCAATTAAAATGAAGGCACAAAATACCGAGTCTTATGGGACACAATGAAAGCGGTGGTAAGAGGAAAGCTCATAGCACTAAGTGCCTTCATAAAGAACTTGGAGAGATTTCATACCAGAAATTTAAGAGCACACCTGAAAGCTCCAGAAGAAAAATAAGCAAACACACCCAAGAGGAGTAGACTGCAGGAAATAATCAAACTCAAGGCTGAAATAAAAAATTAGAAACAAAGAGAACAATAAAAGAATCAACAAATCCAAGAACTGGTTCTTTGGAAAAATCAGCAAGATACATAAACCTTTAGCTAACTAACCAAAAGGCCGAAAGACAGTATCCAATTTAACAAAATCAAAGGTTGGTAAATACCACTTACAAACCTTACATAAAGATCAGGTAAACAATCTGAATAGTCTTATATCCCCAAAGGAAATAGAAGTAGTCATTAAAAGTCTTCTATCCACAAAAAGTACAGGGACAGATGTTTTGAGTGTAGAATTCTACCAGGCCTTCAAAGAAAATATAATACCAATACTCCTTAAATTATTCCACAAAATAGAAACAGAAGAAGCATTATCAAACTCATTCTATGAGGCCAGTCATCTTGATATTTAAACCACACAAACACCTAACAAAGAAAGACAATTTCAGACTAATTTCCCTTATGAACATTGATGCAAAAATACTCAATAAAATGCTTACAAAATGAATCTAAGAATACATCAAGAACATTATTCTTGTAGGCTTCAGCCCAGGGATTCAGGGATGGTTTAACATATGAAAATCCATCAATGGAATCCACCATGTAAACAAACTGAAAGAAAAAGAACCAACATGATCATCTCATTAGATGTTGAAAAAGCCTTTGACAAAATCCAACACACAATCATGTTAAAATTCTTGGAGAGGTTAGGGATACAAGGCCCATACCCAAACATAGTAAAGGCAATATACAGCAAGCCAATAGCCAACATCAAAAAATGGAGAGAAACTTAAATCAAATCCACTGAAAACAGGGACAAGACAAGGCTGCCCACTCTCTCTATAGCTATTCAATATAGTACTTGAAGTTCTAGCCAGAGCAATAAAACAATGAAAGAAGATCAAGGGGATTAAAATTAGAAAGGAAGAAATAAAAGTATCCCTACTCACAGATGATATGATAGTGTACATCAAGTGACCCCAAAAAAATCTACCAGAGAACTCCTACAGCTGATAAATACCTTCAGTAAAGTGGCCGGAACCAAAATTAACTCAAAAACAAAACAAAACAAACAAACAAACAAACAAACCCAGTAGCACTCCTGTATACAAATGATAAATAGGCTGAAGAAGAAATACGGGAAACAAGCTACAAATAATATAAAATATCTTCATGTAACTCTAACCAAATAAGTGAAAAACTTGTGTGACAAGAACTTCAAGTCTCTGAAGAAAAACACTGAAGAAGATACCAGGAGATGGAAAGAACTCCCATTCTCATGGATCAGTAGGACTAACAGGAAAAAAAATGGTCATCTCACCAAAAGCAATCTACAAATTCAATGCAATCCTCATAAAAATTCCAACACAATTATTTACATACCTTGAAAGAGCAATCCTCAACTTCATATGGAAAATAAAAACCCAGGATAGCTAAAACAATTCTGTGCAATAAAAGAACTTCTGGAGTTATCTCCATGCCTGATTTAAAGGTGTACTGCAAGAGCAATAGTAAAACAAAACAAAACAAAACAAAAAACAAAAAAAAAAACACCCCACATGTTATTGGCATTAAAAACAGACAGGTTGATTTTTGACCATGTCCCCTTGATGGGAAGGCCTGGTTGCACTCAGAGAAAGGATAGCAGCCTACCAAGAAGAGACTTGATACCCTATGAGCATATACAGGGGGTAGAGGTCCCCCTCAGTCACAGACATAGGGGAGGGGAGTAGGGGGAAAGCGGGAGGGAGAGAGGGAGGGATGTGAAGATACAAGGGATGGACTAACAATTTACATGTACTATGAATAAATTAATAAATTAAAAAAAACAGACAGGTTGATTACTGGATCAAATCAAAAACCCAGATGTAAACCCACACACCTATGGACACTTGATTTTTGACAAAGAAGCCCAAACTATATAATAAAACAAAGAAAACATCTTTAACAAATGGTGCTGGTCTAACTGGATATCTACATGTAGAAAACTGCAAGTAGATCCACATTTATCACCAAGCGCAAAACTCAAGTCCAAGTGGATCAAAGACCTCAACATAAAGTCAGATACACTAAATATATTAGGAGAGAAAGTGGGAAAAAGCCTTGGGCTCATTGGCACAGAAGACAACTTCCTGAACAGAACACCAACAGCTCAGGCTCTAAGACCAGCAATTAATAAATGGGACCTCAGGAAACTGAAAAGCTTCTGTAAGGCAAAGGACATTGTCAATAGAACAAAATGGGAGCCTCGGGAATGGGAAAAGATCTTCACCAACCCTACATCTGACAAAAGGCTAATATCCAAAATATATACACAACTCTATAAATTAGACATCAAATAATTAGACACCAAATAATCCAATTTGTAAAAATGAGGTATAGAGTTAAACAGAGAATTCTTAACAGTGGAATATCAAATGGCTGAGAAACACTTAAAGAAATGTCCAACATTCATCAGGAAAATGCAAATCAAAACAACTCTAAGATTCCATCTTATACCCATCAGAATGGCACATGTTGCCAGCACATGTTGGGGAGGATGTAGAGAAAGGAGAACACTCTTCCACTGCTAGTGGGAGTGCAAATTTGTGCAACCACTTTGGAAATCAATTTGGCACTTTCTCAGAAAATTGGGACTAGTGCTACCTTAAGACCCAGCTATACCACTCCTGGGCATGTCCCCAAAACATGCTCCACCATACCACAAAGACACTTGCTCAGTTACGCTCATAGGAATTCTATTTGTAATAGCCAGAAACGGGAAACAACCTAGATGTCCCTCAATGAGGAATGGATAAAGAACTTGTGGTACATTTACACAACAGAATACTATTCAGCTTTTAAAAGCAAAGAAATCATGCAATTTTCAAGCAAATAGATGGAACTAGAAAAGATGGAACTAGGTGTGAGGAGAGCAGAGGTAGGAAGGAGGGCCAGGAGAGTGAACGGAAATTGGTGGGGGTGCGTCTTCAGCACAGGGGAGACTCCTGGAAGTCTATTGGCTGAGCCTAGCTGAGACTTCTAGAGGCAGAGGTTAAGGAATGTGAAGTGGCCACATCCTGTTAGCAGTGGAGGAAGAGGAGGACACTACCCATAAGACCTTAGACCCCAAAATTTGTCTTGCCTAAAAGATGTGTAGGGGTAAAGATAGAACAGAGATTAAAGGAATGGCAAATCAATGACTGGCCACCCTGAGACCCACCCAATGGGATGGAGCCAACCCCTGTCACTAGTAAAGATACTCAGCTATGATTGCAAACAGGAGCCTTAGCATAACTCTCTGCTGAGAGGCTTCATCCTGAAGTGGGTGGAAACGGATGCAGGGACCCACAGCCAAACAATAGGCTGAGCTCAGAGAGTTCTGTGGAAGAGCAGGAAGAATTGAGGGAGCCAGAGGGGTCAAGGACACCAGAAGGAGACCTACAGAGTCAACTAACCTGAGCCCACGGGGGCTCACAGAGGCTGAACTACCAACCAAAGAGCATGCATGTGCTGGACCTAGACCCCCTACACATATGTAGCAGATGTGCAGCATGGTCATCACGTGGCTCCCCTAATAATGGGAGTAGAGGCTGTCTCTGACTGTGTTGCCTGTCACTGGATTCCTTCCCCCTAGCTGGGCTGCCTTGTCAGTCCCCAGTGGGAGAGGATGTGCTTATTCCTGCTTTGATTTGAGGTACCTGGGTGAGTTAATACCCCTTGGGGCCCTCTCCTTCTCTGAGAAAAAGGAGAGGAGGAGTCGGGGAAGGGGCACAAAGGTGGGACTAGGAAGTGAGGAGGAAGGGGGATGGGATCAGGCTGTAAAGAGATTAAATTAATAAATGGAAAAAAGAGTCACTATGTGAACAATAAATAATTCAAAGTTAACTTTTTTCAAATTTTCATGCACAAAGGACACAAAAATATACAAATAAGGAGAATATGCCCTGAGCAAGCATGAGGACCTGAGCTCAAATCCCCAGCACTCATTTACAAAGACAAGCCTGGCCACACTTTTATCTCTAACTCCAGCGCTTGGGGATAGAGACAGGAGGATTTCCAGAGCTTGCTCGCCATGAGAATACCTTAAATTTCAGCTAGAGACCCTGTCTTAAAGGAATTAGACAGGCAGTGGTAAGGCTGGATCCTTCAAGATTCTCATCCGGTACATCACACTCACAGATGGGACACACACACACACACACACACACACACACACACACACACACACATGTGCGCGTACACACAGTGATCCAACTGGAGTTGTTTCCTCCTGACAATTTAGTTCCAGAAGGCGAGAGAGATGAATCATATAACCTGAGTCACTAGAAGGAAAAGACAATAGACCACGTGAACACCCAGAGGCAGAAGCGCTTTTCAGCCCTGAATTCTACTGCGAGGATAGAGAGGGAAAGGAACGTCACATGATAGACACACACACAAGAAGAATCCATCCGGAAGTATGGTTAAAGAGCATAGAGCATGTTCGTCTGGCTACCCCCACAGATTACGAAGGAGTGATAGGGAAACCAAACTGAGTGCGCAACAGGCTACTGCGGTATTTGGAATCCACTCTGTATCAATAACCAAGAAAGCCCTCCAGCGAGACTAAGTCACCAGCACGTGAGGCTGAAGGTGACGTGCTAAAGGAAGCAGCATCTCATGGAAACCGCTGGGGAGGCAAGGGGAGGAGATGGGATGGGGCCAAGGAGAAGAAGGGTCAGGGAGAGACTGCCTGAAAGGCACAGCAGAGAGACAGGCAAAGCGTTTGCTGAGAGAATGGCCAGAGCCATGCCTCGCGCTGTGGATGGAGGAACTTCCTGGAAGGAAAGAGGAGGACATGACTTCTCTGAGCCCTGGAGCCATTGTGTGCTCCAGGATGAAGCTGTCAACCTTGAAAGTATTCAGCCTCAGGCTTAGGCTTTAGTGAGTCAGGAGGTAAGACATCCCAGGACGAACACCTGCTCCTGGAACAGGGAGGTGGGGTGGTGGAGGGGTGTCAAGAAGCAGGTAGAGATGCCGTCCACTGTGAAAAGCCCATTCCGAGGTAAAGAGGAGCCGTGCCCCTATGGCACCCAGAGTTCTAGCATCTCTGTAGATGGACGTGTGGCTGCGGACGCACCAGTAGCAGGAGGAAGTGATGGAGATCGTCGGTGGTCTGGCTGGAAGGAAGGGGTCCATCCATCCACTCCGCAGATGCCCGTGCTCCTCCTGCTACAGCATCTCAAGAATGCTACATCCAACTCCTGCTTCATATGCCAGTCTCGAACCTCCCGACCTCATCACCCACTAAAGGACTTTAATTAACGTTGGTCATGGCTCCAGTCAGTGAAGTTGATAGAAAAAAATAACTGTCATTGGCGAATGATGGCCCCATGTCCTTATAACACCACACTAGGGCACTGCAATTTCAACAAAAGTATTTAGTCCAAAACAATATGGGCCTGTGCCCTGTACTGAGGAAGGACCACTTCCCTATCCTGGTATTCACAAAGGGGGCGATTTTGAATTATCCAAAGGTTCTAGGATGCGGTTCAGGCCACAGTGAGAGCCAGCATGCCTCCAGGAAGACAAGAGTGTTAAGATCAGAGAGGAAGTCAAGAGTGAGCTAGCACAGGTGGAGTGGAGTGGGGAGTGAGGAGAAGATAGCAAGGGGACGCAAGGGCTGATTAAAATGTTGAAACAAAAGAGAATAAGGAAAATCAAGAGGAAGCCCAGGAAAGGAGCACATTCTCCCTCGGAGTGACTACCATGTCACATCACACCGAGGGTTGCTCTGCTCCTGTGCACAATCACAAACCCAGCCAGCCGTCTCCTTTAATTTCCAGGAGCCCTAGCTCTGCCATCCCTGCTCGGACTAAAACTAGTTAAGCATTTGACTCAGGTCACTCAAAACAGTAAAGCAAACAGCTCCCTCATGTCGCTCCTCTTATTTGTGGGTATTGGTTCCATTACACAGGATGCCATGGCAACAACATAATTGATGACTTAATGGGCTGAATTTAAATCCGTCATATTTCCATTAATCTAAAAGCTATCCCTTAAAAGTCTCTAAAACTAATTTATTGAAAGCATTTTTCAGCTTAGCGGTCCTTAAGAATCCCCTCTCAGAGATGATGCCAGGGAATTGCAGTTTTTAGCCCCGTTTGTCTCATCCCTTCTTCCTGGAGAAGCATTGCCAGTGATGCCGCCTCAGCACAACAGGCCTTAGACCTTGAGAATCCATGGAGACTTTTGAAGAAAAGTATCCCAGGCAGGCGATATAACATGCAAGCCGCATGCAGTCTATATGAGTGCCAGAGTGGAGTCGAGGACCGTTGGGGTGGGGGTGGGGTTGTCACGTGTCATAGCCCTGCTGGCTTACATGTTCTTGTGGTTTGTATCGCATCCTTTGGATGTTCTAGTGGTCAGTGAATACAAACAGCAGCTCTGGCCTGGATGCAAACATCTAAGGTTGAAATGGCAGCAGGCTGTACTCCCTCTGCAGGCTGCACACCCCTCGAGGGGAGAACCAACCCTTCTTTGCATTCACTAGGACCTGGTAGCTTTAGGTGAACACTGGCTAGGGCTGTGCCACTCAGCCTCTGCCTCTATCATCATGTGACCTTCTGTATGCTTGTCATGTGACCTTCCTTATGCTTGTGCCCTGTGACCTTCCTTATGCTTGTGCCATGTGACCTTCGGTATGCTTGTGTCATGTGGCCTTTTGTATGCTCTTATCATCTTGTTTTTCTTGAGGACACTTACCATTGGACTCATAGAATCTGAGGATTAGGGTATAGACACATGAAGGTCGCGAGGGAGAGACAGAGGTTTCTGATGGACAATGTGAGCTCCTTGTAACAGAATTCAGTTTGAGCTAGACTTAAAGACAAAGGAACTAACGGCCTCACAGCAGGAGCTCAGGAGAGAAGGTGGGATCAGCACCAGCCTTCTGCTTACCTCCTCTCTGCTCTCCTGTCAGCCTCCTCCCAAGGCAGCACAGCTACAGTGGCCCTTGGGACAATGAGCATTCTTGCTCATGACCAGAAGGAGTGAGCAAGGTCAAGCCTTTCCCAAGTAAAGAGCTTATTGAACTGTTTTAGGCTGGATGGAAATAGTTTCCAGGGAAGTCCCGTTTTCAGTGCAACATAACTTTGACCTGTACCCTTGGTCTAGAGGTGTGCCCGCTCTCAGCTTCCTCCAAACTATAAGTTTTATGAAGAGAGAAAAGATCTGCAAACCATTACAAACAGAAGGAGTGCACAGAGAGGCAGGCAGTGCACAGAGAGACTCTGGGGCTGAAGAGCCATGGTGGTTTCCAGAGGATGGGCATTGGCTGGAGACTCCTGGTGTGAGATGGACACGCTCAAACCCATCAATTTTTCCAAAGAAAATGACCCAAGGGGTTTGGAGTAGACGTTGAAGAGAAGGAGAAGTCACAGTGGTGTCGCTTACAGAGGAGAAAAATTAGAAGTCAAGCATTCAAGTAAGAACCTGCCAATAAGTCACAACAATCAGAATGGCGTGGAGCCTCCTGCTACAAGTATTCCTGGAGCTTCGGGTTTTGTCTAGAAAGAAAGGAATAGTTAAAAGTCAATGGCAGAATCATTTGACTGTGAAAACGTACCGTGGCTTAGATGGTGGTGCCTATAATTGTTAAATGCCTGGATTTTAGCTGGGTGCAGTAGCACACACCTATAATCCCAGCACGTGGGGTGGCAGAGGTAGGTGGATCGCTGGGAGTTCAAGGCCAGCCTGGTCTACAAAGACAGGCAATGCTACCCAGAGAAACCCTGTCTTTAAAAAAAATCAATTTCTAGTTTCTAAGTAACGAAGAATAAAGAATCATAATCTGTGCCCATTTTTTTTTGGCTTAGAGACTAAGGCATATTGTATATAAAGTTCAAAGGAAGCATTTTTTATGTTAACAATCGGTTGATCTGGGTAAGAGAGGTAGGAACTCTTTAAACCCGTCTTATCATTTTCTTCTAAGTAGCCCAAATGAAAGGTGATAATTTTATGGATCTACCACAGCAATATATAGCCAGAGGTGCCCAAGGTAGGCTAATGAAAACTGGTATTCTATGCCACAGAAGCTCCATGGCAGGGAGCAGGCATGCAGCATTGGTCTCCCCTGGGGCTCCAAGCAACCCTCTTCCTTCATAGGTCTCCTTCACTGTAGCATTTAAAAACCTGCAAGTCCACAGGTCACGGACAGAGTCTGACCCACCATGGTAACTGACTGAGGTCGTATGATCAATCAAGATCACAGTGGGAGCACCCACATGCCCTCACTCCATGCCTCCCTAGACACACACCCTGAAAGAAGAGGTCACACGCTCTGTATGTGCACTTAAATAGACAGCTGCACTCGGAACTAAAGGACTCTTCCATGATCTCAGCACACACACTGCGGTCAAAGCCACGTGGCTCTTAGGGAGCCAGGAGCCACTGAGGAGCAACCTTCCTGTGTTGATGATGCTGGGAGAGAAGCCACATCACAACTCTCCAGGACAGGTGAAATATGTCTACCCATGCAAACATGAAGCAGCCCAAAAGGGATGTGAAGAGCCTGTTGGAGTCTGCTCCAGCTCACAGGTGTTACCAATGGAATGAGGAAATGCTAGTGACGGTGGAGGGCGGTATTTGGCCAACGTAACAGACAGTTTGTGCTTCCAAAAAGCAGCACGGTGATCTTTATAGGGTAGCGGAAGATGGATGTAAACTTATGGTCAGTTCATTTATTATTCAAGATGGGAAGTGAAATTAGGACAATGAGAGATGTCTGTAGATAAGGGTGACCTCACAAATGCCAGGTGACCCCAAACAAGGGTGACAAATATTAATTCAAGTTGGGTGATCTAAGTGGTCCCTTAGTTTCCTGTGCTCTGTGCCTTCTCACAACCTTGTGGAGACATGATGGCCACTGTGGTGATTTGGGGAAAGGGGTCTTTGGAGCTGATGAGGTTTTCAGTATCTGGGTTTGCCCTGCTGAGAGCAGGTAGCCACAAGTCCAGACAGGCCCCGATGTCTGGCTTCTCATATTCCGTCCCTCTTCTGAATCTCACTCTTCTGAATCTTGCCCTTTTATGACACAACATGCAGTGCTTACCAGAAATGGACACCCAGGCTTTGACTCTAGCATCCATAACCATGAACCAGATCAACTTTAACGTGTCCAAGGTGATATGTTTAGTGACAGCAGCAGAAAACGGATGGCAATTTATATACATCTTAGAGTCTACACCAGTTTGCATCTGAAGTTCTACAAAGGCCTACGGGATTCAGAGGGGTTTTTACAGCTGGCCTGTAGTAGCCTCTGTAAACCCTCCAGTCCACAGCCTCCCACTAAAAGACACTCTGTATAGATCTGCCCCTGCTGAGCTCATGGGTTGTTTGTGTCAGTGTAGCATTTGGTGTTGCTTGACTTTTCCATGAGGAATGGTCAAGAAACATCTATTGACCCCAGAAAGGGAGAACAGTGTCAAATGGAAGAAGGGACTCAGTTCAAGGCCAGCTTGGTGAATGAATTCATTTTTGGAGGGTTGGAGGAACACAGGAGATCCACAGGCAGCTACAACCAACAAGAGCTCTCCTGGGTGAGTCAGGCAGCTACACTAAGAAGTCCTATCCCCAGTCAGCTGTTCACACCTCGCCTAGCCCCAGGGGAAGGGAAGGGCTTTGTGAGGATCTGATAACCACCCTGTGAATGGGCTTCCTGCATCTCCTCAGTTCCTCTACCATCAAGTGTGTGGTCCATGAGGCCATATCCAACTCAGAGGAAAGAGCTCAACTGTTCCCATCACAGAGGCTGCTGAGAAGTGGGCCTACGCTGCCCGAGAAATGGCAAGGCACTTAGTGCTCCACAAGGAACTTCCTAAACTGTGGCACAGAGGTAAGGGCTGCCAGCCAAACAAACTGTCACGAGGACGTGACTGACATAGATGAGTGGTTTCCTGTGTGGTCACCAAGTCAACACTACTGCGTGGCCTGGAAACTGGTTGAATTGCAAAGCTTACACCCCAGGCTGACGCCTGGGAGATAAGGTGGAGGTCTCTCTCCAGATGACTTGTGTGACATGTCAGTGAAGCAATGGGTTGACACGCATGGATACCCAGGTTTGGACAGTGTCTGATGTTTCTTATCCATCTGTTATTATTAGACGCTACTCCATTTGTTGTTTATACAGATATGACTCCTGTTGTTCTCACATCGGTATCCTGGACTGTGGCAAGCAAAGCCCAGACCCCATCCACTCACGTCCATCACATTACATACACCAGACACATGGGCCCTTCATGGACGTGGAAAGCACCATCTGCTTTGTTCATATGAATGCACGAGACATGCTGCTCGCCTCTCTGCCTTCAGAAGGAGACCACCGTCTGGAACTAAAATCTGTAACATTTCTATTTCCAGGACGAATAAGGCTCTTACACTAGAGAGCACTAGTCTCCTGAGCACATCCAAACATCAGAAAGGGGGCTGGGCAGGTCATAATCCTGTATCCCTTATTAGCATGCATTCTGTTTCCTTTTGATGTGTTGACATCCTTTGCCCTCCCATTACTCCAGCCCTTCAGCTCCCTAGAAAAGCCTGGAGGCTGGCTGGCTATGTGCGGAAGTTTGGATAAGAATGGTCTCCGTTCGTGTGTATATTTGAATGCTTAGTCACCAGGGAAAGGCAAGGTTTGAAAGGATTAGAAGGATTAGGAGGTGTGGCCAAAGAAAGTGAGCCGTTGGTCGGGGGGAGGGGCTTTGAATTTTCAAAAGCCCATACCAGGCCAAGCCTCTCTTCTCCTACCCTGTGGATCAGGCCGTAGCTCAAGTACCATGCACGCAGCGATGTTCCCTGCCATAATGAAAATAGAATAAACTTTTGGAACTGTAATCAGGCCCTCCAATTAAATGCTTTCCTTTATAGGCATCACCTTGGTCATAGTGTCTCTTCACTACAATAGAACAGTGCCTGGGATGACACCCAAGGCAGAGGAAGGGACTATGAATGGATCCAGGCCATGTGTTGCCCGGAGGAAGCTGGTAATTACTTGCACTGAGCAGAACAGGGTGGCAGAGGCAGCAGCAGCAGCCTGAGAGATTAAACCCAGGCATGGCAGGAGGTTTGGTTTTGTGTTCTTATTCTTGTATTGCGTTTGGGTTATTAAAGCCCACTTGTGCATAGTATGTGACACACAGCAGGAAACTGCAGTCCCACCTGGACAGCCTCCTCCAAGGCAGCACCCTGTAGACAGAGGCTGGAGCTATGCCATTCTGACATGGAGTCCACCTGCAACCAGGGCCTACCATGCCAATGGTACAAGCGCATCATGGCTGGTATCTCCTCCCAGATGTCAGAAGCTAAGGGTCACATGATCCCCAAAACTGATTGAGCTGTTGGGAATTCCATCTTTGCTCAACGTAGACAGCCTGAATAGTCTGCCAACCTGAAATAGGCTAAGATTGGAGAGAATGACCCGGAGAGTTGGACCTCCCTTTCATCTGCATCCCAGAGGAGGCCCATAGCAATGCATCCTGGGAACTGATTGCTTTGGAGTCCAGCTTCTCTTTGGCATCTGTAACCTCATCAGTGCTGGTGATGGCTGCATGTTCAGAGGGTGGAGAGGAGCCCATGGGAGAAGTCTGGGCCTTCAGGACAGTTCGAATACACCCTCTAGGAAACAGTAGGCAACAGTGTGAAGTATACACCACCCTCGTGGTGCTGTGGTGTTTCACAGGGTCATGTCACAGTGGGGAGCTTACCCAAGAAAGTCCCTTGAGCACCTTCCATTTAATGCTCACCCTTTCTGGACTTAAGAAAGAGGCAAACACGTAGAAGGGAACGGCGCCAAGTCGGCTGCAAATGAGACACAGTTCTACTGAAGTTGGACACAAAGACAGTGTGATCTATGTGCTTTTAAGCAAATGTGCTTTCTACAGAGTGTGCGGTTGGCCCCAAGTACAAATGAATAGGAGACCACCCTCCCAGGGGGCTTATCCAAGGCTGTGGCCGAGTTAGGAGCCTTCACTCAGCCCCCTGCCTCATCGGCACTCAACTGTGGAGGCACTTATATGAGCAAAGCAATAAAACAGGGAAAGAGATGGTACGGAGGAGAAACCTATAAAGATGATTAAGCTTGTTAAAATCAGGGCTGTTAATGGAGTAAATGACATTAGCACCAAGTGTAAATTGACAACGTCTTTCTCAGGCTGAGATAGTTGCTGGAGTGGTAATGCCATTATTGATTATGTTTAATTATTAATGTTTCGCCCCCAAATGAAATGCAAACTGGCTTTCTGGATGACAGACTGTTATTAACTAATGCATCTAAATAATCTTAACGACTATCATGAGTGAAAATAGAAAAATTATTTGGCTTTTTATATTAAAACAATACAAGTGAGGATTAAAAAAAAAAGCACTAAAATGTAAGATTGAAGCTTCAGAGAGGAAAAGCCTACAGTCTGAGGGTGAAAACAAGCATGTGTAGAAAAGGCTGTAGGAGCCAGGGGCAAGGCAGGAGGCCTAGGCATCCCCCATTCCGGCATTATTTCTCCCCCTCTGCTCCTCCTTCCCCTGCAGGGAGCCAGAGAACACTCCCTAACCCACAGGGTGAATTCAGTGCTTAAGGGCTAAAACGAAACGAGGCCCAAGGGAATTTGCATTTTAAGGAAAAAACAAAACAAAACAAAACAAAAAAAGTAGAACAAAGAGAAGCAAATGTCAGAATTCAGAAAGGCACTTGGAGCTGACAAAGTGGAAAAGGCAGTGGGTAGAGAGGAGTTGTTTCTCTGCCTCCTACAGCAGCAGGCCTTGGGCCACTGCCCCTGGGACCTAGGA
The DNA here is from genome assembly GCF_964271855.1 of Acomys minous. NCBI lineage: Eukaryota > Metazoa > Chordata > Mammalia > Rodentia > Muridae > Acomys > Acomys minous. Next base: position 140,856,592 of record NC_140485.1, on the reverse strand, counting down.
ATGAGCCAGCATTTCTGCCTACAAGATCACCCCACAAAGAGGTTACCTACACTGGGGTTAACTTGCTCCTATGTAAAAATGACCCTGATCCCAACAAAGGGGAAGCTCTCTGACAGTACAGAAATCAGCATTTGAAAAATACAAAGACAGCACTTGGGAGGCAGAGGCAGGCGGATCTCTATGAGTTCCAGGTCAACTTGGTCTACAAAGCATGTCTAGGACAGCCAGGGCTCTTACACAAAGAAACCCTGTCTCACAAAACAAACAAGCAAGCAAAAAAGAAAAGAAAAATACAAATACAAAGATAAGCTTTACAGAGTGCACAAGAGATTATCCCAACAGGATGCCATTTCTTCTAAACAATCATGAGAATCCTTATCATCTGTTTTCGTCTTATGACCTAGCTAAGAAGTTATAGCTGCAAACTCTGAGATGAAGCCTCATTCTCTGTTTTACTCAATTAGTTCCCTAAGCTTTTTACCCTGGTCTCACAGCCACGCAGCACTAATGAAATGAGAGCAGGTGCCTGGGTGTCAGTTGCTTACTGCCTGCCTAGCTTGGCGTTTATGCATCAGCTCTTCTCAGAGGCAGGTTCTCTCACTTTTCAAACACTAAAGTGGAGTTCTCATTAATGTGTTTTCTCCAAGTAGCTCTTAGGGAGTGCTGGGAGGCCCAGTCACCTTCGGCATGGGCCAAGCCCCTGTAAGAACAACAAACTGCCAGCGAGGCCCAGAGAAGAGTGCAGGAGCAATGTTCTGCCTCCTGCTGAAATGCTAGCACAGCCACAGAGATGCCAGAATATGACCCCAAAGCCTCAAAGGGGAAGGTCACCACAGACCCATCCTGTGTGCCCACCTGTCCAGACTCCTCCCAGCCTAAAACACAAGCATCTTCATCTGGGATGCGTGCTGAGCTGGGCCCGAATGCAGGGAGGAAGAGAACTGAGACCAGTGACAACGGGCTGAGGTAGGCTTCCTCGAGTCTCAGAAGGGTCTCATCTACTCTGGCACTTCACAGGTTAAAAAGTGCAGGAGACAGGAGAGCTCTAAGTCGCATTCTCTGAAGGACTGACCATCAGAGAGGCGAAAAGAGGCTTCATTCAAAGTCCTGTGCTTGTCCTTTGGCCAAAGTGATGTTACATGTAAGAGAGTGCCTTTCCAGTTGACTGTGGGGACACAGGGCTGCACGTACTAGCTAGGGGGATGTACACAGGCTCTATCCAGGTCCAGGTAGCTAGCATTCATGAGGATTTGTGGACAGAACCAGTGACATCAGTATGACACACATAGAGCCATGGGCACAGCCACACAGACTACAAGCACAGCCACACACATGTGGTCCATGATGGCCCACAGCTCCTCAGCTCCACTCTCGTTGCCAGGACACATTTCTTCCCTGTCATCCTCCCCCTTGGCAGCAGGAAATCTGCAGAGGCTGACTGAGCCATCTCTGCACCAGTGGCTTGGACAATGACCTGACATCTTCTAAGCAGCGTCTGCTCCACCCTTGATTAGAAACTATCTTTAATTAAAACGCCCCATCAGAATTCGGAGCCAATTTCATCCTGGCTTTCCTAAGTGCTTCGTACAAAACATTAACTCTGGAATCTCATTACACACGTTCAAGCCCCGTGACAAACATAAATGATAATTCAGCTCTAATGCCCTCTTGAGCAAGCCGCGCTTTCCAGAGGCTCGCGGATAATGGTAGCACACCGAGGGACGCACATGAACGTTGGATCTCTCTGTCTCTGTCTCTCTCTCTACTTCCCGAGACAGTGTTACAGTGGTCTCATCACCAAGTATACATCTTACGGCCCCCAGAGGATGCTCTCTTGACAGCTAGAATGTTCCGTTAGTGAAACCCTTCATGAGTTTGAAGGGAGCCAACAGAGTGCTGGGAGGAAACTATCAGTTGGGCGAACGGAGAAGACTAAGAGACACTCAGCGTCCTTTGCTCAGAGGCACATCATGCCCGGAAGTGCACGTGTTATTGGACTCTAAGAAGAGTCTACAGGACTCCTTGTAGACTTGACTAACAGCTCTTAGAAGGCCTATGGCTCTAAGGTTAATATTGTCATTGAACTTGCTAGTCATACCCTACCAGCTATGTGCTTGGTGTCGCCGGTCACACCCGTGTCCTCTCCTCATTGATTGGAAAGCTTTGTTTACCGTCCCTGGATCCCTTTCTCTGCAGTGCATGGTGACTGAACCAACGCTGAGCCCTTGATTCCACCGCCGAGTACCTCACCCTCTACTCCTTTGTCGCCTGAGAACCCAATGTGCTACTTGAACAGGGACCCTCTGTGCTAACCAGGTGCTCAGAGCCAGGTCTGCAGAACCAGACAGAAAATGAGGTTACTGAGGTTAAAGGTGAGGAGGCTGTAGGGTAAAGAATGTGCCAAGATGTAACCAAACTTTCTAGTGAGATAGGCCCCTGCCCTCCCCCTCGCTCGCCCTGCCCACTCCCTCTCGCTCACCCTGCCCCCTCCCCCCCACCCGCCACCCATCCCCCAGGGAGAGCAGAGGCTGGGCCCTGCAGGAAGCCGGTGTGGTGAGAAACTGCACTCCATCCACACTGGGCATCAGCAAGAAGCGATGCCGCTTTCCTCAGATCCTGACATCCACTCCACCAGGGTTCAGGAGGCTGCAGCCACGGGGAGATTTTTATAAGATTCCAGCACCCTCAGCTCACGCACAGCTTCGTCATTCCCTCTCTAACTCTAGCGAACACGAGGGCCTTCCTGGGCCTGGCCACAAGAGGCACATATAGTATTACAGGAACACCAACCAGGGAGGATCTAACTTAATAAAAGCCTAGTAGCTATCAGTCTCCATCAGGCAGTAATTTCCCACCATGCTTCATTCTTGTCTCTGTAATATCCATCCCTCAGATGGCTGCAACCATTTCTGAAAACAACTTTAGAGTTCTGTCTCTTTTCACCTTGCTTCTCCTACAGTGGGTGTCAGAGTCTTGGGCTGAAACTCACTACCTAACACAAGGATTCCAGGCTACTAACCTCTGAATTTTACTTTTTTTGCCTATGAGAGTTGAGAAATTAAAAAAAAAAAAAAAGCTTTCCATCATTTTTGGTTATCTGTGAGGTTGTCCTAATTAGCTTGAGCTTTCAAACTGACACAGCCCAGAGTCATCTGAGAGAGTCTTCAGGTGAGGAATTGTTAGGATCAGATTAGCCTGTGGCCATGTCTGTGAGAGACTGTCCTAGTTGAGGGTTGATGTGAGAGAGCTCAGGCCACCATGGGCGGTACCATGTCTAGGCAGCTGAGTCTGGGGTATGGAGGGATGCAAGCTGAGCACGTGCAACGAACAAGCCGGGAAGCAGCATTCCTCCACGGCTTCCGCTTCACTTCCTGCCCTGACATCTGTGACCTTGAAACGTAAGGCGAACACATCCTTTTTCTTCCTAGTTGCTACTTGAATGACAACAGCCCCACCCCACCTCCATACAAGTACACGTTTGTGCACTTGGTCCTTAGTGTTTGCGAAGTATTGGGAGGTGTGGCCCTGAGGGAGGAGGCGTGTCACTGTGGGGTTAGGCTTTGAGGTTCCAAAAGACTTGTGTGATTCCCAGTTAGCTGCCTCTTCCCTGTGGGTATGGATCAAGATGTGAGATCTCAGCTGTTCCTTCACTTTGCCGTCACGGACTCTAATCCCAAGAAACCATAAGGCAAAATAAAAGGCTCCTTTCGTAAGTTGCTTTGATAAGGCATGGTGCCTTATCACAGCAATAGGAAAGTAACTAAGATAACCCTCAAGTTGTTTTTGACCGGTGTCCCATCACAGCAACAGAGGGAAACTAGAACAGAGGTCAAATGGGAAAAACAGTGGCGTGATGGTTGGAGAACTATAAAGGGATCCAGAATGTCATCGATTTCTGAATCTCCGTGGTCTCTGTTGGTGCTCACCCATGGCAGGGACCAAAACTTCTGGTACTGAAGGAACAATGGTGGCACCAAGAAAGCCTATTGTAAGCGATAGCCTGGCTTCCAGGAGCACAGCACAGAGCTGTTACGTACGCAGACACGAATCTGCCTGCCATCTGGACCATGCCTAGAGACCTCTATTTAATGCCACAGAACAGTGCTGTTCAATTTCTTCCTCAGGTTGAGAGAAAGAGGGCACTGACCACAACCATTTTATAAACACTCACCAGCGGCAGCCAAACTTGCCACAGCACAAGTCCCCTTGCCATGTAGCCATGGACAGCACCATGACAGCACCAGGAGATGTACACCAATGTGCCATGATTAATAGTGTTATTTTGAGGCCCAAATTAGAAACTAAGTATGTGTTGTGCCCTGAATAGGAAAGAGTCTCCACAAGCCAACTGTGGAAACGCTTGGTCCCCAGTTGGTGGCTTGGCTTTCAGAGTTTGTGGAACCTTTGGGAGGTAGTGTCTAACTGGAAGAAATGAGTCACTGGAGGTCAGAGGTCAGCCCTTGGCCCCTCATTTGAGCCTAATCTCAGAGCTTGTTGGGCGGCTGTAGAACCATGAAGAAGCCTTCCCCACTGTGGACAGTCGCATCTCCCGAATAGCTCCTCCTCCCCAGCATTGCTTCTCAGGCGTTTGGTTACAAGGACTTGAAAAGCTACTAATAAAATACATTTCTGCTCATTTTAAGTAGACTAAAACAACATAAGCCAGTTCAGTTGGTAGGTACTGGATACAACAAGACGCCCACCTGAATCAGAGATGTTGTCTTTCCTTGGATAGAATGGGTGTTTATCTGAATGAAGGTGGGGGAAGATGGGGAGCCTTGCAAACAGGCATCTTCCACATCACACAAGCCCATTCCAGAGTGCTTGGCAGGAGGCAGCAATGAGACTGTGCCTAGCAGCCTCTTGTACTAAGGGTACCCGTTCCCAAGGGCAGATACAAGTAGTCAAATGTTGGGACGGAGAGTGTCATGACCTGTTAAAGCATTCACGATCTTACTGTAGGATGCCAACATTTTAAGTCACTATCCAGCTAGAAGGCAACTGCTCCCTTTTCAAGTCATCCTTACCCTGAAGAGGTTACCAGCACAGGAATGTGGGTTTTTTTTTTTCCTTCCAATTCCCAGGAAAATTAAGACAAAGACATTATAGTGATATTTCATAAAGTGTAATTGAGACCAGCATGCCTTTGGGATTGCTCTGACAGGGGTTACGGGGAATGAAGAAATGACAAACCCGTATACAGAAAAGCTGGGACTGGATGGGCCACGCTTTCTGATGGAGAAGCACCAATGGCCTGGAAACTAAGCCAATTTCGTATACACAGGTGAATGAGAAGGCAGCTTTGCTAATCCTCGTAGGGGTCTCTGTAGGGAAGCAGTCTCAGGCTACAGTCATTCTAGAGGAGAAAGCTGTGGTCCACACTTCCTGCATGCAGTCAACATCTGTACTCAAGGCCGTTCCCTTGAGCCTGACATGGAGAGGGCCTTGTGGTGCTCCACTTGTTCATGATAATAATACGCACTCACTCAGGACTTCGTCTGTAAAATGTGTGGTTTTTCTTCTTATAAATGCTTCTTTTAATGTGGCCTCCTTTTCTTACAAACTGTAGCCAGTCCTCTTACCTCCTAGCCCGCCCTCTTCCCAGTTTCCAGTGCAGCCCCTTCAAGCATCCCTCCTGCCCGCTCCTCCCTTGGTTCCCCACAGTCTGCTTAAACAGCCCCTTCTCCCGTCTCCCCGCCACTAGCTGCTCCAACCCACACCGACTGTCCTAGCCTGTCCTCAGCTCAGCTTTCCTGGCTCAGCGGTCACCAACTGTGTTCTCTCTCTGCTAGCTCAACTCACTCTGTTCAGTGTCATCTTCTCTCTGTCCCAACTCAGTCTCCTGTCTTCCTGTACCCACTGTCTTCTCTGGTCCCACTCTTCTGCCTCCTCCTCCTCTTCCTTAGCCTCTACTGGCTTTTTATATCCTCTCCTATTTCTCCAAGTCCAAGAGGCAACACTGAAGGTTATAGGGTCAACTGGGAATCCTTTAAAGGGCCAGGCGCACAAAATAAATCATGCTACACTCATTTGCTCGCCACACACCCCATTTTAGAGGCTCGCTCTTTACTGTGAAGCTGAGTCTTTTAAGTCTTAACTTCTCCTTTATGTTATGGAATGTCTATGTTATGAGACAGAAGGGTTTTCAAAACATCATGGAAAGCTAAAGTTAGGAAAGCCAGAGCAGCCTATTGGCAGAAGTAGGAACCCAGAAATTCTCAGGCACCATGCCTCCCAGTCTCTCTGAGAACTCGGGGCCCCTCCCTCACTTCCCAGCTCTTAGCTTCCAGCTCATTAGAGTGTCACTTGTCTCTTCTACTGCATGGAGTTCACATGTGTCCCTCTGTCCTTCCAGTGCCTGACAGACAGAAGGTACCCTCTGATCCCCCAGTTGGCAACTAAAGCAGAAAAGCAGTCCTCCCTTACAATGCGGGGCAAACTGTATGTTTGGCAAGAACACGGGAAATCTGGCTAATAATTTCTTAAAGTTTTTTTTCTCTCTGCACATATGCTATGTATAACATGAAATATTTTTCAGGAGAAGCAAAATTCCTTTCTTGCTCTTTGTTGCTGAAAGTTTACCTCTTCAACATGTGAATCTTTTAATTAAAAAAATTGTTCTATAACAATTTCTTACATTTACAATCTGAGGATGCATATGTTCCAACACAGCTTAAATCTCCTGCTTATATTTGGTTTAGTGATTTTTTTTTTTAAGGCTCTTCTTAGCCTTTTACACATTCTGTTTTTTCTGATTTATTCATTACAAAAAAATAAAGTAGTGCTTTCTTTCTCACATCTCCCCAATTTTTAATAAGCCTAATCAAGCAGGAGAGCTGTATGTGTGTGTGTGTGTGTGTGTGTGTGTGTGTGTGTGTGTGTGTGTGTGTGTGTACACAGGAGGGGACGGGGCAGCTGCACCATTCTTGGAGATGACCTGAGTTCAGTTCCCAGCACCCACATCAGACAGTTCAGAAACATTTACAACTCCAGTTCCAGGGGATTTAATGGCCTCCTTTGGACTCCTGGGGCACCTGAAACTGACACACATTCACACATAGTACATATCATTTTAAAAATAAAATATTGTAAATTTTTTAATATTAAAAAGAAAGATTTAAAAGAGCACTTGGAAGTAAATTTGAACTTCAAGCTTACATTCAGTCCTGTTAGTAGCATTGTGGCTTCTCCCAAGCATATGTTGTATGTGTCTGGTACTGGGGCTTGATCCTAATTCCCTGGGCATGCCGGGCAAGTCCCTTCCCTACCATTGGCCTCCATCCCTAGCCATGGCCACTATTCCCTTGCCCCTTTAACTTCTAACTTTGAAATAGGTCTGTTTTCCAGGTTGCACTTGAACCCACAGCACTGGTGGCCAGGCTGGCATTGAATTTGCAATCTTCTTGGCTCAGCCTCCAAGTAGTTGGGATTCTAGGCCTGTGCTATGAGGCCTGGCGTATGTAGTCTTATTAGGACTATGCAAAGAAAAGAAAGATTTGTGTGTGGGGTACATTCTATATGGTCTTCAAAGCCAATCTTAAGTAAGCCTAGGGCAGGCGTGTTGTCAAACAGACCATTTGCCATGGGGTAAAAGTTTCTGTCCACGGTTACTGTATTGCCTCGTCTCTGTGCAGCCCTTGATTCATTCACAGCCCCATAGCTCACCACAATTTCTTATTTTTCTATAACCGGAAACTTTGTATTTCTAAAAGCATCCCTTAATTTTGGTCTATCTCCTTTCTCCTTGTTTTTCAACTATAGAGCATCCCGGTAGTCCGAAGTCTAACCAGTTGTGTCATCTCCATGTTTACTTTGGTGTTGTGATATTCTTGTAACAAAAATTGCTTGAAAGTTGGGGATATTTTCATCAGCTAGATATGACTGCTATAGCATTTGTAATGGAACAAAAATGGCAAAGTGGATTCCTCATGCATTGACACACACACAGGGACTATTTTGTGCTCTGAAGGGTGAAATAAGCTAGAGGCAGACTTAGAGACACGAGTTCATCAAAAACCCAAGGCCTGTGGTGGGAAATCAAGAGACAGTTAGCAAACCATAAAGAAAATATGATCTATAATTAAAAGTTTAAAAAAGTGGATATGTGGACGAAGATACTAGTCTTGTGTCCCTGGCCAACCCTAAGAAGAAAGAGCACCGATGTGGGCTGTGCCATGTTTAGCTTGCAGCTCTGTAATAGCACAATGGGTGACAGCTGGCCTAGCACAGTGCCCTGGTCCTCACAGCAGCAGCATCTGCACCTGCTCTGACTCTTCTGCACATACTCAGCAGACCAGACTGCTCCTGGGGCTCCTCGGGAATTCTGCCCTAAACGTTTGTTGAGTCCATCAAAATAAGCTAAATAGACGAAATAAAAGAAGTTTAAAGAAGTGATGGCACCTGGTGAACCCATCAGACTGGCCATTACAGTCTGTGAACTCAACTGGACTGGGCATTTTCTTGTGTGTGCACTTGCACAAGCAACATACCTACAACAGCATCAGGCTGCTCACCTCTGAGCAATACCTGCAGCCTTAACCCTCAACAATCAACAAAGCAGCTTCCCAGAAGACAACTGAACATTTGTGCTATTGATGGCTTGAACACCATGGGAGCACTAAGCATTGTGGGAGCACAAAGCATGGTAGGAGCAGCACACTAGGGGAGTGTTGAGCACTGTAGGAGCACTAAGCTCTGTGGGAGCACCAAACATTTTAGGAGCATTAATCCCTTAGGAGGAGCAACCTGGATGGACCAAGGAAGCTGGAACTCAAGGGTACCCTACACTCCCGTGCCAGACTCCACTCATCAAAGGTCTTCACAAAAACACCTTTTCCTCAAATGTGAGAAGAAAAAAAAAGTGCCATTCTTAAAACTGCTTATGAGTTAAAAAAAAAAAAAAGTCTCATATTCTAATCTTGCTTTTGATTCCAGAAATTTTGAATCTCAAGAAAAGAGCATAAAAATAAATCCTGGGTCTAATCGCAGTGCCTTCTGCTCTGGGGACTCTCTTGGGGTCATTTGGCATGCGGGGCTTTTCCAGTTTCACATCTGAAGGGCATCTGGTTTGGACAAGGTTCTTCCCTTCACCTGTCGACAGACAGAAGTCAGGCTGCGAGGTCAGACAGACCCCGTACATCGGTTCAACACGGAAGAGCGATTCTAAGCCTCCAGCAGGGCAAGAGTGAGTCCCAAGCACTGCTCAGCGGAGGCAGCGCCCTCGAGAACTCACAGAGACATGAACCCCATCCATGCACTGACCACCACTCTGTTCATATCAAGGAGACTGAGATTCGAACTCTAAGAAAACAAATACAGCAGCAGGATGCACCCTTCTTGCCACTGCTTCCTGTGTGTTGAAAGGTTAACAACCTTATTATGTGCCTCAAGTGTACATGTTTGCACTTTTCCCTCTGCCTCTTATCATTTTAAAGTTTCTCTTTAAAATTTTTGAATGCAAGTCTTAAAAAAAAAAAAAAACACAACATTCTTCTGCCATTTCCTTCCTTTCTTTGTCTCACCGTGGGAGACAGACTAATGTCACCATTCAGACATGCCCACACCCTCACCCCAAACTCCTGAATGCCACCTTACAGACCAAATGGACTTTGCAGATGGGACTCCTTTCGGCATTTTGCATTGGGAGATTATTGGACAGCATCCAACGGACTCAATGTCATTACCAGGGCCTTAACAAGAGGGAGGCAGGAGGGTCAGAGTCAGAGAGAACAAAACCAGACAATGCCAAACCTCATGTCCTCCTCACTGTCTCTGAAGGAGCCCAGCCATGCAAATGTATTGGCTTGTGATCACTAAAGCTGAAGAAAAAGAGCCAATGATTCTTTAAGCCACTAGACTCATGGCTGTTGTGACATCAGCATCTGCCCACTTCTCAGTAAACCATGTGACCTCACTTCTTAGTAAACCATGTGACCTAGTTAGCTTTAACTGTCACTTTGAGTCATCTGAGAAGGGTCTTAACTCAGACAAAATGCCTGTTTGGGTTGTCTTGGTTGGTAATTGACTTAGGAGGGACCAGCCCACTGTGGGCAGCACCATTCCTTGGGCAGGTGGTCCTGGACTGTATAAGGAAGTTAACTAAGCATAAGACTGTGCAGGAGCCAGTAAGCAGCATCCATCCAATCGTTTCTGCTTCCTATCCTGACTTCCTTCAATACTAGACCACAGCCAGTAATCTGAAATACAGAATCATTTTCTCCCTGAAGTTGCATTTAGTCACAGTATTTGTCAAAGTCACCAATCAAATGAAGAACACTACGCAAGTTTCTAGCATATTACTTGCCATTATACCAGAGACACAGTAGGTCAGAGTCTAGGTAGGCCAATCTTGTCAGCAAGTATGAGCACCTGTGTTTGGATTCCTAGCATCAAATAAAAAGCCAGGTGTGACTACTCGAATCTATAATCTGAATGCTGGGAAGGCAGAGATAGGTAAGAGAGCCCAGCTCATAAAATAAGGTGGAAAACAATGAGAAAAGACCTAATATCATGTTTGTACACACAGGTACACATGTGCACAAGCCCACATGAACATGTACATATACTACACACACACACACACACACACACACTGAAAACATACCAGCATAAACATCTCAGTGTAAGTGGTCCAGGCAGTCAGGAAGCTGTCCTCCTGATGGATATGCAAGGGTCCAGGGACCTAGGCTCAGTGATGTGTGTTTTCTAAGTTCTCAGCATCTCCATTATAGCAGGAAAAGGACGAGAACAGAAGGCACGGTCTACTGAGGAGAGCCTGCTCACAGAGATGCACTTTGGTGTAAGAGAGAGGTTGTGAAGTGCTACCACCTGACTGTCACATGAGGAAACTTCCTGCAGGACACAGCCCAGAGTCTTGCTGACGCACTGGATCCAGCTTGGCGTCTGGCCCTCATGGGTTGACATAGTCTTCTTTCTCGGGTCCAGATGCCCATCCTCTGGTCCTGGTAATGTGTGACTGGGAGAGTCATTGTCCCAGTTTGCTTTTTACTGCTGTGGTGAAACACTGTCCAACAGCAACTCAGGGAAGAAAGGTTTTACCTTATCTTGCGTTTCCATGTCTGTCACTGAGGGACCTGAGTGACCTCACAGCAGAAACTCAAGCAGGACCTGAAGACTAACTGAAGCCGAGGCCATAAAGACGCTCCGCTTGCTTGCTCCTCACGACTTGCTCAGCCTGCTTTCTTATACAACCCAGGACCACCTGCCCAGGCATGGCACCTCCCACAGTGCAGTGGGCTGGGCCCGCCCACAGCAATCATTAATCAAGAAAATGCCCCACAGGCTCGCCTTCAGGACAATCTGATTTAGTCATTTTCTTAGTTGAGTGTTCTCCTCCCAGGTGACACGGGCTCGTGTCAAATTGACAAACAAACAAACAACCCAAACACAGGACTGTTTAGGCAGCTCTTCTTCCTCCTGAGCGGTCACAGGGACCTTCCTTTTATATGAGTATCAGACTCATGTCACACCTCAGGAGGTTTCTTGCACTAGAGCTTTAAAAGGTTTGTCCAATTCATTGTTTCATTCCCTCAGCACTGAACTGTTGCAAGGTTTGTTCAAATGCTTTGCTGAGTTCATCTGTCCTTTCTCTGCCCTCTTTTCTGGTGTTTGCACCATCCTTTTATTGTTTCAAGCCTGCTTTCCCTAATTTCGTATCTTCTCATATTATTCTTACCTCCCTGTTCCCTTTTTGTGCACTTTGCAATATGGAATACTTGAATGTTTCCCTTACATTTTTTTCTTCAAAGCTTTGCTTTTTATTGAGCTACAATTGGTAGTTTAGCACGATTTATGCATTTCACCTCCAACTAGAAATTTGTTCTTTTGTATATATTTCAAAGCCCTTTCTGTGGTGTTCTTTCACGGTGACAATTTGTTATTCTCTTTTGTAATTTCACTTGGATTTTATCACGTGTCTGCTTCGTAAATTCATTGGTTTTTTGTTCTTTTTTCCCTTTCTTGTCATGTGACATTTCACTTCTTTTTCTTGTATTTCTCTGGATGCAAGGTTGGTGATAAAACTCATGTGGGGTGAGTCAGGCTTTAGTGAGCTGGCTCTTACTAGAAGCCAGGCTAAAGAACTTCTGCTGGTCTGGCCATTAAAACACTTCCTTCTGTTGGCTGGAAGCAATTTCTTTAACCTGCCCTCTCAATGTCTTTTTCACTTTCAGACCCAGCCACAGGATGTCCGCTCAGTGTGGAGTCTTGGCCGGTTCGAGATTCCTGGGTGGGTTCAGGGTCAGGCTGGGCCCATCGGCTCCTCAAGTTTATATCATGACCAAGACTGAAGGAGGTCGTGTCATTCAACAACATTTTTGAAATATTTGTTTACAATTTTTATTTGTGTGTTTGAGTTTATGTGCACACTTGTGTGGATGCCTGCGCTCACCAGAGTGTCAGATGCCCTGGAACTGGAGTTAGAGGCAGTCATGGGCTGTCCAGCTATAGGTGCTGAGAGCTGAATCCAAGTCCTCTGTAAAAGCAGTGAAGACTCTGAACCTCGCGAGTTATCTACTTTTATTTTTATGTGTATATGAGTACAGGTGTCCATGGCATTCAGAAGAAGGTGTCAGAGCTGGAGTTACAGGCAGTTGCTTATTGAGCCACGGGTTCGGGCACCGAACTTGCGACCTCCTCAAGAGCAGTGAGCATTCTTAACCAATGAGACATCTTTCCAGTCCCTCTGATTGTTTAGGCTCAGAGGCCAGAAGCCTTCTACAATGCTTAGTTTCTGATGAACTTCCTAACCTACTTAGAGACATGCACACTTCCAACATCTAACCATGCAAGCACACTATCCAGATATGTGAGAGTTGGTGAGTAAAATCTTTCAACTCCCAGCTACCTTACTTCTTTATCACTCTCCTCCAGCTGCCCAGCTAGGATTCACTCAATCCATTCGTTGTCCCTGCCTCCCCTGAGCTCCAGCCACAGTTGGAATCTTCTAGTCTCCCTTCTCTGTGATTCTGAATACTTCTAAAGCAATATCCCAAGGAGTGTCTTGTTTTCCTATGGAGTTGCTCAGAGGGGCTTATTGTTTTTTTACTTGGATTCCATTAAAGTTAGCATTTACAAACAACTTTCAGTTGGGTGTGAGGAACAGTGTGCTGGTACTCAGGCCATGCTACAGCACCTCGGCCTGCAAGCTACGGGCATGGCTCTACACGTTTGAAATGCATGTCTGCCAATGTTCTTGGCTGATGGTGGGAGGCTGAGGGCACCAGGCTGTGTCCCTCTGGTGACTGGGCAAAGACTTAGCATACATACTTGGGTATCACCAGAAGAGTCACCTAGCAGAAGAGCCTGGTAACTCATCTGCATCTAGTCATGGAGTGATGCCTAGACCTTACATGTTCTTTTTTAAACTGTCATTTCATGTACATCACTTAAAACATGTGAATACGCTTTTAGTAACCACATGCTAGTGACTTCTAAGACAATCACATTTTATATGTGGGAGGAGTCTTGCTAGATTTTACTTGAAAGCTTCAGCAAGTTGCAGAATGCATAAATGAACTATGCACAACACATCAAACATGTTACCTAACCCATGGGATGTGCCTCGGAGCCCCCTATTTAAAGGGGCATTTAAGCATGCATTTAATCCTTTCATGATAGAAATGAATGTAGATGACCTCCTTCCTCCTACAGTGACTCTGCTTTAGATGCATGCGTTCAAGTCAGCCCCAGGAAACAGCAGAATGAAACCTTAAGGGCAGATGCTCACACTCAGACCTTGGTGCTAGGCTACAGGCAATGAGGGTCCTATCAGTGACCTCATGTAATCTACTCTTAGGAGCCCAATAAAGTAGGCATTGTGCCCATCTTACAGATGAGAAGTCTGCCCCCCACCATGTGCGCGGGGTCCATTCCCATGTATGCATGCCTGAATGTGTATGTACGTGCATATATACATATTGGTGCACATGCATGTGGTCACTTGGGGCTCACGTGAATTGTCTTTCTTGGTTTCTCATTTGACCCCAGAGCTGATTTGGCTAGTCTAGATAGTCAGCTTCCTCCAGGGATCCCATGTCCGCCTTCCCCCAGACGCTGGGACTGCAGGTAGGCCACCACATCCACCCAAGAGTTACATACTTGGGTGCTAAGGATTCATATTCTGGTCTCTACCATTTGACTGTCAATGAGTGTGCTCTCTAAGCCATCTCCCCAGCCCCTGTACTGCTTGAAGTTGCAATTACATGTACAGGATCACCAGCTCAGACTAATACTTCCTACTTATCAACAGATTAGAGCTCTTAAAAGGACTCAGGTAACTTACACAACACTGAAAAAATATAGGTTTTTAACAGCAAATTCTTATTGGCAAGCATTTCTCACCCCTTCAAAAGCAGTTTGTGTGGGGCTGAGGATGTACCTCAGAAGGAGAGGGTTCAACTAGTATACGCAAGGCCCCAGATTCTATGCCCAACACTGCAAATAATAAGGAGCTTCAAAATCCCTCTGTACCTTTGCTCAGCAGACTCATGAACTTGGTTGGCCCTGCAGTTGGCAGGGAGAGCAGCTGCTATTGGACAAGAACCACCTCTTCTTTCTATAGCTCTGTGCCTAAAACACCATCAGCATCAGTGCTCAGCTCTAGACAGAATGTTGTGAAGCACAGAACAGGGTAATGAGTGGGTGTGGCAGTTGACCCGTTACCTGGATAGGACCTAGATCAGCTGGAGAGAAAGCTCTGACCATGTGTGGGGGACTTCCTACAATAGGCTGAGAAGGCCTACCCAAGCGTGGGCAGCACCCCTCCAAGAGCTAGGGTCCTGGACTGGCTTAAAAGGGCTGAGCCCCAGCTTTCATTTCCCAACTGAGGTCTGAATGCGGACAGTGCCCAGCTGCTTCACGGCCATGCTAGAGTGGACCCCAATACCCGGAGCCACACGGCATCTCTCCTTCCTTAAGCTATACTGCCAGAGTTTTGTTGGCCGTTGTCAGCTCTTGGTGAACCTAAAATTTTGACAGCTATCATACCAACCATTAAAAGCATAGGGTGAGTGGGTGCTGAGCCAACCTTTAAAATACCCACAGCATCAAGCAGTGCCATGTAGGACAGAAACACACACAGACACAAGCACTGAAGGTGGCACTCCTTTTCCCTAGGTCCGAAGGAGAGAACCATGCCTCACACAGGGAAGATGACAGGGCTACACACATCATACACAGCCATGACGTATGTGAAGAAGCCTCTCTGGAAGGCCCCACTTTCCCTGTTTCCTAGTGGAAAAGGGGAACCGTCACGAGGGCAGCAATGGCACCTAGATGGCTTTGTAGCTGCGGTCTGGGGCCTCATGCTGAGGGTGTACTCCAGCCCACGCAGTCCATGGAGGCCTGCCTACTTCCTACTGGCTTCTCACAGAAAGTCAGTCAGAATCAAATGGTTTGGATTGTTATAAAACCAGTTGCAGGACTCTCACTTGGCGCCCAAAGACACCTGAGTCACACATGGTCAGTCACAGGTTCACTAGGGAGCTTCTGAGTATTAGGTTCATCACTCCAAATCCATTGTGATTTTCATAATTCTGCTTAAGAGATGAAGCATTAGTGTGCCCAAGCCCTCGTTTCTATAAATGACTTTTGGGTTTCCTAAACCAAAGTTTTAGTCTGGGGCTCCATATGAATGGGGTGTCCTGTTTCAGCTGTAACCTGAGCTGTGTGGAAACTGTGGACTACCTGACAGAAAGCTGAGTGCACAGGTCTGGCTGTGACTTCCAGATGGAAGCTTCAGCATATACCAATGGCTCTTCTGGAGTCAGCTGACAGTGTACAAAATGCTAATTAATCAGTGGAGTTATGTCTACCAGTTACTGAGAAGTCACAGAAGGCACGCCCCTTTGGAGAAGAGAAAGCAAGCACTAAAGGAAAAAAGCTTTCCTTCCCCCCCCCCCCCCCAGAGTGTTGTTCGTATTATAAACACACAGAGCAACGTGGGAAGTAAGGTAGTATCTTACTTTAAACCACCACATTTTACTGATGGCAGATCACTTCTAGATATATTACATTTCCTTAGTTTTTTTTTTTCTCCTTTCAAAATTGACTGTCCTACTAGTAACCAAAACCTCAAAGTTGACTGTAATTCAACATGAAGACCAGCATGTCTGATCTGCCCATCTATTTTTTAAGACACTCACTGCGTGTATGTGGAGACCAAGAGCTTTGGGGAGGCCATTTATCCTTCCCTCTGGGTTTCAGAATTAGTGGTAAGTGCCTTCACCTGCTGAGCTACCTGCCAGTCGGAGAGGCCAATTTAAATCTCAGCTTCAGATCTTTCATAATACAATTCATCCATTAATTTCAAGTTTTACATTTCCAACCTGAAATCTTAAAAGTTAATTTTTGGGCATCTGCTTGAAATGTGGTCAAACCAATTTTATATTCTTACCACTGACCTGTTTCAATTTTATAAGCTGCATTACTTAGAATTTACAGCACAGAAGAAGCTTTTTAAGGTGCTGCATTCATTATCAATATTCATACAAGTTCAAAGTTAAATGAGCGGTCCCAAAAGTTTTAGGACTAACTCAGTCCTGCAAGGAAACTCAGTTGTCAACGTTTTCCTCATTTTGCTCCCATTCAGCCCACTCCCCTGCAATGTTTCAATCAGCGTGAAACAATGTAACCAATATGTAAGCAGGGTAGAAATTAACAAAGAGTAATAACATTTCCACCAAGAGATAGATACACTTACATGAAATCATACAGCCCATCCATCCATCCATCCGATTTTTCTAACCAGACTAGTTGAGGTATGAAAAAACAGCTGCTGAGCAATCCCAAGTGCTACCCAGCTCCCATTATGTTCTTAACTGTAAGAAATACAAACTAAGAATGTCGGTGCTTTTAAAAACATTTTATTGTGTTGGTGCTGTGCGCTTCGCGTGCCATGGCACACAAGCTGAGTCAGACGACAGCTTCTGGTTCTCTTTCTACTAAGGGTTGCAGAGATCAGATCCAGGGTGTCAGGGCTGCAGGGGAAGAAGTTTACCTGCAGAGTAACCTCCCAGTGGTAATATTATAAACAGTGCACAGGCCACATTCATCTTCCGGCCCCCTCCCCCAGGAGGAAGACATTACGATCTGTATAGCATGACCCCCTTTTTGGAGAAGGCAGGGTAGTGTTTGAAGATACAAATCATACTCCTGGACCTGGGCAGACTCTAGGTAGTGGTGAGGTTAACAGAGTTGTCTCTTGGGACAAAGGAAAGTTAAAGAGTCTATTTACAGCTTACAACTACTGCAGGAATTGATCTTTGAAGAGAATATTTGGTGAAACATCTAATTAGACTTTTGAATGTCTGTTAAGTTACCAAAAGAGCAGAGCTGCCAGTCTGCATAGCTGATATGGCAGCTGCCAGCTGGCCGCCTTTGCATGTATGAGGAGGATAGCCTCCCAGCAAGCAGACAGAAGACAAAGGAGCTTGCATGTATAACAAGAAAAACTGGTCAGCTCAAAGTACTAAGAGTTGTAAAATTTAAATGTCAAAGGAAACTTCGATGGTGTCAAGCTACTGGCAGAAATCTTAGCAATTTTTCCACTTTGTACAAGACATCTATGACGTTAGTTCTTTTCACAAAATAGAAGAGACCAAGATTCAGCAAGCAATGTTTTCTGTTTATGGTGCAAGGCATTCCATGCTAAGACAGTAATGCCACCAACTGAGTTACATCCTCAGCCCTCTCCCAAGAATTCTTACATTTAGGAGACTGCTTAAAACTGTACCAATGCTTCTTAAAAATTAGCATGGTGTTTTGGACGCACAGACTAGCTGAGAACACAGAAGTTTACTAATATCCTTCTTTTAAACAGTGTTCTACTAAATACTAGAACTCATAGAATGTGAGATTCTCTAATTTCCTACACAGATGAAGAAAATGTAGTCTTCACTTTGGCATTTCTCTGTGTTGGGGGGGTCAGCTACATTTTCAGCTCATTTTTGGCTTGAGAAGATGCAGCACATGCACAGTGTCCCATTTTTTTAATCGTACTTTGTGTACAATTGTTTACATTTCCCATTATGTGTGCTTTGATAACATCTATTCATATATATACACATACATGTATATATACACATATATGTATATCTATTCACATATACATATATACACTTTCTACAAGTTCAAGATATTTATACACACCAATATAATATAACCCACAAGAGATATATTTGGCTCAAAACTTTGAAATAACAGAACCTTTAAAGAGAGGTAAATTAACTTTTACCCTGGTGCTGAGACTGTCCCAGTGCTGGCTGGTATCTCTTCAGGGAACAGCAAACTTCAAGTAATGTGAACTACACTTTGTCCAGTCAAAATTCACGGCACTCATCATCCACATCTACCTGCCACGGATTAGTTGCTGCTCCTCCTCCCCAGCCCCTGACAATTAGCGCAGCAGAAACAAAGAAAGGAGTATACTGTGCTTCAGCTTAACCAGTTTGATTCAGCATTGAGCACCAACTATACATTCTTCTGAAGACAACTCAATTTAGGTAGCTATATAGAGGAAACCAGGCATCACATGTATCATGGATATTTCTTAAGTGATATGTCCATAAAATGGGTTAAGCTATTATTCCCATCTTAAAGATATTAAATGATGTGACAATTAAGTACATTATCCTATATACTTTAAAAATGTGGGAGACCAAAAAGTTTTCAGAGAGTAATTGTTTAGTGGATAACCTGGCAACATGTTTCATTCTGCCAAGAAAAATCACAGGCTGAGAATGCTGTAAGTTAACTGTCATCAACGAATACTCAGTCAGGTGTCCCAGTCCAGGCACATAAGCAAAGAATATCCCCAAAACAACACACACAACCCAAACTGTCACATAAAATAATGACAAGGCACAGACTTCACTGATGAAATGTTCTTGGTCAGGCAACGCAACCACAACCAGCAATTTTATTTACTACTATCACCTGTTTTTACCACATGCAGGCGTACACGTACACGTACACGTACACACACACACACACACACACACACCACTACCATACACTTTACACGCATCTAGTAAGTAGAAAACTTAAACCAAATACCCCTCGTCTGCACACAAACATTTTTTTTTAATGGACACGGCATTTCAACAACTCCCTCACACAGGCCATGCCATATATGAAGATGCTGCACTACAATGATGTGAATACGATTGTCATATCATCATGTTTTCCCTAAAGAAAAAGAAAAACGTTTTACTGTGTACATTAATATTAATGACCCCAGCCTTTTGGATGAAAACACATAACCATTCATTAAATAGCATCAACTAAGAGTGACAGTAAAACTTCCCCGTCCCAGCAATTTGGCTAACACTATTGTACTTAGATGAAAATGTGGCTTGCAGTGGTATCCTGCACCAGGTAAAACTACCACTGAACAATGTTTTCAATAGAACAGTGACCATAAGACACAATCACACATGAAGTTCCCTCACAGAAATGGGATGGGACTGCATGCTCAGGCCTCAGACAATATTGAACTACACAGAAGCTCTTCATCAACTAAGGACAAATTACCATGGGAGGCTTTGTTCAGCAGCAGACTGACAGCATCTTAAAATGCTCACAGAGCACTAAACATGGTAGTCTTGGCAATGAGACTTGTCTACCAAAGGCACTATGCTGTCTCCTCCTCTTATCAGAGAGTATTCCATGTGTTCAGGACCAAAGATGATCAGAGATAATTAAAACTAGCCTCACTACTGAGTTTCATTCACACACACACTATAACTGTATGCTTTCACACAATTTCAAAATATAAACCATTGCTTACAAAAGCAAAAATTCACCCTAAGAGGGTTTTTGTTCTTTGTTTTGTACCGTGTAAAAGTTCCCCCCCCCCACCACCCCCCAAGACAAGATAGTTAAGAACCTGCAACACCACAATGGACCCAAGTGCTAGAGAAGAGGCTCCTCTACACAGTGTGGCCAAAGGAGGCACGGAATAGTGACAGTTCTTGATGTGTTTCTATGCTAGAAATTAACCACACACGTCAGATTCCAGTGTTCCTCTCTGCCACGCCTCTTGTGTAATTTTCTTGGCTGCTCTGGAAGTGGGTAAGGGGAAAGCCACCTAAGACCTACAGTTCACTGAAGGGCTGGGCGGGGGTGGGGGACACACAGACAGACTGGGCTGCACAGCCTAGAGAAGCAGACTCAACTCTAATAGGAACATCCGGTTAAACATGGGGAAAATACCAATTGAGTTTTAACTTTATGTGGCCAAAAAAGACCTGTTGGTAGAAATTAAGACAAATGGTTCAACAGCGAATCAAACTGGTTTCTCAAGGTGTATCATGACAGTACATCTCTCGACTCATTATGCTGTGAGCAGAGAGGGATTATTCTGGAGCAGGAAATATAAAGTGTGGAATTAGTAACGCAGATGCTAACAGGCCAATGGCACGACTAGGAGAGTGACTCAGAGATGCTGCTGTGTTCCATCTCCACTGGCACCTACCCTCCAAGGAGAAAGGCCAGAATACCCAAAGCCATTTTAGCAGCAGTGTGCACAACTGTCAGCTGACAAACAACATAGAAAACAAGTCACACTATGTTATCTGTGGTCACGCCCTTCGGGGTTAGTCCAGGAACTCAAGACTTTATTTATTTCTGTTTATTGTCATTAAACACGAAAAGGTTAATAAACAGACATAGTCCAGAGTTAGTAGGTTGGTATTATAACATTTATTAAAATAATGCTATGGGTTAATAGAAACAGCAAAGAACCAAAGAACTAAAATGCAAGCTATGTAAAATCCCAACTAAAACCCAGAAGTGTCTAATGTATCATTCATCAGCTAACTAAAAGCCCAAGAGAGACAAGACACCCAATATAATAAAGTACTGCAAAACAATTGGCAATTTTCAGTTATCAAAATTGTGGATTTTGCATTTTGTATCCTTTTCTCAATCAAGAAAAAAATTCTTTTGAATGTTATATAACATACATATAAAACAAGATAGAAAAATACATTATAAACTTGTAACAATGGCTGTAAATACATTATCTTACATGTTTCTCATAGGCAATAGGTTGGTTATGGTACATACATAGCATGAAACTACTAAGATAGTAAAGAATAGACAAAAAATACATGTCAGCTGTATGGTAACATACAAGCGACACTCCCATCTACCCACGCTAAAAAATTACATAATACTGTCAGGAAAAAAGTCTTAAAAACTACGTACTTTAATAAGAAAAAAATTCAATAGAGTGATAATACTGAGAACCAAGGCATTCAGAGATTCCAAAAGTCATGCTTTTTTTCAGTTGACTCAAAACACTGTCAACTAAGTTTTCGAAAGTTTGTTCAGAGCCAGCATTACTCATAAACGTCACACGTCTATTGTTTTACACATTTACTTTCTTCCCCATAAAAGACCTTTGATAAACATCTAAAATGTCCAGGTATAACACAGCTGAGATGAGACTGGATCAAATACTGGTACTGTTTGTTTGTTTTAACTATCACCTCAAGTGTTCTGAGTGTCGCAAATTTATTCAACCAATCAAACAAAATAAAAATCAAAATGGCACAGCATATATTGTAAATAAATCAAAACCACCACAAGTGTAACAGACCGACAAAGCAGTGGTACATTAAACCAAAGCCAGCTGAGTACAAAACAAGGACTGTCTATTGCATAGTAAATAAACTGAAAATGGTTCCAAGTGAGACAGAATAATGGAGCGGTCACCATGAAGGTGGCCAGTGACTTCCTGCTGACCTTGACTGTGAAGCTATGAGGGTGCGGAAGAGGGCATGAGTTGATGAGCCACGAGTCCACTATCACTTGAGATTTGCCACATCTGGTACTGAGCGGATAATGACAAGTGTTTAGATGTTAATAACTCAAGTGTTTAGATACAGGCTTTGCACACAAACTGCTTCAACTACAAACTGTTTGAACTTCATGAGAGAAATTGAAGATGAAAAGGAATGTAGCTGAGCGTTTATCTGCACTGTGAGGTTAGCTGTCCACATTACTTTAAAGTTAAAAGGGGCAAAAAGGTGTATTTGGGAGCAGTTACTAAAGCCAGCAGAGGTGGACTACATCAGATAGCTGATTAAATTTTGGCTACTTAACACTTTTTCCACAATAAAAAATTTTAAAGATTCATTTTTGTGAAAAAGTTTGTTAGGCATTACTATTATTTCCAATTAATAAGAAAAAAAAACCCATTATGTCCCTCTTCTCCAAATAGAATAGAGCTCTAATTTAATTTTGTCTGTAAACTGATGCTCAGATCTCACATAATTTTTATAACCTCAGAATCCTCTGTGATAACCCTGAAGACAGTAATAACCAAACGTACTCAATGATGATTTGTAAAAGAATGACATTTTAAAATTTACTAGTCAGACATTAGAAAAGCTATCACATTTTTTTCACAGTATCAGATTTGGCAAACTGGCATCAAGATAACGTGACACAAATCATATAATTTAGACCATCAACTCATTTGTCTCCCCTCATATCTCCTTTCACATACTGGGCGACTGAGGAACATGCATTAACTTTTATTCTGAGGGAGGAGCTGATCTTACAGGACACTTGACTAAATGAGCATGAAGGAAAATAAGGCACTTTCTTTTTCTTTAGACTTATTCCAATACTTAAAAAATAAAAAAGAAAGACAAAAAGGCTCTTTTGGTCTTTTGTTTCTTGACAACCACCAGAAAAAATCATTTAATGAAATAAAGGGTTTCTTTGTTCTTTTTCTTTTTTTTTTTTATAACACTTGAAAGTATAAAATGCTACATTTCCAAAAATATATTTTTTTTCTGCACCAGCACCCTTGTATAGTAAAAGTATCTACTTTTTGTTCATTTGTTTCAATGCACTACACTTTATCTACAATTTCATTACATGTATACAGCAAATAGGCAAGCATGGCTTTTACATCCTTAATGATATTCTCTATACAGGGAGGTTTAAAAAAAATATTTGAACAGTTTGCCCAGTAATGTGACACATAATGCATGTACCTTGTTCTCATATAATTTTTAAGGTGGTGTAAAATAAAGATTTGGAAATTTTAACTCAGATACTCAACTTTTTAAAAATAGTGTTGCAGTTTTGCTCTCTGCATTACTTTTCAAAACTCCTTGTTAGGTTTTCTCTCATGGCACACTTTGTTCTAATACTTCAAATTTTGGCAGGCAATATAAAAAGGCTGCATTTTCTGCCCTTTGAGGGCACTGTAGTGACTAAACAAACAGCATGTCAAATTTTGAATACTTTTGAAGTCACTTCACCAATGACATCCCTGACCGAAGGTTCATGCATGATGCATTGTCACACAGTACATTCAGAGAGAGCTTTGACTTCCTACAAGTCTCTCACAGTAACTGCCTCTGTCACTGAGTAGCTAGGGCCATCTGTCTCCCCTTCTTAAGAGAGGCCTTCTTACCGTTCGCTTGGGGCGGGGCATTGAAAGATGATCAGTGCTGTGGGATGAATCGGGCCTTATTGCTTTACTACTATTCAGTGCAGGTTCTAGAACCACTTTCACCCAAACAGGGAGGAAAAGCTGAGTTGGAGGACAATTTCTTTGTCTTTTGTTTGGTTAGATGGTAAGACGAACGGACAAGTGCCTCAGCTCGCTGCACTGACGACAGGCAAGCAAAGGCGATTACCAGTTAACTGATCAGCAGGCAGGCATGGTCAGGTCATCATTGGGTGAAGAGTTCAGAGGTCAGAAGGTCATAGGTTAGTTGCCGGTGGCGGCTGGGTGGTTAGAAACAAAAAACAAAACAAAAAAAGAAAAGAAAAGATAGAGAAGAGATTAGTTTCAGCTAGTGACGGCTTAATGACAACATGAAAAACTAATCACAACTAATAAAAAAAAGCATGTTGAATTCCGACAAACTGATTGACATCATCTACAGAATACAATAAAAATCATGACAATTTTATATCATGATTTGAACAAATGAAGAAGAGCCCACTCCCACAAAAATAATTTGAAAAAACCCAACTTGTTAACAGGAAAAAAAAAAATAGAAATAAAATACAGCTAACAACTAATAGTTAGTAGCAGTCAATGAAGGAAATTGGAAAACAATGATGAATAGGTTTGGTATAAAGAAATTTTCAACAGTCAGTGCAGTTATGAGCATCTGACTGCTATTAAGCATTAGTATTCTCTCAGATGCAAGCAATAAAGCAACTATTAATGATGGATGTGATTATTAATAACTGATGATTAACAGAAATGAATCTAAAGAAATTTAAATAGCTATGAACAATTTGGTTCAACATAAACTCTGGGCCAAACAAGGTTTCTTTTGTTCAATAAATGTTTATTGCTTTTTCAATTATTCTATTTACAAACAACATGGAATTTCTTGGCCTCACGATACAAAGCAATACTGTAGTCTAGCAGTGTAGGCAACACCATGGGAACCAGAAAAAGGCCAGGCTTTTCGCACCAGCCAACATTTTCCAGTTGAAAATACTAATTTACACATATAGAACACTTATAAAATGCACTTGCATGTAAACACTGTAAAATCCTGCCATTTAAAATTCTATACCTCAAAGAACTCTAAGTACATAAAAAATAGAAGAAATTTCTAACTGATACCAATAAGGCATTTTAAAACTACAAACAGCTTTCTTTATTCAATTTCAAAGCTAATACTCTGCAAATACAATAAAATCTGACATTTCATATACATTCCTGCTTTATAATTTTATATTTTAAAAGAAGCCACCTGTAAATACTATTTTCCTTTGCAAAGTAACAAAAAAGAACAAAAAATTTTTAAAAAATTACAGTAAAACATAAAGTAGTTCTCAAGTGGAAAGTTATCACTCCAAATGTCCTCAAGTAGCTCCTTCTCTAACCAGCCTACCGCACGCTACGTCACCAAACTTGGTCCACTTAACAGTAGTATGATTCTTAAGACTCATTCAACAGCTTAATTATTTCTACTATATTCTGAGGTTTGACAGAATTTTCTGTAATGTTGCCATTGAGACGAAGGCAGGAGAGATGTGAAGGAAAGATGCTCAGTGCAGTTAGATTCTATGCCACTCAACAGCTCAACCCGAGCAGGTGTAATGTTCACAGGGTTTAAATGTTCTATATAATAGACTTATTTACCTTTGTATGACAAAAATGGTTTCTATAGTCTATCAATTAGGACAGTTTATAAATACTACAAAAATACTGTATCTTCAATATAATCAAATCTTCCCTGAATTTCTTAAGAGGAAGCACAATTTATTTTTTAAAAAATTAAAAAAAAAAAAGGGCTGTTCCAAAGTCTTAAATTTGGGTAATGGCTTTTGTCCAATCATTACTTGGATAATCTCTGATTATGTTTGAGTGTAGAATGTTTGACAAAGCAAACCATCATACCCAGTACATCTATCTAGAACACACCCTCTGCCATGTCCTGGCCTCCTACAGTACACATAGGCATGTCAACTGTGCAAAATCACCTATAGTTCATTACAACTAAAGTCAATTGGTCTTTATGTCTCAAAACGATTTTGAAATAAGTATGGAGGTGGGTTTGTTTTCATCAGCAACTAGATACCTGTCCACCATGTGACTACTCTACATGCTCACATATAGTTACATGGTTATATGTCCTCAGGTTGCTTCCTTGCATCGAATGAATGCTAATAATAATCTTCCCTTTAAAGGGTTTAAAAATATAGAGAAAACAGTAGTATCATAAAACAATGTAAGTCAAGGAGTTTGGGCTTTCTCTTAGACCCGATGAGTATATGCGGTGACAGTATGCGTAAGTGACCTGGTTCTAGAAGAAGAAAGGAAGAAGAAAGGGAGGGAGGATGAAGGCATTTCGGTTTGTTGACATTGCATTCTGAGTAGAAACAGAACTCATCAAAATAAACACAGCTACAGATGAGCCATGCGCGGAATGTGTGTCATCTTCCAGATATAATAAGGTCTAATATTTTCAACTATCTGAAGGCTCTGGAGTGCAAATGTGAGAAAGGATTACTTTGTTAACAAAATTATAGAAAATCTCCTAATAGAATCACAGGAAAAGAAAATCTAAGAGAAAAAATTACTTCAAAATCAAAAGTCTGTAAGATAATTATTTCAGACCTTAGCAGTATGACTCAGCCTCAGATTACTCATGAGATTGCTCACTTCTAAAGTGACCTTTAGAAGTCCCTAGGTGACTCTGATCCAATGGTTGATATGCTCACACTTGGCACAGCTGCATGGGATGTTATTGCTTTGGACATTCCCCCAGGTGAGGATTTATATTATTTAATGAATAACCACTACAAAAAAAGTGTGTGTTAGCTAAAGTTTTGAGGACTCTTTCAGAATATATGATATTAAATAAATATTAATGTCTTTGGAAAGGCATTTGTGTATTTCTAATACACAAAAAATTGTGTCCAGTATTTATCATGGGAATTTAAGGGTGGCCACGTAAAGTGAGCTAGGTTCTTTTCTACTATTGTTGGAATTCCAATCTTGCAATTAAAAACAAAAACCAAAACAACCACACAAAAAGTAAAAAACATTTCAATGTCAAAAAACCGAAACTACCATTCCTCAAATAAGCATAAATAATTTAAGAATGGGTCCAAGGGCATATATAGGGCACAGATTACAAATATGGAAATGAGAAAAATGAAGACTTGTTTTCCAGTCACAGGTTAGTCAGAGAGGACACCCCCACAGCTGGGTCTCACACACCACAGAGCGTCAGGGCAGTTCACCTTCAGGTACTAAATTTTAGCAGCAAATGAGAAAACTCAAAGGATCCGTTTTGGCAAGAGAATAGAGTAAGAGGGAACTCGTTTTCTAACTGAGAAAGTATCCACCTACATGAAAATTATTTTCACAGTCCTGACTGTTGATTTTAGCTAAGTAATTGACATGTATACCCTCATATTTATAATTGGCTCAATGTCTTATTATATTGAAAAATGGAAACTAAATCTTAAGTTTTCTCCAAAATTACACAGAAGCAAAATTTCTTTACTTCTCTCATGAAAACATCATCTGTTCAATTCATTTTGCAGTACCAACTGAAATATTCAAAATAATTAAAGTGTAAGTTTTAGCATCAATTATTACTAAGGTAATGTAAAAATTTAATAGCTCCCCAAACTGACTAATTTATGTTTTAACTGGAATAAATCTTAGGACATAGTAATAGAAGATTTAATAAATTAAAATATAAAGGGGAGGGCTAAAAACCCAAGCCAAAAAACAAACAAACAAACAAAAAAACCCCCCCACAAAACCACAAAACTAACCTTAAATCAATCAATTATTAAATTAATTTAGGAAAGGAAGAGAGATGGTGTGCAGGTAAACAGTTACATTTTTCTATCAGGTGTGGTGTTACAAACTTTGTGGACATCCAGCACATTGCTTATAAACAAGAACTGCAGAACTAAACTAACCTCGGTCTGCGGTCACAATCCTTTGGTAAGGATGGACACGCATATCGTGCCTTCGAACTTTAGTAGCCACCGCACCTAGTTAAATTGCAATTACCAAGACAAAGTTAGAAAACATACATAAGGGAAACATCGACAGCAGGTTTATCAAAATGGATCTCAAATGTTCACTTACTACAAAAGCTTAAGAAACACGTTAAGGCACAGTAGTTTAAAAATTAACTGTAGTATGTCATGTATATATGCTTCTATCAATATTGCATTCATTTCAAACAGGTTGGCCTTCCACCTACTTCATCCCTTCATTTACAGTCCCCACGTCACAGTATCTCACGAGCGCTATAGAACCAGACACATCTGAGCTTTACTAGTCACGTATTCACTGAAGTGCCTTTCTTGCAGCAGGACTATTTAAATAATGCCACATTTAATACTGACAATTATTTGCTAACCTTAACTTTCAGAGTTTATCACTTAAAAAAGGTTTAAAAAGCAACTCTTAAAGCCTACAGATTGTGGTTTTAAACTTTTGAGTCAATAAGTATGAACTGCAATGAATTAGGTGATTAGTAAAGCAAACAGTACAGTACACTTAGCAGTCAGTATACTACTATACACTCCTTTATAAATTACCATTGCTTTGCAGTATTACAGACTAATCCAAATTAATAGCATCATTTTACTTTATATCTATGTGCAAAAAGTGCAAGTAAGTCACTGACTGCTAGGCTAAGGTTTTTCCCGGAGGCTGCTGAGACTAAGCATTTGTTAAATTCAGATCTGATGAGGGTTCAGTTAAGACCGTTCTTGAATTCTTAGCCTTTCGTTGGGAAAGCCATACCTAAAGATAAAAGGAAGGGAATTAAACATTAGTCATCAATGAAGATTTGATGCTAATACCAATCTCCTCACTACCACCAACACACATGTCTGCATCTGTTTTGAAGGGCACTGCTTATTTTAAGGTAATGTGAGACTTGATACATAAGCATGCATGTTATCTGTGTGCAAATTTAGTGTAACTTGGGAATTTAAAATATTTTCCTCAGTTCTTCAAAGGGCCAATATCACAGTTTTACTGCTTAGGTGGCAAAACAAGTAACAATATTTGTATTTTCTCAGTACTTGTCATCGAGAACCTTGAAAATAAAATGGTAATTGGGTACCTGCGTATTTTGCTCTTAATTTTGTTGGTTTAAATCAAGCCTTCATAATTATAAATGTCCTAGCCAAACCAAACCACATGTTCCTTTACCATGAGATATTTTACAGCAGTGCCTCTTGCTGTCTCTAAGCAGTAAACTGAGTGAGAATCTATTTTTCATTTTAGATAAGCAGATTGCGTAGAAATAGAATTCTATCTGGCAAAACTAGGAGCTGTTGTACTGACAGGCAGGAGCAGCAGCTGGAAGCCACGAGCCCTAACTCCTCAGGAGCAGATGCTGTGAGCGCAGCGGAGAGGAGCTCTGGGAAGGAGCATGCACAGGGCCACAGGAAGGAGTATTAATAGAAAGGAAAACTTAAATAAGGTTATAGGTTACATGTTATTTTTTTTTAAATGCTTCAAGTAATGTGCAACAGAATACAGCCTCTCACTAACATTTCTGTGGTATAATTCTGACTTATATTTTTATACAATGACTTAAGACAGAAAACATGTACAATAAAATGTATGTTTATAAACAAAAAGGCACCTAAGTGCATGCACACACACAGATAACATACAGAGCATTGTGGCTTTCTTTAAATGAACAATCAATTTTCAAGTTTAAATCTTAATGTCCAAGTTCATTAAAGATTTCCAGATTAATATTAAGCTGGGGTGGCAGGGACAGGGAACCTTTGAAAGATCAAAGTCCTAAAAGTCAACAGCAGGCACACAGCACCAAGGTCATACACAATAAGTTTCAGAACTCTGTGTGGTAAGCAGTGGGTTTGTCCACACTGACTGGTCGTGTTCTACAGCTGCTGTACTCTAGTCCTTCATCCAGCAAGTCAATGGGCTGAAATATCAGGCATGACTGGCATTTCAATCCACTCTATAAAGAAAAGGCATCAGTAATGTCTCTTTCAAGAATATCGCTTTGATCATGTAAACCCCTGCGTTTATATGACTTTGTTGCCTCCAACATGACTGAACTTAGGAAGTTGGTGTGGTCATCTAGGCCACAGTAGGATGAAAATTACACAATATTGGTCATGTTCACCAGGACTTGAAAACCCCTAAGACTGCAACTATTAATTGCATCCTTTAAGTATCATCAATATTTAAACACACAAATAACAGAAATTTAATAAAAATCTCAATATGTTGATAGAACTTTAAAATTCAGTGGGCAAGTAAACCTAATTTTGGGAGGTGGAGCTGATGAGGCCATTAAGACAAAGCAGCAAGAATGACTTAAATAAAACTCAAGAACAACTTCAGCCACCTGAGTTATCTGATCGAGAATATACATGGCCAATTCACCCAGAGAGATTCTGAGCTACTAAAGTAAGTTCAAACAAATTAAGGTATAGCTATGTAACGGGAGAACTCTTGTGAGGAACTGAAATAAAAGCACATTGCATTTCCAACTTTTCCTAATCGAACTTATACTGCCTCTCTGAAACTGATAAACATCATTTCAAAGTCTGGGTACCACAATCAGGAAAGCACGAACCGCCTAGCGCTGTCATCATACTTACCTAACACACCACTGGGTTCAATAGGGTACTCAAGGATTGATGTAGCTGGTGCCAACGTGTAGGGGTATTCATAGGGTGTGTAGATTAACCCAGCTTCAGGCCCTGGAGGGACTATGGCAGCAGTTGGGTGAGGAGTTCCGTTTGGCATGACAGCGGTCTGTATTTGTCTGATCAAAGGCATTATGGTAGGGCCAGCTGGCGTAGGTGTACGCAGAGCAGCTGGAGGGAGGACAGGCGCAGGCCCAGTGATGATCCTTGGAGCAGCCTGGGCAGTTGCTGCAAGAGAAAAGGCAAGGGCTGCTACAGTAAGCAAAGAAATGTAGAAAGAAGTACAGGGGTAGCAGCAGTAATAAAACATGAGGAAATGAGAGGGAAGTAGGAAAAAGAAAGGAAAAAGCAGGAAAGAAGAAAAATAAAGGGAAATCATTAGTACATGCATTGATCACACAAAAATGGCAAAGCACACCAACCAAATGCAATCAGCTTCCCCTTCCCCAACATATTTAAATATGATGCAAAAAGTAAAAACCCACTGTAAAAAAAAAAGTTAAAAAAAAAAACACAAAAAACAAAACAAAACAAAAAAACCAAACAAGACCATTAAAGTGTTATTTGGTTCGTAACTCTGATGATATATCCACTTTAAAACATTTTGTGAGACTAAAGGTGCATGCAAAACCTTAGGGCAACATTCCAATTAAAAGATGCAGCAAAAATAATTATTAAGTAGAGTTCAGAGAAACAGTTCTGGTGTATTTCCAAAGCACACCTTCGGACTAGGGACGACTCCCTGGATTAAGTCAGGTGAGCAAACACTAAATGTGTATGTTTCCAGCATGCTAGGAATTACTGCAGAAGGCAAAGAGTACAGAAGCAGACCTACTGCTAAACTGATGACTATTAAGAGTAAATTACAGCCAACCATTTATAAAGCAAATATTGCTAAACTCACTAGGTTGCCTACCTTTGGGAATTTTTGACTATGACTTTAAAATTCAATTTCTTAAAAAAAGAAAAAAAAATCAGTGCTCTAAATATGGTATGCTCATATAAATGACATGTAAACCTTAGGTCATCTCAGACTATATCTATCTATCTATATATTTTTTAAAACTATTTTCTTACTCAGCTTATAAAATTATGCCACAATCCATGAAAAGACAATACAGGCTGAAAACAGTTCTCACCCACTGACCTCTGTGAACTCACATAGGAACTTAAAAAGCGAAAAACCATGAGTGCAAGCATGCAAGCAAGGGGGAAAGAAAGATTTCAACAGCAGGGGCCATTTCACTTAGACACGTTTAATAAGCTCTTTTAAAAAGCTTTCAAATTTCTTGTCTTTTGCGTAATGCCACACAAAAAAAATTGAGGTCTTAACCAGACAGTTAATGCAACAGGACATTTCTTGAACCTCTTCACCGGAAGAGTAAATTTACAATCCCATATTTGATGTGCTGGCATAAAATTGAGCAGGCCACAGTTTACAGAAACATTAAATAAAATGGGGATCTTATCACATTGTAATATTACCACTACTTCAACTCTAACTGGTTTTATGCTGTGGTACCAAAAGGATAAAGAAGCTGAAATCCTGCCCCAGGCTCATTCTTACGTGATTTAATGTTGGCGTCTCTGTAGGTGCCATTCAGAATTGCAAGCTCCATCAGCTGCATCTTCTTCAGGCTGTCTTCTCCTTCAGCCTGCACATGGGAAACAAGAGCATTAAGTATTGGAAACTGTACACATACATCACAACTAAAAAAAACCACACACCATGTGACTCTGAACTACTAATGTGAACTAGGAATCCTCACTGAATTTCTAACCTTTATTTCTGCTTCCTTATTACTGTTCTTGGTTTCCCTTAATCCAGCTAGCAAGTGCTATCAAGTATATCTTCAGCCCTCTATCTTTAGGGTCACTGAATAATTTCCTACCTACACAGGAAACATTTACAAGTGAAGTGGGCATTAAAATTAACTAGAATATACAGACATAAACCAGGATGGCTAACCATTTACCATGGTTTCACCCCTCTTCCATTAACTAATACTACTTTTTTTTTTTTAAAGTTTTTCAAGACAGGGTTTCTCTGTGTAGCCTTGACTGCCCTGGACTCACTTTGTAGACCAGGCTGGCCTCGAACTCACCGTGATCCGCCTGCCTCTCCCAAGTGCTGGGATTAAAGGCGTGTGCCACCATGCCTGGATAATACTACTCTAATAATTCATTTTTACTATCCTACCCAAACTAATGAATTTAGCTGAGAGTGGTGCCTGTCATTCAGCGTAGACAATCTAACTCCCCAACTGAGAACCAACGGCCAGATAAACTTTCCCAAACATAGCTTTCACCTTAATAGTTTGCAACACTCTCCTGTCTTAAACCTATGATTTCTTACTATCTGAACAAAAATTAAAACTCTCTTCAAGCCACCACCTCAAGGTAAGCCAATTAACTTGCTCGTTCACACATCTTGTAGAGGAACAGACCAGACCAGCTCTGTTAATGTCTTAGTATGTACTCTCATTTGCCCACTGCAACTCCTCTTTACATATTCCTGGATACTTCAGGTTTCAAGCCCTACTTACAGCAACTTCAATAAAAATGCTCCCTTCTCCAAGAGTCACTCCTCTATCCTATGATTCCTGCCATGAATTACATCTTCTTGAACATCATTACTCCCAAAGAAAGCTCCATTAGAATAGTCTGAACTTTGCTAGTTATTACCACCTAATCACAGAATTACTGTTGGTTTGTTTATTAATTAGGTAAGGTCTCACTGTATAGCCCTGGTTGGCCTTGAGCAGGCCTTCTCCTGCCTCCCAAGTACTGGAATTAAAGGCACACACTACCACACCTGGCTAGAGCTTATTTTTTCAATGATTGGTATGTATGTGAAATGTAACTTTAGTTCCAAAGCACAAATTTTTACTAACAAGAGCAAACTCCAAGTGGTAGCAACAGGACTAGGGATCTTGTCCTTTAAAGATTATGAGATGAAGTGCCCCCACTTGAATGCAATACTTAAGTCTTCTTGACCATTTCAGTCTTCTATTTCTATTGCAACTGTAACGACTTAAAATCTTTAAAGACTGGTATACTGTAATTTGAAGCCAACAGAATTACTGAGTACTTAATAAATCACGAAAAATTAAAAAACTATAAGTGAAACCATTATGAACATTTGATGCATCACTGACAACAATTTTTAAAGTCTCCTTTGCAGCAAAGAAGGTACTTGCATATTTGTTGGATTATTATTTCTTGACCCTCATCAATTTGTATAAAAATGAATAAAGTAAATATGACTTATTTGGTTAAATATAAAATAAACAAGCTATTATAAGAAGGGAAGAAGTAGAAATATGTTATTACCAAAGTTCCTAAAAATCTGTTTACTAAAATATAAATACAAGTTAAAATATCAAGAGTTGGTTCAAATTTAATCTGTGGAATAATGAAATAAATAAATAATAGATAAGGCAGACAGTAGAAGAAATGATGTGTTCCAGTGTATGCACATTTGGCCATGTCATTTGTAGGACCTAGAACACTAAAAACTGGGCAGAGATCACTGCAGTGGGTAAGTAGGAAACCCTAAAATAGCAGTGCTAGTTTATAGTAACTTATGATAAGACCATTGTGGAAGGCCAAGCTAATATGTCATGACCTCCTCCCACCCCACCCCCACACACATCAAAGGAATTATATGGCAGAATTAGAATCTCAAACCAAGTTGTCACATTCCAGAATGAGCTTTGACTTCATGTCCTTCCCATCCGTCACACTCTCTATTCAAAGACAGCTAGATACTGGGTTTTATTGCCTCCTAAGACAATAAATGATATTACAGAATTATCTCCATGTAATAATGGTTTCAACTTTAGTGCTCATTTTTGACAGAAATTTAGCAATTTTTACTTGTCTAAGCCTCTTTTCCAAATGTAAATTCAGGTAAGAAAACTTGCTAGTACGTTTTATCCTATGATGTAAAGGCTCTCATCTGGTTCTTTTGTAAGATTTCTTGTAACTGGTCAGATCCTCAAGTTATAGACTTTCCAGTATTTTACAACAAAGCCAGTGTAGCTATGCCAGGTGCAATAATTACTGAAATGGCAGGGTCAGGCGGGGTGGGTGGGTCGATAACAAAACTGCTCTTATGTACGTGTGTTAGGTCATTAAATTTTATATTACATTTTATGCTATGTCTTTAATCTCTTTGATGTTTCACTTTTAATTTATCCTATTTTCAATATCACTTTTAAAAACTAGGTCTAATTTATAGGCTATGACATCCCAAGATTTAAAGTTGATACTTGGGCCAATTTTGATGAATGCATACAAATGTCTGAAATTTCCACCAGCAAAATTTCCTTGTAGTTAAGCACCAACATTAATGTGACTTCTCTCATGCCACAGTTTAGTTTTTCAGTTCTAGAATTTAAGAGACATGCAATCTCAATGTTCAGGCTTTCTCAGTATAGTGTTTATGATACTCATCCATGCTTTTTGTAGTGGCTGACTGCTTTAATGGCCAAGTAGTGTGTTGTTGTTTTACTCTATAGAGTTTTGCTTGCTTCCAGTTTGATTATACACTGTGAACATAGCCACTCTGAGAATTTTATCACAGGCCTTTGCTGTGAATCTTATATTTTGACATATTTTGGATAAGTATCTAAAAGTGGTATTGTTGAGTCATATGACAGATGAATTCCATGGGAAACTATAAAGATTACCAGAACACTATAAAGAGCATAATTACCTTTGAAGTACAGAAATTCAAAAATATAACACTTGCTTAGACTCACAGCTTCAGATGTCACAGATTTTTAGATTTGCAAAAAAATAGTATATCATGATAATATAGTATCTCTACTGGTGTCTGGAGGAATCTTACAACAATCCTATCTATAACTATATGTATAACTATACATATAGTTATAGTATAACTATAACTATAACATGCACACACACACACACAGAGAGAGAGAGAGAGAGAGAGAGAGAGCGAGAGAGAGAGAGAGAGAGAGAGAGAGAGAGAGAGAGAGAGAGAGAGCGAGAGCACGAGAGTGAGCACGCAGAGAATAAACAGTTGCAAACATAATTTTCTGAACATTTTGGAATTGTGGGTGACAGATTAATGGATGTATATAAACATATATTTAAATGTATGCATATGCTACAAGGAGATGTAAGCATGTCATCAGCTTTGTTCAATGATCTAGGACAGTAACAAGTCAAACACTGTGAGACTAAAGGGGTTTTAACATTTTAAAGTACAAAAACTTAAATGCTGTTTTACTTTAGAATGAGATGTGAAATGTCCATCATCTGAGCTCCATGCTTCATAGTGAAGCCCTGGTGCTGGCACACATTATCACCAAGACTTCTCTGTAGGGTCACAGTGCAGAACAAGCTCCTAAGCAGAGCACGTGAGTTAAAGTCCTCAGGTGTTAACCATTACACCAGTACACTGGTATTACCACAGTCAGCACTACCACAGAACCTGTCTGTGAAAATACCTTCTGAATCCAAAAACTTCACATTAAAGAATAAGGAAAAATCATGTTTGCTCATTAATATTTTAATAGGCTGAAGGACAGTAAGATGGCTCAGGGGCTGAGGCTATTTGCTGCCAAGCCTGGCACCCTAGGATCAATTCTAGGATCCACATGGTAGAAGAATTGGCTCTTGTAGCCTCGTTTCCAATGCTTTCTTTAAACAAAAATCAAGTTCAAAACCTCTTAGAATAGACTATCGTGTTTTTTCAGCCTCAGAATTGAATAGGCTCTTGCTTAGAAGCACCTCATAGCTATCATCTTTCAACAGTCTTCAAATTGTACTACTTTTACACAATGTAGCCTCATCTGATGACTCAGACAATCCTGTTACTTTCAGAAATCTATGCTATTTAGTTAAAGGAGGGTTATTTACACATGTTGTCATGCCTTTTCCATTTTCACTTTTCTATAATGGGCAAATATTTCCTAAACATCTCTTGCCCCATACTCCCCCCACTGTGTGTGTGTGTGTGTGTGTAGAAGACACTGACTGACAATTGACCTGGGGGAATAAAAGATGCACAAATAGGTAGAGAAAAAGAGAAGTTTTATAAGAGATTTTATTTTTTCATTTTTCATTTTTAAATCAAATATATAATGCCTACCTCATCTCAGTCTCAAACTCATTGTCTCTTCTTAAGCTATAAGGAATTTTAATAACAATACTTTCCTTTGCTCTGCTATGTCTACTGCTTTAAGCTCCAGAGGCTGAACAGTAACACATCAGAGGCTTCAATCCTGACTCTGCATAGGGCTTTCTCAGAGTCTACAATCTAATAATAGTACAACCTCTTATGTTTCATCTTCTAGCCCTGGGCTACAACTGCTTCTAAATTTGTATTAAGGTATGCCTATTTCCTTTCTCCTCCAGTTCTCAAGAGCTCGTACTCCTTTGTAAGTTCTCTGTTGAAATAGTACCTATTGTGGTTCATGTTTTCTTGACTGACAAAGAAGCACCACCACTCCACAGAGTGTTAACACCCTCTCTTCTCACATCACCGACCGGATCATCTGTGACAAAAGTTTACGTGAACTCTGTCAGTCATGCTCCATTATTCCTTCTAGACCATTTAAAGCTTCCTTGATTTCAACTTCCTTTTTATTCTTCAATAAAGAATTTTAACAGTTAAAACCATCATCTGTTCTGCCAAACTTTTGCAGACAGTCTATCAAAAACAAAAATAAAAACAAACAACAATAAAACCCTGGGGTCTGGAGAGATGGCTCAGAGATCAAGAGCACTGGCTGCTCTTCCAAAGGTCC
Organism: Acomys minous; assembly: GCF_964271855.1. Lineage (NCBI taxonomy): Eukaryota > Metazoa > Chordata > Mammalia > Rodentia > Muridae > Acomys > Acomys minous. The sequence goes on along the minus strand of NC_140485.1, from coordinate 140,819,624 downwards.
TGAGTTCAATTCCTAGCAACCACATGGCGGCTCACAACCATCTCTGATGAGATCTGGTGCCCTCTTTTGGCATGCAAGCTGAATACTGAATAAATAATAAATTAATACTTTTGCTCCCACTTTACTTCTTCCTTCCACATGGCTCCTTCCCAAGTCTTCCGGCTTAGATGCTAGAAATGACCAATAAGAACTTAATATGATGCAACTTCTGTGCTAAATCTAACACCAAAGAAGGAGATCACAGATGGAGCATCAGAGACATTCTCAACACCCTGATTGAAACCCAGCAGTGAAGAGCTGAATCAATGGTGCCCGAAGTCCCCTGCATGATACAGTGTCACTACTTCAAACCTTGTTTGTCTTTGCACAGAGTCCTCAAGTTCAAATAAAGGTCACACTGCTGCTTTACTAACAAACCATGAGTCAAAGTGTCAGAGATATGTTAAGAAAAAGCTTCACCTATCTTTTTCTAGCCCCCTTTAAACTGACTAACATATTCTACTTAAATATAAAGGTTGTTTAGTGGTAACATCTAATAAGCAAGTTTTAGTAAAAGTAGTAAGTACATTTATCTAACCCACGTGCACATAATGCTATGTGTCTTAGTGTGTCCAACCTGCAGGCCACTGATGACAGCTGTGGATGCTGCTCAACATAAACAGCAAAGCCGCTTAAAATATCACAAGACTTTAGAGGGATGGCACGGTGGAGTCAGACAAGACTCTACCAAAGTATTTTAATTCTTGTTCCAGGCTGTTGAAACTTTCCTTGGTCAGGAAAAATCATCCAATTAAACATTTCTCATGCAAAGGGCCTTAGCTGTTTATGTCTTATGGAGAACTGAACATTTCTTACTTCATTTAATTTTAGTAATTTGTGAAGCATACAGCATCAGTATTAGTTCTGCCACTGACCACATTATTTTATAGTAAAATTAGAAGAAAAAAATGTATCACTATCTTAATGAAGCATTTATGTTGTTTAGGTAGTCAACAAAAACAACAGTTGAGTCACATTCAAAGAATGAAACAAATTTAGAACAAACAACATTACTCTAGGAAAGAAAACCATTTCATTTATGAAACCCAACAGTGTCCCCATTATTATTAGGAGTAGGTTAGGCTCTTTCGGGTTTTGTTGACACACTCTAGATTGGCCTCCAACTCATAGAAATTTCCCTAACACTGCCTCCCAAGTAAAGAGATTATATGTGTGCCCTACCATGCTTGGCTATTCCCCAAGTTCTTAAGTGGGAAACTACATACTTCTGTAAATAATCCATCTTGGTACAAATATTAAACAAACTGTTGAACCATTTAAGTTAGCTGCTACAGCATGGGTCAAGACTGGAGCTCAAACTCGGGGCTTGAGCACTGCCAGTGTGAACAAGACACCTGTAACACTAGGGTGACTGCATTTTAAAAGGGAAAGTTATGTGAGGTCACCTGTGTCTGGCCCACAGCTGTACCCTCTGTGCTATGTCTCGTCTGTATTCTGAGACCTTATAACATTAGGTATTATAGTACATCAATTAATGTGATGTCAAATGAACCTGTGAACTTAGTATCATACAATTATCAGTACAAAACAGATAGAATGGGATAAGAAAACGGTAAGTACCAAAAACAGTATCAAGAACCCAAAGAGGGCTGGTAACAGAATCCAGTAAGTAATGATGCTTACAGCCAAGCACAATGACCTAAACTCTATCCCTAGGAACCATGCAGTCAAGAGACAAACAACAAAGTTGACCTCTGACTTGTTGACAAAATGACTTGCAAAACAAACAAATGTAAAAAGAAAAGGACTCAAGTACTATTATAACAAAGGGGCCAATGAGACTTGTAAGCCACAGACAACAGTGGCATGGCCTCAAGGTCTGGGACAATATTTAAGTCACCTAAGTGTCCACATAAATACTAGGAAGACATCAGGCATGCTGAAGATACAAGGAACTCTCTGTGGGACTTGAAATAACCAAGAAAGGGAGGTTGTCAGTCTCAAAGTTTTACACATACACAAATGACCTATTCTGAAGAAATGATCAGCATGTAGCTTGGGTCAGCCTTCTTCCTCTGCCTCCTTAGTGCTGCTGTTACAAGTGCACACCACCATATCAGCTACAATGATCATCATTCTGTTTAGCAGAACATAGCCAAGGCCTTCAAAAACATCTCTAATCCACAAACAGACTAAGATGTTTTCATGTCAAAGATAGGAGAATTTATATTATGTTTAAAATTTTATTGATAATTTACCCTAAGATAATTGAATATTTTTATTCCAAGCCAGGATTTATTATAAATGGGTGTTTTCAATTACAACTTTAATTTTAGATTTTGATCCCGTTAATTTTTAATTTTGTAAGCAAGGCCAGCCTTGAGCTCAGAAAGATCACCCACCAGTTTCACTGAATGCTGAGATTAAAGGTGTGCCCCATCATACATACCTTTGTATCTGTGTGAAATACATTATCAGACAGTTTTTCATACTAAAGTTTTTGAAACTTTAAAACCGAGTAAGAATAGTATTTTCAAGGATATACTTTAACAGATCAAATCTGCTTCCTTGGAAACTCATGGGGGAAAAGATGAAGGAAATGATAAGTAAGAAAATTAGTAACTAAGAAAAAAATTACTGACAAGGACTTTCTAGAATACAATGCTATCATGGCAACTCTGGACTGGAAGTGAGTAAAACTGACTCACTGACATGTGACTGTGTGAGTGTGGTGGCTCTAGCTACAAGACCGTAAGAAAAAGACACAGGTGCACTGTGACAACAGGAAATATACAGTCATGTGCTACGAAGGGACAATCAGAACTTGATGACATAGTAGATGGGAAGGAAAGGAAACGAGAAAGAACCAGATATGAATGAATATGGACGACTGCAGGTAAAACTGTCAATTGTGTGGAACAGGGGAGAAATCGCTGTACATAAAAGTCAGGGAAGAATTTTAGGAATATTAGGTTTAAGATGTCTTTACGGTGGCCAGGTAGAGATGGGGAAAAAAGAAAGAGACAGTTTGTTCTGGAATTCAGATTAGCCACAGTGGTAACTGCAGATTGTCATAGATGCCATTACCTGGGAGGAACAGAGTGGAAAGAGATCATCCTGGAAAGCATCTGACTCAAAGTGTAACATTTCTCTAGAGTAGACACCACCTGAGCAAACAAGGATTTAAGAAATTCAATCCCCGCCACCCTGCCTTTTCCTCATTTGTGTTACTATGTAACAGATTTTGTTATAAACTGCAGTACCACCCCCTTTCCTCATTTGTGTTCATATGTAACAGTCTTTGCTATAAACTGCAGCATTAGAGTGGCCTGGTAAGCAGTATTTTCTTAAATACATGTTTATAAGGAAATCTAGTTTGGCAGTCATTTTTAATACTGCTTTTAATCTTATCCACATACATACGATGGAATTCCACAAATGCCAGTGTAGTTAACAATCAAAGCATTATTTTAAAGTAGGAAATATTGTCACCCATCTCACAGAATTTATAAAGTACTAATATCAAAAAGTAAGCTAAATGAAAATTTACTAACTTGCTCAGGTATTATATACTGTTATCAGAATGAAGCTAATGATAGTGTGAAGGCGTAACTAAAAACAAATTGACATATTTGATTTATAAAGAGTAATGTTTTCTGTCCTCACAAATGCACAATAAAATAAAACAATCATCTCCACAATTCATTAGTATGGTTTCAAAATTAATTTCCATAAGGGAGCCTTGCTACTAATGAATGGGATAATCTGAACGTCACTTCTGAATTAAATTTAAGATTAAGTATCAAAACTAAATAGAATAATGCTATAATATGAGCTACCAAATGAGCTGATCTGAGCAATCCAAATTACAATGCTTACCTGAACATTAAAAAATTAAAATGCTACATTTACTATGAATGATTTCAATAAAACTATCACATACTAAAAATTTGAGATACAAAATGTTAAATAAGGGTTTAAAATACATAATTTTGACAGATATTTGATTTTCCCATCGCTTCGTCAATTCAGTATCAAGGATCTCAACACTGTATGGTCCACACACAGATAATCTGCCTATATACAAGGAACACGAGGTTACTTACCAACCATCAGAAGAGCATGCAAACAAATTAAAGGGAAGCATGAAAACAATTGAACTAAAGGAGATACTGAGAAATTACTCATCTATGATTTTTCAATTAAATACACTATGATGTGTTTATTTAAAAATATTCTTTAAGTAACAACCAAGCATGACATTCTATAAAGTTAAGTTTTAACATGCAAATTGAGTGACACACAGAATACAATGTACAATGTTAAAACAGGGTACTGAATAAACCACAAAATTTTCTCTTTCCTTCCTTCCTTCCTTCCTTCCTTTCTTTCTTTCGCGAGACAGGTGTTGCCTTGGCTGTCCTGGACTCACTTTGTAGATGAGGCTGGCCACAAACTCACATCAATCCGCCCTGCCTCTGCCTCCCAAGTCCTGGGATTAAAGGCGTGCGCCACCACATTCGGCCTCACAAAATCTTCTTCAACAGTACACGATGCCCTATTCTTCCATAGACCATGTCCTTATTTCCTATTTGTTAACAGCGCCAATGTTGAGCTGTAAGTTATCTAAACTGTTTGTCAACGTCAACATGTGCTGAGATGAGATGTCCTTCAGTGAATCCTCACAGAAATGGCAAAAATGCCATTTATAGAGGCAGGTTGTGCAAGGCTCTCAGTAGTACAGACATTATCAACAGCACAGAGCTTATCAGGCTACAAAACTCCAAGTCTAAGGGAAGATGCTCGGTGGTTTTAAGAAGCCTGAGCGTGACGGCATTACAGCCAGGGCACTAACCAGATCGCTAGCAGTTGGTGGCTTAAGAGAATTACATGTAACTCTGATTCTAGCGGGAACAAATGCTCTTGCCCTAATGTAGAGTACAACTAAAACAGAAGTGGCACAAGAAAATAATTGATACAAAAGTGAATTAAATTTTATTTTAAATGGAAACAAACAAAAACCCCAGCCACCTCACTTCAATTTCTATAGGTTCTTTTCCATCTTGTGTTTCCTTAAGAGGCACACAGCAGAGGGCCTTACACATAACACATGCAGCCTTGTGTCAAGTGGATTCTAAGGAACTCTACAAGATGCTACTCTGATGATGCAATGTGTAACTGAACACCATGCTAGAAGAACTAACAAACAAACAAACATTTATTTTACTTTAAAAATATTTTACTTTGCTGTTTATCAACTCAATAACTATTCTTTCCTAGCATAACTGTGCTTCCTCGGTAATGTATTTTGAAAGATTCAACAATATTTTCAGGCATCCAGAATTAATAATAGCCAAATAGCTATGAAATAGCTATGAAACAGCAACATGGTAACTTATAATAGTCTTCCCAAAATACCTTATCTATTTTATGAATCAATCACATAACTTCAAATTTTTAAATACTTCAGCTTTGACTGTTCTTCTGAAAGATAGATAAAAATACCAACATAGAAACTGATTATTATGACTGACAAGTGATATCTTATACACTAAGTGATGTTCTCTACTTTGGGCACTTAGAGGGGAGCATTTTCTTCTTAAAAGTTACACTAAAATACACTTCTCTGGGGACAGATGGGAAAGCTGAAGTTCGTTCTGAAAGCATGTCCACGAAACCTGAGTAACACCATTTATTGCAGCTCGAGAACCACATTTGACTGCAAAGCTGTTTTAATCGCCCCCCTCCAACCTTCGGGTAGGTATAAAAATACATTACTTACTATATATATACTGTATCAAATTAAAATATTACATTATTGCTTATAAAAACCAAAGTATTCTTCCCACTGTGCTCTGCAGTGCTAGATACAGGACAAAAACATGAGCAGAGCTGTCAAACTCTTATCCAGAGATGTAAAACCAACTGTCTTTCCTTAAGTTTACTTACCATCCATTTGTTTGGTGGTGATGGTGGGGACACAGGCCTAATAAATTGTGGCCCTCAGGGGAGCAGGGACCAATTCCTTCTCATTAAGAATCTATGAGGCCATAGGCCTCGACAGAAACCTCGTCCATAGAAGGGTTGGCTTTTTTCCACAAACCTGTACTTTATGAGTTTATTCAAAGCCACCAAATTGTTTTAAGTAAATGCCTCTCACATTTGAAAATTCCCATGGCAACTCATTTAGTTTGGCAGACAGGCAGCCCCAAATCCAATCCTTTTATGCTGCAGCTAAGCCATCACAATGGTAATGCTGCTCTGACACTCTGAAGAGACTGCTAATTACCACACTCTGAGTTCCATTCAGATGGAAAAGGCAGTGAGAACACAGTGAGGAACACCTTCTTCACAAGCTCTCTCTGGGCTCCATCTAGACCACATACATTTTGTTTAAATGTTTAAACGTCTTTTATTTTCTCTTTTTCTCGATAAAATAAACAAAGCCAAAATACCATACATTTCGGTTACTAGTACTTTGCCAAGAAGTTAAATTTAAGAGCAGCAGTTCATTCACAATTCGGCTGAAAATTTTTAAGAAGAAACTACTTCAGTGTCAAGATGCCTCTTACTTCATTCATCATCTCTTTCAACTTATTTTTACAAGTTTACTATGAGGCGAACTCCTGGGAACATGGAAAGCAAACTTAGCTGTTGTCAAGTTTCACAGTATCCCTTGGATAACCAGCACAACTTTAAATGTCACACCCTCAGCTGGGAATTTGCTATAATGTATTAAAACCAATTATTTAATTCATATTAATTTATATCCCCATGTATGCTAATGATTCTAAGAAAAATCAACTGTATATTAACAACCTCATTCATACTTAAGTTCAAAATACCTCTGAGTAACCATGAAAAGAAAACAAGAGGATGCAACATACAGCCCAAAGATAAACACTTTAATGAACTGAGAGCAACACTATCTATGTATGTCAGAGTCTATTAAAACTGTAAGTGCAAAGTTCTATTGCCTGAAGTCATTAATTTCTTCTGCCAGAAGTCAGTACTATTCAGTTCAGCTTTCTAGCATAGTCCTGGCATCACAGATGGACACTGGCTTCCTTTAGAAATGAAAAGTACAGTGCACTCAGGAGGTGAAAGCACACACCCCTCACCCCTACTTTCTTCTTAGTCTTCACATCAGCAACAATATCCCGTTTTCCTCATCTTGCATTTTTTGAATGGGTTCTGACAGATGTGTGTGAATATGTTTACTGCTGTCCTCCTTCTTTTTTTAAAATTAAGATTTAGAGTTAGCATGCTGCATATAGGTTTCATTAGGATGTTTTCAAATTGAGTGGATCAGGAAGAGAATTGCTATATATTCCTTTTATATGCAGTGCCTCCCACTATCAGGAACTGAACCTACAACTGGCTTCTCCAACGCTGCAGCTGAGGTAACCAACTTTTAACAAGGAGTAAAGAGCGACATGTGTCTCATACATCCACACAGCTAAAACAATTACTTTTACATCGCCCGTCAAAGGTCACACTACTTGGTGCGGTCTATAGAAACTTGATGATGAAATAACTGGTGTATAGGGGTGAAAGGGAATAAAGGTCAAGATTCCAACAAGAGTAAAGTTGCTACCATGCAAAACAATACAAACTAATACCAAGCCCTGTTCACACAGGTTTTCTGAGTAAGAGACACATGCATGTGTGCACCAAGTTCATCTGCCCTTTAAGTGTCACAAAGGATAATCCTTATAACCAATGAAAAGACAGAAACATTCTCAGTCACTTTCATTTAAATGAGATTTGCAAACCAGAGACCCAACTACTGTAGAACATACAAGTATGTATAAGTAAATATGAGATGGTCACCAAAACAGACAATATTACTGGACTATAAAAATGCTTTAACCAAGCACGGGTGCAATTTGGTGGTAGAGTCCCTGACTGACACACTTGTGTGGCAGTGAGTCCAAGTCCTAGGTCCATCAAACAAATTAAGTAGGTGAGAAATATAAGGAATAAGCATAACAATCATATTTTAAAAGACAAAAAGACATAGAATATATTCATCAAGAATAACACTAAAAAAAAGAATAATACTAAATTAAAAACAAGCAATGAAATACAAAGAAAAGCTCTAAATACCACAAAATAAATTAGAAAATACTTTGAAGCAAATAAATAATAGCTAAAATTTACACCCATAAAACAAAGGTCTCAAATCACTAATCTTTTACCTTTAAAATGCCCAAAGTTAAGTTCCGATAAAGAAGAAGAAAGGCAAAGGTCAATGAAACAGAAAAATTAAGAAAAATCAAAATTTGGAACTTAGATTAATGAATTTGACAAAGAAAAATGGAATCACAAATTATTGGCGCCACGGTGAAAAAGATCACTATTACACATCCCACAGACTTACAAAGGTAAAAAAGTGAACTTCATGATAAAAATTCTGACCACTAGGATATTAGAAAAAGAGAAATTCTGAGTATCACTATAGTGACTATTCATATTTAAAAGCCTTAATGCTAAAACAAAAAGGGGGGTGGTGGTACATCACAAATACAAAAACAGGGTTTGTCTGACATGACTCCAATCCAAAATATGATAAACTTTGAAAGACCCACTAAAAGACAAGAAGGTGCGTTGACTTGAAGCCATAACCAAAACCAACTATTTTAGTAGGTACATAAAGTATCAAGAACTGAAAACAGGTCATGATACCATGCCACAGAAGTAAAACAAAACAAAACAAAAAAAGCAAAAGAAAACAAACAAATAAAAACAAACAAACTAGAACATTGCAATCTATTACAATATTAATATAATTAAAGTGAAAGATACAGCACTGGGAGATGTCCTAAATTTGGTTCTGTTTTGAGGAGAGGAGTTACTTGGCAACTCCAAGGAATGCTGCTTGCCGCCTTGCTCTGGTGCATGGCAAGTACTACCAGTTCCCTACAGAAGCTCTAAGAAAGCGCCTCCCAGACTAGACCACAGGCTAATCTGATGGAGGTGAATCCTCCTTCTTGTCAGGTTGACAAGAACTAACCAGTTCACAAGAGAAGCCAGTCCATAAGACTTCTGTAAGATTAGTATGAAAAATTATTTGAAAGGTCATACACGGAAATGAATTGTTCCCATCTTAGAAGTCTGTAGTTAAATGGATAAACAGATGACAGTTGTGTTAAGGCTTTAAGAACCTTTGCCCCAAATACATTTGGTAACAAGCCAACATTTGTAAAAGGGGCTAAGTTTCCTAGATATAAGAACACAGCTCAAGACAGATGTTTATATACATACATACTTCAAATTCAGGTACCACAAATCCCAATAATTCCAAATGATACTAATGTTCTAACATAATGTACTTAAAGTAGGTCTACCACCACTGGATCAAATTCTAGCACAAAACATTGTTCCTTCCTATGTACGCTCTGCCTAGTGCATCTTCATACATTAATATCTTCTGTGGGAACCTACTGCTTTGAAACTGTTTATCAGAGCTATGGAGAGAGCTCAATATACCTACTTTTCTATCAACACAGGGCTAGGCTTTGAGAGAACAAAAATCTTCCCCCCATTAACATGAACCTATATCAAAATCCTTTTTTTTTTTTTTTTAGTATCAAAAGAAACTTACAGCAAAGAGTTTAAAACCAAATAACTCACTTTCTCTTCCACTTTCAGAGGAGCTACTGTGGTGCAATTTGAGTTTTACTTGAGTAAAATGATAAAAATAAATGATACTCTTTGATGTATATTTAAAATATATAAATTTTACAAACTTATTTGGGAGAGTAACTTGAAAAGAGTAAAGACAAAAAAAGAGGTTATGGTTTCAATGATGTATTACAGAAATATATTGGAAGCCTAGTATGATGGTTTCAGGCCTTAATATCAGAACTCAGGGTGGTAGGTGGAAGCAGAAGGACCCTGAGCTCAGCCTGGCTTGTGTAGAGGGACCTTGTCTCCCCAGGCCCACTTCTGCCTACACTGAAAGAAGGGAGGCAGAATTATCAACAATTTCCAGGGAGCCTAAGTCTTTAAAGATTTTTGAGTGTATTTGTAGTAGATACGTGAAGACAATAAATACGGACTTGTACCATAAACATAGTATTTATGAGAAAAGCTACTTATGCCTACTTACTGCAGACTGTATTAGGAAATTAAAAAACAAAAGGGTTAAAGTAACTAGGTAATGAAAAGAAACATCGGCTAGAAAACATGGTTCCTCTACAAGTCTCCTAAATATCTGATTCTAATGAATGAAGTGTGTGGCCATCACAAACCTTTAGGAATTATGCAGTTAGATTCCAATATCGAACTATTTGGGGAAGGGGAGAATTGTATGGTTACTGGCAAAAGGGATGAAATCTTCTTGATAGGGTTGTTGATTTAAGCCCAGTGTGGTCATGCACAGCTTCAATCTCAGCACTCTGGGGTCGAGGTAAGAGAATCTCTAGGTCTTCACTGCCAGAGCTAGGGAGTGAAACCCTGTCTCAAAGCAAACTGAAGTTCAAACCAAAAACAACAAAACCCAAAAGTGGGTTTTGAATATTGCTCCAGAAAGCCGGCAAGTATTTGCTAAGCACGTGTGAGGACTCAAGTTTCTACCCCCCAAACCCATGTAAAACTGGGCACAATAGTGCATATTTGTATCCCCAGCACTTCTATGAGACAGGAGGCAGAAATAACAGACTCTAGCTCAAATAAGGTTAAAGGTGCAGACCAACACCTAAACGGACCTCCATAAATGCACCCCAAATGCCCTGCATGCATACATACAACATTTTTTTAGTTTAAAATAGACACACACACACACACACTTAAACTAAAAGGGTCTGAACTGATGTACTAAATATAACATTAAAAATTTCAAAATTAGACAGGTTGTAACTGCATCACAAGAAGTGAGGATACAACATTTGTCAGATTCATGAGCCTTAGAAAGCAGGAGACATAAAAACACAAACAAGATACTTAATTCCACATAATTATAAAGCTCAGATCAAGCAATGTTGACAGTGCCCCACGCCCCATCCCACAATCCCTAGATTTTAGCTCTCTCTCCACAAAACGGGTACAAAATTTTCCTAGAAAAGGCTGTCGCCAAATGTAAGAACAAAAGACAATTTTGGGTGTTAGCTGTAAATTTTATCTTTAAATGATGTCATACGCAAAATAATCCCTGCAACAAGATGAGACCAGACTATAGTGTTTCACTTCAAAAGCTAAAAAAGTACAAATAGTAAAGCTGTTGCCTTTAGCCTGTAGTTCTCAGCACTTGAGAGTGGAAGCTCCAGGCCATGCAGGGCTAAAAAACCAAAACAAAGCAAAATTGCTCATATTTTCCTACAGAATTTGGCCACCCAAGTTTGAGATGGCTAGACATGGGATGTTTTCATATAGCACTGCCACACTAGTATAAATTTCCTACAAGGTAACTTGGGGAGAGTTTACTTGAATGTTCTGACGATAGGCATCTGCAGTCCTCTGGCTCTGAGACCTGGGGACACAGTGGTTCACTGTGCTATCAAGTTCCCGTTTGGTGTGGCCATGTGTAGTGCAACATCTAGTTTCTTAATTTTCACATTCCCAAACCCAGTTTCTTTTCTAAATTTGTTCTTCTAACAGTGTAAATAAAAGACAACATCAACTGCTTTACGCCACCACATATCATATCACATTAAGTCTAATCAAAATTCCTGTCAACGCCACCTTCAAAATAAGACCGTCATCTATGACTCCAGTCCACACAACTTTTGCGTATCTAGCCATGACCTACTCTGAATAAACCCTTGAATCTGAATGCTTTCTAGCTGACATCTGAGCTTTTGCCACTGCCCTCAAAGCCTGCCAGCCTAGCACACAGAAGAATCCTTTGAAATGGGTATCAAATCATGCCATCCCTGTCCTCAATTTTTCCCAACAACTTATCTCAGAATAAAGACAATGCCTTAACCCACGATCCTAATTACTTCTCACATATCCCAACTGACTCACTCACTCAATTATTCTGGGCACCATGATATTTTCCAAACATGTCCAAGGAGCACTACATTTCCTGTTCTCAGTAACTGAGAAAACACTAAGATACACAAATAGTTGTGCCACACATTCCAATGAGGAATTTCTCAAGAGCATCTTTCGAGAAGTATTTTGTAATCACTAAATAAAACTGCCATTTCTCTCACCCATGGCTCTCTATCCCCTTTATCCTGCCTTAGTTTTTCTTTGCACCACTTTATTACCATTCAACATGGCTGATACTTGTTTTATTGTCAGCAATTAAGTTCCAAAGGAAAGGTATATGGTGCCAGGCACCTTGTGTTTACCTGTATCTTTCCTGTGTCTTCATCTGGCCTCCAATAACATCAGTAAACTACTACATAAATCAAAAGATGCAGAAGAAAAAGGACTGAAAAATCCAATACATTTAAATAAAACAATGGCTCACTCTGTGTCATATACTGTGTGGTAAATGTGAACTTTAGGGATAATAAAGGCTGAAAAGCTCACTATGGAATCCTGTGCTCTTTCCTCGGTGGTGGGGTGGAGGTGAGGAGTGCAATGTAAAAAAGATTTGAGGGGCCTTAAGGCTAGAAGTGGATACATGACTTAGCTATGGGGTTCTAAGACAACTCTGAGTGGAGGTCAAGGGAATGTGTGACAGAAGGCACGCACACTAAGAACACACAGAAAATAACAGCCAGTGACATGAAGACACAATACACATTTACAGAGCAAGATGTGCTAGGTATTACTTCCTGTATGCACCAGCTCACTTAATTATGAGAGCATTAGTGTTCTGTTATCAGTAAGGAAACAGGCGGTAAAGGGCCACAACAGTGAGATTTCAAGTTCAGAAGTTGATTCTTCAAACAATATGGACTCTGTATCACACAAAGGTGCATGGGGTTAAACTAGAATCAACTGATGACTTCATGAAAATCCAGCTACCACTTTAAAGTAGACACGCAGTGAACACTTATTGCTGACTTCCACGGCGCGGACCTTAGTGTGCGCCAGTGTGGTACTGCCTGGCATTACTACAAGGTATGGAGCCTTTAAGAGGTGGGACCTACCAGATATAAAGACAAACAAAACAAAACAAAAACCCTTAGACAAACGATAAACAGACTGAAGAAGAAATTAGGGAAACAACTTCACAATAGCCACAAATAATATAAAACATCCTGCTATAACTCTAGCCAAGCAAGTGAAAGACATGAATGAGAAAAACATCATGTGTCTGAAGAAAAAACTTGAAGACCTCGGAAGGCAGAAAAGTCTCCAATGCTCTTGGGTTAGTAGGATTAACATAGCAAAAATGGCCACATTACCAAAAGCAATCTACACATTAAATGCAATTCCCATCAAAATGCTAAAACACTTCTTTACAGACCTTGGAAGAACGATTCTCAACTTCATATGTAAAAACGTAAAACCCCGGACAGCTAGAACACTTCTGTACAATGAAGGAACTTCTGGAGGCATCGCTGCCCTGATTTTCAAGCTGTGCTACACAACAACAAATAGTAACAAAAACTGCATGACACTGGCATAGAAACAGACTGGTTGAAACCCAGAAGTAAGTCCACACGCCTATGGACATCTGATGTTTGACAGAGGCCAACATTACACAATGAAACAAAGAAAGCATCATCAGCAAATGGTGCTGGTCTACCTGGATGCCCACATGCACAAGAACTGCAAATAGAACCATATATATCTATATCATCCTGCACAAAACTAAAACCCAAGTGGATCAAAGACCTCTAAATAAAACCAGTCACACTAAATCTAATAGAAGAGAAAGTGGGGAAGAGCCTTGAACACATTGGCACAGGAAACAACTTCCTGAACACATCAACAGCTCAGGCTCTAAGATCAACAATAAATAGGATCTCATGAAACTGAAAAGTCCTTATAAGGAAAAAATGACAAGACGACTGAATGAGAAAATATTTTTACCAACCCTACATCTGACAGAGGGCTAATATCTAAAATAAATAAAGAACCCAAGAAATTAAACACCAACAAATCAAATAACGCAATCAAAAAATGGGGTACAAAGCTAAACAGAGAATTATCAACAGAGGGATCTCTAATGGCCGAGAAGCTCTTAAAGAAACATTCAATGTCCTTAGTCATCAGGGAAATGCAAACCAAAATTATTCTGTGATTCCATCTTTCACCTGTCAGAACGGCTAAGATCAAAAAGTCAAGGACAGTAGTACATCCTGGTGAGGATATGGAGCAAGGGAAACACTCCTCCACTGCTGGTAGGAGTGAAAACTTGTATAATCACTTGGGAAATCAATCTGGAGGCTTTAAAAAAAAATGGAAATAGATCTACCTCAAGACCCAACATACCACTCCTGGGCATATACCCAAAGATTAATACTATATACCACAAGGACACTTGCTCAAGTATGTTCATAGCAGCTTTATTCACAAAATAGCCAGAAACTGGAAACAACCTAGATGTCTCTAAACCAAAGAACAAGATAAAGAAAATGTGATAATTTACACAACGTTAAAAACTGTTAAAACTTGTCTGGTCTATTCTATTTGGTGTTCTGTAGGTCTCTTGGGGAGGCCTGGTCGCACTCACAGAAAGGGTAACAGGCTACCAAGATGAGACTTGATAGCCTATGACCGTATAGTGGGGGAGGAAGTTCCCCTCGGTCACAGACCTAGGGGAGGGGAATAGGGTGAAAGCAGGAGGGAGGGACGGGTGGATACAAGTGAGGGGAAAACAATTGAGATGTAATATGAATAAATTAATTAAATAAAAAATAAAAATAAACCTGTTAAACTGTTAAAAACAAGAAAATCATGCGATATGCAGGGAAATGGATGGAACTAGAAAAGATCATCCTGAGTGAGGTAACCCAGACCCAGAAAGGCACATGGTATTTACTCATTTATACAATTTTAGACATAAAGTAAAGGATAACCATGCTCCAGTCCACAGACCAAAAGAAGATAAGTAACAAGTAGGGATAGAGGGAGGATGTTTGAACCTCACTGAGAAGGAGAAATAAAATAGACATCTGGGGTGGGCGGAGAGAATGGGGACGGGGGCTCAAGTGTGGGAAGGATAGTGGGAAAGACAGCTGGAGTTAGTGAGGGGCGGGCGTCTCTCAGACAGCTAGATATCCAGGGCAAGAGAAACACCCAGGAATCCACGAGGGTGACCCTAGCTAAACTCCTAGCAAGAGGGGATATGGAACATGAAGTGGCCACCTCCCATAACCAAGCAAGACTTCCAATGAAGGATATGGATACCAACTCAGACACAGAACCTTCAACCCACCGTTGTTCCTGCCTGTAAGAGGTCCAGGGATAAAGAGAGAGCAGAAAGGGAGGGGCCCAACCTGAGCCCACCCCTGACATTATTGATGATAATATGCTGTACCTGCTGACAGGAAGCTAGCATACCTGTTCTCTGAGTGGCTTCACCCTGCAGCAGATGAAAACAGATGCGGAGACCTGCAGGCACACATTAGGTGGAGCTTGGGAAATCTTATGGAAGAGGAGAAGGAAGGATTCAAAGAGCCAGAGAGGTCAAGGACATCACAAAACAAAACAAAACAAAACACCAAAACAACAAGAAAAACTTGTACACAATCAACTAGCCAGGGCCAATAGGTGCTCACAGAGACTGACCCACCAACCAGAGAGCACGCATGGGATGGACTTAGGCCCCCTACACATGTGTAACAGATGCACAGCTTGGTTTTCATATGAAATCTCTAAGAGGAGTAGGGCTGCCTCTGGCTCGGTCGCCTGCCTTTGGATCCCTTTCCCCTAACTGGATGGCCTTGTCTAGCCTCAACAGAAGATGCAACCAGGCCTACTGCAACTTGATATGCCAAGGTGGCTGGATATCCACGGGAGGTCTCCCTTCTTGTACAGAAATAGAAGAGGGGGCTTAGAAAGAGGGGAGGTAAGAGGAAGGGACCGAGAGAAGAGGAAGGAGAGAAAGTTCTGATCTGGATGTAAAATAAGTAAATGAATTAATGAAAAAAGAGACAAGGCCTACTTCAAAGTCTTTACATCATTGGGGAGGGAAATGCCTTAGGAGGAAACAGCAAGACCCTAGACCTATTCTCTTCCTCTTTTACTTCTCCATAATGGGAAAAACCATAAAACAAACCAAAGAAATAGTAAATCTAACTGAAAATTTAAAATGCCAGTTTGATTAAAATTTGAAATATATAAGCCTAATTAAATAGTTTTTTACTCAAACGATAACAAGACAATGTATGTACACGCACACACGCAAATATACTAAAGAGGCCACATTATCATGAGGTATGCAGATGGGCACAAGTAGACACTCTCATTTCCTAAGTACTTATGCAGCAAATACCATTTAAAATAAAATACCAATTCGTATGAAATGTCTCAATTGATGGATACACGTCTTAATTTCTAAAGAGGACTATATCCAGGGTCCTATACATATTTTGCAAGCACTAGGTCACATTCTCAGCTTCTCAGAGCAAAATTTGTCAAGTGAGATTATCAAGCTATAACGTACAGATGCACAAAAGTAAGCAAAGTAAACACGCAATGTAGTGTTTTTATAAATCTATGCATAAAATGCACACATTTAATCATGGTAATTTTATTTCTGAAAACATTATAAAATATTTTGACAGGCAGCCTAATATTGCCTTACAAAATATTATCTGTGATATTATTAATAAGCAAGAAATTAGGGGGAAAATTTAAATGCTTAACAAAGAGTGATTAGTATAGTATGGTTATAGGTATGATGGAATTTAAAGCACGTCACCAGGGGAAACTATGAATAATACTATTAATGACTCTCTAATGACATGGAAAGCTGCTGGTTATGTAAGGTCACACTAGAAAAATTATTCTAGTTTCTATAATATGTACTAAGAAAATAAGTAGGTAATATTAATATCAGTATCTGTGGGAAGAAATCATCTGACTAATTTTAAATTTCTGAATTTTCTTTTCAACAAACATAGTTAATATAAACAAAAGCTGTTATTACCTATACCTCACATGAAGAAGCTTAAAACAGTTGGTATCACAGACCCAGAAAGTAGGATAGTGACTACAGAGACCGAAGAGTAAGGGGGTAAAGACAGATTATATTAAGAGGTTTATAATTACAGTTAGATAAGAAAACTAAATGCTAATGCTTTGTAACATAGCAGAGTAACCATAATCCATAACAATTTATTATTTCTAAACAGCTAGAAGACTTCCAACTTAAAAGAACTGAAAAATATTTAAAGTGATACAAAAAGAGTACAGGGGTCGGGAGGGGGAGGAAAGATGAGGAGAAATCACTAAAACTAGGGGTCATCTGAGGGACTGTGTGGAAAGCTACTACATTGGAAGCTTTACAAAAATATAAAGGAAATCTAAATGGAGTCACAAATTAAAGGGGAAAACAAAGGCCTAACTAGACATCTCGTACCATGAAGTATCCAGTCTCAGGAATGGACTACACCTAAAGTGAGTTCTTGGCCAAGAGATGCCATGGAACCCTCAACCAACCAGGGTGCTGCCAAAGCTATTTACTGTCTTGCTCTTCACAAACGGACAGTAAGCCCTACTGCTCCAGGCAATACCTATAGAACTCATTCAAAGAAGCAGTAGACAGGAAAAAAAATAGTGAGACACACAATTAATTGGACAGTGTGTAAAGTTCGAGCCTCCACTCCCAACTCAGAAGCTATTTCCACTTGATAATCACTTCAAAGGCAATACTAGTTTTCTGCAATGGTGTCTCACTGGGTACACAAACCCCACACATAAAGGTAGGCTGCATGCCCAGCAGGAAATGCACAAAATGAACTTGAACTTAATCATACTTTTGAAGTTTTGGGTTTTTGTTCATTTTTCTGTGTATCATGTTTTGCCTGAGCTTTTTTTTTTTTTAAACTTTACATATAGTTTCTGATTTTGTTTTTTTTATGGGATTTCACTGTGTGTACTTGTATGTCTCTGCACCTGTGTCCATTTCTTGTGCTTTGGCTCTTTTCCTCCCTGGTTTGTTTTTGTGTGTCTGTCTCCTCCATTCCAGAATGTGAAAACCATCTGATCAAAAGTGAAGATAGGTTACTAGTAACTAGGTATTTCCCTACAAGAGACACCCAGAGCCAGTGTAAAGAAAGGCCCCGTAATGGGCAATACTCAGTTGCAGTGACACTCAGCAGATGACATTCAGCAAAATGCACGACATGGTTCATTACACAGCAGCCAAACCTTATACCTGATAACTTTCTTTTTTTTTTTCTAAGTAAAAATGAATGATTCATTTTATTTCATGCTAGTGAAATAAAAGTCCAGCTTGAACAGCATTTTCCTCTTGGCTAAGTTTACAAAGTTAAGCATTACAGAACTGGCCAATTATGGAGAAAATTTCAAATACAGTCAAGCTGTCTTATTTAAAACCTGCTAATCCATGGACATCAAGATATAAAAAAAAATTTCAGTTTAATTAAAATAAATTCTGTCTAATACAATGCCCATGTTATAATAAAGACATTAAGCCAGAAAATGCAATTAGTATGCAGTGTTAAATCAATGCACAGAACCCATGTTTTGAAAGTATGTGGTTTTACTCTACAGCTGTAATTCTAAGGCTTTGTTTCATCAGTGCAATTCCAAGTAGCACAATTTAAAACCAGTTACCTATTAATAGTAACAACAATAATCCTAAAAGCCTTCATTAGGAGAAAGAGCTATCACAACCGGCTATTTCCCATAATACACAGTATGCACTTTCTTAAAGCTTCTGCCATTAATTTGTTACCATCTTTTCATATTCTAGAGACAAACCATTTCTATTTGTGTGGGGAATGAAAGAGTGGCTAAGAGCACTAGCTAATGTGTCTTCATTTTGTCAACAGGCACCATTTTGTGCCTGTCCCTAAATGTGCCGCTGTTGCTGGAAAACCACAAACTGTTCCAGGAAGGAATCACCCTAGGCTAGAACCAATCAAGTTCCTAAATGTCCCCCAAGTGTTACAGACAGGCTGTTTAAGCATTTGGCAGTCAGGCTCGACCTACCACCAACCCAACTTCGCTAAACGTCAACCAAACCTGTAACTGCCAAACTAGAAACTCCCATTCTTTGCTGTATCCACAATAAAAAGCTCTGCCTAATGAAGGTTCAGGGCTCTCACTACTGATCCGCTGTGCTGCTGAGGTCTGGCAGCCCTCAAACTACGCTTAAATAAAGGCTCCTTGCTATTGCATACAGCTTCAGACTCCTGGTGGTCTTTGATCTAGTGATCGCACGTCAAAGTCCGAGGACTACTTTCAGAAACTGGTTTTCTTCCACCACTGCTGAACCCTGGGATCAAACTCAAGTCAGGTTCACCGCTCAACATGGAATTCTATACAAGTCTTATTTCACCACTAGTTTTCCCCCTCTAAAGTAAAGGAAGAGAAGCCAAAATGCTCTAGAATTAGCTTCTAAATCAATGTTCTTTGTCTAGATACTATCTCTTAGAATAAAAGTAAATTACAGAAAGAATGGCTAGAAAAATCTAATGGGTAATTAGGAGTGTAAACTATAGGACAATTTTCCTTTTGTTACGTTAGCAGATACTTGTGCTCAGTGTAATGTGATTTCTGCATTGCTGGATACATAGCATTCTAATATTTTCCTGTCCGTGAAACAAATAAGAAAATATTCACAGAAAGTCTCCTTTTCACTGCTTTCCAAGACCAAACAATTACTAAGGAAAAGGAAGAGGATATGATTTAACAATGTGTATTTACAATCTGCCTGTCCATGTTCCTTATATATCCACCAACAGGATTCATATGACATTCTTTCCATGCAAGGAATCAGTTTTGTCAAGTGGATGAGAAAATATTTGTGATTTATGAGTTTACTTAGGAAGTGGATTATAAAGAACAGATTACCGGCACAGAAATAATAACAAATCTAAAACTCATTTATGAAAGCAACAAAATGGCACTGTTGAGAGCACGCTAACAATAGATTTTCCTAGCTTCTTTAAGAACGGCCACCTGAAATATTCCCAGGTTATTAAAATAAGAAAGATAGCTTAGGAATCCACTTAAAATCATTTTCTTTTTATTTCCCACTTTGAAAAGACAATACTCTGGTATTATGTAGCAACATAAAAAAGTGAAAAAGGAAGAAAATGGGGGAAAAAAGAATGGAAAGCGGTGATACAAGTACAAAGACAGCTGGGTAATTTCTTACAAGATGCCAGCCTCAATTTTTATTTTTAATGTCTTATTTAACACTCCTAAATATGACCTTTCATGGTGTTTGTTAGCTTATAAATGTGAAAACCATGTGAAATGGTGCTTATAAAATCAGCAAACTGAGCTTTCAGTAAGAAAACAGTATTTACTATGCTATGAGTTTTTACAGAAGAAAGCCTAGCATATAGGCAAAAGCTACTATAGTAATAGTTTCACAGACTTGTGAATTACTATTACTTAACGTTTTGTGATTTTGGTTTTTGCGTGTTTGGTCTTTAGAAATAGGGCCTCTCTACATAGCCCCGACTGCCCTGCAACTCACTATGTAACTAGGCTAGTCTGGAACTCACAAGAGTTCACTCTGTTTCTTGAGTGGTAGGGAGTACAGCCATGTGCCACCATGTCCAGCACACTTAACTTTAAGAAAAATAAAATTAAAAATAACAACAACAAAAAACCCCAAGACACTTTAAGCACTCTACTGACTGCTGAGTCTATATTCTTCTGCTATAACAAAGCAATTTAAAAGTTTACAGTGACCTTTAAGGAGTAGGTTACTTAGATTTCCATCTCTACCACACCACTTCCTTCACAAAAGTAAGCAAGGATTCCTGGTTAAGAATTTGAGCAATTCTGTCTTTTACACTATATATTTAATGAGCTATATATTATTTTTTTCTATTTGTGGTTAAATAAAATCACTAACAAATAACAACTCACTCTTTATTAGTGTAACTTCAAATCAATCCAAAAGGAGAAAATTTTTTTTTAATTAAAAAGATGAAAATTACTTACTGCAGGTACCAGTAACTTCTTCACTTCTTCAACCGCTCTCTTCAGCTTGATTTCTGCTCTGTTCTGAGCGTCTTCCACAGTGATTAGTACATGTAAATCTTCATTTAGATGCTCCCAGTTGGGCTTGCCTCTATTTTGCTCTTCCTAAAAAAGTAAGTTTACAAAGCACAATGTTACCAATACTTTTCCCCCCAAAGACAAAAAATGCCTTTTGTAACATGAACCTACTGCCAGTTACTTAAAGCAGTGTTTCTATTATTTTGTTTTGATGATATTATAAAGCTTTTAAAATATTTTCCAAACCTAAATCAAATCCTGGCAATAGGAATAGTTGGTCAAATAAGAACTCAACAAATATTCATCCTGCACCTACTACATCTGGCTACAGGTAGAAGTGACCAAGACCACCACAAGAGACAGTACTGCTACTCTAGGGAACATGCAGTGCCATTTTCAAACTGTAACAAGTAACTTTGAGAAGGTAAACAAGTCATTTACCAATATACCACAGCAAATAAGCTGCCACATTAGGAGATGAACCAAAGTTTCATTCTCCAATGTAGTGATATTCATTTCAATAGCTTTAAATAACAGTGGTTTCTAGTCAACACTAGGAAAGTATTTTGAGTATACATCTCATCATGTAAAAGAAGTACTAATTGCTTTATTTCAAGTAGTGAATGTGGAAACAATAAAGCAGAGCAAATGACTGACTAGATATTGGTTTAACTGTATTTCCACTGGCCTTCACTTTTAAAGTGAACTATACAGTTGGGCGCTGCTAGGCAAGGGAGCAGCATGCTTCTTTGGGAGTGTGGCCACTGCTGCTGCCGCCCTTGTTCCAGTGGATGGTTGTATACCATGCACCTATGAGTAGCACGAAGTGGACGTGGTGAGGTTTTGGAAGCTGTAATTATAAAGACGGACATGAAGTTTGAAGTCAATGTGTGTAGCGGTATCCCCTGAGGGAATGGGGGGGGGGGAGGGAATCTAGGGAGTTGGATTATAAGTATAATTTTCAAATAATAAAATAAAAATGAACTATAAAGTCTAGTCTTGCATTGTATTAAGTCCCAGATACATGTTTTATAAAGAATTATCCATGTCTCACTTCTTTGATACCTTCTGGTTACCAAGCAGAGAATACATACACATGTTCAAAACCTTATTGGACTTACGATGGCCTGTGGCCACATGCACATTTGACAATTTATGAATGTCCAAAGTATTAAACTTGAAAAATAATTTAAGAATATAAGTATAAATATAACTGCTATACAAACTTAAAGCAAATTTTCAGAGGTAAATAATCAAAGGAGCCACTGTTAGACCTTTTTTGTAAAAGTCATTAGTCTGTTATTGTGCCAACTATAGTCAAAGGAAGTAAACTGGTATAATAAAACAGGGTCTTCTATTATTTTTCACGCTAAGAATAAACAATGAAGACAGAAATAAGATCTGCCAAGTACAGGATTCTGTTTTCTCAGTTAATAACGTTAATAGGAAAACACACCTACGCAGTCAAGGCACATGCTTCTAAGAGCAGGCTTACAGCCAGCTAACTAGATCTCAAGGAAAAACAGTAATAAACACTGCAAACTAGTAGCCCAAAGCCTATCTGTTTCAGTATTAAATCACATCACATTCGTTTTAACAACACATTGTACCAGACCTGGGATTTTGCAGGTTACTGTATTAAAAAAGCAAATTCCATGGCAGTATCAATGTGGAATAAAACAGCTGCAGTACATTATCAGAGAATCTGAAGAGCACCCAAGAAGACAAATACAAATAAGTATTAATGTATCTATTTAAAATATTTTCACACCAACTTAGCTAGTTGTCAGTATTTAATAAATGGAGGTATGAACTAAGGTGTATCATGAAGAGCTTTAGTGATAAAGAGTCAATTAATCAAGAAACTGGGAACCCTGGGTTCACTTACATGGCAAAGAATACAAAATATATATAAATATTTCTATGACAATAATCTATTTTAAATCTACATTTTAATGTTAAAGAACACTGATATTTCTCAGCAAAATTTATATATCCCTCTGGTAGACTTGGAACCTGATGAACTACAAGTGTGCCTATGTGCCTACATTCATCTAGGTATAAGGAGCCAAGACAAAGATGGAGGAACAAGACTCTCCCTAAACAACCAAAGCGTATTAGACAACAGTTACAAGCTACTAGAAATTAGGCACCGAAGAAGAGAAATGGCAATGTGTGGTGAGGGCAGGGACTAGGCTGTAGCTGCTCAACTTGACAGTTCAGGAAAGTGATGCAGGAAGGGTTCAAGATTGCCCCTCAGTCACAGCCATAGGGGAGGGGAGTAAGAGGAAAATGGGAGGGAGGATACAAGGGATGGGATAACAATTGAGGTGTAATATGAATAAATTAATAAAATATTTTTTAAAAAGGAAAAAAAAAGAAATAAAATGTCTAATAGGAAAAAAAAAAGATTTCTGGAGAGCTACTAGGATCCCCTCAAGTATTATACTCAGCAATTCCTAATGTATGCTTGGCAGCAGATTCTAAAGGCCAGGAAGCAGCCTCCAAAGGATTCCACATCACAAAGTACCCAGTTCTCTCTTTCATGGAACTAGACTAAAATATTTCATGATTCATTAACAGTATCTCACAGAGAACAATTCAACCTCATAAGCCACTATTCAAGTATTGTCCAATAAATTACAAAATCAAGACTTAAAAGGACTAAACTTTTTCCAACTAAGTTAGCTACTTCCCAGAACAAACCTGGAAGGGTATTTATATGAATAAAAATATATCTCCCCAACAATGTGAAAGTCTCTATCTCCTGTCTCCTCAGAAAATAACAGTCATCATAGCCAGGCGTGGAGGCGCACTCTTTTAACACCAGCACTCAGGGAGACAGAGGCAGGTGGATCGCCACTGTGTGTTCAAGACCAGTCTGGTCTAGCTCAGGAGAAGCAGGGCTTCATAGAGAAACCCTGTCTCAAAATCAAACAAGAACAAAAATAAATAAATAAATAAATAAATAAATAAATAAAGCAAGCAAGCAAGCAAGCAAGCAAGCAAGCAGGCAGTTAGTTCGCAGTTATCAGTCAGAGATGGGGAGTGATCTCATCAAATAAAAATGCTTGCTCTGTGAACACAAGGAACAAGAGTTCAAATCACTACCGCTCTATAAAAGACATATTTTGGGGGTAAGGGGCTAGCATGTGTTATAGGCAGAAGCTCTAAAAGGCTCACTGGCCAGCCAATCTATCTCAATGGACTCCTGGTTCAGTCAAAGACCTATCTCAAAAAATAAACAGGTACGGAAGAGACAGTTAGGAACATGTACTGCTCTTCCAGAGAACCTGCTTCCATTCCCAGCACATGGCGGCTCACAGCTATCTTATCAGATAGTTTCAGACACATGAGATCCGACTCCCTTTGTTGGCCACTGTGGACACTGCACATACATGTTGTATAAATGCACATGCAGCCAAAACATCCATATACATGAAATAAAACAAACAACAAATACACAAATGGATAAGTAAGGTAAAGACCTACAGAGAAAAGACACCCAGCCTCATGTTCTTGTCTATGTGCACAAGCATGTGTGAACACATGCAAACACACGCGCGTGCACACACACACACACACACACACACACACACACACACACACACACACACGCACACAGTGGTGGTGGGGGTCATTAAAGATTGCAAATTAGACAAGAATGAGATGAAAAAAGTCAATTGAAACAAATCTAGAAATGAGACACATATTATAGTCAACAAAGACTTGAAAAGCTACCTTGTGCTAGTGAAATATTCAAATACTAATGAAAGAAAAAGCAAAGGCTCTAATTCAAAATATTTCATAAAACCTTAAAAAACTGAAATCATGACTTGCCACAGAAATCTTTATTCACAGAAAGTACAAAAGACAAAGGACTTAAGGACACACTATACCTTCTGTAGGCCACAGACAAAGGACTTAAAGACACACTGTATCTTCTGTAGGCCACAGACAAAGGACTTAAGGACACACTATCTCCTCTGCAGGCCACAGACAAAGTTGCAATATAATTTGCCATTATGCTTTACGAAGGGATATATTTTCTAGTTGTAAAATACTTCAGGAAATGTGTCTCCTTAACAAATTCATCAATTTAAAAGCCTTGTTAAGAACAAAAGCTCCACCTACCCTTCATGTTTTCTTAAAAATAAACATTTTTACTTACAACTTTCCAAAAAGGCAAAGAATGAAACCTTTCACTGATGCTGAGCTGATAAAAATTATTGCTCCAACCAGATGTGGAAAGAAAATGCTTCAAACTGCAGCTGAGGTAGAAGAGTCACAAGGTCTAGACCACATAAAGCATAAAAAACAAAATCTAACTGAAGGAGTAGTGGCAATAAAATGTTTCAAAACCACAAGACTAAGCAATTATTTCTAAATATAACAAAACAAAGAGACACCAGACACAATGTAACTAACATTGTTTACAAATATGTTCAAAGTTTTCATTTAAGGTAAAAAGAAATGACTAGAAGATTAAAGAAAACAGCATTATTTTATACAATCAATCAGAATTTAGCAGCATATTAAAACCATTTCCACTGTTCTCAACTAAATAAAGATAATTTCTAATAATATTTTACCATGCTTATATTCTTTTTACATGCATTACACAAAAATAGTTGTCTTTCTTTCCTTCTTCTTTCTTCTATTTTTTTTTCCCTCGGTTTTTCAAGACTGGGTTTCTATGTGTAGCCCTGGCTGTCCTAAAACTTGCTCTGTAGACTAGAGATCTACCCACCTCTGCTTAGAGTGCTGGCATTAAAGTTGCACACCACCACACCTGGCTAGAAATATATCTCAAATAACTTGGCCTCATATCTAATGAAAGAAATACTGTGTGGTAGAGCTAAAACGTATGTAATACTGGATAGTTCAAATGGCTACTGTATTAAGGAGCTCTTTCTTTCTCTAATATTTAAATGTTAGCCACCACTTTGGCACTATTAATTATTTCGTTGGCCAAATACAGCCCCAATCCATTTAAGACAAGTGTGTCTAGATTCTATAAATAGTAACTTTGCTTAGATAAAAACCTACATTACTACTTTCCTTCATAGTAAACATTAGAAGGAGTCTGAATATTAAACACATAAGCTTGAGCTTAATAAAATAAAAAACAAAAACAAACAGCAGGCTGGACTACAGTGACCCCTTACTGATCTTAATCTTCCAGAAATAGCTGTGTGCTATTTGATAGCACCGAAACTTCTGTTTCTTAGTCAACAATGAAATGAACCAAACCATAGGGAGTTAATGTCTGGTGTCATGGCTTTGTAAATGAGGTACCTCAGCTAAGCTGAATCTAGCCCTTCTAAACTTAGGAGGGTATAGCTTTTTTTTTTTTTAAAACTAATGTAATGATTGATTTTCTACTCTTCATCTTCAAGTGTTTAAAATACCAGAGGGAAAGTGTACATATATCCCCCACCATCCTAATACCATCTGCTGGCCACTCAGGCGTCTCTGTGCTCACTGCCGTTCTTCCTGTTTAGCTTTCCCTTCCTCCTATAGTACGTATATATCATACCCAAACAGGTTGGCTTATTCCCACTGTTCTACAATTATGAACAAGAACAACAACAAATAAATAAACAAACAAACAAATAAATAAATCTCAAGATACTCTTGGATTGCTCCACTTAACAATTCATTATTTCCTATTAAAAAACAAAATAAAATTTCATTACATTTTTATTAAAATCATCATTACAGAAATAGCATTTTACAAACAAAACCATCGTTTATGCTTTCAAGTTCCTAACCCTAAAATCTTTGAATTTTCCTAATATTTCCAACATCTACACTTGGTTCTACTTATTTGTAGCATTTCACTAATTCTGTTTTTTTCTTTTCTTTTCTTTTAAATACTTCACTTATTATTTATTGTGCTATGATGCATATGGGAGTGGGGTGCCAGATCCTGCAAAGGGAGGCAGGTTGGGGGACAACTTTGGAGAATCCATTCTTCCTTCCACTGTGGGTTTCAGGGGTTGAACTCATGTCAGAGTGGTTCAGCAAGCACTTTTTATCCACTCAGTCATCAAGGGCAAATGCTAAGACACTTCTTAAGTAATACAGCAACATTTTTGAAGCCTGACATGTCTTATTAAACTGTTGTTCTTGCCTAACCATTGGTGCTGTGACCAGTACTTTAAATCTTCGCAAAGTAGCCCAAAGAGTAAGGCACAGACAGCACCCCAACCACTTTCTAGTCACAGAGGATGTCGGGGAGGCTGAAAAGACAATGGGGCAGTGCAATCTTGTCTGCTGTTTGAGCAGAAGGTCCTGGGGTCTCTTTATAGCCACAGGAGCAGGTGTCATAGCCTTCTGCATCCCTGGTGCATGCACATCAGACTTGGGGACTAGCTGCAAATACGAGGGTACTGCTCCTACTTTTCCATCAATCAGAAATCCTGCTTCCAATTCTAGAAGCACAGGTCTTCTACCAACAATTGGGAAAATGTGGCAACAAGCAAACTTGTCAATTTATGTAAAGATTTTTTTTAAAAGACAGTAAGATTAAAAAACAAAACAAACAAACAAAATAAAACAGACTTTTCATAGTTCCTGACTATGAAACTTCCAATAGCTTGGAGGAAAATATGATCATTCTTAAAGTTGCTATATTACCAATGCTCAGGAGAGTAGGGACTACTATGACATTAAAAAAAAAAACTGTGAATGTTGATATATTCCTTTTATTGAGCATCACAGAATACAATGAAAACATTGTCTAGTAAAAAAGCTGTAAAATGACACTACTATTAAATATGAATCACTCTGCTTCTTGTTTCAGCTTAATGCAAATGTTGCTAATCTTCAGAGGAGCATCTTCATGGTTCTTGCTTAATAAACTTCATACCCATCAAAGCCTGTTCTTTATTGCTTTCCTTTTCTTAGCTTTTCATCTACTTTAGCGTTCCTTTGTATTAAGTGGAAACATGCCTCTCTGAGGGACACTCCTAATTTTCCATCTCATGCTGATTTCTAGCTCAAACTCACTGTCATTAAAGAACAAAATGGGATCTTCGAGATGCCTCAGTCTGCCAAGACTGTTCCTATAGAACACACAGCGAGCATGCCAAGCATCCCACACACACTTCATCCGCTATTCGGTACAGTGTTCTCATTAGGTCTGTTTCTCTATCAACGTGTGCGCCTTACTTTTACTTCTGGTACTTTCTACTTTACATGGTTTTAAGGCACGGTATTTGTTAAATACAGCTTGCGACCATAATCATATATTATATTCTATGATTTTCTATATGAAGAATCAAGTCTGAAAAGAGTTTTAAGTTATTTTCTGTTTTATATTGTGTTTATATTATTATTATTATTATTATTTAATTTAAGAGTGCATGTGCCTACATGTAAGTGCCCACCAATTAAAGAAGAGGGCATCGGATCCCTGGAAAGTGGAGCTACAAGTGGCTGTGAGCTGACTAATTGTGGTTGGTAACAAGCAAGCCCAGCTCCTCTGCAAGAACAGCAAGCAAGCTTAACTCCTGAGCCATCTCTCCAGCTGTCCCCGTTTCTCTTGCACTGGCTATCTTTTTGTGCCAGCAAGAATAGAAATGATAACATCAAATATCCTTGGTATCTTTGTGAGCATAAGAGGAAAAACACTGAATTGCTTGAGGCTACTTTGATTAGTTTGTAGATGAACTTTAGCAGATTGAGACTATCCTTTTACTTTGAGTTTTCTGGTGGGAAAAGAGGGGTTAGTCATTAACATATGGCCAAGGATATCCCATGCATCTATAGACACAATCACAGTTCTGAGACTGACACCACTGATACGATGGGTGGCGCTAACTGATTAAGAGATGCTAAACTACTCTTGCAAGATATACATTGCTTGGTAAATGACGCAGTAACCTACTTATATATTTCAATTAAATTTACTAACATTTGTTAAGTATTTTGTTATCTGTGTACATGAGGGATTCAAATCTTTTCCTACATTTTTCAGTTCTAAGGATTGAATTCAGACAGTTGAACACAAAAATATAACCTTTCCTTTATAGCGAAGTTTTAGATACAGTTCAGATCTTAAACAACACAGAGATCTTTTTGGCCTAAATTTCCTCACACAAGATACACTGGCACACACCTGTGGAGATAGAAGGATCAAAAGTTCAAAGCCATGGGCTACATGACACCCTGTCTCAAAATGCTGTACATGATATGTACCCCTCAAGAACTTGTTAAATCAATACAGGATCTCTAGTTTGCAGACACTGGTCATCAGTTCTCTATCTAACTAGAGCTTCATCTATGTGCTAATACCACGAAAGACAAATACTCAGTTTCATTACACTTCTCTATTGTCGTTTTTCAATTTCAGTAACTTCCATCTTATATTTCTTAGTTTCTTTTTAGTTACACTAGGCTTAGTTTGTTGATTTTTGACATTTTTAAAACGATAAAACACTTATAAGTAAAAGTCCACTCTAAACAAGTTTTTACCCCACAAAATTTTGTCTTGTAATTTTACAATCATTCAACTAAATGTTTTCTGGTTTCCTCTAAGTCTTGGCCAATGAATCACAGAGAGTTGTGTTGCTTCCCCTCCCCCCCCCCCAAACACTTGGTACTTAATTCCTTGATGGTCAAAGTTTAAATTATACAGTTCTCACTACTTCCTTACTCTGTGACATTGTTCCCATGTGTCTATTTTCAACCCAGCTATATCCCGC
Organism: Acomys minous; assembly: GCF_964271855.1. Classification (NCBI taxonomy): domain Eukaryota; kingdom Metazoa; phylum Chordata; class Mammalia; order Rodentia; family Muridae; genus Acomys; species Acomys minous. The sequence continues at coordinate 140,789,850 of NC_140485.1, read as the reverse complement.
ACCTCACAGTATTTCTTTTGAACAACCTCTTCCAGTTTCTCCCACTGTTACTTAGGCCATTTCTGGCAGGACTGAAGCTACAGCTGCTCCATTTAACACAGTCCCCATGTGCAACTATTCCCCTGTTCCTGAGCTTCCTCTCCTGTCCCTCTTCTCCACGCTATGCCCTAGAGCCATCTGTCTGTTTTTAATTCATGTCTTGTATTTTTAATGGATGCATATGTGTGCCTGGTTGTATGTCTGTCCACTGGCTATGTGTGAGGGAACTACCAGAGTTGAGAAGACAACAGATACCCTAGAACTACAGCTAAAGGTGGTTGTGAGTGCTGGGAATGCAACCTCAGTCTTCTGCGAGAACAACAGCACTTTTAACCACTGGGCCATCGCTCCAGGCTCTCTGCTGTAGTATGCTCTATCATCCTTCTGCTTCAGCGTTCCCAATATTGGGAACCATGACACTCGCCTGATACTGGCCCTTAGGTATGTTGTTTACACATCTCTATTCTGACATAATACCTCAGTGTACACTGTGCTCGTTGTTCACTCTACCAGGCTCCTAGTTTGTTATATGGAACCTGCCTATTTATAACTTTCAACAAACTTTGGAGATTTTAACCATTACTTCTTCAAACATGTTTTTTTCAGGCTTATCAGCTTTCCCATCTTTTATTGGATGTCAAGTGTGTCTGCTACACCATCTGAGTGGGGACTAAGAAGAGCAGCATCAGTATAAAAGAAGCCAGTTGACAAAAGTGGCTGTGGGAGCACTTTACCCTGGCCTACAAGCAATAAAATAGAGCGTGTAGGAAAAACAAAACAAAACAAACCCTGGATATACAAATTGGAGAGAAGATGAGCACTATGTAAACTAATGGTCATGAGCATGTTTTTCCAGCACTCTAGCCCATGTCCACTCCTGAGAGTCTTTCTTATAAATTGCTTTTGTTGCATTGCTCTGTCATGTGTTCCTGATGCAATTCTTTATCCTGGGACACAAGAAGCTGGAAAATAAGCAGGTGCCTCTGGAATTCTGATCTGTACCTATAATATGCAAACTCCAATTTTTCCAAGTGTCTCCCATTTCTTAGTTTCCTACCATGGGAAACTTCCTTTGCACTATCTTCAATTACACAGGTAAGTCCATCCAGTAAATGTCATCTAGTTACCAACTTTACTCATCAAGAGATTCTATTTTGAAGTTTTAATTTTCCATCTGATTCTAAGTACTGCTTGTATTGTCTATCGCTCCCCATAGTAGCTCACCGGAATCCTAAGGGCAGCTATTGGGAAACACCTGTAGGGTGAGGTAGGTAGTTCATGCTTACAGCATCAGCATGTGGAGATCTGAAGGCTTTAATTTGAGAGTGCCCTGGTCTACAATTTTTAAACCCAGGGGCTACCTCAAACACCAGAGATGAAAGGTCACAAAATGTTACATTTCCAAGTGTCTACCATGTAACAAGCAGGTTACTGAAAACAAATTACTGTGAGATAAAAATATGTAACTGACTACAGAATACTGTTTACATGAAAATACAGGTGCTATTATAGAAGGAATAAATGAGATCACATCTGTTGATGGAGTATTACCTAAGACTGAAACATTTTAAAAGTCCAAGTTAAAACCAGAAACTAGATCAGGTATTTGGTAACTGTTCAAAAATCACAAACTACACAATCTATCAGGGGTATGATCAGTCTTCATTTATTCAATGGACTTCCTGCAGCTGGAGATGCCCTCAAGCCAAGTACCACAAAACTATAGCACACTTAGTATTTTTGATCACGCGTTAGCTGCTTTCACAAAATAATGTTGACTCGAAAGAAGTGCAAAAAAATCACACAACATCTTAACATGATGTGTTTTACTTTATTTTATTTTGAGATAGGGTTTCTCTATATAGCCTTGACTGCCCTAGAACTCTCTACGCAGACCAGCCTGGCCTTGAACTACACGGCTCTGTCTCCAGATTGCTAGAATTAAATCTGTGAGTCACTATGCCTGGCATCAACAGATTAATAGGTAAAACTTCTTAAGAGTACCTGAAACATCTGTTAACTCCACTTCAACTAATAATTTATAAAAAATAAATCCTTTTTCCTAAAAATGAAGAAAAAGAAAACAAGTAGTATTTTTTAAAACATGGCATAATAATCCTAAATTCTTAGATTTAGAATAAACTTTTAAAAAGATGAAACAGAAATTAGTGAAATAAGAACATTTGTAGTGATGGTGGGTTTTTGTTTTGTTTTGAGGGAAAAGGGGGCATTGCAGGCCTTTCTGTAGTTCCCTGGCTCAACCCAAATCCTAGACTCTTAAGGACTTTGCTTTCACACTAGACGTATCTAGTTCCTCAGGGACTGATTGACTAAGAAGAATTGATTTGACACTAACTAAAACTAAGACAGGCTTTAAGCCTGTGTTACAAGGGTTAAATTCAATAAGAAAATATAAAAAAGGCTCTAAATACTCTGAAAATCTTGGAAATTAGTGGCTGTAAAACTTTCAACATTGAAGAATATAAAATCTCTCAAATTAATAATACAGTGAAAGGAATATCTACAATAACTCAAAAGACTCATATTATGGTAAATAGGCTTTAACCTCAATGGCTTAGAAAAAACAAAGCTGTCGGTAACCAGCTGGGGTGGGGTGTTTCTTCTCAGATATTCCCAGCATATTCTAGCTGTTTAATACAAGTTTTAGTTTTAGTAGTGAGGTCACTGATGAAGCCACTGCTTTCCATATCAAACAAAGAAGGTAATTAACAGTCATTCTGGCACCATTCCTTATCACCAAAACACACAATGGATACAGGCTCTGTTACAATGACGCTCCACTGGTGTGTCAGTGTCACATTCACTTCTCTATCACACAAGCATACATTTACTGCTCAGCCAGACACCTATAATTAAACACAAGAGGACTGTAATGCTAATACTCAGGCTAGCTTGCAAGCTAGGGTCCCCCCTCACTGTAAGGATGATTGCCTTTCATTTTAAAGTTTGAAGTAGCTACAGTTCACTTAGTTTTGATTACATAGCAATTAGATATGCAAATACACAGATCCAGAAAAATACATTTTCAAGCTTCAAATTGTGAGCAATCAGGCCCATTCTCTTCTCTTGTATATACAAGCAAACTCATTAAACAACTATTGTCTCAAAGCATCGCTCCCTCCAGCTCCCCCACTTGCTTTGGTAATGTCATAAACATCCTGAATACATCTGCAGCTGCCATCTTTTTTGGTGACTTCTTAAATGTGTAGGGGGGAGGAGGGGAAGGGAAAATTTTCAAAGAGAAGAACATATATAATCTATCCTTAACACCAAGATGCTGAGGTTGGATAACGCACGATTTGCCATAAAATTGAGTAAAATTACTTTTTAATATACAATTTTTAAAGCCAAATGTGTACTGTTTTAGCTCATGTTTGTAATTTAAACGTAACAGGTTATGTTGAAGCAGGAGAACTGTCTTTAGTCTGTGGCCATCATGAGCTAATTATAATTATATTTAGTAATTTCCAGGCTAGCCTGAGCTACAGAGTGAACACCTACTTGTCTTTAAAATTACACTCCTAGGCTGGGTGGTGGTAAACACACACCTCTAACTCCAGTGCTCAGGAAGCAGGGGCGCCTGGATCTCTGTGAGTTCAAAGCCAGCCTAGTCTAAGAGGGGAGACCAGGATAGCCAAGCCTACACAGAGAAACCGTGTCTAAACCCCTTCAATAAAAAATAAAATGTATTTCTATTAATTAATAAGCTAAACAAACAAAACAATAAAACGTGGGTCCACTAGATGGTTCAGCAGGTAAAGGTGCTTGTCACATAAGCCTGCCAACTCAAGTTTGGTCCCCAGAAGCCAAGTAAAGATGTAACAAGATATCAAACTCCACTAGCACTCACACAGACACAGAGCCAGTAATAATGATAAATGATTACTGAATAATCTAGCCATTTGACTGAAAACCATTATAAACTCTATAGCATTATCATGTGGAGAATCATGCAGTTTAGAGAGAGGATTTTTTAAAAAGTAAACTTATGTATGACCTGGAAAATTACTATGATCATCCATATTATCTGTAAAATACAGCAACCTTTTGGCCTATCACATGGTAATTAATTTCTTCTAAATTTCAAACTTCAATTCTGCTTCTTAACCTTAAGTATGATTCAAAGTGGCATTGGCTTTATTTTCTTTTTTGTAACTTAAGCTATAGTAATTTGTTACACAAAAGTGAAAATATATGTGTGTTTCCAGGCAAGTGCATGCACATTTGTTTATGTGTATGGCAGACGACAACTTTGCTTGTCATTCTTGATCCATCTGTCATACCTTGGTTTTTAAAGACAGGGTCTCTTGCTAACTGGACCTTGTCAAATACTCCAGGGTGAGTAACCAGTGAGTTCCAAGTATCTTTCTGCCTCCACCTTCCCAAGATTGGGATTACTAATAAATGCATGCCACTATATCCTGGTTATTTCCCCCCTTTTAAGGTGTGTCCTGGGGACTGACCTGAAGTTCTCCAGTACTTTACTGACTGAGCTATTTGCTCAGGCCTCTGAAACTGCAATTTAAGTTTCCCTTCTGTATTTATTGGACACTCCTATACCTCAAAAAATAAGAAATTGACTAAATTTATATGTCTTACACACAGAGATTAAACCTAAGGTCTGGTGCATTCTAGGAAGGACTCCATCACTGAGCTATCCATTTCCTCTTGCCTCCCCCACCAAAAACAAAACAAACAAAAAAACTTAGGAAAAAATAAATATCAATTATGTCCACATTTCACTGACATCAAAAAATAAATTATTACCCTTGGAGAATATAGTCTTTGTAAGCAAACACAAGTAAATAACACAATCAACTAAAACACTATGCTGTCTATTCAGAGACTGATACTGGATTTGGAAATCCAGTGAAAGCTGAAATTGTCTCAAAAATGTTCAAATAAATCTGAAGCAAGACTCCATCTCCCACTTCGATGACTACAACAGCCTAAGAGATCCTTTCCTTATTCCAAAGAACTCTATAAAATTTGTATCTGATACCATCACTGTTAATAATACTCAAATTCCTTGAGTCATCTACAGGCAATACTATAAAGAGACTTTATTAGCATCCCCAACACACGCGCATACACACACACACACACACACACACACACACACACACACACACACACACACACGCACCCCCTCCTCTCCAGCCACACTTATCCAGCTCTATCAAGGACACTTCCACCTTATGCTCCCTTGAGTGCTTCTGCACATTCATTCGCCCTTAGGTCCCCCATGGACCCATCACCATGCTTGGTGTGCATCCACAACTTAAATTGTCCCTTTTCTAGTCTTTCTTTGGTGATCTTATTTAAAAGAACTCTACCCAGACCAAACACCAATGACCCAATAGGGACACTAACTGAGACGTTCTTGTTTACTTTCTGTCTCGAATTATACCTCATGACAACAAAGACTTCTTAGTCTTGTATCTGCTTCCCCAAAAATCAAAAACCAGCCCAGAGTTAAAAGACTTGTGAGAGCATTAGTGATGAGGTGAATGATGGTCATAGAGTTCTTTCAATTTTAAAATTATTTTGAAGTACCAAGTTAAGAAGGCATTAGACTGCTCAACTTTTATTTTCCAGATCTGCTATACAGATTTCTCAAAAGTGCCACCCATGCACAACAAGATCTCATCAGTAGAAATAGATTCTATTTCTCCTCTACAGAAGGAATCCTGTGTCTGTCACCAAGGAAGACTTCAAGTGAATTATGCAGCTGTTTAGCTGCTCCTCTCTTCATTGGCCCCCATTTTTCCAGCCGTATACAAGCTAGCAGTTTGGATTTGTTGCCCCAAATCCATGAATGAGAAACTGACTCCTCAACACAACAGTGGCAAGTTGGACCTTTCAGGAGGTATTCTGGCCTTAAAAGGAGGGAACTAAGGGAATCAATCTATTTGTTCCCTTCATCTGTTCAAACTCTATTTCTCTTTGGTGGAAGACAAGGGCAGTGGAGACTCCTACGGATGCAGCCCTCAGCCAACAGCCTCAAGAGTGGCTTTACTCATCACACGTTACCTACTCCCACATACTCTCTTACAGCTGCACACAAACAGACCTTACTGAGCAATGCGGTTCTAGAATTTTACAAAACAGAAAATGCATATGCACAGACTTAAGACTATTTTAACAGCAAGTAATAAGTCTCTAGCAACACCTGTGTGAGTAAACCACGTAAACTAGTTTTTAACTGTACAAAGTCAGCACTCAAAAATTTGAGGAAATCTCAAAGACTAAAGACAAACATCAAGAATCTTGGAATATTTTTTTTTGCAGCAATTTATCATAAGGTGTCGTATAACTGAAAGGACAATAGAGTGTGACAGATCCTTCCGTGGTTGCATGCACCTAACCTGTGGCTACAATAGAACGCATCCTTTCCTAACACCTCCAGCAACCTCATTGGACAATTACCGATGTTTATTTGCCGCCAAGTGACTCCTAACACTATGGTGTGTATATATATAATTTACTTAAAAATTCTTCTGCATGTGTATAAAAACGGTGTTAGTTGTTCACTGCAGACTTATTTTCTGCTGATATTAGTCTACAAAATAAATCTTGTATTTTAAAAATGTGTGGTAAATTCTAATCTATTGTGAAGTATTTCTGAACAACTACATTTACTATGGAAACATTAAGATAAATGAAAAGATTAGAGCACATATTTAAAAGACAACCTAACACGAAAATCCTTTGATATTAGTTTAACCCATTAACTAATGAAATGGCAAGTGCCCTGGAAACAGCATTTCACATCTCACAGGCTGAGTGCTGGGTAATTGGTTAATCAGATCCCAGTGCTCCGGGAATGAATGACGAGAAGCTATTGATAATTACATCATGTTAGTGATATAGCTTAGGCTATTTTGGGCAAACTGAGATGTAAGATTACCTTTCTGTCCTCTAAGATCTATTATGATCAAAAGCGAAGAGGGCAGAAACTCTCACAAGGGACAGGAACAGGCATTTCCTAAACTGAGGTTCTCTCCCTTTCAGGCAACTCTAGCTTGCTTCAAGCTTACATAAAATTACCCAGCACATAAGTAAATCAAGTTATTAGCTGTCAGTTACATAGAAACATTTGTAGCTGTAGCTTATACACTTGAGGGAGGGTTGTAAAGTCAGTTCTCACTATATGTACTAAAATCACCAGCAACTGTGAATACTAAATCCCTACTCTCAGAAAAAAGATTCTTAGGCAAATGAATACATGAATTACTGGTCACGACATTTTTATTAACAAATCAATAAATAACCACATTTTATTATGTTTCCACTTAAAGAAACTTTTATATATTTATACACACCACACACACACACACACACACACACACACACACACCCCATTGATTCCATCAACACAAGCAGGAAAAAACTGTCTAAGCTTTTCTGATGCAAATGTTTTCTCCTTAAGGTGTCAGCCTGTTACTCTCAGAACACTACTAGACAAGTTCCTCAGTACCACGCCTGTGGAACTCCTGAAGAGAGAATCACCAGTGGGAAGCAGGGAAGCAGGAAAGCATGAAGCATAGGAGGCTAAATAAAGACCCTGCAGACAACAACGTGTGCTGTGTGATCACTACAGCATAAAGGCTAGTGCCTCGCCCTGTCCCGTCCCAGGCAGGAAAAATAACATTTAGAGGATTCCTTTCTGTCATCCTGTATGTTTCCATGACTAAATGCAACTCATCTCTGACTTAAAAAGATGTTTGAACAGTGATGAAATTGCAAATAGTATCACTGCAAATGATGATATGTTGTCCCTCCCAAAAAAACCTACAAAGTGTTTTTAAAATTATGCCAAACCCACATTTTAAGGAGCACAGAAATACACTGTACAAATATATATATGTCTTTCTAATTTTTTAAAATTTATTTTGGTTTGCTGTTGTTGTTGGGTGGTTGGTTGGTTGGTTGGTTGGCTGGCTGGTTCGGTTTTTTTGAGACAAGGTTCCTCTGTGTAATAGCCCTTGGGTGACCTAGAACTCTGTAGACCAGGCTGGCCTCGAACTCACAGTGATCAGCCTGCCTCTGCCTCCCAAGTGCTGGGATTAAGGGTGTGTGCAACCATGTCCAGCTTGTCTTTAAAATTTTTAAGTGTGTATGTGTGTGTGTGTGTGTGTGTGTGTGTATGCACATGTGAGAACATATGTTTGCAGAATCCGGAAGCAGCTTTAGATGCCCGGGACCTGGAGCTGCAGGCAGCGGTGAGCCACCTGAGTGCTGCAAACTTCGGTCCCTATAAGTGGAGTACGCTCTCTCAGCATGACGCCATCTCTCCAGTTCCCATTCTAACTACCACACTTACACCTAATCTATGAGTTTAATTTTAAGTCAGAGTTAAAAGAAATTATAAAGTTACATTTTCAGAGCAGAAAAAATGACCCCTTAATTAAGTTACTATTCAAAAAAAAATTAAGTTACTATTCTTTAATTTTGAGATGATTCCTCACCTGAGCATTGTCATGTGTTGCAGAAGGAAGCTCATCATGTGAAATCTTGCTTGGCTATGAGCGCTGGGTTGGTCTTCCACTCAGAGCTCTATCTGCCTTCCTCTGCCTCCCAGTGTTGAGATTAAAGTTGTATGCCATCATACCCAGAGTGTTTTAATAGATCTAGATTTAATATTCTCAAGCAAAAGATAAGTGTTGGAGGGTGGTCTAGTGTATCTCGATGCTAATTACTGCTTGCTGTCTCTGTGACCCACCTTTTGATCAATAAAAGGCCAATCACCTGGGCAGGGCAACTGAAATGGGTGTGGCTACAGTTCCCAGGCTTGGAGAGACAGAGGAATCCTGGGAAGGAGAAAGACCTGAAGGCAAAGAGAGAAGAAGGCTGCCATGGGTTAGACAGAAGAGAAGCACTTGGCCGGCGTGGATGGAGATTTGGCCCAGATGAAGAACATTAGCAAGTATTTGGGATTATGGATGGGAGGTAGCTTGATAGAAAATATTAGAAGCAGATGGCATGAGATTGGGACAGGTATGGGAAACCTGCCTCACTGTGGGAAGTAGTTCACAGGATTGATATCTGCCTGAACCCAGGCTAACTAAGGCTATTTTATAATATAACAGCTGTCTGTGTCTTGACTGATTGTTAGCCTGGCATACTAATAATACATATAATGAAAAGCAACAGAAAAGAACAATCATATAAGTATACAAAATACATATACATCAGCATATAAACAACAATGAACTGTATTGAGGTATGATTAGGATTTTAAAAGATGAATTTCAATCAGTATCCCCCCCACTAAATACTAAGCATAAAAGCCTATTACAAGTTAAATATACGTGTATTTTAAAAGATGAACTAACTGCTTTTCCTGCTTCTGACATTTTCGTTGTTGTTGCTAAATCTGATGCCCCACATTCTATGTCATTCATTTCTTAGTATTCAGTGACCTCACAACTTAGATGAGCAGACAGCACCAGTCAGAAATTAACTCTATTAGTTTCAAAGACAACAGTCATCATTAAAAATTATTAGAATATCCAAGAATTCCCATTTTAGCTGTTGAAAAAAGTAGGCAATGATATCATCCTAACTCTTACACTGTTTGATATGCAAGATACCACAGGTTCAATACCCAGCGCTAAAAATACATAGTAATTAATTAATTATCTTTAAAATAAAAAGAATTCTTTACTTCTTAAAAGTCTACTTCTCCCCTACTCTGATCTACCCAATGGACAGGACATTTTCCACAGTTATATGGAGAGCAGGGACTGACTTTGACATGAACTCTGGTGCTCCATATTTGACGACCTCCCCTTGGTGGGGAGGCCTGGTGGCACTCAAAAGAAAGAATAAGCAGGCTACCAAGGTGAGACTTGATAGCCTACAGCCATATAGTGGGGGAGGAGGACCCCCTCGGCCATAGACCTAGGGGAGGGGAATAGGGTGAAAGCGGGAGGGAGGGAGGAAGGAATGGGAGGATACAAATCATGGGGTAACAATTGAGTTGTAATCTGAATAAATTAATAAATTTTTTTAAAAAGTCTATTTCTCTAATAGCTAATTTTATAGCAACCAGGGATGCTTTAAAAATCAAACATTTTAAAAAGAAGAGCAACAAAAAACTGTAATAGTGTTTCACAGCTAAAGGATTCAATGAAAAATACAACTACTAGGATAGATTAAAGCGGTTGACTAGATTCATGAAACTGCCTACCAATTTGCTGTTAACATGGCTAAAGGTTTTTGTTGTTGTTTTGTTTTGTTTCAACATAGGGTTTTCTCTGTGTAGCCTTGGCTGTCCTGGACTCACTTTGTAGAGTAGACTGGCCTCCAACTCAGAAATCCACCTGCTTCTGCCTCCCAGAGTGCTGGGATTACAGGCCTACATCACTGCACTAGGGTCAAAAGACATTTTCTAATTGAAATTCTTCATTACACGATATGAAAAGGAAAATGAAGCAATACAGCACAATGATACAGACAAGTGGCACCTTCCTAACACTTCTGTCACCAGTGAACAGAACCTTCTAGAAAACAACCAAACTACAAGCTACTCAAATATTCTTTAACTGACTGTAATCCAATCAAGCCTTAATTTTTAAAGGCTCATTAAGAGCCATCTAGTGAAAAGATGGACCCTCACTTTACTAAAAAACTCATGTCTGATTTCATTAGACACGGGCAAATAACTTATCCTGATATTAGATCTATGGCAGAGTAATTAAATAAGTTTTACAGGTTATTTAAAATATTACTTCATTTTAATGAACAAAAGTAATTCTCATTTGGCTCTTTTTAGACTTTAAAAACTGTCACAAATTTAATGATTGTACATCAAAGTAAAATAATTGTTTGAAATCCTCCAAGTCACAGTGAACATGTAAACAGAAATGTAGCTAAATAACTCAGTCAATATTCTAAAGTTACTTTCTATTTTTTAAACACTATTGAGAACAAAAGCAGGAAACAGCTTCATAAGAGCTAGCTGACAGCCTTGAAACACTAGGAGACTATGCCCCAAGTTACATTGTAGCTTATAGACAGGTTAAGTCAAACATACCTCAAAAACTTTAAAAAGCATTCTGACTGGCTAATTTTGTCTGATGACATAGTTTCTCTGAAAGCTACTTTTCTTACATTTAACAAAGAGATCTGTCTCCAGTGAATCTGATTTTTCTTAGAGTAGTTTTTTGTTTGGTTGGTTGGTTGGTTTTTGTTGTTTTGTTTTAGCCATAGGTGGTTTGAAGAAAATGAATTTAGTTTTTTCCAGAAGAACAAATATTAAGAGGGACTCAACCTGAAATACCTCCCATGGGTTCATGTGTCTCAACACATTCCCCACTGCCGCCCCCACCTCAGTCACACTGCTTGGGGAGGCTCTGACGCCTTTAGGAGGCAGGTATAGCGTGAGAAGACTCCTGAGATGGTGGGCTTAGGGGTTACACGTGGTTCTACTTTCACCTGACCTCCACTTTCCTCACTGGCAGAAATGGGAAAAGCAAGACACACCAGGTACTTTCCAAGATGGATGATACTGTAAGACTCTATTCTCTGAACCATGGGCCAGAATACAGGCTTCCTCTCTAAAGTCTCATTTGCCTGTTATCTGACAACAGTGATTTTAAAATGTAACTAACACAGCAGGCTTACTTCTGTTTTAAAAGTCAACCATTTGATGTCCCCATCTGACCAAAAATATAAGACTAAGGTGTCTTTAGTTAAAGTTACTATTGGTGTGACGAAACATCATGATCAGAGCTGGCACAGTGTCACAGGCAGGCAGATCTCTGTGAGTTCGAGGCCAGCCTGGTCTACAAAGTGAGTCCAGTACAGCCAAGGCTACACAGAGAAACTTTGTCTGGAAAACAAAAACAAAAATAAAAACCCACCATGACCAAAAGCAACTTGGGGAGGAAAGGGTTTATTTCACTCACAGTTCCATGTAACAAGAGCAATCAACACTTCATTCAAAAGCAGTGAGGGGATAGAACTTATGAGGGGCAGGAACCTGGAGGCAGGAGCTGCTGCACAGGCTATGGAGGATGCTGCTCACTGGCTAGATCACCATGGCTTACTCAGCCTCCTGCTTTCTTACAGAACCCAGGGCCACCAGCCCAGGGATGGCACCACCCACAATGGGCTGGGTCCTAGTCCATCAGTTACTAATTTAGAAAATGTCCCATAGCTGGATTTTATGGAAGCATTTCCTCAGCTGAGGTTCCCTCCTTTCAGAGAATTCTAGCTTGTGTCAAACTGACATAAAACCAGCCAGCACATAAGTAAGTCAAGTTATTAGCTGTCAGCTACATAGACACCTTTAAGACATTGGCACTGTAGACTACCGCAAAGACTCAGAGATGTGTTATTAATTTAATGTGTTATTAAGGCCAGAGGAATGCTAAGATAGATGATCCTGAATGTGGCGTATTTGCTTAGCACAAAGAGACGTGATGTTAATCGGATGGTTACAAATTGTATACACACATTAAAATGCCATACTGTACCCCATAAATGTATCAATTATGTGCTAACTAAAATTAAAACTTCTATCCACAAAAAGATTAAAGATCAAAGAACTGACAAGTCAAAGACACTCATCTAACTTCATTACAGGCACAGAATTTCTAAGTGGGTTACCTAAGGCTTCATGATCATTTGTGGCTTGCCCTTTCAGCCTATCTCTTCCAAAGGATCAAGTTATCTTTTTAAAATAACTAACATAACGTTAAAACAGCTGCTTCCCAACGAAAAATAAATTATTTTAACACAGCATTCAGCTGTGTCTTCAATGTCAACACAGGTTTTCCAACTGTACCTTAAACCTTTTACTAAGGCAATCAAAGCACTCTGGCCCACCCACAGTAAATCTTGTTTCTAATGTCTGGAAATCCATCATCCAGTATCCATAAAGCCTTCAGCCTACGAAAGAGCTCATTGAATTCCATCAGCATAATGTACAAGCACTGTGATGCTTCCTCTACATTGCTATCTTTGCTAACTGTCAACAAGCAACCAGCCCACTGGGAAGCTATTTTAAGGCAAAAATCTTAGAAGATGGTTACTAACTACAACCAGAAGTAGTAAAAACTAAGTAACCATCACCGTAGAAAGACAGCAAGACTAACTAGCTAGCCTAGCCATGCTCTAAGCCACATAAGGTGGCAGCATCAATTCCACAGTCACAGTTCTACAGCAACCAACCTGCCTTCATAGCTGAACACTACTACTTATGCATTCACAACTTTAAAAGTAACACTTAAATGAGACAATCTTTTAACAGTTCCTACTCACTAATTCATCTTGTTAAAAATTATCAATAGGATCAGTGTGGTGGCACACATGCCTTTATTTCCAGCACTCAGGAGGCACAGGCAGGTAGATTTCAGTGAGTCCAAGGACAACCAGTGACACGGAGAGCTCTGCCTCAAGACAAAAAGAAAAAGTAAATGAATGGTAAATATGGCCACTGGTTAGGTTGACCACACATCAGTGGATGGTACCAAATCCATGCACATGTAGGCAACACTAATTTAATAACTCATTGAGTCTTTAAAGAAAAGCGGGGGGGGGGGGGGGGGGTGCGCTGGAGAGATGGTCCAGTGGTTAAGAGCAATTGCTGTTTTTACTGAGGACCCGGGCTGAATGCCCAGCACTCACCTGGAGACTCACAATGGTCAATGGTTCAGAATTCCAGTTCCAGACACTCTGACACTCCCTCTGCCCTCTACAAGTACCAGGCTCACACGTGGTACACAGACATACATGCAAGCAAGACACTCATGTACATAGTATAAAAATAAATACTTTTTAATAAGAGTGACATTATGGTACATAAGAGATGTGGTGAGAGAACCAGAGTGGAAAGGGGTAACTTGGGGCCAATATGACCAAGGTAAGTTGTATACATGTATAAAATTGTTCAAAAAAAAAGAGAAAACTCACCCAAAATATTATTTTTAAAAAAGTAATCAATAAAGGAGGAAGTGGGTTGTGGTGTGGTGGCAAGGTAAGAATAGAAAGCACAGAGAGAAAAAGCACTCCTTACAAGGTAATCTGTCTATCAATCTACCTATTTATTTATTTAGAGGCAGGGTCTGTCTGTCTGTCTATCAATCTATCCATCTATTTATTTATTTAGAGGCAGGGTCTGTCGGTCTGTCTGTTGCTTGTCTGCCTATCTCTATCTATCTATTATCTATCTATCTATCTATCTATCTATCTATCTATCTATCTATCTATCTATCTATCTATCCATAGGGTTTCTCTGTGTAGCCTTGGTAGTCCTGGACTCGATTTGCAGACTAGGCTGACCTCAAACTCACAGAGATCTGCCTGCCTCTGCCTCACAAGTGCTGAGATTAAAGGAGTGCACTAGCACGTCCAACTTTTTTTTAATTTAAAGATTTATTATATATATATATATATATATATATATATATATACACACACACACACACACACACACACACACACACACACACACACACACACATAGTGCTCTGCGTGCATGTATGTCTGCTCTTCCAGAGACCTGAGTTCAATTCCCAACAATCACATGGTGACTCAAAACCATCTATAATGAGATCTAGTACAGTCTTTTTAAACTAAGGAGTCTCTGAAAAAGCCCTAACTTAAACAGTCTAAGGCATAATTACATATAATTACCTTCTTTCCAATGCCAATGAAAGATGCTCAGTCTCCTACATAACATACAGAAGTTTAATTCTGTTGGTGATGCAATTGAGAAATTAATAAAAAATATTGCCTTTATATTTTTCAAATATAAACTGGTAACTACATGTAAAGACAAACATAAAAGATGTATCAATCAGCATTATTCATATGTATAACAGCAGAAGAGTAGATGTAATTGAGTGGTTTTATACCACAGTGAATGTGATATAGTTATTAAAAGAAACTATCTATGTAGATGTGTTCCTATTAAGTGATATCAAACGAGGGTGTTAGGTAAAAGAAAAGAAGGGAGGAAGGGAGAGAGAAAGAAAGAGAGAGAGGTATAGAAATTATTGAGTACATTGCAATCTTTGGAACTAGTGAAAAATTCTCCAAGTGTCAAATACACCTGAGGATTTGCACAACTGTTACCTAACTTTACAGAGGATAAGAAGGAAGAGGAGGTGATGATGATGAGAAAGAAGAAGGATGAAGGAGGAGGAAAGGTCTGGGCTAGTGAGGTGGCTCAACAGATACAGGTAACTAATGCCAAGCCTGGTAACCTGGGTTCAATCTCTAGGCCGCACATGGTGGACAGAGAGAACTCCAGGAAAGTGTTTTCAAACTACCACATGAACATCGTGGCACACAGCCCAATGCCTTGCTCTCTGCCCTAAATACATGTAATAAAAGTTTTTACAAAATAAGACTAAAGGAAAAACTAAAGTGTGAAATTCTACCCAATAGTAAGAGACAAAATACGTAAAGTGAGATAAAAGCAAGATTATATGAAAGTTTTCCCACAGACAGATTTTATTTTGAAAGCATACAAATATCTTAAAGTATAATCAAGACAATAGTTTAAACAACAACTAAAACACCAAACCAACTACAACAAATGAATTTTTCCATGGACTGACATGATATTACTAAGTACTACTATTCTGAGTATTTTAAGGGAGAGTAATTCACATATATAGTGGGGTACATCCTAAAAAGAGTAACAGGGTAACCTGCTTTCATTGGCAGCATCACCATAGTAGTATTTTTCCAAGATTGCTTCATCCTAGCATGGGACAAATAAGTCATCATTTTATATCAATGACCAACTTAAAAAAAAAAAGATGCAGTAAACTGAACCCCATCACAACTGTTAGAATGCATTCGCAATAATAATGAAAAGGAAAGCACGCCTTGTTTTTCACCTTTAGAGCATTTCTGAAAACCAATTCACTATATAAGAGCTAGTGCATATAGAACTGAGCATTTCTTCATACTTTTAACATAAAAACTCTATCTTGCAAGCAAGAAATAGGACCTGTTTTGCAACAAGTAAAACAAAATTCAAGAAGATAATCACTGATTGCTAAAATCAGACTTGATATATAAAACAGCAATGACGCCAGGTAAAGATCTCAATAACTAAACTCTTCTCACTAGAAATATCCAAGAAACACAGGTGACAGCTATGAAAAATTTTACCACAAAAAAGTAGCCAGCCATAGAATTCTCAGAACAAATCCCAGTCGCTCACACAAAGGTCCAGCTCCCACCGCCTTCTCTGCCTTCTCCTCCCTCCCTGCCCTACGGAAACATACACTCTCCTCTTAGCTGGCTCTCTCACCCCTCTCCTCAAGAGTCTGTGCTTACATCTATATTAAAACCTCTTTTTAATAAACTCCATCTTTGTTTTAAAAGAAATCACAGTCAAGGATAGCTCAGTGGTAGAGAAGACATCTTGGGCCCACTCCCCAGCACTTCGATGAAAGCTTTACAGAGCACTATGTCCCTTCAGTCCTTTCATATGGAGCAGGAAGGGAGAACGAGGCTGAGCAGAGGGATGGCTTAAGCTTCCTAACCTGAGACCCACTAAAACAATCCATGTTGCTCATTTGGGGTGACCCCCAAATATATTATTATTTTTGTTGCTACTTTGTAACTGTAATTTTGCTACTGTTATAGATCATAATGTAAATATTTTTTGAGACAGAGGTTCGCCAAAGGGGTCACAACCCATAAATTGAGAACCAGTCACAATGCAGATAAGCAATCCCTAATTTATGTAATTATGTAGTTTATGGGCTGTAGGGGTTTGGTTTTTGTTTGGTTTATTTACTTAGTTTACTGGTTTGAGATAGGATCTCACTGTACAGACCAGGCTGATCTTGAACTGACAGAGATCTGCCTGCCTCTGCCTATGTAATGTAGTATTAAGGACGAGTGCGGGCGCACCTAGCCCTAGATATAATTTCAACAATTGATGGGACATAAGTACTGACTACATATTTGGTGATATAAAAAATTAACATATTACTATTATTATTTCTGAGTCTATTTTAGGGCAACCTAATATTTAAAGCTGAAACTGTATGCTTAGAATTTTCTCCTTAAATAACCTAACACAGTGGGGAGAAATAGGGAGGGAAATGAGGAAAAGCCCTCTTGAAAAAAGAAAAGGGTGGGAGTGCTGGCTGATGGTCAAGTAACAGTTCATTAGGCTGCTGGCTGACCTGTTGTTTCAATTTTTCCCAGAGAAAAGATGTTTTAAAAGGAAAAATTCATATATAAATGTATATGTAAAAAATAAAAAATGTTTAAAAAATTATGCCTGTCCTTAAGATATTATTTACTGGGAACAGAGTATTCAGCAAAATCAATAAAGCAAGTTCTTTGGAGCTGTATTTGTATAAGATAATTGTGGCACTGTCTGTTAAGGCCATAGATAGATAGATAGATAGATAGATAGATAGACAGACAGACAGACAGACAGACAGACAGACAGACAAAAGGAACCTCAATCCTGTACTCCTAAAAATGAAGAAAATTTAGTCTGTACATACTGTTACTGTTATTAGAATGTGTATGAGTGCACGTTCCTATCCTTCAGCATATAAGCACAACTACCTGGCAGAATGTCAGAGGACAGACTGTGATACTGAAGGAGAAAGGTAAAATTACAACTAGCTTGATGCACTTTTTCTATAAAAGATGTGTACGTAGGAACCATTATTTGAACAACCTAGAAAACACCCCAACCTGTCCAAAAAAATTTCAAGAATAATGGGCTTGTCTTTCAATCTTGTAAATTATATTTAGTATTTGTTTATGTATGTGTGAGCATGACTGTACCCAGCAAGAAACAGTCACCTCCACTCACCACGTGAGTATCAGAGACCAAGCTCAGCTTGCCAGGCTTCACATTGTTGGTTACCAATATTATTATTCCCTGAGCCATGCTTTAAGTCCACGTGACACTTTGCAACTCTCATATAGTATTATATATAATAACAAAATAAACTACGTAAAAACCAGAATAAATTAATTAATCCATACATTGCAAAAGTGTAAAATGCTCTACTTAAGTATTTCAAGGTGAAATTTAAAAACTGCACCTATGTTTTCTATTGTATACCTCTGTAGCTTTTTATAAATCATACTACTGTGCTTCCTTAGTTGTTTTTTTTTTAAGCACAGCTCTAAAAAATGGTCAAATACACATTTAAAAACAACAACAACAAAAAACCAAGGTTAACTTTAAAAATTAAAGCTTGTACCAGTTTTGTGTGGTTTTCCAGCTGAAAGCTCACATTCTTAAAAAAAAAAAAAAAAAAAAAAAAAAAAGATGGCATGTAATGCAGCTGAATTTGCCCCGGGAGATGGGTGGGCTTCTATTTAGAGCAGTGTTTTGCTTGAAATAGGGGAATGAACATATCATTACATCTTGTAGCCTGTGAGACAGGCTCCCGAGGCTGACAGGCAGGTCCTGCAGACAGTGATAAAATAAAGGCTGATGCTATCTGGCCACTACTCTTAGCAGTCTTGGGACGACAGGCAGGCCCTTACCTTGTATCTTCCTTCCTAGTGAGCAGGAGTCTAACTAAAACTGCTGAGTGTGTAAACTCCTGTAACAAAGACTTGTCTGACCAAGCTACATCAACTCTACTCACTTCAATCATGGGAGGCTTTGACTAAGCAGATTGAGATGTGAGGAAGGAATTCACAGGCTTGGATGCTTTGTTCCTGCCTGTTCATGACAGGGAAGACCCCACAGATCTGTAGACTGTTAATAATAAAATCTAAACACTGTTCCTACAAAGGCTTCCTGTTTGGAAATAGACTTGCTTGGCCACTGTATTTGTCATCCCACAAAAATCAGTAAGTGCCTAGCTATATGCAAAAGACAGTTTTTCTGTCCAATGGCGTTCTCTCCCCTAAAGTATCTGGATTCTGTTCAAAAACATGGTTTTCTATTAGAAAGCTTAAGATTTAAGTTGAGGCAGGATTCTGAATATCAAGGGAATTACTGCCTAAGTTGAGGCTCCCTACTGAGAAATTATTATCAAGTACTCCAAAATACCTAAAAAAAATTCCTGAGTGTTCACATGTCATGAACAGAAGATTCTCTCTAGCTGGCCCCATGTGACAGGTGGCAGTCAAAATGCAAGTGAGCAGCACAAAGCATAACTACCTTGAAGGTATATGTGAAAGGTATACAAAACATAGGTCAATTTCATGTTTAGATTTGGGTACTATCCCTACATATTTGAATATTTCATTTTCTAAAATCCACCATTATTAGATCTCAGATGAGTAATAATCTGTATTGCACTCTGGAAGTGCAGCTTCTCTTCATTTCTTGGCAGCACAGCTGTCTCCTTTAGTCTCCCTGTATGTATACTAATGGGGGGTTGATGAGTAAAGGTTACGGGACAGTCCTAGCACATGAGTGGTTTGACAGGGAAACCAACATTATTTTCATTAAAAGGCTTGGCTGGCTCTAGTTTCCAGAAAGAGAGAAGGGAATGAAGGATGACTTTTTATCACCAATGATCAATGATGTGACCAAAAGTCATTTCCCAGAAAAGCCTCATAAAAATGCACAAAGATAAAATTAGTAGAATTACTACTATGCAGCTCAACAACGAAAGAAGAACCTGGAAGGTGGCATTTCCAGAAGAGGGCAAGGAAACTCTACCTTCCCCCACGTCTTTCCCTGGGCATCCAAGCCATGTGGCTGTTCATGTGTGTCCTTAGATACCTTTCAGTGGAGAACTGGCAAGCCAAAATACAATGTTATTCTAGCAAATCAACCTAACTTGAGGGAGAGGGGAAACAGAAAAAGGGCTTACAGCTGCAAGAAAAGCAGGCTGTTCTTGGCTTCTGTAGGGAAGCTCACACCTGTAACTTCTGTGACCTCATACAATCTCCACATAGCGCTCCAACTGAAGCACATTATGATACCAGTAAGTGCTCCCGCAAGCCCTGCCTATTGATTAGCCCAGTGTAAGAAGTTCCTAGATATCTAATATCAAGAGTACTCAGTGGTTTGACAGTATACAAAATACTTGTTTTCTTCTCATCCTTAAGAAGCCGAAGGGAAAAAAAAATTTAAACACTATCACCTATGGAAAAAGAAAGCATGGGAGAATTTAATAAAATATGTTAAACTGGCTTCCTAAGTTCAAATGTGGCAGCATTTCTGTGGTTGCCACTGTCGGAAACAGCTTACAGTAAAAGGTGGCACATCAGACAACATCATGCAGGCTTCGTTTCAAGATCTGAAGACTACTTTCTTGGCATATCAGCTATGGCAAATCACTCAACCTCCCTGACAGAAGCTACCTCACCTACACAATGCAAATAATAAAACCCAGAGTAGTTGAAACAAATGTGTCAAATAGTGAGAACAGAGCTAACTCAAAGTACACAGAATAAATCAAACAAAATTATCAAAAAGTCAAAAAGTAGCCAATTTTCACTTACAACATTTTCTAACAATGCTGTCCCCACAAACATACTCAACTACAGACACTGCCGTATGCTGCCTGACACACACAAGAAATTCCTAATAGCATTCTAGGTTCTGTTAGTTCCTGCCCGCAGACTCCATGTTACCTACCACTTCCTGCTGGCTACTTAAATTTTAAAACAACAAAATAAACAAAACAAAAAACAAAACAAAACAAAAAACTAACAAACTAGTGCTGGCAGGCCCACCAATAAGAAAGCAAGAAAATGAAAACAAAATTGCCATATTAACTCACATGCTTCCCCCTATCTTCCAGGAAGAGTGAAAAGCACATAGAGCTTACACTCCTCATTTGCCAAAGCTGAAAGGTGCGTCCATATTGCTCATTCACCGCTTCAACTGCAGGGCCTATTGTTTGTGGGTATATTTTCAAATGCTTACTCAATAACAAGTATTTACCAAGTAGCAAGGAAATTCCATAGAAGAAAGTATGTGCTGTGTTCAGTCAAGGATTTGGTCAAAAAACACCACTTCTATCATAACATATTCAAAGTAAATCAAGCAGTAGGGAAATTATTTTTCTAGCTTCCTTAGTATTTTAGTATACAGAGAAAAAGGATTAAAAACTTTCTTTGTAACTATTAAAACATACTTATCATGTTCCTTGTATTATTATCTATACCCATACTTAACTGCTTATTCTGCTCTTTACCAAACAGACAAGCAACAAATGAAAACACTTTTCCTTCTCACTTTATTATCAACGCTTTTAAAAGCACGTCAGGGTTGGGGAACATGGCTCAATGGGTAAGGAACTTGCTATCCAACGGAGAGGAACAATTTGGATCTCCAGAGCCCATGTAAAAGTCATGTGGGTGTAGGAGCCACTCATAATCCCAGAACACAGGGAATGGAGATTGGGAAGATCCCTGGAGGCTATTTAGCTTCTAGAACAAATGAGAGACCATGAATCAATATATAAGACGGAGCGTTCTGGTGAGAGGCGTGCCTTGACACATAGGTAGAGAGCAGCTAAGGAAGACACAAGATGTCAAGCTCTGGTCTCTAAATGCATGCAGATGTTCACATGTACCCACATATATGAGAACATGGATACATACACATATGCACAACACACACACAAAGAACACATAAGAATTATCACAGCATAAACAAGGATGACAAGAGTTAAAGTTATACGCCACAAAATTAAGATTATGAAAAAATTTTGATGGTAAACATTCCTCACAAAATTCACGTAAGAAATTAGTCACACAGAAGTCTTTCGAGTTAACACGTTTAGCTATAACATCTTAGCAACACTGAAAATGTATTCTGCAGCTAAATTTATTTTCATGTGTTCTCATTTATGTTATTGTTTTGTATATGTGTACAAATATATACATATGTACATTTTGTATGTCTAGCAGACATCTTTTTTTGTGTGTATATATACATATGATATATACAACATGTACACATATATAATCTCATATCTCAATAGACAATAGGAGAAAATAAAACATGGGAACTGCTTCAACCAGTAAGGTTAAGAATTAGAAACTCCCAACAGTGGAGAAAACCCTACAATAACAGGAGATACTCAAGAGACCACAATAGGTAATACTACGTTTACAAAAGTAAAATATAGTATTCTTGTATTAAATAAGCACCTCCTCTCGTCTGTAGTTTAAAACAAAATATATTGTCATGTCTCCTTGTTTAAATACTTGCTAATTTCCATCTCTTTGCTCTACGTGCTTTACATTTATACATAGCGCATTTAACCCTCACCACAATGGTACGAGGCGGAATCAAGATCCCAATAATGCTCATTCTTATTATTCTAGTCTGCCAAAGACAGGAGAAAATAGCCTTTGCTTGTATCTAAAAACACAATTCTAATTTCTAATTCTCATGTGCTGTGTACTGTATGATCAGCATTTAACTTAATAAGGCCAACTCAAATTAATAGCAATTTAAAAGGGGGAACAGTATTGCCTTTAAGAAACAGTATTTCTTAACTAGTGGATATACATAAACCAGTTTTTTTTTTATTGAAAACTGGTATGTTCGTAGGTTGTTAAACTTCATTCAATGTTCTTAGGCAGCTATGTTAATACTGTTTAAAGCCAATGACACCCTAAGGCCAATCATTCATGGGAGCCAAACTTCAGAAGATTACACACCTAATTCTGAATGTTTGTTTAAATTTTTTATTTAAAAATTTTAAATACAACATCTAAAGATGTTCTAAGAAAAAATAACACATAATTCCCACAAAATATCTTTATATAATGAAGACACTATTAAAGATATGATCAAAGATTTTCCTTCAAACCTCTTAGCTACCCACCCCTTCATGGTGGACAAAGGAGCTAAGTGTAGTAGGCTTGTGAGGCTCAAGAGACTACTCATCAGAACTAAGTCACAATACTTTGGTGAGTGGCTTTAAACTCCACCAGGTGTCCTAAACATAAACTGACCCCAGATTTATCATAACTCTTTTTAAAGTGTATTTTTTAAAAGACACCTTTAGGAATAACAGTTTTAATCAATAGTAGTAAAACCCAACAGAAATGTTAAAACATCTACCTCATAATATTTTGTATAAAAGACAACTAGGCAAATAAAATCTTCCTAACAACAATATTTAAAGCAGATAGTTCAACATCAAATAATTAAATTAAATGACAAAACAATCCCAATAATAATACAAATAAAGTAGCACAAGTGGTAGAAGTACAGGTTAAAAATAGAAAGCAGATTCATTACTAAAGTAAAATGTCTAAAAAACTGATTTTAATAAGGACAATATTGCTAAAACTGACTTTCCCAATTCATCTGGCCAATCTCATTTAGGGTCTATCAAAATAAATATTTTAGGAGCTGAGCACAGTGTTGTTATGCCTGCCACTCCAGCTATCCCAAAAAGTGAGGTAAGATGACAAAAAGGTTGAAGCCTGACAGGACAACTTACCAAGGTATGATCTAAAAAAAGAAATGTTTTTAAAAGTGTGTGGAGAGGGATGTTGCTGGGGATGTAAGACTGCATCTGAAACTTAAAGCCCTGGTGATGACAACTCTGTGGTTGAGTACTTGAACAGCATAACTTGAGGCCCTGGAATCTGTCATGAAAAACAAAATGCCACTGTCTTCCCCCCAAGTTTTAGTTGAGCATTTTTACATAAAACATAGTAGTCAAATTCTTTTTGGTAGTTTCTAAATTTGGTAGTTTCTAAGTGTCAAAGTGGGTTATCATGCTGGAGTGACTAATAATTCAGTTCTTGAATTAAAATGATAAACAAGGAAATCAGGATATCTTAAAATGGTTCTGAAGTTTCTCACTGTGGGCATCATGCCTAAGATCTATGAGATGTGGAACTTGATTTCTGTGCAAGCTGGTTTTGTGTGTCAATTTGACACGATTTAAGAGTCATCAGAGAGGAAGGAGCCTCAGTTAACAAAATGCCTCCCTGAGATCCAGCTGTAAGGCATTTTCTCAATTAGTGACCAATGTGGAACTGGGTGGTTCCATCCCCGGGCTGGTGGTCCTGGGTTCTGTAAGAAATCAAGCGGAGCAAGCCAGTGAGCAGCCCCCTCTATGGCCTCTGCCTCAGCTCCTGCCTCCAGGTTCCTGCCTGCTTTGAACTCCTGTCCTGGCTTCCTTTGGTGACAACCTGCAATGTTGAAGTGCCAGCTAAATAACCCTTTCCTCCCAAACAAATGTGGCATTTTCCTCACAGCCACTACAAAACTGCAAGTGACTCACTCACACAAGGACTTACCTTCTTTTTGTCCCTCATTGAGCCTTTGCCTCGGACCATTATTTTACATCCTGTTTCTGCTTCAAGTTGTTTAGCTGTAAGTCCTCTAGGTCCAAGGATTCTCCCAACAAAATTAAACTGTGGGGAAAGAAAATATAAAGTATTCACTTACTTAAAGTTATAGCGAAGTTATTTGAAAACATACATACATACTCCATCTCCTTTGAACATGAACCAAAAAGTAAAACCTAGGAATTGTTAACTTTATTGGCAAATGGATGTAAACCATTGTTTTCCATGGAATTTTCACACATACCAACACAAACTATAAAAAACAATCTAGCTAAATAAAGGTATTTTATTGAGTTGTCCATCAACAACGTTAAGAAAAGAATTAACCCAACACTGGATACTACGCAAACCATGAATCTTTTCTACAAAATAAAGACTGTCCTTTAACAAGAGTACTTGGTAAAGAGTCTTACTTTATTTTCATAGAAAAAAAAATTGTGTCTCCAGAGACAACTGGGTAACAGTTTCACATCACTGCTACAACATTAACGCTCAAACTAGGTTTCCAGTCTACACCAAGTATGCAAGCACACTTTTTAAAATGACATTTCTTAAATCATGCATCCTTATTTGCCTTTCTTTTTTCCATTCCTACTTTTAACATATAATTCTACAAGTCTAGGCAAAGAGTATAAACTTTCCATGAAAACGGCAGTGACAAAAGTAACTGTATAAACAAAACTCTAGCACTCCTCAACAGAAACTTCTGGTATTCATATTTACACAACTGTTAAAGGTCACTACTAGGAAGAGCACACCTCTACTTACTGGATAAAAACAACTAGCTTGCTGCAAACACCATGCAACATTATACTTGCATCAAGCCCACACATCTCAAGTTGACCACGAGCTGTATCATCAAGGTGTGCAGTGTGCTTGCTGTTGTCCACACACAGGCCACTGCTGAGCTGTCCACGAGGACACACACGGCCCATCCCTTGCTGCATTCATAGATCGGCGTACCTGGATTCAAGAGTCTTTATTCCCTGGCCACCTTCCATCCCTGCATATACTTCACTAACTTTTCAGATGCTCGGTAGAGTGTGCACTGGGACCAACTACTGGAACTTCAAAACTATGAATTATGGCCTAATTTCTTCATTTAATCAAGTCTTCTTTCATCTCTCGCAAGAATGTGAAAACTTTCTCCACTGTGCTTTTATTATTTGAAGGCTACTCCTATGTTATTCTATAAGCTTGCACATATTTAGACATTAACTTTCTGTTTCTAGTAAGTGAGTGCATAATTAGTTTTCTTTATCAATCTTTACCCAGCAACACTGTTTTTTGAGACAGAGTTCCTCTGTGTAGCCTTGGCTGTCCTGGATTCACTTTGTAGACCAGGCTGGCCTCGAACTCACAATGATCCACTTGCTTCTACCTCCCAAGTGCTGGGACTAAAGGTGTGTGCTACCACGCCTGGCATGCAACACTGTTTCTTGATTATTGGTTTTCACTATTCTGGGGACTGTTCTAGGGTTGCTTATGTACATTGTCATTGTCACTTGCAAATATTTTTTTTCTTTTCCAACTACGTTTTTTTCTTTACTACTCACACAGCACACCTTGAGTTCACAACGTTCAGCATTCTCAACTTGCTGCTAGCTTAAAGAACAAGGTTGATAAAGTTTTAGGTAATCAAAGTATCTTATATACAGATCACAGAGGGTCCATTTTTTAAACATTAAACCAACCTAATATTCCTGAAATAAGTTTCCCAACATTTCGGTGGTTTATTAAAAAAAAAAAAAAAAAAAAAATCACTCATTGAGCTGGAGTGCTGGCTCAGCAGTTAGCATTGGCTATTTCCCCAGAAGACCTGGGTTCAATTCCCTGCACCCACATGGCAGCTCACAATCGTCTATAATTCTAGTCCCAAGGGATCCAAAGCCTCTTTTAGTGTCCTCGGGCACCAGGCATGCATGTGGTACGGAGATACACATGCACGCAAAAGGAAACAAACAAACAAACAAAAAAACCCTCATACACATAAAGATAGAAATGAATAGAACTTTATAATATTAAAAAGTATATCCAGGAACTTTCTTCTTTCATAATGAGGGTCTCAGGTTTGGACATTAAGGTTATTCTGGCCCCCAAACATGTTGGAACGTTTCCAACTCTCTGGATGAGCTTACATGAAACTAGTGCTATTTCTTATTAAATGCTCGGTAGAGCTCACTGTGATGGACTCAGTTTCATTAATTTTGATATTTTTATACTGTAGTGTTGTCAATTTTGATATCTTGTGGTGGCCTTTTTTAGAAATATGTCTATAGTCTCCTAAATAATAAAGTTTATCTTTTATAGTATTGGTCAATCTACAATTGCTAAGGCTTAAAAAAAAATTTTTTTTTGCTTCTTACGTGCATGAGTTGGCCTGCATGTATATCTGTGTACCATATTCAGGTCTGGTACCTGGAAAAGGCCAAAAGGGGGTGTTGGGCCCCCTGGAACTGTAGTTATGAATAGTTGTGAACCACTATGTGGGTGCTGGCTCTCAAACTCAGACTCTCTGGAAGAGTAAGAAGTGCTCTTAGCCACTGAGCTGTCTCTCTAGCCCTATATTGAGGAGTTTTTCCTTCCTGGTTAGTTATCTACGCTATCAGTCTTGCAAGACATCAACTGTGAACTTTGCCACTGGAGTAGAACCATTTAAAAAATGGGGAGAACCACTCTCCCATTTCTTTGTATTATTTTTATTTGCAATTTGTTTTCCTTTGACCTCTAGAAACTAGAGTAGCATTGTGAGCAAGTACAATGGAATAGAAGAAATGCTACGTTAATTAAAGACTGAAGTGCTTATCTTAAGAAGCACCAGGTGAGCCCAAGAGCTGATTGCAGTCACAAGCCATAGTTGCTTTAATGAACTCAGTCACAAAGGTAAAAGTTCAGTAAATGATTCAATGATTTAGGTTGTCTTATTAAATGATATTTTGGTTCATTTCATTTTATATACTCTTCTTTTAGTTGATATCTAATCTTAGGTTTTTATTTCTTTTTTTCCTGTAAAGTCTAGTCTGTTTGTTTTCCAAATCTGAAATGGACACTTCCTCACTGCACCCTTCTTCCTCCTCCCTGTGGTATATGTATACATATAAAGCTAAGCTGGCTTTGAGAAGTATTTTCATTACCATTTAAGTCTCACTAAATTGACAGCTACAAGATAATGAATGATTTTTCATTTCAAAGATATAAGAATTCCCCAATCATTTTTGGTTTGACTTCTACTTCCTATGCTCTAGACATAACAAACAAAACTACATAAATTCTCAACTTTGAATATTTGTTCAGACCTGCTTTTCAACACAGGATACAGTCAATTAATAAAAACTGTGTGTGAGTGTGTGCATCGAGACAAGACTACGCATCTTCTATTGCTCTCTATCTTGTTTCCCATGACACAGTCACACTGAATCCAAAGCTATAAGGTTCACCTAGGCTGATGGATCAGCAAACCACCCAACATCTGCCCATTCTACTGATGCTACAGAGAGCTTTTATGTGGGTGCTAGAGAGTCAAACTCAAGTCCTTATGCTTTTGCAAGCTCTTTGCCCACTGAGCCATTGTCCCCACGATCAAGTTTTCATAAATATTAAATGAACGCTTGAAAAGGAGGTAAATTCTACTATGACTAGATCTTCTAGTTGGTTTTTATTGTTTTGTTTTGCTTTTTTTCAAGGCAGGATTTCTCTGGGTAGCTTTGGCTGTCCTGGACTCCCTTTATAGACCAGGGTGGCTTTGAACTCACCGAGCTCTACTTGCCTCTGCCTCCCTGAGTGCTGGGATTAAAGGAGCGCACCACTGTGCCTAGCCTGTTAGTTGTTCTTGTGCTGGAGACCCGGCTGGGGCCTCAGCTACACTAACAAGCACCCTGTCACTGAGTTGTACCTAAATTTACTTGTCCCTCTACTTGTATTTCCGTTTTCTGTCTTTAAAAGTTACATTATTTGACGTGTACCTACCTTTATGAAGAAGGCTTTATTTTCACTAATAGGTTTCTACTATTAATCCTATATTACTACTAATATGGACATAACATTTTTTGCTTGACTCTTCATATTGTGCACTTCTTGACTGTATTACTTCTAATGTTCTTCATATTTTAATTAAATACCTATACAGTATCTAACTGAATGTCTTTCAATTTATCAATTTTTATGTTTTAACTGAACCTGTTTGCACAACATGATTTTATCTGATTTCTTACTAATATGTGCACTTCCTACATATCTCACCTTTCTGTGTTCCTTTTTCCTTTCTAAGCTGCCTCCTTTTTTCATGGCAGAGGGAAGTTTGCACACCAGGGTGTATATTTATTTCCTTTTTCCTATAGCGTGGAAGTTGCATACCTGCTCAGTTGCTTGAAGTTACATGCTTTAAAAAAAACTGCTAGAAGTTTAAAATCTTTTAAATTCATGAGTGTACCATCACCCCAATTCCTGTGTGCCCCCAACTCAAGTTCATTGCTTTTCTTTCAATGCCAGTTGTGTATGTGTGCGCGCGCGCATGCGTGTGTACACATATTCCCATATTCATTTTTTTCTCTCTGCCTCTCTGCTCATGCATACTTTTTCAGGGCTGACCACTTGACCACTTGATATTGGATAACTAATTAAGGGTATCACCCCTGGGAAAGATTGATTCTCCTTTCTCAGTAGGCATTAAATACCTGTGGCTCATCACTTGGGCAGTATAGCTTTTTAAAGGCTGCCTCTTCCTCTCAATAGACTCATAATTAGCCTAACTTCGCATAGTATGTGACAGAGAAAAGGAAGGAAGGAAACATCGCAAGAGATCAAGCATCGTACTTGGCCCTGTGCTCATCTCCAGAGAGCTGCTCCTACTCATGTGGAAGTTCCTAGTTTCTGTATACACTTCCCTCCCTACCTGTTCCTCTAAAACAGCCTGGGCAGACATTACCTCCTTATCCCATCACTCACTCTGTCCAGTTATGTTCTTTCCAGTGCAAGAGGGAATGGCCTTTCAATTTCAAATTGAACTCAACAAAGCATGTATTCAACAATTACCAAGAGTAAGCAATGAAACAGATGCTGAGTGGTTTAATGAAGAAATGAAAGTTTGCTTGCTCAAGTGTCTACATGCACCTCCTCAAAAACAAGTCCTGCCAGCTATGCTTCAGTGACAGCTGTACTCTAACTAGATCCTTGGCCCAATCAACTCATACTAAATATGCATCATGTGAAAAGTGTTAAATCCAACATGCTCCATGGCTTCCGAATAGCTATTCTAACTGTACACAAGTTTACTGAGATACACACTTTAGTCTGGGTAAGCTGGATATGCAATGTTTAAAATAAAATTTTCTTAATTTTTATAAAAATTAACAAAACATTTTACGCACCGAGCCATCTTCTCAGCTTCTATGCATACATTTTAACATGGTGACTAATACTTAAGTTAGTTTGACCCACATCATTTATCAAACCAACTGTTAAACCCTACCACTTGTCCACTGAGGACACATCCTACCCTTCTGATATATTAAATATCTTTTGCCACAATTATAGACATAAGACTATAAAAAGTTAATTATTACAACTATTACTTTAAAATTGTTTTTAAATCAGATAAAGCAAATATTGAATCCATAAGAGACAAAATTTTCTTAACCTTAAAAACCAATTACTACTGTACCCATGAACCAACAAATAGTTTAAGCATGCTAAAGTGCATACCATATGGATTCTAATACCATTAAAACTGTCAAGGTCATCCTTCTCAAAATGTAGTAAGCAGAGAATGAAAAAAAATTAATCATAGCAGCTGCTTTGTCTATTGCAACCAATTTCCAGGTTAATGTGCTATGCCTTGCATTAAAACTCGTTCTGTATTGATTTATCATGCCAGTTCTGCAGCTTCGTTCAATTAAAACAATGTCAAGACGCTTTCAAAGAAAATCATTTCAAACAGCCTGAGCTAAGTGCAACTTGAAAAGCCAACAGAAGGGAACAAAAAACAGAAAGAAAGAAAGAAAGAAAGAAAGAAAGAAAGAAAGAAAGAAAGACATATTCACTAACCCTACTCTGTAAGTACAGACCTTTGCTTCAACTTGCCAATTATATTTCTACCAAGAGGCATGTTAATTTCTAAAGGTTTAACAATTATATATCTAATGCTAGTCAATACTCTTCACTACATTTGAAATACAAATGATAGTTCCTAGCGACAAAATGTAAACTACGAAAACTCCAGGAACCTCCTTAAACAAGTTACAATCAAGTACAATTAAAAACAAAACCTCCTTGTGAACCATTATCAAAATAAATGGCTGATTAAAATCTGCATTTCCAAAAGCATCTCAGAATCACTTTTAAGTATTACTAGACAGTAATCTCTGCTTAAAATTTTGGAATTAAAAAGTTATAAAAACAATATGCAAAATCTGGGTTGCTTTTTTTGTACAAGAAATAATCCTGGGGCCTGGAGATACGGCTCAGCGGTTAAGAGCAAATAAAGCTTTTATAGGACCTGGTCTAGCTCCTGGCACCAAGGTCTGGCTGCTCAAAACTATCTGGAATTTCAGCAACAGGGAACCAGATATACTCTTCTGAACTCTGAGAGCACCTGCACACACACCAACTCCCACAGACACATAATTAAAAATGAAAAAAAAAATATTTAAAAGATGTTTATTTTATTGAAACAAAAAAAATTAATGGCCAGGCACAGTAGTGCATGCCTGTGATCTCAGCACTCAGGGAGGCAGAGGCAGGAGGATCTCTGTGAGTTCAAAGCCAGCCTAGGCTACAAAGTGAACCCAGCACAGCCAAGGCTACATAGAGAAACCTTGTCTCAAAAAACCAAAGTTAATTAATTAATGTTAATTAATAATATAATATTAATATATTAATATAATAATGTTTATTTAAAAAAAATAACCTTGCAACATTGGTATTATTTTAGTAGTTCTGGGAATTAAACTGACAGCCTCACACATGCCAGGCAAGCACTTTAGCACTAGGCCATATTCCCAACCATTATGTCTACCATTTCTATAATTGTAATTAGATACCAATCCTCGCATTATACACATAATCAACAGGGTAGTAACTAAGCATACCCAATGAAACAAAACAAAACATGGTCGCCTCTAATCTAGGCAACAACAAAATATATTTTGGGTAAATATTTAGCAGGGGTAATCTTTTTTAGCCCAAAATACCTAAATAAATATATCAAGATGTCTTTGTGTTTGTGTGTGTGGGGGGGAGGGTTCTTGTCTCATTCATACATTCATATTAATTCTGGATAAAGTAACCACGGTCTTCTGGATAAGTGCTATGTAATGAAAGACTTCTTACAAAACTATTCCAGTAAAACACTAACACCAACTCCTACTACAAAGAAAATTGCTAAGCAGTCAAAGAACAAGTTTTTTTGGGGGGGGGGAGGGGGCGATGGCTTGTTTGTTTGTTTGTTTGTTTGTTGTTGTTTGAGACAGGGTTTCTCTTTCATAGCCTTGGCTGTCCTGGAACTCACTCAGTACATCCACCACCGGCCTCTGCCTCCCAAGTACTTGGATAAAGGGGGTACACTACCACACACGACTAAACAAGATCTTAAATTGTTGTAAGGCAGAATGATGCTGATCAAAACAGACTTGGAAAAGAAACATAATTGTCCTTTTAGAAGCAAAATATGTAGGTTAAAAAATAAAACTGAGTGTAAAAGGTTTTAAGCCATAAATAGAAAACAGTATCGATGACAGAGTGTGTGACACTGTAGTTTACACACAAAGCCTTGTAAGCTCCTTAACCTTTACTTTCACCGTTGATCCTTTACTCAAACCTCTAAATAACTTATTATTCTGTTCTAGGTGTCAGGTACTTGCAGGTTTTCTTCCTGTCATTCTTTCCTTGCTCCTTCATTCGACTCCTCTTTCCATTCATCCCACAATAAATAAACACAAGCTTCTTTCTGTGACTTCCTTGGAAGGCTCCTGAACCCTAAAGACAGGTGCTTTCCTCCTCTCAACAATTTTGCATGCTCCTCTTACCACCTTTATCAAAGTGGCTTGTCATTCCGGAAGTTAGAGGTCACCATGTAAGTTTGTTAAAGCCATGGTGCTTTACATAATATAATGCAAGCTATAGACAGACAGGCAGGCAGGCAGGCAGGCAGGGTATTTTAGACCATTAAAACAATAAAGAGGGAGCTGAAATCTGAGGAAGGGAAAATTGATAAATGTTGCTAACCAAAAACACAGCTGATTGAGCTCTCATTAAAAAGAAAAGTGAGATTTTAATTTTTTAAAAAATGAGTAAGCCAGTACTTGGAAACAGCGGGGGCCACAGGTACAAACACAGGGAAGCAAAGTGCAGAGACATCAGTAATAAAAGCAAAAATAGAACTCTAACAACAACAAACCTCCAAAGGTGACAACTGAAGCAAGAAATAATTAGAAGAAATTAAAGGACTACTATGAATAACCCTACCAACAAGCTGAACAAAGTAATGCCTAAATTCCAATTCCAAAGTAGCATATGACTTACCAAACGGACTCAGAGAGTCATCTAAATATGACAAGTCATAAGATTACAAAGCAATTAAAAATTTCCCAACAAAGGAAAGCCCAACAAGCACATAAAGATACAAACATTTAAAGAATTAAACTAATCTGTTCCAAACTCTCCTACAAAATGAACAAAAGCACACTTTCAAAAAAAAAGTTTGTTTTTCTAAGATTAGGGGCAATTCAAATATTCACATTCTCACTGCTTCTATTCAAACCAGTGCTAGTCCTAGCCAGACTAAGTAGGCCAAGAAATGAAATTTAAAGTTATCTAATGGTGGTGGGAGAGGGATTTAAACACGTCTCTTTGCAATGGACATGATCTTCTATCTCTTGGAAGCATTAAAGATTTCATTAAAAAAAAACCCAAAAACTTAAATTCAGTAAAGTTGCAGGATATATTTCCGTGCCTATGTATTAACATCAAATAGCCAAAAGGAAAACTAAAGGCTGGTGAGATGGCTCAGTGCTTAAGAACATTTGCTGTTCTTCCAGAGGACCAGGGTTCAGTTCCAGCACACACATGGCAGCTCACAACCATTTTTAACATCAATTCCAGGGGAATTTGACACTCTCTTCTGACACTTCTGGCACCAGACAGGATGTGGTGCACAGATATATAAACATCAAATTAAAACACACAAAGGAGCTGGAGAGACAGCTCAGAGGTTAAGAGCATTGACTGCTCTTCCAGAGGTCCTGAGTTCAATTCCCAACAACCACATGAGGCTCACAACCATCTATAATGTGATCTAATGCCCTCTTCTGGCCTGCAGGTGTGCAAGCAGGCAGAGCACTGTATACATAATAAATAAATCTTTAAAAAAACAAAAAACACATACACACAAAAAGAGAAAAAAAAATCCACTGAAAATAACATTAAAAAAAACCCACACGTTATCACATACGATGAGTGCCCATTTAGAAGACACCTGGCTTCACCTCTGTCCTCCACATGCATGTGTACACAATATACGCCTGCCCTGACTCACATACGCAAACATGCCACACATGACAGGGAAATAAGAAACAAATAAATAAGCTCTGGTATTGGCCATGGTTTTTAGATACAATATGAAAAAGAGCAGGCAACCAAAAGCAATACCAAGTGGGATAGGATTATTAACAAGAAAACAAAGTTTATGCACAGGAAGGGAATCATTAAGCAAAATGAAAAGGCAAACCACAGATTAAGAAGCAATGCCTGCAAGCCATCCATATATAAGAAATTAAAATCCAGAACAGTGTATTCAGAACACAATATAAAACAAAGCAAACTATAACAAAAACTGATTTCAAAATAAACATGCAAAGGTCTTAAGTATGTATCCAAGAAGCACAAGAAAGGGGTGCTTACATTACTAGTCAGCACACAAGATGCCATCTCACACCAGCTGGAATGACTTCTATAGATTATATGTTAGCAAAGATGTGGACAAAAGGAAACACTTGTTCCTTACAGATGCAACCAGCTGTAACTACACCCTCAGGGTATCCAATATCCTTTTCTGGCCTTCAGAAGTATTTCATGCATGTGGTATACACACATACATGCAAGCAAAACACACTTACACATAAAAATGAAATTTAAAGACCGCTTTTAATTGATGAATAAATTCTTGCTTGAGATTGGAATAGAAATTCTAACCTTTATGAAATGACCCTAAACAATTCTGCCATTTTGTACTAAGTATTTATATATTCAGTAAGAAGCACATGGCTATTATGTGCCAGTATTACAGGGTGAATAACAAAATGATGGCAGGAATTAACAAAGGCTCTTGTTTTATATATAACACATTCTGCTAGGGCAATGGTTCACCAACCTTCTAACGCTGAGACCCTCTAATACAGCTCATGTTGTCATGACCCCCAGCCATACAGTGTTTCCATAACTGGATTTGACACTGTTATAAAATATAATCTAAATATCTGATATGCAGGATGTGATATGCGGCCTCTTTGAAAAAGTCATTTGGGACTCCTATCCTGCAAAGGGGTTGTGACCCACAAGTTGAAAACCACTGTACTAGAATGAAAGAAAAATAAAAACTCTAGGTAAAAGTCCTGCAGAAGTGCAGTGTGGAAGGTAGGGGTGGGTATGGACAAACCCAGGTGGCTTTTGTGAAAACTGGTCCAGGAAAGCCTCTGTGAAGTGACAGTTAACTCAACCACACTTAAGGAAAAGCAGCAGCCAGTCACAGTGAACAGTGTACAGATGACAGAAATGTCTTGAAGCTGAAAGTAGATTTGACTTATTCTCAAAGCCAAAGGAAGGCCAATGTGAGTACACTGGAGAGAAGTGAGAAAATCATTTACGATGAGGGCAGAGAAATACAATCAATTTTTTCACATAGGGTTTTGTAACAAAAGGCAGAGCCTGGAGGTACTTCGGAATCAGCTGGTATAGGAAAAGACTGTTTCCAACAAAACACTAGAGACTGGTTGAGCAACTGACTAGGACTTGGGGGAAAGAAAGATCAGATTAGGAGTCCCTCTCACAGACTGGAGACTGGAGGCAGCCATACAGCCCAGCACTCACTTTACAGGAAGAATGGCGTGGTCCAAGCTGCAGCCTCTCTGTGTGAAGACACCAGAGCTGTACTTAGTCTTTAACATTCAGAACTAAAGTCTTCCCACAATTCTTGGCCTCATTCTGAAATCCCAAAGTCTTCACCATAAGTATTTCCCAAAGTGACATAGCAAAAATCAAATGGAAATATACCTTACAGAGAAAAATAATTAGCCACACAAAATTATTCCCATTTCCAATTTCATACACAATTCTTTTAAAGCAGCTGATAATACACACTTACTACAAAAGTTATCTCCTCACACATTAGCGAAGCAGAAAACCATGAACACAACAACAAGATGTACTTACATCTGGGTACTCTTTCACAGGCACATAAAGTTTCTCTTGTAACTGAACAACAGGTCCCACGGCGTCAGGCAACTCTGCGCTCCTTTTCTCTGTACTGCCATTTAATGTGTCATTGTACATGTCTTTCCGTACTCTGCTAATTTCTGTTAAAAGTAAAAAAATTTAAATGTGTTAGACAAAAAAATATTCTTGCTAATTCAGGAAAGGGACGAGGTGTTTCATTGATAAAATGTTAACACTCCAGTGAGCAGCTGTCGACCCATCCTGTCATTCTCTGGACTCAATCTGTTAACAAGATGATAGCCCTCATTTTTACTACAAATCAAACTTATACCAACCAAATTACACATCTTATTAAAATGAACTTTAGATCAGAGACTCTCAGCTATAATCGCATATATTTAGTTTACCTAAAATTTCCATGTTTAAAAATGAGGCCAGTCATCTTAAATCATAGCTTTAGCTATATAATTGTCCTAACACATACCAAAGAACACAAAATACCAAAAGCTTTTATTCTTCATAAATAATCTACTCCAGTAAGATTTGGCCACCACTTTATTGGAAATCTCAGTATCTTTAACCCACTGAAGATGCTCCACAGACAATACATAAAGAATTTGGACAATGTCTGAGTGTGGTGTACAAATTCAGCAGTTAAAGCTATGAAAAGAAAAGGGTAGGCTGACAAAACTAACTGAACCCTATGTAAAGCACCATTCCAGGGAAGAGGAACAGGCCCTAACTAACAACACAACAGTAGGAACAAAGAACCAGAGAAGACAAGTATCAAGCAAGGCAAAGTCAGGAAACAAACGGCAACGGTGCCTTGGACTAGACCACTCAAGTTAAGATTGATAAAAGAAGGTTTCAAGGGAAAGATAGTTAACAGAAAATAAACCACACTGGGTTAGTAAAACCTAAATTAAAAAAGCAAAGATAACAAAAATCAATGACTTTTACCCCACCCAATCTATATTATAATTCGTAGGTATAAATGTATTTTTGAAAAGCATGAAAATTGTATTTTAATGAATCAAATCCTATAAAGAAAAGGAATTCTTCCACAAAATATTTAATGGGCTTCATCAACGTATCAGCACACAGGCCTGCACACTGGAACATACTATCATTATAATAAGGTATTCCATTATTAAAGCTGACTGGACATATACATATAACTGTTTCTCCGTTCTATACAGTAATGACTCCTTTTTAAAAAGGAGGAAGACAAAATAAATAAGTAAATAAATAAATAAATAAAATACAATTTAAAAAAGAAGAACACTTTCACTGAAGTAAATATATCTTATATATCCCAAATGTGCAATTTTAAAGTATCTATATTAAGAAATTGTCAAATACAAATGCACTACAATTTTCCTAACTACTTAATTAACTCGGTTTTGTCAGTAAAATCTCCAAGAAAAGGTACAATCCAAGTGTTGTTAATCAGTTATAAAATCCTAACCACTCTAAGATCTGCACACTTTTCTCTTTTGATGATCAGCAGATAGAA
Organism: Acomys minous; assembly: GCF_964271855.1. Taxonomy (NCBI): domain Eukaryota; kingdom Metazoa; phylum Chordata; class Mammalia; order Rodentia; family Muridae; genus Acomys; species Acomys minous. The sequence goes on along the minus strand of NC_140485.1, from coordinate 140,752,607 downwards.
TCATCAAGAGTGGACTAAACTAACAGAAGATCGAGCCATCTTGCCAGCCCCTCTACAAGTTAGCTTTTTACCTCTAAATATTAATTAAATTAAATTTAAAGTAGATATATATCCTTTGGTTTTTGTGTCTCTGATAAAAGTAGTGGTTAATTTTTTTTATCATTTTAATTTCTTCACAAACTAGGCAATTCTTGTCATATGAGCATACCACCAGAATAGAAGTCCACTGTTTTTAAAAACTTTAAACCTTAAAAACTACACACAGGCCAGGCGTGGTGGCACACGCCTTTAATCCCAGCACTTGAGAGGCAGAGTTTGAATCGAGCCTGGTCTACAAAGAGAGTCCAGGACACCCAGGGCTACCCAGAGAAACCCTGTCAAAAAACCAAACCAAACCAAAAAACCTGTATGCAGCAGTTCTCAGCCTGTGTGTCACAACCCCTTTGGGGGTCACGTATCAGATATCCTGCATATAATATATTTAGATTATAATTTATTACAGTAGCAAAATTACAGTTATGAAGTAACAGCAACATAATTTTATGGTTGGGAGGATCACCACACATGAGGAACTGTAGAAAAGGACCACCAGGGCTATAGATGGTCTAGTGGTCAAGAGTACCTATAGCTCTTGAAAAGGACTCAGGCTCAATTTCCAGTACCCCTACAGGGGCTCACAACTAACCAGTTCTAGGAAACTTGATCCCCTTTTCTGAGCTCCTCTGGCACCAAGAACACGCATGCAGACCAAACACGCTAGAGAGCAAGAGAGAGTGAGCAGAGAGGGGGCTCTGCGTGGCTGAGAGCATGTGTGTGCTCTTCTTACACAGGACCTGAGGTGGGTTCCCAGCACGCTGTTCAGGCATCTAACAACCTAATGTACCTCCAGCTCGAGAGGAAGTAAAAACACCTCTGGCATCCAGGCACATCTGCACTCAAGCGCACATATTAACAGACTCATTCACATAATTAAAAATAAATCTTAAATTAGGTGGGAAAGCTGTAAGTCGAATTCATAAGCTAAAAAGAACAACAACAACAACAAAAACACTCACAAAGTATAAGGCTAGGGGATGGAGGCCAGTGATGGAGGAGAGTGAGGAAATGGTGTTTGCTGCTATAAATGCAAAAGCAGTTCTAAACAACCAAGAGGACAGCCAGACCCAAAACAAAATGGAGGGCTAGAGAGCTGTGGTGGAATGGCAGAGTGCTTAGACAACATGGGCAAGGCCCTGGATTCAGTCTCGGGACGAGGGCAGTTTGCAACTGCACGAATAGTTCAGTATGTGAAAACTTATGATTATAAAATAACATGGTATTAATCCTTTGAGAATTTGATGTAACTCATTTTGAACACACACGCGCGCGCGCACACACACACGCGCGCACGCGCGTTCCAGATTCAACCTCTCCACCTTCACAGCCCTATCCACCCAACTTCTAGTCTTTGTTTTTTGTTTTGTTTTGTTTTGTTTTGTTTTGTACATATCAAGTACAATGTGTTACCCAACCACTTCTGGGGAGTGGGGCCAGCTCTGAGGAGTGACTGGCCTACCATTAAAGAAACCTGGCTCCCCCTCTTCCAGAGGCTATCAAATGCTAATAGGTCTCCAGCTTGTGGTGCGATTTGGTCACCACTGTTCCCCCTCTTCTGGGACTCTATCTGGCTTAAGCTGTTGACCACTGCTCTAAATTCCTATATACAAGGGTCTTTTGTGTCGGAAAACTGTTTCCCATTTATAATCTTTCCATAGCCTCCTTAGGGATGATCCCTGAGCCTTAGGGTGATAAGCATGTCCCATTTCAGGCTGAGCACTCCGAAGTCCCTTAGTCTCTGTACAGTGACCAGTTGAGGGACCGACCCTGTACTGTTAACTGCCATATACTACAAAATAACAAAATAACAAGATGCACTGATCTCACTCAGGATAATTACTATTGTAAGAAACTGTCATAATGTAATAGATAAAGTAAAGAAAAAAAACTTATGACCTTTTCAGGTAAAAAAAAAAATAGAAAACATAGATAACTGTAAATGATTAGAAAAATTCAGTTAAGATGGCATTAAATATTCATATAAGTAAAACAGAACTTTATACAAACTATCAATTAGATGATATAATGCATCAACCTCTTAACTTGTATTTCTTCCCTTCTCTCTTTTTTTGGGGGGGAGAGGGTTGTTTTTTGGTTTCTGAGACAGGGTTTCTCTGTGTAGCCTTGCCTGTCCTGGACTCACTTTGTAGACCAGGCTGGCCTCGAACTCACAGCGATCTGTCTGCCTCTGCCTCCCAAGTGCTGGGATTAAAGGTGTGCACCACCACCGCCTGGCATTAACTTGTATTTCTATATATATATCTCAGCAATTCTTTGATCAATAACAGAGTTCTATGAGCTGTCACCCACTTTATCTCTAGCTCCTAGAATACTGCCTGGATCACAGTGGGCCTTTAATAAGGACTTGGTGGGCTGAGTACATGGATAGGAAAATAAAGGGGAGAACAGGTTAGGTCCCAAATAGAGGCTGCACCAGTCAAACTCTAAGCTTGAAGAAGAAAAAAAAAAAGTTTAGTCTATTGTACGTGTTGCACCTGACTTTTCAGTCTTAAAGGCTTAAAACTCTAATAGAATACAAATAATGTACAAGATAGTGCTAATAGGAATATAAAATAACTAAAACAGACTTGTAGTCCTCCAGATTACAAACTAATTCATTGTTAGAACCTAAGCAAGTGAATACTAATACCTTTCTAGCCAGAAAAGCATTAGCAATTTGTGATACAATATTTGTACAATATTTGTAATGTTCCAGTCAGAATAAATTCCGATTCAGTTCTAATAGTAACTCTGTGATTTGGGATAAGTCTATTATTTAATATCTCTGTACTGGTGCCTCATATAATTATAACTCACTTACTGACAGGCTCAACTGAATCCAATTCTTTAGAATTCCACTTTCTTTTTTCTTCCCTGTCAAGCCCCATGCTCAAAACTGCTCCTTCCCTAAATCCTAACAATCAGAGATTCTGCCAACACTATCCTAACAAGTTGGTGTGATCACATCCAGATCACCACAGAAACTTGCAATGGGCTTAGGGAGTGTTCTAGTCCTCATGGTGGACTCACAGACGTGTTCCTTTATAAAGTACATATATGAGTCATAACAATTGACTATATTCTCCTGTCAAATATTAAATAATAATGCTGAAATGTTCCACATATATCAGCATGTTACAGCAGTGGTTTGTTTTTGTTGTTGTTTTTTGTTTTTCAAGACAGGGTTTCTCTATGTAGCCTTGACTATCCTGAACTCACTTTGTAGACAAGGCTGGCCTCGAACTCACAGCAATCCACCTGCCTCTGCCTCCTAAGTGCTGGGATTAAAGGTGTGCACCACCAACCACCCAGCTACAACAGTGGTTTGGGATCAAAGTCCAAACCATTAGTATTTAAAACTTCCACTACAATAACTCCTAAAGTGGACATTCATCTTCCAATTATATATTCCCATGCTTAAGAAAGACAGCTTCTTAAAAACAGCTCTGAAGTTCTAAACATTAAATTTGTTTTTCTGAGCAAACAAAACAAAACAAAACAAAACCAAAAACCTAAAACCAACCAAACAAACAAAAAACCCTTCTATTCCTCAAACATCAGCCACCAGGTGCCACTTAGAAGCCTAATAAATACTCAAGAACATTTTCTGATATCTAAGTACCCTGTAAACTACCCAAAATATTTCTATGCCCTCCGATGTATTTAGAGGTATCCAATTAGTTAAAGTCTCTTTAAAAGTATAAAAGCACTCAACATTCCGTATCAAAGATGAAAAGTAAAGTCTACTTCCTGTGGTAAAGAGCACTAACTCCTTAGCAAGTGTAGCATGTCGTGGTCACTGTTGGTGGAGCTGAGGCAAGTCTCTGCCGCTCCCGTTCTCCACACCTGTGCATTTAGACAGCAGCAAACAGTTTACATGTTTTCCTGCTTATCTTCTGAATATTCAGAATGATGTTGATCTGCTGAGTTAAGATGACTGCCAATGTCATAAGTTGCTTTTTGCTTGCTTGGTTATCAAAACAACAGCAGACCTTATACTTGATCAATCTCAACACTAGGTGCACACTCTCTGGTTTGGTAGGGGTGGGGTCCGTGTTGTACACTAGGTGCACACTCTCTGGTGTGGTAGGGGTGGGGTCAGTGTGGTACACTGTCTCATTCACTAACACAGCCCAGGCTGACATCCAACTCACAGTGCTCCTGCTGCAGCCTAGGTGCTTGGAGCACAGCTCTACTCTATCACACCTAAGGCCACCCTCCTCCAGGTCCATCAGATTACAAGGAACCTACAGTTTGTGTCATTAAGTTCAGATATAAAAACTTCGCCTTTTTAGCATTTGGGTTTTGTCCTATTTTACATGTTTCCTCAAGTAGACAGTCAGTGACCATACTTTTTATCCTTCAAATTTTTGTATGAACAGAACTATTTGTGTTTAGGACTAAAAACTTGATCTAGTTATACCATCTTCATCACCTCCCATTTCTCTGCTTAATTACACTGACTTTTTTCTCTTTTTCTAACTAAACTCAACTGTTAGTTAACTCTGTTGAACAGCAGGAATTACTAAGGAAGCAGGTCTGTTTGTTTTCCACTTGCTATTCTGTATCATCTAGATTAATCTTTGTCCCCTCCCCTTAGTGTACCTAATTAGGTTTATTATTCCCCTGATGTTTCGGTTCAGTTGACTATTTGCCTCTGGCATTTTCCTTCCTATCACTTTTACTGTATTGGTACATGGCTGTACTAACTACAATGTTACTACTTTGCATTGCATTAGAGTGCCAGTATCAAGGACAACATAGGAAAACATCGGAGGATACAAAAAAGAGCTGAAGAATTTTAAATTAAAGACTTTTGTCATAATGTGTAATTTCAATAATATTAATACTAGAAAACCCGATAGAAATAAAACAGCTCTATTTAACTTTCTGATATAGACTTTTCAACAAATTGAAATCTAATAAATTATGAGAAAATACAACCTGTTAACAAGCTAACAAAGCAATTAATGGTTAACAAGCAATACAGAGAAACAAAATACATTAAAGTTTCAGGACTTAAAATAATACTATTTTTTTAAAAGCTGTAAAATACTGGATATTTTTCAAAGAGAGCACATCTTTTACACTGTACTGATCCTAGTTGCTCAAATGGCCATACTAATATCATAAACATTTTATCTAGGCTTTTATCTATACATTTTATCTGCTTTTTCTCTGTGTATCACACCTAAATCCATCAAGGCATGCCTTACATAATATAACTAGAAACACAGAAAGTCGTGAAGGTTACACTTTACTTGATCATGACCATTTGTTTTTAAACTGACATTTTTCATTGACTTGAGTAAATTAAGAGCCAATATTTATACACACGTTTTAATTATACATGGGCTTAATAAGGAATGTTAACAAAAAAGTTTTCACCTTTCGACACTAGTTTAAATGTATTCTATTATTTGTTATTTGCAATTCACCTTCTGATGAGTATTACAGTAACACACCAATAAACAGCAAAGTAAGGGTTCAGTATCTAAGATCTTAACAAATGAGTTTTTCTTAACATGATGTTCACTAAATCTTAGAACAACATTAGAAATCTATATCAGAAGAACAATTATCCTTCATACAGAAGCAGCTGGGATGTAGCCATATGTACTTAGGATTTAACAGCTCTTTCCTATGCCATCTTCAGAAAAAAAAAAACCATAAAAAGACAACTCATAATTTACCATATACAAAGTTTAAAGTTATTGTGAGCAGAGAAAATCCATAGAACATATTACTTCACTGTCCTTATTTTAAGAAACCACATCCACAGCTGGCTCAAATAAATTAAAAACAAGCTACTACAGAATAGATTACTACTTAGTGAGATGTTTTTCTTGCACTAAATAAATAAAATCTCGTTTAATTTAAAGGCATTTACTTTCAAATTAGCAAGAAAAAAAAAATCAAGCCTTTGATAATTCCAGTGGGCCTTATTTGGGGAGTTAAATTGTACTTCATATCTCAAAATTAAAACTAAAACTTCTTTCCAAAGAAAAACTACATTAAAAATGTAGTTGACTGGAAAACATGAAAACTGACAATATATAATGAACAAATAGTGCTGCTCATGAGTACTAAAATTAAGAGTATTGTAAAACTGCTATATTACTAAAAATAATTTACAAAACCAAGTCAGTTTTATTCAAAATTCCAGTAAAATTAAAAAAAAAACAAACCTAAAATTCATGTGAAACACACACACACACACACACACACACACACACACACACACACGTCAAATAAGTAACCCCAAGGAAATATAACAATGCTAGAAGTATCAATCAGCACCAGTTTTTACTAGATTCATGGCAACAGAAGCTACATAGCAGTGACACAAAACCAGACAGCAAGATCCAGAAATAAACCAACACCGCTAGAGCTAATGATTTTAAATAAGGGTACCGAAGGAATAAATTATAAAAAGGACACTCTGAACAAAAAGTGTGAGAAAACTGGATTTCCACGTGTAGAATAATGGAGTCAGATGCCTATCTTTCATCCTGTATGTAGAACTGAATTCAAAATGGATCAAAGACCTTAACATAAGACAGGAAACTCTCAAATGCCACAAGGAAAACACTTCAAGGAACAGGAATAGACAAAAACATTCTGAAAGGGACTCCAATAGCCCAGGAAATAACAAGAATTAACAAATTAACATGTTAAAAGAGCATCTGTACAGCAAAGAAGAAATTATCAGCAACAGCCTACAGAATGAGAATAAAAGCTTTGTCAACTATAGATGTCTGACAGAGGATTAATAATTGTAATCCACAAATAAGACAATTAAACTTCAAAAGAACAAGTCATTCACAGAATGAGCAAATGGAATCGCCATGAGTAGAAATGGCCAATAAATAATAAAAAAAATGTCCAACATCCTTTACCATGAAGGAAGCTCAACTATATTGAGATTCCATCCCTCAGGAAAACACGTGCTGCCAGGATACTGACGGGAAGGACAAAACCTCTAACACTAGTGGGTGTGGTGCAGCCACTGTAGAAATCACTACAGACACTCTTCAGCAAACTGAAAACAGAAACGCCATATGGTCCAGCTATTCCACTCCTGGACATATAACCAAAAAAAAAAACAAAAACAAAAACAAAAGCAAACAAACAAAAAAACCCCAACGTCAGGACCTGGAGGGCGATGGCTCAGTAGTTACAAGCACTTGCTACACTCCCAGAAGGCTGAAGTTCAACTCTCTCAGACCCAGGCCAGGCAGCTCAAAATCATCTCAACTCCAGCTCCAAGGGATCCGATGTCTCTGCACTATAGATACCTGCACTCACATGCACAAACTTACATACAGATTCACACACCTCCACATAAATTAAAAATATATAAATTCTTTTAATAATCAAAGTGAGAGTATCACACAGATCTGCACACCTATTCTTACTGTAGTACTAATGGCAAGACACAAGACATGACAATAGTGCAGGTGTTCATCAACAGATGAATGTATAAAGAAAATGTATTATATACACACCTTATACATACACCAAAACAAAAGACAAACAACAATGACAACAAAAACAGAGTTTTATTTAGCTATAAAAAAACAAATTTTGCCAGGCGAGGTGGCACATGCTTATAATCCCAGCACTTGGAAAGCAGAGGCAAGAGTTCAAAGCCAGCCTGGTCTATGAAGGGAGTCCAGAGCAGCCAAGGCAGCACAGAGAAACCTTGTCTCAAAAACAAAAACAACAAAAAGTACTACTTAGGAGCACTGCAGTTTTTATTAACCCTTCCTTTCCTACTTACAAGCGGGGGTGGGGGGTGGGGGGTGCGGGGGTGGCGGGCAGGCACTCAAGACATAGAAAGTAAGAGCTCTTTAAAATGTACTATGATAAACTTTTGAATTGTTAATCAAGTTCACGCTCTCTGTCTCTCTGTCTCTCCCTGCCCACCTCAGTGTGTGTGCTGGGGGGTAGGGGGTCGGGAGGTGGAAAGCAGGTTTATCTAGGTAGCTTTGGCTGTCCTGGTACTAGCTCTGTAGACCAGGCTGATCTACTCTGTGTCTGCCTCTCAAGTGCTGGGATTACAGTCCTGCGTCACCAACTCGAGGCTTCTGTATTTTTTTCAAAACTGGTCCTCTTGTGTCTTTTTTATGCATTTATTGTATACATGAACACTCATGCTGCACGCTTGTGTAAGTCAGAACACAACTGTAAGAAACCTGTTCTCTCCTTCCACCAAAAGTTTCAGTGATTAAAGGGCTTGAGGCTTACTTAGCAAGTACATGCCTTCCTGCTGAGCCATCTCAACAAGTTAATTTTTTTTTTTAACTATTAACAGGAATACCAGCACAAGTAATAGGATAGAGGAAAAGAGATTTACAGGTTCCACAATTAATAACTGTCAAATTAAAGATAGCAACTTTTAAAAATTGCTAACAGGAAATCATTATAGTAATAATGGCATACATGAAGTTTATTCAGTGTATACTAAAATCAAAGATTAACAACATGGGATATGGGATACTATTTAATTTCAAAGGGGAAAGGGAACTTTGTTGTTAAGGAACATGTCATATATAACTCACCACAACCAAGCATTTAAAGTTAGCACACACACTCACCCTTCCTCCTTTGATGCAACAAAGCACTTGTGTGATTTTCTTGCCAAAATACATAACCTCAATTTAACCATTTAAAAAAAAAAAATCAGACTAACTCTGTACTTAGAAACTTTTCAAAAGTGCCCAAAACACTGGACAAGAAGGGGAGGTGGGTGGGGGTGAGTGGGAGCCATGAGCTGGACTTAGTGCTGGTGCCCTCCTACAGCCTCAGGGCACGGGAGTCAGAGGCTGGATGACCTTAAACTCCTACACAGTAGTCAAAAGGCAAGGGAGATAATGGAAGAAAAGAAATAAGGAAAAAGGCTTAGTTTTAAAATCTGGGCAAGATTTGTAGAACAGTTATTAGGAGTGCATTAATAATGTATTTTCTGTTTTCCACAACTCTATTTATGGTTATATATGACTTAATATGACTTCCATTTTATTTTTCTATCTTTTTACATATCTAAAATTTATTTCAAAGTCATAGATTAAATTTAGAAAGTCTTTGCTTTGTATTTTAGATATATTTATTCCAGTGAGGAAAGGGGAGCATTCATGAAAACATCTATTTACCACCTAAAAAAGCTTTTAACTAACCTAGTCAATTAAAAAAAAATTATTTGCCAGCTAAACTAAGGAAATCAATGACATTTACAATAATCTTTCCTACAGTTTAAATAACACTATTAAATTTTCACTTCACTGGGCTCTTGTACATTTATATTCTTAGTATTGCCTTCAAGAAAAAAAAATCACAAAATATTCAAGGTCATAAAAATCAGATTAAAATGAAAACAAAAGCTCTGAAGAAGTTAGGTGTGTTAAGGGTGAGGAATAGTCGTTTTATCTACCTTTTTTCTTATTTGTACTCCAATCTCCATGCGGTTTCAAGGAAGGAAAAGTCTAAGACTAAGATGTGAAATTACACAAGTGTTACAGCAGCCCAAATATAGGAACTATCTTTCTAACTGAAAAAGCTTTTAGCTTTTTCTTGCATTAAGATATATATATATATATGGTATGTCAGCAAAAATCTTAGTTCTTTTTGTGACAGACAACAGTGCCCTCAAAAATCCAAGTACTTGGAACTGAAAGTGTCACTGAAGAACAGTCAAAGCCCTCTAATTAAGCCTTGGTTTAAAGAATCAGAAAACCTACATGAAGTCCCATTATTGGAAGAAATACATTTATACACTTATTACTGTCTCCTAAAGCATACATTCTACTATGGCAGTCTTGAAGGTACATTTTAATATGAATTGAAATTCAGAATACAATCTTGAGATCATTAACATTGAACTTATTATCAAAATGGAAAGTAAATGCTTCTGTGGAAAAACCTAGCAAGTACCCTGGTAAAGAATATTCTAGTCCAACCCACTACCCTCAAGGCTCATACGCAACATCTTAGCACATCAACTTCATACATTTGAAATCAAATTTCAGTCTTTGCTCATAGTTTGTTCCTCCTAGTATCGAAACAGGCAAATCCTTTAGCACACCTCGTGTCCAAATATTATGCACTAGGTTTTCAAAATACATATACTGGTAGCTCACCACCTCAAACTATACCACAACTATCTCAGTAACACACTTAGACACACACACACACACACACACACACACACACACACACACACACACAACCACCAAGCTACACTTTTTTGGGGGGTGGGGGGAAATCCATGTAAAGACTGACTCGGCTGTCCTGGATTCACTTTGTAGAACAGGTTATTTATTTATTATTTATATAGTATTCTGCCTGCATATATGCTTGCACAAACAGCTCATTATAGATGTTTGTGAGCCACCATGGGGTTGCTGGGAGCTCAACTCAGGACCTTTGAAAGAGCAGCTACTGCTCTTAACCCCTGAGCCATCTCTCTACTCCACCAAGTTACACTCTTATCTTAACACCTTCATCTAAGCAGCACATGGATATATATATACATTTGACAAATTTACTTATTCTCTTCCTCAACATAAATAAAGGCTCTTCTTATCGTAGCTCATTCTCTTTATTCTAGTATAGACTGAACACTTTCTATGGAACCATGCACTTGTCTCTAGAGTTCCCCTCATGAATAGGTTGAAGAGTAATAAAGTCAACGCACAAAGCGTGATGTTCCGGGACAGAAACCCTGAGTCCAGGACACTAGGGAAGCCATCTCTAAAGGACATGGAGGCTGTCGCGCTGTGGCTTCATTTGGCTGCTACACTGGGGAAATACTAAACATTTAAATTCTCATCTTACTCGTTACAAAGAGATGAAAATAAACGTGGAAAGAACTGTATTTCTAATCACTCTGATGGCATAAAACTAAGTTAATCCAATAGTAGATGAAAAAGACATACAATGAAAGACACAATTCTGAATACCTCCAGTGTGTTTTTAAATTTTCTGATATCCCATTTTATAGTAATTGTCATTTTAAATACTAGCTATCATTCTTTGGGCCAAATGGTTCTATTTTTCTTGCTCAAGGCACTTTCTGTTTCATTCAGAGATCCATCAAAGAGGTCAATGAACAGTTACGTATTTTACAGGAGCCACACTTAAGATTTTTGACAGGTAGGTTACCATTCAAATTAGGCATTTTTCCCTTGTAACTGAGAGAAAACTTTCAGAACAAACTCAACTTCTACAAAGAGCTGTCTTCACGGAAGGCCTACCTTAGAGGGCTAACCTGTTGACGTGAAGAGAGCTGTTTCATTACTCCACACAGTACTTCACAAGTACTGGCACGCATCAGTTAGAAAGCTGGTTATGTCCAGTCACTGGAGACGACATAGGGTGTGATCTGGAGACTAATCTTAACCACACAGTAATTTGCATCCAAGCCCCTCTGCCATCTTTAGCTGAGTAACTTCAGCAGCACTAGAAGGACTGGAGGTTCATCAGCAGCCCCCAGCATATTTACTTCTGAGCACAGAAGTGATAGGAAGTGGCCGCATCTCTAAAATCCAAGCCAACTCAAGGATGCCAGTAGCACAGTAAGAGGTGCACCAAATATCAAAACACGACGGGGGGGGGGGGGGGGGGACACGGACGACACACAAACTCATTTTTAAAAAATCAATGCTAGAGATCACCCAGCAAGGATCACTGGTTGATCTCCCAAAGGACCAAGGTTCAATTCCCAGCACCCTTGTGGGCTCACAACTGTCTTTAACTTCAGTTCCAGGAGATCAGATGCCAGTCCTGACTTCCATAGGCAGTGATTGCACATGGTGCACAGACACACATACAGGCAAAACACTCATACACACACACACACATGAATTTTAAAAAGAAAATCATTACTATTAGAGTAAATAATGTTGAAAAGGACCTAATGTGCATCTTGCAAGTATGTTGTACTGTTGGTTTTGTTTTTTTCTCTTGAGAAAAAATGGAATGATACAAGCCTGACCAAATCTCAATGTAGATATCCCATGAACTTCTGTCTTGGCCAAGATTTTTTGTTTTGGGTTTTTTATTTTTTTAATTTTTCAAGACACGGTTTCTCTGTGTTGCCTTGGCTATCCTGGACTCACTTTGTAGACTAGGCTGGCCTCAAACTCACAGCAATCCTCCTGCCTCAGCCTCCCTCCCTGAGTGCTGGGATTAAACGCATGCCAAATAAAAAACACATGCCAAATAAAAAAGTCCTTTTTGCCGCATGGCAGGCGCACGGTCCTCGGGTCCGGAAGATGAGATCCTCAACACATTCTGAGGAGGATTGTGTTCCAGAGCTACACAGAAATGTTCACCCCCCACCCTCCCACCCCCCGGAGAGTGGCTTGATTGGGAGGAGACACTTAGCACAATGTACTAGCAATACCCAAGCTGAGATCATCCAAGATGGCGTCCAGCACACTGTCTAATCTGCAAAACAGCAGTGACTGCACAGCCACTAAAGGACCATACTGAGAGCTCCAAAACACAGTGCTGGTGTTTCCCAGAAGAAGGAAATCCTGTCATGTGCATCCACATGACACTCCACATCACGCTCCAGTGAGCTCACAGGGACCCTGGGCTGTTTTTCGGATTGTGGCCTAGGGCAGTGCAGGCCAAGAAGATGGCGTTCGAGGAGAGGGTGTGGTTCCAGTCAAGCCTGAGTGAGGGCTGCACTGCCCACACCACAGTTGTTATGGACCTCCTCTCACGGGCCGTGGGGCCATGCCCAGTGCCTGGATGGTGCAGAGGTGGATATTGGGGGAAGCACCAAGAAGGGGACCCATGGCAGATGAAGCACACCATGGAATCAGAGACTCACTCGGGTGGTGAAAAATCAACAGAGCCACAAGTTCCCCAGGACGAGAAGCTGAGCTGGTCCAACATCAATGGTTTCTGCAAGCTACTGAACAAAGATTTTGAGGGGCCTCCACTTCCCACCTGCTTGATGGCCCACAAGATCCAGTACCCACAGGAGTAGGAGGCCATGCAGGCCTTGACGGCCAGCAACAATCTGGTGAACTGAATGGGAGCAGGAGAGCTGGCCCCGAGGACATGGAAGCAGGAGAGCTGACCCTGAGGACAGAAGAACAAGAGAGCCGGCCCTGGGGATGCGGGAACAGGTGAGCCAGCCCTGCGGACATGAGAGCCTGAGAGCTGGCCCTGCCTTGAGGACACAGGAGCTGGAGAGCCAGCCCTGTTGTGATGACATGGGAGCCGGTGAGCTGGCCCTGCCCTGAGGACATGGGAGCAGGCCCTAATCCAGGAATCTGAGTGGCCCTCACTCCAACAACTACCCGTATGACCTGCTGGAACACACGAGGGGGCAGAACCTGCAGATTCAAAGATTAGGAATCTCCTTGACACACAGCAACAGTGGGATATCCGACAGCAGTCCCAGTGAGGATGTGGTAATGATAGTGTAGGCCTCCAACCAGACCCATGACTCGTAGCAATGAACATTTGAAAGTAAACATATGTGGACAAAAGGCTATGCTGTGTGATACACTACAGCTTCTGTGACAAGATTTTTTTGTTTGTTTTATTTTACTGAGGGGAGAAGAGAGATGTTGGTGCATGACGTGTAAATCAGACATTCAATAAAAGTGTAAAAAAAAAAGTTCTTCTTTAACAGACTGGCATTGTCAAATCAAGCTACTTACAGTCAAGATATCCTTAGAGGTATAATTAGTGACTAAAGACAAATTAATGTCTTATGCATATTAGGAAGGACAAAGAAAGAAAAGAGGAAAAAAACTGACTCTCCAACTCTGTTCAGAACTAAAACTATTAGTTCACAAATTAAGTAAAATACTGCTTTAACAACACCAACAAAAGTCTCACAATGTAGCATTGGCTGGCCTGGAACTCACTATGTTAGCCAGACTATACTCTTAACTCATAGAAATCCATCTGCCTTGTCACCTAGATGCAGGGATGAAGTGTACACTACCATGATAGCTTAAAATTTTTACAAAATAAATGACAGAATGATTATAAATACAATCAAGATGAGGAAAGAATAAACTATCAAAAGCACACTATTTGTTTAATGTGTATCATTTCTTCACCTGTAAATTAAAGCTATTCCCAACTCAAAAAAATGCTGTGAAGAGACTATATGTCTATGTATATGATAAAAAGACAAATGCAAACACATGTCTGTGTGTATACACTCCCAAAATAATAGTATTAGTCACTGCTATAGCTCGTGTTATATTTTGATGGGTAGGTCTACAGCACTGGCTGAATATCCACTGAATCGCTATCTGAAGTGTTTCAGATCTTAGGTATATTCAGATGTTGGAATGTTTGCACATCCATGATGAGACTGCCTTGAGGATGGACCAATGTCTAAATAAATTCATTTATGTTTCATGTACAACCTGTACACATATTTTATACAGTAACTTAGTGTGCTCCAATTTGGAGAATTTTGAGTATTCAGATAAAGGCTGTCCAACCTGTATCCACCGCTATAGTCAATTATTATTCTGTGAAAGCTCTAGGCATAAAGAATACTCTAGGCATATGCTCTCTACAAATGAGTCATGAACAGGAAAGTGAAGGTGTAATACACCAAAGGCAGTCACACACTTACCTACATACTCAACTGTCCTCTATTACAAACTACTGAAATACACACTCCACCCACAGTCAGCCTATTTTAAAAGGCCCAAAAATATCCAGGGTAAATGGTCTCTTTAGCTAGCACTTTTCTCAAATAAACTCTTTTTTTTTTTTTTTTTTTAAGGCTCAGAGCTTTTAGTTCCAGGGTCTGATTTTTTAATTTAATTGGTTTTCTTAAGTCTAAGATTATTTTAGCTTCAAATGAATAACACGAAGGAGACGAAAGCTGGGGGTAACAGTTCAGTTTGTAATGTATACCCTTAGTTATAAAATATGCTTATAAAATTGTAATGTATATTTACATACTAAATAAAGACCTCATAATGGTTACCTAAAACAGCAAACAAAGAAAACCTTGTGATGCTGTCAATATGAAACTGTAGTAATACTACAAGCACTGTCTTCCCTTCACAGCATGCCATGGACGCTGTGACTGTAAAGCAACCTGAACTATATGGCTACAAAGTCCTTCCACATGACTACAAAGTCCTTCCACATGAGCAATCCAGATCTTCAAGAGTTGAGAAGCCTTAGTGCTGGTGTCAAGAATCTGAAACTAACGCTTAGCTGCATTACTAAATAATAACTGTGTTCCCAGCACGACTTGGCATAACATAATAAAACCTTTTATTAAAAAAAGAAAGAAAGAAAGAAAGAAATGTCTACAGAGCGAGTTCTAGGACAGCTAGGGTCACACAGAGAAATTCTCAACCAACAAGATGGATGGATGGATAGACAGATGAGCAAGCCATCAACCAGTATCTATAGGAGCTGAGTGTAGTACCAGCTTACAAGTGATTAATTATACTGAGCCAGTTATACTTGGATAATTCATATACTACATTTATAGCCTACTAAACGAAACAACAGATATTTACAACTAAGTACACATCACAATATTTCCGTTCTTAAAGTATATAGAAGAAAATACAAATTATTTGCCTGTATACACCGCATTCTGCCTTCATCTTAGATGTAAAACCATGAAATTTTGAATGTGACAGGATAAAAATAAAGCTTCTCGTATAGACATCAATTATCTGATCGGGGATAGCTGACTTCACATAACTGGAATACTAATCCTACTCGGAGTTTTAAAGTTGCCCCAGCTTACTAAAATCAAGTAAACAGATGACCAAGCATTACTGTGTCACGGATACTGGAATGGCAGCACTGACTTTCCACACTGTGCCCTCAGTGTGAATGCAGGGATGGTAAGATGGGTACTGTTCACTATTACAGGCTAAAGCCTCCTTTCATAGAGATGTGATACAATCACTCTTCCAAAGAGTTAGCACTTAACTAGATGAAACTACTTTCAGTGAAAGAGATACAATTACTGGTTCATTCTTTGGTATTTCTTCTTGATTTCCGTATCTTTATAGTTAATCTACAGCCCCACTAACTTGCCATACCTGACTACAGAGCACTGTAGGCCTCTTCTTCCTTCAGTCCTTGTTCCTCAATCACCAAATGCCATGTCCCTCTGTCTGCTTTAAAAAGTGAACTCTAACTCTGTACTTGAAAACAAATGTACCACAACTACACTCTTCCTACTTATTATACTGTACTGCCCAGAAATATGATCAAGGGCATATATTCAAATAAATCTAATCATTTTCTTAAAATAATATTTACTTTCCTTTAAAAACCCTTACTATGAGCTGGGCGTGGAGGCACACCTGTAATCCCAGAACTTGGGAAGCAGAGGCAGGTAGGTCTCTGCAAGTTTAAAGCCAGCCTGATCTACAAAGTGAGTTCAGGACAGCTAAGGCTACAGAGAAACCCTCTCTCAAAAACAAAAATTAAAAATAAAAGCCGTGTGTGTGTGTGTGTGTGTGTGTGTGTGCGCGCGCGTGCGTGCGTGGTGCGTGTTTATCCAGATGGGGTCTCACTAGGTAGCTCTGGTTGTACTGGAACTCACATGCAGATCAGGCTGACCTTGAGATCTCCTGAGGGCTGGGATTAAAAGTTTTATTATAGTAGCTTTTTAGGTTTTACATTAGCACTTTCACATTTAGGACATTTACTATCTCTGAATCTGAAATGGCCATCTTCTAATGGCTATTCTAAATACAATGTAAAAAAATCTCGAAGCACACACACACTTTAAAGTAACAAATGATGGCATTCTATTGTTATTTATAAGCCTTACATTTTTGCCTCTTCAAAGTGTAGTTCCTCACACATGGAAGAAACATGAAATACGAGGCATGGTATTAGCATAATTACTTAGGACTATTATGTACTAAAAAGGTAACAATATGCTCTTCCTGTAAGCTGCCAGAAATGACCTGTGAAGATGGTTCAATACTTATTTGACCCAGAAAACCCTACAAAATCATGCAAATCAAGAGGTTCAAATCTTCTTGTTCATTCTAAGAACAACTGGGAAACCGCTCAGGCCATGAAGGGTACGTATATGGGAAAACCACCACGTATCTGAAATGTCACTTTAAAGAAGCAATGTGTGCAGTTCCAGTGGTGTAACGGTAGAGTTGGGAAGTGCGTCCAGGCCAAACAGTGGGGCTGGCCTCTGAGTCAGTGGCCAAAAAGGAGTGCTGAGTTTTTGCTGCACATGTTGAAGTTAAGGGTTTAGATGTAGATTCCCTGGTCATTGACCATGTCAAAGTGAACAGGCACCTAAGATGCGCTGAGGAACTTACTGAACCTATGGCCGGATTTACCCGCACATGAACTCCCCGATACATCCAGATGATCCTCACTGAAAAGGACCAGTCTGTTCTAAAGCCAGAGGAGGAGGTGGCACAGAAGAAAAAGATATCCTAGAGGAAACTAAAGAAACAAAAACTGATGGCACAGGAATAAATTCAGCATAAAATAAATGCAGATAAAGGTTTAAAGAGGGGGGAGGGGCAACAATGTTTGAAATATTCAGTAAAATGCAAAAGTGTATGGCCAAAGTCTTACATTGAAGCTGAAGGAACCTTAAACTGTCTCTAGTTTTTACGAAGAAAACTCAAATGTCATTCATCTGCACTAAGCAGGCCAAGCAAAATATTCTATGATTCCTATGTTCTCCTCAATGTCGAAAGGGGTGGGTAAATTTAAAGCCTCTTCTCTCAAGAGTTGCTTTATAGGCAATTTTCTCCCAGTACCAAGGCCTGTAGTTTCCATTTGGCTGCCAGTTTGTGATTAAATTCATCACCTTTATTATAAAAATGTGCTTCACTCCATGGCCTGCTGCACAAGAACTGTAAGAAAAACATTTTTCACTGCTAACAGCAAGATCGTTCTAAAGCAACTACCACATCCTCAGAGACGTTAACTTCCTCAACCCATTGCAGGAGGCTACACATAGAGAAAGCTAACAACTGTGAAATCCATGAAAATACCACTCTTTAAGGTTTTTTGATAAAATGTAACTAAACATTCAGTTTTCAATGTTTCAATTTTAATTTTTAAACTTACTTTTCTTACTTTGCCATGATAAAGACCGAAACCACAATTAGTGTACTAACAGGCAGGTGTTCCAGCACTGAGCTACACAATTCCAGCTCCCAAACTTGAAATTTGTAAATAACTACAAGACGAAGTTAGTGTCTAGAATATTTGCAAACTCCAATAAAAAAGACACCATTCTTGAAGGCACTAAAAAAGTATGTGCCTATCTTTTTATCCCATTGTTTACAAGTTCATGGCTTGTTTCAGAGTTTAAGTTTTACTATCTGGGCACATGGCCAATAGTCAAAGACAAATGTTTACATAACATTTCTACCTGGCAGTTCTTTTTCAAAGAAGATATACTTACACCTTGGGGGAAGAGGTATCAGAAAAGAAATGCTTCTCAAATAGTTACAACTAAACTAGTTATATACTTAGAAAAACAATCTTACTCATTTGTGAAGTTGTTACTATTGCTTAGTTTGTTTGGGTTTTTTGTTTGTTTCTGAATTTGTTGTTTTGGTTTT
Source organism: Acomys minous (assembly GCF_964271855.1). NCBI lineage: Eukaryota > Metazoa > Chordata > Mammalia > Rodentia > Muridae > Acomys > Acomys minous. Next base: position 140,733,930 of record NC_140485.1, on the reverse strand, counting down.
TCTGAAGCAGGGTTTCTCTGTGTAGCCTTGGCTGTCCTGGACTCACTTTGTAGACCAGACTGGCCTCGAACTCACAGCGATCCCCCTGCCTCTGCCTCCCTCGAGCTGCGCCACCTGTCTCCATCGTTCTCCCACAGTGAGATACTCCAAAGAGGAGGGGAAGAAGTCAAAGGAAAAAGGGAAACCTGAAAGGGAGAAGAAACAGCTGTGGCAAGCGCAGAGATACTTAGTTAATGTCACATTAAGGCATTGCATTATGACCGAACACTCATACAACTAAAGAAAACCTAGACTAAAAGCAGAAATATGAAGGCAGATCAAAGGGGATAACAACAAAGAACCATGAAAAGGAAAAGCTTTAAATAGCTCTCTCATCTCCTGGTCATAGTATAAACTTAAGGTATTTGAGAACAAGTTCGAGTTCAGAGCTGCTGGTGAACCTCCCAGTCTAAAGCAGTCTTTCTAGTACCAAGCTTTAGACTTCTGTGTTTGTTTAGCTGTTTTAACTATTCAGTAACTGGAATAATTCTGAAGTTCTAGTATATCCTTTATAATACCCTACACACACTTTTAATAAAGTTTCAGTATGTTAAGCCACTGGAAATTAGCATGTAAAATAGGGTATTTTGCAATTCAAAATAGTATATCACAATAATCACTTTCCATTTAATACACCGAAAACACTGACTTCACGTTAAATATATTGCCAACTATGGGGTTTGGTATTCATTGGCCGAGTCACAATGTATTTAGTAACTAAAGACTTTCTGAAAGTTAGTAATGGACTTTGGAAATCATTTACAGTTAAGTACACAGGGATTCCAAAAGCAAAGTGTCATGTCTAAACATCAAACTACATACAGAGAGAGAGAAAGGGGGGGGGGGCGGGCTTCAGTAAAAATACACTTTGCAAACATCAAATGCCAACAACAAAACTGGAAGCCAGAAAACAGGAAAAAAATATGGGAATGGGTGGATAGTACGGGGTGTGTGTGTGTGTGTGTGTGTGTGTGTGTGTGTGTGTGTGTGTAACAACACACAAAGGCTAGTATTTCAGCAGGAGCTCAATTCAGTCACATCCATTAATAAAGCCTAGAAGAAAATTCACCAAAACCCAGTGCCTATTAATTATATGTAGCTTTCACTTTTTAACTGATACATTTAAAATGTTTTTGTTAATAAAACAAATCTGGAGCTGGGTAGTGGTGGTGCACGCCTTTAATCCCAGCACTCGGGAGACAGAGAGGCAGGTAGATCTCTGTGAGATGGAGGACAGCCTGGTCTACAAAGTGAGTCTAGGACAGCCAAGGCCACACAGAGAAACCCTGTCTCAAAAAACCTAAATAAATAAATAAACAAACAAACAAACAAACAAATCTGTCTGGTTATTTCCAACAACTTTTAATTAGTAAGAGGAAAGAATTCAAGCTTCCCAAGTGTTTATAAACCAGGAAACAATATTTAAAACACACACATCAGACTCCCCATCTTGGTCTCTGTTTTTTGTTTTTTGAGAAAGGGTTTCTCGACTTAGTCCTGGCGGTCCTAGACTCACCATGTAAGCCAGGCTGGCCTTGAATTCAGGGATGCTCCTGCTCCACCTCCCTCATGAACGCTGGGACTAATGCATGAGCCACAGTGCATGACACACTGATCATTACCATCTATGCTTTGCTCTCTTAAGGGAAGTACAGCCCTGCTCTTAACTGAAAACCTCTGCATTCAATTCTCTATACCATAAGCATTACAGAAAACCAACAGATAAAATGCAAGCTGGTATAGTTGAACCAAGGTTCCTATATCAGTTTCTTCCTCCCTTGGTCTCCATAAATTTAAAAAAAAAAAAAGGGAAGAAAAAAAGAAAAAAGACACATCCGTTCCTTATTTCCTTATACTGGGAGTTTAATTTCAAGTGACTGAGAAAAAATAGTGGTATTTTACAAATGGGGGGGGGAACCCTAACACAAACTAAAAAAAATGTAATTTAAATGTATCGACTATTAAGGCACATTATTTCCCAAGCAGTAATGAACAGCATTTTTTTCAACAACTGTAAGGCACATTTCAAAAGAAAATATATAATATTTACTTAACTTAAAAAAAAAAGCCTGACAAGAAATCCTGTAATGCTATAAACTCTAACAATCAAGTGAGATAAGATTACAGTCTGACTGCTGATAACTTTTTACTGCTGTAATTAACTATGGTGCTCAAAAGAACTTTCTCCTCGTGTTACATAATGGTAAGCTATGACTCTATTACTAAACAGCAACCACTGATCCAAGATCCAGAACTGTATGGATTATGGGCAAAGGTGGGCTTAGAATGTAGCTTACTATCCTACCCCAAATAACCTTCCAATAATGATATTAAAAACAGAAAATGTTTTAAAAAAAAAACTGTAATCTTTCTGCTAGTTACACTATGCAGTCTCTCAAAAAGTAAATCTAAAGACACAACTTAGGCACATTAACATCATAAGCACAATTAAGTGCAATTCATCCTATTCCTGGGCATCCCCTTCCGTCACAATGTAGACTAAAATGTTCTTTCTGACAAGTCACTTCCTAACACATTTTAGTCACTAACGCTCCTGTGCGTACTGACATCCCCATCTGCTGGAACATAAGCTCCTTACTGTTAAAGACTTTTGACAACAAAAGGGTTGCAGTGGAGATTTTCCAAGTACAGAGAAATGCAGCTTCAAAGGTTCGTTTCTGCCAATAAATTCTGCCTACCTCATAAAACTTTAAATTTTTCACTGGCACTAAACTCTTTTCCTGATTACTTTCTATTCTGTTCCTATCCTTCATGATAAGATATAAAGCACTGGTCAAAAGAGAAAACTCCCTCCTTTTAAAATATGGTGATCGTAACACACACACACACACACACACACACACACACACACACACACTTCTCATTTTAAAATATATTTGTCCTCCTAATCTCTGCTGAGTTTGAGGTAAAAGCTACTTTTAAAAAATGGTACAATGAAAGAGCTTACACAGTAAATATTGACATCAAAAATCAATAGCAGCCGGGCATGGTGTTGTATGCCTTTAACCACAGCACTCAGGGAGACAGAAGCAGATGGATCCCTTTGAGTTCAAGGCCAGCCTGGTCTACAACTCCAGGACAGCCAAGGCTACACAGAAAAACTTTGTCTTGAACAAAACAAACAAAACAAGTCAATAGCAAGATTTAGTTTTCAAAAAGAAAAAAGTACTACACATAAAAGACAAAATAAACTACAAATATGAATCACTAGTTGCTCATAAAATAGTAGTTTGGTGATTATTTTGATTTCGAGAAATCTCCTTTACACTACAGAAAGAATCAAGTAAGCAATTCCATGGTCATCAAGAATATTGCGTGTAGCTGGAGTGACAGCTCTTCCACGGCACACAGGTCTCACTCCTCTCTATCACCCATGTGGTGACGCAAAACCGGGACTCTATTACAGGGCCCAGCAACCTCTTCTGGCCTCCATGGGGTCAGGCACACATGTAGGAAACAGACACACATGCAGGCAAGACACACAAACACATAAATATAATTTTAAAAATATTACTTTGGCGTGAGCAAAAGCATGATAAACTGTTGTGATAAAACTGAATCAAAAATGCAAGCATACTGATTGACTTTAAAACGAGCAGTACCTAACTGCACCCACAGGAAATAGCCAAAGAATGATCTCACACCAACAATAATTACTTTTTTTTAAGGTTTGCACCTAACTACAGTCTGCAACATCCTTTAGAATGGAAAAGAACCTTAGTGAAATGGCTGGTTTTATGTATGAACAGAAACTACACAGGGTAGCTGAGAAATACACTCTCCCAAAAGACAAGAGCATTCCAAAAGGCCAACTTATCTATGAAACCTGTGTGCCTGTGAGTATAAAAAGTCACCATCTGAGCAGCTAACAAATCTATGGCTAAATTGTAAGAAATCTACATAGCTTTCCTAATAGGATTTTATTTCAAATAGTAATATCTTCCTTTGTTCAAAGTTTAACCTTTCAAAGACTACCAAGATACAGACTGAAAAAAAATTTTAGAATGAGAAAAGCATCCATGGTTGAAGTTCTAATGAAATGAATCAGACAGACAACTGTTAAGACCAAAGCATAAATGGTTCGTAACACTAACCTAAAGCTGAGCTACTACATTCTGATGAAAACATAAAAAAAAAAAACTTAGCTTACAGATTGCACCCTAATCCAAATAATCGGAGTTTCACTAACAGTGAAAGTGACTACTGCTTCTCCTGAGGTGACACAACTTAGAGAACATGCAGGGCTCTGATTTGCTCGTTCCAAAGATGCTATATCCTTCAACCTGCTTTCTCTCTTAAATCTACTTCCTAAACCAGCTGCGCTGGCAACTCACCCAGCCCTGCATTTGAGAACCTCAGGCAGGAGCATCATCACAAATTTGAGGCCACTCAACACAGTAAGTTCAAGGTTAGTCTGATATACAAAGCAAGGACCCTGTCTTAAACACAAATACCAAAATATGGATAAATATATAAAAGTAATTTCCAACATACCAAGGATACAAAGCATAAAGGAACAATCTCCCAACAAAGAAGTGCAAGTCAAGGCATTCTTTTAAAGATGTTCCCAGATATTAAAAGATGTAAAATGATAACAAGACTCAACTATTTGGTTTGGACACTGAAGGGACAAAGAACATTCCAGATCCAAGTGCAAAAATCTGAATACTGGCTGTTTATACATTAATCTAATTTGTTAATGTGGGGTCACTAATAACATATGGCATCACCTTTACAAACCTCTCACCAAGCCAAACTATTGAATTACAAAGAGTCAACAAAAGCAAGAGTTTCTTCATTCCTTTCAACTTTCATTTAAAAAAAAAAAAAAAAAAAAAGAGTTCAATTGTTGACAGGTGGTGATGATGTACTACTTCAGCCCAGCACTTGGGAGACAGAAGCAGTTGGATCTCTGAGTTCCAGGACACCCAGGGCTACACAGAAAAACCATGTCTCAAAAAAGAAAAACAAAAACAAACAAGACAAAACAGGCATGTACCATTGTACAAAGACAGTGGCACTTTTATTTCAGGGCCTTTCTGACACTGCCGCCATGTCTTTCTCCTGCGGCATCCTCTGCCTTCCCACGGTTCAGGACCACCACAGCCAGGTTCCATTACTCACAAAGGTCTACATGACACTTGAGCTCTGTGACTTCCCAACCAGCAGAGTTAAGGATTCTCCAGCACACAAAGCTAGCAGACATACGCTCAATAAAGCACCTTCCTTCACCTTTCAGGTTTCTCTTCCCTACTTATTCCTTCTAGAAGGAACCTAAAAATGCTGACAGAAAGACGACTTTCCGTATATGCAGTCTTTTGCGTATTATATCCTTCTGCTTTGGAATATTTGGATTTAATTTGGAAAGGGAGTTAATTGCATTTATAAAAATAAAACTAATGACACAGCATTTGCCTAGAGCATATGAGGCTCTAGGTTCAGTTCTCAGCATACAACTGTATCTAAGTGATGAAGTTACTGTAGCAAAGCTACCCAAGAACTGAGACTTCTACTTCCAGTGTTTTATACAGAATTAAACAATCACTCATCCTCCATATACTGGTCTGGAGAATAGACTGTAATAACCCAGAGCAGCACACCCCCTTCTCAGCTCACAGCCATCTTCCTTTAGAGCAGTGGTTCTCCAGCAGGCAGTAACGACTCCTTTGGGCTCCAACGACCTTTTCACAGGGGTCACATACCGGACATTCTGCATATCAGATATTTACACCACAGTTCACAAGAGTAGAGACATTACAGTTATAAAGTAGCAGTAAAGTAGTTTTATGGTGAAGGTCACCACAACATGAGGTTGCATTAAAGGGCTGCAGCATTAAGAAGGTTGACAACAGTTGCTTTAGAGTGTCAACATCCAGTTCCCTCCCTGATCCAAAACAAAATCAAAACAAACAAAACAGGGCTATGGCCCAATGCAGATCTAAAACTGAAACAAGCTTATATTTGAATCACTTCAAAGTACTAAGCCTCTATATTAAATCTTCTCACCAGAAATATTGCTGCTTCTTGGTGATTACTAAAAGCAACTAATAAAAATAGCAACAGTGATAAATGAGCACTGAATTCATTTGTATAACAATATTTTAAAAACTAAGGCTCTAACCTTTGGTTACAGAAAAGTTCAAGTACTTTAAATCTTCCAAATACACCTTTGGTCTCTCACTTTTAGTATCTCAACTGAGAAAGAAAGAAAGAAAGAAAGAAAGAAAGAAAGAAAGAAAGAAAGAAAGAAGTCTTATTTTCTAGCTAGTTTAGGAAGAATATATATTCTAGCTCCAACAAATTGACCAGCCCAAAAATGACAAAATTACTTCCATTTTCTTTCTGTCCATAACTGGATGCACTAACAGTTTTCAGTGTATAGAAATCCACTTTACACTTGAATGGCATACCATAAAAAAATAAACAAAAAATAAGAATCAGCATGCAGAATGAAGAGACTTGCTCCATCTCTGCTAGAACCTGCCCTGTGATAAGGACAAGTCCCCGCCCTCTGCAGACTCCGTCCCCATCCTTCTCATCTCTGTCGCAGCAATTCGAAAGTAATATGATCACTTGCTACAGCACTAACTTTCCCTCCACTAAAACAAATCTACGAAATGTCTTTTCTGAGTGGTTCCTAAATTCTCTTCCACACCATGAGACAATCCTAAGACTGGGTAAATAGTATGACACTGAAATTCATTGAACATTTCAAATTCTTAAAATGCAATAGTTTGGGGTGGGTTTGCTTTTGTTTTTGTTTTTAAACTTGTGTGTATGGCTGTTTCGCCTGCACAGACGACCGTGCTGTGTGTGTTCCGGCCTAGTGACCAAAGAGGCTTGAGAAGAGGGCATCAGATGCCTCTGGACTGGGGTTGTAGATGGTTGTGAGCTATCATGTGGATGCTGGGAATTGAATCCCGGTCCTCTGGAAGAACAGCCAGCTCTCAACTGGTTATCTTGCTAGGCCCCACAGTTCTTCATTATACTCTTAAGACTGTAACAAGTATTTTTGCTCGACTTTGTCCTACGTATTTCAAATCATAAAATTAGTTCCCCAATAACTTGATACTGACCATGTTGATCAAGCCCCTGACTTTTGTACTAAAGCCAGAACAAGACTTAAAAACCTATTCCCTTTTCAATACTGGGCCCAGCAGATTAGTCACTACCTCCAAACCTGCTTCCTGTCTTCCTTTTAAGTTCAGGGCTCCACTAGGCAGGCCAGCACTCACTCAGTCAGTCAGTGCCCTCCTTTACAGACAGACACACACTTCTTGCACAAGCACTCTCAAGCAGGCCTTTTCCTTGTATCATGACCACAACAGTGGACACTTCATGGCGTTAACTGCCTTTTCATGTTTCCTGGCACTCTACTTCCTTTGAACAGATCTCAAACAACCTGGATTTGACAAATTCTGCTTTTAAAAAAAATGACAATAATGATACAGGGTCTATAGGCTGATCAAGAGCTAATGGCAACGTAATTCTGAAATGCCAAAACTTTCAAAAACTAAGATAAGCACTGATGTTTCTCTACTTGTGAATGGACACGTCGGCATAAAGGACAGCCAGAGACTACCCTACACAAGCAAAGGGGTCTTATACTTCTAATTCCTACTCTTATCGATGGTGATAAAGTAAGATCAACACTAAACACCTATAGGACAAGTACTACAAAAAGTGATATTACAAGGGGGGGGATTTTTAGGGGGGAAAGATGTGTTTACCTTTGTTCTCTAAGTGTCCAAAGCTGTCACTAGTTATTATAAAATTGTCATATGTGTTTAAAGTATTACTGTTTAATTCCTCCTCTCTACTTTGATTAAAAGCATTTTAAGAAAAACTACAAATCAAAAAGAATGTAAGCTGTTGACATGCTTTTACATTCAAGCATGAGAGTGTCTTTTACCAAGTTCTGAGGTATACATATGCAGTGACTCACTTCTAACAAGTCATTCAGAAACATATCAGATCTAAGTTCCAATGGTGGCAACTACATAAAAAGTACCACCAGACAGAAAATAGTCTGTATTCATAAACCCTTTTCCTAATAAAGCCACACTAAGATGACAAAATGATTTACTAGTGCTTGTGTTTATTTTTTTATATTAAGTGAAAATGATACTTTAAGAAATCATTACTTGGACATTGAATAAGCAATCTAAGTACTCCAAAATTTAAAAAATATATAAATTTTTAAAATTCTATTTCCTAAAAAAGATCATTGCAAAGGGAAAAGAAAATCCTCCATTTAAGCCAGATAGTGGTGGTGGTGGTGGCGGTGCACGCCTGTAATCCCAGCAGTGAGGGAGGCAGGGGCAGGAAATCGCTGGGATTTCAAGGCCAGCCTGGTCAACAAAGTGAGTCCAGGACAGTCAAGGCTACACAGAGAAACCCTGTCTCAAAAAACAGAACAAAAATTTAAGCCTGTGTTTAAACTTCCTACTGTACTGTCTTAATATGAACTAAAAAACTGGATAGAAAAGAGTCAAGCCAGCCACATAAAGAAGCCAGCGCATAGCTCTAATCATGAAGAGTCCCTCCCTCCCTCAGCCCTAAACAGGCTCTTGGCCATTCCTGCAGCAACTGACTTACACAGAGCACAAAGTTGCTCAGTGGTCTACCTTCTGAATTTATCAACAAACAAAACCTAATGACTTCATAGCACATTCCATTTCAGACAGGAAGGGTAATTTTTGCTTATAACTGCATCATCAACCTAAATTTCTCGAATAAGTCAGTGCAGTTCCACTACATTTATAAAAGGCTGCCCATATAATCAAATAGCTTAATTAATTCACCTAGTACCAAATATAAAAGAAAAATAAAAACTTACACATCTAAATATAGAAGCTGAAAAAAAAAAAAGAGTGTCTTTTAGCCCTGTTTTATCAAGGACCTCGGCAACAGTCATCACACTTGCCGTCTATTGTCACAAGAGTCTATTTCCCTTTTGGATACTAGAAACCACTTGATCTGATGGGCAACTAATGCAATTCCAACTCCAAGAAAGTGATAGGGCCATGATTAACAGATTATATATCACACCCATATATAGGTACATATGTAATATATTACACATATAATATATAATAATAATGTCCAAAAACTGATGACACGCTGATCTGAAACACGGCTCTGAAGGCCCCTATCACCTACACACCACACCCTCTCACTCACGCGAGACTTTTATTTTGACATTCTCATACTCTTACTAGAAAAGACACTGAAAGCCAATACATTGGGAAACGTGACTATCAACGACCCATTTCTACTATAAACTCAACTGTGCTGCATGTTTAACAGTACTACAACCTCAACTACAAAACATGTAAACCAGAAAAAGCATTTAAAAAAACAATTGCTCCCATTATACCCACACAGAGCTGTGACATATCCTCAGGAGCACACTGGAGGAAACTGGTAACAAACAGCAGCTTATTACAACTCCCAGCGGATTATAAAAGCAGTGTCTTGGCCCACCTTAAGTAAAGTATGTTTGACACAAATAACTACTGTTAACTATGATTTGCTTTTTCCATTCTTTCTTCTTCTTGTTTTTTGAGACAGGGTTTCTCTGTGTAGCCTTGGCTGTCCTGGACTCCCTTTGTAGACCAGGCTGGCCTTGAACACCCAGCAATCGGCTTGCCTCTGTCTCCCCAAGTGCTGGGATTGCATGAGTGCGTCACCAAGCTCGACAAGAAAAACCCAAAATTTAACAAACTATATAACCCAAGTCCTCCCGGTATCTATAGACATGCCAAGTTTTAAGCCATAGCGTTTATGGACAAACAATTTTTCCCAAAAAGAAAAAAAATCAAAATTCAAGAAAAACAGAGGTATAGCACAAGCAACAATAAACACATCCTCAAAAATATACATGAATATAGAAAATAACTAGCAAAGCCAATTTTAATTTAAAAATATTCTGACATTTTTAAGGGAGCAGAAAATTTTATTATCAAAAAGGGTTATCTGAAAATTACATTTTCAAACCATTTGTGCAAAATCTAACATATTTGTTCATTTTCCTAAATTATACTCTAGTGTTTCTGACAGCCTCATAAAGAGATTCCAACTGCCCTTTCCCACCAACCACACCTGCCATTTTCACAGAGGCAGCCTGCTCTGTCCTCCCTAATCACCTGCCTCAAGAATTAAAACTAGACATGGATGTGCAGGCGCCACACGCTGGTATTCCTCTACTTGATACTTTTTCCTGTTATTTATTGCTGCTCATCTTCTTAGTACTAAGTTGCAAAATGTTAATTTTTTTAAATGCTTTTCATTCAACTACTTTAACAGTTCTGCTTTTTATGACAAAGAGAAGTCCTTAGAATAATTTCTGTGTGACTGTTTTACCCCAGGGATGGTACAGAGGTTCAGTTAAAATTTCAAGAGAAAGCAGTTTAAGACCCATATTCTATTTGTAACCTTGTGCTGCTCACCTCTAAGTAAACCACTCTTTAAATCTCAGAAGTATTAACTCAAGTCATAGCTTTTATTTAAGAACTGACCTTAAAATTCCGCCCTGCCGAGGACACCAGGAAAGATCAACTGACACAGCTCACCAAGGCACTAGCAGCCAACACCTTAACGACTGACTTAACTAAATAAAGGACTACAGGTTGCTTTATGCCGCCGGCAAGAACCAACATACTCTTTCTGTATCATCTAAGCTTTAACAAGCAGAAAAACCAGCATACTTCATTCCCAAATTTGTTAGCTAGCCAAATGAAAATTCTCAAACAGAAACTATGTTAAAAGCTCCCTGCTTGAAAAATATTTAAGATTGCTAAGTAGTCCCATTCAAAGTTTCCAATTATTAGAGAGTAGAATATCTTAATGTCATTCAACAGTTTAATCCTTAAAGTGAAACTTAATTTTATCTGAATTTAAGGGTATTTTTTTTCTGCCAAGCATTACAGACAAAGAAAAATGTAATCCCTAACCACAAACAGAAGTCATGATCAATTTGTTTTGGGCAGTGAGAGGCCACAAGCAGTAAAGCACAAGTTGCCAATTTTCACAATTAAGTCATCTAGCAAGAAAAATATGATGATGCAGTTAGGAAACCAATATTTTCAAGTCAAATTAAATGCATAATAAGACTAACAAAAGTAAAAAGCTTGTAACGCACTAAGGACTAGGCCCTTCCTTGCGTGTCTGCTCTGGTCTTATGAAAACAATCACAATTCCTAGCCATTCTGCTGTCTGCTGTAAACACTGTCTCCACGCCGAAATTATCTTTGCATTGGCCTGAGGCGGAGAATCCCAAGTACCGCTGGACTAAGATAAGAGATGGAGAGGGCATGAAAAGGAGAAGCCAAACACTGCGCAAACACTACAGTCCGAAACTAGCTGTCCTCCACGTGTCAAGCTCACAGGGCTACTGTTTCTAACCAGAGACATAAGCAAGCCTGTGCAGAAAATGACGTCGTTTAAATTCCTCCAGTTGAATGGGACGCCCCAGCCTCAAACTAAGGGAGTTATTGCTGATCAATCTGGAAGAACACATGAGCCTTTACAACTACTCGAAGAAACTGCTAGTTTTTTATATAGCATAGCCAAACTTTCTTATAAGCTCCCTTATGTCACTTGACTATACTGAGTATTTTAAGAATGCATTTTAGTTCACTTTAAATGGGATCTAGTTTGTTGTGTAAGAGATTGTCTCTAGAAACTGTACTTTAAAATACTAAAACTTTCATAAACTTAATACCAGGAAAACAACCAATACACGATGGAAAAAATATGAGTGTTTCCTCTGTGATCACTTACATTTTTGATAATGACAGTTGAAATAATCTAAAATTTAAATTTCAACTGCACCTAATACAGGTCAGACTATTAACCATGCTACACATTCTGTTCCAAACATTTCTAAGGTTGAAAAAATAAATGGCGCCCCTTAGCGCTCACATTTGGAAATACTCAATTTAAAAGTTCCAGCTTTTTTTTTTTTTTTTTTTTTTTTTTTTTTTGGACATTCCAGAAAGTTTTCTGCCTCCACAATTTTTCAAATGCCAACACGAATAGGAAAGGCAAAACCCCTTAAAGGGGCAGCTCAAGTTTTCTCCGGGGCAATCTGAGATTAACAGATACGCTAACGAAAATGCCCCTTTCGATGTGTTACTGTTGTATGTTCATTCGTAATAGCTGAATGTTTTCTCTTTTTAAATCGAGACCATGGCTTTCCATCCAACAGAAGCTCTTAGCATGATTCGTTAACCATCTTTTACTCTCACTCTTTTGTTCTTCCTGACATGCCAGCTCTGTAAACAGAAGATTTCCCCAGCTATCTTTCAAATTTTTCGAAATTCTTCTCAAGATCCTAAAATCCATTGTTCATTTGTACAGCAACATTGCTTTCAGCTTCATTTAAATAGTTTTCTCGGGGACTTTAAGATTAGAAAACAGAAACTCCCCGCTACTCGATTTTCAAAATAGACTTGTTGGTCCTATTCCCTCCCCGAACCCCGCCCCGGGCGTCCACAGAAACCCACGGGCTCCGGGAAACTAGCACTCGGTCGCTGTTGGGCGAAGTTCTTAGAGGAATTCCAGAGCTGACCAGCACTAATCTAGTCATTCCTTCGCTCCCCGCAGCGCTCCCGACTTGGCTTCTGCAAACTTTTGCTTTATTTTATTCTCGTCCTTTCAAACTTCCAGCTCCCCGCCCTACAGACGCAGGCGGCTACGCCGGGAGCGAACCCTCCGCCCCAGTTCTTCCGAACTCGGATTCCGTTCAGGTCTGTCATCGCGGTATTTCGTACTACACTACCCCCCCCCCCACCCCATCACCACCAAAAGGGGGGGAAAAGTGAAGTTAAACTCCCAAACAGTTCTCGCTTCCCCAAACAAAAGGACAAAAAAAAAGTGCTCTCTGCTCTGTCATCTCGTCCTCCCTTCGGCCACATAAGCACTACTTTTCGGTATCCTACGTAATCTCTGCTCATCGCAGAGTCCGCTCGTGGACTGCGGGGCCACACAACTCCACCGAGGCGAGCCCACTCAGCCCCCCGGGCGAGGCGAGGTGGAGCTCGGGGACTCGCGTGGCCGGGAACCGGCCGGCCGGGGATGGCGGGGCTCCCAGCCTCCGCCGCCGTCGGGAGCCGGCCGCAGCCCCGCAGCCCCGCGAGCTCCCGGGTCCGCCCTCGGGCCTGCTCCCGGCCCCGGCCCGCCGCGAGCCTCCCGCGTCGCCTTTGTGCGCCCGGCCGCCCGGCCGCCTGACCTTCCCGCCGCCCCGCCATCCCGGGGGCCGCCCCGCCGCGCCGGGGCCCGGCCGCCTCACCTTCGTCCAGCAGCCGCTCGAGGTGGTTGAAGATCCCGCAGAAGTTGGGCAGGCTGCTCATGAGCTTCTTGTCGTTCATCAGCTGCATCAAGTAATCTGGGGTGGGCTTCGGCTTCTCCTTCGTTTCCATTTCCCCGACCATATTCCAGGCTCCGCAGCTCACTCCGCCCGCCGCCGCCGCCGCCGCCGGAGGAGAGGAGGGAGGGGCGGGGGCGAGCTCCGGCCGCCGGCCGCTCGGGACGCGGCGTCCCGCTCCGCGCCGGCTCCCGCTCCGGCTCCCGCGCCGAGCCCCGGGGCGGCCGGCTCCGCGCGCCCGCCCGCCCCCCGCAGGCACTTTCGCCCGGCCCGACGCGCCGCGGCCGCCGCTCCTCGGCCGCCCGGCGCGGCTCCCTCGCGAGGCCGGCGGCGGAGGCGGGTCTCGGGGCCGAGCGCGGCGCGGGGCCGCTGCGCCGCGAGGAGCCGGGGAGGGGAGGAAGAGGAGGAGGAGGAGGGGGAGAGAGCCCCGCTGGTCGGTCGCTCAGCCGGCCGGCCGGTCGCGCCGCCGCCGGTGCCGCCTGCGCCGGGGCTCGCGAGTCTGCGGTGCTGTCCGCCGCGGCGCTCCGCGCTGCCGCCGCCGCCGCCGCGCTCCGACTGCGCTCCTCCTCTTCCTCCGCGGCTCTCCTCCTCCTCACTCACTTGGCGGCGGAGTTCGCCTCAGTTCAGGCGGCGCTGCCGGCGGCGGCGGGGGGAGGGGCGCGGGCAGGGCCGGGGGCGGGCGGCGGGCGGGGCCGCGCAGGGCGGCCGTTACGGGGCTGGGCGCGCTCCCGCCCCCCGCCGCCGCCGCCGCCCCTGGCCGCTCGGGCGGGACGGCCGGCCGAGGGGGACGCGCACCGGCTGTGGCGGCGGCGGCGGCGGCGGGGGCCTGCGCGGGGCCGGGGTCGCGGCGGAGGGGGGGACGCGGGCGGCGGCGCTGGCTCGTCGGCGCGCTGTTGCTGAGGCGGCGGGCGCGGTCGGGCGCGGCGGCTGCGAGGAATTCCGGCGGGACTCTCCGCGCTGCGCTCGCCGCCGCCGCCCGGGCCTCGCCTCTCGGCGCGTTACTATAGTTTGGGTTTTTTTTTTTTTTAAACCTCTTCGTCCACCTTCCTCGATACCCTCCAAAAAAAAAAGAATTTTTTTTTTTTTAACGTCCTGTTGCTTCACTGGGGACTCTCGGGTGGGCGTCACGTGTCGCGACACGTAGCGGTGAGGCTGAGAGCGCGTGCGCGCGTCGAGGGCTGTGGCCACGCCCCTTCCGAGGGTCGCTCCGCCCTGTCGGGCGGGGAGCGCGCCGTGGGGTGGGGGGGAGGGGCGGGCCTGGAGCGCGCCTGCGTGGGGGTTGGTGGGGAGTGCGGGGGCCGGGGCGGGGGTGTCGGCGGTGGCCTCGGGGACGGAGGAGCACGGCGGAACGGTTCTGGCGCGTCGCCCACTCTGCGGGGCGGGGGACCGGGCCGTCGGACCGCTAGCGGACTGAGTTGGCGTGGGCGCCCGCGCCGCAGTACCGCCCGCCGCGGGACTCCAGTGAGGTTTCCCCCCTGGAGCCAGGCCCCACGCGTAACGGGCCCCGGCGTCGCCGCGTGCTGCGAGGCGGCCCCCTGGCCGTGGGCGGAGACGGGACACGCGTGCGCACCCACGGGCGGGCGGGCGGATTCTTCCACGAGGCGGGATGCGCGGTCCCGTTATCCTCGCCGCAGGTTAGGAGCGGAGCGGGGACCCGATAGCGGGTCCGTGGAGGCGGAGGTGCAGGCTCTTCGGTGGCGCGGCCGCCCGCAGAAGAAGGGAGCACACATTCAGAAAAGCCAAGTAGTTGACATTTCTACCTACTTGACCAAAAAAAAAAAAAAAAAAAAAGGCAGTGGGCCAGAAAGGAGGCTTTCTCTGCGGTGTGGCGGAGTTCCGCCCTTCACATTTGTTTGGAAAATAATTTTCTGAATTGCAGCAATGAAGTCCTGTGATTTATAGAAGCTGCCAGTCATTAAATCTGCGCTATCCATGTTTTGTTGCAAGTTCTTTATAATGTGCTCGATTAAAATGTAGACAAGATTATCAGATTAACCATTGTGAGAGTTCTCCCTGGCTATAGCATCTGAATCATGCCACTAGAACTGGCAGGGTTGTTGGGATTTTGCTTTTTTGCTTCTTTTTTTTTTTTTTTAAGTTTGCTTTACACAAATTCTAAATAGTATTTCTAAGTTTGTGTGTTACCAAAGGTATTTAAAGCAATTTCAAATACTCTTTCACTTAAGGACTACAGTTTGGGCTGGTTTTGTTTTTTGTTTTTAATTATTAAGCTACTGTGATAGAGCATGTGAAATCACCTTGATGGACAGTTAAAATGCTGTAAGTCGAATGCTTCGAATTTCCAACAACTATAGTAGTTCGTAGTACTATAGAATGTTCACTTTAATTATCTCTTCAAACATTATGTAAAAGCATGGAATAGTAACTTGATTTAAAAAAATGTTTCTACATTTTCCAAATATGTTTCTTCAGAACCTAGAAAAAATGAGAAATTTGTTTCTTGTATATTATTAAAAATATCAGCACTTGGGAGGCAGAGGCAGGCGGATCGCTGTGAGTTCAAGGCCAGCATGGTCTACAAAGTGAGTCCAGGACAGCTAAGGCTACACAGAGAGACCCTGGGGGGGGGGGAATCTTGTAGCCGAATTACTCATTGTCTCTACTTGGACAAGATGAAGTACCCTTTGTACTGTGGTACACTTATTTAGGCCCTGTGCCTACTGCTCTGCCTCTATAGTTCAAGCAATCAGAGCAGTCTTGTGCCTTAGGTAATACTGGCATCCCTATTTTTACATAAGAGGAAACCCTGAAGAGGAAGAGGCAAACTAAATAATTTACGCAGCACTATAGCTAATGAGTCCTGTCTGCTGTTCAAAGTCCAATTATATTTTATTCCACAGTGCCCCTCCCCCATTTCACTGAGCCTATCCAGTTAAATCTTTTGAACCCATGACAGTGTTCCATCATTTTGGACCCATAGGTGCAACCACTTTTTATAGTGTAGTGGAAACAAAAATAACTGCCAGGCATTATTCATCCCTAGTGTATTAATCCCCGTGGGTCCATCGTTTGGAAATAGTTGCCGTGTGGTGCATTTTCAAGCACATGTGGACCTCTCCCTTGCTTAGTCATCCCTGATTTCTCAGTCAAAGTTAAAAAAAAAAAAAAAGGCCCAAAGGGTTTACCAAGACCTGCCGGGCCCCAAGTGATCTGTCCTCTGCGTGTTGCTAGCCCAACCTCTTCATGGACTCCAGTCTCCCTGGCATCTGCCTTGACCTCTGCACACGCTTGGCATCTGTAGAGCTCTGAGTTTGCTGTCTCCTTAGAACACCTTCCCTAGCTGCCCGAAGCCTACTCCATCTCTCGTGTGCCACTGTGCATTTTCCTCATGCATATCAGCTCTGTGGGTCAGTTTGCCATCAGAGTGAAGACTTTACTTTCTTCCTTTTAGAATCCCCACCCTGCGCCCTACGCTCTGCACCCTGCACCCAGCGCCCTGCGCTCTGCACCCTGCGCCCTGCACCCTGCATGAGGGACATGGTATGCAGAGGCTCTCATGATGCACATGTTCAAAGAGTGTGAGGAGCTTGTGCATGCCAAAGGTCCAGATTCTTACCTAGCTGATTCCAGAGCTCCCCTCACATGTGGGGAGCCATATTTGCCTAGGAGCAGTTGAGTGGCTCCTGGAGGCAGAGCCGGGCAGTACAGAAGTGCTTATGCCGCTGCTGCCTTTGGACCACTGGCCTTTCCCAGGTTCCAGCCATAGGATCCCTCCTGCTTCTGGCTCACCCTCCTGCTCCTGCACATTGCGGACGTATTGCAGTATTGATTGCCCAACAGGATGAATGCAATGTAGACTACAAAGGCTGCGGTGTGTACCTTCAAGCTTATAATTTTAGCAATTATTATAGATCCTTTAGTTCTGTTCTAAGCATCTCAACTCAGTCTTCAAAATGGGCAGGATGACTGTATATGACAATATCTATACGCAGCTATGTGACAGTCCTTGTCATATCTACTCTGTTATAGACACTAAAACTGCCTCTTCATTCTAACACTAATTAGCTAGGTGTGGAGCTATGCATTCTGTTCAGTTTCATTGGCTCTGCTAGCTTATTGCATTTCTTGACATTTAGAATAAAAACTTAGAGTATTATAAGAACTCCTGCCTTACCACCATATAGTTTTTACAAGAACTAAGAACTTCAGAGTCAATGTTTGATGGCTCTTGGTTCTGATATTCTTTTAAAAATAATCTAAATTATTAAATTTCTATAAAAGGGTATGGGGAAATTAGGTATACTTATATAACTAACGCCATAGAAGTTCTGAATATCCTCATAAATTGCCAAGTGGTTTATCAGATACTGTTCAAAGCACTGAAAATGATCGAGGGACTCTGATCATCTTGAAATGTCAATGTCAGAAGATTAGGGCCTCAAGAGTTGTTTTTGTTGTTTTTTGAGGTATGTGTGTCTGTGTGTGCGTGGGTGGGGGTGGGGGTGGGGATGTAGAGGGTGTGCATGTGCCCTGGGTCTTTTGTTTCCATGAGAGGAATCACTGCGGTGGTGGCATGCCTTCCTCTCACCAAGGCATGCTTACAGCTCTAGTAAGCTGGGAAGCTCTGCGCCGTGGCTGCTGTAGTGTGCTTTGCACTGTCTTTGGACCACTAATGTGTTCCTCCCAGATGGAGCACCAGCATCCAGCTGCAGCCCCTGCCCAGCAGTTAAATATTAACTGGCAGTGTAAGGTTTCTGCTCATTTGACCCTAAATGAAACTGTAGAGGTAAAAACACTCAGCACAGGATGCCGGCCCGCGTGCCGTGTAATCTGACCTTCGTTCCACGTTTAAACAGATCTTCAAGTAAAAAAATAACTGTTAATTATAGGACTCTGACAATGAGCTTCAAATGCACTCTGTTTTAATCAATTTTCGTACTGACTCATGGCATTAATTTCAGTAGAGCTTGTCTGGATTGGGCTAATTTCATGTTTTTTTCCTCTTCAGGATCTACATGCCTCAGAATGAGTCAGTGATTAGGTTATTTTAGCATGTTCAATAGACTCCATTTGGTTCACAGTGTGTTAATTTTAAACAGCTAATGTGGGTAAACATTTTATAAGCAACGGATATAAGTACTTAAGTCATCCCCAGACATTTAATCAAATGCCCATTATACATAGTACAGCTAGATGCTGAATGCAAGATAATACAGCCTTATGTGACTTCTAAACTGAGTTCCCAGAAGGTCGGTGAGAGACCAGCAGGAGTCCTCTGGGGAGTCAGGCACTTTGGTTATATCAGTACACTGCTGCCCTGAACTGATATTTGCCTCCATTTTACAGCTGAAGACAATGAGCCTCGGTGAGTAAATGCTGGAGATGGAGGCACACCAGACCTTCAAAAGTGACTAGACGGGAGGCTGGCCCTTGAATCAAATCAAGGTGCCCAGGAGAAGTGGCCTTTTTCCCCTCAGTATTTTATCCTAATGATGACATGAAATCTTTCAAGTCTCTAATAGTGTGGCATTGTGGGCAAGGGAGAATCAAGTTTGGTTGCTAGCCCCAGCACAAGAGAACGCAGTCAGTGTTAACAGGATTTGAGTAACTTTTTTTTTTAAGAGAGCATGAGAGAGGGTGAATAGAATCAAGATACATAGTATACATATATGAAATTGTCAAAGAATAACTATTTGTTAACCGCCTGGCTCTGTGTATAAAGTCCTTCCAGGTTATCTCCTAACAAGCTGAAAGCCTGAGCAAGTTAACTGTAGATCTGAAGGTTGGACTGGGGGAATTCTGAAGTTCCAAAAGTTTCTGGTTCTGAATAGTCTTCAATGAGAAGAGTATTTGTGTAGTTTAGTTCCGTGTGGGGCAGCCCTGCGTTGGGATGACATGGAGATGCATTTAAAGCCTTCAGCTGTCAGGCTTAGGACAGAACTCAGAAGCGCAACAGCCTGTCCGGGCCCCATCCCCAGCACCACAGAAACAAAAATCTGCACATGTCCAATTTTGTACTCCAAAATCTTTTTAAAAATATTTAACTGCTTTCATTTCCCTCAGATGTATAATGCTTTGGGTTGGAAGCCTTATATTTTTATATTTTAAAAAACTGAATCTTCTACCCAACACATTGTAACTTTGTAACATTATAGCACTATAACTTAGTAACAAGTAGTACACTAAGACCCTTTCTGGAGAAACTACAAGCAGGGGGGAGGGGAGCTTTACTCCCTTGTTTCCTCCTCTCTTCTTAGGTAGCCTACTTCCAACAGCTATCTGAGCAAATAGAAGGCAAGGGGTAAGACCCATAGACAAATCTGAAATCTAAGGAGGGAGCAGCTGTGACTATGGTGGCAGCAACTAACGTAAGGCTAAAAGGATTCTCTGCCTTCACTCCTGGGAAATAGATGGTCTGAGAGTTGGCTCCTCATGTGCAGTATTTGCAGTGGTTTTTTCAGGGCTGGGAATCAAACACAGCTAGGGCCTGTACATGCTAGGCAACTGCTCCACCACTGAGCTGCACCCCCAGGCCTTTCTACTTAGAGGGATGGAAAGGTGGCATAGCTTTGGGACTCTCATTATCTATCTGGATGAGGCAAGGTCTGCCTTGCTTCCCCTGCTCTGGGTACTCCAGGCTAGCCCCCAGGCTCACAGACAGTTGTTTTTCCCTCCTATCTGGAAAAAACAAACAAACAAACATGGATTTTAGAGATCAACTCAGGTCATGGGGTTTGCAGGGCATGCACTTTTACCACACAACCCCCCAACTCCATCCCCTTTTTGAAACAGTTTCCTTAGCTCAGGCTGGCCTTATCCATCCAGACAGCCTCAGGAGAGCAATCCTCCTGCCCCCACCTTCCAATTTCTGGAATGAGAACTGTGTTTCCCCATACCTGGCCCGATCCAAAGATTCTTAAGTATTTTGGAACATAAGAGATTTCTCTTATTAAAAGAAACATCTGTGGTCCCCCTGAATCTGTAACAGCTCAGAGATAAATTACCTCCAATTTCAACACAAAAGGGAAGCGGGTGGACAGTGATGTTACTTCCATACTCTTCACTTTGCAGTTGGTTGTGAGAAGATGCCATGTGGGCGCTGGGAACCAAACCCGGGTCCTCTAAAAAGGTAGCAAGTTGTCTCAACTATCTCCCTGGCCATGCTTTGTTATGTATTTAAATATAAGATTGAAAGCAAGTATTCAGAGCCTTGATACTCAAGCAGTACAGCTTTATCAGCTTTCAACTGGTGCTGTTTGGTTTGGGTTTTGAGCCGGTCTGCAGCCAAAGCTGCCTAGCCCAGGCAGACCTTGGAAATACCTCTCCTGCTGAATCTTGAATTCTTTGCATACCACAGGCTGAGGCATACTGGCAGCTCATCGCCCTGTGTTCCCCAGGGTCTCCCCACAACCCAGCAGCCTAAGTAAAACCTGTCTTCCAGATTGGGGCACACTCATCCTAGAGTTCTATTAAAAAACGTGCTTACTGGTACCTCTTTGTACCAGCCTCTACGTAGCTGGAAAACTACTTTGTGTGTCCATTAAACCTGAATTCGCTAGGTTTTGCAAATTCCAGTGAAGGCAGGCAATATTTTGTCTAAAGTACAAGCAGTTTTGGGGGGTACACACCCCTAGTTTAGAAAGAAGGCTAACGAAGGGCCCTTGCCCTGTTCCAATAGAATGCCAAAGCCTTGAACTCTCAGCGTCGTCCTCCGCTTCTCCCAGGTTAATTAGTACTTGCAGGAACAGGCTGTCGATCAAGTTAAAATGCTGACTAATCACCAAAGTGGGAGTGTTCAGCAGCCTGCAGCCCAACCAACCCACCCTCTTCCCTCTTCCCTCTTCCCTCTGCTGAGCCTCAGGGCGGTGCCAGCATCTACAGTTCCCTAATCCTTCCAACCAGGCCAATCATCCACTATGTTACAGTTATGTAAGTACGTCTTGAGGGCCACCGACTTGAGTATTTAGCACTAACTGCTGAACCACCATGGTAGCATTGTTTTTACATGGACATAAAATGTGACATGGGGAAATGAGTAACACTTTTTGTCTAACAGTTCCACAATGTGTGCCCTATATTTATAATGTGTGTCTGGAACTAAGTAGCAGTGAGAAACTGCAAGCTCAAACTGTGGCAGACAGCAGGGTGGGACAACACCCGCGTGGTAGAATTCTGTGTCCAGAGACAGCTATCCGAGGAGTAGGAAGACGAGGAAAAGACACTGCTCAATTGTGCAGCCAGGAGAAGGATCAAGGAGTTTGAAGTCAGCCTTGTAACTGTCATCAGCTGACACGCCAGCAAACAGCCACGGACTCCAGTTCCTCTTCAAACGACCAGGCCACTGGGAGGCAGAGACAGCAGACCTTTCTCTGTGCCAGGTCCCTGACCTCTGTGGCCCAATAGCCAGACTTGACTTTCTCTTCTCCCTCAGCTGACCAGGTTTCAACACCACAGCTGGGCCCATGCCTAGCTTCATGAAGAGTGTCGGCCCCAGCCAGGCTGTGCCACTCCTCCAGATGGGGGTGGGGAGTGAACACTAAGTCTGAAACATTCAGCGACTGCTGCCAAGTCAGGGCATCTCGGTGCTGAGCTCACACCCGTAAGGGGGCCCTTCATGAGTTCCTCTAGAAAGGGCCTCCCTCTGCACTGAGAGACAGTGATAACACCAGCTCCTCCAGCTAGGCCCTCAGCACTGATTGCCCCAGTAAGCGTCTCACCATCGCCTCTCAGCCCTGAGCCATAAGGCAAAGCCGGAAATGTGCTTCCCAAGATCCTGAGAAACAACAGAAGAAGGTCCAGCTTCAGATCCCAAACCAAGGCGTGCCAACTGTGCCTCTTTCTCCTCACCTATGAACCACCACAACATAAGTACATCAGGGTGGCACGGGTGTGCGCCCAGAGAGACCCAGGTGCAGTGTGTGAGTTACCTTTCCCATTGCTGTCTGAAAGACATGACAAAAGCAACTTTAAAGATAAAAGGATTTCTCTAGGCTCACAGTGTGAGGGTGCACATTACTGCCAGGCAGTCACAGCACAGGAGATGGGGGCAGCTGGTCACAGTGCATCCATAGTCAGGAGGCAGAGAGAGGTGAAGGCCACCTGGCTTGCTCCTTTTTATTCAATCTGAAAGCTCCAGCCCGTGAAATGGAACCACATACATATGGTGGGTCTTCCCACCTCCTTTAACTCAATCCAGAAACTGTCTCACTGACATGCATAGAAGTATCTGTCTCAGCCGGATGTGGTGGCGCACGCCTGTAATCCCAGCACTCGGGAGGCAGAGGCAGGCGGATCGCTGTGAGTTCAAGGCCAGCCTGGTCTACAAAGTGACTCCAGGACAGCCAAGGCTAACACAGAGAGACCTTGTCTCAAAAACAAACAAACAAAAAAAAGTGTCTGTCTCCTAGGAAAGTCTAAATTCCATCAAGGTAACGGGACTAATTACCACACACTACGTCTTCAATAACCGTTGCCATTTATAAATCACAAAGGACCTGCCTAAGCTCAGATTGCTCAGCGTGTGTGTGTGTGTGTGTGTGTGTGTGTGTGTGTGTGTGTGTGTGTGTGTTGGAATATTTGTAAATATCTCAAGTACACTGAAAGTTTATTTACACAGCTCAAAATATGTGGTCATCATTTTTCTGTGGCTTCCAATTATATAAACCACTTCTCAGGGCTGACCGGAGGAGGTGAAAGCACCGCAGCCTGGCGGGAAGGACCTTGGACCCAGCTGGCTGTTCTGTCTGAAGCAGCAGCCCCTGGGAAGGTGGCCACAGTTCTCAACCCTCTCTGTGCCCTACACTCAGCTGCTGGAGACATGCCAGGAAGAGGCTCCAGCCCCTGACTGCCCGTTTCCACAGGGTCATAGAAGATCGTATACTCTAAGAAAGTCTATTTAAATGGACAAATGCCATCCTGCAGGCTGTGCTGGGACTCAGCACGCCACAGTGTGGCTGCTGCTGTAGTGCTCCACCACTGACCCAGGGGCCACTGCACCTGCTGGCCCAGGCTTGTGATCCCAGCTACTTCAGAAGCTGAGGCAGGGAAGACCAAGTGTTCAAGGCCTGTCTGGACTAAACAGTGAGTTTACCGCCAGCCCAGCTTAATCTTAAAAAGTCAAAACGAAGTCTGAGACTGCAGCTCGGTGGCAAAGTCCTTGCCTGGCAGGTGCATACCTAGGTCCAGTTCCCAGTAGAGGAGATGGGAGCCAGCTCTGGGCTGCCTTAAGCCAACCCAAGGAGTCACTGGTCTGTCCCTGCGTTCCACAGGCCTAAGGCAGGAAAGTGTCACAGTCCTACCTCCCCACTCAGCAAAACTATGTGTATTTCCTTCTCACCAGACATTTGGTCAGCAGGAACCACAACAGCTTCTTTTTTTTTTTTTTTAAATCAGATAACATGGGAGGAAATAGGTCTTGCTTTGAGGAACTTAAACATCTAAGAGTGGGAAAGGAGGGGTGTGCATACTCCCAGGTGGCTTGTGTAGGCTCATGTCCTTACCTGGAATAGGACTCCCCACAGGCTCTTCACGTGTGCGCTCAAGAGCATGCCATAGCAGCAAGTGCACCCCGAGCACCTGACATCACAGCTGCCATTGCTGAGCCACATGCCACCAGGCTACCACCCAGCTCCAGCAACACCTGGCCTGCAAAAAGAATTGACTTATGGAGCCAAAGCTTAAGCATCCTTTCAAAATGAAGACCTGCACAATTAAGCCAAGGTACTTAAAAGAAAAAAGGGGGAAAGGCATTCAAATAAAGACCTGGAGGCCAGGCAGGTGGTGGCACACTCCTCTAATCCCAGTACTTTGGAGGCATAGACAGGTGGGTCTCAGTGAATTCAAGCCAGCCTGGTCTACAGAGGCATTCCAAGACAGCCAAGGCTACAGAGAGAAACCCTGTCTCAAAAAACCAAAACTAAATTAATTAATTTAAAAAAAAAACTTGGGTCTCTTAAGAGTCTGGCTTCCCAGGAACCACATGCCCACCAGAGCACTAATGTTGAACAAGATCTTAGTGGTGGCACACACCTTTAATCCCAGCACTGGGAGGCAGAGGCAAGTGGATCACTGTGAGTTCCAGGCCAGCCTGGTCTACAAAGTGAGTCTAGGACAGCCAAGGCTACACAGAGAAGCCCTGTCTGGAAAAATAAAAAACAAAACAAGAAAGAAAGAAAAAAAAAGACTTGCATCTAAATCAAGTGCTTTCCTCACCTGGAGAGCCTCTCTATCAGCAAGCACCTGGGACATGGTTCAGTCTATTGTAACTTCAACCTTGATGTCTTAAGGGGCTTGCTGAGAACTTTCCTCTCTAGCTCTAGTTCTACAGAAATAATTGACTGTAACTCTTATACAGCACTTATATGATAAGAAAAGGTGACACTGTAGACCACAACACAAAGCTTAAATGGCTTGTTTCACACCAGGTTTCCTCACAGCAAAATCCTGATATTAGGAGTTTTCTTAGCGAGGTGCATGTCTGCACTCAGTCCCAAGCCTTCCTCACAGGTCTTCCTGGCATCAGCCTCCAGCCTTCCCGGGGGTGTCTTCCACTCGCCCATTGTTGGTGCCCATCATGCCTAAGGTCCCAGTACAGACTTCCAGAATTGTGGCCAGTTATTCTAATCACGAAACTTGATTTAATATGATAGGACCTCTTATATACATATTAGCATTGCATATACATGCACATTAGTGCTGTAAGGTGTACCCTCAAAACCTCCAAAACCTTGTTTCTGCTGTCTGCCATTGAATTTCCTGAAGATAAACTTGGCTAGCACTTTTTAGAAATAATTTGCTTGAATTTGATTATTATTTACTCTCCATTTGACATTGTATTATTTAAGTCTAAACTTGGTTTCTGCAACATTCGTGCAGGATGTCTTTATGGCAAAGAAGAGAGAGCATCCAGGAAAGAGCTGAAATAGGCAAGGTACCCCCATCCCCACCCCACCTCCACCCTCGCCTCCTTTGCTAGGAAGTAAAACTGCAAGCAGTTCTTTCATTTATTTCTTTGTTTCCAGAGGTCTAAACACCAAGAGACCACTTCTCAGCCACTAGCTCAGTGAGTAGCTCTTCAACCCCATGTTTCCATGGCTGGGACCTTGCCTGTGCCCTACAGGTCAAGGCAGCTCTGCAGGCCTGCCAGACTTGGTGCTTGTTTGAAAGCATTTACAAGATCTGCTTCATAGAAGGAGAAGAAGAAGAAGAAGAGGAGGAGGAGGAGGAGGAAGAAAAAATCCTGTCTTCTGCATAATGTTATGAAATGGTCCTTGGATCTGTCATTTATTCATAATTGTAATTGAGGCAAATTACTAATCAACTTCAGAAAAGCTAAAGAAAAAAAATAATAAAGGTGGGGGAGCAGGGGCTCCTGGGAAGAAAAGAACAAGTCACCGAGTCTTTGCCCTCAAGAGTCAAATGAAGCTGGGTATAGTGGCACACTCCAGTGATTTCAGCACCTGGGAGGCAAAGGTGGGACTATCTAGAGTTCAAAACCCATCTCACAAAACAAAACAAAGGACAAGTAGAGACCCTGGATCTTCCTGCTAATTAAAATGTACAGCTTATTCCACCTGGACCCCTGCTACTTAGTATCCGAGAGCCAAGACCCCGGTGCTCACCCTTGGCCATGCTGCTCATTGTGACCTTTCACCCCCCCCCCACCCTCCACCCCATGTCTGTGACCCGCAAACTCTTGCAGGGCGTTCATGTATCTTGCTGTCCTTCCTCTCTCGCTTAACCTGCACTTATGCTGAGGTCAGCACAGGCTCTGTTGGAATGCCAGTGGTAACCTCCACACGCACAGACCCTCAGTGATCTCCAGAAAACCATCCGTCTGGGGTGTCCAGGTAACCCTCAGCCAGCTGCCACCTGCCCCACTCTCTCCAGTAGACCCCTACATCCCTGCATCCCACTTGGCTTTCTAACTGCTCCCCCAGTTCTGCACCAGATCTATTCTCCCCTGACGGCTGTGGCGCCTGGCTCAGCTTCCACAACCTCTCCTCATCCCTGCTGCCTCCAAAGCAAACACAAATTAGCGAAAGGACAAAGGAGTTTCAGTTACAGAAAGGTCAGGACTTTAGAAATTACCAACCCTGGGAAAATCACAAGGTTGTCCAAGGGTCCGAACTCACCAGCAGCCACGAGCAGAGGCTGACCCATTTACACCTCAGCAGAGACCTGGGTCAACCACTTCCAATCTTTCTTAAACGCGCTTATCCATTTTAAGTATAGGAGAGAACAAGGTAGACGCAGGTGAAGACAGAATGAGCCAGAGAACGAGGAGGAGCCAGAAGATTAGAGCAGCTTGCTAGAGTTAATTTGAGGCCAAGCAGAATAATTCAGTGAGAAGCTGAGAACTAGACCTAGGTTAGCAGAGGCAGTAAGCCTCCGAGATGAGTTAAATCGGTGGAATAAAGGTGACTGTTACAGTGTGGCCTTGTTGGAAGACATCTGTCACTGGAGCTCTGCGGTTTAAACAGTCTTCCCATTTCTACCTCTCTGCTGTCAGTTCAAGATGGGAGCGCACACCTTTAGTCCCAGCACTTGGTAGGCAGAGGCAGGTGGATTGCTGTGAGTTCAAGGTCTCAGTTTCCTGCTCCTGCCACTATGCTGTTATTCTGCCATCGTGGACTCTGACCTAAGAACCATATGCCCAAATAAACTCTTTTGCATGTTGCTTTGGCCATGGTGTTTTGTCACAGGCACAGAAGGTAGCCAAGACACTGCCCCTCCCCTTGGGTACTTATTTTAGGGGGGATCTCCACTTAAGAATCTTCCAAGTGTTTTTCTATTGCATGTCTCTCTAGTCTTACCCAGAGAGTCGCTGGACTTACGTTGGCCCCACGAGATAAAATGGCACGATGACCTAAAACTCCTTTGCAACCTGGTCCTCATGTCTCTCATCTGCAAAACAGGAAGAACAGAAACATCCAGTTCACTGTGTTGGAGAAAGTGGTGGGCGCCCAGAACCGCACAAACCAGGCGTGGTAGCACAGGCCTAAAACCCTAGCTCTGGGGAGGCGGAGCAGAATCCGAGGTTCAGGTGCATCCTTGGCTACACAGAGCTCAAGGCCAGCCTGGGATGCAGGCAACCCTGTCTTAAAATAAAAATTAAAAAAACCCTCTGCCTGTGTGTATATAGACTTCAGTACACAGTAGCCTCTACTATAATACTTTCTAACATCTAGTTATTCCTCTTAGCCTGGCTTCTATTGCCAAGTGTACTAGGAAGCATGGGCGTTTAAAGATGAGCGCTGTACCTTCAGGAAATGCACAGCGTGTGGAAGAGGTAAGCACCTCTCAGTGGAATACGCCTGGGATCTTTTGTTTGTGTTTGTTTTGTTTTTGTGAGATAGGGTCTCTCTATACAACTCTGGCTTGTCCTGGGACTCACTGTGTAGACCAAATTGGCCTCAAAGTCACAGAAATTTGCCTGTCTCTGCCTCTCATGATTGGGATTAAAGGCATGCACCACCAAGTCTGGCCTGTGCTTGGGGACTTTTGGGGGGCAATGAGCGGCAGCAGCTTGCTCCACCAGTGAACAAGAGCAGAGAAAAGCTTCTAAAGTTGCTGACCTGGGTTAAATAGGAGACCAGAGGGAGTTGCCTCCTGCAAACGGAGGAATGGAGGCCCTGCGAGGAAGACAAGGCATATTCTTTGTGGTAATACGTGGCTGCCTCACCAACTACTAAATGTAGCCCACGCATATTGTCACCATAAGCTGTCAGATGCCATGGGAAAAGGCCCTCTGAAGCCTGTCCCTGTGCTCATGTCTCAACTTTAAAACTGCACCTCCAAGTAAGCCTTCCTCTGGGACACTGAGCATGAGGTAAGATGCATGGGCCACGTGCTGCCCACTGGCCGAGTGCTCTTCCAAAACCGGGTACTGTCTACACCCTCGCAAACACCACTCCTCTTGCTGCCCCCGACAGCAACTCCACATAGCTCTTCTGCGAGATCCTGGCTCTGCCCATTTCTAGTTTTGCAATCCAGAGCAGTAAGTGACCTCTCTGTGACTGTTTCTCCCTCTTCCCGTGGTGTTGCTGCTTGTACCTCACACACTGATGTGCGTGGTACATGCTGGGCCTTGGTCTACAGGAACGGTCACATCAGGGGTGCAGTCACGGCCAGGACCGGGCAGCAGCAAGCACCCATAGTTTCAAACCCACTTTCATAACCGTTGCAAGGTAAAGATTGGTGGTGGTTTATTCAACTTTATTTCCCTTTCATCCTGGGTACAAAGCCTCCCAGTTCACACTTACCCAAAGACCAGGTGTGCCCATGTGATGATTTCCAGTCAATGGGATATGAGCCCAGGTGGTTGTGTCCCTCCTAACCCTGGCCTGCAAATGTCCTTTTCCTGCTCCACCATTGCCTGACCCATTCAGGCCAGCTGGGAAGGAACCTTGTGGAACACAGGTCCCAAGATGACAACGCGGACAAAGGTCATCATTCGGAAGTCTCCCTTGCCATAAGTCCCTGACCCAAATAAGGCTTTTTTGTATCTGCATCAACTTGCAATAGGCTGGCCATGGGTAGACCCTGAGCTGGAGAGAGGGGGCCAACGCCGAAGTGGAATGTGAGTGAGAGGTTGTTGTCTGTCCAGGGTGCTGCCTCACCCTTCACCTTCCTAAGACAAGAGCAACTTCCTCACTCCCTCCCTGGGAGATCGGCTGCCACGGTCACCATATTGACCTGGCAGTCCTCAGTGGATCGAGGGATACAGAACGGAGATCACAGTGACTGGTTCAAGGAAAGCTATTACCTGACCCAAGGCAAGCGCGGCAAGTGTTGCTGAAGCTGTCAGCAGAAAACAGAGCCTCTGGCTTGGGTGAGGTAACTGGCTCACCCAAGATAAAGATGCTTCAGGGACCTTGGTGGCTATGAGAGGTGTTTGCCAAAGAAGTCAAGAGAGAGAAAGGGCAGGGCTGAAGAGATCTTTCCCTTGTGACTTGTTGGAGCTCTTCAATCAGTGACATTGATTTATATTTCCCAGTTACCTTGATTCTCCTGGCTCGAGCTGGTTGGAGCTAGTTCTCACCAGCTTAGGGAGGCAAGTTACCATTTTACCAGCTTGGCCCAGATAGCCCTGACTCTGTTGGGCCTCTGATTTGGGCACAGGTTCTCTCTCTCCCTCTCTCCCTCTCTCTCTCTCCCTCTCTCTCTCTCTCTCTCTCTCTCTCTCTCTCTCTCTCTCTCTCTCTCACACACACACACACACATACACACACACTCCCTAAGAACTGTCTTGATAATCCTATCTTCATAGCACACCAAGTGTTGAAATTCTGTAGATGATCAGGGCTGGAGCAGGCCTTCTGTCTGTGTGGCCACAGCTGGTGCTAGTCTCCAGGCGAGCCTCGCCACTGTGCTAGAGAGGCAAGGCCCTCTTAAAACCATCCGCGTTCCTTTTAACTTTTGATGAACTTCTGCCTTATTAAAGGTTTCTTAAAGCAAGTAGTGAACTGGGGGAGATGGAAACTTTTTGTGGACTTTTGCATGTTTCCTCAGAATTTACCCAGTAATACTTGTATGTTTTCATTTAAAGCAATGTAATTGAAATCCCAGATAACCCCAAAATGTGAAATACTATGCAAGTTATTTTCTACAGTTAACTATATAGTGTATAACCCAGAGTGGTTTTTAAGACTTGTAACCCATTTGTTTTATCTCAACTGCTGTAAGGCAATTCAAGGCTTTTTCTTGGGGACTGTTAAAATCCCCACTTGTTTGAAGCCCCCCTTTCCACAGTGTCTTTTGAAGCTGCTCAACTCCATGCTGCCATTCTCTTCCCGTGAAAACCAGCCTGGCTAACCTATGCATGTTTCTGCCCCAGGATCAACGTCCAGGCGCCCAGACCATGGGCATCACCCCAGGGAGGCAGTTCTTTGGGAAGAAAAAGAAGGCTTTCCTGGCCTCCTCTCCTGAGCTCTGCACCTTTTCTCTCTTCCTTGACCTGTGCATGCAAGGCTTCCCAAAATAAGAGCCAGGAGTTCCAACTCCACGGGGAGTCAGTCTTTAATGTTTTTTAAAAGCTTGATTCTCAGCCTGGCTTGGCACCTGCCTGTAATCCCAGCAGTCAGGAAGGCAGAGTCATGTGGATTACTGTGAGTTCGAGGCCAGCCTGGTCTACAAACTTAGTCCAGGGCAGCCAAGGCTACACAGAGAAACCCTGTCTCAAAACAAAAACAAGCAAATGAACAAACAAAAGCCTCATTCTAATTCTCTCTCCTCCTTTTCTTCCTCTCCCTCCCTCCCTCCCTCCTCTCTTCTTCTTCTTCTTCTTCTTCTTCTTCTTCTTCTTCTTCTTTTCTCTCTCTCTCTCTCTCTCTCTCTCTCTCTCTCTCTCTCTCTCTCTCTCCCTCCCTCCCTCCCTCCCTCCCTCCCTCTCTCTCTCTCTCTCATGTTTGTGTGCAGACTTTCGGTTGGAATTCTGGATTCTGCCCATAGAACATTTGCGAAGGTTTTTCAACCTGGGGTTTTGTGTACGTCCTCCTCGCCGCCCCCACCTCCCCTAAGACAAAAACACACTCTGTTCCCTTTTTCTTGGCTTATGCATTAGTGTAGAACCCTAGTCTCTTGGCTCCACTTCTGCGGGTGGCAAAGAAGGCAGCCGCGCCAGCCCAGTGGAGAAGGCGAGGCAAATCTGTCTGTTAGGAAAGTGCGGGACAGAACAAAGAGCACACATCCTTTGCCAACTGTCTTTGGAAACTGGCTCAGTCCGCTCATGCGCAGGAAGAAGGCAGGCCCGGGATAGTGTGGGCAGGAACACGCAGAATGACCCCCGGGGATCATGGGTTTGTTGGAGTTTCCAGCACCTTTCATCCTTTGTCCCCCACTTCTGATTCACATGCATATTACCCCCCCACCACCACCAACTCCACACTAAATACCCTCCCACCCCTTGCTCTCTGGAAAGTGGTGGGAGCTTCTAAATATTTATGAGGCGTCCAGGCCTCTGGTGATCTTGTGGGGTGTTGGGAAATGGCGCTAATGAATGCGTGCCTGCACACTGAGACCCGAAACCAGGCAAAGGCACCGCCACACAGAGCCTGGCCGCGCAGTTCCCAGGCCCGGAAGAAAGCAGGGAGGATGAAGGGTGGGGAAGCTGTTGCCAGGAGAGAAACAAACGGTCCAGCCACACAAAGGAAAGAACAGAGTTCCATCTTTGCCCACTGGAGCGCTCTGGAGTTGGTAGGAATGTGAGTGAGGCAGTGGACTGATCCGCCCGATTCCCAAGTCGGCAAAGAGTTTCCTAGGAGACAAAGAACCGACCCACATTCTCTTTTAAGCCCAACTTTCCACGGAGAAGTCTGGACCTCTTGCAAAAGGTGTTAGGGTCTTCTATGTGCTGCTTTCATAAGGCTATCGAAATCCCATTTTTAAAGTGAATTCTCCCCAAGTGGGTTTGCATGAGTGTATCTCTAGCTGTAGCTTTGGATGTAACTCACCCGTAGTAACAGGTGGTCTGTGTGGTATTTTTATGGAAAGCACGATGTGTTCACACACCGGAAATGAACCAGGGACGATATAATGGCCATAATAGCACATCACCAGAAAGAATCTTCTTCCGCACTTTTAATCATCTACCTACCCCCCTCCCGCCCGTCAGCTCCTTTCTTCAGGCAACCAAAGCTGAGGGCTCCCCCAATGTCACTCATATCTGCACTTAGAAAGTACACTGACATCATCCATAAAGGGTGTTTATTTTCCTTTGTCGATCTCAAAGTACAAAAAGATTAAGGTTTTGTTTTTATTTTGTTGTTGTTTACTTTAAAAATTCATTCTGGATGCAAGAAATATATAACCGTGGCTCCCTCATCTATCTTCCTTGGATATTTAAAAAATTAAAAAAAAAGTTAGGAAATCCTACCTCAGATCTGGCCTTGGTTCAAATTTTGCCTCTTGCCAAAGGGAGGCAAAGCAGAAAATGAGCCCTAACTTCCCTCTGAGCACACGAGGTGCCCTGCACAACTCTCTGACATGCTGTAAATCAGTTGTAGGGAGTTAAGACTTCATGTTGGAAAATTCAGAACTCTTCTCCAGTTTCCCACCCTGCCCTGTCACTCAAACATGGCTACTTGATTCCCAATTGGTCCCCATAGAAGAAATACTGCATTTCTTAGATGCTTCCTCACAAGGGCACTCGGGAGAAAACTGGGAGTTGGGAGGAGTATTTTAGCAGTTGTTCTGAGTGAGCACGGCAGAGCGCTGACCAATGCTGCCGTTCTCTGCGGAGGCAGGGTGGATTTGTAAACACAAGTGCAAGGAACTTGTGGTTGTCTATGCCCTACCTTCCGTTCCGGTGCTTCCAGTGGCTGCAGGTGTGGGATCCATGCCACGCTGGGATCTGCAAAGGACCAGAGCAGAGCTCTCAACAGGCCCAAAGCATGCTCTTAGGAGTGGCGAACAGAACGCCTTACAGCCTTACAATCGTCACAAGTTGTTTTACCGTGGTTTGGGTTCTGATGGGTTTGTCTCTTTGGTTGCTTGTTCTGACACAATGGCTTCTCCCTAAGTAACCTTTGACTGGCTTGGAACTGGTAACCATCCTCCTGCCTCTGTCCTTCCAGTGCTAAAATTACAGGCGAGCCACCATGCCTTGGCTTCCTGTAAGTTATAAGCCTTCAAAAAAAAGGCCAAGCATGGTGGTGCACCCCTTTAATCCCAGCACTCGGGTGGCAGAGGCAGGTGGATCTCTGTGAGTTCAAGACCAGCCTGGTCTACAGAGTAAGTCTGGGACAGAAAAGCTATTACACAGAGAAACCCTGTCTTGGAAAAAAAGAAATCTATCTATGAGCCAGGCATGTTGGGACACTCCTGTAACCCCAGCACTGGGGAGGCAGAGCCAGGCAGATTGCAGTGAGTTCAAGGCCAGCCTGGTCTACAAAGTGAGTCCAGTATGGCCAGGCCTACACAAAGAAAGCCTGGCTCCAAAATAAATAAATAAATAAATAAATAAATAAATAAATAAATAAGAAAGAAGGAAATGAATACCAATTAATGTCACCTTGAAAATAGTGCATTAAAATAACCTATACAGGAATGAGGTGGTGGGAGGGGCAGTATTTTAAAACATAAGATACACAAAAGGAGGACCGGCCAGGCCCCTGATCTACTATTCTCTAGTAGAACATACTAGAATATGCTAGAATGAGGTTCCTAGAAAGCCCAGATATAACCTTAGGGACTAAGGAAAAATGTAAAATAGTAACATGGGGTATAGTTTGTCCAGTAAAAGGAAACAAACCCAGAAACAGTTGCTCCCTATAAACTCACAATGCATATTTTAATCGTATTGTTCATGTTCAGAAGAAGGGAGTGCGGGCACTGCCATCCCTCAAACGAGGCGGTTTGAACTGACAGATTTCTGCAGGCAATTTGATGATAAATGCCAACATACAAGATTCTGTATGCCTTTGGGCTATAATCTGACTTCTAGGAATTGTGTATAAATTATCACGAATGAACAGAGAACAATATTATTGTTTCAAATGGAATACGTTAAAATGAAAAATTTGTATTTTATTATTTTAAGTCTTTTATTTAAGTATTACTAAGTATATTTTGTAAGTATTTATCTCAAGTTTTGCTTAATCGTCATCTCTGTAACGAACATGAATTAATTCTGTTAAAAGAAATCAGTAATAAAATCAGTTCCAAAAAAAAAAAAAAAAAGTCTGTTCACATCTTTGAGGTCCATTTGGGAGTTGTCTTGTGATGGTGGGGATAGATTCTAAGGCTGGCACACTCTAAGCAAGCACACGATCCCTGAGCTCTGTGCAGCCAAAGTTCAGGGAAGTGGCATGCTCTGAAGTTATGGATAAATTCAAACGTACATTTCTAAAACCAGTAACTCCAACAACCTCCCATTTGCTTTTTAAGGTGCAATCAAATATTCAGAAAGTCCAGTCTCAGTTAACAGTGCCAGTCTCTGAACTGGGGACATTCCTGGAACGCTTTCTACTGCAATTGTATCACCATGGAGTTTCACAAAACCCGGAAAGCTTTCCTGAGCCTGCCTCAACTCAGGGCGCTCCTGCAAACTTCTGTTTAGAGAACAAGAGCGAATGGACGTTTAACTTGGCACCACAGTGTTAAGGAGTACACCCCTGCCCTCTTTGCACATGGAGGCCTTTCAACAAGGCGTCTCTTATGGTGTGGTTTTTACTCCTTAAACATTTAGAAACATTTCAGCCATATCATTACAAAGCCTGAAAATACAGTTTGCACATCTTCCTCCAATGGGAGCAGCCACCCAGCGCCCACTCGTTTCCAATGGCACTTGTGACATCCATCTCTCCAGCCTGGAATTGCTGCTGAATACCGGAAACTGGGCCTAAATCTACATTGACTTTAAAAGTTGACTGGCTAACTGCCACGTTCCAAACCACCCTGACCTGTCTTCCCTGGTTCTCTGATGATGCTTCGTACACGTACAAACTTGTTCAAAGGAGTCGCTTTGTAGGTAGGGGAGAAACTATCCCAGAAGTTACACCCAGGATGATATAATCACTTTTTTTTTCTTTTTTGGCCATTCAGACAGCCAGTACAGTTGGTGTGTGGGAGCAAGAAACTGATTTCTTTTCATTTTTGTTTGTTTGTTTGTTTGTTTTTTATTTTTTTAAAGCAAGGTCTCTAATGACCCAGGCTGGCTCATATCTCTCTATTAGCTGAGGTTAGCCTTGATTCTTCTGTGTCTTTCCCTCCCAAGCATTACGCAGGCCTGTAACACCATGCCCAACTATTTCTTTTTGACAATTTTTGATGAGTCAGCCTAATTGCATGGTTTATTCATATCTTTTAATTAATCTTTGAATTGTCTGCAGAACTGAATCTTATTTATTGTTTTTTTTTTTTTTCTAAACAGAGTTTCTCTGCGTAGCCTTGGCTGTCCTGGACTCACTTTATACACCAGGCTGGCCTTGAGCTCACAGCGATCCACCTGCCTCTGCCTTCCTGAGTGCTGGGATTAAAGGCGTGTATCACCATACCTGGTCAGAATCCAATCTCTTTTTAAATTTACTATTATGTATACAGTGCTCTTCCTGCAGGTACACCTGCACTCCAGAAGAGGGCATCAAATCACATTATAGATGGCTGTGAGCCACCATGTGGGTGCCGGGAATTGAACTCAGGACCTCTGGAGGAGCAATCAATACCCTTAACCTCTGAGCCATCTCTCCAGCCCCCCAGAATCCAGTTGAATTTTTACAACATAAAGAATTTTCATTGCATAATGCTTAAGGCCTTTTTTTTTTTCTTACCAATATTCATGCATGTGGCTAAGGGCATCTAACACTATTCTAAAGGCTTCATGGGAGAACCCCTGTGGCCTCCTGTGGGAAGCCCTGTAACTCTCAGCTTAGCTAGTGGCTAAGGGGATTGGGGAGTGGTGGGATGGGGCAGTCACTTCCTTCAACTCTAAAACCTGGGTAGATGCTGCTTCTACTCCATTGTAGGTTGGTCTTTCTAAAATGAAAACAAAAAAGCAGCTTGAAAACCAACCATCCCATCTAGACTTTTACCCGGATCACCCCTGTGCGGCATTACACAACAGACAGGGGAACGAGGGCAGATAAAACTTGGAGCCTGTTGCCCCTGGCCATTGGCCTTGAAGGAGTGTTCCTGCCCCTGGACAGCTGCTATCACTTAACTGTGTGGAGCTTCCTCACTGCTGAATTTTGTTGTTGTTGTTGTTTGGTTTGTTGGTTTTGTTTTGTTTTCCTACCACTAAGTTTTCCTGTAAACAACCAGGCATCAGTCCATGGCTTTTCTGGATTGTTAAAGGAGAAAAATAAGGAATCAGTTTCATGACCCTCAGTTTTAAGCAGAATTCACCTACAAAATTAGTCTTCCTAAACTATGAATGGAATGTGTTTGCATAACTGTAATTCCGCCAAAAGCTTCTAAACTGTGAACTAATTACGGGATCTAATTTTGGAGCCTCCCGAAGTGAGTCTCTGAATTACTTATCTTTTGCTTGTCTCTTATGTGTCACCTTTCTTTCTTTTTTTCTTTTTTCTTTTTTCCACATTTCATTCGGAATTAAAAGCCATAAGAGACAAAGTATGAGTTATTTATATTCTATCAAGTTTCAAGACAATGGGAACTATTTTATTCCAGTTAGTACTGCTGAAGAGTCAGGTGACTCCGAAGCCAGGAGTTGGACACCATGGAAAAGAAAAAGGGATTGCAGGCAGCGACCGCTGAGAACGTCACGACACAACCCTAGGGAAGACAATTAGTGTACCAGCCTTCACTTCTCACTGCACAGAATTGTGTGTTGCCCTAAGACAGGGACATATACTAGGCGCACGCCTTTAATCCCAGCCCTTGCGAGGCAGAGGCAGGTAGATCTCTGTGGGTTCAAGGCCAGCCTGGTCTGCAAAGTAAGTTGCAGGACAGCCAGAGCTACACAGAGAAATCCTGTCTCAAACAACCAACCAAAAATTAAAAAAAAAAAAAGATAGGGGCATACACCCCGGGCTTTAGTGACCTCAACTCACAATGGTGCCTCACGCTGTTCTAATTGGTTCCCGTGGACGGTTGCTCTACAGATAGAGCATGTGTCTGTTTCTCTCAGCCTCTCTGGGTACCTCAAGTCCTTAAAGATGGCCTGAGGCCCACAGCCTGAGGTCCATTGCCTGAAGGTATATGTTTCGAGGAGCCTGTTTCTTAGGACTTCTCCAGTGTGTGGATGTGGAGTTCTCAGCTCTCTGACCTGCTCGCCCACTAGCATGCTGGACAATAGCTTGCTTGCTTCTCCTAGTTTGTTTCCTGTGAACATTTTGTCTCTCCAAAGGATTAAAACCTGACTACCTGCCATAGTTGTTTGCAGGAATGGTGACCTTGAGTGCTTCCAGAAGACAGTGTTTGACCTCTGATTGTAAAAGTGGGGGTCATGGCGACCCTGACACTGTGGTTCTCTGCCCCACTTTGTTTGAGGCCTGGTGGGAAGTGAGAGACAGGGAACCTGGAATACACATATCTCGGCCTTTTGTCTCTGTGGACCTGGGGTGTGTGGATGTGATGGGACAGAGCACCTCTCGACCAAGGTTGCCCAGGGAGAGCTACCGGATAAACGCTGAAAATAATATCCTGGGGTGAGGGCCAAGGTCATGGCCAGTGAGTGAATCCAAACCAAGTCATAAATTAAAGTAACCTGGAAAATGAGGAGCTGAGGTATGGAGCCAAAATGAGGCTCTGAGCCCCAGGGGTGGCCAAGGGTGAAGAGGCGGAATTGGTGCCCTAGCTGAAGGGCAGCTCAGAGTCTTCCCTGGTCGAGGCCACAGTAGAGCTGCACTGCCCAAGGCAGAGGGAACCAGGTCTTTCAGGCAGCAGCCGGGAGCTTGCAAACTTACCTGCTAGAACACTGTGCACTGTGCAGGCTCCAGATGCTCCCCCCCCCCAGGGTGACTCTGGTACCCCATTTAAAGCTCATCGCCACAGTTATTCTAACTCTGAACAACTGCTGCTACCTGGAGAGCCAATCCCAGGCTCAACAGAGCTACCTTTCCACTTCTGTGATGCCTACGAAATACCTAGAGTACAGCAAGCCAAGGAAGATCCCAGGCGCTTAAAGCGCTCACAGTGCATGGTGAAGACAAACACACGAGGCTGCATGGGGGAAAAGGGACAGGACATGGAGGGAAAAGGGACAGGACATGGAGGGAAAAGGGACAGGACATGGAGGGAAAAGGGACAGGACATGGAGGGAAAAGGGACAGGACATGGAGGGAAAAGGGACAGGACATGGAGGGAAAAGGGACAGGACAGTCTCGTCCTTTATCTAGCCATCCACACACTTCCTTCTCTCCCCATCTCTTCCTCTTTGGGATATTTTTCTACATGCCAAAAGCCACAAGACTCCAAAGGAAATCTGAGCTCTTGGCAATTATGTAAATCAAAGTCAGGCAGGAAGGCCGGGCTCTCTGTTAGAGCTGTAATCAGAGTATAAAACTCACCCTGGGCTGGTCAGATGCCCTCAACCTTCCAAATGCGGCGGCCCTTTAATACAGTTTCCACATGGTGGAAGGGGGAAACCAACGCCATATACATGCTTATATAATGTCTACAAAAGACCTCTGTATTGACACTGTGACACGTGTATGCGTGCGCGCGCGCGCGCGCGCACACACACACACACACAGAGAGAGAGAGAGAGAGAGAGAGAGAGAGAGAGAGAGAGAGAGAGAGGTAAAAAAACAACCTCATCAAACACTCTGAAAGGTAAGACAATTCAAAGGCCACTTCTACAATGCTGCAGATCTGTCATTATAAGCTTGACTAACACACAGGCAAAGAGGACACACTGGGAACTGCTAAAGACCAAACTTCAACTCTTAGAAAATTTTTCTGACAAAAAAGGAAAGAAGGAAAGAAAGAAAGAAAGAAAGAAAGAAAGTTGATCACATACAGCTGCCTCCAGTTTGCTCTCATTACTAACTTTAGTCTATTAGTGACGATTGGTACTTACTCTCTCTACACTATCTGGAGTGAAATGTAACAAGTTAAGTGAAATGCCTCTGTTCTGTCCTTCTCCTCCCTCCCTCCTTCCCTCCCTCCCTCCTTCCCTCCCTCCCTCCTT
The DNA here is from genome assembly GCF_964271855.1 of Acomys minous. Classification (NCBI taxonomy): domain Eukaryota; kingdom Metazoa; phylum Chordata; class Mammalia; order Rodentia; family Muridae; genus Acomys; species Acomys minous. The sequence continues at coordinate 140,694,949 of NC_140485.1, read as the reverse complement.
CCCTCCCTCCCTCCTTTCCTCCCTCCCTCTCAATGCTAGAAGGGAAGGAGAGAAAGGGGGGTGTGAGGAGAGGCCAGGTGCCTCACTGGCCTGAGCCCTGTAATTGGATAGGGACTTACTGTGGTGACAGGACATGAAAGAGTTCCAGGTGGCCGACATTCATCCAGACTTGATTGTGGTTTTCTTCTCTGTGTTTTCTAATGGAGATCTAAAATATTTAAGACTTTAGGGAACAAGAAAATGAAAAAAAAAACTTTTTTTAATAAAAAGCTTTCTTTGTTCAATTTATTGGCCAGTGAGTAAAACTTCTCACTTTTGTAAAACCTTTTATTTTCTGGTAAGAAAATTCAAGTGTGGTTAGGGATTGTGTTCCCTGCTTTGTACCCAAAGATTTAAGCATGCAAAAGTGCTCTCTCTCTCTCTCTCTCTCTCTCTCTCTCTCTCTCTCTCTCTCTCTCTCTCTCTCTCTCCCCCTCCCTCCCTCCCTCCCTCCCTCTCTCCCTTCCCCCCTCTGCTTTTCTATCTCTTTCTCCCTCTACCCCCAACCCCCCACCCCACCCTGGTGCCTGTCTCACTCTGGACAGGATTTTACTCTGTAGCCCTGGCTGGCCTGAGAATCACGGAGCTCCCTCTGCCTTTGCCTATCCTTGGCTTGAGGAGGAAACTGTGAGACAAGACAAGATAAGATGGCATAAACAACAGCACTAAATGGAGGTCGGGAAAGTGCTCCAGTGCTCCAGTGCTCCAGTGCTCCAGTGGTCCCTGTGGGCATCCACATGGCTAGGTCCAGCGTGCTGTCCTTCCCAGTGAGGGCTCACTTTTGTGTCCGCAGTAGGAGGAAGACTTCCTACACCAATGGTGGCCAAGAGCTCAGTGTAATTGTCTTCTGGGAGGTAGAACAGCTGTCATTTGGATACAGTGCAGCAGTAACAACACTGTGTCTGCTGACCAGAGGCCCACACTCTGTCTCTTGCTCTGCCACTGACTCCCTGAGCTACTTTGGGGAACTCACTGCCTCCCTCTGAGGTACATTTTGCCTTGTTTTCCTAAGAATTTTCTCCACAGAACTGTATATTCTCTCTGACACGTCTCCAGCCTCCAAGATTGTATAGTCACAGCAACCAATACCATCAAGAATTGTGAAGGTTGTTATTTGAGCAACTAAATCCTACATGGGAATTACAGAGCCAGCTCTGTGGCACCCTAACAGTTACTTCAGAATCATTTTATCTACTCACTTCTGGGAACATCCTGAGTGTCTTCATGTCACACCAATAAACCCTGGACAGTGGGAGAAATCTCTCTATGAACAGAGTAGCAATTAGGAGAACTGATTTTTATCTTAACAAGGAGAGCAGTTATTTATTGAACGCCTACAGCGCCAGGCAATACTGATGCCTTGCTATACATTTCCTTGCTTAATCTTTGCAGCAATCCTGTGAGCTGTTAGCATGTTCTTTGCAATAGCTTGCTTATGTCCCCTGAGGCTTTGTACGTTGGGGTCCCCAGTGTGATGGAGGAGACTTAAAGAGGTGAAAGCACTCAAGTCATTTGGAGGTGGTGCTCTTGTAAGGACTCATGGAGTTGTGCAGGAACTCTGGGTCAGTGAGCGAGAGGATTATTGTGAAAAAAGCAAGTTTGGCCTCTGCACCCATCACAAAACATGATCTCTTACACTTACAAATGGCCTTGCTCTGATGCCATCTTCCATGGCCCCATCACCAGGTCCAGGCAGAGAAGGTGCCATGCTGTACAAATGCCCAATGGCTAGATCGTAAACTAGATAAACAGTTCCTTCCTTCCTTCCTTCCTTCCTTCCTTCCTTCCTTTCTTTCTTTCTTTCTTTATTTTTTTTTAAATTGTCATTGGGTACATCACTGTAGTCATGGAAAATACACAGACACCATTTTATAGAATAGGAAAGGAAACCTCAGAAAGAGGAGATTAATCTTCACAGGTCACTCAGCTGAGGCTCAGAGCCATATCTCTTGCCCTGTCCTAATATCCCTGGCTGCTACTCTGCATTTCCACACTCACTGGCAACTTTAAAAACATGGTTCTTGCCAGGCATGGTAATATACGCCTTTGATCCCAGCACCTGGATGGCAGAAGCAGGCAGATCTGCATTTGAGGCCATCCTGGTCTACAAAGTGAGTTCAGGACAGCCGAGGCTACACAGAGGAACAAAAAACATGGTCCTTTTAATGACAACTCGCCTTTAAAGGTAAGATCTTTGCCCCCTGCTTCTCTATACACACAGTTCTGCTATGTAGCCAGGCTGGCCTTGAACTCACATTCCTCCTGCCCCCACCTAGGACTATAGGTGTGTGCCATTGTGTTCATCCTACAGAAACTTGTTTTGAATAGCCTCTCTGCTTGGAACAGGGTTTACACAAAGTCAGTTCCCACCAAACATCTGGCTCATGAGCTGTACCTACTTGCTGGTCCTCTCTCCCTAGATCTGTGTCTCCCATGGTTCTCTGAGGCATAAGAAATGCTTTTTATCAATTACTTTAAATCATGTGTATGCATGTGTTTGTATGCCATGTTTGTGAGGCCAGAGCCGTAGGATACCCTGGAGCTGGACTTACAGCAGATGTAAACTGCCTGATATAGGTGCTGGGAATTGAACTTGGGTCCTTTGAAACAAGCCATCTCTCCACTGCGTGGGAAGGGTGGCTGAAGAACTAAGGCTTAGATTTCACTTAACGTTTATGAACAAAAGCAGCTGACTTGGGGCTGTGTCCCCTCAGTCGGTGTGGCCTAAATGTGCATGACATACTTGAGAATCAGGAATCTGGTTTCCCCGATTAAAGCAACAACAACAACAACAACAACAACAAAACACTCTTTGAGCTTAATTGCCTTGGCCAGGCGTGGTGACATGTGGATTTAATCCCAGCACTCAGGAAGCAGAGGCAGGTGGATCTCTGTGAGTTCAAGGCCAGCCTGGTCTACTGGTTTACGAATGGAGTTCTAGGACAGCCAGGGCTGTTACACAGAGAAACTCTACAGAGAGAGAGGGGGGTGGGGGGGGGGGAGAGGGAAGGGGAGAGGGAGAGGGACAGGGACAGGGACAGAGACAGAGACAGAGACAGAGACAGAGACAGAGACAGAGACAGACAGAGATGCAGACGGAGACACAGAGAGATAGAGACAGAGCCACACAGAGAGAGCCGTGTCTAAGGATGCATTAACAAGAAGAGACAGAACTGTGATTTAGCCCTGTCTCTCAACATGGCCCAAGCTCGTACTTCCTCCATTAACTTCTCCATCACATGAAAGAAAAAAAGGATGGAGAATCTCAGCCTAAAGATGTCTCTGATCACCAACAATGGGAGCATCAGCTGGCCACTCATTGCAAGTGGCTCCCCTCCCATGGAAAGTTTAGTCATCCCTCACAAGAGAGGATTCCCGGCTGACAGTTGCTGACCTAGGAGGAAATATACCTCAGCCACACAGAATGTCCAGACCAACAATGATGTCACTCGCCTAGTCATGAAAGCACGATGTAAGGATGGGGCGCCACTGTTGGGCTCCACAGTACAGAAGTGGTTTGCCTGGAGTGGTGCAGGGCTGCAGTTGTTCCAAAGCAGGGCTGCGCCTGACGGTACCTCCTGCCTGGGAGGTCCTAGGCCACCAACACTCACTAGTAGCTTTACTAGCTGAAGTAAGAGGTGATCTCTAACTGGTGGCTATGAAACAGAAACACTATGGCAATTCAGCCAACTCCCAAATCCTTTGTCCCCCTGGGGTTGCCATTTTGGATTCTCTGACTCTCAAGGTTCCCTATGGCATATGGGAATGGCTGCTTCTGGTGAAGGTTTTTAGGAGTCAGTGCACAGGTGCAGGGTGTCTGCCCATCTGGACCAAGCCATTCTTCCAAATGCTTATGGAAGCTTCCATAGATGACTGAGTGGAAGTCACAGGCAGTCTACAGTAAAATATGCACAGGAGCTCTGTCTTAATTAGACGTTCATATCTCTGAAGACATAAATAAATGCTTCCTTTTTGATATGTCTGATTTAATAGCCTACTAACAGGGGGATGCTGCTGAAATATAATTCAGGGGGTGAGGGAGAAATTAATACACTCAAATATTTAAAACCCAACAGCAATTAACAATCCATTTAAAGCCAATTTCTGAATTTTAATGTCATTTATCCTTCTCCAACCAGGACTGGTCTTGGTTCATTCTCATTTGTTACCACACCTAATAGGATACTTTGACCCTTACTTGGACAGCACTTCCAACCCCATAATACAGCAGCAGCCAACTATGGTGCCACGACACAGAGGCGGCTCCCGTGGAACTCCATAGTCACCTGAGTTCTACACACCATCACCTCACACTCATCTCTTCAGGATTTTACTGCTCTTTCAGTGAAAACTCTGATTTTAATAATTAATGACACGCATTAAGACAACTTGCAAAACCAGAACACTTGTTTTCTACAGAGTTCAGGGGAACTAGAGGTTGTCTGCGGCGTTAATCTTCAGTCAGCAATGGCTACCTGAACCCTGGCTTCCTTCCTGTTCATGTGGAGGAGATGGGAATGGGGAGGGGTTGTCTCCTGGCTTGTGTACCTTAAAATCAGCCTAAAATGAGACCCTTGACTGCCTTGTTTTTTGTTTCTCCATGTAGCGTTGGCTGTCCTGGAACTCACTATGTAGACCAGGCTGACCTTGAACTCAGATATCAGCCTATCTCTGCCTCCCAAGGACTGGGATTAAAGGTGTGCACCACCACCACCAAGGGCTGATAAACAACAACAACAACTTCTTCTTCTTCTTCTTCTTCTTCTTCTTCTTCTTCTTCTTCTTCTTCTTCTTCTTCATCTTCATCTTCTTTTCCTTTTCCTTTTGGTTTTTTGAGAGGTTTCTCTGTGTAGCCCTGCCTGTCCTGGAACTCACTCTGTAGACCTCCTGCCTCTGCCTCCCAAGGGCTGGGATTAAAGGCGTGTGCCACCACGCCCAGCACTAAATTCAATATTGCAATAATTTAAGAATTATAATTTGGTGGAAGGATGGCCGTTGCACGAGTATAGTGCGCATATCAACAAGCAGGCCTTCATCAGCTCTGTTCGCTTTTCCCATGTGCCTCTTGTCATAACAATCCGCAGTGCCCGGTTTTCTAGCTTAGTTCTCTAACTCTGTCTGTTCTCAACACTGGGAAAGTATAAAACCCTGTACCCGACCCTGATGCTTCAACCTGGAGCTTGTTCTTCAGCTCAAGAAAGAAGAGTGGTGTCGTCAGGTGAGAAGGTACATACTCGGCTTCTAGGCATTTTCTATGTATCTACCCATGTCCAATGGGGGAGCAATGGGCAGCGTGTAAGCAAGCAAGCAGAGGTAATGGAACCCATTGGTGAAAGATGCTATTCCCAGTGTGGGGGTTGGGGTGGGTGGGGGATGCTGGAAGGACGGTGGACTGGAGAAAGAGTTACACAAGCCAAGGGTGAATGTGGGTGGCCATCATCAGGTCTTTGAGAGAGGCTGGACAGCAGAGCTCCAAGTAGAAAGAAGGAAATGTGTTGAGCCTTGGAGTGACTGCAGGGCTCTGAAATGTGTCTGCATCTACCCTGGTGCTGAGTGCTCTGTGGCCAAGGGCACTCTGGACACGACGCCGACTGTGTGAAGAATAGCTCCCCTTTGCTTTTGGTGGGCCACAAAAGTCATACCAAAATCACAACCAAGCTTTCTTTCAATGGCTACATCGACCAAGAAAGTATGAACTTCCCCAGGCAGCTCCAGAACATCAGAAGAGGCAGCGGTGACAGAGGAATCAAGCTCATCACAGATGTGCTGGCCGAGAACAGTTGGTCTCAAGCTACAAGGAAGGTAAGGGACACTAGGACCTTAAACTGGAGAAAAACTGAGCGTTCCATCTCAGAGCCCAACACAGGTGAACAGGAGTTGCTCCAGGAATAAGTGAAATCCCGAGGAGCATTGTGGTACCCTGGGGTCACCTCCTGGAAGCAGAGGGTTGTCAGCAGGTGACAGTCTCTAAAGCCATCAGGCTCTCATCTGAGAGGGTGTCTTCACTTCCTACTGTGACAAATAGTCACAAGCTCCATACTTTACAAGAGAATGAGCCTCTTATCATCCTGAAGGGCTGTGGTCTAAGATCAAGTCATCTGCTGGGCAGCACCCCATCATCTGGGGACTGAGACTCTCCTCTGTCTCCTCCAACTTCTGGTAGCCACATCAACCTAGTCTCTCTCTGCCTCCGTTACTGTGTGTAGCTTTCTTCCCTTGCCAATGCCTCATTTCCTGTGTGGATATGTGTATAAGTGGATTTGGGTCCACCTGAGTAAGCAGGTTGTTGCATGCCAATACCCAACATAACTGTACCTGCAAAGAAACCTCCAGGATAGCACCACTTTCATAGGGCCCTGGGACACTTACTCCTCTGGAAGCCACCATGCAGCTCTTCCCTTAGAGCAAGTGGCAGGGATGGGATGCAGGGATGGACACAGAAGTGGCACATCTTTCCTGTCATAGCCAAGTGAGTATGTGTCAATTCTGTCATTTATCTATTTAAGATTGGATCTCACTATGTAGCCCAAGATGTCTTGGGACTCATTATGCAGCCCAGACTGGCCTCAAACTTAGAACAGTCTCCCTGCCTCTGCCTCCCCAGATCTAGTATTATAGGTCGGAGCTGTTACAACCCAGCTGTTAGTATTTTTTCAATCAGATTTCCTTTAGCTGCCCAGGTGATGGATCATTTCTAGGGAGAAAATCCGGGGCTATGCCTTGGGCTATCAGTGTCTTACTGTGAGATGTTGAGACAGAAGGATATCTAGATCAGTCAGAACCTGCCTCCCACCCTCACTCCTAGATCCTTTCTCACCCAGTAAAGCAGAGGCAGAAGGCTGCCTTTCAGTAGGTATGTGGTAGGCAAGGAAGATGAAGAAGAAACTGCTTACTACCATGGCATAGATGTGGCTATTGTAGCCGGTGTGGAGTGTGTGGCCATCTGGTCATAACCAGTGATGACGACACAGGAAACACCTTGACCTGGAGAGGAAGTCAGCAGATTATTACAAGCAGGTAAATTGGGGAATCCAGGGGAGGTTTGTTTGGTTTTTTTTCCTACATGGTAAGCTATTTTTTGTTGTTGTTGTTGTTGCTGTTGTTTGTTTGTTTGTTTTTGAGACAGGGTTTCTCTGTGTATCCCTGGCTCTCCTGGACTCGCTTTGTAGACCAGGCTGACCTTGAACTCACAGCGATCCACCTGCCTCTGCCTCCTGAGTGCTGGGATTAAAGGCGTGTGCCACCACTGCCCGGCTCTAAGCTATTTTTTAAAAACAGCAGCAGCAACAACAACAAAACTGTGCAGCCTTAAGTGATATTAGGATGCAACCAACCATTTAAACAGCACAGAGAACTATTGAGAAGCTGAGATGGCTACCTCAGAGACTATTGGGATAGAATCTGTCACCAGACTCTACTGTATGACACACTGCTCCAGGGACATCCGTCTGTTGTTTGTGTGTGTTTCAGGAAGAGAGAATTTGGTTGACCCAGGCCAAGAGAAGGTACTGGCCATCCAGGACACAGGCATGGTCAGTCACTCAGGAAACTGGAGTTACCAAGCCAGGGTCTAGGACAGTGGTCCTCAGGAAGTCTGTGAGCAGAGATGGCCAAAGGGTTTGGGGCTTCGAGGCTGGACAGTGAATAGAAGGGAGTGGGGTAGGCGGAAGTAGATTTGGAGACGGCATAATCAGTGAAGAAATTCCCAACATTCTTTGCTTTGTTTGATTTTTGTTTTATGTTGCTTGCTTGTTTTGTCTAAGGACCTCTTTGTAGTCTCATTTTTAAAATCTCTGTATGTGTTTGCATGTGTGAGTTCTGGTAGACAGATCCACAGCACACATATGGAGATCAGAAGGCAACTTTGGGAATCAATCCCTACTTTCCACCATCTTTGAGACAGTCTGTTGTTCAATGCCACATATGCCAGGCTATCTGGTCCAGGAAGTTCCAGGGATTCCTCTGTGTCCACCTTCCATCTGAAGCTCTAAGGTTCCAGATGTGAGCTAACACATCTGGCTTTATATGGGTCCCCGTGGTTGCATGGCAAGCCCTTTACTCCCTGAGCCGTCTTGCCAGCCCTACTTCTTTATGGTTTGAAAAGTTATCTAGACCCCTAGAAACGTGCTCCATATCTTCCAATATCAACTTTGTTAGAAATTAAGTGGATGTGTGTTCTACACACGAACCTGCAACCCACACTGAGTTCCTTATCGTCCCGTGGTAAAATAACATTGTCTACTCTTGAGAGGAGAAAAAGACTCAGGGCCTCTTCCCAATGCTATGTGTGATTTTGGTCTTGGAGGCCCTTAGGGTAGATTTAGTCAGGAGTCCCCGCCACACACAAGGGAACTGTTGGCACAGTCATGTAGTGCTCCCAGGGCATAATTTCCTGGGTTTGAAACTGGGCCCTACACCAGGGTATGCGGCACGTGACTTAGCACCTCCACATCTTCCCTGAAAATGAAGCAAGACTGGTCCCCTCCTCACAGTGCTGTCTAGAGGAAAAGAGACAAGCCAGACAAGCTCTCGTCAAACCACACCCAGGGCCTCTTACGGAGTCTGGTTCTATCAGGGCTCAGGCTCAGTTCCAGCTACTGCAAGGCAGAGGCTTGGCTGCACTAGTGGAACAACCGCAAAAGCTGTACTCTGAGGAACTGCCGACAATCCCTGGAAGTTAAGTACGGTCTGGTATTTAGCAAAGATGTCTATCAAAACATCTTTTTAAAAATGATATTCACGATAGGTATTGCTGAGACATACCAATCAATAAAAATGTGGAACTCAACCAATATATGATCTTTTATACATAACAAATCTAAATTCTTATTTATTTATTATGTCTATTTATTTATTTTGGCTTTTTGAGACAGGGTTTCTATGTGTAGCCCTATCCGTCCTGGAACTCACTCTCCAGACCAAGTTTTTTTTTTCTTTTCTTTCTTTCTTGTTTGTGGGTTTTTGTTGTTTTGTTTTGTTTTTTGAGACATGGTTTCTCTGTATCACCCAGGCTGCCCTTGACTCACTATGTAGACCAGGCTAGCCTCGAACTCACAGAGATTCTCCTGCCTCTACCTCCCAAATGCTGGGATTAAAGCCATGCACCACCACGCCTGTCCCAGACCAAGTTCTTAATGCTTAAAAATAATTTAAAAGACACCAATGTATCTCTGACACCTGTGTTGGTTTCTTGGTATTGGCTCAGTTAAGGGTCAAGAACCAACTGGGGAGGAAGGCCTTGCAGGGTGAGGTACACACGCGTCACCTCAGGTGCCTGCTCCAGTTTTCTGTAACCCAGAATGTCTGGACCAGCTTCCCCCTAAGGGCAGCCATACCTAAAGGAGAGGCCTCCTTACCCATCAGGGAGAAAGTGGAGCTGATGGCTACAGCTCGGTTCCCAGGTCGGAAGGCCCAGCCCGGGGTTTTAGTGCAGAGATGACTCGCAGCTGCGGGTCCGTACGGTTGTAAACTTCAGATTCAGAGCTGAAGTTTCAGTGGAGGCCATCTCTTTCCATTCTTTAGTCAATAGTTGAGAAAACTGACCTGCAAAGGTGAAGGACTTTCTTTTATTTCTGTGGTTTGGAGCCTCATGACTGTGGGCCTGAGGCTAAAGAAGAAAAGCAGCTGCGTGCGTGATCCCTGCTCTCGGCGGCGGCGTGCCTCGTCTCCCTGGCTAGGAGGCCTTCAGCTGGCTCAGAGATACTCCAGTATAGTTTTATAAAAGAGAAAGACAACCCCTCAGGGTATCGCCTGTGTCTTACAGAGCAAGCTGGCTGTCCTCTCTTGCTCCCGCTCTCCTCTCTGCCTGCCAATCACCGGGAGCCCGAGATGTTAGCTGATAAGGGTTTCTGGACATTCATTAAAGAAGCAACCCTTAAAGACCAAAGTAGCTCGGCAGGCCCAAAGGGATGAAGTTACCAATGTGATAATTTGCCCCTGTGCTGCTGAGCTCCATGGGACCTCCCTCTTGGTCCCTGTAGTGTTCTGTGGGTGTGCAGTAATCCGCTGAAATCTCTGTCATATCATGACGTCACCACTTCCTACGAAGGGTTCACCGTGCTGCGAGGGCTAAGAGTTCTTGGGTCAGACAAGGTTATGTGACTTTTCTCCAGGTCACACAGAGAATTAGAGGTAGAATCAGAACCTGGAGAGGCTTTTGTGTTTGTCCTAGGTCTGCCAGTGCTCTCTCTGTGGATGAATTTCATTCCTATAGGGGAGTTTTAACTCAGAACATGGCTGCTCCTGCATAGAGCACACCAGAAGACCTCCTGGGACTATGTGATCAGGCTTGAATACAGATACTCCTTTAATCCCAGGAGATAGAGGCAAGCAGATCTCTGAGTTCAAGGCCAGCCAGGTATAGAGGAAGTTACAGGCAAAGAGAAGTTTAGATCCAGGCCTGGTGGTACATGCCCTGAATTTGAGAACTCAGGAGACAGAGGCTTGCAGATCTCTGAGTTCTGGTCAGTGCTGTTCAGGCAGTTCGGTTGAGTCAGTGGGTTGAGGCAGTGCAGCGGAGTTGAGTTCATGGCGGTGCAGTTCATGGAATTCTGAGGCAGGAGAGTTTTACAGACACAGGTGAAGAGAGAACGGGCCAGAGAAGGAGAAGGAGCCAGAAGATTAGAACAGATTGCTAGGGTTAGTTTTGAGGCCAGGCAGAGCAATTCAGCCAGAGAAGCCAGTTTGAATCAGTCAGCTTGGAGAGGAGTTTGAGCCAGAACAGCTGAGTTGAACCAGCCAGCAAGAGCTCAGAAAGAACAAGAAAGAGTGAGCTTATTCAGCATTAAGTCTCAGAGGATGAAAACATTCTAGGCCTAGGTTAGATTGTCCAGAGGCCTAGGCCTAGGTTAGCAGAAGGAGGCAGTGAGCTACTTTTACACACCTGTCTGATTGCCATTCTGTTGGAGATCAGTCGAAAATCAGGGCTGTCACTTTGGATCTCAAATGTACTCAGTCATAGGTGAGAGCAGTGGCAATGCCTATAGTCCCAGCTACTGAAAAGGCTGAGGCAGGAGGATTGCTCGAGCTGAGGACTCTGAGGCTAGCCTGGGCAGCATACCTATATCTCATCTCTTGAACTCAGGTGGGGGCTCAATTCTTTGACAACGCAGGCTTTGCCAGCATGGCTGCACTGGCCCCTCGGAGGCAATCCTGAGTGATAATGGACACAAATAGCCACACTGCCCCCACCACCTCCTTGGGTTTCAGATCTCCAGGGTGTCTTCCCTTCCTGTACTTCCTCTCCTCATCCTAGATTATATGCAAGGACTTGTCTTCATGAAGTACTGATTTTTATCTCAACTTCTACTGTAAAGAGACAATGCCATTGGTCTCTCCTTACCTACATGAGCACACATGATCCATGCTCACCCCTACCCACTGCATAGGCAACTCAACCAAGAACAGTCAAAAGATCTATCTGTCTGTCTGTCTGTCTGTCTGTCTGTCTGTCTGTCTATCTGTCTGTCTATCAGTTTTCCTACATAGGTGCCTATGACAAAGTTTAACTTATAAATTAGTCACCGTAAAAGATTAAGAACGAAACTAATACTAAAGTAAAATCATCATAATAATATATAGTAAGACACATTTGTGCCTTGGGCCATTACTAAGTGAAATGAGAATTATTGGCACCCATGCTTTACTGTAACAGCAGCTCTGATGCCAAGCGGGCTACTAAGTGGCTGATGGTGGTATAGGGTATACAGCACAGACACCCTGGAAGAAGCTAAGATTAGGCCAAGGCAGGATAGAGTCGGGTATTTCAACATGCCACCCAGGTCAATAAGTATTTTAAAACTTATGAGTCATTTATTTGAGTCTCCATTTAATCTTTTCAGACTGTCACCGGAAAATGAAATGGAATAAGGAGGGAAGCCTGCCTCTCTCTCTCTCTCTCTCTCTCTCTCTCTCTCTCTCTCTCTCTCTCTATGTGTGTGTGTGTGTGTGTGTAACTTGCAAAAAGAAACAAAGTTTGTTAGACTTGTAAAAAAACACAGGGCTCTTGGCTCTTTCAGGTCACTGAGTTAGTGAGTTTAGGATAGCCAAGGCTACACACAGAGAAACTCTGTCACAAACAAACAAACAAACAAACAAACAAAAGGAGCACCAAGTTTAGTCTCTTCAGACTAAAGCTATTTCAGAGGGAGTTCATGAAACACACACCTAGGACAGACTCTCAGCTGGTGACAATCAGAAAGGCCTTTCATGGATTGATTCCTAAAAAAGTTCCAGGTCACCGTGGACAACCTTCCATTTCCTCGTCAGCTAGTGACTCTCGTGTCTACCGCATTGGCATGTAGAGTTTCTGATAACTTGGGGGTCTCCGCATGAACACTACTGACACTTGAGACTGGGTGGGTCTTTGTCAGGGACGGGACCATGCTACACCTGAGCTTCAGCCCTGCTGGCCTGTATCCAGTAGAGCAGTGATTCTCAACCTGCATGTTGCCACCCTTTGGGGACCTGAACAGTCTTTTCTCAGGGGTTGCCTCAGACCATCTGTGTATCAGATGTTTATGATTCGTAACAATAGGAAACTTATAGCTATGAAGTAGTAACAAAAATAATTTTGGGGTTGGAGGTCAACACAACATGAGGAACTGTATTAAAGGATCACAGCATTAGAAAGACTGAGAACCACTGTATACACACACACACACACACACACACACACACACACACACACACACACTTATATAAGCTCCCAAGTCCAGTTTCCAATACTGGCCTAGAGAAACAGCCAGTTGACAAAGCACCTGCATATAAGCGTGATGCCTAGGTTCAGTCCCCAGATCCACATTAAAAGAGCCCATATGTACACATGATTGTATGTATTTCCAGCACTTGGGAGGATCTTTTGTGTTTAGTGGCCAGAAAGCATAGCCTCATCTGTGAGCCCCAGGTCACTGAAAAGCCCTGAGGAATGACTATCCAAGAATGGCCCTGCCCCTCCCCTCATACCTCTGATGCCATCCTGTATCCTTAGCCGTCAGTTAACCACTATCCTAACGGGAACGAGCTCCTTGCATCTGTCTAGGGATCTTACCCCTCTCCCTAGGCTCAGCTGAAGAGCGCATTCCTTCGTGAAACCTTCCAGAATTGCCCCCACCCCCCACCCCCAGGGCAGAACTGGCCTTCCAGGTGCAGAACTTGGAGGCTGTGCTCATCCCTGCTAGTATAATTTCTGGCCTCCTCTCATCACACTGCGAATTCCTGGAGGTCGATGATTATGGCTTCTAACCTGTATTCTCCAGTTCTCAGCACCCAGCATGTCTGATCCATGACAGCAAGGAATGCGTGGGCCAGAAGCTTACATTCTGCACTCCTGAAAGATGCATGCAACTTCATCCCCTCCATTGGCAAGGTTTCAGCTCTGCATTCTTACTTGTCCTTGACAAAGGACAAGTCCCGCCTGGCTTCTGTTTCCAGTCACAGGTTAGTAGCATCAAGGTCACAACGGAACTGCTGGGGGGAACTGTGTTGGTTAGCGTTCAGTCAGTCTACTTGACACAGCCTCATGTTGACTGGGAAGAGTCTTAAGGAGGAATTACGTAGATCAGGTTGGGCTATGTGCATGCCTGTGGGGCACTGCTTTGGTCTTGACCACTGATTAAGGGGGAAGATCCTACCCTGAATGTGTCTGGCACCATGTCATTGGCTGGGCCCTGAATTCCATTGATGAGGAAAGCTGACGGAGCATTAGCAGAAGCAAGCAGGCAGTGAGAATGTGTTCAGTGTTTTCCGGTCTTGACTATAGACGTGCTGTAACTAGCTGCCCAAGGTCCTACCTTGACGTCTTCAGAATGAGGGGCCACATGTGGGGTTGCAAACCAAATAAAACCCTTTCCTTCTCAGAGGAGGAGTTGTCCGGATTGTTTTATCTCAGCAGCTGGGACACCACTCTGTTCAAGTAGTGTCTGCCTCAGGGAGTGGAGACACCCATTCGACAGGTGGGGACACTGAGGCCCCAAGGGTTTACTCACAAGCCCAGTGCCCTGTAGTCTTGGGATAACAGTCCAAGGCAGTTTGACTACAAACCCCACTCCCTGCCCTGCCTATGGGCTCCAGATTTTATTTTTCCAAGACAGGGTCTCACTATGTAGCTCTGGCTGTCCTGGAACTCACTATGTGGCCTCAAACTCATAGAGATTCACCTGCCTCTGTCTCCCAGAGTGCTAGGATTAAAGGCGTGTGCCACTACCCTCAGCTGGCAGATTATTTTTTAATCTGGACTACACTTACCCTGTTGCCACATGAAGTCTGAATGGCCTCTTTGCACAGACAATAGGCAGTTGGTACCCATTGTGTCACTTCCTATCACTGTAACATCAAATTCTACCAAAATATGGGGGAAGTCATCTTGATGTTGAATTTGCATACCCAAAGGCCGGAGGATGGCTTCTATAATCAAATTATGTGGAGTCGTAAAAGGGAGCAGCGTTTAAACAGCTTACAAAATTACTTTGAAGACACACATTAAAATCTAAAGAACGCAGCGCATTCGAGATCTGTACGGAAAGTTAAAAGCTAATTGATTATGACAGCTCTGTCTTTATCACTGGCACCATCCGCCATCTCTGCTTTGTCAGGATCACAGCTCACACATCACTCCACCTTCTGCCCCTCTTCTTACCACATTCAGTCGTACTGAGATGAACAGATGGAGTTTTATACAGGAACCCCACCCTCTCCCATAGACCATCAAAAGGAGCAGCCTTTAAAAACACAAAAAACAAAAACAAAACCTAGAATTTGCTGAAATTCTCTTAGCAACTTTACTGATTTTACAACCTATTTTATTGGCTGTGCAAGGTCTTTGGGCCCAGCATCTGTTTGCTGCATCTGGGGGCAGGGGAAGATAAATTCTCTTTTTAAAAATGCCAGTGAACCAAATTTAAGAGGCAGGCAGACGAATGAACAGGTCTTAACAGAAGAGGACCGCAGCGTACCCTCTGTGTCCACGCTGTCATTCACCCCAGTCTCTGTGACCTGTGGCCAGGACAGGGAGAGAAGAAGACAAGTAAGAGCTGAAAGCATCTCCGCTCTGCACAGTTTGTCAGCTTAGAGAGGAGGGCCTGGAGACTGCTGAGTCAGCAGGAGCAGGTGCCCCCGGGAGGGACCTGGGGAACATGGCCTACAGGAGGTAGTCTGTGTCCTTGGGTTTTTTTTGTTTGTTTGTTTTTGGTTTTGTTTTTGTTTTTTTTAAGCCCTTACACATCCTTTACAATTTTCCAGACTTAAAGAGTTGTGCTTGGTCACCCAGAGCCATGCTTACACATCACGGGGCTTCATTATAATAATGGTCCAGTTTGCCAGCTTCTTAAGACCTCAGCTGTCCGAGTCAGCCTCTTCAACTCTGCAGCTGTTTGTAAGATTAATAGACTCAGATGCATAATTGACTCAGAGAGGGAGAGGTGAGAGAGAGAGAGAGAGAGAGAGAGAGAGAGAGAGAGAGAGAGAAGAGAAGAGAAGAGAAGAAGAAGAGGAAGAAGAGGAAGAAGAAGGAGAAGAAGAGGAAGAAGAGAGAAGAGAAAGGAAAGACTTATCTTCCCACTCTCAGAAGCAGTGTTCTGACAGGGAGATAGTATCTGTTCCCACTAACAGGGTCAAAGGTCAAGGGTCAGGGAGAATTGCTAGCACTGTGGAAGAAGGCTTTGAAAGCTGAAGGACATTTCCAAGTGCATGCATGCTTAGTAGACATCCTAAAATAGCCTTAGTCGTGCAGCCTGTGGGGTGGGAGAACCTGCTCTACAGCCTGGAGCAAAGTGATCTGGGAAGAGACAAGGCAGAATAGTGTCACCCACATCCATGGAGGAGAGGGGAGGGGACTCGGAAGAGGAGTGAACGGGGAAGGGTGAGGGCCAGAAAGCCGTGGCCAGTGGGGCTCCGGGGGTTTCAGCGTTAGGCTCTGCCTTTTCTAACTGAGGCCATAGGTCACAGGACACATGGTCAGGTTTTGCAAGACTCCCAAAGGAATCCAAACAGGTAAGAGTGGCAGAGCAAACCTTTGGGTGTCACCCTAAAGGTTATCAGAGACGAAGGCCTTGGGTAAGCAGTTGCAGAGGAAAACAAGGTGGAGTATGCCGAGGCTCCGAGGCAGGGCTAGGTGACTGTGGCAGACCCGCATAGGGTGTCTTTGGAAGGTGGAGACCTGGGACCCATGTGAGAGGGGAAGGGATGCCCTTAACGGTCTAGGGGCATCTGACATGGTCCCTGCATATCTAGGGGGTCATTTGCATAGTGCCATCCTCGGTAGATTTGTGGGAGAGCTAAGGGTGTAATGGAAAGACAGAAGCAGAAATAGAAAGCTAACTGCGGGTCTGTCTTGCAGTCTGTCATTACACCTTTCCTCAGAGCTTGTTTGGGTGTTTGAGAAAGAGACCAGACTTTCAGGAGAGCTCACCAAACCAGACGAAGGCCAGGCAAAATCATAAGTTGAAAAGCAGAGAGGGCTGTATTTCCCCCCGTACAGTGCGCTCAGAACACTTCCAGGACTTTGCTCCCCGGTTTGAGGAACAGAAATGAAGCTGATCTTCCACTGTCATCAGATGTGGGATCCTTCCTCTTTGCCTTAAATAACCGCCCCCAGTGGGGACAGCCTCAAGCCCGCTGCTCCTCCTGTGCTCGAAGAGGATGGGAGAGATTAAGCCTTATCTCTGCTTCTGTTTTCCTTTAAACTGACCACCCTGTGGCCTCAGTGTGGACACAGGTCAAGACTGTTTTAATGTTTCCCCATGGAGACCTGGCTTGGGGGTGGAGACGTGACCTTTGCAGGCATTTGGGATGTCAACTCTTTCCTCAGCTCATCTTTGTGAGACTCGGCATGTTTTTGTACATACGTGTGTATGTGCAGATGGGTTTCTGGGTAAGCACATGCCTACATGTCTCTGTGGTGTGTGTGTGTGTGTGTGTGTGTGTGTGTGTGTGTGTGTGTGTAGGCCAGAGGTCAGCCTCAGGAGCTGTCTACCTTTCTTTCTTATTTTTATTTTTTTATTTTTTATTTTTTTGAGACAGAGTCCCACTGGGCCTTGGAGTTTACCAGTAGGCAAAGCTGCCTGGTTAGCAAGCTGCAAGGCCCGCTTGTCTCTGCCTCCACAGCTGTAGGATTACCGTATTTTTCAGACCATAAGATGCACTTCCCTCCACAAATGTTGGGGGGAAATTAGGGTGCACCTTATGGTTGATTCATGTTTTTGGTTTGCTTTTTGTTTTTGATCAAGCCTTGACTTTTATTACTTAAAAAAGCTGCATATTTATCTTGCCTCACAGCACGAACCCCTCGTAGTCTGCCTGGGCACATATCGCAAGCAGATTTAAGTGTTCTCCCAACCTTCTTGGTGTACAGGTAAACAATAGTGTTGTCAGGGGTTCGAGACAGCCTCGTTTTGTTAGAGGCCATGTTGTAGGAGAGCCTATGACGAAGGTAAGTCAGACGCTGGGATGGACCATTCTGATTGCTGCTTCCGGGCCGCTGGAACCACCACGGAGGGCTTTCTGCAGCTGAGAGCCTAGGACCCGCCAGCCACACACCTTTCCTTGCTCCTCACCTCACGCCGTCAGTTAGGGCACTGTCCACCAGGACTTCCTGCCTGCCTAACTCCTGGGATGGCTGTGGGTCATACACAGAACAAAAACAGATCCTCAATTTCCATTTTTACTGTTTTTCTTGTTTTACTGCTCTAAAAAAATGGGTGTGTCTTAGGGTTAGGTGTGTCTTATCTGAAGAATACAATATAATTGTATGCCGCGACTGGGCCTGGCTTCCGTCCTTAGGGTCTAAAATTGAATTTGTCCTCATGCCATGGTCTCACAGCTAGATTTGACAGGAAACATCCCTCTTTGGGGTTTAGACTGCCCACAGTTAACTCTTCCGGTCATTTTCAGCATAAAAGAAGCAGAGAGTGCCCCGCGGCAGTTTATTGACATCTGAGAACTCCTGGTTTCTGCAGAGAAGTAATATCATTCCTGTCCAACTGGGTGTCTGTTAGGTGCTAATTTGACACTGCAACGAGATAAAAGTTGGGCCCAGGCTGCCTTCAACCTCACAGGATTGGAATGCAGTCTTCTTAGCATAGGAGTCAAGCATTTCCACTCACGTCAGCTAAGTAAATAGAAAAGTAATTAACAGTGCGCTGGGGTAGATGTATCTGGTGGGGTTTCACCAAGCAGGAAGCACCCAGTGGATCAAAAAGTCCTGTGGTAGCCAATGTGGGAGGAATCTTTCATGCCTCATGCCGTCTCTAGGATAGGCATGTCGTCTCTGCCTGTCTCCAAGAAGAGGAATTTCTGAATCTTTAATTATATTTTCACTTTGATCAAGAGAAAATGAAACAGGAAAAAAAAATTCAGAAAGTACCTAAAACTGGTCCAAAACTAAAGGAATCTCCTCATTGTCTGGTGCAGTGCTGCTGGTCTCGAACCCGGTGCGTGGTTCCCCTTCCTGCTGGCCCCATGGTTTTGTTTTTATTTTCTTCCTCAACTATTAAATACCTTCATTTTAAAATGTGATCTGAATGTCCCATTCTTATCCCCCTTCCTCTTTGGGAAATAAATGGTATTATGTCATCTTTAGTAGTACAAAGAAATGGAATTAACCCTCAGCTGGAGAAAAAGAAAGAAAAACAACAAAACAAAAAACAAAACAACAGGGCTAGGTGTGGTGGCACACGCCTTTAATCTTAGCACTCGGGAGGCAGAGGCAGGTGGATCGTTGTGAGTTCCAGGCCAGCCTGGTCTACAAAGTGAGTTCGGAACAGCCAAGGCTATACAGAGAAACCCTGTCTCAAAAAACCCAAAACAAAAACAAAAACCAAAAAACAAAACAAACCACAACAGCAACAAACCCCCAGGAGATTAAGGCATGCATTTTTAGATGCCTATCAAAAAAACACATCTGAAAGTATTAAATTCCACTTCATGGGGCTGGAGAGATGGCTCAGTGGTTAAGAGCACTGTCGGCTCTTCCAAAGGACCTGGGTTCAATTCCCAGCATCCACATGGCAGCATACAACTGTCTGTAACTCTAAAATCTGACTCCCTCACACCAATGCACATAAGTTAAAATTAAATAAAATATTAAAAAATTTCCACTTCATGTGTCCAGAATGGTATAATGCAATGGTATAATACAATGAAAGTAGTGCTTTGCCTTATATAGAAAAATATTCCTTTACGGAGGAGTTGAGGGGTCACACGATTTTACTTTGAGAAGGTTTTGCAAAGTGACCCAGGTGCAGGTCCCCACTGGAAGTCTTGGCTAAGGGTCTGCCCCAGAACCAGTTTCTCCATCTTCAAATGTTACCTGTCTTGACCCAGGCATACTACAAACCCCTTAGCCAGGCTGGCCACACTTCTCAGAAGGAATTCTCGGTAAGGGTGAGGCAAGCTTTCGTCAGCCTTCAAGGGTCACCTGAGTGCCCACCTGTCCCCCAGCTCCACAAGAAAGTGGGTTTGTCAAGCACCAAGGTGTTTTCTACTCGTGGAAAGAACTCCAACACTCCAGATCTTACATATTTGGACCTTTCAACTTGGAATATTTTCTTACATTTCACATAGCTTTGCTCCTTAGGGGCGAAAACCCTAGTCTTTCAAGTGGTTATTATAAATCTTAGTGTATAAATACACACGAGAGGTCATCACTACTCCAAGATGGTACTTAAAAGGTTCAAGTGTCTCTCAGTAAGATTTTTCAACTTGTTCAGTGACAGAGAATCAAAGTCGGCAAAGCCAGAACTTCGCGTTTGATTGTTCCTTCAAGGTTTTTAAGGGGAAAAAAAAATCTTTTTGGGAGGCTTGACGGGTATTCATTCCTTCGTTCACTCATCCTGTAGACACGGAATGAGGTATTGACTTGCCTGTGACCATGTTTGGTACTGAAAACCCTACTACGGCATTGCAGCCTTAGTCATGAAATTTCTAGAATGTAGATCTGGAACTGAGACCCAGAGAGGTCAGGTGACTTTTCTCATGCCAAATAATATCAGGTAATCAAAGGTGTAAGTGAGACCTGAATGCCCAAGCCAGGCTGTGACAAGTGAGCGAGAATCTCTGGAAGGTTTGAGGGCCCAGAGTGTGGGTGGGGGCCACCCAAAGGCCATAGTCTGACAGGGCCCCCCTGGCTGGGACCTCAGGATGTCAGGATGCCGTGGTTCTGATCTGTTAGGGCAATAGTCGCATGTTCCCTGATTGCTTAGATTCTCCGTGTGTCCTTATGTGTGGAGGTGAGAGCATGCATGTAGAGGACAGAGGTTAAAGTTGGGCGTGTTGCTCGATCACTCTCCACCTTATTTTTTTGAAGTCTCCCACTGACTGACTGACTAGGCAGGATGGCCACAGAGCCCCAGAGATCCTCCTGTCTTTGCCTTCTAGTAGCTAGGATCCCAAGCTCAAGCCACCATGCTCAGCTTTTTACACAGAGGCCAGGGTTACAATCAGGTCCTTGTAATGAGTGGCAAAAACATTTCTCTCCAAGGCATCTATCGCCTCAGCCCGTCCCATGTTGACATATTTTGTATCTATTTTATTTGCGTTCTTATACCTCTGCCTCCCTTCTCCGCGCTAACCCCTTCCAGCCCCCCAACAGTAGATAGGAGAGAAAGGCAGCTAGTGGAGGGTGGGGGCGTTGAGATCCGTTTGCTACTTCCTGATGACCAGGTGGTGAGCTCCTTGGGGGCAAGTCCAGTCTCCGTCTTGTCAGGCTATCTCCAACTTCTTGTTTCTTTTCTCTTGGCCACTTGGCAAACCGGCGACAGCTGCAGCGGGAGCAGGAGCCGGCAGGAGGAACAGCCGTGCCTCCTGTCTTCAGGCTCTGGGCTTTTTATACCCTCTCTAGAGTTCCCAGAATTAAACCATCGTCAGCTTTACAGAAACACGCCTTGGCCAGAGCACACAAGAGGCAAATGATGGACAGTCTGAAGCAGCCCCATATCCCACACCTGGGATTGAACAAAAACATGTTTACATAACATAACTGGTGTGTGTGTGTGGGGGGGGGTGGTTCGAGACAGGATTTCTCCATGTAGCCCTGGCTTCCTTGGATCTCTCTTTGTAAACCACATTGACCTCAAACTCACAGAGATCCACTTGCTTCTGCTTCCCAAGTACTGGGATTAAAGGTGTGAGCCACCTCCTCCTGTCTTATAACAGGGTTTTTAAAGACAGCAAAATTCTCAGTAGCCAGGCACGTTGGTGCACACCTGTAACCCCAGCACTCAGGGAGGCAGAGGCAGGCAGATCTCTGTGAGTTTGAGGCCAGCCTGGTCTACGAAGCAAGTCCAGGATAGCCACAGCTACACAGGGAAACCCTGTCTCAAAAAATGAAAAAGAAAAAAAAAAAACCAACAAAAAAAAAACCTTAGTAACTCCAAATTTTTCTTTTCTCCAGAATCTTTGGCTCAGAATCCACCAGGTACTGTTGCGAGTGAACTCCCCAGGGAAGGCATGTTATGTGAAGCCGTGTCTAGCTCACCATGGGCATACGTTTATTCACATTTCCCCAGAAGAAACATTTTCTCCAGATTTTTTTCAGCCAACATTTCCTGAGTTCCTATGGTGAACCAGGACCACGGTCTGGAGACGGCTCACACCCGCGTTCTACCTCCCTGCTTGTCTCCCAAGAGTCCACTTGTTTCTGTGCTCTGAGGCACCCACTCAGAGTATCATATCCCAAGCCAGGACGTCTTTCCACGTGAACACCAAAATAACTCTGGCCTCTGCATGCTGAGTTCCTTTCTCAATCCACGGACATCACGTCATCTAGGCAGCGGTTGAGAGGGACAGCTGTGGGCCAGGTTGACTTGTTTATCTGTAAGCTTTGACTCCACTCTCCCCTCCTCATCTCTATTGGAACTATATGCCTGGTGGGTGTAAGATGCCAACTAAAGTCCTTTGTGTTTCCACTCTCTGAACTCAGTTTCGTTCTGCTAACAAAGATGTTTAAAAAAAAAAAAAAAGGAGCTGGGCGTGGTGGTGCATGCCTTTAATCCCAGCACTCAGGGTAGCAGAGGCAGGTGGATCTCTGTGAGTTCAAGGCCAGCCTGGTCTACAAAGTGAGTCCAGGACAGCCAGGGATGTTACACAGGGAAACCCTGTCTTGAAAAACCAAAGCAAACACAAAAAGAAAAGAAAATCGGAGCCAAGCTCAGGAAGGGGCTTCGACTGTGTTTTAGGATGTAGCACTTACTCTGACCTCGTAGCTTTTCTTCTTTAAAATAGTTAGAGCTGAGTGCAGTCTTAGAAGCCCAGGGTCTAGACCTTGTTTACAGACTGTGGGATCGAGCGAGGTGCACAGGGGCCGTGAGCTGCACCGCAACCCTACTGGAGTCTTCAAATCCTGTGCTCCTGCCTTCAGTTTAGTAGACTAAAGTGTCTTTTTTTTTCTTTCTTGGAATTTATCTTTTATTTTAATTAAAAACACACATATAAAAGAGCAACAGCTTATTCTTCTACCTTGAATCAAGTGCATGTGGAGTGTTGTTTGGCACCCGGACAAGGCATTTCAGCCCCTGGCATGGTGACACTTCTTGCATCTCCCTGTTGGGACCTGGCAGCTCGCAGTTACCCAGTTGCCCTCTGAATTTCACAGACCCCAAGTGAACCTTCCCAGTCATTGGCAGTGCTCATACTCGTAGGACCCTGTCTCCCAACACCGCTCTTGTTTGACGTTTGGTCAGCTCTATTCGCTAGGCAGTTTTCCTTCTAACTAAGCCAGCCCTACCTTCCTTCCTTCACCCTCACATACCCATTTTGCTCCATGCCTTTAAATAGGTTTGGCCTGAAGACAGGACTTTAGCCTCAGTGTCTTCCACCTCCACCTTTATTCTGGGCCCTTGACCTTCCTCATTTTAATTATTGGTTTCTATTTACATGGAGGTTGTCACCAATGATCCCGTTGGGCTGTCTTTCGGCTGTTTCCTGCAGATCTTAGGAAGCGACTTGAGGGTTGTCCTCTGGTTTCATGGGCACACCTGTGATCAGGAGTCTGCTGTCCCCCCAAATTGGGAGAGTGTGGGAGGGACTACTTCCCCCTGACATGTTCAGCCCCACTGTTTGGGAATGATCCGCAGCTTCCCTGGGACAAATTCCGTCCCCTGTCGCAGCACAGGGTACATCTAATCCCTGCTAGTATTTTAAGACCATGATCCCATCTCTCTCCCGTCCCTCTCCCCTCATGATCTCTTTTAAAGGGTTAGGTATAAATGTGTGCAAGTGCGGTCATGTGTCTGGCTCGTGCATATGCAAGGAGGCATTTTCCTATCTTTACTGGAATACTCTACTTTCATGCTTTGGTTTTGTTTAGCAACACATCATGCCCTGGACTGGTGGTCAATCAAATCCCCTCCCTCCCTCTTTCCCTGCCTCACCCAAGGTGCTGGAAGCTGCTCTCTCTTCTTTTCTACTTAAGTCATTTATTTATTTTTGAACTCATATTCCTACCGAGCTTCAGTATTTCCAGTTGGTTACTAGAATCTTCTTAAATCTCAGCACTCTCCCCTTCAAGCTTTTATTGTGCACAAGGCTAATATATAAATATTTATGTCAAAAGCATACATAAAAATGTTCAGCGGGGTTTCAGGCTGCCAATTGTAAGCAGCTTTATACATGCGTCAGGACTGGACTACTCAAAAACAAAAAAACAATGACAGCTGTTGGGAGCCAGCTTTTTCTTGGTGGGAAAGGGAAGCTGTAAGAAAGAAGGACAAAGCTGGTTCAGGGACCCAGAGCAGTGTGAGCTCATCCGCGCAGCCCTGCAAAACAGCTCCGGACACTGAGAGTAGAGCAGGGAAGACCCAGAAGTGCCACACCCATCCCGGCTCCACAGGCTAGATTCTGCATCCAGTTCTCCAGGATGGGAACCAGGGCACCTTAGCAAAAATGGTTTTCTAGAACTCAATCAAGGGAAATGAGAGTTTAACCTGCAGCGTCTTATATTAGCAAGAAGCAAGGAAGAGCTCAGATTACATAAGAAGTAAGGGCTGTCAAAGGGACTCAGGTGCCAACTGAGAAAACCACCCAATGGCCAAAGCTGTGTAACCGGGAGCAAAAAACTAAGTAAAATCCTATTGCTCTGTAACCCAAGGTATAAGACAATTATGCATGAGTGTACAGTGGCAAAATAAACGATTGAGAAAGGGCCGAGGCTTCCTAAATGGGGTGGAGGGTGGGGTGGGGATGTGGGGGGGGGTGGGATAACTAACTATATTATTTATGTAGATGACCCCACCCAAGACATAGAGTAAGACTTTGCCACCTCCCCCTGACCCTGAGGGCACTCTCTGCCTAAGAACAGGGATCTGAGGGCCACTGATGCACACTCCCTCAGCCTCATTGATCAAGGCAAACACTACCAGTGATAGATCACACAGGTAGCCTGTCCCTTCGTGGTGAGGTGACAGGCCTGATAGGCTTGCTCCATGTTCTCCATTCCCAGAGCCATTGGCTATAGTCTATTCATTAGAGAAAACAGAAGAGGAGCAGAACAAAGCACAGCAGGGGAACATTTACAAACACTACCCTCTGGTCGCCAAGGTCATCAGAAACAGGGATGCACAGAGAAATTGTCACAGAGCAGAGGGAGGCTCATGGGACATAACAAAAATGGGAGTATTTTTGCAACCAGTCCTGTATATTTCAGATTATTCCCTTGAAGGCTACCCTGGAAAATTATTAAGACATAAGAAAGGAAGGTGTGTGAATGACCGAAATGTTCAATAGGACTGGAGACTCTTGGGACATTCTGGTGACAGTTTGCCAGTCCGTTTTAACCCAATAAGGTTCTTGAAGGTAGGTCTCGGGTAACCTAGGCTAGCCTCAGCCTTGCTAAGTGGCCAAGATGACCTTGAACTGCTGATCTTCCTGTTCTGCCTACCAGGTGTGTCCCACCCCCCTACCCCCTATCCCCCCCACCCCCATCTGTGCAGTGCTGGGGACCAGCAGCTGACCCAGGGCTTTGTGCATACCAGGCAATCATTCTACCTCCTGAGCGACGACCCAGGCCCTCACTCAGCTGTCTTTCTGCTGCATAGGATTGACTGGAAGACTTCCATTCTTGAGGGTCAGACAGCCCAGCCTGGACTGGGACTCTCTCTGAACACTTGTCCTCCCCACTGTGGAATGTTTCGTGTTTTCTTCTGCTAACCCAGATCACGTCTAGCCATTGGCTTCCTATTATTTTTGGAGGAAATCCACAACTATGTATAGCTAAATATATCTACACCCAAGGTCCACACAATGTTTCCCTTGTCCTGCTATCTTTTTCCTGTATCCCAGTTACCAGGTGAACTCCTATGTCTCTGTAGCTGAGACTAAAGACTGCTAGGTTATTTTTGAATTTCCTCTCCTTCTACAATATCCAGCCGGCCTCTGACCTGCTGGGGAAGTTGCTTCCTGTTGTTAGTTTCTATTTTCCCTGCACACAGTGGGTGACTCCAATGCCCAGAGCGTCTGCAGACCCGCCCCCTGCCCCTCTCCCCACCCTGTGTCCACAGGATTTCCCTTAGCATTGTAACGTTTTCCTTGAAGCCTCCAACTTGCTGAAGTTCCAGTCTACCAGACATGCAGATGGACTGTTAGCTAGCTTAGCCCCGCCCCAGATCTGCCTGTCACCTGAGCTTAGCCCCACCCCCACTTCCACCCCCTCCACTCCCCAGCTTGCTTCTTACAAAATGGCTGCCCTGGCCTCTTTCTCCTCCTCTTGGATACTAACTCATGTCCTTTCTGCCACATGCCACGTGCCATCAAGGCGCCTGTGAACCAGCTTCCCTTCAGGACACCGTATAACTCCTGTTGTTTTAACATCTGCTTAGAGTTTGTGAAGTTTTGCAGAATGTGTTTCTTCTATTTTTGGGGGACTCTTGTTTTCCTCAGTTATTTTTTTAAAGACTATAATCTTTTGGGGTTCAAAGTTTGTGTCTTTTTTTAAAAAATTATTTCCACTTGGCTAGATAAAGTGATATCTGGGGATAATGCATATTTAATGAGAAACATCATCTTTTCAATTGTTGAATGCGGCCATCACGATGGACCAATGCTAAGAAAGCTGATGATGCCTAGTGAGAGATTCATAATGCTTTTTCTTTAAGATTCACTTATTTATTTTTATGTATATGAGTATTTTGCCTGCACGTGTGTATGAGCATCATGTTTATGCCTAGTGCCCACAGAAGCCAGAAAGAGCATCAGGTCTCCTAGAGCTGGAGGTACACACAGAGGGTCCTAAGTCACTGTGCAGGTGGGTGCTGGGAACTAAACCCATGTGCTCTGCAAGAGCAGCAAGGGCCCTTATCCTCAGAGCCATCCCTCCTGCCCCAGGTTTGATATATCTTCATAATGAGCTATTTTAAATACTGGTTCCGTGGTGCCTGCCTTTAATCCCAGCACTTGGGAGGCAGAGGCAGATGGATCTCCCTGAGTTCAAGGCCAGCCTGGACTAGAGAGCAAGTACCAGCATAGCCAGAGCTGTTACATAGGGAAACCCTGTCTGGAAACAAAAACAAAAACAAAAACAACAACAACAACAAAAGACCAAAAAACAAAAAAAACCAAACCAAACCAAACCAAAACCCAACCCCCCCCAAACAAAAACAAAAACAAAAACAAAAAACTACTGGTTCCCCATGGTGTCCCTGGACTTCCCTTTGTCCCCTGGACTTCCCTTTGTCTCACTTTCGGCTTGGTAGGAATGCTGGGGTTCCTGCTCAAAGCTTCACTCGCAGGTACAAGACCCCCCAGCCTGAGAGTGTTCACCCAGTCAGTCTTCACTAACTGAAGGACCTACCCACCCCTGCAGTGCAGCGTTGCTGGGAAAATAGAAAACAGAATATGCTCACCATTCTCTGATCTGTGAGTTCTATAATGCTGACAGAAAAGCTTTGGCATTTCCAGAGGAGCTCTGCAAACCCCATCCACACTTCAAAGCGCTGCTCTCCTCTTTAGGCCGACAGCACTGGCCACCGGCGGGCAGGTATCCCTCTCTCTCTCTCTTTCTGAGTGTGATGTACGCACGTGGTGCTCACCCCTGACTGACCGTACGTGTGCACCCATGTGTGCATTCATGCAGGGGCCAGAGAAAAGGGCTGAATATCGTCAGCTATCGCTTCAGGCCATCTTGCCTTAAGACGGGGTCTCTCACCACCCCTGAAGTCTGAAGTGGCCATTTCTGCTCTGCTGGCTACCTTGAGACCTGTAGGATCTGCCCGCCTCTGCCCTGCAATGCTGGCTATCCTCCGACGCCCGTTTCTGACCTCTGTGGACCAGGCATACATATGGTGCTCATGGTGCAAGCATGCCAGGGGACTGTGCTGAATTCAGAACCTCAAGTTTGCACGCCCTCTACCCACTGAGCCCCCTGTACCACTCTCCCTTTTGTTCTTGATGGTCAGTTCATCTCTGCTCTTACCAAACTCCACCAATCCTTGCTACCTACCCTTCCCCCCTCCCCCCCTCCCCCCGAGACAGACAGACAGACACACACACACACACACACAGTCTCTTTGGAAAAAGAGTCTCAAGTTGTGAGTCTGGATTGTCCTACATGAGGATGATGTGTTCAGGGATTACAGGCATGTGCCACTGACCTGCCTTCAGTTTACGGAAAGGCCCTTTCCAGACTGCACTGCCTTCCCATACTCCAGTGTCATCACTGCGCACAACCCCCATATTCCCTCCTAACATTTTCTGTTTCCTTCTGAGCGTTCAAATGCTTGTCCTCTGCCCTGTTATTTAAGCCTGACACAGAAGGGTGGGACGGGACAAGAAAGAACAGCCACCATAGCTTCAGAAAGAGGAGTGGAAAGACGTTCTGCCTGCCTGTACATGTGACAGTGTGTAACTGCATGACGGTGTGTCTTTATGAGTACATATGTGTAGGCGATCTGGGTTGGGTTGTGTTCTTATGCGTATGTATGTGCATGCATATGTCTTTGCATGTGCCCATGCTTGCATGTGAAGCATGGTGAAGGCATGTGTGCATGTACCATATTTATGGTTAGTGATTTATGTGTTCGTGTGTATAGTTATAGATATTGTGATATGTATAGCCATGTGTGTGTGGCTTGTGTAGTTGTGTGTATGTGTGTAGTCTGTGTAGATATGTTTAAGTGTATTGTATATATATAGTTATGTGTATGTATGCGTGATCAACGTAGCTATGTATGGTATACAGGTATGTGTGTGTGGTATTCATGGTTATGTGCATTTGATATGTGCATGTGCGTGTAGCTAGGTTTGTGTAGTTACACATATATGTAATATAGTTATGTGTATACATGTGTGTGTTAATGTGTAGTTATGTGTGTGTGGCATGTGCATATGTGTATAGTAGAAACGATGAAACACAACTGGCCTGCTGGGCGTGGTGGCGCACGCCTTTAATTCCAACTCAGGAGGCAGAGGCAGGCAGATCACTAGGAGTTCGAGGCCAGCCTGGTCTACAAAGCAAATCCAGGACAGCCTAGGCTACACAGAGAAACCGTCTTGAAAAACAAAACAAAAAAGACAACTGGCCATGGGCCTTCGGACTGGCACTGCAGGATCCTGGGGCATCCTTCTGCCTCCAGATACATGTGGCTCAGTGGCCTGCCAGTGTTGGGACTTAGCCACCCACACTCCTGTGCTTTATGACTCTCTCTCCCATTTCCTGGTGTCATCCGCTCCGGGGACCTCATCTTTCTACCGTGTACAGGGTTAGGTGAGGTGGAGCATGCGGTGGCTTTGCTGCTGGCAGGAATGAAGGCCCAATCCGGACTCGGGTGCTTGAGAAGCCTTCTCACACAGTGTCGGGTGTGGGGACCTGCTCTCTCTCCCCATCTTAATGGCCTGTGAGGGACAGAGAAGCAGCGGTGAATGTGGTTTTAACTTTCTGTGCATTCACAGGCTGTCTCGGGTGTCCAAACCTTGGAAAGCTTAACTTAGCTCGCTTTGGTAAGGTGTGTGTGTGTGTGTGTGTGTGTGTGTGTGTGTGTGTGTGTGTGTATGGTGTGCATATGTGAGTGTGAATATGAGTGAGGGCACATGTGTGCCACAGCATGGAGGTCACAGGACAACCTCAAGCTGTTGGTCCCTTGCCTTCCACTTGTCACTCCATGCCCATCATGCTGCTGGGCCTAAAGCTTCCAGGAAGCCTTCCGTCTCCACTTCCTATCTGGTCGAAGACATTCTGGGATGACAGGTGTGGACTACCTTGCCCACCTGTGGGGATTTGAACTCAGGTCTTCGTGTTTGCACAGCAAGCCACCTCCAGGCCCATTAATTTGGCTGTGATGAACCCTTAGATGTCATGACTTATTGGCTCTGAATTGATCTGCTGGTGCAACAAAAGTCATACGTCTTTGTCACTGGTTCAAGATAAAGCACTCCATTTATCTCCCTGGCTGGGCAAACGTCATCCATAATAGATGCTATGCTGATTCAGGCGGGTGACTAATCTCTAGGGCACAGTCATACCGGCACGATCAGGTCGCTCAGCGTGTAGTGACTGCTAGCTGATTTTGCAGCTATGGCCTCTTCATGTTGGGAGTCACCAAACACTTAGCTCTCCATCTGGAGGATGGGGACCCTGATTGCCTCGGGGACAGGAGTTGGTGTGGGCTGGGTCGGGTGGTGGGCGCAGCTGTCCTCTTGCCTGGGCACTGAGCCCTTACTGCTGGCTCTGCTGACCTGCTGGGGAAGTGTCCTCCTGAGCAACCGTGGCCTTGTGGAGAAACAGCGGCAACAAGGACACAGGCAGGCATGGACTTGCTTCCTCCAGACATTTATAGCCAAGCAGACAAGAAAAGGCTGCACATCTAATCAGGATGCATCAGAGGCTTTCTGTGGTCTTTCACTCTTGTTACCGAGACATGGATATGAGCTGTGTGAAGCAGTTTTTATACACACAAACGTGTGCACGTGCTCCCCACTGCTGTCCTGCCTTACACTCATGTCACTGAGGTGCGTGGCCACAAGGCAGAAGCTCATCAAGTCTGCAGAGTTTTCAGTATTTCAAGTGTGCACATTTTGCCCCAAAGCTCAGGGTTCTGTCCCCCACTGCGACCAGGGCTTAGCTATGCAAGTCTACATGTTCTTTGGGGAAACGAAACTTGGCCTTCCAGAAATCAAAAAAGGAAATGAACTTAGCTGGCAATGTTCCTTCCTTTTCACCATCACGTATGGCAGTGCCACTCTCCTGGGGCCTATTTGGGGCCTCTTTGTGTTGTTGCTGACAGGGAGATACATCTCTGGCTGGCAAGTGTTTTCCACAAGCCACAGCTGTGTCACAGACCACCACCGAGAAGCGATACTGAGAGCAAGGGTCTGTTCTTCCTCATGTCCCTGGCCGTGAGCAACACCAGACGAAGACAGCGCAGCTGGACTGGGCAGACAGTTCTTTGGCAAAGTGCTTGCTATGCATATGGGTCCCTGGAACCCACATAAAAGCTCAGCACTGCATCTGTCCCCTGTAATCTCAGCACTGGGGAGATGGAGGCAGGAGATCATTGGCCAGCCAGTCTAGCCAAACCACAGAGCTCTAGATTCACGAGATACCTTGTTTCAAAAAAATAAGGTGGAAAATGATTGCGGACACTGTGTGTCAACCTCAGACTTCCATACATGCATGGATGGGCACACATGTGTACACATCCCACACATATACACGCACATGAACACATACAAATAAAAAAAGAACCTTTTTTGTGTGTACATGTGCTTGTAGGGTACGAGGATTTGAACTCAATCCTCCTGCTTGCCGACTGTGACCTCTTACCCACTGAGCCGTCTCCCAGCATTTCCTTTTTCACTTTCTGAGGGCAAAACATCTTTTAGACACTTCCTTAAAAGCGGTGTCCCCATACTGTCCGTGCGGACAGGCAGGAATGCCAGGTAGTAGCATCTGGAATTTCTTCCTCATACTGTTCATCCTGTATGTACACACAGTTACTACTTCCTCTAGTGATTAATTACTATACTATTTACAGCATCATGCTGTAATCAAAAAAGAAAGCTCCACTCATGTGGCTTTCGTACCCCAGGGTCTGAAGGGAAACGTTTTCCTTCAGCCTTTCTGTAAGAGACGGAACACGTTTTTACTCAGAAGAGTAGTTCCCTGAGTTAGTACGTGGAGCATTCCTCAGGCTGCAGAGGGCTGTGCACTCACAGGTGTTCACCACGTCACTCTGTTCCCAGTGCAGTCTGGAACACGGGCGGTGTGAGCAAGCTTCCCGCTGCTGGGTACCCTGAGGAGGCTTCTGGGTCAGCGCTTCTTCTGGGTACCCTGATTATCACACTGTGGGATGGAGATTACATCCTTAGCTCATTCTGAACTCTTCCTCCCCATCTGCGGAGCCTGAGGGCTTCCGGGAGAAAAGCAGAGGCTGGAATTCAGTGAGGAGAGTGTTCAGGGAGTGCCAGGAATGCGAGGTAGCTTATCAGATTGGGTTTTTTTTTTCTTCCTGCAAAATAGTTCCTAACTGCATTTGGCCTGCACTGAGAGGATGACAAAGAAAAGCAAAGGGGAATCAGGCACACCTGGGGCACACCTGGTGCACACCTGGTGCACACCTGGGGCACACCTGGTGTTGTAACATGGCAATTTCTGAGAAGGGTAGTGGTCGGTTCTGGGTCAGCGAGGGCTACAGCAGTGAGTCTGAGGCCTTCCTAGCCTATATAACAAGACCTGGCTCAAAAAACTAAACAAAGCAAACAAAAATAGTAAAGGGCAACAGGTGTCGAAGTTTGGTCGTTTGGTCCAGGACATTTCTTGTTTTCCAGGACGGGGCTGACAGAATTGATTCCACTGCACTTATGATTTGATACGCCAAAACTCTTCCCACAGAGGTATTTTTTTCAGGAAAGCTAAGTGTAAGATTTCTGTAGAGCCACAGGCTTGGTTTCCGACGGACCCCCTTATGGAGCAGGTGCCCACAGACAATTGCTGAGCCCTCCAGGGGTGCTCGAAAGGGCTACGTGGCCAGATTGAAGAGTGCCCTTGCTGGCATGGTGGCTTGTGATGGCGGTGTTTGTGAACTACACATCATGGTATCTGGTCTAGATGGGTGCTGGACACACAGGCATTGCTACTGATGTTCAGTGGGCCCTGGGAAAGGCACCTCAATATAAACCTCTCCATTGGCCCTGCTGATGGGGGAGACCTCCTTTACCACTCAGACCTGAGATTCTGTCCTTGCTAGGCACCTGGTGAAACAGAAGCCAAGCTCTAGAGCAGAGGTTCTCAACCTATGGGTCATGACCCCCACGTGTATGTGTGTGTGTGTGTGTGTGTGTGTGTGTGTGTGTGTGTGTGTGAGATATCAGATACCCTGCACATCAGACATTTATAATATGATTCGTAAGAGGAGCAAAGTTACAGTTATGAAGTAGCAACAAAGTAATTTTATGTCTGAGGGTCACTGCAACATGAAGAACTGTATTAAAGGGTCGCAGCATTAGAAAGATTAAGAAGCGCTGCCCTAGAGGCTGGGAAAGGAATATGCCCAACAGGAAACAGCTCTGTTTGTCTTAGGACCTCAACCCAGCAGCCGGCTCATTATCAGGGGCCCAACAAGGGGACACACAGAGCTATGTGGGGCTACCCAGGGAATAGATGTGGGCGAAAATATGGAAGAAGGAGTCCTGGCCCCCAAGGGAGTTGATGGAGGAGGCAGGATAGAGAATCACAACACACCGGAAGTATGTCAAGCCACCTGGAACTTCTCTGACATATTTACCTTAAAACAATACCCCGCTTTAAAATAATACGCACAGTCTGTGCCCTCCACCCCCTTGGCGGGACATTCTTGACCTCATCCTCCTAGACAGGGATGCACGCTCTCAGCCTCTGTGCCAACCAGCTAACCCAGAGACACAGCAGCTGTGTTGCACTGGTGACTTGCAAAGTTGACTTGGAATCTGTTTCAAGATGGGGTGGCTAACTACAGAGCTTCAGAAGTGAAAGATTTTTGATCCGGGGAGATGAGTTATTTCCTACGGGCAGCATGGACATAGGGCATGTAGACACAAGAGATGGAGGAGCAGAGAGCCCCGTCAGGAGAGAGGGGAGACTATACCAGGCTTACAGAGAGAAACAGGAAGGGGAGGCTGGGTGGTGTGCACCACGGAGAGACGCAATTCAGAGCAATTTACTTCCTGAGGCATCCTGCTCCACTTGGCCTGTCCATCAATTCAAATTTCATGTATCAAAAACCATGTCAACAGTGACTTCAGACAGGGTCGGTCCTACTATGACACTGTTGTCATTTTGTTTTAGGGGGCCACATTGTACACTGTAGCATGCCCAGCATCACCCATCCCCTACACCCTCTAGATACCAGGAGGAGCCTGCCTTGTTGTGACACCCCAAAACATCTGTTTGCATTTGCTAGCACCTACTGGGGCAGGAGACTGCTTTTGTGGAAACAGTTTTTCTCAGGTGAAAAGGAGTCAGTCCAGAGAGAGGGTAGCGGCTTGAAGGAATGATCACAGCCTTGGATCCTGCCTTCACTCTTGCATGTAGCTTTTGTCCTTGTGTGTTTCTGACACTTATGACGCAGAGAACCCAGACATGACAGCTATTCCTCAGGAAGGAGATAAGGGTGGGCATGTAGACAGACGAACCTGCAGCTAGGACATGGCAGACAGCACGTGGGCATGCATGTGAACCTGCAGCTAGGACATGGCAGACAGCAGTGGGCATGCATGTGAACCTGCAGCTGGGACATGGCAGACAGCACGTGGGCATGCATGTGAACCTGCAGCTGGGACATGGCCGACAGCACTTGGGCATGCAGGCGAACCTGCAGCTAGGACATGGCAGACAGCACAGGTTGTGCTGAGAGGGGTGTGTGGACCACCCGCTTGCTGTTCTAGAGAGTGAAGATTGCTTCTGACTGCTCAGTGGGGAAAGGCCGGATAGAGCAGCTGATCTGCCATCGGGACAGGCGTGGGGACAGCAGCCCGTGGGTGAGGTGAGGTGGGGGAGCATTCCGAGGAACAATGTATGGGGGCTGGAGGCACAATGGGCCTGTGTCTAAAACTGCTAACTGTTTCATTCAGGCACCCTGGGCTGAAGGTCCTTTGGAGAACAAAGCACTGCCATTGATCCAAAGCAAGGGAGCCGTGGGCCTTAGGCTCAGAAGGCTATGGAATTCATGCATAAAGGCTAACAAGAACTGGGAGCATTCTCCCTTTAGTACACCAACTTCTCTCTTGTGACTTCAGGATGGCTGCTTTCCTAAGATATGTGTCTCACTTTCTTTTTTCCTGGTACCTACAATTTTTGCACCCAAACAGTCAGGAGAGTCTTAAAAAATCACAGTCATATTAGTTATGGCATCAAACACTGACATGACATTGATTTTCCACAGTAATGTTGGAAGGTTCTCTGTTCCATCAGCCCTGGCCCCTTTTTGTTACTATAATGAAATGGCTGAGGCTATGTACTTTATGAAGAGAAGAGGTTTATTTGGGCTCAAAGGTTAGAAAGTCCAAGGCTCAGGGTCTGCCTTGGTGATGGCCTTGCTGGCAGAGCCCTTGGGTGATGCAGGGCCGTTAGGTAGCAAGTGAAAGAGGACACAGGCGTGCCTGTGTGTCTCTCTGCTCTCTTGCCTTCTTCCTATGAACCCACTCATATGGAGGAACCCACCTGTGTTTTGTTTTGAACTTGATACAAGCTAGGGTGGAGAGAAATTTTCCTTCAGAACATGGCTGCTCTGGCAAGAGATCACATCCAAAGGCTTTCTAGGTCTGTGTGACCCAGCTGGAATACTGACACACCTTAAATCCCAGGAGACAGAAGCAAGCAGATCTCTTAGTATAGAACAAGTTTCAGGTAAAGAAAAGCCTAGGTCCAGGCCTGGTGGTATGCAGCCTTAATCCCAGAACTCAGGAGACAGAGGCGTGCAGATCTCTGAGTTGTAGTCAGGCTGTTTAGGTAGTTCGCTTGAGTCAGTGAGTTGAGAGGCAGAGCAGTGGAGTTGAGCTTGTGGAATTCAGAGGCAGTTTTTCAGGGACATTTAAAAAGAGACAGGTCGCAGAGAGAGCAAGTTAGACACAGGTGAAGACAGAAGGAGCCAGAGAAGGAGAAGGAGCCAGAAGGTTAGAACAGTTTGCCAAAGTTAATATGAGGCCAAGCAAAGCAATTCAGTCAGAGGCCAAGAGAGAAGCCAGACAGGATCAGTCAGCTAGGAGAGGAGATTGAGCCAGAACCGCTGAGTCGAACCAGCCAGCCAGAGTTTAGAAAGAGCTAGAAAGGATGAGCGTATTCAGCAGTAAGTCTCAGAGGCTGAAAACATTCTAGGCCTAGAATAGATTGTATGGAGGCTAGAAGCTTCCAGGACTAGACCTTGGTTAGCTGATGGAGGCAGTAAGTCTTCAAGACAAAGATGACATCAGGCAAATACTTACTTTTGCACTAGGGCCAAAATACCTCCAGCCGATTGGCCTGTAGGCAACTCTGTGGGCGCATTTTTGTGACTGATGATTGATGTGGGAGGGGGCCCACCCCTTATGGGCAGTGCCATCTGTGAGCAGGTGACCTCGGGTTGTATTAAACAGTAAGCTGCGAAAGCCATGGCCAGCAAACTAGCAAGCAGCATTCCTCCACGGCCTCTGTTTCAGTTCCTGTTTCCAGGTTCCTGACTCCAGCCCTGCCTTGGCTTCTTTTCATGACGGTTGTGAGCTGAAATAAACCCCCTACCTCGCCGCGCTGGTTTTGGTCACAGTGTATATCACACTGACAGACACCTAATTAAAACACCAGTCATGGGGGCTGTGCCCGAAAATTCCCATCTAGCCCCCACTGTCTGCTAATGTCGCTGGATGCCAGGCTTGAAGTTTCTACCCACGCTAACGCCTCCAGTAAGGATTACACTTCCACGCTTGAGCCTCTGAGGACGTACTCAATCCATATCCAAACCATGGCATTTGCTAGCCCTTCCCATAGTTTCCTGTGGAAAAACTTGGATGGAATAACAGTGTCTCTTTTGCTCTATCTGTCAACAAACAAACAAACAAACAAATAAAACCAAAAACCAAACAACAGCAACAACAAAACCAAAGTCTGATGGCGGGTACTAACTCTTGAGAACCACTGTGCCTGGGCAAGATATTTGTCAACCTCCCACCTCCAGCACCATGCTAGTGAGCGAAACAACTACATACCTATCTCACAAGAGAATGTGTGACTCGTCAGCTGAGCACAGGTTGTCTCTTGGAAGGCAAATTCTGGTCCTTTCACAGTACATGACCATTAACTAGGATAGTCTTACTTCCAAATTCTGTCAACCAACACATCCTGCGGTATCAATCGCCCGTAGCTGCGTACCAAATTGCCATGAACCTGGTGACTTAATGTGTTCACCCATGTTCTGAAGGTCAGGATTATAAAGTGAGTCCTAAAATCACGGTGTCGACAGGCAGGCCCCGTCTGCAGGAGGCTCTGGGGAGAACCTGTTTCCTTAGCTTTCCAGGCGTTCAGAGGTTCCTGGACTGTGGCCTCTTCCCGGAACTGAAGGCTCACACTTCCTCTGCTCGGCCTGCTCCATCTCCTCTGTGCTCTTCCTCAATTGATCGTATCGAGTCCTGGCGATTGGTTAGGCCTTGCTGGGGAACCCAGGTGTCCTACTTTGCTTTCTGTTCCTAGGATAAACACCACTTCCAAAAGAAAGTATGGGATGTCAGGGTTTGATTTTTGTTTTGCCTTTTGTCTTACATGTGCCAAACAGCTGATCATTGAGTGAAGTCAGTCCAGGAATCTCAAGCAGGAGCAGAGACTGGACAGACAGAGGTACGCCGCTCACTAGCTTGCTCACTGTGGCCCACTCAGCTTGCTTTTCAATATAAGCCAGGCTCACCTGCCTGGGGAAGGCACCGCCCACAGTGGGCCGGGCACTCCCACATCATCAGTCAAGAAAACGCCTCACAGACTTGTTCACAAGCTACAGATAGAAGCATTTTCTCAATTGAGGTTCCTGGTTCCCAGATGACTTTAGCATGTGTCAAGTTGACAAAAGAAAGGAAGAGAGGAAGAAAGAAAGAAAGAACAAAAACCAGCTAGCACACTTGGGTTATCTTTCCTTAATCACACACCAAGATGCTCTTAGCCAGACCATAACTCACAGGCTTAGGGTTTGAGGATGTGACATCCTGGGAGGGGGCATTATTCTGCCCATCACATTTCGAACACACAGCACACACACACACACACACACACACGCACACACACACACACACACACACACACACACACACACACATGAAATGTTTACTTCAGACAAAGAAATTTTGGAAATGTTGAAATAAAGTTAAATGGGTTTCTTCATTGCCAATTTTTTTTTTAGAATTATGCTCTTATTCTTTTTTTTTAAAATATATAAATATTCTGCTCTTATTCTGAGGCAGGCTTTGTTGTGTGACTTTCCATGAGGAGATGTGATTGAAAAAAAATAAAATAAAACTCTGCTTACCCTAGACAGGGCACCAGCAACAGACCAAAGAAAGAGTTCTACAGAAGTCTAGCCTCGTGAACCAGTGCATTTATTGGGGTTACTCACAGGAGCATGGGTGATGGGATGACAGCTGTTATCTCTGAAAAATCCCACCTCCAGCCTGGGGGACAATTCACAGAAGCTGGGCCCCTGAGCTCCCTGCATGCTTTGCAGGTAGCTGGCCTGATGGGAGAGTCCGCACATTGTTATTGTTTGTGTAACTTTGGCTGAGCCTTGTGAGTTTTCTAAGCTTTGGGGGCTTCCTGGGCTTTCCTTCCTGATCCCTTCACTCTGAGTCACTTCCTGAGTCTTAACAAGCTTCCCTTCTCCCTCTTCTCAAGGGGAACACTATGTCATAGGTTCTCTGGTAGCCGAGGCTGGCCCTGGGCTCCTGATCCTCCTACCTCCCCCCCTGAGTGCTGGGGTTGTAGGCGTGTGTATGTGTGTGTGTGTGTGTGTGTGTGTGTGTGTGTGTGTGTGTGTGTGTGTCCACACTGACTCCTTTTGGATGTGTTTGCATATATTACAGAATCCAAACCAGAAATTTTGTCATTTGTCATTCATGTTTCACCAACTCCCTTCTTCTCCATCTTTTTTTCTACTTCTGATATTTCCAGAGAAAATGGATCCCAGTCTCAGGAAGACAGAAGAGTCCAGAGCTGTTCCTTTATGCTCTGGAGAGACTTTTGGCTCTTGGGTCTAGCACATTCCATTTGGGCCGCTGCGCGTTGGTGCGTGGCTAATTGAACACCAGGGGAGGTAAAGTCTTCACTTCATTTCTGAAATTTCTGATGAGAACGAAAATGGCTGCCTCTACCCTCACAGGCAGGTCGGAGACTCTTCACTTTCTACTCATTTGTTCCTTGCCCTGGGGATGCGACGGTGGTCATCCAGGCAGCATCTTTCCTGCCCACTTTCACTAGCTCCAGCTCCCGTGCCCAGCCCACTCTGTGCCTCTCAGACTCCTGACCTGAAGAGCAAACAGCTGTCTCCCAAAAATACCCAGAGAGATTCCCTCAGCCATGTACATACTGCCAGGGAGGCGGGGCTACAGGCCAGAGGGGTGGGCCCAGGAAGTCTCATGAGTCATACTGCCAGGGAGGCGGGGCTACAGGCCAGAGGGGTGGGCCCAGGACGTCTCATGAGTCACCTGGCAAGAATTGCCCAAGTATTTTAGGCCCCAGGGTGGGATAGCTGCGGGTGGAGCTGGTGATGCTCGCGTTTTGGTTGGGTTAATTTATGGGTTTTATCCAAGTTAATGGTAGTTCAGAGAGGCGGCTCCACGGAGCTTGGCCACCAGAATGTTCCTTTAACTACCTCATTAAGTTCCCCTGCACATGGGGTGCCATTCCTACCCTGTTGTGGGTTTTTAATGCCAGTCTGTGAACTGCCGTCTTTGTACTGCTCTGTCATTCCTCCTTCTCTGTCCTGTCATCCCCTTCCCTGGTAAGGAGGGCGTCAGGCCCGCCTGCTCTGCCACATGCCCTACCCAGGCGCTTATCAGCTCTATTAAAAGCTCCCGCGCAGATTCAGATTGGGGACTATTCCATTAAAACATCACATTAACGAGTCCTCAGAGAAAATCTCTCACAAAGCTTTTGAGCTCATAACTACTTGGCTGTCTTATGAACGTCTACAGCTCTTACCATGCTAACAATCAGAAAATAAAAATGTTCCTAGTGACAGTCAGCAGCAGCTGGGCCTGGCCGACCTGAAGCTTCTTCCTGGCCACTTAGAAAGTGAGTGGGCTGGCCTGTAGGCTCCCATGCATGGGAGGCCACATGTCCGTCTCCCTCTTCTGCCCCTGTCCAGGCCCAGCAGCTACTATTTGTGTAAAGCATTGGGAAGCCAGCAGAGACACTCACAGGCCTGGAGCTGGTCAGAGCCCTGGCTGCAGTCCAGCCAACCCCTCAGACTCACTAGCCAAGAGCCAGCCTGGGGGCTCAGTTCAGAAGTCACAGCTTACACAGTTTCTTGGGATAAAATTGTCACTGGGAAGTGAGCACTGTGGGGTCTGACCCTTGGTGGGCATGCTGTTCTTCACCGTCCCCCAAGAAAGGAAACAACACGTACCGCCACTAGTGGAATCCGGATTTTCTTTCTGCCCCACATCTCCGGCCCTCAGCCTCCTGACATCAGCCCTTATTTTTAGGGCTGTTTTGACATGGCATTGCTGAGACCCAAGCACCAAGCTGTGCAGCCAAGGAGCCCTTTGACTGAGCCACAGTGTCTTTCCTTGTCACTGAGGGCCTGCTGGAGTGGGGAGGACTAAAGTGAGGACCGGCAGTCTACCTAGGGCAGGCCTCTCTGGTCCTCTGGGCAGCCAAGGTTTAGGGCCTGTCATGTTCTCTCCCACCCACTGCTGTTCCGTGAAGGTGGCCACACTGACACATTAACAAGAGTCCTCAGGGGCCAGGAATAGGCCTCGGCTTGTAAAGTGCTTCCCTTGGAAAGCACAAGGGCCTGTGTTTGGTGCTCAGAATGCACATTAAAAAACAAACAAACTAACTAACTAAAAACCCAAACAAGCATGGGCCATGTTTTAATCTTAGTGCTGGGAAGGCAGAGGGCCACGGGATCTCTGGGCCTTACCAGCCAGCTGCAAAGTTCCTGGCCAGAGATAGACCCTGTCTCAAAACCCACGAAGTGCATAGCAGAAGTTGACCTCTGGCTTTGACGTGCATGTGGACACATGTATACTTTCACACATATGGATGAACATGAACACAGACACTCACAGACACACACACACACACACACACACACACACACACACACACGTGGAGGCCCTAGAATCAATCACCATTCCGTGTTCTCTGCTTTCTTTCCTGGGTGCTGACTGCAGGAGTAGAGTGCTACGGCGAGGTGAGGCTAGTTTTCCAGCAATCTACCTTTGAAGCAGAGTATGACCTTGGTACTGGCTGCAGCAGCGTTCCTCAGCGACACCAGGGAGGGGCAGCAGCTGGGCTGTGTGGCTCCTGTGAATGGCCAAGGGCAGGAAGGAGGAGGGATGGTTCATGTGAGAAAGAACAGCAGCGAAGGATCAGGAACACACGCAGCGTATCTCTGAAGTGAGACCCAGCCCCACTTCCCCCCACACCAGCCCTCACCCCCATCCACCGCCCCACAAAGTGTCTCGGCTGCAGTAGCCGCAGTGGTGTGTTTGAGAGTACTCTGGACTCCCCCCACCTCCAGTGGTCTGCCTTTCATCCAAGACCAGAAACTTCGGACTTTATCTTAATCAGGGCCAGGCAGTGATGGCAGGGATGTGTCTGTCCTCAGGAAGTGGGGGCCACACTTTAGCCTTCTCTTCCCTTACCTATTTTCTGGGACTAATGGGGGGAGGGGGGGCTGTTCATCATATGCAATGTTCAAGACAGCTCAGGTTCAATAGGTGGGATGTTTGTCCTCTTGGGTCCGGATGAGGGCTAGCAGAGAGCGCCCATTTTGGTGTCAGCATCTCTGATCACAGAAGCTGCCTGGAACACTGTGTGGGAAAGTGCTTTTAGGACATCTCAGAGATCTCTCCCATTTTCAGCTCACCAGTCACATGGCAGTAAGTGTTGGGAGAACACCTGAGACTCTGTTCACCTGGACTCACATTTTTTTTTTTTTTTTGGCTGCACACTAAGCCCTGTTGTGGCTTTTCCATTCAAAGCTGGGTCTTTGGTGGCCCTGCCCAGATCCAAGGTGACTGTAGAGCTTCACCCCATCCTGTGTTGCTCAGGCCCAGGGGACATTTTTTGGTTCTACTCTTCTGGATGCTTGGCCGACTTCTGCCTTGAAGGAGGGACTGAGTGTGCGAAGGAGCTGCTGAGCTGGGCAAGGGTGTGATGCCTGCTCAGGTCCCTAGCAACTCTGAGGTTTCCTGGCAGAGAGGTGTTAATTTCATGTCAGCACAGCAAACAACTTACCCCTCAGCCCCCACCCCCAGCCCCCACCCCCAGCATAACTGAGCAGACTTGGCACAAGCCATCACTTCTCTCTTATTCACCTGACCAATACCTTAAGGTTGACCATCAGTGCTTATTTCCCTGGGTTTAGGACTGGACTCTGCCTCCCAAAGCTCTTGTCTGTCCCTGCCCCACTCTAGATGCAGGTGTGGATTTTCTTTTTCTTTCTTTCTTTCTTTCTTTCTTTCTTTCTTTCTTTTTTTCTGAGACAGGGTTTCTCTGTGTAGCCTTGACTGTCCTGGACTCACTTTGTAGACCAGGCTGGCCTCGAACTCACAGTGACCTGCCTGCCTCTGCCTCCCAAGTGCTGGGATTAAAGGTGTGCGCCACCAACACCCGGCTGCAGGTATGGATTCTCAATGGGGTTGAGGAATAGTGGATGGGGACAAGAAAAGGGTGGGCCCCGGGAAAGCTGGGAAGGAGGCTTGGGATGGTACCCGTATCAGGAGGAGGGATTTTGAAGATGTTAACCAAGCTGAATTCATTAGGGACGTCCCTAAGGATGCTCTTGGCAAGAGAAAAGCCATGGAAACCCAGGAGAATGCCTATGACAACAGAAGCAAAGCTGGAGTGATGCTGATGTTGGCTAAGCAACACCTTGGGCCTCCACCATGGAGTGAGCAAGCATCTGCTGACAACTCATCCTTTAGCTTCCAGAATGGCGGGAAGGTCCATTTC
This sequence comes from Acomys minous, assembly GCF_964271855.1. NCBI lineage: Eukaryota > Metazoa > Chordata > Mammalia > Rodentia > Muridae > Acomys > Acomys minous. The sequence continues at coordinate 140,652,822 of NC_140485.1, read as the reverse complement.
TGTGGTTTTAAGTCCCAGCTTCCGGTACTTTGTGATGGTGGCCCCGGGAAGCTGGTATTGCTCATTCCTAAACACCAAGCCATCATTGTGATTAAAAACAAAACAAAACCAAACAAAGCAAACAAAAAGCCCCAAAATCCTAGGGGTATGGCTACTGTACCTTGGCTGTTTTGAGACTCTGAACAGCCATGTAATAAACCATAGGCAAACCCAAGAGCCTTTCTTATTGGGAGGTTCCCAATGGGGGCTGGCACTGAGAAGAGAGAGGCTGGCAGTGGAAGTGGCCAACACAGATGCCCTAGTTTGGTTTCTGATCTGGTAACAAAACACTGACCAAAAGCAACTCTGGAGGGAAGGGTTTGTTTCCGTTTATAGTGTATGGTCCATCAGCGTGGGGAAGTCAGGGCAGGAACCTGGAGGCAGGAACTGGAGAAGAGGCTGTGAAGGGTGGTGCTCACTGGCTTGCTCCCTGTGGCTTGCTCAGCCTGCTTTCTTATACCACCCAGGACCACCTGTCCCAAGAGTGACACCACCCACAATGGGCCCTTCCACATTAATCATCAATAATGAAAATGCCTACAAGCCAGTCTGACAGAGGCATTTCCCAATTCAGGTTTCTTCTTCCCAGATGACTTTAGCTTATGTCGTATTGACGAAAAACTAACCACCCCAGATGGCTGGAGAAATGTCAGCAGCCATCGAAGAAAAGAAAGGAGGGCGAGAAGCCTGTGAGTCACCAGATCTAAGACTCAGAGAGCCAGGCCTGCAGCTCAGAAAGCGACGTAAGACCCTGTCTTAAAACAAGCGGACAAAGAAACACACTAGACACTGGGGAGGGAGAAACTCTGAAATGAAAGACAGCTTTAAGCCAGCGTGGTGAGAGCACGAGATGAAAGCCTGACTATTGTGTGCATCAGCCCCCAAGAGAGGCCAAGTGGTCCTCGGTTCCCGGAGACAGCATCTCATGCTACCAGGAAGGCTGCTGGGCTGCCAAGGATGCTCAGCTCCTCCATAGTGGTGAACGAAGGAGCTGTCGGAGAGCTGGTCTCCAGTTATGCTAATCATGGGAACTGACCCTGAGAAACACACCCGTTGCTAGAGTCGATGAGACCCAGTGATCTGTATTCTAGGTGACAGCAGCTTTAGCCTCCTTGGACATGTGGTGCCAGTGAACCGTGTTACTTTAACCTGGGTTGGTTGAACTCTCAGGCCGCAGAATGGAACCAAAGGAAGAGAGCCTGGTTGGCTTATGTGACAAGAGTTTCTCAGGGTTTGTGTCTCAGTGACAAGTAGAAAGCAGGGGACAAAATCCAGGAGGGTGAGGCATATTGTTCATGCTTTTTTGTTTCTCGAGACAGGGTTTCTCTGTTTAGCATGGTTGTCCTTGATTCCCTTTGTAGACCAGGCTGGCCTCGAACTCAGAGCAATCCACCTGCCTCTGCCTCCCTCAGTGCTGGGTGTTCATGCTAATTTTAAAGTGAAGAGGAGTAGGTCAAGCAATGGCAGAAATCTGTGAAGCAAGCTACAGAACAGACAGATCCATGTATCCATCGGTCTCACATGATGTCATCAGTGTCACATTTTTCTAAGAAATGAGATAGGAACCAGTGGGTGGACTTTTTAAAACACCGGGTCAGCTGAAATTGACATACGCTTTGTGGCAATGGTGTTTGCTGAGAAGCAAAGGGTGTAAGCAGCTCGAACACTCACGATGAGAAACACATTTCATAGCCACAAAAACCACAGCATGCGGAAAATGGGAAGAGAGGCAGAAGTTGTGTTGAAGTCACCCCAAATAGTGCTGGTGTTGGGGCAACGATGATTAGAACAAACAAACAAACAAACAAACAAACAAATGGGGTGTGATTGTAACAGATGACAAAGAGTTGTTGCCAAATTAGCAAAACATCTCTGAAAACAAAAAGACTTATATAGGTATGTATATAGGTATATAGGTACCCTTGTGGGCTCACTAGTTAAGAGCCCTCACTGCTCTCGCAAAGGATCCCGCTGCAGCCCAGTACCCACGTACGCCGGCTGCAGCCCGGTACCCATGCACACTGGCTGCAGCCCCAGTACCCACGCACGCCGGCTGCAGCCCCGCACCCACGCACGCTGGCTCCCAGACCCCTGTAACTCTAGTTCCTGGGGATCTAAAGCTCTGTGGCCTCTGCGTGCATGTGCACACACGTGGAGCACACAGACTCACACACATCTACACAAGTAAAAAAGAAATTTAAAAAGCCTAAGGGACAGATTAGAAAGAGCGCTTACAGACCATGGAAGTGAGAGTAGAAGTGAGAAAACAAGATAAATGAACATCAGGGATTTAAAAAGCCCTTTACACATCTGTAATGAGGTACAAAGTAAATACGGATGTCACATGTCACGCCAACAGCACTTCTCAGGGTGTTTACAGTGGGGAACAATGACAAATCAAGATCCTCTTCCTACAGGAGAACCGCAGGTTTACATCCAGCCTAGCAACCTGGTGAGACTCTGTTTCAAAGAAAAAGTAAGGGAGCATGCTAGGGCTCAAGCTCAGAGATGGAGTGGCTGCACAAAACATGCACAGGGCCCTGAAAACGTAACATTTAACAGTACATGATGGCCAAACATGGTAGAACATACACAGTACTGTTGCAGATAACGTAACATGCTACAGTGATTGAACATATTTTTGAAACAGCACATAGGTGTGGGTAAGGCAATACATCTTGTGTTTTATATAGGTAGAAGAATTTTACACAAACATTTGCTTATTTATGTTATCAACAAATATACTTAGATATAACAGATAATAGTTTCTTTATATCGCTTGCTAAGGATCATTCTTATTTCCTATTGAGTTATTGGAAGGTATAAAATCTAGCTGTGGGTTTGAATTATGCTAAGCTACCGATGTCTTGAACTTTCTTTTACTACATTTATTTATTCCCTGGGGGAGGGGAGGGGAGAACGCGTGCACGTGCATGTTGGGGTCCGAGGACAGCTTGTGGGAGCTGGTCCTCTCTTTCTACTGTGGGGATCCTGGGGAATCAAACTCAGATCTTCAACTTCAGCAAACTCCCTCACCTAAGGAGGCATCTAGGAGGCCTGAAGTCATCGTCAGGACATTTTCTGACTTTTATTTAAAAGTACTGGACAAGCCCATTTGTCTCTTGGAGGAAACCTTCACTCTCTTAAGGTTCACACTTGCTCCCTAGTCCCTATCTCCCCATTGTTACTGTAAGAACTGTAATCTTTTTAATCTTCTAGATCATTCTCTATTGTGCTCACATCCCCCAGCAATGCCAAAAGTCAGTAGACTTCCCCCCCCCCCCACGAAGGAAAAGTTACTCTAGAAAGAAGTGAACCACCCACAGGCTTTTGCGTGGTGGATCCAGCCACGTTTGAAATGGTCACTCGTTCACCTGATTTGGGCCTTTGAGGAATCCTCTTTTATAAATGACAAAACTCTCTGCAAAGCAACGGGAGCAGTCCCTGGTCGCACACACGCGAAGAGCAGCTATTTCTGTCCCTAGGATCTAGTTACGCATCCAGAGCCTGGAAGCTTTGTTCTCAGAATTCACACTGTCATCAAGAGGACGCCGCACAAACACAGCAGCGGCTGGCTTGGGGCCTCTCTGTGACTGCGTGCGGCTGCAGTGGCCAGCAGTGGGGCGAAGCCCTGGTCTCCTTCTGGGTGTGGAGGGTCCGTTGCCTCTATTTCTCCAGGAGCAGGCTCCGTTCTTCTAAGCAGCCCTAAGCTCCTGTGCTTCCTATCCCCCTTGCTGCTCCCGCTGCTGGGGGCTAGCTTCCTTCTCTCATACACGCCATGATAATCCTCAGTCCGCGTCAACAAATAATCAATGGCATGATGTGGCCCAGTTGGAATATACACTCTCCATGGACCTACATAATCTCCATGACTTACGGTGTTGCTGTGGTATCTAGCCTGTAGCCCCATAGGAGGTCTTAGGGGTGTCCCATAGAAAGACTTTAGGGCAGTGGTTCTCAATCCCCTCAGAAGTTACATATCAGACATCCTGCATATCAAATATTTACATTATGATTCATAACAGCAGCAAAAAATTACAATTATGAAGTAGCGGTGAAATAATTTTGTGATTAGTGGTCACCACGACACGAAGGACTGTACTAAAAGGGTCGCAGCATTTGCAAGGTTGACGGCCACAATTTTAGGGGCTCTGAAAAAATTCTCTTGAAATGGTAGGCAGTTTGTGTGTCCTGTTGCCCACCAGCAGGGCTATTATTCTACGGCTTCCTATGTCCTGACGACACCTGTCCCCCAAGGGGCTGCACCAACATGGAGATCCTTTATCCCCAGGTAGCCGGATTAGGGCCAAAAAGAAGCTTCTCAGGGACACGTGTCATTCCAGAAGGCGCCCTGCGAGAGGGCTGAAGCTATCCTTATACCACTGCCCAATGTGGATGGAGCCCTCACAGACCACAGAGAGGGAAGAACAAGAAGCAGGAAGATGCCCAGGCCTTTCTCCACGTGGATTGCCACTTTAATCAGCCCATGGGAATTCACTTCGACCTGTGACTTGTTAAGCATTGTTGACTTTATGCAGAGGATTGAGTATGCATGGTGGGGGGCAATGTAGAGTTATCGCTACATGATTCTCCACTCCCCCCAAAGATTACCGATGTCTGTGGGCGTTCCGTTAGGTGTTGATTGATGGATGGGCATGCATGAAAGGAATCCACGGACATACCTCTAGGTCATGTGCCGGGGCAGAGGAGGCTGCAGAGGTTAAGAACTTGCCAGGCATCTGGTGATGTGTCACTGGGTATGTGTTGTTCTTCACACACTTAAGGCCACTGCTCAGTCCTGCCAGGCATAGGAGAGATGTGTGGATGCCAGAGCATGTGGGTCTCAGGATGTTGCACTGAGACCTCAGCTGGCCCCCGACTAGGATGTCCATGGACTCAGTGGTGGGGGACACAGGTCCCGACCTCCTCACAAAATCACAAGGGCTTAGCTGACAGATATACCCATGCTGGGTGACCTGTGAGTCTGAGAAGTACTTAGAAACTACGTCCATGCTCAGTAAAAAATCACCCAGTTGTCAGTGAAGCAACCTTGAGTAGGAAGGTGCAGGTGATTTACTTACCTTGTCCCAATCAGGAAGCTCATCACCCCATCCCCCACCCCCACCTGCCCACAGAAGCTTTTCCCATGGGCACACACCCCTCCAGAAAGGCTCAGCTCTCCCCCCTGCCCCCGCAACCCCCTTTGGCTTTTCAAGATAGGGTTTCTCTGTGTAGCCTTGGCTGTCCTGGACTCACTTTGTAGACTAGGCTGGCTTCGAACTCACAGAGATGTCTGCTTCTGCCTTCCAAGTGCTGGGATTAAAGGTGTGCGCCACCACTGCCCAGAGGCTCAGCTTTTCTTGATACAAGTCTATTCAAATGCCACCCTCTGAGTCCGGGCTGTGTGTTCTCTGGGGACTGGCAAGAGACTGTAGTGTTGATGGGCTGTCACCCAGCGTCAGGGAGCCCTGGGGATCTTGAGACAAGCTCTTCCTCAGATGGCACAGACAGATGTCTATCAGATGCAGTGTGAAGGAATGTGGGGTGCGTGCTGTGGTCCACGCTCAGACCCTGCTATGGTGGTTTTTTGTTTTTGTTTGTTTTAGAACTGGCTGTGTGCTCCCTGTGTGTTGGGGACAGTGGGCATGGCTGGTCTGCTCGTCTGTCCTGTGTAATTGGATGGTCTTGATTAAGGTCACATTTAGAGCTCAGATGCTCAGCTTGTCTTTGAGGTTGGAGTCCAAGCATAGAGTATAGGAAAAGGTCCCCAGGGGAAGAACCAGGGAGCTGTAAGACTGGAGTCCAGCCTCCGAGGAGTCAGGCTGTTCTGTGTGGAAAGAGATCCCCAGATGAGTGAGGAAGACATCTTGAGAGAGGACCCAGGACCTACCTGTTTTCACTGACTGAAAGTCTCATTTTCCCTGAGGTGGTGCTAATTTGCATTCTGGTCTCTATTTTATGGTCTGAGAGCCAGCTGTGTTTTTGTCTCTGGACCCTCCATAGTAGAGCCTGCAGACCTCTCCTGGGGCAGCTGTGTGCTCAGATCCAGTGGCTGGGGGCAGGCTGGAAGTCACCTGACTGACTAGCTTGAAGTGGAGCAGACAGCACTTTTGACTCACTGGATGTGGCTGAAGGACACGACCTTCCTGTGGACCTTTCTTTGGGGAAAGGAAGTCTTTGGAAGTTTGTCCCTTTGATAAGCGGGCTCCCCGTTTGGCTGGCATGTGGAGAAAGCGCCACATTTCCTCTCATTGTTTCAGCTGATTGAGGTCCAGAGCTTGTGACTTGGTAACTCATTCCTGGGGAGCCTGTGGCGGAAGTGAAGGCCCAGGCGGAAGTGAAGGCCCAGGCGGAAGTGAAGGCCCAGGCCGAGAACCGGAGGGAGCGCCTCAATGTGCAGGCTCACACTTTGAGCCCGAGGGCAGGCCCACAGCAGGGCGCATGGTTATTCTTGGAAGTTATTTTGATCTGCTGGCCCTATCAGGGTTCAGGTTTCCTGAGCCCAGCCCCAGCCCTGGGGAAAGCTGAGTGTCAGGAGGTCCATTGTAATAATAGACTGCTGCTCACCCAGGGGAGGTGCTCCGAGACCTGTGCCACCATTTCACCCGTAGGTGCCTCATCCCATTCACAGCCAGATGGGGATTGGTCAGGGTGGAGCCAAGATGTCATGCTTGTGGGAGGGTCTCCATCACCCAGAATACCGACAGCTCCAGGGAGCAGATGTGACTCAGTAGGGCTGACTCATGAGGCCCACGGGGAGGGAGATAGGGAGGGAAAGCTCCCTAGAGTCTTGGTGCTATGAAGAATGCTCTCCTCACACAGCTGAGGGGGCAGAAGCTGCAGTTCTTGAGTGAGGGCAGCTGCTCTCTGTATCTTTTAAGTACCCACCCAAGCCTCGCTTTTAACATTAAAATTTGAATAATTTTATTGATGTTAGAGAGGTCCTGTTTACTGGGTGGGCATTAATGACCATAGCCTGGTGGCCCAAACGGCAGAAATATATTGCCTTCCCACGGGTGTTCTGGAAGCAGCACGTCTGAGGTCATGGCTGTCAGGGTGGCTTCCTGCCCAGTCTGGGTGGGGGCATCTGCAGCTGTCAGCCAGCTTCTGGTGGTGACTGGCACCCTGCTGTTCTTCAGCATGTAGAAACACAGCCTAGTGTCTGCCTTCATCTTTACACACGTCTTCTGTCTTTCAAAGGAACACAGACAGTCACAATAGATGATGGCCATTCCAGTAGGACTCACCCCGACTTAGTTGAATACAGAGACACATTCCTTTCTGAGCAGGTCGGCCTCAGAAAAGTCCACATTCCAAGGTTCAAGCCTGGCAGAGACCAGGATGTTTGCATGTGGATCCTGGGGCGAGACAGTCCATCCCACGACAGATGCAAGTGTTTTTGGAAACCGCAGCAAGCAAAAATAAAAAGAGCAAACCTCTTATTTTTACCACGCAGACTGCCACGGTGAATGACTTAGGGTACATACTTCTGAAAATGTACCTCAAAACAGCACAGATTACATATATACATTGTTACCTGCTTCATCGATCTTTGTGTTTCAATTTTATTGATGTTTTCCTACTAAGACCTCATTTATGTTCTTTTTTTTCTTTCTTTCTTTTTTTTTTTTTTTTTGCTTTTCGAGACAAGGTTTCTCTGTGTAGTCTTGGCTGTCCTGGACTCACTTTGTAGACCAGGCTGGCCTCGAACTCACAGCTATTTACCTGCCTCTGCCTCCCCAGTGCTGGGATTAAAGGCGTGTGCCACCACTACCTGGCTCTCATGTATGTTCTTAACAGTGGCTTTGTTCGAAGAAAAATGGATCCAAGACCATTCCTTGTAACTGGTCCATCTCTGTAGCATGGAGGCCTATTCTAGGCTAGGTATGCTGCATGACGCTCTGCTGTTGAAATCTGTCACTCTGTCTTGTGGTGTTGTTTAGCCTGTTCTTGGGCCCTTGCGTTGCCTATAGACTGAGGCTTGCAGATAAGCCCCCGATTGCTTCAAGGTAAGCCTGTTTTGGATAGCCATCCTTGCTTGCCCACCCAGAGGCCTGTGCTAGAAGCCAGGGCGTTTGCTTTACCAGTGTCAGATCCTGCTCAGGCCTTGAGGTTCCTGCTTCGCCTGGAAGTAGGAGCTGATGTTGGAGACTGTCCCTTGCGACACTAACGTGTTTCACGGTCAAAATTTCTGATAGCTGAGGGGAACTTGCCCTTCCTGGTGGCAGCTGGTGTAGGGAGAGGAAGTGAGTAGGGTCAGCTGAGACGTGCCTGGGATCGCATGGCCTCAAGACACTTAGTCCCCGGCACTGTTGGTCCACTGATGTGGTGTGACGGGCGCACGGGCTCCACCACAACTGTGCCTCCAAGCTCTGCTTCTAGTGTCTCAGACTCCCAGACGCTGGGTCAGCTGTGCTCGCTGCCTCCCAAGGTAGAACAGAGCTGTCTTCTCCTGTGTGGTGTGTGTGTGTGTGTGTGTGTGTGTGTGTGTGTGTGTGTGTGTGTGTGGTGTGTGTGGTGTATGTGTGTGTGTGTGTGTGTGTGTATGGTGTGTGTGTGTGTGTGTGTGTGTGTGGTGTGTGTGGTGTGTGTGTGTGTGTGTGTATGTGTGTGTGTGTGTGTGTATGGTGTGTGTGTGTGTGTGTGTATGGTGTGTGTGTGTGTGTGTGTGGTGTGTGTGGTGTATGTGTGTGTGTGTGTGTGTATGGTGTGTGTGTGTGTGTGTGTGTGTGGTGTGTGTGGTGTATGTGTGTGTGTGTGTGGTGTGTGTATGTGGTATGTGTGGTGTGTGTGTGTGTGGTGTGTGGTAGATGTGTGTGTGTGTGTGTGGTGTGCGTATGTGGTATGTGTGGTGTGGGTGTGGGGTGTGTGTGGGTGTGGTGTGTGTGGGTGTGGGTGGTGTGTAGGTGTGGTGTGTGGTGTGTGCGTGTGTGGTATGTGTGTGAGTGTGTGATTGTGTGTGTGTGGTGTGTGTGGTGTGTGGGTGTGTGTGGTGTGTGTGTGGTGTGGGTGTGTGTGGTATGTGTGTGAGTGTGTGATTGTGTGTGTGTGGTGTGTGTGTGTGTGTGTGTGTGTGTGTGTGAGAGAGAGAGAGAGAGAGAGAGAGAGAGAGAGAGAGAGAGGGGGAGGGAGGGAGGGAGAGAGGGAGAGAGAGGATAAGATAGCCCAGTGTGAGTTCTGTTTGAGAGGTCCTGAGGGACAGAGCCTGGGCACTAGGGTATGCAGAGACCAGGCCAGCAAGGATTAAAGGGAGAAAAAGCTCATGGATGAGAAAGGCCAGCAAGACAAAGACGAGCCCCTGTGTGACTGCCACAGCAAGCATCCCTCCAGCAGAGCAGGGCTGTGGGAAAGCCCTGGCGTCCCAGCCGCCCCCCTTCCCGTCAGTTCTGGTGAAAGCAACCCTTGGCAGTGATGCCCCGGGAACTCCAGGAGGGGCTGCAGGCTGGCACACGGTGCTTCTCACCCTGGCCACACTTGGGGACTGTGAGTTCCCAGGCCCCAGCAAACAACCTTGGGAAGAGTCCCACTTCCTCTCTGAAAAAGGCTTTGGCTCAGGGAGTAGGGCTGAACTGTGAATCTTTGAGGGGTGAACTCCCCCAGGAGTGCCCCAGATTGAGGCCATTCAGGGCTATGTTTGCTCCCTCCCATGGAGGCTGATGGAGGGCAGCAGGGAAGAAGCAACCAGTATGCCCCAGGGCTTGCCACTTGCTACCATGGATTCAGTGACAGAACTCAGTCAATTGGAGGGGACTTTCAGAAGATGGAGCCCCAATATTTGATTTTACAGAAGATAAACAGAGGTCTGACGAACTTAAGATACCTGGCCCAGATATTCTCAGCGCAGGGTGTCTAAATTCCAGCTCAAGATGAGTCCTCCAAACACACGGGAGGAAAAGAACCCAGAGATGGGATCCAGAGAAAGTGAGCCAATAGCACATTCTCTTGGGGGGCGGAGAGATGGCTTCTTAGTTAAGAGCACATGTTCTCGCGGAGGACTGAGGTTCGAACACCTATGTGGTGGCTCAGAATCATCTCCAACTCCCGTTCCAGGGGCTCCAATGTCTTAATCTGGCATCCACAGCCTTCGGGCATACACATGTGCACCGACATAGATGCAAGCAAAATATGAAATAAATATGAAATAAAATAACTATATATAAAAAAAGAGTGCTCTCTTGGTCTGAACCCCATAAGGTAAGGGCTGCCAAGGTCAGTTTTGGGGGGGTAGTGAGACATGAAAAAATGATAAATGACTGAGATGGTGGATATGGATATGCTAATGGGCTTATTGCAACCCATCCCGAGCTGTCACATGACTACCATGTGTCATTTGTGTCCATATGTGTGAAGATAAACGATGCAGGATGCTGCGAGCAGTGTGGGAGTGTATGGCATCCTTGGTTACTTCCTAGGCCTTTGGTAAACTGTCCATGGTCTATCCACTTTTTGCAGTGTAGACTGTCCTGCACAGATTCACAGCTTGTCAGGGGATTAAGGGACCTTGAGGGTCTGTTGGCTAACTTCCTGTCCAGTGTTCCCTGGAGCACTGTGACTGTTGATTTTTCTAGAAGCTCCCGAAGACAGAGAAGCTTCTGCCACCTGGGCTTCCAGTCAGCTTGGGGGCTGGACATAAAGGTCACGCAGAGTCTTGAATGCTTGCTGGACCTTTGCTTCCGGGTGGGATGTCATTCCAGGGAGTGTGCAGAGCTGCATCCTGCCTCCACCAGCTTCCCTGGATGTGCTGAAGTTGTGCGCCTGGTGGTAGGATGGACCTGGGTAGACGTCACTGGTCTCGTGGTTCACCAGGCACATGACCCTAAACAAGCGGTTTCATTTCTGTAAACACCCAAGGCCCCACCCCAGGGGTGTGAACAGCAGGCATGACTGTCCCACCATGCCTGGACCTCTTGTTGACCCCCAGTTTCCTACCCAGCCTTTTACTTCAGTACCTCTAGGTGGCCATATAAGCAGCCAGCGTGGTCTTTCTGAGCAGGAGGAAACAGAAGAGTGTAGACCAGAGCCTGTGGCCGGGTGGGCGGAACAGTGACAGTGGGCACAGTGTAAGAAGCAGGGGTCTGCCGGACACCACGGGCCAGCCAGTTATCTCATTTTGTCCTGCCTGGTGGCTACAATGCCTGGAGCAAGCCTTTCTGGTGAAGAAAGCAATGCCAGGCTTGGCTGTGGTGGCCTTCTCACAGTATTCCTCCTTGTCCCAGATGGAGGGCGCATTCCAGGGCCTTGAGCACAGCAGGCCGTGTTAGTTAGCAGAAGGTCTCTGGAGGATATAAAAAGTGGAGCTGGGCAGCTGGCTCAGTGGGCGTGGCGCTTGCTGTGTGAGTGTGAGAACCTGAGTTCAGATGTAAAGGTTGAATGTGGTGGCACACATCTCGCCCCCCCTCCGCCTCCCTACCCCCCAGCCACCTCCCTACCCCCGGGAAGCTTGAGGATCAGCTGGCCCGATACATGAACTGGAAAAGAATAAGAGACTGCCTCAAACAAGGTAGAAGGTGGAGGCTGGTGCCTGCAGCTGATCTCTGACCTCCAAACGTCTCTTGCTGTCTCTGGCTCTCTTATACACACCACACACACACACACACACACACACAGCACACACACACACACACACCACACATACACACCACACACCACACACACATACACACATCAAACGTACATACTCACAAACCACAGTGGACACACTCACATACATATCACACACACAGACACATACACATACATACACACCACACACACTCACACACCACACATACACACACACCACACACACTACATACACTCACACATACTCACACACAGCACACACACACTACACACACTCACAGACATACCACACACACATAGCACATGCACAGCACATACACAATACCACACACACACACATGCAAACACATACATACCATACACACACTCACACCACATACACATGTACACACACTCACACAATTATACATACCAAAGATACATACATATACTTTACATATACATCCTCACATATACACACTAACACACCATACACACTCTCACTCTCACACTCACATCATACACACACACCACACTTACAAACAGCACACATGTACACACACATCTATTTACATACATACTGAAGACATACATACACATATAATTTACATATATAGCCCCTACACACATACATATACTAACACACACCATACACTCACTCACACACATCACACACTCATACCATACTTACACTTATACATACCAAAGACACATATGTACATACACTTTATATATGCACCCTCACATACATGTACTAACACACGCCATGCACACACTCCACACACACTCATACCACACACACATATTACACACTCAAAAACAGCACACACACTACACACACATATACTACACACACATGCACACAATACATACCACACACACCACACTCATACACCACACACACATAGACACACACCAACATACACATACATACCAAAGACATACACACATACACCACACACATACACACACTAACCCATACACACGCTCACTCACACACACATATCACACACACTCACACATACCACTCACACCACACACACATACACTTACATACATCACACACACACACACTTTACATACACCACACACACACACATGCACACGCACGCATGCACGCACACATGCACACATGCACACACACATGCACACACGTTCCAGCAAGACACACAGCTATGACTAAACGCTGGGGACCCTTTATCAGCATTTGTGCCTGTGTATCTTGGGAAGCTGGCAGGTGTCCGCTTATCCACCCGTGTGCAGAGTTAGGGCAGGGTGAGCGCAGAGGTGTGAGGGCTGCGAGCTGGGCCTGCTGTGACCCACAGGAAGCTGGCTCTGTGGAGGCCACCAACCTGAGCTGAGCTGACAGTCTCACCAAGAAAATGCTGAGGAGGCAAACTCCCAGTGATGGAGGCTGTGCACGCTAGGGCTAAAAATACCCATTCCCTGGTGGTCTGTAGTAACACTCAAAGCACCTCACAGCCATGTGATGCGGGGACAATTTTAGTTTTCGTGCCTTCATCTGCCCTCCGTGGTGGTCAGCATCAGGGCTGTGGGAAAGATCTGCTCGCCCAGCAGCCAGCCAGTCCCTCACGCCCGCCCATGGCCATTTTGATGGCCTTGCACTCTAAGATGAGGCTGGGATGTCAGAGCATCTGTGTTTCTGATATTATTTCTTTGTGTTTGTATGGTGGTTTTACCTTTTACATGTATAATTTTCTGTTCTGTTAGAGGTTCTGAGCCTATATGAAGTGTGAGCTGGGATTTAAGCTCAGAACACGCTCTTCTCAGAGCTGCCTCAGAGCACACTTCCTGCATGGGGAACAGACGCTGGGTGGGTGATGACGGGGAGGGCGGGGTTGTACTGGAACCTTGTCATTCCCCAGGGCGGACACAGCAGAGCTGCTGTTTAAAGCTTGGTTTTGACCGGGACCCTCTGCCAGCGGTTTTGCTTATCGCCTCATACCTGGTTCCCACACTTAGCTTCATCCTTTCACGTGGGTTTTACCTTGAATTCCAAAGCTGCTTCGGTGTGTCTGCATATTGGCTGTACCACGGTCCCGGTCCCTTTAACTCTAACCCACAGCGACTAGCAAGCCCCCTGGAGAGCTTTGCCTACTTGTTTTATGTCCCTGCTGTGAATTGGTTCTTGGATTCAGTTTTTAACTCCTTTTTGGACCAATGCTACAGTATTTGTTGTAGTGCGTTCAGAATCCTCCCTTTGACCCCCTCAGGGGCTCTACCACCGTCTTAGGAGCAGGAAGGCGAACCTCTCTGACACACACAGCCTCCATGAGCTATGTGGTAGCCTTGGTGGCTGGTGAGGAAACTATGGCAGGCAATACATTTGATTTTCTCTGTAGATTCCCATTGATATTTTATAGAGAAAAGCTTTGCCCGAGTGGAGCCCCTTAACCTCATTTGCGAGACTCTGTGGTATATGCTAGGTAGGTGGCCTTGACAGTACCAGGGGGACACTATTCACAATTTAAGCATGTCTGAAAGCCTCATTCTGTGCTTCTGCAATGAAGCATTTTAGTTCGTTTGGTTGTTAAGCTATGAATTGAGGGGGAAAATCCTTTTAGCGGGATGTAGTCAGTCACACACACACACACACACACACACACACACACACACACACACACACGCACATAGGGGGGCAGAAACACAAAGGCTTACCACATAACAACAAGAGTGGGACAAAGATTGTGATCCCCCAGAATGCTTTCCAGTCGGGCTCCCTCTAAACTGAAAGCATTCTTTTAATATAAGGAATTCCTAGGAGGGCGATGCAAACCGTGCTCCTGTGACTTGTCAGCCTCCCCGCATGGCACCTACTGAAGGGTTATTACAATTTTACCTCTTCGTCAATAAAGTTCTTTATGGGGCTTTTTTTTTCCTGGCTGCATTTTAATGCAACCTCCCCTGCCCCAGTTGCATGCGTGAGGCGGCAGAAAGACCACTTAAAGCTCTGGTCTCTCTGAACGGCCTTGCCTATTACGCCTCTCTCTGAACCTAGTGCCGCGTGGGCTCTGCTCTGTGTAGATACAGTTTTAGCTGTAGATTGAGTCACTAACCTATGGAGAGACTGGAGCCTGCAGTGTGGAGGACCTAAGAGACAGCTCCCTCAGGGAGAGTGAGTGTCTGATGGGCAGAGTCCTCCTTTTAGCTGATGTGAAATCCTTTGTACTCTGAATATTTGCTAGAAAATTCCCTTTCTGAATTAAAAGAACCGACTCTCTTTTTTTAAGGTTTCAGGTGTAAAGGTGACGGCGGATATTTGGGAACATTTGCAGATCTTTCTTTTGTGTTGGTAACACTTGCCGCAGAGATGACTGGTCTGCGCCATTGGCCTTGGTACTGACTAGTTTGAAGCACATTTTTCTAAGATACAGCTATTCTTCATCCTCAGGGCTGAGAGCAATGCAGTTATCGTCCTCAAAAATGGATGGTGACACTCTGCTGTTCCTAAGCTTACATCACAGTTGTTCCTCAAGGAGCCTGTTGCCTAGTAGAGACCACAGGGGTGGCCAGGCTAGCTCGTGGCATTGGTGAAAACCCTGGCTCGAAGATCACCACCTTTCAGTTTGCCAGGACCTTCCAAAAGGCTGGGAGTTGACATCTGGGTGAAAGCCTGGGCTTGGAATCGTGTCCCACAAGCCTTCGGGTGTGCTACAGTCCTGTGAACGATTGCCAAGCCCCTATAGCCAGAGCCCCAAGGATGTCCGTTCCACTCAAGTTTCCAGGAATTCCTGATTTGCTGGGGCGGGGGAGCACGTGGATTGGGAACCACCAGGCTAGAGTCAGCTGGGGGCAACTCTGGTCCTCCAAAGTGTTAGGACACAGGAGCACCTTGTGTCTGGTTGGTCTGGGGACATGGATTGAAATATCTGAGGTTGGTTTCCCTCAGAGGACTGTGTGCATGGCTGTGGCCTGCAGAGGTGACTGTGTCCTGTTTCCGGCAGACTTCTTACTGGGGAATCTACACAGTTCCACAGAGGCAGGGTGAGGTTGTGAGCAGACATCCAGCCAGACATGTGGATGTGGTACAGCCATCTGCATGGTGCTTATGTCCTACACGGGGGAGATTGCTGCCTTCCCTGAAGGCCAGGCGGGCCTGTGGGCATATGTGTGGCTGTGTGTACTTTCAGGGATTATTAGTAGTGCTTCCCTTTGACAGTGCAATGTGCACCTCTGCACGGCAGCAGCGCCAGGCTTGCTTTCCAGTCCCTTCTTCAGAGAGTTTGACAGTAGCTCGGTGAGTCTCCCTCCTTCAGGACAGCACCATCTGTGGGAGGGGGATTTCACAGAGCGACCAATGTCCTCTGAGTCCTATGCGCAGGCTGGGGTGACCTACGTAGCATGCAGGAGATGTGCTGGCTTGTCAGTGGGCCGTCTCTGTTGTTTGGGAAGCACCTGTAGGCATTTGGTCAACAAATGTCACGTGCAGAGTGAGTGTGCCCTGAGCATGCTACATGTGGAGGCAAAGCCCCTGTTGTCACTGAGCTGGTGCTGTCACTGAGACGCACACGGGGAATGGGAAGGAAAACATGTTGCCATGGTCAGGCACTTCACACTGTGTTGTAAGCTCGGCAAATGAGTGGGCGGAGTGAGAGCTGAGGGGCCCTGGTAGGGAAGGGACATTGAGATGAGGCCGGAAAGAGGGGAGCAGAGCACACACCTGGTCAGGGCACTGTAATGGAGCTGCGTGGCTGAGCCCTTGAACAAGTGCGTTTGGTGTGTGATTGTTACTGAGCCCAATTGTGGACTAGTGACTATCATTTTTAGAGAATTTACATGATTTGCTGAAAGCCATGAGGCATCGTGGAGAGGACAGAAACTTCACAGCCAGAAGCGATGACTTGCTTCAAGCTGCAGCGCTCCCGAGACAGGCCCGGCGTAGTCCTCAGCCCCCCACGTCTCTTGTGGCTTCCCTTAAGTAGGATAAACGGATGGGGTGTTCCGATCCGTACACCACAGCAGTAAGGTGGAAAGAGACCAGCAAACGCCTTGTTCAACAGAACAGTGTTGGGATAAGACCATATACTCTGACAGGAAGCAAGTGTCCTCCTTAGGGGGTACAATGCCTAGTGGCAGATCTCTCTCTGTCTCTCTGTCTCTCTGTCTCTGTCTCTCTCTCTGTATGTGTGTGTCTCTTTCTCTGTCTCTCTGACTTTCTGTCTCTGTCTCTCTCTTTGTATGTGCCTGTCTCTCTGTCTCTGTCTTTCTGTCTCTCCATCTCTGTCTGTCTGTTTGTCTGTCTGTCTGTCCGTCTCTCTCTCTCTCCTCTCTCTCTCTCTCTCTCTCTCTCTCTCTCTCTCTCTCTCTGTGTGTGTGTGTGTGTGTGTGTCTGTCTGTCTGTCTGTCTGTCTGTCTGTCTGTCTGTCTGTCTCTGCTGGGAATGAAGCCCAGTGCCTCCCATGCTACCCTTTCACTTCTGATATCCTTAGAAACTACTGAGACTGTAGAAGCCGGCCTTGGGGTTTGGTCAGAAGAAGTGGGCCATTCCTAACTCTATAGCAGTGAAGCAACACAAATATGTGAGTCAGTTAGGTTTTGCTTTTTAATCTCTAGAGGACCATGGGCTGCCCCATAGTTAGTTTCTCCAACTGTCTCACTGTAAAGTGATTTCCTTCTCTGGGTAGGAAGCACCGAATTGTCCGAGGGATGTTCCAGTGTGCACTGTCCCGTTGGGGCAGGTGAGAGTCCTTCCTTATAGAGTGTTTGCAAATGGAGGTTCAGCAAAACATGTGTTGAGGTCAGTCCTGATGACAGGCGGATCTGCACTTCCTAGTGGAGGCCACAGGAGGCTCAGAGAGGTTAAGGAACTTGCCCAGGGCAGCACAGCTAATGAGTAGGAGAGCTGGGTGGTGAAGACTGATGTTTCTACTCCTTGGCCAGTCTTCCTGCTTGAAATTGGAGCATTTTCACATGTGTGGCAGAGTGGGACGGCAGAGCCTGTAGGAGCCATTCCAGACCAGTGTCACGGACTTTGGGGTCTCCTCCCATTACATTACCTACACCAGGGCCACAGCTATGCGTGTTACTAGACCTGCAGCTGTCCCTTCCGAATGCCACCCTACAAGCATCTTTGTCCTCATCTGGACATGGGTCTCCCTCTACCCTCAGTGAGCTCCTGGAAGCAGGCAGTGGTGCCCCAGTGCCACGCTCCGTGTGCCCTGCCTGCTGGAAGGACCAGAAAATGCATCCATTTGCAGAGCCCAGCCTTGGCTTTTGGGAAAAGGAAGCCGTAAATAATCAGTACTGATGATGAGGCCAGAGGGCAGTGTGAGGAGGAACCCAGGGCTGTGCCCCACCTCTGTGTACAAAGCATACGTTGCTTCAGAATCAGATACTTGAGGCTGGGTGCTTCTGGGCGGTGAAGCCATTTCTCAGGTGTGTGGACTTCGCTCCTGCTTTATGAAGTTTTCTGGGCTGGGTTTCAAATGCCCCAAGCTGCCTGCCTGGTATGTCTGAGCAGTCATGGTCCAAGGCTGAATGCCTCATGTTTTGTCTTTGCTTTGCAGTTTTTCTTTCTCTGCTGAATGAGAAAGTACATGTCCTTTCTCTTTCCTGGACTCAATAAAATTCCAAAATCCTGTCATCAGACCCATTGAGGGGAACTGTGAGAACAGCACAGTTGGGAGGAAGCAGGCTCAGGGAAGAGTTGAGATGGGCGATGGCAAGCCTTTCCAAGGGTGACTGAGAGGCCCACAGCCATGCTCGGGGACAGTGAGAAGCCCTGGATAAATTGCTGCGCAGCATTTTGTCAACAGCTCGCCCAGCCCTGCATGTACAGTGTCATCCTAACAGTGACAGAGCAAGGGTTCCAGCCAGCTCTCTGGGTCGAACTGTGTGCTGAACCTAACATTTCATACCTAGCCCTGCCTCCAGCTCCTCTCCACATCTCCCCTGCACCCAGATACGAACTGCAAAGGCCCTGAAGCCTGGATCACTAGTTGGCCCGAAACATTAATTACGCTTATAGCTGAGGTTATAGGTGGGCTGCAAAAATTTCCTGCTGTAATTGGGATATAGAGTCAACAGTTTCATCCCACACAGCTTCTGGAGAGGCACTGCTGAAGTGACGCTTCTCTGTCAGGACAAACACCTATTAAGCAGTCAGCACAAGCTCTTCCTTACAGCCCCTGACATCGGCCTCGGGGCAGGCAGACACGGCACGGCAGCTGCTGAATCGCATATGAAAATTATAGTTTTATTGTCTATACAACTGAAGGTTTAGCTCGGACTCCTGCCTCCATCTGAGCTGGATAAAGAAGCGATTCTCCTTGTGGAAAAAAAATAAGCACAGTACACTATTGTAATCTAAGAAACAGGCACTATTTATGTATTCGGAAAGCCTTGCTCTCAATAGGGCTAACAGTCTGGTGGCCCAGGAGCCACTACATTTGCAGCTGTAGACAGAGAGAGCTGTAGAAGTCACAAGTAATGAGATGCTGGGGCAGTGGGGGACATGATTGTGGCGCAGAGGGAGGAGGCTGCCCTGTCAGTTCAGCAAGCACGACTCGTAGGTGGGTACCATGTACTTGATGTTGATGAAGGCGTCCTCCCCTCCGTAGCGCTCAAAGGCTTCCAAGGTCTCCTGGATCAGGTCACCGATGTTCTCTCTCTTCTGTTGGCTATAGTCGATGCCATCCCCGGAGTTCACTGGTTTGGGCAGATAAACAAAGAGGCAGTTATTTCTTATGCAGTGTCCCAAGAGTCCTACCCCACAGGGGAGGTATTTCCCGAGCGCCTGTTAGGAGACACTGACAGGTGGCACCTTCACGTGACCTTGCTGAAGTTAGAGGCTGGGGACAACGTCATGGAAACACTACACTGCATCTGATGGTGGTGCTGTGCCTGGGACCTTAGTGTCGCCGAGCTGAAGCAGGAGGGTCATCGTGAGTTTGGGGTTAGCCTGGGCTACCTAGTAAGACCCCCTTCTTTTAGGGAGCCAACCGACGAACCGACCCATCAAGCAAATGACAATAACAAAACCCAAATGCCAGGGCAGAGCTGGTGAAAACTTATCTAAAGTAAACACACGTGAAAGAATCATGGGATGAGCCCCCTTTTCAGCCAGGAGGTCTCTGTCCACCGATCACAGAGCGTTCCCTTGGTTCTTGGCTTTGTCAAAATCACAGCCAAGCACAACCAGGGGGAGTCTGTGCTTAGACCAGGTAGTTGGCCCCACGCAGCTGACAGTGGGCAGGCCGGAGAAGGATGGGCTCAGCCCTGAGCTGTGGCCTGTGTCTTTGCTGCTTTGTACTCATGCTGAGTCTTTCTCTTGAGGGTTGGGGACCCCAGAGTCTTATAGTTATTCCCAGTATTTTGCTGTGTGGCAGCTTCTGAATGACATGGGACATTTGACAACCCATCTGAGGGTTGTGCATGTCACGGATTCAGTCTGGAGCTTACAAATCTAGGGAGGGCCCATGTCAGCCCAGCTGTGGCTACCTTGCTGGTGCCACAGAGAAAGTGAGTGCTAGGTGGCCTCCGCAGACTTTAGACACCTGCATCCTGCACCCTAGGTCTCCCAGTCCAATAACTTAGGCTGTAGCTGCTTTGATGGAAGGTGCGTGACAGCAGCTGGATTGTGAGGGGATATCTGGAGGAACCTCAGTTGTGACAGGAGTGTACCCCCTGTGCACCCTCCAAACTCCAACACTGGGGTTTCTGTCTACACAGTCATCACATGGTTTTGCTGCACCCACAGATTTCCAAGGGCGCTAGTGTCATGGTCCCCAGGAAGGGGGCATGCCTGCGTCTGGAGGAGTTAGCTCACATTGCCTGGTGACGGAGGAAAGGCCAACAGGTTGGCTTCTAGGAAACGGAGCAGTGAAGACATGAGCTCAGGCCAGAGGATGCTCTGGACCAGCGAGCACAGCGCATCTTTAAAACACCCAGCACCATGTGGAGGAAGGGCTTACTTTGCTTGTACCTCAGGTGCAGCCTTCAGATGTTTACCCAGCTTGATGTAAAAATAGTGGAGGTTAAATTGGTGCTTTGGACTTCCTATGCCCAGTTATTCTGGGGCATTTCAGAAAGATCAGGCAATGGTTCAGACCAGAAAAACAATTATAGTCCCACATAGCACAAACAGACGTGGCCCCACATAGCACAGACACACAGCCCCACACAGCACATACAGACACAGCCCCACACAGCACAGCAGACAGACACACAGACCACAGATAGACAGACACACCACAGACAGACATGGCCACACACAGCATAAACAGACATATCTCCACACAGCACAGTCACACATGACCCCATACAGCTCAGACAGACACAACCCCATATAGCATGGACAGACAGACAGAATTGCACACAGCACAGACAGACAGACACAACCTCACACAGCAAAGACAGACACAACCGTACACAGCATGGACAGACAGACACTTCTTTCACTTGATGGTTTTCAGATACTTCTTAGCGAAATATGACTGTCTTAGACAATAGAGAATAATAAAAAAACAAATTGTCATTCTGACCAGTTTGTTTGGTGGGGGTTAACGCAGGTAGAGACAGGACAAATTTTCGAAAACGGAGCCTTACAGCGGTGGCACATACCAATCTATTCTATAAAGTGAACTTACGAAGGTTTACAAAACTGTTTGTAATTAGGTGACTTCCTGTCCCTTCCCGTGGTGGACACCTTCCCATCACACTGTGAACTGGATTTAAGTCATTTAAAGTTTGACTCACAAAGTGGCTGGTTATTTAAAATCTCAACACATGGAACATATCTGCAAACATTGCTCAAAACAGTATAGTGTAGAGAGAATATTTATCACCCAGAGAGTACCATAGTAAAGACGCTTGTCATACTTTTGAAGAAAGCATAAATGTCAATTAAAAAAAAAACCCAGAGGTAAGTACACATTTAAGCAAAGAGGCTTTGCTATCATCGTCGTTTTTAAAGGCTGGCATGGTGCACCTTATGAAGAAAAGGCACAGTTAGGAATGGCCAGGGCAGGGAGAAGCCGAGGAGTCGGCCAATAGGAGAGGGTTTTTGACTGGAACTGTGAGATGCTTGAGTTTGGCAGGGGTGGTGTGGCCGCTGTTCAGTGGACGTGTGAGGGGGAAAATGGCCAGAAACAGAGTAAGAAGGGGACAAGGAAATAAAGTAATGAAAGAATCAGGCAGGCTGAGCTATGGGAGTGGGGATGCTGGGTGACAAGGTTGACTGCTAATTGCCAGTGTCTCCTTAGGAATGAGGCCAATGTCCCAGGAGTCCATTGGAAGGAAAAGTGTCCCAGGAGGTCCCTGGCTAACCTCTGTGTCCTTCATCTCTCAAATGACATTCCTCATAAGTACCAGCTCGTGGCCTTTCATAGAGTTAGGGAGAATCTGGCAGGATCTGTTTGCCTCGGGCAGTCGAAGCTGCAGTATTCCCTGCCCCACAGACACCTGGGAAATAAAGTTGGTGATGTGGGGTGTGACAGCTTTGATACAGCTCCTTTTAGACAGAGATCCATGTATTAATCACTGGTAAATAGAGCCTTTTGTTGTACCCAAAAGGTCAAGGACTGAATGGGTCACAGGACAGGCACATTTTCCCGAGGGAGCTGAGGGAGTTTGGGAAGTCCGTGTACAATGGAGAGCTTAACACGCCCCGCTTTCCACTCCCTTTCAGAACGCAGCAGCGACAAGCAATACTTTATCCCATGTTCTTACTTTTTAAAAAATATTTAACTGTGGGAGTCGGCTTTGTGGCTTTTTTTGTTTCTAACTGTGCACCAACCCCAACGATAAAAGAACAGAGGAGAATGGAAGTCGCTTGTTCGGAGGGCGCTGGAGTTGCCCTGTTTTGGGGTTGCAGAATGTGTATCGTGGGGGCAGAAAAAGACCAAAGAGCAAAACAAAAAGCAAGAGCTCGTGCCTTGTTTTGCATGCAGTAATGACGACGGGCCAGGGTTATGTCAAGCTATGTTGACAGGCAGATAGTGATGTGAATTCCGTCTGAAACTGCGCTGTTCTCCGTTTCTTGAGAGGCAGGAGTTGAGGTGACTTGTTTGAGCTCTCTGCTTTAAATGCAGACAATGCCACTGGAAAATGTGTTTGTGAGAACAGGACACTTAAAACAACAGAAGCATCAACCAGGTGTTATTTACAATTGCCAGCTCTGATTAAGAAGCTGGCATTTCAGTTCCGGAAGTGGGAAGTCTGCCTTCGGGGGGCTGGGAAGGGACACTGATGATGAAAAAGATACGGTTCATTTATAACCAAACTTTGATGGAGGATGCAAGCCAGACTTTGTGCCCCATATGCAAACAACTGAACGAGGGATGGAGGCTGTTCTTAAAGATGCTGGTGCGTGTGCAGGAGGCAGGCGGCAGCCTCCCTGAGAGGAGTTCCCAGTCTCAAGTTATTTAAACTGCACTTAGCACTTTGGGTGTCGAATCCTCTGTGATTACCTGAGAGATCTGCTTCAGCATCAAGCATATTCAAACTCCTCTTCTACCTAATCCCTATGAAGTGGTTCTACCTGGCATCTTCCTGGTGCAGAGCTCAGTTCATGCCTGAGGAGTAGCTAACCCCTGCCACTGACGGCCTAGGCAAAGGGCAGTTACATAAGACACATTTACATTTCACACACATATCTGCTACTTGGTGGACACTGGCCAGCAGTGGACAGAGATCATGTAGAATTTTGGTAAAATACTCCTGCTGTAGCTTTAATTTCTCGATTGTGGATGCCTTATTCTTTCCCTTTATTTAGTTGTGACTATTATACAAACACTCACACACACACACAGGCACATACATACACACATACATACACGTGCACGCACATACACACACACGCATGCACACACACACACACGCATGCACACACACAAACATACACACATGCACACACATACACATGCACACACATATGTGCACACACAAGCACACGCATGCACATGGGCACACACACACACACACACACACACACACACACACACACACAGGAGACAGTTGCAGGCAGAATATTCAAAGCAGAAGAAAGCCCAGTTTTTCTGGAGCAAGCATGGGATTGGCTTTAAAGCCTTGCTTCTTGGGGCTGACCCCACCCTTGGCCTCGACAGCAATGGCAGCTACTGTTACAGGCTGTTCTTTGTGCACAGGGGGAGCTCTGCTGGGCCCCACACGGCGGATGAAGGGAGGCAAGAAGACATCGCAGCCTGGCCTTTGAGCAGGCTCACTCACCAGGGGGATAAGGAACTCTCATAGGCTACTTTCA
Organism: Acomys minous; assembly: GCF_964271855.1. NCBI lineage: Eukaryota > Metazoa > Chordata > Mammalia > Rodentia > Muridae > Acomys > Acomys minous. Next base: position 140,629,001 of record NC_140485.1, on the reverse strand, counting down.
TCTAGGACAAATGTCACCAGCACCCATGGGGACACATGTAGCTCATGGACCTGGGCCTCACAGCCTCCTTTGTACTGCCCGCTGGACACCGGCCTGGAGAGAACTCTGACCTACTTGCTTTAGTGAGGTGCCCAGGAGAATCTTAGCTGGGAGACAGGAAAAGCAGTAAAGAACATGTGGATGGCCACCTGGCTCAGCGAAAGTTCGATTCAGATTTGGATTTTCTGCTTTGAATGCTGTTTGGTAATACTCCTTAATGGTGAATGGAAAGGATCTCATTAACAGCCACATCCACTGTTACTTGGAAATGAAAGCCTGATTTAAGTCATGTGAAATGTACAGAAAGCAAATAAATGCTTGCGTCAGGTCCTTCACCGACATACCAAAGAGATGAGCTATGTTGGCTCTTTCTGGTACTGACTAAGGAAATAAACAGCTCCATCTTAGGAAAGAAGCATCTCTGTAAACTCTGACACATCATGGCCTGAGGCTACAGCAGTGTGGCCCTGGCAGGGGATGCAAGGAGGGGGGGGGGGGATGACAAGGTCACACAGCTGGGGCCAATGTCACCAGCGATGTTGACAAAAGTATTGCCTGACCCACCCTCCACCTCTTGGGCCTGCAATGGCCAGATGGTTTGGGCAATGCTTCAGACATTCTCCTAGGTTCAGAAGAAGACCAGGGGAAAGGGAACGGTGAGATGGCTCGCTTGGTAAAGATCCCTGATGACCTGAGATCTACAGGATGGAAAGAGAGAGCTCACTTCCATGAGTTGTCCTCTGACCTCCACATGTGTCACGGCGTAAATTTACCTCCACACATTAAAAATATTGAAAAATAAAAAAATAAACATAGTAAAGATGCCAGAAGAAAGCAAGAACAAAACCCTGATGATGCCCAGACTTTTGTTCCCAGTCTCCTTGCCTACCTGGTTGACTTCTAGACGTTCTAGTTTTATGTAACTCATCAAGCCTAATAACGAAAGAGATTAGTGTTGCCTTCCAAGTACCTGGTAGCCTTTGAAATACCTGGAGAAATCAGGAAAGGTCAGGGACAGAGACCGTGATGAGCAGGCAGCAATGAGCTGGGCCTCGCAGTGGGCAGCACCAGCTATGGAGGCAAGCTGGCTCTACTGAGCATCGTGGTTTGGTGACACCCTCCATGTCCCCGCTGCTTTTCTGGTGTGTGGAAAGCATGCTGTCGCAGTTAGCCATTTTGCACACAGAGTACTTGAACGTGACCCTAGGTCAAATCCAGATGGAAGCTTTCCCCAGTGAGGGAGTGTTCAGCAATACGAAGCAAATGGCCAGAGTCCCCTTGGACGACAAGGCCCTGGGTGGCATTCTCAGCAGCCAGCAAGGGCTCTTGTCTGCTGTTGGCGGGGTGAGCCTGCTGTGGTAACATCAAGTGGAAGATGACATGTCAATGGAACAAATGCAATTGTTTCTGGATCAGAAAAGCCATGTGTCTGGCTCCCAGTGAACTCAAAAGTCCCTGTGATCTATCTGGATGTGGTGGCACATAGCTGTGATTCCAGCAGGGTCATGAGTTCAAGGCCAGGCCAGGTATAGTGAAATCCAAGAAAATAAAAGCGAGGAGAATACTTGTGATTTCACTACCATCTTTCTGTTGGTCTGTCTGTCTGTCTGTCTGTCTATCTATCCATCTATCTATCTATCTATCTTTTTATTTCTTTTGGTACCTATTACAGCTAAAGCAGTCTTCCTCCTTAAGTGGCTTGTGGCTTATCAGGAGATGAGCAAGTCAAGGGCCCCAGTGTAGGCCATAGCAGGTGAGCTGGGCAGACTCTATTGCAAACATTACTATCAGAGATTTTTTTTTTTTTTTTTGGACACCAACCATTGTAGATTTTCTGTTTTAACCTTCTGAGTGGTACTTTGTTCAGGACTTGCTAGATTTAGCAGCTGGAAGCCTGAAAAAAGCCAGAATGTCAATTTCCTGTTTGTGGTAACTGTTACTTAAGTAGGCATCACGTTTAGGGAAATAAAACCCAAATTTTAAAAAAGAAATTTATTTAAATGAAAATGCCACTAAGGTAAAGTAATGTTTATGAGTTTAGAAAAGATGGATTTTGAGTCAGTATTCCTTTCTTTTGAGATAAAAAAAAATCTCATTATGTTGCCTAGACATTATTCATTTATTTAAAATATTTGATAAATTCTTTGAGAATTTCATACAATAGATTTTGATCATATTTAACCCTCCTCTTCCAGATCCTCCAAGGTCCATCTCCTTTCCTACTTTGCATCCTCTTAAAGATTCACACATACACACACACACACACACACACACACACACACACAGACACACACACACACATACACACACACATACACACATACACACACATACACACATATACACACACACATACACACACACACATACACACACACACACCTGTATTCTTAGGTGTGGAGCCATCTACCAAGGGCCACACCTTAAAGACTTAAAGAAAACTGACACATATTCTCTCTCTGTCTCTCTGTCTCTCTGCCTCTGTCTCTCTCTGCCTCTCTGTCTCTGTGTCTCTGTCTCTGTGTCTCTGTCTCTGTGTCTCTGTCTCTCTCTCTCTCTCTCTCTCTCTGTCTCTCTCTGTCTCTCTCTCTCTCTCTCTCTCTCACACACACACACACACACACACACACACACACACACACACGCATGCAATTTTCAATAGGTCCTCAGTTAGGGACAGGACATCATGTTTCCCTCCCAGTTCCATATTGGGAGTTTGTCTTTATTCATCTTATGGAGTAGGCCTTAAATTCAGTCAGAAAGTAGTTAGTGAATCCCATGCCATTTGTGCCACTGCTGCACCAGATGACATGTCTTGCTAGACCAGTCATTATTGTAGTTTGCAGGATTCACAGCTGGGCAAGACTGATCCTGTTTTTCTTCTCCAGCAGCATGCACAGTACCTTTCACCTCTATGAAAAAAACTAAGCAGCACCCTGGTGAGTATCAGCTTGTTTTTCCATGTTTTATAACTTAAGTGCTTGGTATCCCCAGGAATAGGGTCTTGCTGTTAAGCAGTAATGTTTGAGGGCCTGTGGGACCTCACAGAGCAAACATTCCAGAAGAGTTAACCCGTTCTGGCCGTGGGCTTTTTTATCTGTTAGCCAGTGCTGTCTAGCAGGGAACTACTACCCCATTGAAGGGTAGATCCATTTAAAGTCTTTAAAAAATGTATGTATGTATTTTAGAGAGCTTCTCTACACTAGCACATCTTTTTTAAAAAAGGGCCTTTGGTGCTATTTGTTGCTGCTGTATTCCATCTGCTACCCTCCCTCTCATGTCACTTAACCCTCCCTGACCCACTGTCCCTTCCTCATCTTTATACTAGTGCAATCTCCCTCCTCTCTTGATTGCGTCCCCCATGTCACCTGACTAACTTCCTGACCTCTCCGAGTGTTCCATATGGATTACGATTATGTGTTAGATATGAAACACGCATATGCAACATGCAAGCTAACACCCACGGATGAGAGAAAATGTGTGACATTTGCTTTTCTGAGCCTGGGTTACTTCTCTCTGAGGAGCAGCTTCCAGCCCTATTTATTTACCTGAAATTTTCTTAATTTCATTTTCCTTAATAATATTCCATTGTGCTCATGTACTACATTTTCATTATCCATTCAACTGTCGGTGGAAATCTAGGCTGTTTCCATTTCCTGGCTATTGTGAATAAAGCAGCAATGAATGTGCTCTCCCCTCTAATAGGATTTAGAGAGTTTTGGGAGCAGTTCAGCTGGACCACGTGACAGATGTGCTTTTGGCGGTTTGAGGAACTGCTCCTCTGATGTGCAGTGTGTACTCCTCCCAGCAGTGAGAGTGTCGTCCTTTTACCATGTCCTTGGCAGCACTGGGAGTTGGGCAAATAATGTCATCCACAATATCAACAACAATAACAACAAAACAAATGATAACAAAACAAACAAACAAACAGAACCAAGAAAGTACAATGAAAACTTTAAGGCCCTGAAAAGATGTTAAAAAGCTTCCGGAAGACGTAAGGCTCCCCTGTGCTCATGGACGGGTAGGGTTACTATTCGTAAAATGACTGTTCTACCAAAAGCAACCCACATTCAGCTCTATCCCCATCAAAACACAACATGATTTTTTAAAATAGAAATTGAAGATATAATATTAAATTCCATGTGGAAATACAAAAGGCCCAGACTAGCCTAAACAATCTTGAACAACAAAAAACAGTGCTAGAGATATCATAACCTCAGATTTCAAATTATACCACAGAGCTATAGTAATAAAAACAGCATGATACTGGCATAAAAGTGGACACAATGACTAATGGAATAGCATTGAGGATCCACATCTAAGTCAACATTTCTATATCCACCAGATCTTCGAAAGGAAAGCCACCAATACGTGTTGGAGGAAAGAGAGCATCTTCAACAAGTGGGACTGGGCAAGCTGGATGGCTACAGGTAGAAGAATGGAACTAGATTCTTATCTCTCATCCTGCACAAAACTCAACTACAAACGGATTAGGGAGCCCAACATAAGACCTGACACCTGCCGGGTGTGGTGGTGCACGCATGTAATCCCAGCATTCGGGAGGCAGACCAGGCCGGTCTCTATGAGTTCGAGGCCAGCCTGGTCTACAAAGTGAGTCCAGGACAGCCAAGGCTACACAGAGAAACCTTGTCAAAAAAAAAAAAAAAAAAAAAAAAGACCTAATACCTAGAACCTGACACAAGAGAACACGAGGACTGCTTCAACTTACAGGAACCCTGGTATCTTAGGCATTAAGACCAACAACTGACAAATGGGATCTCATGAAAGTAGAAAGCTTGTTAGGATTAAGGACACCATTATTCGAATACAGACTCCAGAATGGGGAAAAAAAATCTTTCCCCGTGATACAACTATATGTGAACAGTATCTAAAATGTTAAAATGACTAAACAAAGTAAATATCAAGACAACAAACAACTCAATTAAAAAATAGGACATGGAACAAAGCTAAACTAAACTAAACTAAAAAGGGGACATGGAGGAGGGAGTCTTCAAGAGAGGGGAGAAAGACTGTACTAGTATAAAGGGGAGGAAGGCATATTTAAGTGAGATGAGAGGGCAGGGTAGTGGATGGAATATAGGAGCAACAATGAACACCAAAGACCCTCATAAAAAAAAAGATGTACTAGTGTAGAGTAGCTCCCTAAAATACATATACATATTAAAAAATAGTTTATATGGAGCTTCTCAAAAGATGAAAAACAAATGGTTGAGAGGTATTCATAAAAATGTTCACTATCTTTGTCATCAGGGAAATGAAAATAAAAACTACTTTGAGATTTCACATTATGTCAGTCAGAATGGCTGATACACACACACACACACACACACACATACACACACACACACACACACACCCCAAATCCAAGGCTGGTTTTGGGCTTGAGGCTTAGGGATCCTCTTCCCTCAGCCTCCTGAGTGCTGGGACCACAGTGGACATACACGGTCATGCCTGGCTGAGCCATTTTTCTCTTTTAATTCTAATAACAAATAGAAGAGAAGAGAGGTGTACACAGGATACTTTATCTGCTAGGACAATTCCAATAACTAAAGTATCAAGATTTGTTTTGGGCAGAAGTCATTCTTTCTTCAGTGTCTGCGTTGATCCCTTCTGTGAACGAATGGCTTTTTCTATTCTAGGATGAGGGATTCCCTTCTCCGGAGTTTGGATAATGGAAGAGATAACTGTGAGGGGTGGGGAAGCATGGAAGTGCCCGGAGAACTCGGGAAAAACTCACTTTCCCACACGGAGGAAGAGGAGCTGTCTTTGGGGGCAATGGTTGCAGTTATATGTTGCCTTTCACTTTTAATTTTTTTTAACACTGCAGGAACTTTGAAAGAACTGGTCTTTACACCCCACCCCATTAAACACAGTGATGTGTCACCCCACTGGGAATTCTTGGTGTTTCTGTGCCAGAGGCCACACCCGGACTCAACTGTACCCCGAAGGATGACTCTGCAGTGGACACTTCCAAAGTCTTGGTTTGTGGGTGTGTGAATCAAAGCTGCGACGGTTTTGCAACCAAAAACTTTTAATAACCACAGCAGCTGGCACGCTGGAGATGCCCAAGGGCTTAAATCCTTCCGTCTCCTCAGATCTTGTTGACATCACTGAAATTCACAAGGTCTCTTTCCTCTGAAGAAGAAAGCTTTGAAGCAAGCCCTGGGCGCCCAGCTGGACGTCCTACTCTTTGCCTCCTCCTGACACTGAAGCTGGGGACAAAGCAGGACGCTGCTGAGTTCTTGAGGGCTCCAAGAGGCCCCCCTGTGTGCTGAGCAGTCACCAGTCACTGGGGGAACTGAAAATGCCATGCACGGGGCTTGGCCAATAGCCAGCACCATCGCTAATCTCCACCCTGTAGACAATGGATCTCCTACACACCTGCCGTAGGCTTACTTCTCTATGCTCTGGTGTAGGCAAGAGGGCGCTGGGCCGGAGGAAGATATTATAGGACAAAATTCCTCAGTAGCTGGGGATGTAGAGAGAATCTGGGAGAAGTTTATGGAGGGGAAAACATGATCAGACTATGCTGTATGAAAACAAAATTTTCAATTAAAAATAAAGTTCTCGGTAACTTAGCACCTATACACTCTAGAAAAGGTTGTTTTCTTCAGTCTTAGTCACTGCCTCCGTGTAAAGAAGAGAGCAACTATCGTCCTGTCATCCAGCTCTTTATAATATTTCAGTCTAACTTCGGACAAGCGCTGTGAAATGATGGTTATTGCAGAGACAGCTCCTGTGATCACAACAGCATACAATTCTTCAAAGCACTTCACAAACCCTGTCAATGTCAAGTTCAGTTTTTAATTCAAGCTCTAAGAAAACTTGAAGGGGACAAATGTTTACAAAAGTCATTCTAGTTAAGCAAAAGAACACTGTCTATGTTCAAATTGTTTGTTTACAAATGTTATTCGAGTCCACGTTTGCCATGGTCGTAAGGTGGATTCGCTCTTGGTATAGCCTAACTTTTCTTACACGTTCAGTGGTCAAGATGACAACAACAACAACAACAACAACAACAACAGGTAACTGGAGCCTTCATGGATGAATGACTGTTCTGATTCGGATGCTGTACTGATAAAAAGAATAGGTGAATTTACAAATGTATCTGTCTGGGATAAACATATCTATAAAGTCTATAGTCAGTGAGATGAGCAGATTTCAAGCTTTGAGCTGAGAACTTATCTTTTTTTCTTATTAGGACAACATGATTCAGTGAGCAGATGGTTCAAGAAAGATTCGGAGAGGGACATTATTTTCTACCTTACATCTACTCCCCGCCTGCTCTCTCAGGGTGGAGTGGCAGCAGTGAGAACAGTGTCTTAGCCAGGTTAGGTCTTTTAAAACAACAGCTGTGTGAGGCAAACGCTACCATCACTGCCCTCCCAGGAAAAGAGAAGTGATGCCTGGCCAGGCCACATGATCAAGAAGAGTGACATAAGCCACAGGTACAATGAGGTCCTGAGAGGAGGAACAGAGCAGTGCTCTCCAACATGTGAGAAAGATGACAGGAAGGTTTGCAGGGGGGTCCAGGTGCCTCCCCAGTATAGCAGGGTGTCAGCCCCACAGAGCAGACCCCAGGCAGGTCCCAGGTGAGGGCATGTCAGCAGGGACTGGCCTTGCTGAGGCTGGATTTTCCACAGCATCTCCCATGGAGGACACTGGCATATCTTGGCCTCATGTCTGTGAGAGGGGTGGCAATGCTTGATTTACTTTACCAGTGGGATGACAAAATCGGGGCTGCTATGCTCATGGGATTTCTCTGCAGTGCTGTGGATACATGGTAAATACAGGGTAAATGTAATATTGCCATCGCTATAAGCATTTATTAGGGGCTTCTGGGGCCTTCGGGGTACATGGGAGAGACTATTGCTTCTCAGCGGAGCTGTGCCTGGAGGACCAGGTGGGAGCCGAGACGTAGGAAAGGTCTAAGGAGTCACCGACCTTTCAATGGCTTCCAAAACAAACACAAAAGGCCGAACGCAAGCCACTGGTGTTGGCCAAAGTTTCTGAGTCACTGTTCAGGGTTTCCAGTTTTCATGAAGACGGGTAGGTTATGGTCTTCCTGTAGAACGCTCTTCCTCCTGAGTTGCACCGGGATCTCCACACTATGTGTAACCCTCACGTGGAAAGAGGATGCTGCCTTCAACCACTGGGAAAAAAAATCTCTCCTTTTCCGAAGTGAAAAATCATATTATGCCAGCGACTTTGTTAGCCAGCCTTTGCTCCGGGAAGCAGAAAACATTAGATCCGAATGGAGCTTGTGATTAATATTTAAGTTTTGCTTGATTAAATTTCTCTTGGAGGCACTTGGTCATGTCTAGTCAGCTAGATAAAGACTAAAACAAGTGATTCTTGTTTGGAAGAACTTACAGATTAGCCGCTCAGGAATGACGTTACCTTGTTGGGACAATTTTAACTACTTGTGGGCTGATCTTGGCAGCTGTCTAGGTGAGCCCTAGATAGCCAGATATTAGCACCATCTTTCATTTCTACAAAATCTGAATGATGCTACACATAAGCTGCTTCTTAGTCTTGTGGCTTTTTCTTCTCTGTAACTGAGGCACACAAGTGGAAAAGGAGACATTGGGTTTCTTTTTGTTGTTGTTGTTTTTGAGTCAGGGTTTCTCTGTGTATCCTTGGCTGTCCTGGACTCACTCTGTAGAACAGGCTGGCCTTGAACTCACAGCGATCCACCAGCCTCTGCCTCCCGAGGGCTGGTATTAAAGGCGTGCACCACTGCCTCCTGGTGAGACGTTGGGTTTCTAACAAACATTACTCTGAAATCCAGTAGTCTGAGCTCTCCATAATTTGATGTCACATGTTGTGGTCCTTAGAACTTTCATCTAGGGCCAGACAAACAGCTTAGTTGGCAAAGTGCATCCTTCTAGTACAAGGACCAGGGTTTGCCACCCCTACCCTCCACCCAGGCAAGAGATGCAGGTGTGGTGGCTCTTACAGCTCCAGTGGTGGAGAGACGGAGGTGGGGGGACCCCTGGCACTCGTCTGCCAGCCAGCTGAGCCTGCTTTGTGAGCCCTTGGATAGTGAGGGACCCTGTCCCAAAGGAGAAAAACAAAACCGGTAGACAGAACCTTAGGAAGGAAGCTGGGTGGTCGTCCTTGGTGTCCCTGTATTGTAGACACATGTGGACCCACATGCATGTGCACACAGAGACAAATACACGTTGAAGTGACTTTCACTTGCATAAGGAACTCAGCCCCATGCACTCTTGTGCCCTGTATGATGCTGCAGTGAGAGTGAATGTGCTAGTGACAAGCCCACCCCCAGGGCCCAAAGCCCAAAGCTACAGACATGTAAGGTGTGATGCACGATTTGTTCTACTTTATAAAATTAAATAGATACACTCAGTGTTTGTGCTGACATGAAAAATCCATGTGGGGCCACCAAGGCCTTGCTCCGGGTTAGGCTTTGCTTGGGGCAGTGAACTGCATTTGAGCGAGCCTGGAAGTTCTGCAGTGAATTTGTGAGTACAGAATTTGAATAGATTTTCAGGCCATTAGCCAGAAATTTTATAGAGTGGGAATATTTCTCAACAAATGAGCCCAATTAATGCAAAAAATTATATATTTAATGAACAAATCAAAGCAATCTACTGTGCTAAACTGAGCTAACTGCTGGAAGCGGGACAGAGTTGACACCCTCCAGCCGTTCCTAAGTGCCTCTGTTAAAAATAACCTTGAACTGCCTTTCAAAGTTTTGGCGACCAGCCTTTATCAGCTTCCACATTGGTGTGCTAAATGTAACAAGGGACGTTCACCAAGTGTCTCATGGCAGAACCCTGGGGCTTGCCTAGCAATGCTCTTACAAATGTCCAGAGCTCTGCTGAATCCAATAAAAACTTTTTGAGGACTCTCTCTCTCCTCTCTCTCTCTCTCTCTCTCTCTCTCTCTCTCTCTCTCTCTCACACACACACACACACACACACACAGAGAGAGAGAGAGAGAGAGAGAGAGAGAGAGAGAGAGAGAGAGAGAGGGAGGGAGGGAGGGAAGGAGGAGGGAGGCTATAGAGGAAAATTAAAATGTGACCATTTAATTTGCCACAGCAAAACTGGATTTGCACAAGACCTGACACTAGGGCTTGTTGGAAGCACCGATAAGTGGAACATGCTGACGCTTGAGACTTTTGAATAAAGAATGTTTATTCGCCTGAGTTACATTTTTTTTTTAATCTACTGAAAAATTTGAGTTTAGTGTACACAGTTGCTTTCTTTGGAATTAGGACTCAGCCCAGAGTTGAGGGAAATAAAATGATGTTTTTTTTTGGGGGGGGGGGAGGTGCGTCAAGAAGATGCAGGCAGACTTGTTGACCCTGCACAGCCCTGCCTCCCAGCCCTGCATAACCTGCTACCAATTCTCCCTGACTGGAGCAGCCTTGATACCTTACCCAAAGGATGGAAACCATGATAAATAAGAGTCTGAATGTTGTGTCTTTAATGCTACAAAAAGCCACTGAAACACGTTGACCATTACAACTGCAGACACACAGTTCCTATATGATGGCAGATTACCCACAATGCAACTTTCTTCTTGGATGGGCAGGAGGGACCCCCATGTAGTCTGCTTTCCGCCCTAATGTTTGACTAAAAAGGCTCACTCTGCAACCTCAGATGGTGGCAGTGATGTCAAAACATGGCTGTGGGATTGGCATGGTGGTGCATGCCTTCAATCCCAGCACCCGGGAGGCAGAGGCAGGAGGATTGCTGTGAGTTTGAGGCCAGCCTGGTCTACAATGGGAGTTCCAGGACAGCCAGGGCTACACAGGGAAACCCTGTCTTGAAAAACAAAACAAAGCATAAAAACATCAAACAAACAAACAATACAAAAAAAACCAAACAAACAAACCATGGCAGAGGAATCCTTTAGTGATGCTGGATTCAAGAGCAGTGTGGTCAGACAGACACGTGTGATCATCACCTACAGCATGCACTGTCACTAAGCTGAAGTTTTCTGCAGGCCAGGTATCACAGTCCCTGGCTGTAGGACTTCAATGTACCAAACGTTTCTAGTTTAACTTACACTTAGTAATTTTATCTTACTCCTCCAGCCCCATGACAGTTCTGGTGTTTAAGCCTGTGTTCTTATTTTCCCACGTGTGGCAGGATTGCCTAAATGAAGGTGGCTAGCTCTGTCCTGTGCCACCACGAACTCTTGATTTTTCTGATCTCAGGAACATATTGCTCTTTCCTCTATTGCTGGTTCTCTGTGAGGGTGGAAGTCCCCGTGAATCAATGGGGGAAAGTGTGGGTTTGGTTCTGCCATGATCACTGACGTGGGAACCACAAGCTATGTGGACATCATCTTGTGCATTCCTGCGGGGCCTAATGCTGGCAAGACAATTTCCTTTTTTAGTGTTTTGAGGAGTGGTAGCTAAGTGGTAGTTAATAGTCATATTGTAAGTCTAATTTTTTTTGGGGGGGGGGAGGGGCATCATGGTGGGAAAGGTGTGAACCTGAATCTCCGTCCTGTGTCTGTGGTGAGGTCATCTAAGGAATTTGCTCTCCCCTGTCACACAGCTCAGTTGAGACCTCTGCCTGTCCCTGTCTGTGTGGCTTGCTGCTCTGACTGGGGAGTCGGAAGGAATTCTTCCTCTGCTCCTGGAGTCACTGGCAGAGCAGGCTCATGACTCTGAGGATATGACTGTCCTGGCAGGGGAGCACAGTGGCCTGGCGGCTGTTAGCTCTCATGAGCCGCCAAGGCAGATCAGGACAGTGGCAGCCCCCATCAGGACGCAGGCGGAGACCTGGGCGAGGGATCGCTGGGGTTCTTGGCCTTTCCCCAGAGTCTCTCAACAGGGATCTACTGCTGCTCAACTGTGCAAGATCTACATGCGCTACTCTGCTCAGCCCCAGCCTTAGAAGCATTGTCCACTGGGGAAGTGTGTGGTACACACACACACACACACACACACACACACACACACACACACACACACACACACTCCTATAGCTGAGACTTACTGCTAACTCAAGGGCTTGCTATATGATGGTGCCTCCACTTTCACAGAGACTCCCAGATCGGAGTGGGGGCCGTGGGAACAGTCTGCCACAGGAAACCTTGTACAACATGGGCAGGGGTAGCAGGGAATGAAGCCACATGCCCTGCCTGGTGTTATGAGGAGAAAAAGTGTGTCATGGACCTGGTGTCACCCCAGAGGCCAGGAAGTTTGCCTGTCCGTAGTTCTCACCTCTGGACCAGCCTGGTGCAATCTTTACTCACGACCTTGCGGGGTATCTTTACAGTGGATTGTCTATTAAGGAGAGCATAGACAACACTGCTGCTTTGGTTGATATGAAAAGTGTTAATTGGTTAAACATATACAATCTGGGAACACGGCAGTTAACGCAGCCTTGTGTTGGTCTGTCTATGCTTTGTAATCGCAGGTGCCTTCAAAGACAGAAGTTGCCTAGGACGAGCTCCCCAGGCCTCGGGAAGCGGAAGTGGACGCCCAGGAGTCAGAGAGAAGAGACGGGATAGTAGGTGTTGGAAGCTGGACTTGGCCGGGGTCGGAGCTAAGGCTGAGCAGTAGCGGGGGAGACTGAAGTCTGCTATTTATCTTCAGGCAAGGGACAGTGCAGACAGCTGTAACACAAGCCTCCCCTTCAATCCAGGCCAACGACCTTAGCCTTGGTGACCTCTGGTGGGAACAGGCTTCGGCTGCTGCCCTTTCGAAGCATCCACAGAGACAGCTGCCTGTGCAACGATGGTTGGAGGAACGGGCCCACCTCCCTAGCGCTCACGGGGGTGGGGGAGGGGAAGTAGATGCTCCCCTATGAAGCAAGGCTTTGGAGCGGGGAGAGACATGTGGAGGAGATTCCAAAGCTCAAGGTAAATTACAAAAGCAGTCAGAATTTCTGACTGAGCAGGGAGATGAGGATCAAAGTCAGATCAATATCTGCTATAGCCATTCACGGAACTAAGGTGAATCTAGTTGTTAGGGCAGACCATCCAGTGAGCTGAGATAAATATAATAATTTGGATAGACCGTTCTGTACAGGTGACCTTTGACTCAGAACCATCCCATCCTTCCGTTCTCCTCATTTCCTTTTATGCAGTTAGAACCTGTGAGAAAATGCGTTCTAAACTGAGATAAAGCAGGCCGTTCACAGATCGGTGTGAGTCACTGAAGTGCCTTTCTTGTATGGAGAAGCTACTGGCAGGTCTAATTACTAGCCTATTTGAGAGATTGTGGCACAATAAAGCAGGGAAAATAAATCTGCAGGCTGCATGTGTTACTACCTGACCCAGCCATTACCCTAAAACTGAGCCTGCCAAGAAACCATCCACTCATCCTACGGCGGGCTACAGTAACGGGGGCTCTCAAACAAGCTCAGCACAAAAGCCAACGTAGAATATAACTACTCAAAACATTAAGTACCTTTAAGCCCTCTCACAATTGTTTTCTGCTAGAAAGAACTCAATTGACTCATTTTTTAATCAGTTCTACTGTTCACTTAGGGAACCAGACAGCTGTGAGACGACAGATTAGAAATTCCATAGCACATCAGATTGCATTTCCTGCGGGGTGGAGGAGGAATGCCGCCAGAGCAGGCTTCTCCGGGGATCTTACATGGTTGGGAAGGAAGGTTCCAGAGCCCTGGCGGCTACTGTTCTGTGGAGGGAGTAGAGGGAGACTAAGGCACTGAGGATACACAGCTAGGGGTGACCCTCTAGGAAGAGAAGGGGTCTCACATGAGTCTTAGAGGCTTCATTAGCTGGCAATGGAGACAGTGACGGTGAAGACACTGGCAAAGATCACTCTTGCGGGAACCTACATTAGAGCGCTGGCTGCAGACAGAAGGTGACTATGCACAGAATCAGGGCTTGTTGCCATGTAGGGTGGAAGATTACAGCGAGTCAGCACTGGGGTCCTCCCTCACAGGTGCTGCTGAGAAGATGAGCTAACACCCAGGCGCAAGTCTCATGGCTGACGGGGACAACTTCCTTCAACTCCCTCGGAAGCTTGGTCTAAAGAAGCTCGCTGTGTGCTCATTACTGTTCTAAATGGACCCAGTCTATGGGACGAGCAATTGTCAGAGACAGTTGCTTAGAACCAAAGGCTTAGCAGTGGCATCTCCCTTGGCCCCATGCCCTGGGAGCCCACCGTTAGGACGGCAGACATCCTCTCCTGTGGACACTCCATCACTGTGCACTACCAGCTGCTAAACATATGTGGGTCCGTGGCATTCTTCCTTCTATCTCTCAGAAGGAATGAAACAGAGAAAACCAAACCAAACTAAAACCCAAAACAAAACAGTTGAAAATGGAATGCTAGTAAGTTTTTTTTGTTTTAAAAGTATGCATAAAGCCTACAGTAATAACAAATGCTCATATTGCTTTATATTAAATCTGATGACTTGCCTATATTCAATCATTTTTTAAATATTTATTATGTATACAGTGCTCTGCCTTCACATACACCTGCACACCAGAAGAGGGCACCAGATCTCATTATAGGTGGTTGTGAGCCACCATGTGGCTGCTGGGAATTGAACTCAGGACCTTTGGAAGAATAGCCAGTGCTCTTAACTTCTGAGCCATCTCTTCAGTCCCCTGTTCAATCACGTTTGACTTACAAGTATCTGTCACTACGCATTTTCCTATTTAGTCTCTGTCTCTTAAATGAGACATATCTAAGCATGGTTATGGGTTTCTTTTGTTAAATGGTATTTTTATTTATTTATTTTCTAAGTGTGTGTGTGTGTGTGTGTGTGTGTCCTTGTGCACACATGTAGTAAAGGTGCCCGCAGGGGCCAGAGCTGTGGGCTCCTGTGGAGCTGGAGTTACAGGCAGCTCTGAGCTGTCTCACGTGGGTGCTGACAACCAAACACGAGTCCTCTCTGAGAGCAGTGCGCACTCTTAGCCACAGAGCCATCTCTCCAGCCCCTTTATATAATTCTAATTTATCCCCACAGGCTGCTTGTGGGGAGAAGCTGTTTCTCCTGCCTTGCACATGAGGAGTGTGTTGAAGGGGAAGACAAATTTTGCCACCAAGTACAGTGAGAACTGCCATATGCAACATGGCAGATTCTTTTACTTTTTTTAAAATTATTAATTTATTCATATTACATCTCAATTGTTAGCCCATCCCTTGTATCCTCCCAACATGGCAGATTCTTTAGGGGTGTTTTTACCCATTTGATTCTAATGCATACATGATGAGATATAATGATAAAGCAAATTATACGATAGGGCCAGCAAGACAGTTGAGATGGTAAGAGCCACTTGCTGCCAAGCCTGGTGACCTACGCTTGACCCCTGGGACTGAGTGCTGGAAGGACAGAACTGGACTCTTGAAAGTTGACCTCCAACAACCCCGACACCCTCACCCTCACACAAGTGCCTGCATGTACATGTATGATAAATAAATGTAAGTAATCTAAAAGTTATAATGTAATATGTTTGTTTTTACAATAGACATCTTGGCCAACTAATTGATAACCAGAGTTGTAATCTTCACCCCATTGATCATCTTTGGCTTCTGAATTATCTTTGGAATTAATTATCAATTAATAACTAATCTTGTAACCCTGAATCACTGTTAATTTAAACGTCAGAACAGAAATGACCAGTATAAAATTTATTACAAAAGAAAATACAAAATTTACACCTGCTCCTTAAAGAAATTTTTTTATTTTCCAATTTTTTCCCAGCGTTTTCTCTTTTGCTTCTGTTGCCACTTTACACATGGATAAAGCAAGAATGACATTGGCAGCCCCACTTTCATTGACTGATTTCAAGTGTAATTTTTGTGGGTTTTTTTTGTAATATTTCTTACTTTTACACAAAAATTATTTGTTTCTAGGTACCATCAAGACTATGTCTACAGATTCCCTCCCCTATTGTAATATGCTTTTTAATGGTTTTATAAAAATATTTCCGTAGGGAATACAAGATAATATTATGGTGGCATAATTTGTTTTACTGTGTGCAATTTCATATAAACATATATAAAGCAATATTATAGCAGATTAACTTTTTTATATGAGATTAAATTCTCATTAATATATTTTTAATGTTTTATGAAAAATATTTTAATACAAGAGAGTACAATTTCTTCATCTATTTTCCTACAATTGCATTTTTTTTTTTTTTTTTGGTTTTAGATCATTTTCATTAAGATGCTTTTGGTTTCCTAACCCCAATTTTTATTTTCTTAAAGAAATAATTGGGTCATTTTCTGTAAGGGCTGTTGGAGGTCTCAGACTAGACAGTTTCTCTATAAAACTGAGAACTAGGGTTGAACTGGAGGCTCAGAGAATGCCAGAAGATTCCAGTCCTGGACTGAGATTAAAGTGTTGTTAGTGATGTTTTTCACTTACTCATCGTTTCCAGTTAGGCTAACGTTGCATTTTCGTCTAGACTAAAATCTCATAAGAGCACAGAGCTGTAAGCCTATGTCCTTCCCATAGCTTGTGTCCAAGGAGTGATGTCAAATTCTCAGGGTCTCTCGTGGTGATGTGAACTGGATGTTTATCTTTCAGTTCTTTATGTGAAAGTTACAACTTTTAGTCACAAATCCTGCTCATCTCATGGACCAGGGTTTGGTGGCCTGGATCACAAGGTCACCAAAGTCACAACTCCGTGAACATGGCACACAGGGGTGGTAGCTGCGGGATCTGTGAGGGGAGGCGGAGCCACTGTGGCTGGAGGCCATTGCATCAGAAGGGGGTGTGGCAAGCTGAAAATTCCTGCTATGTTGATGGCTGCCCTCTGGGCTTTTTGGAAAGCTGTTTGTTTGTTTGTTTGTTTGTTTGTTCTTAGAACCAATATCAAGTCAAGGATGGACTTTGGTCCTCCGGATGTTGCAAATCACAGAGGGAACTTTGGCACTTGTTCACTCTCTACATACTCAGTTGCCTCCTGTTTGCATGTGCTCGCACATGGTGCGCACGTGTGTGTGTGTGTGTGTGTGTGTGTGTGTGTGTGTGTGTGTGTGTGTGCTACAGTGCTGGGCAGGAAGGCTGGAAGGTACTTCCATTCCACCTGAAGCCAACAGTTCATTACTGAGTGCTGTACACAGCCTGTATCATTAAAGTCTCCAAGGAACAAGATGGTCTCAGGCTTCCTAGGGGCTACTTGTTAGCAAGAAAAGAAGAAAAGTGAAACCACTTTCTCTCGATGACTTATGCAGTCCCTAGATGCACTGGGAAGAGCTAAATATTAGCACTGTTTGATTTTATATTGGGATAAATTGATACTTGTTTCAGTTTTTTAGGGAAAAACCCTATAAGAACACGAGACTATATTCTTATTTCAGGGGGCCTTTCTTTTTTTATACTGATGTCTTATGACAAATGGCAAAAAAAAAAAAAATCCAGAAGAATCTGAAGAAACTTAAATTTTAGTGTATCTGGTCTAGACTGTTCAGTATTATGGAAGAATATCAAAGCAGCAAATAGTCAAAGAACATAAATACCTCGGAGTTATGCATTAAAAAAAAAATAAACACTGGCCCAGTGGTAGTTTCCCCTGATAGTTGCACCTTCACTCTGAACTTACTGTTTCATCTTAGTTTTTGACTGGATGCTATCCCACAAGGGAAACATTTTGCATACTGATCCCTGTTCCCAACACTCTTGGTCTTGCCACCAGCAAAAGCGTCAGGGCCGCTGGCTCAGCTGTCCAGGTTGGACCCCGTGTCCACTTTTGCTACCCTACTACCAGGCCTTGCTCCTGTGGCCGGCGCCTCTCACGGCCTGTCCTGTCCTTTCCGTCCCTTCTCACATGGACTCAGCCTGCCTTGCATCTCTGCACTAGGGAAATCCCTGGAGACTTTACACCATCCATGGAATGAACAGAAGCTTCCTAGGCCCCAGGTCTTCCAGGCCATGCCTGTCTTCCACACCTCCCCTCTCAGGAGCCTGAGGTGCAGTGACACCAACCCAGGGACTCCCACCTTCCTTTTGCATGTTGCTGTTCCTGCTCAGTTGCCTGCTTCCCCCCTACCCCACCCCCCTATAAACCTGATCACCAGCAAAGCTGCTCTGATGCCCTAAGCTGCTGGGAGACAGTGCCACCTTTTCATCATATGTAGGGGGTTCTAGTGTCCCTAGTGCCAAAAGCAGAAGGACTTGGTGCTGTGGTGCTGTGGTGCTGTGCTGTGGCTCTGTGCTGTGGTGCTGTGGTGCTGTGGTGCTGTGCTGTGGCTCTGTGCTGTGGTGCTGTGGTGCTGTGGTGCTGTGCTGAGGCTCTGTGAGTTGAAACATAACCTGCACTGGGAGATGACGATACGACAAATACTTCAACCAGTTACAGTGCTGGGGGGGAGGGGCTTTGAGCAGCAATTGGGATAGCATGAGCTTATTACTGTGGAGGCCCAGTGATCTAATCCTGGTATCTGTATAAGGAGGAACACACACACACACACACACACACACACACGAACACACACAGTTCTTGTCCTGCCAATGTGCTGCCTCTGAATTTTGCAAGCAAGAAGGCTGTCACTAGATGTAACCTCCTTGTCCCTGGAGGCCAAAACCTCAGGACCAGCATCAGCTTCTGACCTTCTAAACAGAAGACGGTTTGCTGGAGTAACAAAGCCATGCACAGTGACTCTAAGAGCGGCTCCCATCCAGGCGGCAAGCTTCCCGAAGCCGGGAACAGCTTCTGAGCTGTCTGTGCCAGCCATCAGACCTCAGCAGAAGTGCAGCAGGGGACGGCTGGACACTGGGATGAGAGGACAGAATTGTGCTACTGATGTGAGAAGCTGCAGCGCGTGCCTACCCCCCACCCCCGGGCCAGGGGCCTTCCGTACACAGGATAGGGCCAAGCTGCCCCTATCTGCAGAGGAGGTAGAAACCTGGAAAGCAAGATTAGGAGAAGACCTGGCTAGGAAGGAGCCAGGGGCAGAACGATTTGAGACAAAATCTAGGCAGCTAACTTCCCAGACAGGAAGTCAGTGTTGGGAGCAGGAGGAACTGTTTACTTAAGGATCTTTGATCAGGAAAGGAAGGGTCCAATGGGAAACTTCACAGCAGAGAGAGGAGTCCTGTGGGTCCCGTGCACAACAGCCAGCCTGCTCATGTGTGTCGGACTACACTCGTCTCAATGTCACCTGTAAATGACCACGGTGTGCTCTTGCTGTGAGCTGTGCTGACAGCTGTTGAGAAATGTCTGGTGCAGCAGTCTCAACCTTCCTACTGCTGCAGCCTTAATATAGTTCCTCATGATACGGTGACCACCAACCATAAAATTAATTAATTTCGTTGCTAATTCAGAACTGTAATTTGGCTACTGTTGAGAATCATAATGCAAATATCTGTGTTTTCTGATGGTCTTAGGTGACCCCTGTGAAAGGGTCACGTGATCCTAAAGGGTCTCAACTCATAGGTTGAGAAGCACTGGTCTAATGCCAGGTGAGAAGTATATGAAATAGTATATATACACATATATAAAACACACACACCAATGTGCGTGTGTGTGTGTGTGTGTGTGTGTGTGTGCACGCGCGCGCGCGTGTGTGCATGTGTGTGTGTGTATGTGTGTGTGTGTGCATGTGAAGTGAATTCAGAGTTTGGGCAGAGTGAGGGTTAGTTATGACTGGGTATGGTCAACATTGGGAGTACGACTTGGCGGCAGAGGCCACTGTCTTCCACCCTGTCCTCTGCTCTCTTGACTTACCAGCAGAACCTGAGTAGCCAGCCACTCAGCTGACAGCCCTCACTTCCTCATGGAGAATACGGGCTCAGAACCACACGGCCTCCGGGGACCTAGTGTCGGGGCAGCTGGAACAACATCAGGCAATGCTCAGCCCAGAGTGAGGGTTTCCCAGCGGACACACAGTCATCACTGTAGCCCGTGTTTACCTGGGCACCATGCTGGGGTTATTTTATGTAATGATACAGCATGACTGAATTAATTACAAGGCAAACAAAATGTCCACGTAGCTCCATTCAAAGGTCATCCTCACTCTTTAGAAACTAATGATATGGAAGAGGAAATACTGAGAAAGGCAAGTTAAAAACTGTGTACAAGAGAAAACGGAAGCGGGGTTAGTGAGAAACGCGGCACTATTTGAGTCTCTGGCGACTACTTAGCTGATTAGGTTCTAACTCATCTCCTAATGTCCACCCAAGACGGTAAATTAAATCAGTGAATCAAAACATCAGGAAAGGTTTGGGACAATAGCAGGTCTCCCCCAGCCACACCGGATGTGGTAGTCAGTGGCACACAGGAAGTGGTGGTCAGTGATACACAGGAAGTGGTGGTCAGTGAGCCCAGAGGAAAACCTCTGCTTCTGTTCCCTTGGGATAAATGAATGGGTTCGATTCCCCGCTGTCAGCCACGTTTCCTCTGCATCTCTAGCCTTGCCTGTTCTTCCAGAGCTCTGGTGGGAGAGGCTGCCTTGATGCCCACACTCTGCGATGGAGGGGTGGCTTTTACTACTGGGTTTCAACTTCTCTGCTCAGTGCTCACGGCTTTGTCTCTCCAGTGCGTTAGCTGCAGGGTTAGTCACACTAACAAAGTGCCTGAGTGAGGCAGGCCACTTCCATTTTCTCCAAGGAAGCCCTGTATGACTGCCCTCATTTATAGCCACCAAATTCAAGTCATTTTTTAGCTATCGCATCCAACAGATTTGTGTTCCCGGCATGCTCTGGGATGTTAATTGGGAAATACTTCTCCATAGCTTTTGTGATAAAAAAAATTTCTTGGGGTGGGTGGGGTGGGATGCGCTAGGGGGATGATTCAGTGGGTAAAATGCTGGCTGACAAGCATTAGGCCTTAGTTTGGAACTCCGCATTCATGCGGAAGACTGGCATGGCGGTCTGTGCCTGTAACAGCAGTAGCAGGAGGCAGGTACAGGAGGGTCCCAGGCCTTGCTGGCCAGCGATGTAGCTGAGCTCCAGGCTCGGGGACAGACTTCACCTCAAAAACCAAGGTGGGGAATGATGGATACAGGGACACACCTAACACTGACCTCTGGCCTCCAGGGTGTGCACAAGAGGAAAGCACACCTGCCCATGTGTACACATCCATGCCCACAATACTCCCCTGCCAAGTTCTTAATTTATTATTTTTCTCAGACAATCAAAAATAAACTTTATGTTAATGTTTCTGAGAAAATGCTTGTGAAATTGTTCCACTGTTGTAATTTGGGCAATGTGGAGTTTGTAGTTTCATGAGTTATAACGAGATAACAGTTAAACTCTTTGCTGTTCATCTGAACCATTTCATTTAAACAGTAAGGCTTCCGAAAAGGTTGTGACAGAGACTGGTTATGGGGTGCTGGCTTTGGCCTGTGCACCCTGCAAACCCTGACTGCATGACAGACCTTACCATGCAGAGCTGAGGACATCGAGGCAGAGAAATCATGATGATTTGGCCAAAAATACAGAGTTTGGAGAGGTTCAAAGCCACACCCGACTTAGGGGGATCTGCTTTGCTCCTGCCTCTCCCGTGTCTGCTGTTACAGGAACGTAACACAGAGAACACCAGAACACGCTCACTTCTCTTGACACTAAAGTCCAATATGACCCAGCAGGGGACTCAGAGGTCAGTTCCCATCCCCCATCTCAGGCACTAGGAATTTCAAGTGCATGAGTTGAAAAGAAAAAGAAAAGCCCTGAGCATCTTAATATGACTCTATGACTTAGCCATCATCACAAACAACATAGCTTTTTGAGATATAAAGTCTAAATATAAAGACTATACAGGTGAAATATTATTTAAATAATGTCTTAATTTTATGGAGGGAACAGACAGAGCCTGGAGGCCGAGCCTCCTCAACTGTTGCCTTAATCTTAAAGAAAACATCAAAGAAATAATTCCTGTAATAGTGTCCTCAATTTGAAAATCTTTGATAACCTTCAGACTACATGTGTGTTCCCCGTGGCCACCGGGCCATGCACGAGGAACCACAGTTAAAACAAAGCACCCACTTGCAGTCTTGTCCTGTTGCTTATGTACATAAAAGGAGGGAAAGCCAGTTTCCTACGCTACTCACCTAGGTAGGCTCAATCACATCCAGCTTTCCTTCTTTTAAAAAATAGTATCTATCTGTCTGTCTATCTATCTATCTATCTATCTATTTATCTATCTATCTATCTATCTATCCATCTATTCCAAGGGCCCATGGAGGCCAGAATGGGATGTCAGGTTCCCATGGAGGATACAGCTTGGGTCCTCCGGAAGAGCAGTAATTGATCTTAACTTCGGAGCCATCTCTGCAGCCCTCACATCTACATTTCTTAACTCACATATCTCTTTCCACATCTCAATGGAGTGTCTTCGTAACTGATGGGCTGGGCACTCACTTCAGACGGCTTGATAAGACAGACAGAGTCAGGAACGGAAGAAAGAGATAAGAAATGGCTCCCGGGGGCTGGATAAGTGTGACTGTGTGCCTGCAGGCTGTGAGGAAGCTGCTCCTGGCTCATGCCTCCCACCCTGGGGAAAGTAGCCTGGCCTCCCAGGTGGGTCCTTGGCCTCACTGGGGTAGTAGCTGCTGGTGGTGGAGAGGGGGGTCTCAGGCTCCCCTGGCCTCGTACCCTGGGGATATCCTGGCTCTGTCTGTTGAAGACAGGACCTTTCGATGCTTTTGATAGTGGCAAGAGGAGAGCAGACTTTACAAAACTAAAAGTGGAAGCCTGCGGCCCGGGGAATTCCTTAGGGATTGCGACAGCACCAGTGTCACTCTGTGAATCACCTGCATTCTGAGAAGCCATCATGTCATACGCAAGGAAACTTCAAAAACATTAGACAGACTGCCTGGGTTTCATCTGTTTCTTGGAAAATGTAGAAACAGCAAAATATAAAGGCAGCAAAGAGACACATGCCAGTATACCTATACATAAATACACATATATACATACGCATGCAAACACACACAACTTCACCTGTACATACTCATAAAGACACGCATACATGCTCATGAGAAGAGTGTGGGGGTTCACAACAAGTGTTTTTCATGGCAGATGGCCAAGGCTGACGGTCATGGTTGATAATGGCTGGACTATCACCTATTCAGTGGACACTAAGCAATTTTCTATGATGCAGAGGGTAATACTGCTATATATCCCCAAGTGAACGGTCAGCTCTCAACTGAGCTCAAGCTCCTAATACTTTACAGGAGTTTAGATTATCCTATGGGCTTTAAAAAAGTTTCTGTGAGGCCTGTTCTAGGTCCCCAAACTTGAGCTGTGGGGACGGCTCTGTTGGCTGTCAGCCACAAAACCAGGAGGGCCTGACTTCAGACCACAGTGGCCTGTAAAGGGCAGGTGGGCGGCAGCACCTGTAGCTCTGCCTCTGGCGGGGGTTGCAGGGATAGTGGTAGCACAGGGGTCTATGGAGCTCACTGGCCAGTGTGCATGCTGCGGAGCCATGTTGATGAGCTTCAGGTCAAGAGGAAACCTTGCCTCAGAAACTGAGGTGGAGCGTGGCTGAGGAAGATGCCTGCGGTTGACTTGTAGACCTGAAACACATGCATATACCTACTCATCCAAACA
Organism: Acomys minous; assembly: GCF_964271855.1. Lineage (NCBI taxonomy): Eukaryota > Metazoa > Chordata > Mammalia > Rodentia > Muridae > Acomys > Acomys minous. The sequence goes on along the minus strand of NC_140485.1, from coordinate 140,605,470 downwards.
GGAACACACATGTGTGCACTGTGCACGAGCTCGTGCACACACAGATACACACACACACACACACACACACAAACTTAAGATTTCATGTTTGTTTCTACCTTTCTGATTTTCCCTTACTGAATACAGATTTTTAAAAAATAAATACTTACATTATTATGTGTAGTAAATGTAAACGTCCTGCTTTATGGATAATAAAATATGCACTATTTTCCTAAAAACAGCAATACACTCTGCTATTTCTTGACAGTAAAGGTTTATGACCAGCTCACACCTGTTTTACCACCCAAACCAATGGCAACACATGTAACTTCATTGTTCAGTCTGAAAGATTTTATAAACCCCGAATAATGAACTTCCATCCATTCCGAAAGACACGGACTATAAAGTAGCACGAGACGTCAGTAAGTAGTTATCGCGTGAAATATTCCGCTCTTCCCTACATCTGCATAAACACAGACCGAGTTACAGAGACAAGAGTCATTACAAAATGTGATGCCCACAGCAGAGGCCAGTCACCAGCACTTTCTCTCAGCACGGACAGTGAGTGAAGCAGCAGAGGTGACCTGCTGAGCTCCTCCCTGCTTGGCTGGACAGGGAGGCTCTGTTTACAGAGGCCAGCGAGGTGGAACCTACCACATGCCTGGCCTGCCGCAGACAATGTCTTTGATGGGTTCTGTTGTCCACGAAACAGCCTGAAAACAGTGGGGTGTGGATACTCCATAACAGAGCCTCAGCCTGTGCACCTGTGACTGCTCTGCTCTTAGCCCCTCGCACAGCAGGGGGTGGTCCCCCTCCCCCAACTCCACCTTCCCTCCCTCCACCCCCCAACCTGAGCACAATGGAGCATTTTAGGCTTTGAGGCTTTCCAGGCCTAGCCACCTCCCTTGTCCCTTTACAGGCAGAACTCTCCACAGAAGTGTGGCTTTTCTGGCCACTACCACCACAGAGCAGAGATCAGAGGCAAGCTCTTTCTTCTCTGTGGCATCCAGGTTGTTCAAAGAACCCAGGACAGAGGGCTGGGCAGTAAAGACCTGTTCTGACCTGGTGCGGACCCAGTGAAGCGTGAAGCGGGGAGGAGGGAGGAGGGACAGTGCAGAAACTCCCATGGGGGATGGGACCTTCAGGAGAGGCCTGATGAACCCGGAGGGAGGGAGAGGGGTTATGCAGGGCCCCAGGCAGGGGGAAGGGCTTTCCCAGAGTTCCAGAAGGGAGGGACATGCAGAGGTGGGGACCAGACCAGCAGAGCAGGCCTGGCATGGTTGAACTGAAGCTGCCAGGACCAGTCAGGTGACTTGGGGACCAGTGAAGGGTGGTCGGCCCTATCAACAGTATCAAGAGGAGGCTAAGGAGGGTTTACGGGTGGGACAACTGGTCTTCTGCTTCGGTTGCTTTTACGCAAGGTCTGATGGGACTGTACCATGCAGGTGCAGTGAACCCGGAATGGCTTGGTCTAGGAGGACAGAGGAATGTGGACATGGCTTGAAAAATAACAAAATGTCAAAAGTTTGTGTCTAACGTGATAGATTGACCAAGGATATGCCCAGAATTTTGGCCTGATAAATCACACCAATAATATACACTGGGTCAGTACAAAGCTTTGAGGGACAGTGAGGAACAAATATTCGCCTTTGGTCACATTAAGGCTGAGCCCTCTGGAGGCGTCTGGGGAAGGCAGGTGGCTCTATGTGGCCAAAACTCTTAATACAACTCAGAAATTGGAGAGCAATCGTGTGACGTCATCAATGCCACAGTAATAATTTGTTTTGTGCTTAAAAATATCTAAAGTTAGGCTTAACCTGTTAAGAACACTAAGAACCCTAGCAAGCAAGGTTATAATTGCAGAAGTTCAGGCTCCCAGTCCAGGGCCCTCTGCCTTTCCTTTTTTCCTGTGAAGATGTCATATAACAGCGCGTAGACTGTGGTCAAAGTGACTTTGCGGGAACTGGGGAGATGGTTCGGGGGTAAGGAGCACTTGCTGATACTGCAGAGGACCGTTCAGTTCTCAGCATGCACACGGCAACTTATAACCTTCTGTAACTACAGTTCAGGGGGCTCTGACAGCACCGCCTTGCTTCTGTGGGCACCAGGCACACACACGATGCACATACACATACGTATCTAAAACACTGATACAAATAAAATAAAAATAAAACTTTCTTTAAAGATAACGACTTCTGAGTTATGCATGCACAAGGAGCAGCATGCCAAGAAGCAGAGGGGAGGCATCCTGTCACAGGTCACTCAGCTTGCCTCTTTTGTCTGGTAACAGCGGCTCAGAAAGGGAAGAGGAAGGTAGCTCCCTGGCGGACGTCTGCCTGCCCCACCGCAGCACAGTGTTGGAATGGGGGCTGGAGGCCTAGGAGGACGTGGTGAGTGAGCAGTCTGGTGCCTGTGTTTATGGAAGAAAACTGCCGCTTCCGACAGTTTTTTTTACATCTAAAAAGAAGCAGAGAAAAGCACACAACTACTTGAGCTGTGCCTTCTAAAACCAAAACCAATGCAAATGAGTTTCCTTTTATGAAAATATTAGAGGAGTATGTACATTTTACAGGGGTTAAAATGGAGACAGGGGAAGCATGTGAGTCCAGACTCGGCTGGGATGTTAACTGGCTCTCTAAGAGGATGCCCGGCCTGCTGACTACAGAGGTACCGTCGTCACGGTGGTTCCTTCTGTCCAGCGGGATAGCCTTGGCATGCATTAGCATGAGTTTGGCATGTGTACCCATTGTCAGCTTTGACTTGTCATTGGTGTTAGTCTGGAGGAATTTTCCTTCTGTGGTGAATTGTTTTAAATATCTTTATGGACAGTAAGAAAGAGAAATTGTACTATTTTCTTCAAGTAACCCAAAGACGAGATTCTGTTTTCTGTTTAAGGAAAAATACAACAGCAGAATAGTCTTAATAACAAGCCTATTCCTCTATGTATACACATGTACTCTACTGTGTTGGTTTGTGTACATGTAGTGGTGGGGTGGGGGGTGAGGGTAGGGGATGTTTATGTGTGGGGCACATGCGTGCTTGTGGGTATGATCACCTGTGGGTGCACTGTAGAAGCTGGGGGTCAATGTCACGTGTCTTCCTCCAATACTCATTACCCCAGTTTCTGAGGGAGAGTCTCTCACTGAGCCTAGAGTTCATGGTTTTAGCTGCGCTAGCTAGCTGGCAGGTCCTGGTCCTCCCCCGCCTCTCCCACCCCAGCGTTTGTGTCACAGGCATGTGACACTACACCTTTATGTGGGTGTTGGGGGTCTAATTCCAGTCCTCACGTTTACAAAGGGAGCCCTTTACCACTGAGCTATCGCTCTGGCCCAGTGTTTGTTTCAATCTTTTAATTTTTTTTCTACCTACAGTATTTTCACACATTGTTGAAGAACTTGATCTGTTTCTTGTGGGCATGATTTTATCTTTAATGTTTTGGGGGCTTTATTTTAATAAGAAAATAAAGCGTGCTGTCAACACACTGGTTGAAGTTAATTGAATTTGGGATGCATGCTACACTTGGGTAGGGCTTATTTCTTTTCCTATGCTGTTAAATTAGTAGATCAAAAGGTTAGCTCCGCGCAGCCCGACTTACACGGTGTATTCCAGCTACAACATCATCATCCCGTGAATGCCGTACTCTGCTTACATTTGGGAATTACTGAATTACTGAGTACGATGTTTATATTCCATCTTCAAGATGACGGATTTTGATGGCCACTTTCTAGCCCCGCTTGCTTATACTTCTACTTCTGAAACAAAATTGAATTAAATGCACATTACCTCGATTTCATAAAACAAGCAGGAATGGATGCTGTCTTGATGCTCATCTGTCATCAGTGTTTAGCCCTATGCTATGGGGTTTGGCTGGTCCCCAACCTTTCAATTTTATATACCGCTGCATGCAGGCTCAGAGTTTCAAGGAAGCTGCTCCAAGCCCAGCAGCTGCTTCTCCCCCTCCCATACAGGCGCACGGGGAGAGCTGCTAGAGTTTGGGTGTGATTTGTTCCTGAGGGGTTCATGTGCTGGAACTTTGGTCCTCAGTGTGGTGGTAAAAGGTCGTGGGCCCTTTAAGAAGACAGCTGTAGCTTGCTGCCTTGCTATATGATCTTGCCTCTCACACATGCTTCATAGTGCCACCTGTCAATGAGATAATGCAGCCAGGACACTGAAAGAACCATAACCATAGAATTGGGACTTTCAACCTTTAAACCTGTGAGCAAAATTCTTTTCCTTATCAGTATTCAGCCTCGGATGTTTTGGTACAGTCACGGAAAGTACAGTGATATAACTGCGTTAGAGACAAGGCCTCAATCTCCCTGTAGGACATCAAGTAAGAATGAGGCGTTGTCCTGTGGCCCTCCTCCCGCTCATCTCACTCCCACAGTCAGCACTAGCACTGGGGCCCCACACGCAACACTGACGTTTGACTTCATGGCGCTCAGCCGTGACTCACCAACTGGAAGAGATGCTTTCTTTCTCTTCCTTGGCCGTTCTGACTCTACTGCTCATTTAATCATTTCCTGTCTTAAGCTGTTGTGTGTGTGAGTTACAGGTGGAGTGTATACTTTCATTAAATATCATGCGACATGCTAGCCTCTAAAGGTGGCTGGTTCTGGTCAGGGAAAATCCCTCACTTGATGCCACAGGAAACGGAGAGTGACTTTGTAATTCAGGCCTTCAATACTGTGGGTTCGTAGTTTTCTGTTGTTTAAGCTATGCAGCCCCTTGGAAGCCTTAAGAGCAAGAGTGGACCACAGAATGAACTAAAGGCACCTAACCAGAGAATAGAATTCATCCTCAAATATAATAGAATGTATTATCATATTTTATACTGTACTATTATAATAAAATAAAGACAATCCATCTGTAGACACCGGGCCGTCTCTCATAGGAAGCTTCTCTACTTAGCTCAAGATCCAACTCATTTGAAAGTGAACAATTTGGAACAAAAGCCAGCAGAAGAGAGATTATAAGGAAACATGGAAAGGCACATCAGAGGAAGGACGTTCGCACACACAGCCACTCCTCTCCTATGACAAAACCTTCGGCTGACTGAATAATCACTCCATCAAATAGCTGAAGCGAATGGAGAGGTGGCCACAGCTGAGCAGAGCCCCGGAAACAGAAATCCGACAGGGCGATTGCAGACAGTGAAAACTGAGCCGATGAACATAGGAAAGAGGTAAAAGAAAGTGTCAGAGAAACGGAGACCAAATTGAAAGGAACAAAGGAGGAAAAGACCTTTGAAAAACTCAGTAAGGGGACTGTGACAGTCACAGCCGTCCGTGCACACAGTAACACCAACACTGTGTCCAACTTCAGTTATGCAATGAGGTCACATCTCAAAAAACACAACCACAAATGGGGAGGTTACTCTGTGGATAAAGTATTTGTCACGCAAGCATGAGGTCCTGAGTTCAAAGTCATAGAACCCACTAATTCTGATGAAAAAAAAAAAAAGCATTTATCTGTAATACCAGTTCTCCTATGGGGAGCTGGGGGTTGGGGACAGGAGAATCTCCAAAACCCCTAAATCAGCTAGCTTGTGTACACTGAATAGTGAGAGAGAGAGAGAGAGAGAGAGAGAGAGAGAGAGAGTATCCATGCTGAATTCTGAGGGAAGTTTGGGGAAGAACAAAGCATGAAAGAGCACCACAGGAAAGGAGGCGAGGCACAACCCTCACTTAGCTGAAGCCTGCCTGGGCTAAAAGTGTAGTTCACGAGAAAAAAAAAAAAAAAAAAAAAGGAAAAAAGCAAGGACTTAGCTGTCAAGAAAAAATATGAGCATTATATTGAACTTTTGATACTTTCTTCTGAAAGTAATGCAGAAAATGGCTTTGATTATAGCAGAAATATGAAGTAATATATTTGTAAATATTTTTTTATTTTTTGAGATTTTAACATGGAAGATTATTTTGTATAATGCTCAATATTTCCAAAGCCCAAGTGACTCTGCATTTTCTGTTAAAATTAATGCATTTTCCTGTCTTGTGGATAACCTTCTGTTCTCTTAAAATTAACACTTTCCAAAGCCCCACAGTGAGAAGAACATCAGCAACTTATCTGTTATGCGTTTTTTTTTTTTTTTCAGAATTAAAGTGGCGTGGCAGTGACTCATGCTCTGGACAAGTCTTAGCTCTCGCTCTCCCGCACTGCTGAAGCGGCTGGGAAGATCAGGAGCAGCCCCATCGCTCCCGGGTCAGGAGTGTGTAGGGCATGTAACAGAGTCCCATCCCCTACTCAGCCTTTGCTTGGAGAAATAACCTACGTCTCACGGGGGATTGGCTCCGTGTGTTCTGAGAATAAGCGACCTTAAAGCGTTTTGCAATCGTTGAGAATTAAGACCTGTTGGCGTAAGTAGAACTGGTACAGAGGGTGGTAATCACCTTTTAGCCTGGTGTTTTAGGTCCTCTAAACCCTGAAGTCTCAGTCAGCCAGGTGCTTTGAGGCGCTGACCTTTCAGATGTGTGGTGGTTTGACACCACACAGGATGAACACTGGGGCTCCCCACAGCCGGTGCAGATAAAAAGTGGTGGCAGGCTAGGATGGGACAGGCAGGGTGTCACACTGGCCTGCCTGTGAGACTCTGAACAAACGTTAACCTCCCCAGGCTCCCAGCAGCAGATGGTGAGGCAGTATATGCAAAGCCCTCAGCCCTGCACCACAGACAGGACGGGTACAGGTTAGAAGCCTCATGGCACAGCTCAACCCACAGGCCCAGAAACTGTCCCTGGTTTTGCACTGGCCTGTGGCCTGTGAGATTGCACGCCTTGATCCTTCTGACCTCCCTCTATCCTGGCTGGCACCTCCAGGCAACTGCCCCACTTATGTCACAGGAGAGTTTCCTCCCCAGCTGACCAGAGAGTTCAGACTGACAGATCTTTCAGCGCGACTGGAAACCATCCTTCCCTTTGTATGGCATTTTCTGAGGACACACACTTCCTCTTTACAGGACAACTTACCATTGTCATATTTACTCAAAAGCTTTGACATCTAAATCTAATTTCTGATTTTACAATTATTTTGTCTGTTCCAAAGTGTGGGATGAGGATTTCCACTTCCACATTTGTTTGTTTATTTGTTTTTGAGACAGGGTCTTACTATATGGCCCTGGCTGGCCTGGAAAATACTATGTAGACCAGGTTGGCCTTGAACCCACAAAGATCCATCCACCTACTTCTGCCTCCCAAGTGCTGGTTTTGAGGTGTGTACCACCATGCCAGCTTCTCCATTGCATGTTTAACTCTTGTAATTGATATTTTGTAGACAAACCCACCAGTAAGAGATGCATAAGAAAATATTTGTAATGGCTTTAAAAGAACTTAACCAGACACAACTAATAAATCGATTAAATATAAATGGATTTTTTGGGGGAGTTGGTCCATTACGGCTAATTAGGGAACGAGGACAAAATGTTTTTAATGATAAATAATTGGAGATACCCAGAAATCCATTTTAATTTATGGATCAAGTTATTATCCATTCCAGAAGTAAAATGTTTAAGTAGTCAAAACATTACAATAATAATCTTTGATTCAGACTTGAGACACATTCAGCTATGGTAAATCCCAAGTATAAATATGTAAGCTTCTGTTTTTCAATCATTTAAGTAAAACCCTGATGTAATATTTGATTCTGATCATGCTCATGTCAACTAGGTCCTGAGAAATAAATGGCTATCTCAAAGAAAAAGCAGGAGAGTTTTCCCTGCTTAAACCAAGAGTCTTTTGGGTTTGTTTGTTTGTTTGTTTTGTTGTTTTGTGTTTTGTAGACCAGGCTGGCCTTGAACTCACAGAGATCTGCCTGCTTCTGCCTCTCTGAGTGCTGGGATTACAGGAGTGTGCCACTGAGCCAGGCTCCAAGAATCTTCTTTAATTAATCTTGGAAATATCTGTGTTAATAGAAGGAACAGTTTGCTGGGTCCACAGCAGCAGCCACTGCTCTTACACCCCAGTGACTCTGCAGACCGCAGACCGTCTGTGTTTATTAAACTTATCTCCCTGTCACCAGGGCACCGAGGGTCGGATCAGGATCCCACTACCATTTGCCGCTGTTCTGGCCATTCTCACCTCCGTGCTTGGGGCTCCTGAGTCAGGTGACTGTCAAGGCGCCCAGGCGGAGGCTCAAGGACCTGTTTCCTAGCTTCCCCGAGAGAGGAAGCTTTGGTAACCTAAAGGCACATGGGAGGGACCTGTTCTCACTCTGTGGACTAGCTAGTCCTGGACCTGGGAATGAAGTGGCCATCAGGACAGAGTTCCCAGGAAACTTAGGATGCCTAAAGCCTACTGATAGTCAGAACTAATTCTTTTCTTGTTCACTTATGTACTCGCTTGCTCATTCATTCATTCCTTCATTACTTCCTTCATTCAGCTTTCCCTGGGGCCTCATGGGCGAGTGTGTGAGCCTGCTGTTCCTTGGAACTCTTTCAGTCTAACTGCTGGTCATCAAGCACTGGTACAAATGCCACAGCTGTGTGCTTTGGGACTGACCAACATATCAGATCATGTGATGTTCCTGGGCTGGGGACAGCAGCCATCTTCCAGAGGGTTCAGAGCTCTCCCGCACCAGGCTAACTGACGAGAAAAATGCCCATTTCCTAACCTCTTGGTTTCTTTCTCCCTCTAACGCCTTCTGCGCATGGCTTTCGGATTCTTTTCAGCAAAAGCATCTTCTTCCCATGTACAACTGAGGTATTTAAAAGCCTGTAGGATCGCTTTCTGCTTCCCCAGCCTTTTGCTTAGGTGTGGCTAGTTTCATCTCCTCCTGTTGCACCCACAGCCAACCTGACCTCAGATGACCTGCAGCTGCCTCTCTGGACTCTGTCCAGGAGTAGCTGAGATCTTGCTCCTGGGTAATTGTTTTACGAACACCAGGGTGACCTCCATCCAGCTGTTCCAGTAGGTCTCTGTATTTGTGTTGGTCGAGTGCTTGTGGCAGAGAGCAGAGGTAGAGAGCTGGCACACAGTAGGTGCACAGCGAATGTGGAGTAACCTGCTGAAAGTGTGAGTGGACTTCCAGACTGATGATGTGGCTTTGGATGTTGAAATTAGGGGGTGGGGGTAGGGGTGGGGGCCCAGTGGACTTCAGGGCAACCTCTCCTCTAGCGGCCCAGCCTTGCTGCATCAGAACCTGGCTGCTCTGATGTAGTAAACTCCATTCGTAGATGACGTGACTTGAGGCCTGGGCAGGTGAGTTGAAACAGTATAGTGTCTGGACTTGAGTAAATCTGGAGCAAGGCATTTAATTATATCTTGATCTGCACTGAGCTATGAAAGGATGCTAAAAGCACTGTGGAGGGGCCTAGTAAGGTGAAGCCAAATGATGCCTTTAAATTAAAAAAAAAGACATGTTTGAAATGTAAAGATATTGATACTAACCAGAAGGCACAATAATATCTGTGCTAGCATTGCAAAGGAAATCTAACCCAGTTTTGCTTAGCTGTTTGTTTTCGAAGCAATGTCAAATTTCTTATTTATCCACCTTAGCTGTGCCCTTTATCTGAAAAATATGTAAATCTATTTAAATCAATTTCCTGTAATGCCACACAAAACAATAATTATATTAGTACTGTTCATGATGTACTAATAACACCAACATAATTGCATTCGAATATGAAATTGCTAGGTAATAGGCGTTTCATAAATTGTTTTGGGGGAATGTCATTTTTAACCTTACTCTAGGTCCTGAGTTCCTGGTATCAGTGGGAAGGTATCATGTGTGTCCGGGGAAACAGCTGGAGACCATCAAAAGCTTGTGCAGCTGGACAGGCCAGGCCGGGTGAGTAGAGTGGCCTGTCTCTCAGGGTGAGAGGCCTTTCAGTGTGGCCTTCTCAGGCTTAGGGTGCTGGTCCCCGATGGCAGAGTGCTCTGTGGGCTGCCATGCAAGGGGAGAGGAAGAAGTGTCTGTCACATGCTCCTCACACCCACGCATAGAGTCTGGGGGACAAGGCATGCTCTGGTGACACGCTGTTCATTTGGAATGAGGTGCTTTGTTAAAATGGTTGCTTGACAGGCTTCTGGCTCCCTTTCCTCAAAGCCTTGGCCACAAGTTACAGGTCTGTGGGGGAGACGGGCAGCAAAAAAAATATCCAGCTTAGAAGTTGTTAGAACCTGAGGCCTCGAGGCAAGAATATAAATTTATTTTTCACGCTATAAGGAAGATTCATATTTCAGGGAAGCCAGGTCTGTTTCTTCCCTCAGAAACCTCAGTGAAGACAGAGACGGCTGTCTGCAGGTTGGGGTGGGACGGGGCAGGGGAAGAAGGCATAATGACATGCCCACGGCACTCTGAGTGACAAGCTGAACCGTAGAGCTGGTTTGTGATTTTATTATTAGTCATGAGAAAAGAGAGGTGGTGTCTTCACCACGTGCCTCAGAGAGGTCCTGTTTGATCAGGCACCGTGGGCTGCTGGGTAATTACAAAGCTACCTTGAATCTACATGAAGAGGGTTCCCTCTGGACTCAGAGTTCAACTGTACGCTTCTAAGAAGGTTCTCTTCCCAGGCAGGGACCCTGAGAGGCAGGCAGGGACTAAGAAGTCACTTCCTCTTAAGCTAATTTCACTTGAAAGGTGTTTGATTTTTTAAAGCACTTTACAACATAAATGATATACCGGGGGAGGGCGTTTGCTCTCTCCCAAATCCAGAAGGATACAGAAGAACTGTGAGAATTTAAATAATACTACATTGTGAATAAAGATAAATAGCTCAACGTTAAGGGCTGGGGGCATTTTCCCAGAGTTCGGTTTATCACAGAATACATTTCTATACATTTGTGGTAACTTTTTTCCTCACATTCAATGATAACACCAATAAACAACGCTGAAGCTGGAAGCACGGGTCCAGGCAAAAAGGCTTATAAATTTATCCTGCCGGGAGCTTTGAAGGGTGCTGGAACAGCAGAGCCCAGAGCCACATGCCTAATGGGCTGGCGGGTTTAGGAATTTATGGGCTGAGAATCTTCTGTGGACTAGATTGCTATTAGAGATCTGGGGAATGCTCTGAGACAGCTAATGTCCCGAGAGAGGACAGTCTGCTCCCTGCTACAGGGGCAAGGAGGCCGAGGTGAGGGTGGCAGGAGGCAGGCCACAGCTTGGGGCCCGTGGATGGGGAACCAAGGCATGGAAGGAGGAAAGAAAGAGCTTTGGTGATGGGCTATAAATCCCTGTTTCAAAGAGTCTTTTCTTGGGATGGCAAGGTATCTGTCCTGATACGGTGCCATTAGACACAAACTATTTTAACACATTGTTCACATGGGTGACCAAAAATAAAGTTCCTATACATAATATTCCCCCTCACCTATAGGGTCTAGAGACCTCGGGGAAGTACAGTTAAGCAGTGCGCCCACGTTCCTGGGGCACACAGGCCTAGGAGCACTGACCCCAGGCAGCATCCTGTGTGCTGTGTGCGAGCTCTTTAAATTCGGCTTTGCGGTAGGAGAGGGAGCTTGGAGACAGGAAGCGGCCAGCGGCGGCACTGAAGGAAGGCAGGGAAGGGGATTGTCTCTGTTTTCTGCAAACCAAGGCAGTGTTCTTTTCCTGTCTCTATCCAGGGACAGCCACGGGGTCCCACTCAGGGCCCCAAGATGCATTTGCATAACACATTTACATCTGAAGGGAGGTTACAGACTGGCCGCTTCTACAATGGCAATTAGGGACCCAAGTAGCCACAAAAGTACAGTTGCCAGAGCGGTGGCTAGAAGGAGCTGAAGAATCTCAGTGCTTTAGAGGTGCCAGGACAATCCCCACCCATGTGCTTGGCTCCGGAAGGAAAGCAGGAAAGGAGGGCGGGGTCAGGGGCCTGCCTGAGACCTGACATGGGAACTGGGCTCTGGGGATGCCTGGTTGGTGGTGAGCAGAGGCCCTGCAGTAACTACCTGGGCACTGGGTGATGCTGTAGAGGCCTCCCAAAGATGGAAGGCAGACGTGTCTAACACGGAGGCAACACGATGCCTGGGCAGGAGAAGGTGAAGGGCTTTCTGGTCCTGGGAGCGAGAGGAGAATCTGTTCTGTGAGTGTCTCAACCCTGGGACTCAGGTGGCCTTTCCCAGGACTGCAGCATGGACAAGCTAACCTTTCTTTCCTCCCCAGCTTTTCTCCTCAGCCCTCAGCCTCAGAGGACAGCTGTGGAAGGACTCCCCAGTCCTGGAGAGGAGGGACATAGAAAAGGGACCAGGGACCAGCAGAGCTCAGCACCTGATGCCAGAGTAGAATGTTCTAGAAACTAGTCGCCATCCAGGCCCAAAGTAAGGTATAGAAGTTTTCAGTCTGCCTGGCTTTGAAAAGCACACAAGGCTGGGATCAGAGTTCCCAGGTCATTGCCTCTTAGATGATTAGACAACTGTGTATAAGTATAAATTCCTAGTTATCTCAGATCCAGATTTCTCATGTAGAAGAAATAGCGCGAGGTTCTTAAAGATGCCCAAATGCTGGGTACAGTCTGTTCCTTATCATGATAAAGAGTTGGAGAAATAAGAAGCCATACTGTGTTTAATGGGTAGATTCATTAAGTTCAGTTTAAGAACTGGAGCAAGGACGGTTGCCTAATGGTGTTCTGAAAATTCTGGTTAATGCTAAGAGACGTGGAATAAAAACACTGCACTGAAATGATTGTCTCCCTCACAATTTAAAAACTTAATGATGATATTCCTGAATCGGGACACAAAGTAGTCTTAAGTTTAGCAGGTTTCTGTAATCTAACCACAACAGGAAAGAAGGGCTGATGAGAACAGAGGAACTCAGACAGGACAGTGGCCCTCAGGGGACACTTCTATGCCAGGAATAACAAAAGAGGCCACACAATCCTCTCGTGGCCATTTCTCCTGTTAGTTTTTGATTGTTCTGTGTTAGTTGTATAAGGTAACAGTTTCATGAAGAGTTCTTCTTATATGAATGTATTGTCCTTTAAGAGATCACCCCAACCTACCTCACTTGTTCCCGCCATGGCCCCCTTTTTCTTCCCAAACAGAACCCCTTCTATTTTCATCCTTAAAACAACTACGTGATCTAGATTCTACATGAGCAAAGCTGTATACGCTTTTTCTGAGTCTGGTTTATTTTCCTTTATATGATGTTCTCAAATTCCACCCATTTTCTTTCAAACAATATAATTTTATTCTTTGTTTTTTTTTTTGTTTTTTAAGACAGGGGTTTTCTGCATAGCCCTGGCTGTCCTGGATTCACTGTGTAGACTAGGTTGGCCTCAAACTTAGAGAGATCAGCCTGCCTCTGCCTCCTGAGTGCTGGGATTAAAGGCGTGTGCCACCAAGCCCTGCTGATTTTATTCTGCTTCGTGGCCAAATAGCACTTCTGTGTCTATGCCTGTGTTTGTGTATCTGTGTCTGTGTGTCTGTGTCTCTGTGTCTGTCTATATGTCTTACTGTGTATATGTGTGTGTGTGTGTGTGTGTGTGTGTGTATGTGTATTTGTGAGTATCTCTGTGTGTGTGGTTTTGTCTGTGTGTCTGTGTATATGCGTGTGTCTGCGTCTGCATGTATATGTGTATCTGTGTGTGAGTATACACACATGTATGATTTCACATGGGTTGATGCTATGTGAACTCAGTCATGGGGCGGAGCACTGCAGCCGACATTGTGGGCATCTCTGATGTTCTAACTATGCAATTGGGTTTGGCTACATTAGTGGCACAGTCGGTCACATGGCTGCTGTGTTTTCAGCTTCTGGCAGAACTTCCCTGCTGATTTCCATGGTGGCCTTGTAGAAGACATTCCCACCAGCAGTGTGTGAGGTCTCCTTTTCTGGCATCCTAACAGCATATACTTGCTTTCTGGATGATGGCCATTCTGAATGGATGAGACGGGCTCTTGGTGTGTTTTGGTTTGTATTTCCCTCATGGCTGAGGGTGCTGAGCATGTTTTCACATATTTACTGGTGCAACTATTACTGCTGTCTCTTTTGCAACCACCACTGTTCTCTGTTGCTTCTGCCATTGCTGATTTAGTTAGCCAAAACTCATCTCTTAGGACAATTTCTTAACTGGTCTCTGCTCTCCTGGGGATGGACAGGACCAGTGTACTCCTGCGTGCACGCTCCGGCTGGGCTGTGTGTGCTCTCTGCTGTGTCTCCGGCACTCAGCACTCAGGAGAGCATCCTTAGTAGGATGGGACAGAAAGGCCTTGAATTAGGAGCTGGAGTTCAGTAGATAATAAAGCTAGCATTAGAATCAGCAGGGTACGGGGTAGTAGTGGCAGCAGCACACTGGTACCTCAACCCATTTGAGAGGCCATTGCCCATCAGCAATTTCTGAGGAAGGATGGAGTCACCCGCCTGCCTGGTGGCCTTTCCCATACCCTGTGACCTATACTGGGCTATAAGCAGATTTCCCCAGAGCTGACTCTGCCCTGTGGGTTGGTGACACTTTTCTTTGCTCACTTGCCTTCCTGTTCTCCTCATACCTTGGACGCTGCCTTATCTGCACAGCATTGAGGCTGCAGTCAGGGAAAACTTGGACTTTCAGATGTTGCCAGGGACACAGACACAGGATCCCGGGTCCCTGGAAGATGGTGGATGCACATTCAGCTGATGGCACAAACCAGGCTCTTTAGTCTGCACAGAAGAAGCCCGTGGTGAAACCTGCTTGGGACGGACCCTGCCTGAGAGAGCCCATAGGTAGTATAATTATGTGGCTGGCTGGAAACTGGGGCCCCAGGCAGTGTGCGGGGCCGGGGCTCATTTCTGCTCTGATTGGTTCTGCTCCACAGGCGCCCAGCGAGCAGGTGGGACTGCTCTTGTCTCCAAAGTCCTGTGGTTTGCAGTGGATCCAGGCTGAGCAGAGGCCACCTCAGACTCATGGTCTGCATAGCCTTCAGGTCACCTTGCCTTGGACAGTGAGTGACCTTGAGCAGAGGTCACTCTGCATTCCCCCAGCCCACGGGTGCCCCGCTCTGAGCCCACGAACCCAGACTATGTGCTGACATGGGCGATCCCTTCACAAATGCTCTGTCTTCAAGGCTGAGTGTGGGGAAACAAGTAACAATGGGCCAGCTTGTCTGCTGCAGGGTGGGCTGTAAAGCCCTGGCTTTAGTGCCTGTGCCTTAAATGACAGGCGGGTTAGGCCCCTCCTCTGCCCCTCCTGCTCCTTAGCTCTGGCCTGACCCTTGGTTTTCCATTGGAGAAAGACCGGCAGAAATGCCTTAGCTCTGAGAAGGATGAGCTAACCGTGGAACGTCTGGCTTAGGAAGGCACCTGGCGAGGGGAGGTGGTTTTGTGTTGCTTCGCCTCTTCTCTTGTTACTCTGGCCCTGTGAGCGCGCATCATACTTCTAAATGGAGACAGCAGCGGTCAGGCCTGGGCCAGGGTGCAGGAGCTTTAACTCTGAGATGGCTTGCTACTGTTCTACCAAGTCAGGCGGCCAGACTGAGGAACTTCCGGGGCCTGTTTCCTATCCTGTAAAAGCGGCTTTGGGGAGACAGCCTAATGGCATTCCTACCTCTAAAATCTCTGTGCTTACGTGGAGATTTAAACATTTGTTCTAAAATTAAAAAAAAGAAAAAACTTTGTTTAGAAACTACAAAATGGTTTTAGATCCCAACCAACAGAATATTTCTTAGAACTTTTGTAAAACTTTTTCCCTCTGGGCTCTTCTAGCACGTAACTTTTTTAAAAAAATGATACTGAAATAACAATATGGGGTATCAGTGATAAAAAATAAACAGGTACACACTCTCACACACATCACCCTTGAATACACATAGATGTGTGTCAATCTATTCCCTAGCACACAAACAGGCGCACGTGCGCGAGTGCACGCGTGCGCGCGCGCACACACACACACACACACACACACACACACACACACACACACACACGCTAACTCCCTCCTGACCTCTGCATCCCAGGCACGTGCGCTCATCACATGAGTCCCTTCACCCATTTAATTCCAGCTCCAAAGTTCACCCCCAACTTTTCCTTCTGTGATAGACAATGCTCTAAGTGGCTGCTGGGTGTTACACACAATCTTTTGTCCTGACAGGATCAACACACTTTCCGGAGTCACATGCTTCTTGCTGACAGGTCTGGAAGCATCTATGCACAGGATTAGAAGCCCTGGCCACACATCACTGGGAGAGAGCACTCGGGCAATCGGAAAGCTAGGGGGTCCTGCAGGGAGCCCTAAGATCAGCACCCTGGAACAAGAAGACCTGGTGCTGCGCTCTGCTGGGGTGCACGGGGAGTCTGGGGAGAGGCTCTGGCTGCACTGTCAACAGGCGTTTGGCGACTCCCACCCGTTTCCTTCCTAAGCCACTGGTGCAGGAGACACTCACTGGGTTGTCTTTTTAGTGCTTCCCGTAAGCTTGTGTCCTAAAACATTTGGTGCCAAGCTGCTACACAACTCCAGGGCCACCAGCATTTTATTGAGGAAAAAAAAATGAACTCATGAGAGAAGGACAAAGTGTGGGCCTGGGGACAAACATGACACAGGGTCCTGTCATAGCAAGTGAACCAAGAGGGTTTGAAGGCTTGGGGGTGTAGGACACCACAGTCTCTATGCAGTGTACTGGGGTGGGGTTTCCTATAGAAGTGGAAAACAGGACTGCTAAATGCAGCTAAACAGAACAGCTAACCACTTACCCCTCAGACAAAATCAGGACCTCCAGCTATATTCACAATGGCCAGAACATGCTAATGGCATAGGCACGGATAGAGAAAACGGATACTTATTGCTTGTATAGGATATATATATATGTGTACACACACACAGACACACACAGACACACAGACACACACACACACACACACACACACACACACACACACACACACACACAAAGTGGGATATTATTTGGCCCTAAAAAGGAATGTTACCCTTACGTTAGCCTGGAGGACATAGGTTGAAGTGAACCAATTATACTGCAGGGTCCCACGTATATGTGGAGTTGATAAAAATACAGAGGGGAAAACTAGGTTACCATGAAGGGGGTGGGGAGGAAATGGAGTAGACATGCATATGAGATGGGGAAGAAGACAGCAGGGTGAAGAATTCTAGGGGTCCAGGGACAGGGGAGAGACAAGGTCAGATATTGGCTATGGCTTCTGAAGTACAAGGGTTCTGAACTGACCACCGCTGCGCAGGATAGCCGCTAACTGTAAGGGCACCTCAGATGCCCAGATGTTCGGTGCTCGTAGGATGGTCACACACAGCTCCATGACGGCTGCTACACTCTGGGAAGTGCGCTGTGAAGTGGCTTGGTTATATTGGGTGCGTGTGTCTTGGGTGCACTCACGCGACCTACAGTGGCTGAGACATCCCTGGGAAGAATAACTTTATAGCGCGCTGCTGGGACACGGAGCCTGCCTCGGACTGCTGTGCCTGTGGTCGGTCACAGGACTTGCTCTATAGTGCACAGTAGGAGGGAGCTGCTTGCTTCCCTCTGCAAAGTTAACCTGTTACAGAGATCAGAGGTGGAGGCTAACATGGACCAGTGACTGACACTTAGGCCCATCTGCCCCCTTCTGTACTGTGTTGAAGACCTCAGGCTGCGGAGCGTGACTGACGAGGCCTAAGACACTAGAGTCACTGTCTGAAGATGACCTCAGTCAGACTGGACTTAAGCAACTGGTTTAGGATCTGCTAAAATGCTGAGGAGTAAATATGGGGAAACCACAGATACTTCCGGGCAGGCACACAACTCCTCAGGGCTGGGCTGGAGCTGCAGAGCTTCCTGGCAAGGGCCCCACTGCCTGCAGACGTGAGGAGCTGTGTGGATCAACTCCATTATGTTTCCATTGGTAGTTAATTTATAGCTCCATACTGACAATGACAATGACAAGGGAGTACTAGGCGGCCAGTGGCGAATGTCTCTGCTGTGTTACCTCTTGTTCTTCAAGCTGACTCCTATCCAGTGTCATGGTGGACTTGTCACTGTGTGTGAGTGTGTGCCCGCTCACTGGGAAAGTGTCCATGGTGTTATGGCCAGTTGGAAGAATGGTGTCAGTGGTCCAGATGGCTGATGTTGCCCAAGGGCTCCGCCATGGACACTCCTGACGGTGGGGACTGCGTCTGGGAGGGACAGCACGTATCTGGTGAGCGCGCATACTGAATGTGCTTCCTCAGTCCAGCCGGTTACTTCTGCTTCCCTTCTGCTCTCACTTCCCTCCCCGCAGGAACAAAAGGGCTGCCAGTGTAAACATAGGCTTCTTGACTTGGGGTTAGTGCAGGAGCTCCATCCATTTCACCTGGGCGTACTGGCCCTTCCTATTAGTGTCGGCCACAGGCGACTGCGGGCTGCGAGTCTGAAGATGGCACAGCCCCTTCTCTGCTCCTCACGGAAACTCCTCAGCCCCGAGCTACCGTGAGCTCAACCCCAGGACGTGAACATGTTGTAGGTTGCTCAGGAGGGAGACAGGCTGCCTCCTTCCAAGAGGCCCATGCCCCAAACCGGAACTCCTTTGTGAATTTCTCAGCCATAATCATACTTCTAACTTCTAATGTTGATAATATAAGCTCGTCAGCCAGCACAAGCCAGTGGAATTAATTTAACAACCCAGTTTAACAGTTTTATTAAGAAGCTCCCGTGGGTCTGTCTCGGTCTGTCTCTCCTCCCTCCCTCCCCCCCCCCCCTGTCTCTCTGTCTCTCTCTTTAGAAAGTGGATACACTCTCTATCTGTATTGTTTGTTTCTTGATCTTTGAAACTACTTGGGATGCAAGAAGAAATTTAAGTCTGAGGGTAGCTGCCACTCAGCAGGCTCAGACACCGTGCGTGTACATGTGGCTCCGTGTACAGGCCACTGGTCGTTATCGACATGTTAGTACTTTGTTTTCTACTGTGGCGAAAGGAGCCCCTATGTTGAAAAATACCTTCTCTCTCCTCATGAGTCTCTTTAGGAACAAGCTTGGCCCCAGTGCTGCTTGGCACAGGCGTATGGCCGCGCGCTTTCCCCCGGAAGTGAGCCTGCCCCTTTGCTTAGTCCAGATGATTCAGAAACCCAAACGTGATCTGATGTCAGAAAGGTTTTGATTAGATTTAGATTTCTCTTGGAAACTAGGGTTGTGCGGCTTGGTGGGATGAAGTGACCACTGCCGATTACCACATCCAGACATGCACTGGATGGGTGTGGGGGGAGAGGCACTTCTCAGATGAGTGTGTTTCTACTGTAGTATAGTGTAGTGTGAAAATGTGCAAACAGGTGAGGACTGACTGGCAGTAAGATTTCTTTTTGACAGAGTGCACGAAAACCAAACCAAACCCTAACACTGCCCCCCAATACCTAAAAAGCAAATACAACCTCACCCAATGCTGAAAAGACACTGAACAAACACAACACAAGGCTTGAGCAGACCCCAGCTGCCCATCTGGGAGCCGGGAGAGATCTATGCACAACCAATGCCTCCTTTGATTCTCAGTGATGGCTGAACAGAACACAAAGGGAAGTGTTTATCTCATGGGGCACATGACGGTGGGGGCCTCCCCACCCACCCAGGCGACACTCGGCAACCTCTCTGCCTGGCACCCCGAGTCTCTTTCTTGTCGTTATCTCACTGCCCACCGCAGAGCGGAGAGAAATGCCGGTGCCAGTTGCCATTCTGTGGAGTGTGGAGGTGGCAGTGTCTGGGAGAAGGTTTAGGGTATGGGGCCGCCTTTAGCTCTACTGGAAAGTCTGTGGGGTCCTCAGGGGACAAGTGACGAGCCGCACCAGTACTCTGAGTTTCCACCTGACAGGAGCCTGCCTTTCTCAAGGAGCTGGCTTACAACACAAAACAAAACAGAGGAGATCAGTTCATAGGGAGAAAATGCAGCAAAGGATCTGTCTTGGTCTGCGTGGGGCCTGGGAAAGGGAGCTGCGTTTCCTTGGGTTCCAGATGAGATGGGGCAGTGGCAAGGCTCTCGTGATGGGCTGTGGTGAAGTCACAGCGGTTTATGGGCCGCTGTCACAGATGACCTGCTATCGGGCGGAGGGTCTGCTTGGCCTGAGGTGCTCGCAGATGGCTACTTTCCACGGCGCCTTAGGCCAGGCCCTCCAGGTGCTCGAGGAGCACATGAGGCCTGGGGACCCTCCTGAGTCCTGGTTCTGCTCTGTGCCAGGCCCTGTGCTTGTCTGTGGCCATGCCAGAACAGCCATGACAACAGTGGTTTACTTAGCAACTTAAGTGTTAGGTAAAAGATGGTCACATGGTGTAAGAGACACAGGATTTTGCAACTCTTGACTTTTAATGCTTTTAGCAATGCAGCTTTTCTCCCTCATAGGTAAAGGAACAAAATCCAGAGACAAACAGTAAACAAATTATAGAAGTGGAGGATTCTGTGAGAAAAACCAGACCAGATCTGAGCTGTGAACAGAGGGGGAGTCTGTGGAAGACTGTCTTCCAGAAGCAGATGCCCGTGTTTTCCTAGATTCTAGAGACTGGGCTGGCTCGTGAAAAGCAGGAAGAACAACACCTTCCTTGGCCCAGGCAGACCCTTTCCTCCCACATGTCCTGTGTTCTGCCGACCTCACCGTGCTTTCCCGGCTCGAGGATGGTGTCAGGCGACTGCGCTCTTGGATCATGTTAGCTCAGACCTCGAGTGATTTTCCTATCATTGTCCTACATTTGTAATTTGGGCTTTTGGCCATTATCAAAGAAACAGTCATACAGACAACTGTATCTGCTTCCTGAAGGTGCACAGCTGTGGCCTTCTCTGTGTTCCAGGAGTTTGTGGAGGAATTGTCGTACCCCACGTGACGCCTCAGCTGTAGTCCTGAGGGGTCAGACTCTCGGGGATGGAGAGGTGGGGCTCTTTGGTTTTGAAGGATGTGGGTGTATGTGAAGAGGAAGATGGTCTCATTTCCTCTGATACAGGAACTGAGGTAGAAGAGACAATGCTCGGGTGCTAGGTCAAAAGTTGCCTTGAACACTTTTCCTTGGAAAGCCCAAGAGCCCCAAGCACAGCTGCTGTCTAGGAGCTCAGTAGAGCAGAGAGCAAGGCGAGGTGTACGCATGTGCATGTGTGAGTGTATATATGTTTAGAAGGAAGTGTTTGGAAGCTGAGAATGAATGAAACATCAAGGGAAAAGACAGGCGAGGCACACAATAGGGCTGGGAAGGGGGCTCCAGGGAGTACGAGCCCTGCCTTTCCTCAATGCACGACCAGCAACACCCACCTTTGCATGTGGCTCAGTGAGGGTCTTTTATGGCTATATCAAAAGCACCCCAAGTCTGGTAAGCTACTAAGTTATATTTTGCTTCAGCACCCCAAGTCTGGTAAGCTACTAAGTTA
Source organism: Acomys minous (assembly GCF_964271855.1). Taxonomy (NCBI): domain Eukaryota; kingdom Metazoa; phylum Chordata; class Mammalia; order Rodentia; family Muridae; genus Acomys; species Acomys minous. The sequence continues at coordinate 140,584,275 of NC_140485.1, read as the reverse complement.
TATTTTACTTCAAGCAGTAATTACAACTCAGACAGAAAGGTATGTTTTGAAAAGGCGATGGTTTACAGACCCGACGGTTAACAGAAACAGTTTATGGGATTGATTTGCATCAAAATGTTCAAAGATAAAACCAGAATAATGTGTCCTTAATGTCCTCCGGCAAAATGATGTCCTGGTTTATTTGGTTCAATTATAAATGACGAAATGTATGAAACCAATACTGTTTATTGGGAAATGTAGTCTAGGAAACAGAAATGGACATTTAAAGGCACCAGTGGTAAAAGACGGTAGAGGAAAAAGATGAGGCCGTTTACCCCCCTTCCCTCCCACCCCCCCCCCCCCGCCGCCTACCCCACCACAGGGACAGCTTAGCCCACCTACCCACCACAGGGACAGCTTAGCCCACCTACCCCACCACAGGGACAGCTTACCCCACCTACCCCACCACAGGGACAGCTTACCCCACCTACCCCACCACAGGGACAGCTTACCCCCACCCTACCCCACCACAGGGACAGCTTAGCCCACCTACCCCACCACAGGGACAGCTTACCCCACCTACCCCACCACAGGGACAGCTTAGCCCACCTACCCCACCACAGGGACAGCTTACCCCACCTACCCCACCACAGGGACAGCTTACCCCACCTACCCTACTACAGGGACAGCTTACCCCACCTACCCACCACAGGGACAGCTTACCCCACCTAAGCAACTTATGTTACTCATGGGACAGGCAGAGGAGGGTCAGGGACAGAATTCTGAGGACACCAGGGTAGAGGCTAGATGGGGACCAGGGACTCAGCTATGAAGAGGTCTACTACCCTCCTGTCCCCGCTGTGACTACACGTGTACAAGGGCCCTCGATTCTGTGTGCTGTCTTCTCAATGGGAGGACCAACTTGTGACCAACGCAGAAAGAGGCTTGAGCACCTGCACAGGACACAAGCAAATCTGCAGGGATCTCTCAGATAGGGCACTTCTCCATGGCCGGAGCAACTCCAGGCCAAGTACTTGTCCCCCAAGGTCACAGTGACTCTGCATGGCAGTGCCAGCACCACGCATGTAGGGAGAGCTGAGGAGAGACAGGCCCCACTGTTCTAGGGATGTTTAGTACAAAGGCACAGTATCAGCACTCTGAATGGGATCCCTGCACGGTGCCATCCAGGGCTACAATACATGGCTGTGGCTCCTGGGCCGCAGTGACAGGAGAAAGACGCGGGTAGGACGGTACGTGCTTTCAAGGGTTAATACAGTTATTCAAACATATCTTGACCTATTATAAAACGACAGCAATGGAAACACAAGCCTAGACCCACTTAATCAATAATGCAGTGTTTTCTTTTGGTAGCAAAAAAAGACATTTGTGTTGGGATGGGAAATATCATCAAAACATGGTCCGTTTCAACTGCAGTGTGTGATACACAATGCAGACCCAGTTAGTGTTGGTTTAGGTCTGAGTGCACGCATGTGGACACCAGAGAAATGATTTTCTCTATAATATTTTGAGACATCATCATCTTTTCAAATAAAAGGAAGATTTTCCCCCCTTGCAGCCTGGAAACAGCCCTTGCTACGAGTGACACAATGCAATAACCCGGTAAGCACCACCAAGGTGCTCTGGCTTCCACATATTTAATTTTTCCATGGTTACTTTATTGGCTGAGTCCACGGAGGCTGGAACATATTGGCCGAGCAATTCCAATTTCCCCTGTTTGTGAATGTTTGCTAAACCACAGGAAAATCAGATGCCATCTTATCACCCTTTTGTGTGTGCTGCACACATGCTGCCTCTCGCTCTTTGGCCTTTTATTAGGAGAGACATTTCATATGACTGAGGAAAGATAATTGAACCCTATAAATCAAGGGGAGACCGCTACGGTGATTACAGCTTACCAGTAGGCAAGTGGCACTTTCTTAACTGCATTTGAATTGCACCAAAGAACCTGCAGAAACAAATACAAGCAGAGCCGCGCTGCCTTGTGGGTAGCGTGCCTTTGTGACGCACTCGACACGCGGTGGCATTAATTGATGGAATCATGTGCTGAGGTGTCTGCTGGCCATTAGCTCTTGGTACAGCCCAACATGTGGTGACCATTCACCTAAATACGCTGTAGGGACAGGATTCCCACTCAAGGCAGTGGCCCCGCAGGGCAGGAAGAAGGAACTCTGTGTGAGTGAGCCTAAACCAGTTTCCTGACTTTTGACCTCATTTTTCTTTTGTTGTTGTTATTGTTGAGTGGATGGGAACAGTCATGAATAAGCTGAATAAAGCTCAATGATAAGGTGTTTTGTTTCGTTTAATGAGCTTGGCTTTGGCTAACATTGGTAAAAGAAAGGAAGGAAGGGGAGGGAGGGGAGGGAATGAGAGAGGAAGGGAGGAAAGAAGGGGGAGGGGGAGAAAGGAGAGGAAGAGGAGGCAAAGGGAACACGGGAGGCAGACATGGGTTCCTCTTGGATAAGCCCACTTGGCACAGAGACTACTGACGGAGAGGCAGGCTATACCTTCATTCACCCCTTCCTTCTCCTAGCATAATCATTTGCATGGTGGGAGTCCTGGGGGAGTTGGATTTGCTTGAGACTTAGATGCTTCCTCCATCCTTCATCCTTGGTGTGGTCTCCAATTCATCCATGTTGCTCCTCCAGCCTCCGGGGCACCAGTTTACCTAGCTTCATGCCTCCCTGACGGATGTGGAAGTTGGCCCCTCACCTTCGTCCAGGCTGACAATGCCAAGTGTGCTCACCTTGCTGCCACCATACCCACCAGATCTGATCTCAAGGCTGCTGCGTCCTTTCTCAGACTCGGCCATGTTGAAGGCCCTGACTCTACCCATGAGCCCCTTCTTCCACCCTGAGCCTATGTGGAGCCAATTGAGTCAGTCACCTGTGGTGTTGGCCACATCATTCCCACGAAGGACAAGACAAATGTTGACTAATCAATAGTCTCCCAAACCCCTATTTCTCTGGAGTAAAGTTGAAATAATCACAACTTTTAAGAATTTGCTTTGAATTCTAACCTGTCAACTTTTCTAGTTTTCTTAATGTTTAAATCTATAAGGTCTTGAGGAAAGAAGTGAGAATTTTGTTAAAAATACCTTAAGTGAACAGTTGGTTATTCCACTGATTTTAATCCAGTGACAATATATCATAAACGTATTAACTCCCGAGCTACATTGTCACTTTCATCTTTTTTCCTACGAGTTAATGAAATTCATATGGTATATAAAGTCTTATCTTTCTCTAAAAAACATCCCTAAAAACACCAAACATCAATTTTCTCTATAACTGATGTTAAGAATTGAGGCGAGATTGGCAGATAAATATATCAAGTAGACTCACGTTGCCTTTTGAGGGAATTGAAAAACATTAAGAGAAATCCAATGCTTCTCTCTTTTCTTTTTCAAATAAAAATCCAATAGGAAGGCAGGAGAAATCTCGTCAGAACACGAGCACACCTGAGATGTAGGCACTTGAAGGCTCTGGAGGGAAGCTGCCTTGGGATCAGTTCACAAAGGACAAAAATCTGCTTTCAGCTGGGCGTGGTGGTGCTCGCCTTTAATCCCAGCACTCCAGAGGCAGAGGCAGGTGGATCACTATGAGTTTGAGGCCAGCCTGGTTTACAAAGCGAGTCCAGGACAGCCAAGGCTATGTAGAGAAACTTTGTCTCAAAAAACAAGAGAGAGCATGAGAGAGAGAGAGAAAGAGAGAGAGAGAGAGAGAGACAGAGACAGAGACAGAGACAGAGACACAGAGAGAGACAGAAGAGAGGGAGGGAGGGAGGGAGGGAGGGAGGGAGGAAGGGAGGGAGAGAATTTCTTAGGACCAGGGCCTGCGACTAGAACTCAGATTGGCTGCCTCCCTACTGCAGGTGCTGCCCATGAGATCCCACTGCTTGGGGCTCGATGGAACGAGGGAGTTCTTAGCTGAGAGGCTTTTATACCTACAGAAACTAGCCCTCATGTGACTAGAGTCAGTGCTGGGGGCGAAGGAGGAACGGTGTGTGGAATCCAACAGAGGATGGCCTGTGGGCGGCTGGGGGGCCATGCAAGGCCCTGGGTAGTGAACATGGATTGAGGGACCAGCGCTTTGTAGGTGGTCAGACCATGGACACTGGTAGTGAGGCAGCTGGAACATCTTTGACCTCTGACCCTATCCTGTATTGAACCCTGAAGTCCAATATCTGAACTTGTACCCAAAGTATAGATTTCTATGGATGCTTTCATGGAGTTGGGGTAGCGACTTTGTATTTGGGAAAAAAACCAAACTGTTCCTTTTTTTTTTTTTTTTTTTTTTTTGTCCTTTAAAAAAAATTCTCTTCCCACTCTGCTGCTTCCTTATTCTATGGGTTCTATTCTTAACGCCAGTTCCCCACCCAGCTGCCCTTCCATCTTTCCCCTCCTCTTCCATGGCACCACTCTCTAGTTCCACTCCCTGGTGACTCAGCAAGCTCCGGGCTTCTGAGGCAAACTCTGAAGCTCACTAAGCTGCTGACTGCCCGCAGTCTTGCAAGCATGTATAAGCATGTATTGCTTGTAGCCTGGTTTTGTGTGTGTGTGTGTGTGTGTGTGTGTGTGTGTGTGTGTGTGTGTGTGTGTGTAGCATGCATGTGAGAGGGCAAATGCCCCACCATCTGGTCATCATGAGAAGAATAAGGTTGTGAGGAGAGACACTGAGCAGAAAAAACGAGAGCTCCAAGCAGGGAGTCTTTGCTGTGGTTCTGGAAGAGCTCAGGGTTCCAGGCACAGGTTAGTAATCAAACTTTAAGGTCTACACTGGGGTTTCTCAGAGAGGAAGTTCCTGAAACCAAGTGTGATGTTTAATACTGCCGAGCTGACAGGATACAGAATGCGCAGAAGAGAAACTGCAGGGTGTCTGTGGAGGAAGTTCTACATACAGTTAACTGAGGCAGGAAGACCTACCCCAAACAAGAGCAGCACTGTTCCATAGGCTGGGCGCCATATTGAATAAAAACAGGAAGTGAGCTGAGTACAGAGACCACCTCTCTCTGCTTTCTAACTCTTGACAGAAGGTGAACACCCACCTAAACTCTGACACCATACTTTCCTTCTTATGATGTGCCATCCCCTCGAATGATAAGCCAAAATAAAACCAGCCTTCCTTCCTTCCTTCTTTCCTTCCTCCCTCCCTCCCTCCTTCCCTCCCTCCCTCCCTCCCTCCCTCCCTCCCTCCCTCCTTCCCTCCTTCCTTTCCTCCCTCCCTCCCTCCCTTCCTTCCTTCCTTCCTTCCTTCCTTCCTTCCTTCCTTCCTGTTGCTTTTGTCAGGTCTCTCTGTCACAGGAAGGAGTAAATTAAGCAATCACCAAGAGTCCAGGTTGGCATCTCTAGAATGGGATACACCCAAAGGCCAACAGGACACGATGTCCACCAGCTTGGCACTCAGGACAGTGTGGGGCAGTTCTGTCCAGGTGAGCCTAGAGAGAGAAGCAGCTCTTGTATAGTGCAAATTTCTCAGTCACCGTCTTAGGTGCACGCCACAGAAACCTAGAGACAAGGCACTCTTAGCCTTGAGTTATAAATGTGGAAAACATGCAAGAACATTTGCTTTAGGTGCTTTATTGGGGCAACAGGGCTTGGAGCTAAAATTGGAAAAGCTTTCAGTTCATTCCCTGTGTATTTCTTCACCACATGCCAAGCGCTGGCCACTGGGAAGCTACTGGGGATGCTGGAGCAGGTACCATTTTGTTTCAGGAAAGCCATTTTAGAGTGTTATAGACATAAACAGTGACATTACTGGACCAGTGGTAACGCACTAAGGTGTAACTGAGAGATGGCTTAGTAGGTACAGTCATCTGCCACCAAGCCTGGTGACCTGAGTTTGACCCCCAGGATCCACATAAGTGGAAGGAGAGAACTGATTTCTGCAGCTTTCTCCTGACCTCCACACATGCCCTGTGGCACAGACATACGCCCTCCGAGTAAATAAATAAATGTAAACAATAAAAGTCAAAAACTGTGTTGAAGGATGAGATGGATCCACAGAAGCGTGAAGGGCCGAGAGGGGAGGGAGTTGACAGAGACACAGGATAGGCCGCAGTGTAGGGAAGTCTTTATACGAGGAAACTTTGTTGTGTCTTATTTTATAATACTCAGAAAAAAATAAGATGAAAAGTATTAGAAATCAGAGGAGAGTACTCAAAGTGCAAGAGTGAGTGCTGTCAATGTCCGGGTTAAAGGTCACTTTTGTCTGAGACTGTCAGCAGGAAATGGCCAAAATGCCCAGAGTGGCCACCAGCAGGAAGCTTCCTTAAACTTCAGTGGCAAAGAGAATCTACCAAATCCTTTCTTTTCTCAGCATCTCAGCTCTTTCTGGGGACTTCTCTTAGGTAAACTGGTTGAAATTCTGTTGTGTCTCAGTATTCAAGTCTCCTGTCTTCCAAATAACACTAAGTTATAGACCCCATCAAAGCATAACCAACATTTTCCACAGATTCAAACTAAATCAAAACCCTATTTTTCTATTCAGGAACTGAGTTGTGAATTCTGAATTGAGTGGATTTAATGACTTTCCACTGAACACAGAACCCATTTGCTGAAACAAAGAGCCTTCCATTACTTATTCTATTACAAACAACATATATAGTAAGTTAGCAAAACATCTCATTTAAGAACCAAAATGAAGCTGGGCAGAGATGGAGCACACCTTTAATCCCAGGAACGGGGGACACAGAGGCAGGTGGATCTCTGTGAGTTCAAGGACGGCCTGGTCTACAGAGCAAATTCTAGAATATCCGAGACTACACAGAGAAACCCTGTCTCAAAACACCAAAAGGAAATAAATAAATAAAACAAACCAAAGTGATGCTCCCTCAAAGGCAGAGACATGGCATTTTAACCTCATATTCAACTGTAGAGCAAAATTAAGTTTCCTGCTCCTGAGTACCATCAATCGTGGTCTTTATCAGTTAACCAAGAAGAAAACACATTTCACTTTGACATGGAAGGATTGTTCAGACCGTCTTCTGCAGTGCGCCTTAGAGAATGTTCTGTATTTAGTAATCAGCAAAGGGCCTTGGGGATTTGAGGCATGTGTGAGACACATTGTGCTAAGACAGGAACAAATAACTCTCGTTTATGTAGATCAAGCATCTTCTTGAGTCAGGCCAGGTTAGCTGGTAACTAAGAGTGTTAGCTGACGCGCTGGCTGAGAATACGGGGCAAACTCTTCAGCGAAAGCCCATTAGGTTCAGCAGTGTATGCCACTGCATGTCAGGATTTCTGCAGAAGAGTTCGAAGGAGAAAGTAGATTATAACGGGCTTAATTTATTACCTTACACTAGTGTCATTTGTGGTACTTCAATCTCTCTTCATAGGACCTCTTAGGAAAAGAGAAGTTAAGCTTTCCAGAGAGCAATGGGTGACAGAGGATGTTCCGTGTCATATGTTTACACACGAGGATTGTGCTTTGGCCCATGTTGGTCTTTAATTGTCATCAAAATTCTAAGACAAATAAAAACGAACAGCCAACTTCCCTCCCTTTTTTCATATTTACTAAGCTACATTGGTTAAAAGTGTTTATATAGAAAATACAAAGTCAGAAATTATGAAATATTTTATCTACACAAAAATGTAGTGAGTGTAAACCAGGATGTATGTAATCCCAGCAAAATTTTATGAAACTAATATAGACAGAAATGATTTTAGATTATAGAGCTCAAGGCTAGGCCCTCTTCCCTTGACAAAAATTCACTATTCTGACTAATTAAAGGGAAATCTACATGTATATCTAAAAAGTCTTTTATATCTAATTCCTCCATCATTCCAGGCCCTCTTATAGGGAAGGCAAACACTTGGAAGAGCTTTGCATTCTTTTGGCCTCCTTTCACTGCCTTCTCAGTCTCCGCAAGAGATGCTTTTCCTTCATCTGAAGGTGGGCAGAAACCCAGAACCCTGCCTCCCACCACTGCCTGGCCTACCAGCCAGAGCGCACAAAGGAAACACTATTCACTTGACTCCTTTGATGAGTTAGCAGTGAATGCTGATGGAATGCTCCAGAAAGCCTGGGCTTGGGCATACAATAGAGATAAAGTTTAGCCCCCTATGACAAACATGAATTTCTGAGAGAGAAATATGAGGCAAGCATAGGCACAGAAAAATAAATTGTAATTCCAGGTAGACTCAAGGGCACACAGATGGCGGCCAGCTTAAGATGGCAGTGTAAGGGCAGAGGCCAGTCATCTCACTTGGGTGAAGACTACACTTCAGTTTGAGGGGAAATAGGTTTTCCTTAGCAGGTCAGAGGGAAGCAGTAGCTCTTCTCTGGAATTCTTAAGGCCTGACATTCCCATGGCGCACCCTGTGACAATGGCCCGCCAGAGCAGTAGCATTTCCTGCAGCCATGGTGGCCAATGTGTGGCTACATCAACACACAGAGACAGTTGAAGATGAAAAAGTACTCGGAGATCAGTCATAGAACAAGTGACCTTTGGAAAAATCAGAAAGTCTGCAGGTTTCCCCAAAGCCCTTGTCTTATAAGTGACATTCGGCAATAATAAAACACCAAACTCAAGTATAAATCAGCTTGCCAGGGGCAGGATTTAAATAGGAACTTATAGTTTAGGGCTCTTTGGAGGATAGCAGAGAAGTTTTGAAAAATTAAAAATAAATCTCCGTAATATAGATGTAAAACCTTTCAAAAGTGAGAACGTCTTCCAGAGAAACTGACAAGAGGCTCTGGCCAGCTGTGGAATTGGAGGCATAGCAATACAGCTTTTCCTTGTAGGGAGATAGCTACCCAGACAGGCCAGCAGCGAGGGCAGGACACGCCCTTCTCCGAGGAAGACCCTAAGAAGGTGGAAGCTGGTGTTTCATATTAATGGGAGCAACAGCCTTGAGCTGTAGGTCCCTTAATCATAAGAATCTCCCGTCACCATCTACTTCATGGTCACGCTTCTCTTCATGAGAGGCAGCTATGACAACGGGGACACCGAGAGTGTATTTTAAGGGTGGCTGTGTCCTCTAAAGATGAGGCTACAAGCCATTAACGGGGTTGAAATATATCCTGATAGGTTTCAAGGCTGTCTGTCAGTGGACATGCAGAAGGAAACCTACTATGGCCTGTGAGCATTCTCCAGACAAGCAGAATGTGAGGGAAGCCTCTCCGGTCCTTCGCCGTGAAGAAGCACTGTTTGTCCCCTTTGCTGCTGTGAGCTCCTCCTGCCAACTTCAGGTAAACCCCAGTCACAGCTCAGCCAATACATTAGCCACACTCCCTTTGGTATTTCCCATCCGGGGATTAGATATTTTTACATTTAAATGTGGCCATATTGCTTTCCTCTTAAAACTCTGCCTAGACCCAACTCTACCAAGATACTCCCGACTTCCCTTCACAACCATGTCTCTCCCAAGAGTAGCCTGACTTCTTCCCTCCTGGCACCAAGCTTCTGTCTCACCTTCCTATCACAGCTGCTTTCCCCAAGACTGAGGATGACGGTCAGCTCAAAGGACATGCGTGGTCCCCATCTTCCTGCTCTTCAGAGACACTAGTGGCAACCCCTTCTCTGTTTATCACCTTCTTTTGGTACCCATAGAAATAAGCCTCCCGGGATGGTCTCCTAAGTCCCTGGCTGTCTCTTCAGTCCCCTTTGTGAGCTGTCTCATCTTTGAAATGAGCTGACCCTCCTCAGCCTCCCTGGGGTGTTGTCGTCCTAAGTGAGCATGCCTGTTCCTGCAGCTGAGGCCACCTGCTCTGTGTCCCTGTGAGTGGAGCAGGGAGCCTGTGTGCCAGAAGACATGGGGAAGGTGCGTGCCTTGATTACCTTGTTCCAGGAGCTCAGGAATTAGCTTAGGAATGTTTGCTGTTCCAACAGAAAGTCACATCTAGGGCAGGCAGTCTCATCCTGTTATAAAAACATGACTAATTTTCTGCTCTTGTGTGTTGTGATCTCTTAGGGATTGATATGCCCGGAATGTGTGTAGCTGTGTGGCTGTCCTGAGTCACTAGTCTCAGGCCCCTTCCTCTTCAGTTTGGAGCCTTGAGGCTGTGGAATGCTACCTGCATTAAGAGAGGTCAGCACTGACAGCAGAGCTGGCACAGACGCAGGGCAAGGAAGTGGCCCACTTCATAGAGCGTAACAAGATGTTAATCCTGTTTGTTCTAAGTGGGTGTCTGACCACTTCTACAGGTACTGGAGACGAGTAGCCCCCAAGCTGGCTGAGAGGGACAGGCTGGCTTCAAACACTGACTGCATGCCTAGCATTCTCTGGTGGGGCTGTACGTGCGCGTTGCCTTGTGGGCCACAGCTTAAGAAGCTCGTGTACTTACCATGTTCTAGCTTGTGGATTCCATGTTAGGCCACATCTGGCCAGATGTTAGTGGCTGCCTGCAGTTACACACAGAACATTTTCTAGATACCCCGATTCTGCGCAAGAGCTGCCGCTAAATGGGGAAGTATCAGTGGGAATTTACTTGGCAGGGGGAAAGTAGGGAAGTCATCTGGTTCCTCTCAGCCCCAAGTCCCTCAAAGAGGAATCATGGAAGGAGAGAGGACTTCACGCAGGGCCCAATTATCCAATCTAAGTGCAGGCTGGGGTGGGAGCGGCTATGGAGAATGACTATCTCTGTTGGCCCCCTTCTCTCAACACCCCAGTTTCTAGATAGACACAGAACATAGGAGGAATAGGCACACACAGCTTCTGGAACAAAAGAGTGCGCAGGAGAAGATGCCTGGGAAGAGAAGGGTGACTGAATTGCCCAGACGGGCCTTGGTACATCAAGATGGTTTGCCTCTGCCAGAGGCGCTGTGTAAAGTCACGTTATTGCGATGTTCTGGCCAAGTGGAACTGGTCCCAGGGCTCTTGAGAGCCTCAGAGCAGGTCGTGGCCTAGATGGCGGGCTATGACATCACTGTTGGGAAGGTCAGCCATCACAGCCAGCAGTGCAGGCTTCCTTTCAGGGATCCCTCACTTTCCCATGGGGTCTGATGAGGACCCAGCAGGAAGTCCTTAACCAGCGGCAAGCACTCCTCTCTGCTCTGAAAGCATCTTAGAGGTGCATATAGTGCTGAGGAGGTCGTGGGGGAAGATGAGCAGAGGAGGGGTGTGGAGATGGCAGGAACCACTGTGGAGTGTGGGAGGGACCTAGACCTCGCTGCTCACTTGAAGCAACTATGTCCTGCTTCTGGCATCCACATGTTGCTTGGCATGGTCTTCACGTCTGTGGCGATACATCATAGCACACTTGATCTCTCCCTGGCTACCTCGCCACCACGTCCACTACTGCTTTCTGGACACCTGCACTTGAGGCCTGCTTTTCCCGGGAGACCCAGCCACCACCTTACTCTGCAGACAGCTGTGCTAGCTGGAATCCTCATTCTTCCTGCAAGTTGTTCTGACTCAGCTTTGGCAACCTTCTGGTCTCTTCTTTCCTAATTCCTGATACCCTTGTAGCAGCCTGGCGGCACCCATGGGTGCCATCCTGCCTCTCTTCTTTGCTACAGCAGCCCAGGTTTAGAAGCAGTGAAGGTGAAAGCTGCCTTACTCCCATGGCCACAGGAAGACGTGTGTGTGTGTGTGTGTGTGTGTGTGTGTGTGTATTGGGGAACAAGTGCTCCACATACACTATGGCTGGTACTGTTGGTGCATATCGGCCTCATAGAGAGGACACAGGTATTTGTGCAGCCATGGAGAGAGAAGATTGGTTGTTAAATGGTTTATCCCAAAGGTGCTATGTTGTAAAGATTCACACCTGCAGAGTTCCTTTGAAACATAACATGTGACACAAACACTGCATATGTAGACACAAATCCTTTGCGGACAGATTTTGCTCAGGACATTCCGTCCGCAGGAAGGAAGCAGGAATTTGAAGAGCCCTTTCTGAAGCCACCAGAGAGGATGCTGGCCACAGTAAGACCACACTTGATGCTTTTATTACTTATTCCCATGCCCAGAGGGAAAAGCACTGGGGACTTTCACTACCAGGTCAGGACTGAATTAGGTTTGAAATTACAGAATAGAAACCTCTGGGTGTGAGGGTGACCCTCTGCTGGCATCTGGAGAAGCTTTGGGGAGTTTTACTGATAAAGACGTCAAGATGCACAGAGCCTGTTGATCCTCTTGAAGGACCGTTGGCCTATTTTTCACCAATATTCTCATTTTCTCTCTTCTCTCTCTTCCCCTGCCCCCCGTCGCTCGTCTCCCCCCATCTCTTCCCCCTGTCTCTTCTTTCCTCCTCCTCCTCCTCTTCCTCCTCCTCCTTCTGTCTCTCTGTCTCTGTCTCTCTCTCTTGCTCTCTCACTCTCTCAAGTTTTCTCCTCAGACAACATAAGGGTTTCTTCAAACTCCATTTGCGAGAGTATGTGGGAAACAATAACAAATTCAAGGGACTGCTAAAAACCAAAATAGCTGTTAATATACTATCCTGCAGAATGGGTCTCCAGGACCCCAGTGCTCTGTCTCTCCAGTGAAGGAGAAGTGAAGTCTCTGCAGAGTCCTCAATGTCACTGCTATGTAAGAGAGTGCAAATAAGGATTGTCTAGGGAGGCTGGGCAGTGGTGGTGTATGCCTTTAATCCCAGTAATCGGGGACACAGAGGCAGGTGGATCTCTGTGAGCTCAAGGACAGTCTGGTCTACAGAGCGAATTCCTGAACAGCAGGGCTACACAGAGAAACCCTGTCTTGATAAAATAATTGTCTATGGATATGGAGAAAGAGAGTCACCCATCCAAGGTCAAGAGGTGAAAGGGGGAGCTGCCTACCGGAGCATGGCTGTGGGCTCTGTGTCACACTGGGACTCTTATGGGGCTTCTCCTTGTACACAGGCCTTCTTGCCTGGGGTCTGACATCCACCTAGACCTGCCTTTGGGAGCCTCGCTCTTACTCTCTGCTGTTAGAGTTGAGAACCCGGTGTAGTGGGTGATTTCCCTGAATCTGATTGGGACTGTGTGGCTGGCCTGGAGGGTTGGGCATTACCCATCCAACCTATAGGCTGGGTGGATTCCCTGAACCTGAATGGCCCATTAGGGTTTGCCCAGACTGTAGTTGCCTCTTGGCCATTACACTCACACCTATGGGAGGCGTCCCTGTGTCTGTAGGGACGCTGGGCTCCCTGTAGCTGCCCTATCATGGACTTGTGCTGACACTCCATTCTGACTAGGGATCAGCTGAAGCTCTTATGGAAATTGGGAAGATCCACTTGGAACTGGTGGGTACAAGGCTGTCCAGGAGAATGCAGCACAGGCCAGGGTTGTTCTTTTCAGCTCAGTGACTGACAGTTTTATGAGACAGAGATGGTGCAGATAAAAGCAGCCACCTTGGACTCTGAAATTGCAGTGCTAACGAACAGCCACAGAACCTGAAACAGCGGGTATGTGGTTTCTTGGAAGGTTGTTACCGTGTATAAATAGTTAATAAAATCCAGACAGAAAGGGAGGGAAAAGACAGCAATGTGCTGAGCATGATAGCTCACAATTATGATGAAGTTATATTCCTGCGGTGCGTATATGTGTGTGTGTGTATGTGCGTGCATGTGTGTGTGTGTGTACATGTGTGAAGGCTGGAGTGGCTGGAGGGTGGGTTTACACAGATCCTTGACACAGTCAGATTGCTATCTTAAACTGTCAAACCCCAAGTTACAGTTGAGTTTTTTTTTATTTCTCGGGTCTCTGTATTAAGTATAATTTCCAGGCATCTCTAAGTATTTCCCTGAAAAGGCTCCCTGGAGTTAGTTGCTTCCTCCTAGTTTTTCTTTCCCTTTGGTCTCCATAGGAATCTGATGGTGCCCTGGTTCTCCTCCACTTCTTCCTCCATGTTAGAGTCCAGGCTATGCTCCCTGATGATGTAGAAATCCATCCTCCTTGTGTCAATGGCCTCGCTTCCCAGGGGCAGTGGGGGGGGGGCTTGCTCCCCGGGATGGGGTAGGGGGGGTCTTTGTGGTTTCCTCCACCAGCCCCACCTCCCCCAACATCCTAGTGCCCAGGAGGTTGTACAGAAATCACGTGCTCTCCAGAATCTGCAGAGGAGGCTATAACATCCTTGCTGGGCACAGGGGAAGGAAAAGCGAAGGCTACATGGTACATGTTCATTTGAGAACCGGCTTCCCAAACCCTCTATGCCAGTGGTTTTCAGCTTTCCTAATGCTAAAACCCTTTAATATAGTTCTGTGTGTGGTGGTGACTCCAACTGTAATATTATCTTTGTTGCTATAGTAATTTTGCTATTGTTATGAATTGTAATGTAAATGTCTCTCTTTTCTGAAGGTCTTAGGTGACCCCTGTGAACGGGTTATTCAAGCTCCAGAGGGGGTTGTGCCCACAGGTTGAGAACCACTGCCAGGCCGACTTCTGGCAAGGATCTTCTACAGTCCGCGCCTCAGCTTTCACAAAATATAAGTGTGTCTCAGACACGTCTGCTTCGGCCACCTACGGCCGCTAAGTGAGCGCTTATTGCACACGTTCGTCCTGGTCGTGGTGGATCTTAGCTTTCTGTCCCTTACTTCTTAGGTTCTCCCATTTTCCTGGCTTCCTTGCTGATGTTTCCTCTCTGCTGTATTAAATGCTGGGGTGTCAGACCCCTTTGATGGAAATTTCACTCATTAATTTAAATTTTCTTTGAATGACTGTGACAACAGAAAGAACCAGGTGAGTGGCTAGCGTTTCAGGCCTGACCCGTCTCTACGACAGACACCATGAAGGGCATCTGCTGGTGTGTACGAGCCACTTGCATCTCGGTGTTCTGTACAGAGCTTACACTCAGCATCCAGTGTTCTGTACAGAGCTTACACTCAGCACGACTGAGGACAAAGTCACTCTATGCTCCGGAGGCACCGTCACTTATGCATTTAGCGTTAGGTTGGTGGCAGCGATATGGATCCAGTCAAATATCCTACTAAGCTGGCTCCAGAAGAGGCAGAAGACACAGCAAGTAACAACTAACAAGGGATCAAAGCTAACAGCAGACAAACTTAAAATATATCAACGTGGCTTTAGGAGTTTCTGATTTAATCCTATCTAAACCCTGGTAAGGACAGAAGGCTACAAAGTGCTTTCTCTTTCCATGGTGTTAACACACCGACTCCAAAACCTGGCAGAACAGTTCTAACATAGGCAATTCCCTTGAATATTACACAAACTTTGCTTAATTAAAGGGATTTTTGTAGTACATGGCAAGAAAAAATATACCACAGCCAAGTTAAGAAGGATATTTTCTGAACACATAAGTAGGATAATAGAAAACATTACAAACAGAACAAATTAAAATGTGGTAATAGCCAAGTGCGATGGCGCACGCCTTTAATCCCAGCACTCAGGGAGGCAGAGGCAGGAAGATCACTGTGAGTTCGAGGCCAGCCTGGTCTATAAAGCAAGGCTGGGACAGCCAAAGGTACACAGAGAAACCCTGTCTTGAAAAGCCAAATGTGGTAATAAGTGAAGTTTATACAGCTTAGATTAGGAGATGCCAGAGGGGGCATTTTTACAAAAACTATCATTCATATGTGGCACAGACCACTGATGGGGCAAAAGCTGGTACTTTCTTAAGCCAGCATTAAAGTTAGTGATAGAAATGCCAGACTTTCCCATTAGAGCGGATGGCAAGACAGGATGTCAACAGTTGCCATGACTATTTAAGAGCGCTATTGATGTGGGACTTAAAAGAACATAAAGCTACAGAGGTGGAGGCTGCTGGGAGGTGCTGGTCAGAGCAGAGGACACAACAGCTCATACAGGAGGAGCAAACCCAAGGAATGTATGTGTGTGTGTATACATATGTATACATATATATACACACATATATGTATATGTGTACATATACGCTGACTATAATTGATAATATTTTATTTTATTTTTTTCTGATAATATTTTATGTTCTTTAAATTTATAGTTGCATTTTATTTTATGTGAGTGAATGTTTTGTCTGTCTGTCTGTATGTACACAACATTCATGGCTGGTGCCTGTGGAAGCCAGAGAGAGGGCATCAGTCCCCCTGGAGCAGGAGCTATGGGGGCTGTGGTCCACACTGAGAAAAGGATCCAGATTTTCTACAAGAGCCATAAAGACTTTAATTCCTGGCTGTCTCTCCAGTCCACATGTACGTTCTTAAAACATGCTGATTGGGTATAAAATGTTTTCACAAAATGAGAGCTATGTAAGATAGTGGAGATTTCAATTAGCTATGTTTGGTCGTTCACACATAGAGATATATACTCAAAGATCATCTTGTACATAGCAAGCAAATAGACTTTTATCTGTCAATAAAAATTACTGTTGAAATAATACTCAGTAGTATTAAATGAGAAAGGCAGAATAAAAAGGAAATACCAAGGAGATACTCTACTAATTTCAAATTACATGATTAATAGAAAATATAATCAACTAAATTATTATAAACACGAGAATATAATATACAAAATATGCATGGATAGCTTTGTGAGTGGCTATTAGTGAGAAAACATAATAAACATAATAAAAGAAGTAAACATAAGCACATGGTTTATAGCAGCGAAAACAAATACAACGACAAATGAGGTCCAACACTTGAGTGAACTTACAAGGACATGCAGGGCAAGACACGGAGCACTTTACACCTTACCAGGGCATTCAGTAAGAGCTAAGATTGCAAAAAGGACTCGATCTGAAATGCCTATAAACTTAAGACGAACCTTTCTAGCAAACCAGACAATCCAGTTTCCAAAAGAGGAGAAACACACGAGAAAACCACACTTGCGTGAATAGGCTGAAGGATCCTGGAAAGCATCTTAGTGAGTAGGGACCTCCCCTGGGATGCCTAAAACCCTGCTGCCCTAGAGGGTAGGCGTTAGCCTGCTACCTCAGCTCCCCAGTGGAAGTAGCCGCACTTCTAGGCTGAGCATGGCGAGAGGCCACTGCTGCACTGGGCCAGGCGTTGGAACATTCCCATTGCTGCAGAAGGCTCTGGCGGACACTGTTCTGCTGCTGGATGCTGTGATGGTTACTACGAACTGTAAGCAGAATCCTGAACCGTGTGAAGAAGGGGATGTCAGCGCGAGATCACCTCCATTACTTCAACTGAGAAGAACTGCCCACTGCTGGCGGCACCATTTCCTGCCTGAGAGTCTGGAGTGTGTGAAAAAGAGAAAGCAGAACAGGTACATATTTTCTCATTACCCTCGCGTCTTGGCTGAAGGTGCAACATGACCAGCCGCTTCAAGCCTCTGCTGCTCTTGGTGGATGGTACCTTAATCTGTGAGCCAGAATAAACCCTTTCTCTCTTAAGTCACTTTTGTCAGGATATTTTATCCAACGAATGTTGTTTGAAAGACAAGGAGAGGGGGCTTTATTTTTCATACAGAGGCCATTGAGTGAAGAAACAAAGCTTAGCATTGTACTCTGTCTTGTTGTTCATATGAATATAAGTCCCAACCGGAACAAGGATTCCAAATGTAGCGATAAAACTCAGCAGAACTTACTGTCCTTGAGGGGTGAATTTACTGACAAGGCTGAATGGGGGATATTTGCAGTAAGAGCTCACATCAATTAATAAGAGCCAAAATAGAGGGGGGAAATGGGCATAGAATATTTAAAAAGAAACTTTATAGTAAGATAAATACAAATGATGTAGCATCCCGTGAGAAAATTCTCAACCTTGATTACCACCAAAGAAATAGTCACACCTTACAGAGTAAGCACCCTCCCATCCCTACCCCACAGACATCCTCCTCCTGAACCAGAGTGCAGCCCAGAGGCGGGACAGCTGACACAGATGTGTGCCAGCACATGACTCTCAACTGTGGTCAGATTTTACCCATTGTCCCAGGGACATCTTCTGTGGCAAAGAGAAAGAAACCAAAACCGCACAAGGCAGACTCCCGCGTGGCACCATTTGCGATGTTTCCTTCCCTTCTTGTAAGAGTCCTTTCAGGGTTTCCCCTTGGCTTCGATGCCCTTGGCTTGCTGAAAGCTCATGGGCCAGGTGTGTGTGGGACTCTTCAATGTGTGAGCTTATTTGCCACGGATATCACATTCCGTTCCCTCTGGTGGCACACGGTTTTGGGGGATCCCTTCATAACCCTGCTAACCTTTGTCTTTCTGTTAGGATGCTATTCCCCATAGCAAAGCCGGTTTTCCTTTCCTTGCAGAGAACGCATACTTTATTGTGAGATGCCACTGGAGGAAAGCCTGGAAACTGGATTCTGGGAAATAACAACTCACATCCATATGAACGTGAGCTCATTAACCCCCAAAGCGCTCAGCCATTACGTGCCATCTTCTTATCCTTCGTGCTGCTGCTCGAGTTGTTCCCCACCTGGCAGTGGGGAACCCTTTCAAGCTGCCACCCTGTCTCCTGCTGTGCACACTTCCGCTGTTCTCTGAGCATTTCCCTTCTTCTTGGCATGTCTCTACTGCAGGTTCTTCCTGGGCTTGTCCTGCCATGTCTCCAAGGAACATCAGTCCCTTTGTGGGGAAGATGGCATTTGGAGACCAAAATCCAGTTACTAGATGTCCTTAGTGCTGCAGGGTGGCTGCCCCTGGGCCCTCTTAGTGGGCAGTGGTAAGGCACAGACATAGTTATGGCCATGCTTGTTTCTGTCCAACCATGAGGTCATGCCGGTGCCAGTGTCCCCAGTTCCAAGCCAGTGTTGGTCTGACTTTCTGTCTGACTCATCAGTAACCCCACTGATCCTCACTGTCCTTCATGTTGTACCTCATTTCATGCTATTGCCCATCACAGCGTCACAGCACAGCTTTCTCATCTCCTCACGCACGTTTCCTTTGCAGACTCACAGATCCCCGCAACATTACCAAAGTGCAGATCCTGACTATTTGGGCCAAGCTCGGGGGACTGCAACTCCAAGAGACTCAACCATTGGAACTGCTTTGCATGGTGCCGCTTACAGGGGAGACTGAGGATGCCACCCCTCCCTGCTGGATCTATTCTGTCAGTCAATGTGCTATGTGCAGTGGTGGGGAGAGTCACAGCAAGTTTGCTCTTTTCACAAAAATGATCACTTCATTGACAGACCTCCGGGGCCCGTTCCCTTACTCTAGACAATAGCATCTTTACCATGGGGGAAAACATCTAAAACTAAGGATGGATGTTTTCACTGAACTGGTACTGCTGCTGAGCACGGGCTTCTGGAACATTCCTGTGAAGTGTGTGGCAGTTGCTAATTTGCACATGAACATTAAAGAATTGCCATGTTGCCTGGAGGAGAGTCTCCAACTCTGTCAGAAAAAGGTCAGCTCTAAGCGTTGCTGTCATACTGCAGTGTGGAGCCAGGGGAATTTAAAAGGAAAGAAGAGGCTCTGGTTAGCACTAACCAAGCAGGCCTAGGAGGGGAACCATTAGCATCGTTAAAGAGGGCTCCACTGCAGTGAGGGAGATGCTTATTAAGTCAGTCTTACTCAAAGGAAGGTATGATTACATTTTAAGAGACTTTGGATCCTTTAAGTTCTGATTAAATGGGGCATAAAACTGACAGGACTGGGAGGGGTGACCAGGTCAACATTTGGGTGCCCTGGAATGAAGTGCTTCTCCCTCTCTGTGTGGCTGCTCCGTGATTTAAATAGTTGATTTTCATTTAATATTCCTGTCTTTGTTGCTGTAATAACCGGGGAGTTCCTTTTTGTCAGAAATTCAAGATTGTATCCACAAGCACAAGCCAGGAGCAGCGGAGAACTTACATTGCCTTATTCATAGTGCAAGGAGGAACACACACACATACACACCATACATACACACCACACGCACACATGTGCATGCACATACATGTGCATACACACACACACATACTGCACACATGCACACACACACATACACACATGCACACACACCACACGCACACACGTGCATGCACACACATGTACACACACACACACACACACACACACACACACTGAAGGAGAAGCCATGACTCACCACTGGAATCTGAACCCCTGATGGCTGTTTACTGTGCAGTATCCAGTGTCCTCTCCATAACATGGCAATGCAGCACAAGCCACCCGCCTTATGAAGAGGTCTGAGCCTGAATGATCAGGGCAGGTCTTCTAAGCCCATGGAGTGCACTCTGCTCTCTAATGATCACTCGTATTTCCAGTGGGTGTAGTTCTCATGAGGCCCTTCTGGTGGACTGTCTTTATCTTCATATTCAAGAGTGATGGAAAGCCACGGTGTTCAGGGCACTGCATCACATTCTTGAAGGGTGCTCTCCATTATAGTGTGGAGAAAACACTGGCATAGAGCTCTGTAAACTTCTGTATTTGGGTCACAGGTATATCCCACTAGAGCATGGCAGGTCCCACGCTATGTGGGTTTGCTTTGCTCTTCTGGGTCTGTTTGCTTCCTTGTCTGACCACTCTGTTATCTATACTAAAAATTTAAAACTAAATGGAACATTGAGCTAAGACTCCCATGAACACACTAGGCATGGCTTTACAGGGGAACTTTCCCCAACAGACACGTGGGCTAGACTTGGCTCAGGGACATCACATATATATATATTTAGTAAATATATATATATATATTTTTTTTTTTTTTAACAGAGTGGAAAGTTAATTTCAACCAGCTATTTCAGCACTGCTGACTGCTGACTTCTGACATTTTCTGAATGAAAAATGGAAAGGTACATGGTCGGACAATTAAGGACATTTTTCAGTTGTTAATTTGCACTTCACGTTTCCTTTGCATTGCGAAGCTTCATCCCAGATGAGGGTTTGAAAGCGCTGGAGCACTTCCTAGGTTAGTGTACATTTATTCATACATTATGGGGAAAAATCAATGTGGAGGAAATTAGAGAGCTCAGTATGGTCATAAGACCCGTTTAGAATAAACATTATGTTGCCATTGTCTCATTTTGTGCTATTCTCCTCTGTGGAATGAGCTTATCCATGGAGCACAGCCTATCACTAGTAACAATTATTGTTGTTTGCAGCATTCAATATCTAGTTCATATCCAGTCACCCCTTGTGGGTTTTTTCTTGTCATCGACTTAGGAACTGATTAACGAGACATAAGAGGTGGTATCAGCTTGCAGCTACTTGAAACCCTATCCACCCTAGTCCATCTTTGGACCTCTTTGCGAAGTTGCCGTCCTTCTGTGAGGCGGGCTGTCATGCTAACCAGCTTGGATCGACTGCAGCTGCTCTTTCTGAAGGCCACCGAGTGCTTTGGTGATAAGAGGCATTTCAGGGCCACTTGTCATGCTTCTTGATAAAGGCTAACAATAGTACCCTGTGGACTTGCCTACTCTCATCACCCAACCCTTGTCAGCACGGAACCCTGTCAGAGAATCGGACCCAGTATTGTTCATCACCTTATTTAGTAAGTGAACCCCAGTGCCGAGCCGTGGAAGACTTGACCTCTGCTTCTATTTGCAGCTACGCGTAGAGCCAGCTTGCCTGCCCTGGCCTGGTGGGTCTCCTTTTACACCATGGGGGAATGCAGCACAGATTAGGAGGACCTCCTTCCCTCTGGTGGGCGGGCTTTCTGCGGCGATCTGGCATTAGGCGCTGGGTGGGAATTTTTGGGAAAGGGCATGTGTTCTTTCCTTTTCTCTTGCCAGTGTCATATGACCAAGTCTAAGAACTCACATGCTCTGAGGTGGATATTTGTAATATTTATATCCATGGCATCTGTGTAGGGAACTCTACCTTTTTTGATGTAGTTCACATTTTATTCCACAAAAAAAAAAAAACAAAAACCACGATGTGGGGGACCATTAGTGGCATCTCAGCCCTTTTTTTGTGAGAGTTCTAACAAGCCACACCCAGATGATCAAAGTCCCAGCCAGTGCGGTCATCTAAAAGCCAACCAGAAGCCTAGAAGTAGCTAAATGAAACATGAGCTTGCCTATATGTCAGAAGTTTTCTTGGAAAAAAAAATGAGTAGTTGGTATTGGAGAAAGTGCCAACTTTCACCTGCTTGTGTCACAAATTTCTTTTTGTCCCAGGAAAGTAACTTGTAGCTACAGCTCTGGTCCCTGTGCCCTCTCTTTTGCCAGCTTATGCACTGTGCAGCCACTGTCATCTGCACCCTGTCTTCTCGGACCACACCTTATCATGATGCAAGAAAAGAAAACAACGGGGATAAAAGGAAAAACTCAGAGCTAGTCTTAGAGCGGACATTGCGCTGCTGCATATGGACTATTTGCTTTATTTGGAAAATAAAGCAAAATTAATTTTTAGGTTGGACCGTGTAATGTACTGACAGGATAAGGCCAGGTTAAGGACAATGAATTCACATGAGCTGTTAAGTTTTGCTCGTGTAGATGGTGGCAACATGTTAGACGCAGTGAGAAGGGAAGGAAGCAGAGCTGACGGTCTGTGGCCCCAAACAGGCCACTTCCATATGCTCTTGAGAGCTGACAGCTTTTGCAGCCCGAGTCCCCACTCCTCTCAGCCACTTCCATATGGCACCCACAGATTGAGAGCGTGCCTTTTCTGAGACTCGGTTGGGAATTCTACCACACTGAATGTTTGTGAGCAGCGACGCTTCCTTTCAGTGTGAAAAATAAGATTATGAATATTAGTTCATATGCTCTCTTCAAAGCAGACAATAATGGACCCTGGCAGTTTTATATTTCAATTTTGCAGGAAGAAATTAGTCGCATATATTTAAAGCTGATAAGAAAAAAAGATGAGGCTTCCACTGCTGCTCTGAGATTCTTTGTGATGCTTGGGGGTCCAAGTGTGGAAAAACACTGCTATTAGGGGAGCTGGGGAACAGGAACTTAGGGCTGGAACATGTCGTGTCAGGGTGCTGTTCTCAAAGCTGAGCTGGACAGTGTTGAGTTTATGGGAAATACAACGAGCAAAGTGAGCAGAGCATTTGTCTGAGTGACGGCCGGTGTCGGTGTAGCTGCGGACATGGTTACATGCCGCTGAGCTTTCGTTCCTAGACTCTGAACGCTGAGTGCCACCTTCCATTTGGCGGACTTACTGGGTAGTGGTCATTAGTTTCATATCATCCGAGGGAGGCGGACATCAACTAAATTCTAAGTAAAAGGATGAAAGCACGGAATGCTTTCCAAGGAGGACTTCCGCTCTTAATAAGGAATGAGCAGACTTCAAAGAAGTGTGCACTTGCGGGGATAAGAGGCTCCTGTGGAAACGTTTGTCACTTCCAACAAAAGCCTTAAAACCCAGCCAGAGCATCGACACATTGCACCCATAACTTAGGAAGGAGAAGAAATAGAATACTAGAGAAACAGTCAACATAAAGTTGGTGAGTTGAAAGTGCAAGGACAAAATGTGAAAAATAAGAAAATAAAAACAACAACAAAACTCCCCAAATCTTGTATTTCAAGACTGGAAGGAAAATAAACATTAGCATCTCTGCTCAGCCAGTGCTGTGGGCTTTCTCTTTCCTCAGCTCTTGACAACCTGTGGAAGTGTTCTGGCCTTCTAGGGAGGCAGGGACCAGCATGGTGCACCACTGGGCCAGTACTTCCTGTGTTCAAATATGCACACATAGGAAACACCAGTCCAGGGAACTGGTGAGGGACTGTGCTGACACAGGCTCTCAGAGGAGAACGCAACAATGACAATGGCGATTTCAAACTTATAAATAAAAGGCCTAGGGCGCCAGGCCTCCCCTGTTATCTATTAAAATAATTGACACCCAGAAGGAAAGTGATCCCTGGGGCCACACTAATGTCACCAAGCCCATTTCACACCTTTTGGTAATGTCTACAAATACTTCTGTCCTGTTGAGGGCCCCAGAGCGAAGTGACAAGCATTTATCCCTTTAGGAGTAAGAGACTCCTAAGTCCTAACAGATCTCAAGTTAAATATCACAATGTTTTTGGTTCATTTCAAACTAAATTGGGGTTTTCTTAAAAACCACTACTTGCCGTGAAAACAGATGCCTGCCTCTGACTGCCTGTATGCATCATCTATTTTCACCTTACAAGGAGACTAATTAAAACTCGATCACACCTCTTGAGGGCCTGAAACGTTGTGAACAACAGCACCCCAATATAGTTTGTGGAACACTGTGTAAAATGCGCAGCAAATCATTTGCTGTAACCTTTGTTGCGAGGCACGGATCTAAGCAGGACCTGGATGGCAGGTAACTTCTCTTTTTGAAAGCAATTAGTCTTATGAAGCCACAGGACCCAGTGATGCTGAGACACTGCCTGCGGGCCCTTTCTTGTGAGCTGGTGACACTGTGTTTTTTAATAAGCCTACAACTTGCCATTATTGTCCTGTGGATTTGGGAGGAGTGGGATTCTCTTCTCCCTTTGGGCACTTGAGTGTGAGGCATGCGGAGACAGTTGTTCTGTGAGCTAATGAGCTGAGAGAGAAGAAACATCGTCAGTGCAGCACCCGGGGCGGAGTTTCTTCCCTTATCAAATACATCTTCGGGACTGATGCTTTGCACCCACAGAGGATGCTTCCTTCGTCTCTAATTGTTTAAGCGAAATGTGTTTTGGGTGAGCAGCCATTGAAGACTGCAGGCCGCAAGAGGCAGAGGCAGAGGAGGAGGAGCCACCGGATGGGACAGGATGGCTGTCCTTGCACCCTCTGTTGTGGCTGTGGCAGAACTCCTTGCTCCCCACAGACCCATGGGACTATGGCTCAGCACTGCCCTGGGCTTTGGAGATTCCCTGACAGGCAAAAATTTTCCCTAGACTGAACTCTTACGGTCTTCCTTGGGGTTCAGACCTCCTAACTGCCCCTTCCATCCTCTTTGCTTGTCACGGGGACTGACAGGACTTTACTGGAGCCCAGAATTTTCCTTGTGTACGTGAGATTCAGAGAGGGTGCGGATGTTCTATTTCATCTTGTGGTATGGATTGCTTAGGTGAATTGCCGGCAAGAAATCAATCCAAAATGTATTCGCTGGAGGCCTCTCCAGGTTGGCTTGGCTCACTGGTTCTCATTTCAATATGAAAACTGTCATTACAACTACTTCTCTTTGAACTCTGTGAAGGGAGGATCCTGAGAAGTTGACAGTTGGTGGCAATTTATGTAACTTGTTCTATTACTGTTGGCAGAATGTAGGGAAACACAGGGGTAAAAAACTCTGAATCTATAATACACATACATATATATGTATGCATATTTATATAGCTATATATTTAACGGCAGCAAAGGCTAAAAATGGCAGAGCACCAGGACCGTGGGTGGGGTGGGGGCACCCATCACTCAGTGCCTGGTACTTCCCTCTGGACCTTGCTCTGATGACTCCAGTTTCTCACTAACCCAATGGAAGAGTGAAGCACTTTCCCCCTCCCTCCCTCCCTCCCTCCCTCCCTCCCTCCCCCTCTCCCAGCCGCCTATCCAGTCACTGCCCTCACTGCACACATTCCTGCCTCTCTTACCCCTCCCCCTCCTGTCTTCCGTCCAGGAGCTGTCCTACAGTCCTACAGTCCCACCCAAGTGAAGCACCTGTTTGTCAAGCTGCTCCCTCTGCCCACTGCCCTAACTCCTCTTGTCCCTCAGATTCCAAGCCTAAGTCCATCCCTGTTCCTACCCGTGGACTCATGGCTGGTGGCACTCTCCCATACAATACAGTCCATCTGGGCTATGAGGCCTCTGGGTACCTCTGACCTCTGCAATGACGCTGCACCCTAATGAACTCACTACACTCCTTTCTCAAACATGAACAGCTGTTTGGAGGTTTGTTGGCCTGGGTTGGGGCTAGGAAAAGGGTCAGAAAATGGTCAAAGAGGGATGGGTGGTCTTTTCTTACTCCTACCTCTCACCCAGTGAGAGAAGAGCCTGCAAAAAGCTAGGGCCTAGATAGCTTTCCATGGGAATGAGGGGCCTTTGTCCGTTGGTCCAGGGATACCCCTATCTCTTCACTATCGTGTATCTTATGGAAACAGGGACACAAATGCTTACCAGCACACAGTATGACATGCACATGGGAATGGATTTATATTTTAGTCTTCCTGGTCCTCTACAGGACTTACAGATGCTGTTAAAAAACAAACACACACTGAATATATGTCCCTGAATGAAAAGGGAATGGGTTTGTGACAAGCCCTTTCGGTAACTTAGAGTCCCCCTTGATGCTGTTACAGCATTCGCTTTTTCACCAAGCTTTAAAATACTTTCCTATATGTTTTATCTCTTTCCCCTTCCTTATAATTGCTCTATGTACTGTGAAGAAATAAATAACAAAGTCACATATGAAAAATTCAAAGTACATGAAACAGCAAGCCCTGGGCATAGGATAAAAGTAGGAAGGGAAGTGAGGTTCATGGGTCTGGATACCCCCACCCCCCACCCCAAGATGCCATCAAATGGGCTTTGGGCACAGGGAATTCACCACCATCCCAGCTCAGGGACAGGCAAGAATCAAGTGACTAGCTGTCTAGGCTCAGAACGGAACCTCCTGTGTTCTGGGAAAATCTTCATTCTCAAGTAAGCCGGACAGTCTGTCACTCTACTAGAGACACCCCAATAGGCTGTGCAAGGATGTTAAAGCTGGCGAGTGTTTTTGGTGTCCTCTGTCTCATCGACCCCTGCTGGGTCTCCTCACCCTGTGCTTGAAGAGGTTAATATTTGCCCTCAGGGAAAGGCTCCATGCAGCTCTGTCAATACATCTGGAATGCTGCTCATGAAATCCTATCCTCCCCTCTGCTACTCACAGCTGTGTGTTGTTCGGAAAGTATGCAAGAACTGAGAGGTATGTGACATGTGCGTGTGGCTGTACCCTTGGCCTTGAGTGCCCAAGGTCAGTGCTGTTTGCCTCAGAGTGGGGCCATGCGAAGGCTGCAGATGATGGAATCAAATGTGGTACAGACACGGGGACAGGTGTGTGTGTGTGTGTGTGTGTGTGTGTGTGTGTGTGTGTGTGTGTGCACGTGCTTGGGGTGGGTGGTGGGTGGGGTCTATGGAAGCACTATTTCTAAGTTTTGTGGCTCAGGCTCTAGGGACCTAAAAGGCCCAGGGCTTTCGCTTTTCTATATTAGAGGCAAAACAGTTGCCTAAAAGAAACCAAACAAACCAGGCAGTAGTGGTGCACGCCTTTGGCCCCAGCACCCAGCAGACAGGGGATCTCTGTGATCTCTGTGAGTTCGAGGCCAGCCTGGTGTATACAGTGAGTTCCAGGATAGCCAAGACTACACAGAAGAACTTTGTCTTGAAAAAACCCAGGGTTGTTGTTGTTTTTTTTTAAAGAACCTTTTTTAGAAATGTAAATACATTTCATTTGTGAATCACTGATTTTTGTAAACATAGATAAAATAAAACTTGTGGTCCCTTGAATCTTCAAACAAACAAACAAACATTTAAATGCAAACTTTTATAGATTTGAACTGAAAAGAGATAGCGGGGAGCTGAGGTGTCCAGGGCTGTCAGTGTTGTCATCAGTTTCCTATCATTCTGCCTTTCCATCTGTAGAGCTTCTCCTGGCATTTTCCAATAAAAAAGGAACACTCCACTTCCTACGCTGTGGGGGTCAAACGTTGTGTATCCTTAGGCAAGTCTTGCAGAGCCACACATGTGCTGTGCTGTCTCGTGATGTAGAGAATGCTCAAGGCATTGCTAAGCACAGTGTTGTGGATGTAGATGGCATGTTCCTAAGGGTGTGCACACACGGGCATGTGTGTATACAGACACGTATGTATGTGACTCATCTACACTACCACATATCACTGGATAGCGGTTACCAGTGTAAAGTTGGGCAGTGAGTGACGAGTGGAGGTGTCCCTCTTCTCAGTGGCCTTTCAGTCAGGTCACGTTCTCCACCTCTGCTCCCATTTATCCTTCTCTGGGAAGATTTGAAGCACCTGAGAAGGAGGCAAGATGGATGCTGACAGTCAAGGCCTTTGACCTGTGCTGCTATCTTTTGCCAGTGTATCCAAGACACATGGGTCCTTCAAAGTCCTGTGCCTCTTTTCCCTATGAGGGAGAGCGGTGGACATTGTGCTTTTCCTTTTATTGGGGATGACACACCCTTGGAGCAGGCTGGGGCCTCACTTCTAGTCACTGGAGACACGGGGGTTGGAGCTCCAAGCTACAAGGATCATACTGGAGGGTACTGAGGGCTGGAAGCCGCTTACCCATCTTTGCCATTGTGCAGAAACGCCCTTGGCTCTTTAACAGCAGTGGTGTTTGTTTATTTACCCCCTTAAGGATAACCACACGTCTGTTGTGAGCAGACATGGGGCAGATGCCAGAAACTCTGCTGAGCAGGGTGACATGACACTATCCATACACTACAGCACTTGGTCACGCAGACTCCGGTGCAAACTGCTTGGCGGTGCGTCTGGTCACTATGAGTCCTCACAGAGTGATGTTGGCCAAGTTATTTAACATCTCTGGGACCCATTTTTGTTTTCTGTACAGTGAGGCTATTAATATCACCTACCATACACCCCTGTGAACATTACAGATAAACCATGTAAACCATCACTTACTGCCTATGAGTACCATGGAGAGAGAGCTAGCAGGATTCCTACAATCTGCAGTTGTTTGCTGTTGATTTTAAACAAGTGGCAAATGGCCTGTTTCCTGAGTTATCTCTCCCATCGTAACAGCAAAACATCACTTCTCACAATCAAACAGGTAATGTGAATTATACTAAAAACATGAAATGCATTTTAGTGAATAAGTAGTTCCAGTCATTTGGTCAAAACATGTCCACGACTGAAATAAAATGGCTGTTTAAAAAGGAGCGTGTATTCGCCAAGGACAGGGATGCATTAGCAGGGAGCTGGCAGCCCCCTTCTCAGCAGGGATGGCAGCAAGGCTGGGGCATCCTCTCCTGCTGCCTCGCAGGAAGTTGCAGGTGCTCTGTGCAACACCACTAGGTGTTATTTTGTTTTGTGCCTCTGGCATGGACTCAGAAGCTTCTCTTTCACATTTCGATTTTGCTGTGGCCTGGTCAGCGCTCCCTTGGAAGGTAAGATGGCCCTTGTTCAGAGTGACTGCCTTGTCAATCCCCTAAATACGTTAGGTAAATAAAGACAAAGACGATCTAAAATGAGGGTAGAAAAGAGCCAGGGGTGGGGTGAGTGGGACTCTGTTTTGATGGTATGCTTTGAGAATAAAGCATTTACAGGTGGTAGTTATTTTCTTCTTTTAAAAATTAAAGGTGATTTCAAAATAGATTTATACTCCTGGAGCTGTTGAACACCAAAACTGTCCAGAGAGCTGAAAACTGATCAGGGCTAATGGGAATCCAGTTACAACTGCATTTGAAGGGAAGTTTTCCAACTGTAAAGATTAAATATCTAGGGCTGGAGAGATGGCTCAGAGGTTAAGAGCCCTGCCTGCTCTTCCAGAGGTCCTGAGTCCAATTCCCAGCAACCACATGATGGCTCACAACCATCTATAATGAGATCTGGTGCCCTCTTCTGGACTGCAGGCCTATATGTAGGTAGAGCACTGTATACATAATAAATACATCTTTAAAAGAAAAGATTAAATATCTAGATTGAAAAGAAATGATCTTGAGTTTAGCTTCAATGTCTTAATTTCTTGCCTACCTATCTTTTTTGTTTTTAAGACAGGTTGTCATGTAGCCCAGGCTGGCCTTAAACGTCCTTGGTAGCTGATGATGACCTTGACCTCCCCCTCTGTCTTCACCTCTCCAGGGCACAGATGGCAACAAGCGTGTGCTGCCATGTCCGTGGCCTGTCCTTGGAATGCCTTTCCCTCTCGGCCTGTGATATGGACAGGTGTGTTTACTCCTGCCTATTTCTAGGCTTCGTGTTCTGCTTTGATTGAAGGTGACCGCATCTGTCTCCATGAAGCTGCCACTGCTGGCTCGTCTGAGAGAGTCTGAGGCAGCAGGTGCGACAGACACACCAGGCAGCACTCACAGTCATTGCTGAGTGTCAGGCGTGTCCTATACTGTTTCCTTGTCTGCTTATTTAGATTGTGTTACCTAATGTCACCCCCGGTCCTGCTGAGTGAGATTTTACCCATCCACTCCCACACTCCTGAGACTCAGGGCAGTGCCTCACCAACTGTTGTACAACACTGTGAAGTCCAGGCACAGTTCCCAGGGACCCCAGACAGTGAGGCCTTGGAGCAGACAAGAGCTGGGGAGAGGGATGGACATGTGAAACGTTGCCCTGGGCTTTAGATCCTGGTGGGCCAAGGAAAGATGGCATTACTGATGAGACAGCAAAGGTGTCAGGAATGTAGGTAACTGTCACTATCACCTGAGAGCCACCTCACAGCTCTGGGTGAGAAAAGGGACAATTTAGAGGCTTCGTATGTAGTCTCAAGAAGATATGTGGCCCATAATTAGGAAGACAGGATCTACACAGGAAGCGAATACACAGAAGCCTTTTGAATCCACGATCCCTGGAACAGAGAGTGTGAGAGAGAAAGAGGAGTGGTGGGGGGGGGGGTGAATGTGTGTGTGTGCATGTGCATGTGTGCATGTGCGTGTGCGTGTGTGCGTGCGTGCGTGTGTGTGTGTGCATGTGTGTGCATGTATGTGCGTGTGTGTGTATGTGTGTGTGTGTGTGCATGTGTGTGTGTGTACATGTGTGTGCATGTGTGTGTGTGTGTGCGCGTGTGTGTGTGCGCGTGTGTATGTGTGTGTGTGTGCATGTGTGTGTGTGTGTACATGTGTGTGCATGTGTGTGTGTGTGCGTGCGTGTATGTGTGTGTATGTGTGTGTGCGTGTGTGTGCGTGTGTGTGTATGTGTGTGTGTGTATGTGTGTGCGTGTGCGTGTGCATGTGTGTGTGTGCATGTGTGTGTGTGCGTGTGTGTGTGTGTGTGTGTGCGTGTGTGCGTGTGTGTGTGCGTGTGTGTGTGTGTGTGTGTGTGTGTGTGTGTGTAGCTGAGCAGCAACGGATGTCCTGGGAGCCATAATTGGATGGAGAGCCCAGAAGCCCTCAGCAGGGTCAGAGGAGGAAGTCAAGACTGAGACAAAGACTGCGTTGGCTCACACTGGAGTATTAGGAGTATTAGAACTAGAGCAGGAGCAAGCTCCCTTTAGGAGGCAAGCAGTGTGGCTGTGTGAGCAGGGGCTGGTGCCTGCAGGACCAGGACCTCAGGGCCAAGGCTGGAAAGGTGTAAGAAAAGCAGAGAGAGGCCCCTCCCCCTGAGCGCAGCCCTCTGGCCGGAGAGGCTCCAGGCCCTGTGTGTGCTGCCTGTCTATTCTATAACCTACGATGCCTCCAGAGTGCACTTTGGGGAGGAGAGGGTGAGTGAGAATGACGTACTGTGCTGGGCACTGACTTCCAAGGGCCAGGGAAGGGCAGAAGGGTGGCTACCTGGGGATTGGACATGCGCATTGACAGACTTTATAGTCAAGTGCATGATAGAAACAGGCCCAACATCAAGAGAGTTGTATCCCAGAAGAGTGGCCAGGGTGGCACTGCCACTGCAGGATAGCTTTTTCTTTGGTCTTCAAATCCCATTGGGTGTGATCACTTCAAGATTAGATTTGGATTTTAGGGATTAAAAAGGAAATAAATAATTACCCAACACAAGTAGTAGTTCATTATAATGTAAGAGAACAATTAAAATGGCAGGCATGCATATCTATTCATGGTTGGGTGGGACCAGCTAACCCCAAATGTTCTTTCTAGGTACTGCAGATAAAGTGAACCCTTCCATGGGTCCTCTGAAAACACACCCTCATTTCAGTCACAGTAAGGGTTGAAGGTCAATGGAAGAGGACGCCCTCTGGAAGCCAAGGTTCAAGTAGAAGGGAATAGGCTTAGGAGGTAAGTGAGCAGGAACCTTGTCCTGAAAGTCCCAGGGAAAGCTTCTGTAGCTCTCCAGATATCTGCCGCCTGTGTGGCATCCTACCATCCAAGACCAGAGTGTGCAGAAGGCGGAGGACGGTGGAGGAGGGGACAGAGAGGGACAAGGACAATCAAAGCAAAGTGAGGCCTCTCGAATGTCAGCCCAGTCCTTCTTGGCGGATGGGTCAGTACATTCTAACCTCTAGGACTGACTTCAGTAACTGAAATACTTGGACACCGAGGGCTTGATAAATAGGGGTTTTGGACGCATGCAGCAACAACAGCCTAAGAATGTGCCAGCTGCCCATGAAGTCTAAGCACACTACCGTGACTGCCAAACACTGGGACCTGGGCCTGTTACCCAGCTCACGCCAACAATGGGTGCTCTGCTTCACTGGGGTAGCAAGCGACTTTGAGCATCCGGCACTGAGGTGCTTGAGTTGTTGGCTTTGGGAAAGACAGATATAGAAACAAAGAGACTCAGACAGAACGGTACAAAGAGGAAAGAAAAGAATGAGAAAGAGAAGGTGAAGGAACAGAAGAGAACAAGAGAGGGCAGAGGTGAGGGGAGAGAGGGATCAAGGGGCAGCTGCAGGCCTGGGAGATCAAAGGTGAAGAAGCGGCTGTGGCCCCTCCTCCCCAAACAGCAGCTGCCTGTGAATGCCGAGGGAGCCTGGGCTCAGACTCGGGTTTCCTCTCACAGATGACCTCATAGATTGCCAAATCTGATACGTTTTAATAGTCTTAGATCCAACGTGGATTAGAAAGAGCTTTTTTTTTTCCCCTCAAGAAGTTTAAAATATACTTTACAGTTAAAATATGATTTTGCTTGAAGTGATTCTAGGAATACTTTCCAAACACAATGTGCAGGTATAAATTTTAACATGGAATATGAAAACTTCAAAGATGAAAACATCTTTGAGGGAAAGTTGTTGAATATAAAGAGACCAGAAGCCCCTGGTCTTCATTGAGCATTTCAGTTTCCAGGAAGCCTTCGTGAGGTGGCCTACGCCTTTGGTTTCAGAACTGCTGGCCCTTCACCCTTCCTGGTCTCACAGTCTAGGAAGAGCTGCTTTATCACTGTGGCTCTACACAGGACAGGGGCCCAGAGCAGTCCAGCTTGAAACACAGAAGAGGGGATGCCTAGACCTCTAACATCCAAGAGGAAACCGAAGTTGGATATATATATATATATATATACATATATATATATATATATATATATATATGTGTGTGTATATATATATATATATATATTTTTTTTTTTTTTTAAATTTTCTTTTGGGCATTTGAAAGAGTGGCACCGTCTTCGTTCTCAATCAAAGAGGAGCTTCAGGGGAGCGATTAGCGCACAAATTGCATATTGTATAATTTGTATTCATAAAAAAATATAAAGAGTCACATTAAAACTTTGTAGACTCCATCAGCAACTTATAAATGTGGGTACTTTGAGATTGCCCTGAAGTTATGTGCCAATGTGCTAGGGATTTATTTTATGTCTCTGCTATAAATATTCATTTGAATTAAAGGCTTCAAATGTTTGTATCAGGGACCATATTGTCATTTTTAAACCAGCAAAGTGTTGTGTTTATTATGCTTCTTTAAGGGCGTTTATTTCCCTCCGGCCTTGGGATCAGGCTTCCAAATTGGAGAACAGGAAGGAGTCTCCGACACTCAGGAGAACGGAGATCTTGGGGGTGGGAGTGTGCTGATCTCTTCTTTGCTGGAGACCTGCTCTAATGAGGGTCATGCATGGCAGGGTCACAGGTGTGTAAACCTGACAGGCATCCCCACAGCAGCCTGTGAGGCAGGGGGCACAGTGGCCCTCCCTCAGCAATACAAACACACCACATAAAACACATACCCATAGATCCCAAGTGCAACTCCACTTGAGCGACATGTTAAAGAAACTTAGCCACGTGCCTTATAATAAAATCCTGTATTTAAAAAGGAGCAAGCACTTTAATTCATGCTTCTCCTGAGATGTACACTCTAAAGTATAAATGCTGAAAAACAAGGCAATAGGCATTTTTATTGTTGATAACAAACTACAGATTTGTCTAGTGGGAAAAAAATTCATGAAATGTTTGACAAAGGAGCTGTGATAAGAGATAAAGAACACAGTATTCAGTGCCTAGGGATGAAGAGGGGGAGAGCGGCCTGTCCCTGAGCCCGCGGATCCAGCTATGTGCACTGTGATTAGGGTTATAAACAATGGCCACTGTGTCGGCATGGAGGAATGTGAACAATAGGTCTTTTTCTGGAAGTATCTGTAGGAAGAACACACAAATCAGTCAACAAGGGAGCTGAAATGATCCTGTATTCTCTCTAAAGATAGTGCGCAGCCGCGCTTCGGCGAGACCGCCCGTGTCCTTTCCACTGGGCTTCTTGTTTTCCTTCATTCACTATAGACTTTTTCTCAACTTGCACCTGGTTTGACCAGCAGTCAGCTGGCTTCTGTGCAGTCTCCCCATCTTACCCTCCTTCCCCATCCGAGAGACTCGGGGCAGCTGCACAACTGTGCTTTCTTTGGTTATAAAAGCAAGCTTGTGACACCCTTCGCCAGATTCTGCTAAAAACAGAATTAATTAGACTCAACTCAGCAACTCTTCAGGGCTTGTCCACCGAAGGCAGGCATGACTGAGAAGGGGTCTAGAGAGAGCCATGGGGGTAAGATGGTCTTTAGGAAGCGTATAGTCTGCTGTGGGGCGAGCCACCTGCGATGCCTCTGAGATAGACTACCCCCAAGTTGGAAAGAGATGGATGGGTGTAAACGTCTTAGGAAATTCTGCATAGCCCTAAAACAGAGGGGTTTTGTGGCTAACAATGAGAGTGGAGTAGAAGGTAGCATTTCAATTGACAGGCAGAGTAAGAACAAAGGCTCAGATGGCTGCGTGGCCATGGATAATCTAGACCGGATGGTGTCCAAAGTGTCCATCTCAGAGGAGGAGAGGCACGGGAAAAGCTAGAACCAGAGGTTCATAGAGCTGAGAAGAGGCCTACGAAAGCCTACAGCTAGAAGGAACCTTCCAGAAACCTATGTGAATATGAATACTTGCACTTGAGAGACGGTACAGCATGGCCACAGAGAGGCTGTGACTTCCCCAGGTGGTGACACAGAGACGGGTCAACATCAGGGTGAGGGCAGAGGAATGGCGCAGCAGTTCGAGAAGGGTACCAGAAGAGGGAGGAGAAAATGGCTGTGGATGGGTCTTAGCAGGCGCAAAGGAGGTGTCATCAACGTGGATGTCAGAGAAGGCGAGATGAGACGAAAGACATGAGCCCCTAGGAAGGCCCCTCTTACAGAACTTGATTTGGTGGTTGAGGAAGCCTTAGGCTGGAGGGTAGAGAGGAATGCTGGTCAAGTACTTAGTCTAGATAGCCGAGGAGGTGGTACTTGCCTATTTTACTGTTATCTTCTACTAGGGGCTAATTAACAGGCCTTTCTTAAAGTTCATCTCCAAGTCCCTATAGACAGTGTGTAAATAACAGTGTCAGCTCCAACTTGCAAGACACTCCGGGCAAGGAGTTCCCTAGTTGGGCTGCTTTTGAGAGATGCCTGGGCGACAAGCAGTCTGTGTGTGAATAGCCGTGTGCTCCAGGTTGGTGGGCACGTGTGGCCACAGGCAAAGGCCAGCCGGAGATGGCCAGGGAGAAGAGGCTGAGTTGACGGTAGCTTTGCCTCTCAGGGCATCAAGGGACCACGTGACTGGTTATTACTTTTTACCCTGTTCCAGCTACGTACTACAGAACAAAGTTTGCGGAGGTCCCACTGCTGCTGCTGGCTTCTCTTCTCATCACAGATCTTAATGAGCAATGAAGACCAATCAGAAGAGATCAGGCTTGATCGCTTTAAGGACGAAGCCATGTTCTATGGAGAGCATTCTTCTTTTTTTTTAATTCTTTTTTTCCTTTTTATTAATTCATTTATATTAAATCTCAATAGTTATCCCATCCCTTGTATCCTCCCATTCCTCCCTCTCTTCTGCTTTCCCCCTACTCCCCTCCCCTATGTCTGTGACTGAGGGGGACCTCCTCCCCCAGTATATGCTCATAGGGTATCAAGACTCTTCTTGGTAGCCTGTTATCCCTCCTCTGAGTGCCACCAGGCCTCCCCATCCAGGGGACATGGTCAAATATGGGGCACCAGAGTTCGTGTAAAAGTCAGTCCCCATTTTTTAAGTCCCTGGGGCTGTCTGAGAGGGTCTTCAGATAAGCTCTGCATGGACCGTAGCCAGCAACCACAAAACCTTAGCCTCAGTTTCCTCCTGCAGGGTCTGTCTGTCCCGCTTTGCTGCCAGCCACGTCACTCCCTCACTTACTACCTTCCTCCCAGGTACCAGCTGCTCAAGGACAGGAGTCTCTGGGGCTCCTGTCTAGGGCTGTGCTGGCAAAGAAGAGATGTGAGTGTAGGTGCTTGGGGACTTCGCGTTTGTTTAAGAATGTTCATGCATGGTGCGGTCTCTACTCGAGTGATCCTTATGTAGGTTTCCTGGCTCCTTAGTGGCTACCTGACTCATGGTATAAAGCTCATACCTAAGAACTTCCTGTCAGGAGGGCAGTGGACACACTCACCAATTAACAGGATAGGAATAAGGAACAACCAACTCCATCACATTGGTAAGCCCCTCCTTAGCAGATAGCCCCATTCTCCTGGGTTGTCTCCTTGGAAGAATGTTTCTTACTTTGGGGTTCTGTTACTTCTACTTCATGGAGATTTATACTTCTTGGAGATGTTCCCAGATCTAACCTACAGAGATAAGTGGCAGGCCCCCCCGGGGAGCCTGACCGTGCAGGCGTGAACCAAGAAGCCAGGAGCAGCATGTCCCGGAGTGACCAGGCCTCCGCACTTACATAAACAGGGACAGTGAATGCAGGCCTTGTCAGTCACGGGCGCCGGGCTCATGGCACCAGGAGCAGCTGACTGACTGTTGATGCTGGAGGCTTGGCGGCGGCGTGCACACACGCGCTCACAGACCTTTCTTGTAGCACCCCTCTCCCCCCTCCCCAAATCACAAATGGAGTCAGCTTACTGGGGGACCACGAGGTAAAATTTCCTAATAGGAAATTAAATAGAACGTGGTACCACTTCATGCTAAAGGGAACGTGGCGGAGACCATCGTATGTGCACTAAAAGTCCGTTAAAGCACTCGCTACACAAATGATGGGCAGTGACATTGAGCAGGTATAAGAGAGAAGACAAGCAGGACGGGAACCGCCCGTTCACTCTGTTCTTCGCAACACTGTTTGATTAGCCCCAGTCACCGATGCAGATAACTCTGAGTTTCCACGGTTCTGTGCGTGATTCTTAAAAGACTGGTAACAAACCGGCTAACCGTCCGCTAGCAGAGCTATGCTGCCTGAGCCCGAGTTAGTCCGAGCAGCTACTGTCCTTAGTGCACGACTTCCTATCAGCTCATTGAAGGCCAGATTTCTCTCCAGCAAAACTAGGTTAGACGTGGCGCTTGTCAGATGGCGTGGCACTTCCTTTGGTCATGCACAGGAGCTTTGTATGCACATTATAAATCTCCACTTGAACTTTCTCTGGCAAATCACTTCCCGAAGTTATCACTCCACCAGTTCCCTAAACTGTCTCTGCCACTTTTTACAAGCACCCTCTTGTGTTTTATTAGGCTAACGTGGTGACTGCTTTTCCATAGGAGACCATGTTGAGAGGGCAAAGCCTTGTCTCCCACAGTCTCTTTCCATAGTGGTGAAGACTGGACGGTTGGCAGGACAGTCACGCGATGGATGTCACTGGGTAGATGCTGTGTAGTGAGACAACTGTCCCTGGGGGAGACAGACCCTGGATTACTGCGTGCGACGCCAGCACCCTTCCCTGAGAAAACCTTCTGGACCTGGGACCATGAGGAGGAATCTGGCCACTTCTGGGGGTACAAGATTCCATTTGATGGGAGTCTTGGAAAGGAGGAGATGGGAGTAAAGAAGCCAGCAGACAAAGTTGGGTTGGCTCTGCAGGCGACGTGCTGTAAGTGAAAGAGTGTGACTTAGGGGTGTATTCAGGAGGATGACCTCAATTGCTGTGGCAGTAAGGGGATTCACTCAAGGACAGGACCGTGGGCTCATGTGTGGGATCCTTATTCATCATCCCGGCATGCGAATGAGAAGTATCCTGAATGCACGTGATGGGGGCAGCCAGAGGGGAGTGTGGGAGAACCTCCCAGAGCGGGTCCATGGGACTAGGAGAACTGACTGGACATGGTGAGGACAGTGTGGGAGAACCCTCCCAGAGCGGGTCCATGGGACTGGGGGAACTGACTGGACATGCCGAGGACAGTGTGGGAGAACCCTCCCAGAGCGGGTCCACAGAACTGGGGGAACTGACTGGACATGCCGAGGACCATGTGGGAGAACCCTCCCAGAGCGGGTCCATGGGACTGGGGGATCTGACTGGACACGGTGAGGACAGTGTGGGAGAACCCTCCCAGAGCGGGTCCACAGGACTGGGGGAACTGATTGGACACGGTGAGGACCATGTGAGAGAACCCTCCCAGAGCAGGTCCATGGGACTGGGGGATCTGACTGGACACGGTGAGGACCATGTGGGAGAACCCTCCCAGAGCGGGTCCACAGGACTGAGAGAACTGACTGGACACGGCAAGGACAACATCCAGGAAAGGGCTGGTGCTCTGCACAGCATGGCAACATACACGCACACAGGCCATATATTAGGAAGGGTAGGGGTGGAAAGTGAGCCATGGATTCAATTCTAACCATATCAGACTTGGGGTGGCTAAAATGTAGTTCAGGATATGGCCTTGGGGATTGAGAGAAAACAGAGTTTTAGGAAAATAGATTTGGGAACTACATGGAAAGGAATTGGCAATCCTACCCAAGTGGGCATGGAGGTCAGTTACAGGGGACATCTGTTACTACTGAGAAGGGGAGAAAGAAGAGACAAGGAGGAGAAAAGTAATAGGGCACAGATGGCACGAGGCCCCCCTGTGAGTGCCACATGCAGATCACGGGAGCACACTGAGCTCACGGCGGGTGCAGGCTGATTAAACACACCCTGCACGACCACCCAGGAGGTGGGGCAGAGCAGGGAGAGGAACTGAGGAGAAGCTCATAAAGATTTCTTCAGTTGATGGCTTCTGGGGACAGGGAGGTGACTTGCTGGGCTCAGGAAAGTGGAGAGGCAACACAAGGGAAGTGTTGTCAACCTATACACAGCCAACCTGTGCTCATGAGTTCACTGAAGCCCCAGGCTGGGAAAACGGGCTCAGAGCCAGGAAATGAAACTGAGACACACTGAAATGAAATGCCCTGTGACTTGGTGACTGTGAACTTCATTCTCACCACCCCACTGCCTCCGAGTTGAGAACGTCCCTGGGCTTGGAAGTCGGCCTCTGACCCAGAGTTAACGAGGAGTCAGAACCAAGCCACTTAACATAGACTATGGACTCTGGGTGTCTTCAACTCCTTAAGAAACTCTGGAATCATCTCTCACTTTCTGTTCCTCGCACTGGCCAGGATTACCACTGTGACCCAGAACTGCGTTCACACTGACAGAATTTACCCTTGCCATCGAGCCCTGTGTGCCTGGAACAAGTCCTGGGTCCTGAGACTTCTCCAGTGTCCCCTGGAGCTGTCTGACTTTGAGCCCCATGGTTTGCATTTCCTGTGAAGATGGGCCTATGTCACAGGAACTGTGTGGATTATTTTTTAGAAAGGCTTCCTGATTATTTTTCTGTCCCTTTTTTTTTTTTTTTTTGAGACAGGGTTTTTCTGTGTAGCCCTGGCTGTCCTGGACTCGCATTGTAGACCAGGCTGGCCTCGAACTCACAGGAATCCACCTGCCTCTGCCTCCTGTGTGCTGAGATTAAAGGCGTGTGCCACCACGCCCGGCTCTGCCCCCTTTTCTACTACTCTCCAGGTACATGGTGGCAACATGTTCCCATCTATGGTGATGACAGAGGAGACCTCCTCTCCCCTCTCACCCCCTCCTTCCTTGTGAGAGACACCCCAAGGCCTGCTATTTTGTGTGGCTAAGGTCTCCTCCAACCCCCTTCCCTGGGTGGACAGTCCCATTCTGCAGCATAATCCCGGGCGTGCTAAATTAATCTGCTACTGTGGCTTCTGCTGGTTACAGATGTTGTCTTTCTGGCCTTGTTGGTACCGGGTCATGAGGACAGAGCAACTCAGTCCTAACACCACCCCATTCCCACCCTTTGTCCTGTTTCCATTTGCTCAGTTGGTCTCTGAGGTTGCTGTGACACTTCCAGCATTGCCCTAAGGTTGCTGTGACACTTCCAGCATTGCCCTAAGGTTGCTGTGACACTTCCAGCATTGCCCTATGCTTGTCTTGGAGGGTGGGGTTGGGTGGGTGCCTTTAGCATGGCCCTGTGCCAGCACACCCAGCTCCCCTTTCTCTGTGGGTCACTGGGCTTTTACCAGCTTTTCTTCATCAGAATGCCCAGAGCCAGGCAAATAGGTCTTCCTGGTTCCTGACATGTCTCCAGCTGTGTGAAGGCAGTGGGCAGGGGTGTCTGTGGGTGAACTCTCAGGCAGCTGGGCAATTTTAGGACCTTTTATTTAGGGCTTTTCTAAGAAGAACACAGGCATCCATAGCAACAATGCTACTTAGGGTAGTTAGAGGCATTAAACCTGGTGTGCCCTGTGGGAATAGTATTTATGTACACACACACACACACACACACACACACACACACACACACACACACACCCTTCCTCATCCTATTTAGGGGTTGAAAAGCCTTCCTGATTCCCAATCTAAAACCTGAACACACTGTAGAGTTGTTTTGGAATTGCTCTAACAGTGTTTCTTATAGCTTCAGGCTCAAAGTTTCACCATTAATTTGTCATGGACATGGGATCTAGGTGGGTGACGGTTTTAATTGAACTGTCCCTGGGGCATGTGTAGAGGGTTGGCATAACCCGAGGCACGCAAAAAACAGTTTTCATACAGAATGCGGTAGATGCTTCAACAGACGTGTATTAAATAAGACATGCTCCTTTAAGGCTCCCCATTTCTCCGTATGCTGTTACCTCTGAGGCCGCGTGTTACCAGCATAGTAAATTTCTTAAGGAGCCAAGTGCAAGGAGCTAAATTTGCACATTGATTTTTGTCTTCTGTGTGCAGTTGAAGGCTAATTTAAAACGATGGTGAGGATATTCTATTTTCAACTGGCTGAAGTTCAACAGGGACAGAATAGGACCCTGTTATAGGAAACCCTTTCACAGTGAAGTTTTGGCAAAGCTAAATCTACTTCCTTTCACGGTCTTCCAGCACAGCCTTGGGACTGTTCTGGTGGGCAGCACACCCGCCCAGTGCCGGGCTCCTACATACAGCCGGAGGATTGTTCCATGGTTTACTTTCAACCATGTTGTCAATTCCCTGCTTTGAATTAAGAATGCAAGAAGGAAATATTTTATAATAAAATCAATAAAGGACATGCAATTTCATTATAGTTATAGTTTAAAGTCATAAACCTCCATTTTCTTAATTTTAGAGGCATATTTAATCATTTCAGGAGCAGGACCTTATTTCATTTAATTATTATGATAGCAAAAGCTTAGTTAGACCATTTGATCCACTTAACAAGCGTAATGAAAAGAGTGACCACATAACAATTCTATTTGGCCACAAATCAAGATTAGAGAGTTTTAAAGTTTTCTTTTTCTGTCTTACTGTGTTCTCTCTCAGACTCTCCCACCCTTACTCAATCCTCACCGTGGACTCCACCAGGCTGGTCCTTAAATCTGCCCCTCCCTACAATGGGGAGAACAAAGAGCCAAGAAGACTTACAGACACTCAAAATGAGGCCTTGAAAACTCAAGCCCACCGTGTAGGCTTCTTTTTTACGCCCTGTCACCTTTCGGGAGGCTGGATTTGGCTAAATCGCTTCCTTTGTGCCGACAAGCGTTCCCACTGTTCTGTTTTCAGGACCAAGCCCTTTGGGCAACAGTTATGGCGTCCTGAGCTCACCTACAAGGCAGATCTGGAGCTCTGTGGCGTGGCCTCCAGGGCCCCTCCTTGCCAAAGCGCTTTCCCCTGGCTGCTCAGCTGGGCTTGTCTAGATGAAGGTGCTCCCTCACAGTCCCCCGAGCCAGAGCCAGAGCCCTTCTGAGCGGTTCACCCGACCCAGGTGACTTCCGCCTTTATTCATCCATCCTCACTCTTTTGGCGAATTCTTGTGGATGCACCAGGGACTAGTCCCCGGCTTCCTGTCTGCATCCTCTCAGCTTCTCTAACTCTATGCTCTTCCGTGAACCTTCGCTAGCTGCCGGCCACAGGTAGAATCTCTCCGCCTCTGGTCTCACAGTGTTTCAGTGTTTGCCTCTACTCCTCTGGGACACAGCAAAATATTCTGAACCAACAGCGAGAGAAGATCTCCTGTGGCCTTGGGAGAGCTGATGGGGACCTGTTGGTTTCAGCCTGTCTTCACGACAGACATTTCACAGCAAGGTTCCTTGTGACTCGTAGGTGATACAGTAAAGGCAGAGTGCAACGTCAACATGAGGCATTAGTAGCTCATATTTATCTCAATATGCACATAGGAGTTTTAGATAGTCTACCGAAATTGAATTTGATCGAATAAATTTAATCGGATACTTTGAACATCTTCCTTTCGGTGACATCTGTGGACTATAGAGGAGGTCTGTGCAGAAGGCAGACACCAGGCCCATCACTGCCAGTCTCTCCTGGGTGCGTCCTGACTTTTGGGGAGCAGCCAAGGATTGGCACCTTGGAAGGAGACCATGACCTCAGCACCAGCCCTGTTTGAGCTGACTCTGAGAACATTCCAAAGATGGCTTTTTTTTTTTTTTTTTTTTTTTGTATTTTCACAGAGAGATAGAATACAGTAAGGTATGGACTTCAAGGGGCTTTTGAGAGTTCGAGGTTTCCTCACTCACCTCACGCATGCTCTGGTTTCATGAGAAGGGCATTTTAGAGATGGGTGAGAGTCATTAGTAACATGTTGGTGGAAATGGCAGGCATCTCCAAGCTCACAGGGGACCCTGCAGTATTCCTGTGTAGTATATTTGAGCTGAACATTGCTCATTCACATGGCACTGGCTCCGAACCTTTAGAGCTCCCTTGCAGCAGAAAAGCTCTAGGAAGCAGTCTGAAACTTTGGACTGGCCTCAGCTGAGGGTTCTGGGCCACAAGCTGGACACAATGGAGTCTACAGTCCATGCAGTTCTGGAATCAGCAACCTAATCGTGCCAACACCCTGGCCTTGGAAACTCTCCCTTCTGGTCTGACAAGGGGGACTCAGGGTATTATGGGATGCCAGGATTTTGGTTCAGTAAGGACCACATCTATTTTAGCCAGTGGGGAGAAGACAAAATCAACATTGAATTTTAGACTAATGTATGGATAATAAAACTTGTCTGTCTAGTTGAAAAAAAAAATGTTCGTAAAAAGCTGTGTGGTTGTTTTTTGTATTTTTCTTTTCTCTTCTTTTCCCCCTCTATCTCCAGCAAATCATCTCCAATTGCTTCTCCCTAACACATGAGGATACATTTCCAGGGACACGTCCTGGGGGTGGAGTGTTCTCAGAGGTGGGGGAGGACAGCTGGCTGGAGACTGGGAACAAGGTCACAGTGTTCATCTCTGGAGACCACAGAAGAATGGAGAATTGGCTCTTTCATCTCCAGCCTCTGCTCTCCAGTTCGCTGCCCCGAGTCTCTGCTGTCCCCAAGTGGCCAGCTAGACCCTGAGATGCTGGGGGGGGGGGGAGGTAGGTAAAAGTTTCCTAAAGGGCTTCCTGTTTGCTGAGACACGCAAACCTGGACTCTTTAACCCATCATTATGGGACAGTCAGTGCATGGTGGCAGAGAGGTCAGTGACCAGCTTTGAACCAGCAGGAGACTGAGTGTCAAAGGCGCTGGCTGCAGCAACAGCAGCAGGACAGGTGGGGACAAAGTTGAGAATAGTGCCTGCCTCCTGTGGGCCACACAGATGTCGCCATGGTGACCAAAGGGTTTTGGGGCTGCTTTGACTTCCCAGGGAGGCTGTGAGCCACTAGTTGTAAAGATTGCCCTCCCACCTAGCTAGGCTCACATGCTGGCCTTGTTGTTCATCATTCAAAGTGCTCCTGGGTGCATAGTAGCTCAGAGCCCCAGTCTTCAAAGGGTTAAAATGAAATTAAGATAGCAACCAATAAAAATATTCACAGCATTTAGAATATGGTCACTCTATAAGAGGTGGATATTTATTATTATTCGTGGCATCCTTGTTAATAATTTGTGAACTTGTTTAGAAAAATATAAAATTGGATTTCTTAAGTACATTTCCACCCTAAAGAAACCATGCTTTGTTCCCAATATGCTGCAAGGACCACACAGCTGCTCACAAATGTAAGGGATGGAGTTCCGTTTTGGCAGAAGCTATAAAGCCATCTTAGAAACGCAATGGGCCTTGGTAGCAGCATTTCCTGCTGTGTCTCCAGACTCTCACCACGCTTACCCATTTCCGTCATGGAGAATGAAAGCCACTAGAGCTAGATGCAGTGAAAAAAAAAAAAAAGAAAGAAATCCAGCAAAACCACCATGATAGGTTGACAGATAGATACACCTGTCGATAACCTAAAGCGCGGAGCTCTCCCCAATGCAAAGTATTTATCTCCATTGTTCAGAAATTATCAATCAAGTGATTGATTGCTTCCCCCGGAGAAGCAAGTGCACATAGCAAATGGGCCATGAGAACTTAATCTCGAGCAGAAGCTTAAATCTCTTAGAACTGGAGGTCAGATGGAAGATC
Source organism: Acomys minous (assembly GCF_964271855.1). Classification (NCBI taxonomy): domain Eukaryota; kingdom Metazoa; phylum Chordata; class Mammalia; order Rodentia; family Muridae; genus Acomys; species Acomys minous. The sequence continues at coordinate 140,539,929 of NC_140485.1, read as the reverse complement.
AGAAGGAGAAGGTGGGAAACAACAGGCGGAGTTATGTCTGGCTCAGAAGGGTTAAAGGATCAGATCCAATAATGGGTGAGTTGAATGGGTTCAAGGCTGATGGCGGAGACGACCTGCTGAGGCTGTAGCAGGTCCTGGTGGATTGGAACAAGCACCATCAGCTTGCCAGGTGACATGTGGGGGCATGTGAGGGGGGAAGAAGTGCTACCACGCGGCCCAGCGTGGCCAGCCCCTGCCTGTGAGACCTAGCCTGACTTGTCCGGCTTCCAGCACGTCACTGGCAAATATAAGGGGTGGACTTAAGAGACACCACCATAAAGCCCGCAAGAACTACAGATGGACCCTACCTTCAAGGGGGGAGGGACCATCACATGCCATAGTTGGGATGGTAGCCGGGCAGAAACAAAGGCTGTGCAAGATCCGGGACAGAGATCTGTCACTTCCAGACTGAAGACTCGATGACCGGCTTGAGATCTGGTCCTCACAGGTCCTCGGTCCTAAGCCTCATCTGTGGGATGGCTCAACCCGGCACAAAAGTCGGAAGACGAAGGGCAGGGCCATCACCATCTTCTCCCTTTCTCCCCAGCTCACTACAGGGAACCAGATGGCTCAGCTCCAAACGTGTGGTGTGGGCTCAGAGGCGCTGTTTACACAGTCCAACATACGTTTCTCCCACCTGCCCCGATTTTTACAGGCAGTGAAGTGCATCATGAACTTTCTCGTTTCCCGCCCAGGCTCCGGGAGTGTTCTATCGGGCCACTCTCTTGGTGCTTGTATGTAGTGTGAGCTCTCTAAGGACAGGAACTTCCTCTTGGTCGCTCCTGTCTTCCCTCCTTTTCTCTTCCTTTGTTCCTATCTTCCTTTTCTTATCCGCACAGTGTCTTGTAATCTGGTGACCATTCAACAAATATCCTCTAAATCAGCAGTTCTCAACCTTCCTAACACTGCAACCTTTTAAAACAGTTCCTCATGTGTGGTGCCCCCCTCCCCCCCACCACACTATAATTTTTTTGTTGCCACTTCATAACTGTAATTCACTAGTGTTATGAATCGCAATGCAAATATCTGTTTTCTGATGGTCTTAGGTAACCCGCTATGACCACAGGTTGAGAACCGATGCTGTAAATTATAATTTATAAGTGTCAACAAGACAAACAAATAACAATAACAGAAAGTGAAGCAGGGCTCTGACCAAACATTTTCTGCCATGTGGGTGGCACTTCTTTTTGCCTCCTTATCGGACCTGTGTTCTCCACTAATCGGCAAGGTGCCACTGATTTAGAAATATTTGCAATTCAACCAGAGATCACACCACCTTTTGCAGAAGCAGCTGTAAGCAGGACAAGAAAAGCATGGCACAGGACAAGGCAGGACGCCTGGGGGAGAAGGGAGGCTGCATGCGTGCTCCTGAGGACTGAACAAAGGAAGCAGAGGCTGGAAAAAGGGGACAAATTACATTTTCCCACCAATTTTATGTCATCTAACCATGTTTTGTTATTTCTTTGAATAAGGTTATTTTGGCTTAAAAGCTCTGCCCTCTGAATTAGGTAACTATTCAGAAATAAAGAAAATAGACTTTTTACCTGGACCATGAACCAGAGAGGAGAGACACACTTTGTGGTTTATGCCAGAAATTATTCCAGCAACAGACTTTGGAAATCCAAGGTCTAAAAGGCCCACTTATCCGCCCTGGCCCTGAGGTAGCATGCCGTGCGGAAACTGAAGAGCACCCGATCTGCCCATGGAGGCAGAGTGAAGCATCGTGGGCCATCTCTCAGGAAAGCCTGGCTTAACCTGCAAACGATACACTCTGTGTCACTTGGTGCTTCCTTGCTCCCCAGGATGTACCCCAACAGTGGTTCATCTCATTCTCAGCATGGCTTACATGGGCCTCTGAGCCTTTCACCATGATGACCATGACCTCACTCCTAAGGAGTGGTGGCATCTTGGTAGCGACTGTCCTTGGATTGCCTCCTCCCAGGCCCCAACTTTAAAGGCGGTTGCTGCCTGCAACCTAGCTCAAGGACACATCCTTTGTGTCTAAACCCTGGGCTTGTTCTGCAGCTGAGCTGAAAAGTGGCTGTCTGGTCTCATCCAAGCTGATGACAACCCACACCTCCCCGAAGGGCCCTGGGAGCTGATCACTGCTTGTATCACACCAGCTCAACCCATTTCTCAGAAGGGACGGATCTCAAGCAGGCAGAAGGTACAATTGGTGCACCTTCCTCCAAGGATGCCAACATCTCTTTCTGAGATCTATGCTCCCAAGTCAGCAAACAGGCTGAGAGCCTGGGGTAATTCCGTGTAACAAAGATAAAAGAGGAGCTGGGGATTAAAGAAAGGTTTTGGTCATGTGGTATTCAAGAAGATGGCTACTCCTAGCTCACTACCTCCAGCTCTCCTGCTAATCAGCTGCCCTTGGGACAGTCATTTCTCTCCTCACATATCAAGGGTCAGAGTGATCGCCTTCATGCACTTGCTGTGAGGATTAGACTAGGCAGCCCAGGGAAGCGCTTCCCAGGGAAGGTGTGGAGGCAGCACGCCCAGCAGTCCGGGGTGTCCTTGATGGTCCTCGACGCTTGCTACCTAGAAGGAGACTTGAGTGAGGAGAGATGGACAAATCTTAGGAGAGGTTTACTTGGAGTTCATGAATTAATTCCTCAGAGTGATGCTTGGCCAGTCCTGGAGGAGCCTCGGATTCTGCCAAAATGGTCCCTTAAATAGCGACCTTTATGTTAGCAATGGCTCTGTATGGTTTTGCCTGAACGCCCTGGAGCAGACGGTGATCTTCTGTACTGTTTCTACATTCATTTGAGTACCAGAAAAAAAGTAGGAACATTCACTTATGACTGCACAATCCTATGTCCAGGCGTCTGGGGCCCGTGGCTTTAGAATCATATCTAGTGCTGCAGACTTGCTGGCTCCTGCCGTGTCCCAGACTGTGAATCGAGTGGGCCCACGACAGTTACAGTGAAAGGGCATTTCTGTAAGAAATCACTTCCAGGGGAACAGTTGCTTGAAAGAGGTCCTCTGGGCAGCTGGGGAATTCTTGAATCCTGGATTTTCTTGCTTGATTACGCTGTGTAGTTCATCTGCATTGTAAGTGTCCCACTGGCACACAGTCCTGAGAGCCACACCATCTGGACGGGTTGGGAATCTGATGATACACTTGGTTTTGGAGGCCTTGAGGTAAAATGCATTTGCAGTGTGTGGGGAAGGCAGGAAAGAAAAGCCACTGGCTGCAGTACTGGGGGTTGAACCTTGAGCTCCCCAGGAGATGGGACACACCCACTGTACAACTGAGCCCTTGCCCCTGCCTCAGCCCCAGTCTTTGCTTGGTTAGGATGTAGGCCCCTCATCATGTCCTCACTCATGGCTCTGAGGTTAACAGCCACACTATGGCTTCTAAAGTGGGTGACTGTAGCTTTGATACTGGATGCTGATCTGTGGTCCTGCCTGGTTCAGTACGATACCATGGTTCTGTTGTTCTAAGGAGCAATTGCCTTTGGGAAATGCCATTAAAAAAAAAATGTTAGCAGAATTGTTGAGAAATTTAGAGATAATGTGCACTAATCCATTATTTTTAATTTCAAAATAACTTATCTCTTTCAGGATTATGTAGTCAGATTAAAAAAAATCCAGAAACAGTCTTTTTTGCTATTTATACATATGTGTGTATGCTTGCATGTGTGTATATATATGTATACGTATATGTTTGCACATGTTTAAGACTATCACAAATATACACTTTTTCTCATCAGCACATAGCTAAGATTTTATTATGTATGTCCTAGCACCTATTTTTTTAATGAATTTTATCATGATGAGTTTTGTCCTATTCTTAACTGTTTTTCACCCACTTGAATACTAATAATCTTTCTTCATAAGAGCAAAACATAATTTCTACCTAACTAATTCACATTAGTGAATAAGTAATTTCTAGTTGTATGCTTTCACTATAGTTAAAAACATATTAAAGTGTCTGAGAACTTGAGTCTCCTGTCTTTGTTTCTTGAGTTTTAGAGCTTCCTAGAGCTAAAACACTCAAGTCAAATTTATACTTACGTTAAAGTCTAATTGTTTCACAAATTAGGAACCGAGGTTAAGTAAATTGGGATTTTCTAGAGATCCCACAGCTGCCAGCGGCCTGCCCTGAGCCTTGTGCAGCTCTTCTCAGACCCGGAGCCTGCCTGCCTCCGATGAAAAGCCTACCGTGTGTGTAGAGCCAACTTAGACAAGGCAGCAAGAAGTCAAGCTTACCTGTCAACAGTGCTGCCTATTTCTCCCCAGGAAAAACTCACTCCAGCTCCACCTCTCAAACAAAACAGAAACAGCTCTCACAAGAGTTGCAGAAGTGTTGAGTGTGTGTGTGTGTGTGTGTGTGTGTGTGTGTGTGTGTGTGTGGTGTGTGGTGTGTGTGTATGTGTGTGTGGTGTGTGGTGTGTGTGCGTGTGCGTCTGTGGTGTGTGTGTGGCTCCAGCTGGTCATGGTGAAGCATTCCTATAATCCCAGCACTTGGGGAGACAGAGGCAGGTGAGTTCAAGGTCAGACTGCCAGTCTTATAAAAACCAAAACCAAACCAAAACTAAAAAGTCACCCCACAGCCTGGTCAAAGAGGCTTTCTCTGAAGTGCCTTGCTTTTTACTCTGCTTTCTAAGCAGAACAGAACTTCTTGCAACTCAGAATAACAAAGTCCAGTTTATTTTCCCTGTATTTTTGGTAGCTTCCATTTGGAGAATTTTATCTGAAGTGAAGGTCAGCCCGCTCTGAGGGCATGGAACTTTCTGGGCGAAGGGCAGAGGTGCAGGGTTCACTGCAAATGTATGAAGCTGCCTTTAAACTTGACACTTTAGAAAGCTAGTTGTCAATCTTTAGTGCATACCGAACTCCGATGCCTTGTCTTAGAATAACGACTATGGCTTAATCAAATGTGGAAGCTCAGGATTTCCTGGGAGTTACTATATTTAAAAGACACTCATGCAATTTGCATACTTATTGGAGCCCTGGCTATGGAGAAGATCAAGGGCAGACTGGGCCCTCACATGGCAGGCACACTAACGGTGTGCCAAGTCGATGGGCTTATTTATCTTGATATAAAAATAAAGCCATGGCAGTATGTGTAGTTGAAAATGCCCCCACACCCGAGGGGCAGGCTGACTTTCTTACGTTCTTGGAGCAGGTGAGTGGGGCCCATCTTTATAGACTAGGTACAGACTAGGTTCAGCAAGGAACTCCAAGCCCGCAGGCTCACACTTGGCCGTGAAGAAATCTGCCTGTCTTCTCTTTAGCCTCCCATACATATATAGCCACTGCTTTATCTCTGCCCGCTGGCCAAAGCTGGCCTGAAAGGGCTTAGTCCCTCCTGTGAGGAACTGGGGAGAAACACATCGTGTTTCTAGATTAATTCTGAACCTTTTCACAGTTGAAGAGCCATAATTATGTTATTATTGGTGTGCTATTGGGGTAGACAGGACCCAGCGTCCTCTGCTGCAGAGCCAGGGCGAGACCTTGGGAAAGTCCCTCACCTCTGAACTTAGTTCCACCTCTGTCTGAGACAGACACAGCAAGAGCAGAGTGGAGAGGGTCTGTGATGAACTCCTCCTCACGTGTCCGTCCTGAGTTAGCCTCAGCCAGTACTGGCAGCACCTCTTCCATTGAGCTGCATTTCTCTGTCTTCACTGTCAAGGGTCAGCCTCTTTCCCTGTCTTTGAGAGTCTTCACTGCCAGGGTCACATTTTAACACCATTTTATCAATCTTATTTTTCTTTCCTTTGGTTTTTTTTTTTTTTTTTTTTTTGAGACAGGGTTTCTCTGTGTATCCCTGGCTGTCCTGGACTCGCTTTGTAGACCAGGCTGGCCTTGAACTCACAGTGATCCTCCTGCCTCTGCCTCCCCAAGTACTGGAATTACAGGCTTGTGCTACTGTACCCGGATTATTAATCATATTTAATGCCAGCTCATCAATTGTATTACTTGACGGCAAATTGATTCTCAGTACAACCACCAACACACTATTTTGCTTTAAAATATTATGGCTGATACTAAATTTTTAATCCTTAAAAACATCAAAACCACATTAACTGAGCTGTGTTGCCGAGAACTGATTCTAAAGTCTTTGTTCTTTCGTTTCGCAGACAGTCAGCCTCATTTCTGAGACTTCTGCAAGGTCTTCACTGTCACCTGATGATCTGGGGGTTAGGACTTAGGCTATAAAGCAGTAAGCATTCCTCCTAAGGGTGGTCTAAAGTGAGAAGGACCAGGAAGGTGAGGGAGGAACAGAGCAGTTGAGGTGTGTGCGGCCTGCAGCCCATGGCCCCAGGATAGTGTGAATGAGACCAACACATTTGTAGATAAGAACTCAGGTTGTGCTATCACAAGGTTGGGGAGCCCTCAGCTGGCTTAAGATGGAGCAGACTGGCCTGAATAATAAATAAATAAATAAATTAAAAGAAAATAATTGACTTGAGAAAAAGCGGGGGAAAAAAAACCCAAACCCAGAGGCAGGGGATGTTGGTGAGAGACTGTGACTCTAATGGCCATTAGAGTCAGGCGAGGGATACAGGGACGTGCACTGGGGAGTCTCTGTTGCCAAATGGAGTCCTAGTTTTTAATCTTGTGCAGCTGTTTTCTTTTCTTTCTTTTTCTTTTTATTCTTATCTATCTATCTATCTATCTATCTATCTATCTATCTATCTATCTATCTATCTTATTTATTTTTTGGTTTTTTGAAACCAGATTTCTCTCTGTAGCTTTGGCTGTCTTAAGTCTCACTTTGTAGACCAGTCTGGCCTCGAACTCACAGCTATCCTCCTGGCCTGTCTCTGCCTCCCAAGCGCTGGGATTAAAGGCATGCACCTCCCTCTGGCACTGCTGTTTTCTAAGGTACCAGGTACAAGCATAAATTAGCAGAGAAGATGAGATGGCCTCAGGCCCCAGATTCCAAGGCAAGTTTGAGTAAGACCTGTCCTTGAGTGGCAAGGTCAGAGCTGATCCCTGTGGGTCAACCCGCCGGGGATGGAGGCTGCCATCTACTGGTATTTAGAGAGAACTGCAGGCACATGACCCTTGGTCTGGGGAAATCTGACCGGGAATTGTCCTCAGGTCAGCCATTCATGGCTTGACTAAGTAGCTGGGAAATCAGAAATGAGAAGGGCCACTTTGAGCCCTTGGTGCTTTACAGTGTGGGAGTGCGTGGCACGGAACACACGATTTCAACGCGTTCTCTAGTACGTTCTGACTGGGAGAGCCCTAAGGGAAGGGCGAGCTGTCTCCTGAGCCTCTAGCCTCTCCCAACCTGAAGGCTTCTAGTCAGCACAGGCATTCTCACCAGCTCTCTGACATTTGCCGCAGCTGGCCCGGCACTGGCTTACAGCTGGGCCACTGGCATAGTGCTACGTTCTTGCTTTCCTGTCCTGAGCCACAAGCCTGCTTCCACCAGTCTCACTCAACAACTTCCCCTTCCGCTTAGGGGCTGAACTGTGTCCCTGCCCTCTGGAATTTACCCTTAAACCTTCACTTCTAATTCCTGAGGCTGAAGGATCAGAGGTAAAATGAGGTCATAGGTCAGATTCAGGTCTTTATAAAGCTGTGAGGGTATAAACCTAAGAGACAAGGGACAGACCATCTGCAAGCCAGAGAAGGTGGCAGAAGAAGCCAAGCTGACCTTGTGCTTGGGGCCCCCAGGCCTTCAGGAACATGCACTTTGTGGCTGCCATGGCCTGGTCTGAGGCATTCCATTACCAACGCCCTCTCACACACAGAGCACGCAGGGCAGCTATTTCAGGCTTCTTCCCAGCCGCCTTGTCTAACTGTGTTATCTCCTCTGAACTCCTTGCCAGATCCCCAGGCACATTCTAGAAATGTCCTTTTACCCCCCCCCCCCAACCCCCACCTGCCAGTCCCTAATCTGGGATAATCAAAACAGGTGATCATGTGATAATTTTGCTCTGAGGCCAGGGCTGGGCCTCCCTGGGAGCAGTGTTCACAGCTGCAGAACTGGAGCCAGTTCTGTGTCCCCCTCAGGACTTTCCCTGCCTCCCTCCGGCCATCTGCATGTCTGTTCACACCTGCTTGGCTTTTTGCTAACTACCCTGTGTGCGAATCCTTCCTGCTTGGCTCCTCTGCTCAACACCTGACCCTTGACCTTATTCAGAGGCTGGGACATTGGCTTCTTCGCTTACAAAGGCGCTTTCTCCTTGGCTTCTGACACCCTGTGTTTACTAGGCTCAGGAAGCTTATTTCTTTTCCATCCTTGGAACAGATTCCCAAATATGTGACTCTGGGGGTGGGGTTCAGAGGCAGGGTGTTGCCAAGCCATCCCCAGCAAAACAACAACAGTAACAACAGACCAAAAGTGAGCCTATGTAGCACTTAGCTTCATCATCATACACTCTGGAATGCAGTGTGCTCAGTGAACACAGGCTTTATTAATTAACAAAAACACTGAAATTAACATTTTATTCAAGCCAATGCTACTTCTCATGACTTTTGGCTGAAAGAAGGTCAGTTGAGCACATAGAAAAAAAGTTAATATCTAATAACAAAATTAGAACCACATAGGGACTCTTCTGTGCTACCAAACAAAAAGGAAATCAGTGCACATATTACCGAACTGGATCAGTTTTCACTCAGGCAGCCTTCACTAAAACATTGACATTAAAATTTTTATTTTATTTATTTTTTTATTTATTTTTGTAGCTGGTAAACTCAGTGAGTTAGCTTTCAGACTCTCGGGCTGGAAGTTGATTCACTCTTGTGCTAGAAGAGATGGGTGCAATACCCAGGACAAGCCAGAGAAGGAAATCACAGTTGCAAACAGTCAATGTTTCCAAACTTCCAGTGTTCTCCCTATAGGACACCCTCTACATCTGTATCGATGCCGTGACCTGTGGTCACAGCACAAGCCAGACTAGTGCTCCCTAGATGAGGGAGATCCTGGGGGGGGGGGAGGGGGAGGGGAATCTGTGCCTTCCACACCCGTGGTATTCCTTTTGTCTTACTGAGAAGCCCAGCTCAGCTTCAGATATAGAACCAAGAATTACAGCCAGGCCTGATGAGAGCAATAGGCTAAGTCAACTGTGGTCAAAGTCATTTTCAGTTTTTGCTTTTTGGATAGCATAGTATTTACAGAGGGAGCCATTCAATAATTTTCATTGATGTGCCTGCTCTGTCTCTCTGTATCAGAGTTCCAGTGCCAATGCTGCAGACCCATGGTCTGGAGTTACAGAGGGCTGAATCGGGAAGAGAGCATTTGAGATCAAGTTCAGAGGCAGGCTATGAAAGAATGTTAAAATGAAACAATCAATGAGTGAAATTAATGTCACAAGAATAAGTACTGTGTTCAGATGGAAACCTATGAGATCAATACTAGAGAGAGAACGACAGTTTTAATGATATTATTAGTGACAACAGCTAAGTTTTATGTCTCATTTAATAGTTTACAAGTCAATTTAACTTGAATTGTTATTGTCAGAAAGTAACCAGGAAAATGGTGGGGCTGGCTTTAAAGAAAGTGGCACAGGGTTGCTGTGCAGAATCTGCACAGAACTCAGTTTAAGGGCAAAGGCAACCAAACAACCCTAAATAGTAATACGATTCACAAATGGGCAACTGGCTTAAACTGATAGTTCTCAAAAAATGGCCACAAGGCAAATGAGAGAATATTCAACCTCCCATTCATCAGAGAAACAGAAACATAGACCACAGTGATAAATCACCTCATGGCAGAAAGGCTGAAGACTAAGGATAACAAGAGCTGGTGACAATGTGTGTTGGGGGCAGCTAATAACTTGTCATTGTTACACCCTGTTGTTGGGAATGCAAATTAGTCAACCATTGCAGAAAATATTATGGAGGTCCCCCCATACCCCAAATCACAGATGGGGCCAGCAGGATGCCTTGGCGGGAGAATGCTCTTGTTCGAGCCTGACAGGTTTGAACCCATGGAAGGAAAGAATAGAATCCAAAAGTTGCCCTCTGGCTCCACATCTGTACCACGGCATATGCACCCACAAACATAGACACACACTACATGAAACTTAAAAATAGAGTGACTGTGTGACCCAGAATTCCACTGCTGGATGTTTGCCCAAAGGAAGTAGACCAGGCGTCTGCACTCCTACCTTCACTGTAGCCCCATTCACAGTTCCCACCAAACGACGAGCGAATGAAGAAACTGTGGTGTATGCACACTGGAGACAAGACAGCATCTTCAGCAAATGCTGCGGGTCAAGGTGGATTGCTACATGTAAAAGAATGGACTTTAATCCTTGTCTCTCGTCTTGCACAAAACTCAACTCCAAACGACAGAGGAGAAAGACCAGAATATCCTTGAACTCACCGGCATAGGAAAGGGCTTTGGGGTGGGCAGTGGGGTGGGCGGTGGGGTGGGCGGTGAGGTTGATGTGGAGGAAGGAATATGAGGAGGGATAAATAGCATTAAAAACCTTTTAAAAAATCATATGGAAACCTACCACTGTGGAAGCTTACACACACACACACACACACACACACACACACACACACACACACACACAGACACACACACAGACACACACACACAGTCATAATAGGACAACAATATACCCATTAGATAACACAAGTTAACAAATAAAAGCCCAGTGTCGTGAACGGGATACTTCTTTTGGAGCTGTTGGTCTGTGAGGTCTTATGGAAGCACAAACCTCATAGGATGTCGCTAAGGCTGTTGGTTACCCTCCAGAAATTGATGGTAAGATTTTATTGCTGAAGACATCACACTACTTCAGTCAGAGACCATGGAGAAATCAAGCTGGTAGACATGGGGAAGCCTCACATATGAATGCACAGTAGCTGTGATAGCTGCACATATGAATGCATAGAGGTCATGATAGCTGCACATATGAACGCACAGAGGCTGTGATAGCTGCACATATGAACGCACAGAGGCTGTGACAGCTGCACATATGAACGCACAGAGGTTGTGATAGCTGCACATATGAACGCACAGAGGCTGTGACAGCTGCACATATGAATGCACAGAGGCTGTGATAGCTGCACATATGAACGCACAGAGGCTGTGGCAGCTGCACATATGAACGCACAGAGGTTGTGATAGCTGCACATATGAATGCACAGAGGCTGTGGCAGCTGCACATATGAACGCACAGAGGCTGTGACAGCTGCACATATGAACGCACAGAGGTTGTGATAGCTGCACATATGAACGCACAGAGGTTGTGATAGCTGCACATATGAATGCACAGAGGCTGTGACAGCTGCACATATGAACGCACAGAGGTTGTGATAGCTGCACATATGAACGCACAGAGGCTGTGATAGCTGCACATATGAATGCACAGAAGCTGTGAAAGCTGCATATATGATCGCACAGAGGCTGTGATAGTTTGCACAAGACCTGTGTGAGCCCAAGCCAGACCATACCAGTCCTACTCACAGCTGAGGAGCTACTGGCAATTTGTTAGATCCTGGGAGAGGAACAGTCCATTTTCTCTGCAAGTATAGCCCCTGGTAAGTCCACCAAGCCCCAGTGGAACGCCACACATCCCAGAATATTTGGGCAGCACAAACTGATCTTGATGGGCTTAAAGTTAAACAAAGGACACAAAGATGGATGGTTTGAGAAGAGGGGATAGATCTGCGAACAGTTGGAGGAGAGAGCGAATATGACCAAAAGATATGTGAAATCTCAAAGACCTAACCAACTAACTAACTAACTAACTAACTAACTAACTAACCTGCAAACAGTTGGAGGAGAGAGCGAATATGACCAAAAGATATGTGAAATCTCAAAGACCTAACCAACCAACTAACTAACTAACTAACTAACTAACTAACTAACTAACCTGCGAACAGTTGGAGGAGAGAGCGAATATGACCAAAAGATATGTGAAATCTCAAAGACCTAACCAACTAACTAACTAACTAACTAACTAACTAACTAACTAACTAACTAACTAATCTGCGAACAGTTGGAGGAGAGAGCGAATATGACCAAAAGATATGTGAAATCTCAAAGAACTAACCAACTAACTAACTAACTAACTAACTAACTAACTAACTATAATGTGTATATAAAAGAAACAAATGTGACACTACTTGGCTACAAAAAGGTGAAATCTTGCTATGTGAGATGGAACTGGAGGTCACAGAGAGCCAAGTATCCTACAATCACACCGATGCCTAGAGGCTGAAGGCCCCGCAGAAATCAAGGGTACATCAGGAGGCTCGGGGCATGGAAGGGAAGCACACGGAACTGTGACTGGGCAGCAGGCTAAGGACAGTAGAGTGAGCTCTGGTGCCTGTACAGGTGATGGCAGAGTACTGCACACTTAAGAAGCACTGGAAGGGACGGTTTTCATTGGCTGGGGACGGATGAGGATGGAGGCAACAGTCTCACTATGGAGAAATGGCTCAGGTAGAAACAGGCAGACATGGAAGCCCTGCTGAGCCAGCTTTGAATGTGACATAGTGTGCGCAAGTATAAAACACCACGCCGTAATCCATAAGATATGCAATTACTACGTGCAAATTGGGAGTGAGTGTGATTGAATGAAAATACTACTAAAATATTTTTTAAACTAAAGGAGTGGATCTTGAAAAACTATGACAGTTTCATCTTTTCAGAGCTTTGGACAGAATCAAGGTAATTTATTAAGTGAATGCAGGCTCTATGTCAAACTAAATATGAATAGTTTTTCCACTTTCAGCAAAACCATGGTTTTTTCCATATAATCATGATCAAAATGATACAGTTTTATGTGAAATCCCTCTCAAGTAAACTGCACTTGCTTAATTGAATGGGGCTTGGGATTTTTAGCACGAATGCTGTGAACGAATGCTGTGAACTTAGGATGAGAGTCGGGCACAAGCAGAGTCAAACTGCAGCATCTCATCCCGGATGAGAGCCCAGAACAGCTTCCCAGGCAACAGCTCAGGGAACCTCAGGGATCAAAGATACTTCCTGCTTGGTGCTTAACCTGGGCCCCCGGCAGTGGTCCATGAAGACCGGGTAGGGCTTTCAGGTCTTAGAACTAAACTGTAAAGAAGGGCTTTACTGACTACAGGGTAGAAAACAAACAAACAAAAAACAAACAACCCCATTCCTCGCCCCCCCCCCCCAAATCAAAACCCTTTAAGTACTTGTAAATTTTAGCCACAGTCACAGCCAAGCAAAACCTTTAGGTTTTGCTTGTTAGGGAGGCAGAGCTCGATGCCTCTAAGCTAACAGCAACAGGCAGGATTGCCAGGCCCATCCAGCGCCACGGACTGCGTTGTCACAGGGACACGTGCTGTGCTTATGAGAAAGTGAACTTTTTAATTGTTGGAAAACATGGCAACTTTTCTTTCTTTCTTTTTTTTTTTTTCAGATGAAAAGGTATGGAGATTTTAACAAATGAAATTTCATAATGGTGTCTCTCTTTTGGCACCCTGCAAGCTCAGTAAAAAGGCATTATGGCAGACGAGCTTTGCTACAAAATAACAAGTAAGAAGGGAAAAATATTGTGTCAGTTAAGGAATTCCGTCTGATTTTGTGCTCACCCAGCCAGACACTAGATAGTAATAAGAAGACTATGCTTAATTCGAAATGGAATATTTTACAGTGACGGGCTTGGAGACGTATCCCCTACCAGCACAGATGGCAGAAAAATGCTTAGGGATTCTTTTTTCAGATTTCATGTCATACTGTGGGAAGATATGGCTGAAATAAATACATTTTATTTTGCTTTGTGACATTTTTCCATATGATTTAATTATAGAGAAGGGCACATAAGAGAGGTTTGCTATTAAGTGGGGCCCATTATATGCTTAAGAGCAAACTCACATCTTTCGTTGAGAGCACATTTTTAGAAAATAAATTGTGCACGCCATGTAAATAATATGACATTTGGTTGCAGTCAATTTGCTTGATGTGTTTTGCCCGAAGGAACAGGTGATCCAAAGTTTAATCTGCCCCTCGCCTGCCTGTTCTTAATAAATTGGCACAGTGAACAGTTTGGGGATATCAATACACCAATTAACTAAATAATCCTCTCACTGATGCTGAGATACAGGGGTGATTCTAATCTACATTTTTGTTGTTGTTGTCGTTTTTGTGCAGGGCAAATGGAACAAGAAAAGCAATCAGAGAGGACAGCGAGGAGAAGACAGAGCCACTGTTGCCCTGGCAGATGCAGAGGAAATTGACACAAAACGCTCTCACATGCCTGCAGAGCAGGGATGCCTCGGGACCCACTCCAGCCTCCACTAGGCACCGTGATGTTACCCACACAGGCCTTTCTTTTACATTCAGTTTGTGTTTCTATTGAATTAAAGGTTTTTTCTTCTTTCTTCCTTCCTTCCTTTCTTTCTTTCTTTCTTTCTTTCTTTCTTCCTTCTTTTTTCTTTTTAGCAAAACCAGTAAAAAAAAAAAAACCATCAAATAATAAAACTGTACTGTATTGGAGTGGCCCCTCCCTCCCCAGTGCATCCTGGACTTAGCTGGGTTTGTAAAAGTTAGCGGATGGGGCTGCTGATGCCCTGACACGCCTTCACCCTCTCCCACATTCTCTTCTCCACTGTCCTGCTGTCCTGTAGTTTCCTAGCACTTCCCACCCACTCTCCGGGGCTCCCCAGTGATGGCCCCACCTGACTTTTCCATTAGCTGCACTTTCCTATGCTGTGACGGCCAACTTTATGCCAACTTGACACAAGCTAGAGTCTTCTGAGGGGAGGCAATGCCAACTGAGAAAATGCCTTCATAAGATGGGGCTGCAGGCAAGCCTGTAGGGAACCTAAAAAAAAAAATGTGATTGATGTGGGAAGAGTCCAGCCCACTGTGGGTGGTGCCATCCCTGGCCTGGTGGTCCTGGGGTTTATAAGAAAGGCACCTGAGCAAGCCATGGGGAATAGGTGGTGCCATCCCTGGCCTGGTGGTCCTGGGGTTTATAAGAAAGGCACCTGAGCAAGCCATGGGGAATAGGCCAGCAAGCGACATTCCTCCACGGCCTCGGCATAAACTCCTGCCTCCAGGGTCCTGCTTGAGTTCCTGCCTTTGATGATGGACCGTGATGTAGAAGTATAAGCCAAATAAACCCTTCCCCTTGCCGCCACGCCCCCCTCCCCAGTTGGTTTGGTCATGGTGTTTTATCACAGCAATCATCACCTTGATACCTGAACTCTGAACTCTGAACTCTGAATTCCTCAGGGTCATCTGGACTGGACATGCTGTTCCTCGTCCTCTTCCCTTAGCTAAGTCTTCAGTGCTCTCCCTAACAAGTGTTAAGGATGCAGGGTTTTGGCGTCCTAGTATGTTTTCCCACATGGGAAAGTATCGTCCTTAAGGCTGAGGCTTTGGCCTTCTCAGGCTGCGTTTCTGGAGCGCAGCGCTGCTATAAGCAACCGGTACGTATGACGAGTGACTGAATGAACACAGTGACTTGCTGCCAGCTGCTCGTCAGCGGACCTTGGCGTGAGTCCCTGCTTCCACCAAGCTCTCCTGCTGTTCCCGATCCCGGTGGCTGTTCTGTTCTTTCTCCTCCCCTCAGTGCCTAGTAAAGGTTTCTGCCCACATGCGGTGTCTATGGAGCCAGCGCTTCTGAGCAAGGCCATGCCATCCTTGTCTTGGTGTCTTTTCTCAGCTGTCCCCACCCAGGGCTGACAGTGCGCATCTCTAGAAGTCTGAGCCTCTCTTCAGAGCGTCCCTCCACCAGGCATTTTATAGGCACAGTTGGCTCCTGGTAGGCTGTTGGCCTTGGAGTTAGGGGTGGGAACTCCTTACTTTGATGACAGTAGAGACCCTAGCATGTGTTGGGTGCCCAAAAGAGGCTGAACATATGCTTGCTGTTACCCAGCTCCTGTTAAGGCTCATGGTCACAAACCCTATCCAGCACTCTAGGTTTATGTCCTTGCCCTGAGCACACTTGACCCTGTCAAGTCACCCTAAAGCTCTGTGTAAAGCAGGATGGGTATCTTGAGCCCAGCCAGTGTAAAGGGAGGCACACTCTAGTTTCCTATGGTTCTGACATCACCAAGACAGGGGTCCCATGCGGACCAGACGACCAGCAACGTTGACCCCTGTGGTATTTGTTAACTGTGGGTTTCGTAGTTCAGTCTCGACAGCCCGTGGAGACGACTGGTCCTGGGAACGCTAAGGCAGCTTTGCTCTCTGCCCTTTGTGTGCCTCTAACCCAAACAGGCAGCTGGGACACCTGCCCTCACCCCTGGGGCCCAGAGACTGGGGTCTGGACTCAGAGGCATGCCTGGGAGTCAAGGCAGAGTCACACTGGGCAGTGAGATGCGGGCTGAGGGAGTCTAAGGTGGTGGGGACAGCTCTTCACTGTTGGTGCAGGAGACAAAACAGCAGCAGGAACGGGGCCGGAGCTGTGTAAAGCATGACGAGACACTTGATTCAGACATTTGGACGCATTCGAGGAGGAAGGTCACTATGGAGCAAGTCGGACAGAAGCAAAAGCTGCTTTGTCACTGCAAACCGATTTTTGCCTCCCGATTACTCTCTCGCAGTATGGCCTTAAGTATTTTTATAAATGTGTGTTTCACATGTTTTTCCCCCCTCTTTAATACGTTTTTTTTTTTTTAAAAACCTAAGGTTTTTGTTTTGTATTAAAGTCTGAAAATTTACAATTAGGCATGAGGACAGGAGAAGGAGACAGAGCCCACTTAAGTAGTTTCTGCTCCTCTGGTAAGGGTGTTCTTGAAAAATAAGTCTCTGCACCCACTCAACACTGAGACATGGCAGCAGAGGGGTCAAAGAACAGTCCAGGCTATAAATTCTTTTTCCCTTTGAAAATTTAGTTTTGTAATTATTTACCAACCTTTGTATTTTACAATAAAAGTTACTGCTTACACCAAAGGGACTTCAGGCTGCAGGCCCACATCTATTTTGGTATATACTCTCTTACAAAACTTAACATGTTCTGTGATACTAGAATTTCTTTGCGCTATTCAGGTCTAAGTTTATAAACGCAAAAGTTGAGCCCAGTATGATAGCAACCAAGAAGTGCAGAGTAATGCCTTTATACTGCTGAAAGCCCCATCCTTTAGAACTCGCTGCAAACTGGAGCCTGGGAGAAAGTGGTAGGGTTGTAAGAAGGAGTGAACATGGCTGGAAACCCCTGGGTGGGGACTGCTGGCCACACAGAGGTGTATGCACCCAGGACAGACCCAGTTGTTCCACAGGAAGGAAACAGGGTCCTCATTCCTCAAATCCCTTGCTTGAGTCACTGAAGTGCTGCACGTGGCCAGTGTTGTGCTCACATCTTAGGGAAACTTGGTCACAGCTGAGTCTGATGACTATAACGTAGGCCCAGGGGCTCTTCCTGCTGCGGTTCTGGCTCCGTGCAGCCCACCTGCTGGCTCTTGAGTCTCTAGCTCCATCGCTTTTGACACTCTTGTTTCAATGTTGGATGTTAGAGGCCCTGCCTAGATAGAACCTTGACTCCTGTCTGACTCTGGCCAGCTCTGCATCTTAGCCTAGGATGCACATTAGCAATGCTCAGGAGGCTTTGTCAATGTCCATGACAGGCAGAGCTTCAGACGGCATCCCCGAATGTCTGTCACTGCGTGGTGGGAGAGCCTTGGTAGTGTGACCTTCGGACCTTCGGAGGCCAGCACTGCCTCCTCCTCGGAGTCTCTTCTCCTGTGGGACTAGAGTGAGCAGAAGAGGAGGACATTGGCGGAAGCTGAACAAGAGCTGGAGGGTTGTGTTGTAACACATGTGGCTTGGATTATTGGAGGCACTTGAGGGGGGATTGGGGTGACTGCACAAGTAGGAACAGAAGTCAGCAGCAAAACTTTGAATATTTCCCACGTGGCTTCAACATGCAGTTAGGATGGAGAACCACGGTCCTATGAAGGTCTGAATATATCTGGAGCCACACTGAGGATTAGGTTGGATTTCCAACACCCACCTTTAGCTTCTTCCTTTTGTAGGTCGTGACCTGCCAAGATGCAGATCTCCTGGCTCTTTGGGACGGACTTCCGTAGCTGGCCAGTGTCCCTGGGCTTTCTTTCTAGTCCATCCCATGTGGTGGAGATTCCAGCAGGCCCCACACCCAACTACTGAGAGATGTTCCATGTTTACTATTGATGGGGCTCTGCATCCCTTCAAGGGGCTTGGATTTGGTCCTCCTGAGTAAGGCTCTCCAGTAGGTGTCCATCCAGCCTGATGCACTCAAAGGATCTTGACTTACAATCCCCACCGATGTTAGAGGAATTGTAACTGTTATGGCCAAAGTGAACATGTGTCCACTGTTTTAGTTTGTTTCTGAGTTCCAACACAGCAGAGCTTGGTTTCTGAGTCCCATGTAGTCTCCATTGAACTATTGGGATGGCAGGTGGTGGCAGCTATTAGCCACAGAGGCACAGTGAGAATTTACTTGGTGTCCGAGGACATACAAGGCGAGTCAGAGAGTAAGATGCTGATCCTCCTCACCAGCCTCTTAGCCGTGAGGGCACTGACATGCCAGGGCAGACACTAAGATGAATGGTCTATTTTAATGAATCCTATTTTTAAGGTAGTATTGTGTATTATATTTGTATGTGTATGTTTAAGATGTATTTGCACAAATCTACCAAATACACACATACATGCAAAACACGGACTATGAAACTGTTGTTGGTGAACCGGTTACAAGCATAGACCCATAGGAAGGAATCTGTATATCCCAACAGGCAATGTTCCACAAAGGAGTGCATCAACTGGAAAATATGTCAAAAAAAGAAAAATCAACCAGAAACCAGAAACAGTACAGCCACTGCATGAAAAATAGAAGGTGATAAACCTAAAAAAGTCTAAAAAGAGACTAAAATAGCATATTTCCTAATTATATTCAAAATAATCCTACTTATACCCACAGGTAAGTGTAGTCCTCTTGCCTATCAAGGGAATGTCTCATTGCAACAGACAAAGGGCATTACAGGAAACTACAACCAATCAAATTGCAGAGTTGTGGAGTCCAGCCCCAGTGGATATGTCTATAAATCTCTCCTGTGTGTGAGGAAGAGGGGGTGGGAAGTCTGTGAGAGCCAGAACATCTGGGCGTTGCCTGTGAGATCACATCTCCTAACTGCACCCATCCTCACCAACACGGCTGCCTAATCCTGAGCTGGACAGGGATGACAAGGATAGACACGTGGACAGGGTGGGGGCTAGGCGGAGCTCTGGAGGCCTCAAGCCTAGAGGAAGAACTAGGTAACTAGGGATCTCTGACAGCTGGAGACATAGTCTTCCCTAGGGAAGAACCTACCAGTTGGTTATCCAATACCAAATGGTCAGTCCTGAAAATATACATATAAGTAACATTACATGGTAAGCAGGTTATATTTAAGAACATATGTATATGTATATATATATGTATATATATGTACACATGTATATATACACATGTATAACACATATATACATATGGAACAACAGTTAATGAAAAAGAGAGCAAGTCAGGGTATATGGGAGGATTTGGAGGGAGGAAAGGGGTAGGGGATTACGTGATTATATTATAATCTTAAACATTAGAAGAAATCATTGAAAAGGGGCTGCTGCTATAGCATGAGTAGAAGAAACAGAAAGCGTGACTTCATGGGTGGGGGAAATTCTGATCCAACACAGGGACAAAGGAAGTAGGGTGAGAAGAGGCCGAACAAAATCTGGATGACCCGGAGCCCAGAGACATCACGGAGGAAACAGAGCGTGTGCCGCTGGCTCCGAGGCCTGGCTGCTCCACAAGGCCCACCCTCAGGGCCCCACCGGGATGGTCTGCAGCTGTAAGGCTGGCTCTGACTCCCGTGACCTTGTCTGCACAGAGCTCTGGTGAGGAAACAAGATGGTCTCCAGGAAGATGAGGCCTGGCAGAGTGCTCAGGTGCGCAGTGAGGGGAGGGAGGGAATAGAGCAGGGGTTGTGGTGGGAACGCCTCCGCCTGCGAGGAGGGGGGGCAGTGGGGAGGGGAAAGGAAGCTGAGTCCCTAGATTCTCCCCAGCAGTTTTAAGGATCAGTGACTCTGAATTGGGGTTGGAAAACTGGAAGGAGAATTGAGTTATGGGCAAAATAACTGTTTAACTTAATCATTAAAAAGCCCAACTGTACTGTGTGATGTCAATGCAGTGTGTGTGGCAATCCAAGCTTCTAAAAACAGCTATTTTGTTAAAATTAAGTACAAAGCATTGCCATTTACTAATTAATCAAGGTATTTCCATGAGTACAGTATATGAAGTAGAACCAAAAAAAAAATTATTCACATGCAGGTCAAGATCTCCAGTCTTTTAAGTCCTGGTGACTTGTAAAACTCTGTATGAAAATGAAGACAAATATATTTGTGCTTGTTCTGTGGCAAATTAAATATCTTAGACACAGTCCACAAGGCAATGCAGATGCAGACTGTATGCTGAGCAGGATGCTATTCTTTGGTCTGGACAGTCTTGAAGGAGATGGATCTTTGTTATGAACAGATATATTTTCATGATAGTTTCCTGCTTATTAAAATGGCTGCAGAATTTTTAATACATTTTGCGGAAGCAGTGATGCTGTCAACGTCAGATTGCAGTGCTGCTAAGTCCTGGCGATGACAAGGCACAGTGATCCCTTTATCTGTGTCTCTTGATCTAATGAGGGTTCTTAGACGCAGCTGCCATGAGAAATAATTAAAGATATATAAAGGCCCCATGAACACCACACAGGACCAAGCAGGGCTGTCTCTGAGGGAGGTGGAGGAAAGGCAGAGTAGGAAGCTCTGTGATAGACCTGGGCAGGGAGGGAGCCACCCGGAGAGGGAAGGAAATACTCAGTACTGCCAGGAAAACCCCAAGGTTTCGGTCTCTGGCACCTTTCCACACACTTGAGCATGCAGTGAGAATATTGCTGATGAAGCCGCTGCAGAGAACAGTTAATACTCTTAGTTTTGCAGAAAAACCGAGGGAGGCTGGATAATTTGATCAGTGTCACCGCTGACCTTACAAAAGCAAATAAGATAATTCATGGAAGGAACACAACACAATGCTTTAACGGAAGGTGTTAGACACTGACCACAAGGCTGAGCCGAGCAAGCAAGCGAGCGAGAGAGCAGTGAGGGAGGCACTGGAGAGGAAGGCCTGGGGTCTTCCCATGGCCTGAGTCCGGAACTCTTTCCCTGGACATGCAACAGTCTTCTCTAAAAACCATATAGACGCGATTACAGTAAGGGGCAGCAGATTCTCCTTTGGCTACATCAAGTTGTTAATTTTCCATAGAGAAAATAATGGCCTTTAAAACCCCACTCAAATGCCAGAAAGACATTAAAGTTAAACCCCTTAGAAAAACGTGTCCTGGGCTGGGGAGACGGCTCAGTGGGAAGGGCAGTCGCCACAGTGGTGAGAAGGGCTGAGTATGGCAGCTTCTTCCTGAGGCCTCAGCAAGATGGTAGGTGTGTGTGTGAGGGAGTGGGGGTGGTGGACAGCGGAGGGATGGACACACCACGGGACACTACAGGACACCATGAAAGCTGGTGAGCCAGCTAGCTTGCTGAGTACAGTGGCAAACAAGAAGTCATGGTCTCAAACAAAAGCTCAGGTGACAGCAGACACATGAGGTTGTCCTCTGAGGCCCACACTGGGACTCACACACACACACACACACACACACACACACACACACACACACACACACACACACGAGCACACACAGCATACAAGTACACAGAGGCAACAACAACAACAACAAATCTACCGTGAGCCCCTCATCACAGCACACAATAACTAAAGAGGTTCAGAGATGTTCACTGAATCTCCTGAGGTCACGCAGCCAAGGCCTAGACTCAGGGCATTTTCAGTGGCGTCTTTGCCATGGGATGCTTGGCCCTCAAGCAAGGGTTGGAGGAGCTAGGTTGGTTTCTTGGGTAGATCCATTGCCTTGGTGTAAGCTAAACACAGAGACAGGTTCCCGCTTTCAGCCCCAAGGCTGTGTCTGCTGCCACCCCCCCCCCCCCAGCCGGTGCCTGCACCCCCAGGTGGTACTGCCTCCTAATAAGATGTGATTCGGAAGTCCATGTTTAAGTCGCCTTAATACTATGATGTCTTAGGCACGCAGAGAGATTCGGGGTCACGTGTTGCTGTGGCCTCTCCTCATTTAGCAGCAATTTAAAACACAAGCTTAAAGAGTTGTCATTGCCACGAGTTTAAATTCTGAATAACCAACGGGCTTCCTGTACCTTTCACTCACACACTTCCAGCTGTAATTTATATTCCCAACTCCTCTCTCTCAGGGTTTATGGCTCTTGGCAATTTGCATAAAAATGGAGGCTTTGATCTTTAAGGGTTTGTGGGCTCAAACAGCTCCTTCCGGTAGGAAGGCACAAGTAATGAAGGGTGGAGGGGCTTAGCCAGCCAGGTCAGCCAGGCAGGCAGTTACTGAAACCCTCCCCCGACTGGTGCCCCAGGATGTCTCTGTAATTCTCCACTGTAGCTGCTCCCACACAGCAGCTGCCTCACCCTGCTGTGGTGAGGGCTTTACGGACACTGCTGTGTACAGGGGTGGGACCCAGACAATGGTATCCATTAAAGGTATAGTTGTGAACACAATGTTTTGTCCAGCCCTTTCTAGAAACTGTAATTGTTTCCGTGAGCTCTTAGGTGAGTCTGTTTGTCTGCTAATGTTCATTAGTTGTCAAGCAAGGAGCAAATTCTACTCCACTGGTCCCATTTCCATGCGTCATTTGACACTCGGGAAGAGCTGACGTGGCAAAATGCAAAGGGGCCCAAACCATGAGTGACAGAACACAGGGACTGATGGGGTGCCCCAAGCTGAGGCCTGTGGTTTTGTTCCATTATCTAGCGGCCTGCATAAGAGTTGGCCTGCATCTTTCCTCTTCATTAGGAGAGATGGTAGTTTACCGAGCTTTCAGACGGCAGCTCAGTACTGTTGGAGGAAGGGGGGGGGCACCTTAGCCAGGACAGTGCCTCCGTATTCTGCAGTGCCCCCTTCATTGAGAACTGACATTTGTAGCAACTGCTACAAAGATGGGGGGCTCAGTCAGGGTCCTGACTGTTCCTTAGCGCTTGCCGTCCAGTGGGAGGGACCTCGCCGAGTGGACCAATAGGGTGCAATGACATGTAGAAGACACAAGAGTGAGACGCGGAGAGACAGGCCGAGCTGGCACTGGAGCAGAGAGGGTGCCGCCCCACCTCCAGTGAAGTGGATGAAAAAGGCAAAGGAGACAAAATTACCTAGCACGTTATAGCCGGTGTCATGGTGTCACTGTGGTGCTCTAGGCTGTGACACAGAGGGTGGGGACCTCTCAATGCCAGAGTCTGTAGACAGAAGTTAGTAAAAATAAAAGTACAGGGGGAAGATTTATTTTAGAAAGACCATTCCAGGAACACGTTGCCAGGAAGATCGTTTCTTGTCCTCTACCAGCAAGCCCCTAGCCTAATTCCTAGAGTCCATGAGTGTGGTGCATATGTGGCAAAAGCGACTACATTCCTTTGTACATCTTGGCTTTGAGATGCTGAGAGCCTCTGGCCTTCTAGAAAGATCTAATGTAATTAACGGTGGGCCTTAAAATGGAGGATCTGAAGGATGCCCCTGAGGCCAGCTGGAGTGAAAGGGCTAGCTCAGGGAACGGATGACAGGAGAGGCAAGGACTGTGTCATTTCACAGGGTTTTGGAAATGAGGCCAATTCTGCAGGCCTGTGACTCTAATGCGCTCAGGCCTGCACTGGGCAGCTGGGCTCCAGAGTCTAAGGATATCACAGGCTTCTGTTTGAGGTCATTTGCTTTGTAAGTTTGTTAGATAATAATAGAAAACCAACTGAAATGCTTGGGAAGGAAGACCTTGGGTGGAGAGAACCCAGTGCCGAGGAGTCACAGGACCAGGGCATCGCAGTGGAGGGAGGGTGGGAGACAGTGGAAAAGTCTTGTGAATAGGCGTGTGCACACGGCCTTCTTCCAGGTCACCTAAGAACATCCATGAACCTGGCTTCTTGTAGCATGTCACATGTAGGACTGTTACAACATGGGTCATGGCCATGGAAGGCATGTGCTTACTACTGTGGTTGACATATAAAGTACAGGTGGGCTGCTCACTGTAAGCTAAGAATAAATAGCAATTGCAGAAGCTATAGTTCGGTGGTACATAGCTTGTCTACCCTTGCAAGGTGAGTCACCGTGGCTGGGTTAGTTCTGGCATAAAAGTTGCTCCGACAGCCTCCTAAGTGTGACATGTTGTAAGGAGGTGGGGGTCCCCCAAGCTGTTCAGAGGAGCCCGCAGAACACCGCTCTGAGCTGCCTGAACAGACGTGGTATTTCAACTCAGTGTTTAGATGTTGATCTCTTTCTCAACGTCCCCACCATGACCCTGGGGAGGGAATGACCACACAGACCCTAAAGAAGCTTCTGCCACAATGCCATCCTACCGGCCATGGTTTCCCTCTGGCCCCTCTCCTCGCACAAGGCTGCCCAAAGAAGGCTGTGCCAGGGCTGACTGCTAAAGGCACTGCCATTTAGTTTGTCCTGGTTCCAGGCATCTCAGAGAGGACATGGCGGAGTTACCAGCAAGATGTCTCCTCTGTAGGCACTCTCAAATGCCCATTTCCTTTTGGAGACACAGTACCATTGGCTGCAGAATCACACTGTCTCCCTGCCTAGGGCTTGCGTCATCTTCTGACTGTTGCTTGGAATCACTCATGTCATCTGTCCAGGATGTGTATGGCCTGCATAGCCCCACGGGGCAGCTGAGGACTTGAGGATGGGAGAACTCATGCATCTTACACTCAGGAGCAGCTGTGTTGCTAAGCCACAAAACAACCGGCTATTTTCCCTGACTGTACTCAGTTTTCACTCATCAAAACCTCTTTGTCTTTTTATCAAGCCAAAGTCTAATTGGTTTTCTTTCTTATCTTTTATTTACGGGATTATTACTGCTCAAGACAGTGGCTTGCGTTTATCTTTATTGACTTCCATTGCATGTAATTGGGCCATCCATCCAGTTTGCCTATATCATTTTGGATGCTTCAAATCGTCAAGTGCCGCTGCTCTAAATGAGGTACAAGAGTCCTTCTTTAGGAACTCCAAGAATTCTTACGATTACATTGGGAACAATGACAAAATTCATTACTTTTGTATTTTAAAACATATTACCTAAAATTGCTTGCTGAATAGATTGGAAAACAACTCTAAGAGTAGCGTTTCAGTTAAAATACGCATCAGGACAATTTTCTGAGTGGATTTCGAGTGTCACGTGGATGAATGAAACAAGCAGTAAAAGGCATAGACGGGACTTCAAGGGCCCTCTTCAGCCCCACCCTGGAATTCCTTACCCGACGGAGGCAACTTTCAGCTGCAGACAAGGTACTGCCAACCCCACCTGCCGTGGTCACAGGCACAGAGACTCCTGATTACATTTTATGCTCAACGCTAAACCTCAGTCTGGAGAGTGAAAAACACGACACTTTTCCTCACAATGGAGGGTTTCTAGCCAACATTTAAGCACGCACTGTTCTTCTATGGAGAAATGTGTCCATAAATGTCACAAACCGTTTCTCTTTTTTCTTTATCTCTAACAACCTCATCAAGAGTGAACGTTTATTTCACTAGACTGCGGATGCTGGCGCTCGCTGCCACAGCCCAGCAGAGCCCCTGCCTGACCTGT
Organism: Acomys minous; assembly: GCF_964271855.1. Lineage (NCBI taxonomy): Eukaryota > Metazoa > Chordata > Mammalia > Rodentia > Muridae > Acomys > Acomys minous. Next base: position 140,514,317 of record NC_140485.1, on the reverse strand, counting down.
GTCTCACAAGGCCCTAAGCACTAATGACACACCACAACCACCAAGAGGAATGCCAAGGGGCATGCTGCCGGGAGACAGTGTGACTTCTGACTGGAAACAACATTGTTGTGCTGTCATGGTTTACATTGAAAGAATATTTTTTTTTAAAAAAATCATGCTGTCGGAGTCAGTTGCCGATGCTGCTGGACGCCTTCCTGCAGATGAATTTTGGGGCTGGCTTCCCTGGCTGTGCTTATTTCTAGATGGGATCTTGCAAGGAGTAGGAAGTTGACCTCCCATCGAGTTAGGGATGGCGATCTCAAAGGTGAGTTTTGATGTCAGCCATGTTGACAGGTGCCATCAGAGTCTAGTTCAGGGGATGGGCCAAAGACACTAGCCCTCTGGGAATGCCCCCGAGGAGCTTGGGTAAACTCAGATGGCCACGTGAATCATTACTGTCCTGAGCATCTAATATATAAGGCATGTTACATTTCACTAGAACCGACGTTGAGTTCAGGCTGTCCTCGGCAGGGACCCATAGGTAATAGACCTTAGAAAGGGGTTTTACTGCTTTCCTTGAATGAAGGCCCCGAAGCCACAGAAGAAACATTTCACTCTTCAAATAGCCCTGTAAGGTTCCCAATGATAGTTCCTTTTTCTTACTAATTAGTTAAAGATGAAATAATGCTTGAACACTTCATAATCTTAAGTTCACAATATTTTACTTAATTAAAATAGGTAATTTAGAAAAATAATTGGCAATTGCTGAAACCTCTAATGCTGATGAGAACTGAGCTGGAAGCATTCTTTCTTCACAAATTGGTACTTAAAATATAAAGTTCCACACGCAGCTGGAAAGTGTCGTCGTAATTTGGCATTTATGTTTAGTAGCTATCATTAAACCAAACAAACTGAAATTAAAGAGGAAAGACAGTGGGCTTCGAGACATATTCAGGGCAGATGCCAAGTGCTCAAAAGTATACACGTGGCTTTTAAGCATCTATTAGGCAGCACTGTGTTAGATAACAGACCTAGAAATTTCTTACACGTCGCTCTCATTTCATATTTCACTCTGAAAATATAGCTTTGGTAATATGTGAGTTCAGGTGAGAAATTAACTCAATGTAAATTCTTCTCCTTCTTCACTAAAGGACAGTGTGAGTGGGCAGGCTCAACTTGCAGACGTGCTTTTTCAAGAGAGCCTTTTCCTTGTGGCATCCGTAAACATTGGCCCTGCCTTAAAGAGAGGTAGAGGAATCATGGCTGGAAAAGAAACCAGGACTGGCTTTTTGCACATTTTTTTTCTTGAGAGGGGAAAAAAAAAAGTCTGTGTGACATTCCATACAACAGCAGAGGCTCATGCTAATTCGCAGGAAAACCTGAGAAAAGCACACCCTTTGGACAGCTTATTTGTTTAGTGGGAGGCTGTCTTTTTCAGTCCTGGAACAAAAGTCTGTTGATGAGGATGGAGACACACATCATTATGTGTATGTGGGGGAGGGAGGGAGGGAGGGAGGGAAGGAGGGAGGGGAGTGGGCCGTCTACACTGTGGAATTTGCTATCACTTTTCTACTTGGCAGCACATTAACATAAGATTTTAAACAACAGTTTAAAGAGCAAGGAATTAAAAATAAAAATAAAAGAAAAGCCAGTACAACAAATGTTTTGTTCTAGAGGTACAGGGGAGGTTCCAGTTCCAGCAAACACATCTCCAGAATAAGGACTCCTTACACCCCCTTATGAATAGAAGTCCAAAGCATTTATCAAATTGTTGCTGCTAAAGAACACCTAGCATTTTTCAGTTTTCATGACTGGTTTGTTTTTTGTTTTTGTTTTTGTTTTTGTTTTTTTTGAGATGTAGAATTTCAATCTTAAGGGATTTACTTTCAAAATCATTCCTTTAAGAGAAGATCTTAAATAGGTTTTTAAACTTCCAGGGCAGAATAAATACTCTAAACTGATACTAATATAATGAAAATCCAGTGTAACAAATATTTTCTTTGGGTATGATTTTCATTAAATTGATTACAAAAAATATATATTTAGCCAGTGTGTTTGGTACCTGCTGTGTGCCATTCACTAAGCTAGAGAACAGCAAGGTGGATGACCCAGAGCACCACCGTTAAGGTCACTGTCACCAAAGAGAAATGACAATGTGATATTAGGAGTGCTGATTGGAGCCATATCCCGAGTGCTGGAAGGAACACAGAGCGAAAAATAATTCTGATTCTTTTCCTTTTGGGGGTGTAAGAGGCAGCTGACTGGAACCTGGGTGGTGTTGACTTGACCTTGAAGTCCCACTGGCGGGGAACAAACAGGAGGCAGGCCATTTCCGAGAGAGAAGACAGAGAAATGGAGGGCAGTGGAAAGGCAGGATTTCAAATTTAAAGGACAGGAGTGTTCAGAGGGCCACAGACAGCGCAGAGGGACAGGTCTGTGAGCAGAGACTATAGCTAGTTAGAGACCTGACCAAAGTGGCCTGGATGTGCTTGTGCCTGGAATGTTCCAGCATCCTCTGAGTGTCACACACTGACAACGAGCTCCCAGCCTATGGGTAGCTACTGCTATAATACCTTTTGAAGAGATGACAAAACTGAGGTGCTGTGGTGGGGGGCAGGCTGGACCATGTGTAAATTGCTCCATATTATTCAGAACCTTCTCAGAGGTTCCTGGTCCAGAATGACTCAGTTATAAAGCAGCAGTTTGCTCCTGTCTGAGTAGAAACGATGACACATGACCTCATGCTTATGAGAAGGAACGGCAATGTGGCCAGCATAACTACGATGAATAACGCACTCGTGCGAACCAACTGTTACCACCTATGAACTTTCCACTCAATCAGTAGCTTGTGGATGCTTGTGCGTGTAGAAACCACATCAGTAGAAGCAGGTTTACAGCAGACCAAAGGATGGGGCAAGCCCTCCACTGCATCACCAAGAAGGACTGGAGGTGCCTACTGCCCATTGTGTGACTGCTGCTGTTAGACTATCTGGTATATGCATTGTGAGATTCCCAGGTGATGGGCACCTGCTACTGTCCAGGTCAGCTCTGCACGGTACCACTGACTCAGCCCACTAAACTGCCATCCCTCTGGGATCCACCTCCTTACCTGGAGCCAGTGCTACACCTTGAAGCTGCCTGGTGTCTTGAACCAGCTCTGCACCTCAACAGCCCGAGGCTGGTTCTTTCTGTTCATATACAACTATATGCGGGGAGACTCTCTTGGCACCTGAGTCATCTCTCGTGCAGTCTAGGTATCATCACGTATACAGCCTGGACATTATTACTATTAGCAGCACTTCAGACTGGACTAAAAGGACACAACTGTGCCAATGACAGGACTACCAGACAAATTCAAAAGCACTTGGCAGATTAAAGGAAATGAAATTGGCATGGCTTGTGAGTTTACTTGGTCTTCAACAAACTCTAAAACAAACATTGGAAGGCACACATATGTCTGTCTGTGTTTCTGACATAGCTTGCTTATGCCAGGCGCAGATGAACATGTCTAGTGTCAGAAAGAGATGGTTGGTCTCTGTCACCACAGGAGGGTAGGTGCATCTGGGAGAGGGAGTGTGGCACTGAGGACACTGTCAGGGTGTGTGTGGAAGCCAGGACGGGGAACAGGAAGGGGGAGAGCTGCTGTGCTGCTCAGAGAATGTGAGGTGGGCTTCGGCCTACATAGGGAGATAGATGTCAAGAACAGAGAGCCCGGGAGATGCTGGGACATCCTGGAGTCTGAGAGAGAAACGGAAAGCAGACTTAGCTTTCCTTAAGTAAAAGAGAAGGACAAGTGCCAGGAGGGACGAAGGCCAGTGGGTCTTCACGGCAGCGGTGAGGGTCAACAGACAGGTGCCAGACTGTCACGAGGAAGGATGTGGTTGGAACAGCAGGGTTGGCAGTGGCTGAGGCATGGTGGGCCAGAGGACAGAGGGAGAGCAGAGACACCTCAGGATGGGTGAGGATGTGAAGAGAGATCAGGGAAGGTGACAGGAGAGGACCAGAAACACTCGGGAACAGGGAGGCTGCTGACGGCTTTATGGGAGAAGCCTGGAGAAAATGAAGAAGAGAAGAAGGGCGCGAGGCCGCATGGACGTGGAGAAGGCCTTTTGGCTCATGCTTTTGTGTTCAGGGTACAGATGAGAACAAGGCATATAGCACGCTTAGTGTGTTAGAAGGATGAAGGAGTGATTGTGGCTTCTGGAAAAGGGTCTCTGGGCTCCTTGAGACATAGCTACTTCTGGAGGAAGTGGGTCCTGCTTCCTCTGGTGCAAAGGGAGGAGGCCAGGGAGGACACAAGGCCCAAGAAGCCTTAGCTGTAGAAAGGCAGGGCCAGTGGCCTTAAGGCAACAGGAATTTGGGGAAGGGAAAGGTGGCTTCCTAGGGCTGGGGGAGGCTCCAAACCGTCCCCTCCTGCCTCAGCCGCCATCAGGGCCATTGTCTACACAGACATTTCATGAGACAATCTCCTCTCAGCAAGATGCTGGGTGTGTCACAGGAGTCAGGTGAGACGCAGCTGGCTGTGACTAGGCCAAATGCAGGTTTCCAGGGAGACAGGCCACTCTGAGGACTAATATGCTCTCGGGGTTAGCAGAAGCTCCTTGGCCTTCCATGGTCTCTTTCCAACACACGGACAACATTCAAGACACAGGCAGAACTCACGCCAGGTTGAAAGAGAGGTTGATTCTTTCCCACCTTTGGGGAGCCGGGCTGAGAATGTTGGGGTGCTGCCCCTTTACTCTTAGGAGGGAGGAATGGATCCGAGTTTCCCTAAAAGCAGTATTTTAGCGAGAAGCGTGGCAAGCTCAGTTAGACACAACTCTCCAGCCAGAACAGGTAGTCACAACAGACCTTCTGACCACATACATTTAAAACCAACCTCCAGGTGACACTTTGGAAGCTCGTGTAAATTACATGATGAAAAGACATGAAGTAGGTACCAGCCCTAAGTAGAGCAGACAGGTAGGTGATGAGCCTTTACAGGTGCCGCAGACATGTAAGGTGCAAAACTGCAGCATTAAAGAAGAAAAAGAAGCCAGGTACAACAGTGCATACTTGCAAGTCAGTGCTACCAAGCTTGGAAGGTTGAGACAGGAGGATTGCTTCTATGGGTCTGAGGTTACATAGGGAGTTCCAGGCCAACCTCCATCGAAGAGCGAGACTCTGTCTCTACAAGACAAATTGGAAAAGCAAAGAAAGAAGACAAAGAAAAAAAAGGGGGGGAACCATCAAGAATCCTCTGATCAGATGAGGCCCCTCACATAGGACCACGGTCTGTGACAGTGAGTTTCTCACATGCCTGCAGACAGACCGGAGAGAGCAGACAGCCTTCATTCCCAAGAGCAAGCTTTCTGCCTGACTTCAAACTTACAATGACACTAACCAAGCAACAGGAATTAGAAATCTCTGGCATGGAGGAGACTTTGTTGGGCACCGTGGAAGACAGGGAGGGGCAACGGCACTTGTGCAGTGGGCAGTTAGTGTATGTTAAAGTAAGGCTGGCTGTTAAGAAAAGGACCCAGGGAGAAGCGGGCTATGGCTGAGGCTTGCGGGCCATATGTGGGGGGACCTTCAGGGCCATTGGGGACAGGGTGGTGGCTCCCCTGAGGCAAGGAAGCATGAATAAAGGGGTTCACATATCACAGAAGAAGATGTATGAGAGAAAAACTACATCAGTGGTTCTCAACCTTCCTAATGCTGCAGCCCTTTAATATTCCTCATGTGGTGGTGACCCCCAATTATAAGATTATTTTGTTGCTACTTCCTAACTATAATTTTGTTACTGTTATGAATTGTAATGTAAGTATCTGAAATGCAGGGTCCCTGATATGTGACCCCAGGAGGTTTAGAACTGCTGATCTAAATGAAGGACATTCTGCTTCTGTTGTCAAAGATTTTCACTGATGTCCTAAAAAGCATTTATTTCCTTTTGAAGGATAACAGGTAACTACCGATGATGGGGAAGGGGAAACATGTAATACGAACTAAGTTTAGGGAAAATTTGACATCCTAGACATGGGAGGACATCCTAGACATCCAGGAGACAGGAGCGGCTGGGAGAAGTCCAGAGGCCATGCATGGTAGCAATGGGGAACAAGACTCTCCACATGGCGGCTCTTGGCAGGGAGCAGAGAGTGGAAGACACTGAAATGCAAGTTGCCTATCTTCAACTTGTAGATGAAAATATGCCCGTACAATGCCTTTGCCATGAGGATCAAGTGTGTGGGAAGAGGGTGGCTGACGCAATTGTTTTGTTAGCATTCTGTAACGCTCTGTGCTTTACTTGTCTATATTTAAAACACCAGTATGCACGTGTGCTTATGTGAGACAGCCAACAGTGTTCCTATGCACAGCATCCCATGCTTCGTCTGACTCAGGGAGGAAGCGCTGGCAGCTATACTCATAACACCCGTTTGGCCATCGGGTGCTCAGTCTGGGGTCCATGAGGCCATGATCAATCTATAGGCTGGTGAAGGAAAAGCAGGCATTCATGGGTGGCTGTGGGGGAGCTGAGACTGACAGAGCTTCACAGGGGATATTGGACTCACTGAAAAGGAGGCACGGGCGAGGATGCGTCGCTTGGGTTGATGGGATGGGGGCGGGATGAGTGATTTAGCGGTGACCATATGCTGAAGCATGACCATGTGCAAGGTGGCACAACACTGCCTGTGTTTTCAGAGGAACACTGGAAATGGAAGGGAAATGAGCTCCAAACAACCAGAGGAACTTGAACAAAAGCCACGAGGAGAGAAACTTGAGTAGATCATTCCCGAAAAGACATTTTAAAACATGTTAGTGTGAGGCAAAAATGCAGGAACAGATTGGACTTGAAAGATGTTATTAAATTCTTAGCAAAATGAGGCTTAACGTTGTGTAAGCAGGGACCAGTCGGAACCATTGTTACAAACAGCTAATGGAGATAAACAAGGCGCAGCCATTTGATTTACCTGCGACAGGAGGAGAAGGCCAACTAACAAGGGGGACAAAACGTTGCATACCACGCCAGAATTTTCCAGAAAAAAAAGAAAGAAAGAAAGAAAGAAAGAATGTTCCCCTTCCTTTGGACAATATGCTACACATATGGCAGGCTTCTTAGCTTGATAAACATCTCCGTGTAGATGGTGTGGAGACAGATGGAGGCTTCAAGGCTTTGTCTTATTAATTTCCATGCCATTAGACTGGATAATTCACCACTTGGATAATCAACACGGCTTCTGTTTTTGGAAACCGACAGAAGGCACCGGGTTAAGTATCCAGGAAGGAATGGAAGCCCCCACGAGCCGCCATTACCGCTGTGGTCAGGATCTGGTGGGATGTGGTCAAGCCTGGGGGCTCTGTTCATGGAGACAAGGCTATGTGTGTGATGTCTCCTGTCACTACTGGCACCACACACTCAGGACCGTAAGCAAAGGTGCAAGAAAGACCTCAAGAATGATGCTCTTAAAATCCAGGGATTCCAGAGAGTAGTCAGAATTGAGGCGGAGGGAGAAACGTCAGTGGAAGGGACTGCGTGCAGGAGACAGGAACCCAGTAGCAGAATTCTCACCACTGCAGGGAGGAGAGGGAGAGGGAGAGCAAGCTCTCCTCTCCCCTGCTTCCCTCAAGAATGCCTCCTCCCCTCCCCCCTCCAGCAGGGGGTACCAATGCCAGGCCAGGGACCTTGGGAGGCTGGGCAGGTCCCTCATCAGAAAACAGAGCTCCATGTGACAGGGACAGGCACACATCTGTGCCATTTATAGCAGTCTGTATTTGTAAGTCACTGAGAGATATGTCCTCGGCAGCTTGCCTCGACCTCACCAAACTGCACTCACTTTCAGCCTCACTCTTTATAATTTTTAATTTTTGTGTTTTTGTGATATAAATGTTGGTGCATCTATATACTGCTTATAATGCTCTCTGCATTACAGGAATATATGAGTGCTGGTTTTCTGTGTGCATGGTCAGCCAGAAGATTTTTTTACAGCATCCACTGGAGGCATCAGCCAAACCAGGCTCCATCCTGAGCTCACAGCTTCCCGTTTTGAGACCCAAACTGGAATACTGCACCTTGTAAGTTAAGAAAGATTCACCTTGCAGGCTAAGGAATAAGTTCCTGTTTGTCCTGGGCTGTCTGTGCCAGTGAAGGTTTCTGTTTATAATTAAGAGTAAGTTTCTGTATCTTCGATCTGATGTAAACGGCAGAACATGTTTTTCAACCTACAGGAACCTTATGACCCCATTTACCTGATGTAGATCCCTAGCCTGGCTCCTCCCCTTCACTGTTGGCCAGCAGGAGTCAGCGGATCAGCTCCAGTGTGCTGAATACAGCTTGCTGTGATTGGAAACTGTGGATTTGGTCTTTTCTCCTCAAGAGTCTCCTCTCACAGTCTCTCTACCGGCAGGCACTGACTACCCACTCAAGAGGCCTGCCTGATGCCGTGTGTAGAGTCTCAGCTCCTCCCCACCTTCCTCACACTGGAGTCTCCCAGGCCGGATGTTCTTTTCCTTTGGTCTCTCACATCACATGTCACATCCTTTTGGCTTGGGCCCCACCCCGCCCTGCCCCCACCCCCACCCCCCTGGTCAGGTGGCCACTCCTTGTGCAGCACACAACCTCCTAAGCTACTTGTGACTTCAGTTCCTTCCCCATAACTCAGCTTGCACTAACGACCTCCTTGGAAGGCAAAAGTGACTGTCACACTGCTATAGCCACTTGGAGCTGAGCATGGATGCCTAGGTCTCATCTGCCTCTGGGTCTTAGGGAATACCATCCTGTCTTCCATCGTCTCTGTCCTGTGGCCTGGGATCGTTCTGGACATTGCAGAGGCACTGAGATGGGTCCCTGCACACCTCCCTTAGGTCCCCCTGATATGGACATCCTAGGTAACAGCACACAGCTGTCAAAGCTAAGATAACTCACTATGACTAGACCGAAGACTGGCTTTCACCAGGCTCCCACCGAGATCGCACGCGAGTCATCGAATCTCCACACTCCCCTGTGTCAGGGCAGAGTTTTGGCCTGTTCATCATGATGTTGACCACATTGAAGGTCAACCAGAGTCCATCGGGGACTTTGTATTTCTGAGCATGTTTGAGCCTGCCCTGCAATTCTTTTTTCTTTTTCTTTTAAGCATTGACTTCTCCTTGACTTTAGGAGTTAACCGATCCCTTTTGTTCATTTTGGTTTTCCAAAATGGTTTGCGTGTGTCACCTTTGGAGACTTAGAGCAAACTTGAGTGCAAAATGCTGTGGGCTTGCTGTTTCTCTTGGGGGAGAGGTGGATTTGATTATTTTTTTCCCCTGATGTTCATTGTTTATTTCAGGGCTTTGGAATAATTTTTCTAATTTGTATTTTTCTAGGAAATGATTTCAACTAAACTTCAAGTTTAAAATCACCATTTCTGACTAAATCTCCTCTGTGAATCCTTAGCCTTATTTTTTCCCTTTGTGTTGATCTTTGTTAAATTCTATTTTATTAGCCATTCTACAGAACTAGGTTTTGGTTTTGTAGGTTACTGCTACTGCGTCTTTCTATTCATTGCATTATTTTCTTAAAGTAGGGTCTCACTATGTAGTCGTGTTTGGCTTAGAACTCTTTGTAGGCCAGGCTGGCCTCAAACTCACAGAGCGCCACCTGCTTCTGCCTCCAGAGCCCTGGGATTAAATGAGTGTACCACTATGTTGATTTCATTAAGCTTTACTCTTTCATTTATTTTATTCTCTCTGACTTTGTTTGCTTTTTGTAATCTTTTTTACAAACTTATTTTTCTATTTATTGCTTGAAAATTTCATACATGAATGAACATGCTTTGATCAAATCCACCTATTTTTTTTTCTGATTCTTAAATGGAATGAGTAATATTTATTTTCTAAAGGCCTTATAAACTAAGAATTTCATTCAAAAGCTCTCTTTTTTATTATCCCGAGAGTACAGTTTGTTTAGTTTTAACCTTAGAGATCTGTTGAGATTTCACTCTTTTTTGTGGTCAGTTCTAAGTATGCAGAGAGCATAGAGAAAGTGTTTCTGTGGGTGAGAGGTCCAATCCTTGTGCCACAGCTCAGCTGCTTAAGATCATCTCTGTTGCCAGTGCTCGTTTTTGCTTGTTTAAAGTTTGTTTAGATTGTCCTGCTGGGTTAATGCAGGGTTCTGGTTTTCTGTCATTTGCTATTCTGATTCTTTCTCTACTGTACTTGCGGGGTAACACACGTCTGCTCCTTAGCTTACTGCTAGTCGGGGGTGCATATCTTCTATACCGCATTCATCTCTCCACGTGGGTTTATGGATAGAAGGCTTCAAGTTATTAAGTGCTATTATCTTGTTCCCAGAGTAAATAAAGCTTTAGCTGCAGCCTGGCAATTCCCCTAATCCCCACCACTGTTATCTGAAGTCAGACTTTTTTTTTTTAAGAAAGCATTTAAAAAATCCTGGGTTGAGAGATGACTCAGACTTGATAAGGTACTTGGCCCGAAAGTGTGAGAACCCAAGTGTGACCCCCAGAACCCCCATAAAAATGCCAGGCACAGTGGCCATTGCTGTAACCGCAGTAGTGGCCTCACCAGGCAGACTGATTGAATGGGCAAGCTCCAGGTCCAGGGACAAAGCCTGTCTCAAAAAATAAGGTGGAGAGTGATGGAGGAAGACCCTACATTGACCTCTGGCCTCCACATCCATGAGCACAGACAGCTGCACAGTCACATACAGTCTAACAAAACAGCCATTGGGTGGTTCTACCTATATGGTTTCAATGTGATGGGTTGCCTCTTCCCTCTCTCTCCTGGCATCTCTGGCTTAGCTGCAGGTCCATCCTTCTTGATGCTCTATTAGTTTTTATGGGATTTTACTGAGACTGAATAGAGTTGGTTAAATCTTCTAGCTCTTCTTTGTGCATCTGAAATTCTCCCCCAACCCTCTCTCCCCGCCCCACCACAGACATTATATTGTTAAAGCCAAGTAGGTTGTCTGTTAAGCAGTAAGAGTTTGGCATGAACTATTTACATATTTGCCATGGTGGACAGCAATCAACTTCCCTCCTGAGTGACATTTGCATTGTATATAAAGCTCTAGGTAGCTGATTGTACCTTTTCTCAGCACTTGCGAGGCACTTATCTGTTGTCTCCTACTGCTGCTGCCTTCACTGCCAACAGTTCTGTTTCGTGGCCCCTTGCCCACTTTCTTGGCCAACGCTATTATGTCTTGTCTTTGTAATCTGTAACGAGCTCTAGCTTTGTCATGAGGAGGAGGCTAGGCTAGGATTTCCACACTACTCTTTTCCAACTAGGGAAGCCTTTCCCATCAGGGGAATCGTGCCCAACTCACCAAGCTCCCTATTGATGTTCTAGTTTAAAGTTCATCCTTGCTCTGCAGACACCATATATGTTTTTTCACACCCACCCAGTCTTGTGTTAACACTTAGACCCTTCTAAAGACATCACTGCTTTCTCATTCTTGTCCGTGTCTTTCTCTCATGTCAAGAACAGATAGACGTATTTTGATCATTCTTATGTTATTATATAAATTTAGTTTAACCCATAACAAATGTATGCTCTGTTTTGTTTATTTGTTTTTTCTTTTTATAAAAATTTTGTTGGCTGTCCTTTTAGTTTGTTTTGGCTTTTTGTTTCTTTGTTTGAGTTAGGGTTTTGCATAGCCTAGAATGGCCTTGAACTCCCTGAGCCCCCTGCTTCTACGTCTTGAGTACTGGCGTCACTGGTGGGGCTCCTATGCCTCGCTTTGCTGGCTCTTATTTTAAATATTTGGTTTCTTGTGGCTTAGGGAATTTTTACTTGCAAGTCTACTTCTTATAGAGGGCTTTTTGTTTGTTTTGTTGTGTTTTTTTTTAACATTTCTTTTACTCTTTTCTGGCTAGTGTCCACTCTTTCCGCCTAGCACTTTGGTGATTGCATCAACTCTTAGTGCCCACAGTCCAGCACCAGGTAGGAGATGGAAACTGTGTCTTGTTTTCATTGGTTTACTTCTACCTGGTGGCTCCGTTTACTGCATCCTCGAATGTGGAGCATAAAGCCTCATCCCCTTCTCTATCCTACAAGAAGCCTGTTTCCCTAACTGTCCCATATCAGCCAGGCTCGTGGACACCAGTGCCTGCCCCTCCCCTCTCCAGATCTGACTTGTTTAGCATTTTCTCCCCTATGGCTTATCTATTACCGCTATGAATCTGTACAAAACATGCATTGTATGCACACTGACATGAGCCAAGAAAGCATCCCGAGCTCAGTCCTGACAATCCTCAAAGTCAGCACATGCCTGGGAAGGCTGGGCTGGTTGAGCAAGTCTTTGAGGAGTGAGGCTTGGGTGATCCCTGGAAGGGTGCACAGGATTTGGATCAGCAAGGAGACCGGAGGCAGTGATCGTACCGGCGGATGGGGGAATCTCAGCACAGCAGCAAGTGTATGAAGCAAAGGTCACGGCACTCAAGGTTGGGACAAGCAGTGGGACGAGGTGATGCACATACTAAGGGGCTTGGTCTGAGAGGGAAACAAAGAACCGGAGGAAACAGGCATCACTTGCTGAAGTCTTAGTTTTCCTTCTCAGGTTTTATTGCGAGCTTTGCACTGATGACCTCAGACAATCCTGTGAAACATACACGTTATCTATACCCACATGGATGACAGAACTCTTGAGCTGAGTGAGATTAAATGACTCAGAAATTACAGAAAGAGATCAGGCCCCGATTTCCAGAGTCCACAAGCATTACCGACTTAGGACAAAGGTTTCTCCTACGGTAATAGAATCATGGCTAGGACACTGGGAGATTGCTCCGGTACTGTTCTGGTGGTTGTTAAAGGCAGTCACAAATGCCCTTAGAATGGAAGCAGACCCAGGCCCAAGGTGGCCGTAAGCAAGGAAGTGTGTGGGGTGTGCGTGACTCACGATTGCCGAAGAAGGGGCAGCCCTTCTCACGGCTGGCACGGCTGACACCGCTGGCCTGATCTCAGCCCAGTCAAGCTGACCTTCAGTCTCTGGCCTCCAGGTGATAAGAGAACACAGTCTTTTGTTTCCAGCCACTAACATGGAGGCCATATCTCGCAGTGGCCATGACAAGCAAATATGAGTAGAAGCAGAAAGACTGACTCTCGACTCTGGAGTCCAGGGGATCCCCCTGACTTGGTTTCCATCTGTGTACCTTCCCGTTTCACTGTAGGGTTCCAGGGATCTCCTCTGATTTAGATGATTGCTCTAAGAAGAGATAGACAGAGGCAGAGCAGGGTGGTAATTTAGAAATGTGACACCCTCCACCCCAAGTACTGTCTGGTAACATACCTGAAATGTACACCAATCCTAATTAGCATTTTGTTACCTTTTTCTCAGTGGTCAGCTGATGGGTACAGTTTGAGAAGAAATGTCCACAGTTAAGAGCCTTCATAGAAAAGGGATTATTGAGTGATAGCACTGTCCATTTGGGGGCAGAGTGGTCGGGACTTTATCCCATTTGCTCTTTGGGAGGCTATTTGTAACCTTTACTCTGCTTGTTAATCCAGAAAAAGGCTTCCATGGCCAAGCTGACAAGACGCAGATTGCTTTAGGATCCAGGAACATTTGTTCAGGCGTGCAATGCGTCCCTGTGAGGACATGCCTATCAGCCTCAGCCCAGGCCCGTAGCTGCTTCTACACCTGCGGTCGGTTGTACTGGAGTCTCCATGGCTCTCTCGGCGTCTAGAGCCCCTGTTGGTCACTGCACCACAAGGCCTGGGAAGACGTTTTGGTGGAAACACCTTCCACTAGTGTCTCACTGTCACGCCTGCTAGGGGTGTGGTCAGGAACGTGATGCCCAGATTGTGTCACTTGGAGGGCTGGTGACCCCGGGCTGTTCTTCACCTGTAAAATGTGTTCCTGTCGTTAAGGCTTGTGAGTGTTTGGTGAGTTTGGCCTGCGTGGCCTGAAGGTTTGGGTTTGGGGGCAGCCAGGGGAGTGGGGAGGATGGAGAAGCTCGCTCTGGCTCGACGTGGCCCACTCTGCACTCATCCCATGTGGAGTCTCGTGCTTCGCTTTGAATGGATGACTTTTCTGAGCATGTCGGTGGGTTAACTCAGGCTTTCCTGGAATAGGACTGAATGTTATGTTTACAGTTCTGGAGAGAGAAAATAACACCGAGGGCTGGCAAGCAAGCACTGCAGTGGCACAGGAAGGTACACAGTTGGAAACAAAGTCAAGAGGGGGAAGATTATGGTCAGCGCACAGGCCGTAGGTCATCGACAATGATGGTGTCAAAGAATGGGGGATTTACAAGTCAGGCCTAAGCAGACCCCACAAAGGGCTCATCATGAGGCCGTCGTTGGTCATGCCAGACCTCAGTAGCTATTCAGGCTTCCCTTCCCAGACCTATTTCAAAACTGCTGCTGCACACACAGCCGTCACAGAATCTACCTGCTTACTCTTCCTCCTCAAGACAGTTCAGCTAGCAAACACGTTTGCAGCATGGCTGCTAACCCCATTCAGTTTTTGAAACAGGGATGAGGCTAGGTCCACCTACTAGTTATGAGCCAACCTCTCCGCACGCGGGAAGCACTTACTACTCACTTTAGAGGGAGACAAAACAGGAAGGGCCCATCTAGTGAGGATGCTTAAAATCACTGCATTTGGTTTCCTTAAGCTGTTAGCTGAATACATTATTCACAATTGGCTGTATAGATTGGTGTCAGATGTATTTTGAATTAATTCATTCAGTAATCCCTAAACTGGCAAAGCCTCAAGGAGTAGTACAAACACTTTGTTTCTAACTATGAATACATTTAGAGATAATATTCTAGAGGAAATGGATTATAGAAAACAGCAGAGTGTTTCTTTTCCTTTCTTTTCTCTTTTTAAAAAAATGAACCAACAAAAGCAGAGAAAACCTTCCTGGAAAAAAAAAAGTAAAACGATGAATGAAACAAAAATATCGATTATATGCATTTTTAAAAAATGAATGGCAACATTTGATCTCTTAAGAAAGCCAGTTTCCTATAAGTTAATTCAGGGCAGTTCCGGAGCTAATCCTAGCAAGGTTTCTCCTGAGGAGTGGATGTCAGTTCAGATAGAAGAGCAAACAGCAGGCCAGGTGGTTCTGAGGGTGGCGGGGTGACACACGCACAGCAGGAGGCAGGTATGAGGGAACACGGGGTGAAGGAGGGATAGAACCCCCAGTGTTCTCTATCTCCTCAGACTGGAGCTGAGAAGCAGCATTACTGCCAGTGAAGAGAGACTCGACCAGCTGAGCGGCAGAAGCCTGGAACTACAAATAGGTAAATACAGTGCAATCATATTTACATCCTGTTTTCCCAAATTAGATTAGGGGTGAAAAGTAAACCGAAG